>NC_064914.1:1753807-3250807 GCF_929443795.1 Astur gentilis
ATAAAGTGACGTGATTGAGGACCAATCATTGAAAAGGTTAAATTTGGGAATTAACATTGAATGTATTTTATGTAATCAAATATATGATGGCGAAAGTTGTACTGCGCAGAATCACCTAAGAGGTCAACTATCGGACAAAGTGAGGAAGACTGTGGAAGACCACCAGAGGGCTATAGAAGACCACCAGAGACCATCAATGCGCATGCGTAAAGAACATTAACATATGCTAATAACTTCCCAGAAATCTAATGAATATGTATAACATTTCTTGGAAATCTAATGAATATGAATGAATAAGTTTAATATAAGGTGTATGATTTTGGTGTTCGGGGTGCGTGGTTCGTGAGAGGACTCACCCGCGCACCCGGCCGTCAATAAAGAAGTGTCTGCTTATCTACACTAAATTGGTGTTGATAAGTTCTTTATTCCGAGTTTTTCGGCAACACTAAATACTATTTTTGGTCCCCAGTTCAAAATGGGCACAGCAGAGCCTCTACAGTTTTCAAATCGGTAGCAGCTCCTTCGCCTGCTTGTTAGCAGACAGAGCAGAATCTGTACTTTCTCCTGTATGGCTCTTGAATGAAACTTGGTTGAACTCCTTTGCTTGGTGGAAAAAAAAGTGGGATGTTGGATCAAGTGCAACTGTAGCAAATACTGACCTTCCTGAAACTATTTAGAGTGTTCATGTGTTGATACTCGTTAGAAAAAAACAAAACTTGAAAAAAATCCTATAAGGATTAAGCTATAAGATTGTTTTCAGGGGAAGAAAAGGAAAAAAAAAAAAAAAAAAAAAAGGAAAACTAAATGGAAGATAGTTTTAGAGAAAGTAACTTTCATAGCACTTGGAGGTAACATAGCTGTCTGTAAACAGGATGTTTAAGGAAAAGATACTCGGTCTCTTTATGATTCTTTCTGTGGCCTTCTAACTGAAAAGTCTGACTGTGTGAACCCTGGTTATCTGTGTTACGGAAAACTGATGTGTTTTGCAAGCTGAGATTCTTCTGCAACAGAGCAAAGTAGGAGAGACATGGTCTTGTGGTTTGGGTTACTATCATGTAATTTACACAGACTGTGTAACAGCCAAATCTTTTTGTGATTTAAAAACTTCATTTAACTGCATAAAGGATGAATGTGCCCCGTGAAGAGTTTCTTGTGTTCGTGCACATTGCCAGTGATTTACCGCTGAGAGAAGTCCTAGCAATTGTAAACAACTAGATAATTCATCAGAACATCACACGTAAATATATCTCCAGTAATTTTTATATCACAGTTAGTCTAATGCATTAACTTTTTATCTGTGGAGCTCTTCCGTAATAATCTACTTCTCATTTTATGGGATAGACAATGAAAGAATTTCTTGAAATATCTAAAAGACAACATTGGATGACAAAAGGGGAGAGACAGAATGGGTTTTGAAGTGTCGATGCAGTATTACAGATTGTGTTGCCATTCATAGAGGAGAAGACTACTTTGGTTATGATACCAAAAGATTTCTCTTCCACATCTGTAAGCTACACTAATTATTTTACGCTTAGAAGCTTAAAAGATCCCGAGAAGGTAATTTCAACCTCTTAATAAAGGCTACATGGCTAACATGATATTATTCACTTTGTGTGATTTAGGTTAACACAGATCATTCTCGGTGAAAACTGTTGAATTGAGAGTTTTATTTTCACATATCCTGGATATCAGAAATTAGAAGACTACGTAAATTGTCAGAGGTTTCAGTTTGCAAGTCTACTGAAGCTTTTAAATGCCTGATTAATGTTTAAGCGCAGAAGAAAGCCTACTACTGAATTCAGGTGGGACCGTATTTCTGTGAAGCAGCACGTCTGGTTTTAGTACCCCCCCGTGCACCTTTGTACCTCACCTACCCTCCCCACTAGGTCCGTGTCTCCGCCATGCACACCCCCATCTCCTGCTCCAGCCCACCCCCTTCACCCACACGAGTTTTTAACCCACGCGAGTTGTTTCGCCCTGCGCACCCTGCTCTCCTATCTCCTGCCCTGCCTCCCTCCTTTCCCTCCTCCATATTCCACACCACCACCCCCCCATCATCCATCAGGCTCCAGACCCCTGGTGTGCTGTCTGCACCCTGTTCTCTGTCGTTTGTTCTTCTTCTTTTCCTTACAAGTTGTTGTTGTTGTTTCTTTTTCATGATGATTAAACTGTTTTTGTTTCAAGCCACGAGTTTTCTCACTTTTGCCTTTCCGATTGTCTCCCCGTCCCGCTGGGGGCGGGGGAGCGAGTGAGCGGTCGCGTGGGCCTTCGTTGCCAGCTGGCGTTAAACCAGGACACGAGGTGAGTTGCAAACCCTGCCTGGCTAATGCTGGAGGCTCTCTGTGTTCCTCCTGCCATCTCGACGGGCCGTCCTTGTTCTTCATCGCCGCTTTATAGCGAGCGCCTCTCGCTCTGTAAGCGGCAGTACTGGGGCCGTGTTGCAGGCGGCAAAGGGCAATTGTGACGCTTGATGGCAGGAGCGGCAAGGAGTGCGGAGCCACGCTCCTGTAGGGAGCAAAGATGGAACCTCGAGGGCTCTGTGGTCCTCTGCTGAGGACATCTAATATCCCGACAGGCCTCTTTGCTTTCCCTGCTTCACGTCTGATTACGTTGAACGCCGGAGGGCAGGGCGGTAAGTAACACCGTGCAGCGTCTTTTCGATAAGAGACGAGCCCCGCGCAAGAAGCCTTGCGTGCGTGCAGGATTAGGAGAGCCGCGTTCTGATAGCACGGAGGTGTCCACCCCGACCGAGCCCCAGGGTCGCCGGGGTATCGCTAGCTTGCAGGTGGGCCGCTCGCATCTGGTGCGCTGGGTCGCGGCCTTTCCTGCCGAACAGAGCTGCCCCTCTGGCACGAAGCAGCTTTGGGTCTCTTGTGGCCTGCCTTCAGGCTGTCACCTGAACCAGGCGTTATTTTTTGTTGTAAATCTCTCGCCAGCGTCTGCTGCCTGGCTGCTGTCGCTCCTGCAACCCTGATGCCCCATGCAGAGGGATACAGCAGTCCCTGGGGCTTGCTCCAGGGGACACCCCCCTTGCCCCCCCCCCCATTTGCAGGTTCCCTGTGCTGCTTCTCCTCTCTAGATAACGGGGTGGGGGGGGCAGGGACAGAAGCGGCCGCCCGAATTGTCTGTTCCTTGCACTTGACTGCTGTAAACGCTCCAGCCGCTTGGGTGCTTTTTGGAAGGGAGGCGATGAAGAGGAGTGCCCGGGCTGCGAGTGGGGAGAGGGTAGGGCGACGTCAGCCCTGTGCCCCCAGCAAGGAGTTGCCGCCTGCGGCTGGTCTCTACTGGGCTGAGCTGTCAGTCGTCCCTCACGCAGCTGACGCTCAGAAGAGGATCGTTGCGGGGATGCGGATTCTGCTGCCCGGTGAGCGAAGGTGGGAACTGGCGTTGGGGAGGCGCGTATGCGCGGTGGCGTGAGTCGGTGGGCTCCTGCTGGTGCGCATGCGCAGTGGCACATAGACGTTGCTAGCCGCTGTTGCCTGGCAACTAAAGCGCAGCTGGGCAGCCGCGCATGCGCGCTGCGCCCTGTACGGCGCGCTTGCTGCTGCCTAGCAACCAGGACGCGTTACGGCCGCCTGGCATCCGCGCATGCCCCCAGCGTCGTTTACGGTGTTCGCCGCTGTTGCCAGGCAACCAAATCGCGACACGACGCCTCGGCAAACGCGCATGCGCAGAGGCGCGGTTTACGGCTCTCTGCCTGTTGCCTGGCTACCAAACCACGGTACAGCAGCTTGGGAGCCGCGCATGCGCGGTGGCGGCCCCTTGCGCCAGCGCTCTCTTTCGCCACCTAAGGACCAAAGTCCGGTACTGCATCTGGGGTGCCGCGCATGCGCGCTGCCGCGTTCTGCCAAGCCCTCGCCGCTGCCACCCCGCGGCCAATGTTCGGTACTGCAGCTCGGAGGCTGCGAGTGCGCGGGGCTGCCCCGGTCCTGCACGTGCCGTCCGACGGTACCGGCAGTGCGGCCCCGGGGGAAAGTGCCGCCGCGCTCGTTGCTTCCTCCCTCCCGGTAAGGAAACGCCGCTGCCGCCCCGCGGGCGAGCGCCGGGACCGCGGGTGAGGCGAGCGATCCCCTCCGGCGGGGGCGGCGGCGGCCGCGGCGGCGGGTGCCTCCTGCCCGCTGGCCGCCTGGGGCCGGCGGGACGGGAAGCTGCGAAGCGGCCGCCGCGGCAGGCTCCCGGTCCGCCGGAGGCGAGCCGGGCCAGGGCAGCGCCGGGCAGGTCCCCGAGAGCCGACAGAAGGGAAGAGGGGACAGAGGCGGGTACCCCCCAGGCGCGGCCAGCGGGCGCCTCCCCGAGTCGCCGGAGCTCCCCCGCCGCCTTTCCCCAGCCCCGCTCGGCCCCTGCGGCTGCCCCCAGCTGCAGCCCCTCCCCTGAAGCCTGTGCTGCAGCCGCAGGCAGCCCCCGAGCCCTGTTGTGAGGGCGGCAAGCTGGCCCTCCGGTGTTCTCGAGTCTCCCTTAAGGCGGGTGCCGTTAGCAGCGGCGCGGGGAAGGAGCGGCGTCCGTCCGCGGAAGCCCCTGCGGACGGAGGGGCTCCGGCCAGGGTGGAGCTGCGGTAATAACGGTCGCTGCTGCCTCTTTCCCTCTGCCAGAGGCCACGCCGTGAGCGGGGTTGTCCGTTCGTCCCCGGGGATGCCGTTGACTGCAGCAGCCTCAGGCTCGCGTGGCCTGTCTCTGCCCGGCCTCCCTCTCCTCACGGCACGGGAGCGCAGAGGGACAGGCGGAGCACTTACTGGCTGTGGACGGGAGCTGCTGAAGCTGGAGAGGCCACAGAAAGGTAAAGAAGAAGAAACGGAAGGCCATCTGGCTGGCAGCTGCCTCCCGCTGCAGGCCAGAGGGACCCTGCCTCTGTGGGTGTGGGAGGATCCCTCCTCGTAGTCCACAGCAGGTCACACCGCCAGGGTCTGTATGCGTGACCAGCAGTGCGGTACGGCCACGTAGTGAGCGAGCGAGCGAGGCTACGTGTCTAGGAGGCCTCATCTCGCAAGAGCTGCGAGGGGCTCGCGTGTTCCGTTATGCGGAGGACAGCCAAGCGACTGGAGTTACAGAAGAGGAAGGGAGGAGAGAAGGAGAAAGAAGCGGCTGAACTGGCAAAGTCTCCTGGCAGCGCCAAGAACAAGAGCTGCGGTGAGCCCCGGGCCCTCGGGGCCCTGTCCCCCCTCTTCGGTGTTGCGGTCCCTCCCTGCCCCCTCCGCCCCCTGGTCCCCTCTCTTTCCAACACCCCTGCCTTTTTTTTTTCTTTTTTCTTTTTTTTTCTTTTTTTTTTCTTTTCCTCCCTTGTACCTCTGATACTGAAAAGCCGGTCGACGAAACTCCCTAAGACTCGTTTTGGAGTTTTAGAAAGCAGGCGTTCTTCACTGCAGCGCCGGATGCACGGGGGATAGTTCCACCTAGTGTGTGTGCCACAGCTTTAGCACAAACAGGTTATATAGAATAACTAATTGCTTATTAATCAGATGAGTATACATATACATAAAAACGACGGCAACCGATTATCATAGCACTGCCTACATCCGATCACGTGCAATGAAGGATCCATTTGAGACGAAGGGCTGCTTTTGCGACCACCGACCCATTTGAAGTTCTTGCTGGCTGTCCTCGAAGTCTTTATTCTTGTCCTTGTTCTTTGATCTTGAAGCTTAATGCAGTTTCAATCACATGTGGTCAGTTTCAGCATTGTTCCCATTTAGCTTACAGGGGAACATCTAGTCATAAGAGCAAAGAACTGCAAAACTTAGGAGTACCTACCTCTGCTAGTTAATTGCTCGGCTATACTTTTGTCTGTTGTTTCAGTTGTAGCGTTAGTATAAGATTTCTAACCATTATTTACCAAATCTCACTTTTACAGTCACCTAGCAGCAAACCACAGCTGGTACAAAGTATTAAAACCACCCAAATATTTCGACGTGCCATACAGAACGTATGGAAATGTGCTATCAGAGGTGTCCGAGGGGCAGGGGGAGCGCCGGGGGGCGCCCCGAGCCCCGGAGCAGACTCGCTGGCAGGACTCGATAGGCGCGCGACTGACTGAATAGACGCTGGCCGGCCGGCCCCTTTGCCCTCCGGGCTGCGTTTGCGCTCCCTCTGCACGGGGCGAGGGGCTGTGAGGGAGCCCAGGGGAGGAGGAGGAGGTGAGGCGCTGGGGGGGGTCGGGCCGTGCCCCCCCTGTTCCTGCTGGGCTCCAGCTGTTGCAAATGTTCTGGTAAAGAAATCAACATTTAATCACATAGAAGAGTTAGGTTTGATTAAGAAGTAAAATTGTGAAGCGTAACATATAGGATTGTTAAGTTTGAAACGTAGCCATAGAAACTTTAGGAGCTGTGTTATGCGTGACGCTAGGAACCGTAATATTGTTAAAGTCTGAAACAGCTAACCCTAGAAACCTCACCAGGAAGTTACTGGTTTTCCTACATTCTGTTTCAGGAAACTAAGGAAACCGTCGTGGACACCAGTTTGCTGCTTGGAAACCCCCTTACCCTTCCCATCTCGATTTGAGTATCGATGATGCCAGTCAGCAGAGCCAAGTGTCACCGACCAATGATTGTTTTAAAATAAGAATATTGATAAGGTTATATAATCACAGGACCGATCGTTACAACGGTTAAATTTAAGAACGAGCATAGTATGCGTTTTTAGGGAAGGAGCTTAGGTAACAATGACCTGACGGGAAAAGCCTGTAAAAACTGATGGATTTTGATACTAAGTGGGACACGCCTTTGGAGGAGCGATCCCCCGTGTCCCCAGCGCTGCGATAAACAAAGTGCCTGCTTCTTAACTTCACGTTGGTGTTAAGGAGTTTTATTCTGGATTTCGGTAACGGTTTTGGCGACCCAGATGGGACCTTGCGAGTGAGACTGGACGAGATCGCGTGTCGATCGAGCTCCGGCCGGCACCGAGGTATTCTTGGGGAGAACCGTCACCCTCGACACGCAAAGCTCCTCGCAGCGTTCCCTGGGAAAAAGGTAAGGCGCTGCTTCTTTGGAATTTGTTTGGAAAGCCTGCCCGTGAGGCGCGGCGAAAGCTTCCCAGGGTTGGGGCTTGGAGGGTAGCCGTCTGGAGTGGAAGCCTAGGAGTCTGCCCCTAAGTCATAAGCGAAAGCTATTGCTGGGTTGGACTTTGTGTATTATTTGGGACAGCTGTCGTTTGCATTTGTTTGGTATTTGGTATTTGAATGTATATAAGTATAATGGCATTAGCAAAACTGTTTAAGAATAAGAGTGCAGGAAATAGAACTGCTGATGAAAAGTTACCAGAAACATCACCGCTGGGATGTTTATTGGCACGTTGGGGTGAACTGCAGGAAAAATGGTAAACAAACAGAACTTTGAGTTACAATACTATATTGCAATTACTGTTGTTTTGTAGGAGAGAGAGTAAATGGAATAAAGTGCCATATGTAGATTTGTTCTTTTTAAGTGAACGTATCGGGTGGGGACCGGAGGGGAGTCTCCCAGCAGAACCTCTGGTTACAGCTAAACTGGGAGAACAGAAAATTGAATTTGAGTTGACACTAGAGTCACCTTTTAAGTTTTAAATACCTCAGAGGGAGAGTTAAGTTTTGAAGAAATTGGTGGTGTTGGTGCAACAAGCGAACGAGAAACTAGACCCTTCTTTAAATCTTTAACAATGAAATTAGGAAAGCAATGGGTCACTCGGCAGTTTTTGTATGTGCCAAATTCTCCTAAACTCCTGTTAAGGAGAGGTCTATTTGAGAACTTAGAGGCAGAAATTAAATTTAAAAATGGAGAGCTTAAAATTTTAATTCCAGAAACTAAACGTATCGAAGCAGCGGCTTTGTTGTTAACAGGATGTTTACCGAAAGCAGATTATACCGGTCCAAGTGTAATGCTGTCATTCCAGTCGTCTGGACTGGGAAGTTCCCGGTAAATCCAAAAAGCAGAACCTGTGAGAGTTGATTTAAAGCCAGGATCGAATCCGGTAAGAATGAAACAATACCCCCTAAAACCGGAAAGTCGGAAAGAGTTAGTAATGGTAATACAAAAATTTTTAAGATACAAATTGTTAATAGAATGTGAATCCAGATATAACACCCCGATCTTGCCTTTTAAAAGGCTGATGAAAAAGATGATAGATTAGTTCAAGACCTCCTCAGAGCAATAAATCAAATAGTACAAGGTATTCATCCGGTAGTAGCAAATCCTTATACTTTGTTAACAACCCTAACGGAGAAATGAGAATGGTTCACAGTGTTGGACCGAAAAGATGCCTTTTTCTGTATTCCCTTGGATCCCAATAGTCACGAGGTTTTTGCTTTGGAATGGGAAAATCCTGAGACTGGGAGAAAAACACGATATACGTGGACAGTCTTGCCTCAAGGCTTTAAGAATAGTCTTACCACTTTTGGAAATCAGTTGGCACGAGAGTTAGAGATTTGGAAGAAAGAAAATAATCAAGAAATCTTGCTGAAATATATGGACGATCTGTTAATGGTAGCTGAGACGGAAGAACAATGCACAAAGTCAACTCTTAACTTTTTGAACTTTTTGGGAATCAGTAGATATCGAGTGTCAAAAGAAAAAAACCCAAATAACCCAGAAAGAAGAAACTTGAATTTGAGTTTTAAAATCCTAAAAGGACAGAGACAGTTGGGAGCTGAGAGAAAAGAGGCAATGTGTCGTCTCCCCGAACCTAAGACTAAAAAAATGAATGACAAGCATTTCCGAGAATGGTCGAGTGGTGTCACCTGTAGATTATAAATTGTGGCTTGCTGGCCTGACCTTTATAGGAGCAGCTCAAAACCTCAAATGACGGATTGGACCGATGCCGAGAAAGCTACCTTCCAAGAATTGAAACGGGCTGTAACAGGGGTGCCAGCCCTAGCGTCTGCCAGATCTCACAAGAGACACTTGAACTTTTTGCTCGTGAAAGAAGAGGTAGAGCTCTGGGTATCCTGGCCCAATATTTAGGGCCAAGTGGGCGAGCTGTGGCCTACTTCTCGAAGCGATTGGATAACGTGAGTCTGGGATGCTCTGGTCGTCCGAGAGCCGTCGCTGCAACTGTGCTACTGATCCAGGAAGCTCGTAAGTTCGCCTGAGGAGAAAGGATTACTGTACGTTTCCCATATGATAACTGTTGTGCTAAAACGGAAAGGGGGGCACTGGTTATCCCCTAGCAGAATGCTGAAATACCAAGTGGTGTTGTTGCTGGAACAAGATGATGTTTACCTAAAAACTACTACCGCCGTTAACCCTGTTGCGTTTTCAACAACTGACCGAGTTAAAGGAGAACTGGAACGTGACTGCTTGCAGGCAATCGAAAGAGTTTACTCCAGCTGACTGGATCTCTGAGATGTGCCACTAGAAGAAACAGATTGGGAACTATATGCCGACGGAAGCGGTTCCATCTGTGAAGGAAAACGTTTTATCGAGATAGACAATAACTACTGAGGAGGTACTTGCGTTGCCAACTTTGCCTTCGATGATCTCTGCCCAAAAGGCTGAATTGATAGCTCTTACTCGAGCTCTGGAACTAAGTCAAGGAAAGCGAGTCAACACTTGGACAGACTCAAAGTATGCTTTTGGAGTGGTACGTGCGCATGGAGCGATACGGGGAGAAAGAGGACTGTTATCTGCACCAGGCACCGCCGTTCAGCACGCACAACAAATACTGAAATTGTTAGAAAGCATTCAAAAACCAACAGCAGTCACGATGATGCACTGTAAAGCACATCCGTTAGGTAAGACCGGTCCTAACGCAGGTAACCGACTGGCTGATAAAGCTGCTGAAGAGGCTGCAGAAAAAGGCATCCTAGCACTAGTTCCAGAGAAAGGTATAAAATTGCCTAAAGAAACTCCAAATTATAATGAAAAAGATGAAGAATTAATTATTAGATTGCAGGCTAACAAAATGAAACAGGATAGGCTGTAACACCGACAGGTCGAATAATAGTCCCACCCACAATAATAAGAGAAATTGCCCCACTGAACATCACAAAGTATACTGGGAAACAGAAAGCGAAATATGACAAAGATTGTTTAAACAATTATAAGTGGACGTGAAATGTATATGTAAATTTATCCCCGAACCAGTAATAAGATCATCTTTGGGATTATTAAATAAGGAAATTTTTTAGAAGAATATTAGCAAATTGATTTTATAGAATTGCCTTGAAAATAAGGATATATCCCAGTTTTAGTTGATATCTTTACTGGGTGGCCCAAGGCTTTCCCTTGTCGCACCAACAAAGCAAGGGAAGTAGTCGAAGTCTTGCTCAATGAGATAATACCAAAATATGGGGTGCCTGTAAGAATGTCATCTGACAATGGCCCTCATTTTATAGCAAAGATTAGGAGACAAGTTGAGCCAAGTATTATCTATGGATTGAGACTATCACACCCCACATAGACCACAGGCAAGTGTGTGGGGGGAGAGAGAGAGAGAGAGAGAATGAACTATATCCTTAAGCAACAGTCGAGTAAAATTTGTCAGGAAACCTCACTCCTCACATGGGTTAAAGTGTTACCCGTGGCTCTATTAAGAATCGGAGTATAGCCAGAAGAGAAAGAAAAGTCAAGTCTTTAGGAAATGTATGAAAGACCATATCAAGAGTCCTGTGTTCTGAGTATCTTGAGTGCCTTTGGAGATATGTTTTTAAAAGGTGTTATGATTTCTTTAAGCAATTCTTTTCAAGAACTTTGTCAGTATGTCTCCACAGCTGGACCCTTAGAATTGGACGTAGCAGCGCATCCCTTCCGACCAGGAGATTGAATATATATAAAATCACCGAGAAGTGGAAAGGACTGTATCGAGTCATTTTAACAACACTTGTAGCAGTAAAGCTCTGGGAGAAGAACCTTGGCTTCATTATTCGAGAATAAAGAAAGCACCCAACAAGAAACTGGAAGTCTAAAGAAACTGGCCCTTTAAAACGGGAAATCTATAAGTAAGTTTCACGTTATCTGTTTGGGAAAACAGTTGTGTAAAGTTTATAATGTTGGGGTTGCTATTAGGAATAGCGTCGAGGGCAATAATCTTTTTGTGTGTTTAGAGGGTGTATGTGTTTTTTTTGAGGGGTTCTAAACATGAGATAAACAAAATGAAACAATTATTGTTTGAGCTATTCATCTTAATATTAACCGGTTTTGTAATTTGAATTAAAAAAAATAATCTAGTTTTGTAACTGATTCAAAGTTTTGTAAAGACACAAAATTGAACCTCGGTAACAGCCTGCCTTTCCGATTCCAAAGTCAGACGAAAATCTAGTTCCGTGGAGAATACTGACATTGAATTTAACCAAAACTTGAGAAAAGAAGTAGAACAATGAGAATCATTTTAGCAGATTAAATTGGATGGATTTAAAAGGCAATTATTTTTTTTTAAATTTGAAAGAAGGAATTATAGCGTTGTGAATTATAACGTTACCAAACCATCCACCTCACGGACAAAAGAATTAATTTACTCGCCCTTCGGGAGAAACTTGTACAAGCACCCCTGGGGGCTGTCAGCTGCCAAAACCGTAGAGACAAGTGCAAAAAGGAACTTGGGATCATGTTTAAAACGATGTTTAGAACTTACTGGAGTTCCAGGATCCTTGTTAGAGCCACCCAGAGTTGGGACCATCTGTGGAAATTTAGACTGGTTTAGACAACCAGAGAAACATCACACATCCTAAACAGAGCTGTATGAAAGTTTGTACTTGCAGCTAGCTCCTCTGACCCCAAACTCCCAAGACCTTCTCTAGTAGCTAAAGCTCTAAGATGGGGGTGTATTTGTAGAAAGGATAATAATACTTCACATGATCTTTGGTCCCCTCTTAATAACGGGAAAAATTTAGCTTGGAGTTGACAGCATTAAAGGACAGGTGAAAAGTTCAGGGTTAACTGCTTGGGTGACTAGTGATGCTATATGACCCACTCACCTCTTCATGAAGGAGAAAAGCAAATCGTGGTCTTGAGACTTAATAACTCTATCCTCTCTCTGGAAGAAATCTCCCTTGTGGCCTCGCTCGCGGGTGGACCTGGGGAAATCGAAAAGATGATACCTGGCAATCGCCAAGTCTTAGAACTAAAATCAGATGGGTAATAAAATCTGTATTTTGACCCCAGTTAACACCTCTTCCACATCAGATGACTCTTGACATCTGTCACTCAGTCAAGGCAGTGCCTGCTGCTTCACTTCACCTTGGTGTTGAGGGGTTTGGTTCCAGGTTTTGGTACCACAGCTGCGGGCCGGGGCTGGAGGAGCCGCAGGTGCGGGCAGTGAGAGGCTGATGGCGACGCCCCCTCCCTGGCAAGGGGGGGGCCGCCGGGGGAGGAGGGGCTGCTGGGGGAGGGGCCGCCGGGAGCCCAGGCAGGAGCAGAGCGGAGCTGAGCTGTGACTGGGCTGCGGCTGCCCCGAGGGAGAAGGTGAGCGGGGCCGGGCGCCCCTCGGAGCGCAAACGTCGGAGGCGGGGGTGGCCCGGGGGAGGTGGGGGTGCCGAGGCCGAGGGGGAGCCCTGGGGGCTCACAGGGCGGCTGAGAGAACGGGCGCGCGGGGGTGGGGCGCTGACAGGGCGGCTGAGAGAACGGGCGCGCGGGGGGGGGGCTGACAGGGCGGCTGAGAGAACAGGCGCGCGGGGGTGGGGGCTCACCGGGCCCCGTGGCGGGGCTGCGCAGTCGGCCGGCAGGTCCCGGGGAAAGCCCCGAGGAGGACGGCGGGGTCCATGTTGCACGCACGGAGCGGCAGCGGGGCCGCGCCGTGCCGGAGCTACCCGGAGCGGCGCTGGGGGCTCGGCGGGAACTGCCGCTGCGCCGGCGTGGGGAGGTGGGGGGGAACGGAAGCGGCGTCCCCTCGGGGTCAGGCAGCAGGGCAGGCTGCCTCCCGGGGCATGCCGGAAGCTGTAGTTTTCGCGGACTCGGCAGCCGGGCAGCAGCGCGGCTCTCGGGCGCGGCGTAGTCCGACCAGGTCAGACTCAGGAGGGTTGCCGGTTTCGCGTGGTTTTCCGCGGGCTTCCCGCTGCGCCCGCTCCCCGACCAGCCGTGCGGATGCGCCTCCTGGGCGCATGCGCCGTGCTTCGCGTTGGGGCAGCCCGGCGTTCGCTCGCCGGCGCAGGCGCCGTCCCCGTCCCCGGAGGTTTGTGATCTTGGAAAGCCCATGTCGTGGATAGCTGGGGTTGTGGTTTGCAAGCCTGTGACTCCCACCAAGTTCCCAACAAATTCAAACGTAGAAATTGTGCATCAGCCCTCCTCGCCCCCTCCGAGCTGGTCTGTTCTCTGTGGTCACCATTAGTAGCCTTGGTTTCCCACCTGTGGTTCTCCACAAACCCAGAGCCTCGCAGCTCCATGCTGAAGGGAGTGGGGAGCTACACACGGAGAAGGCAGAGGCCCGAGTTTGTCTTTTGGGGATGAGAAGTGGGGAGGAACTGCCATAAATGGGACGCATCCCTGCTTGAGGCATGGCTGTTTCAGCTGTGCACATGGAAAATCCTCAGATACGTTGCATCTACCCCTCCTTTCCATTGACCCCAGGAGAACTGGCCTCCTGTGTCCCCCAAGTCCATTTACTTCCTGCTGCGGTGAAGTGGCTATTTTTCTTCTTTTCTCTGAGGATTTTGTGGATCTGGGCGTGGGAAGGACTGCCTTAATGCTGGCTTTCTCAGCCTACTTCTGGGAAGCCAGGCATATCTGCAGATTAGAGCCGGGGGAGTGGCCCAGACGCCTTTTATTCCTCGGAGGGCAGTGGATTTGGGGAGTTAGAGCAAGGCATGCCTGGATGTTGGTCTCCCTGAGGGGGAGGGGGTTTACAGCCAGATGACTGAAAAGCCTCCCCCAGTCACTTCTGGGGAAAGAGTTGCGGGGTGGCTTTTAATGTACCCACGGTATCGATGTGGCAGGTGAGCATACACCCCCCTCTTGGCTGGGGGATCTTATGTGGACGCCTGCTGAGCCAGGGCTGGAAGCCCCTCTGCACACCCTGGAGGAGCTGGGTGCAGACTGGGGACGTGAGGGCAGTCGTGACATGGACACGGAGCGGCAGAGAGTCCTGCTCTTTCAGCAGTTAACGGTGCTACCGCGTGGTCAAAACCTCAAGTGCACCCGTCCAACCGTGGATTCTCTTTCCTGGGGTTTGTTTATGGGACAAATAAACTGCCCAGCACTAGATGAGAAGGTTGTCCGCACTCCACCTCAAATCAGGTGCATCACCTCTCCGTCGGGAAAGAAGTATGGGGGTGGGCATAAAAGGAACAGTAACTCCAATGTCGGGACTCTTTTTGGCTCTGGGCACAGAGCAGGTAACCACAGCGATACAGAGAGGGAAGGAGGTGCTGATGGGTTTGTACCTTGGACTTAAACTGTAGAGGATGATCTGTTCAGGACATCCATGTCATAGAGTAGCTGTTGCATGATTTATACTTGTAATCCAGTTCCTACTTGATAGCCTTAACTTTGCGTGGATTGCGTATTGAACTTTGCAGTAGTTTGTTTGTTTTTACATTTCCTTAAGGTCTAGGCAAAGGTTTAGAAAGTTAGCAGACTTAAGGATAAGCATTTATTACTTTGTCCTGCCACGTTGCCATTTGAAACCTGTTCTGCGTGTTGGTGGTATTGAAGAAATTGCCGAGATTTCGAGGGTGAATCTGTATCTTTAGGTGTACTGAGCAGAAAAGTACAATGGATCTTTTTAGTTGCCAGATAGCTTGCTTTATCCAGGCGGTCAATTTGTCAAGATCAGGCTGCAGTGTCCAGGGGGCCGGGGAGGGAAGGTTGGTGTTCAAGCTTCTCATTCCTATCAGCGGTGACTCCGCTTGCACCACTAAGTGGTGCGGTGTACATACGCTTAATTAAATTGGCAGCGGCCTGTGCCTGCCTGCTTGTGCAGTTCGGAGTGGTCATTTTAGAGAAAATGTTCTTTTGGCTGCATTTGTTCTCCTGTGATACAAAAACTTGACAGCGATTGGGGGCAGCTACTACTTTAGGAGGATTTCTATAAAGTAAGAAATTGCTGGTTTTATTTTGTCATGATGGGCAAAACAATAACTGATTCAAAATCACGTCCACTGCAGCTTATGCTTCCGTAACACACCACTCAACTGATTTCTATGCGTAAATGTCTTCGGAGAGGAATCACAGGTGCCTGCTGTGACTATAGGGACAAGCAGTATGGGCTCACAGGAACAGAACATGCTTTGCCTTCCCATCACCAGAAGAAAGAAAGAAAGAGGTGAAGAAGGGTGCTCAGGAGCAAGAGGCTGCAAGGAAGTTGCTGTACATGATCCTTTTGCCTTGCTTTATCTGACAGAAAAGCTGCCTTCTGCTAGTTGGGTCTTGGCTTGAAAGACAAGGGAGAGAGACTCCCGCCCCTCTCCCAGGGAGGGTGCTACTTTTGACTGGCTTGTTCTGACTATGTGGTCTGCAATTACAATATTGAGATTGCGTGCTGACAGTCTATACCACTGACTCCCTGAATGGTTTTTCCTTTCTGTCTCCGCTTCCTTCTCCAGCTTTTTTCAATATATTAATTTAAAAAAAAAAAAAAAATTAATAAAAATTTAACCTTACATGACCATCATGCGTTGGCTTTGGCCCCAAACACTTTATTTCCTAGAAATAAGTTGAGTCTTTTCATCAGAATATGTAAAAGATTTCTGGCCACTGTAGTACTATTGTATTGTTTGTTTTTTTAAATAAGATTCTGTCCAGGTTCCAGCATGTGCACTAAATTTCTGCTGCAGTAGAAGACAGTCTTAAGCTGAAGAGAGATTTCATGCTTGGGAGAGAAAAAGAGCGGATCTTGACTCAAAGGTTACTTTTCCAAGGGAAAGGTAAACTCTTTTGTTTCTTTGGGGATTTTTATTCTGATAGCACAAGCATCTTGTTCTCTCAGGATTTTGTTATCTCTGGGACAAAAAACCTTGGTGTTGTGTCACTTCCTCCTTCCCTGGTTGTGTTTTTTTCACTCCTTTCAGAGGAAGTGCTAATACTGTTATAATTTAGGAAGACATTTTTAACTTATGACTCGGAGGTCTGCAGACATCACTGTAAAGACAGGTTCTGTGCATCCAAATGCTGTTAATCCCTTCAAATACGAAATGAAAGATGTGTAACTTGGAGCTGAGAGGTCAGATTATTCCAGATGGGTCTGGTTTACTTTGCATTCAGTGTTCCTGTAGCCTGTTGCTTTGGAAGGTGCAGGTAATAAGCTTTTCAATTGAATAAATGAGCGGTAGTGGTTTTTTGTTTTCCTCCCCTAGAAATGTAGTGCTTAATCATTCTGCACTGACCTGTAGAAGTTGTGGGCACTGTGGTGTTCTCCAGAATGCTACTTGGGCTGCCACTACAAGTAGGTCATTTAAAATAATAACCTTAGACTTTAAAAACACATAAAAACTTAATGATGCTTAAAGTATAGAGCAGATTAGTCACCAGGTTAAAATAACTTCATGCTTATGACATGCACAGCGATGGTTCCTTTCAGTTTTTTTGGTGTTGGTTGTTTTTTTTTTTTTCTTCTTCTTCTTTAAGATGGCACTGGTTGCAGTGATCTTCAGTTTTACGACACAGCTAACTGTCTTAGTATGGATATGGTTCCTTTCTGCCTACTATTTCCGTTTACTGGCAGACATAGTTAAGATAGCTCTTTGGAGTTGTGGAGTGCGCGTGTGTATATAGATATATGTGTGTGTGTGTGTGTGAATGTGTATGAAAATAAGAAGACCTAAAGTCCCCTCCCCACATCATTAGCTTTTGCTGACCTGTATTTCAGTGTTACCAAGATTTTAAAGTGACCCAAGTATAGCTGTTGCAAATGTTTCCATGTTTGTCTAACTATTGTGATGACATAAATAAAAAGAAAAAAATCAAAACACTAAATGTTTTATTACTTGCCCTATAACTATATAGGCGTTCCCTGTCTAATATCGATTTCTTTTTTCAGGATTCACTGTATTTTTTTTTTTTTTACCCTATGAAACAGAAAGAGATTTCTGGCTTACTGTTGGCTTTTGATAGATGTTTTATCCTTGGGGAATTGCCCACCAATTACTTCATAGAGTTTGGAATTTAACTGAAGGACATTTTGCATGCCCGTGTTCAAATAGCGATGCTAACAAGCCACCATACAGTTCATGTTGATAGCTTTATGGATACTTAGAGGTAGGCAATAGTCTTATTTTTTATTAATGCTTAACCTTTTTCTCTTTGGCAAGAACAAGCAAGTCTGCCTGGTTTTGTAGGACTTGCAGCTTTTCCTTAACATCAGACTTTAAAATGGGGAGAACCAGTAGCATCAGGTACGCAGTTAGGATGGTGATTTTTAAAATACTAAGCTGCGTAACAGTCTCGGGAAGAACATGTGTGACTGGGCGTGGGAGTCTGTGGTACAGCATTACTAACATTTGCTTAAAAAAGTTTTGAAGAATGAAGCATTTGCTTTATGAACGGTACTTGAGGACGAATTCTGATGCTGCTAAAGTTTATTGAAAAATAGGCACTGATTTCAGTGATGATGCAAGTGTGGTTTCTGTTCATGCCTTAAATCTGAAAAGAAGAGAAGAGAAACCTGCATTTGAAGGAGGGTTTTGTATGAAGGGTAATCAAACCAGTAACCTGCTTTAAGAACGACTTTAACATATTTGGAGCATCGGTTAAAGGCAAATAAGTAAGGTTTATCATATCCTCCTACATAAGCTGTGACTATTGAATACAGTCAGCAGTCCGCCTCAGAACTTGTTGGTGTGCAACTGCAACATGTTAAGTTGTAAGGCTTCACAGCCACGAGCTGATGGGCCACAGTTCTCTCCGAGCATGAAGCGCTGTAAGTTTTAGTTTCTTGCACAGCAGTGACTCTTTTCAACATTAGTAACTATACAACAGGGTAAAAGGCAAATTTAGTGAAGAATAAGGTGTCGTTCTCAGAGTAGCTGTTTGCATTTCACCATGATGCAGATGCTTTTTATAGCAGTTGTGTTGGCACATGTCTTAGAATTCGGTTAATCCTCTCCTGAACTCATTTAAACTTTTGGCTTCAACTGCATCACTGACAGTATGTTTCACAATAGAAAAATTATTTCCTTTAAAAAAAAAAGGGGGGGGGGGGGGGGGAATAGGAAGAAGGGGTGGAGGAAGTGGGGAGAAAAAAAATCTGTTGTCTGCCAGTGCTGTGGGCTGCTCACTCATTTTTCTGTAGAACTCCTGGGTTGTTTTTTTTTGTTGTTTTTCTGCCTTAGCCTATTAGCCTATCCTCTGCACCTTTGGTCATTTCCTGAAGTTTGTCTGTAGTTTCCTACGTTAGTAGGTAAATGTATCTATTTTACTTTACAGAGTTTTGATGGTTTTTTAAATTGTACAAGTAATTTAAATCTTGGAACAAATGTCTTTGCTTATTGATTTTTGTGAGTAGCTGCAAAAATCTTATGTATTAGTTGCCCCTTTTAAAATTAAAATAAAAATGAATGCTATGCAAGAAATAGGTTGCAAATAACTGTTAGGGTCTTACTACTGCTCGCTGTTGAGAGATCGTGGAAGTGCAGAGAATTTGTGTTAAAAGTTACGGGCATTTTTCAAGATAGTTTTCCAGGTCTGAGGCATGCTGAAATATCTCTTTCCTATGATAGTGTGTTTAGTTTCATTGACTTCAGCGGAACACACAGAATACATTGACTTAAACTAGCTGAGAATCTGATGATAAGGTTTTATACTCTACCTATCATAGTGTTGTGATGACTTGTCCTCTGACCTCAAAATTATGTTTGATGATCTTAACAGGAGGCCGGATCTTTGATCTGGAAATTATGCTGATAGTGACGTTACAGAATCCAGGCTTGTAACTTCACTGAAAAACCTGTTGATTTGAATGGGTTTGCACAGCTTATGCTAATGATATGGCTGGAATGAGACAGGATCTTGTGTAGTCTGCAAGGGCTGTATATGGTCCTGGTTTATAGCTGGGTGGGAAGGATTGGTTCAAGTTACTTCTGATTTGCCCTATTTAATATCTCAAACAGGAGTGAACAGGGTGATTGGAACAGTTTCATGTTTAAAAGAGGAAATTTATAAATCAGTTTTTATCCTGTATTAGAATTAAGATAGGTATGTACTGGAGACAACGAGTCTACCCTGAACGCTGAAACACCTCCGTTTTGGGCACACTATTGGAACTTTTTTAAAATTTTCAAATCATAACAGTCTGTCAGTTTATGCTTGTTGAGTCTGAGACATTACATGATGCCCTTTGAACAGGGAAACATTGCTAATAATTGATATTTGGTTTGTAGACTATACCTTTTGTATGCTCTGAAATCACATGTAAATAACTTCTGTTGTTTCCCTTTCATTTATAGAAGCTCTGTTCATCAAACCATATAAGCACATACCTAAATTCAGTGTTAAACTTCCTGAATTGCTCTAAACCATTGTGTTGCTGTAAACTGTTTTGGCTGATAAACCTAAGCGGTCAGCTTGGTATTCCTACGTGTATATGTGATTAAGATGCAATAGTTCGGAACACGTTACCAGGCAACTGCATGCTCCAGCTGCATAGGAGGCACAAAGCAGCTGGCCCGTTCCTTGTAATCAGTGGGAAAGTACAGATTCTCCTGTGACCTCGGTCACTCTTGTCTATAACATATTAGATAAGAGTATTTTGATACTCCTCTCGCAGTGGGAGAAACACTGCTTGTGTCTGTGCAGTGTGTGAAAATCACTTTACCAAGATGCTTTTATTTCTAAAGCCCTTGGGGGAAAAAAAACTCAAAACAAAGCGGAATTTAAAAACTTTTTTAATCGAAGGCAAACGTCAGGATTCTCATTCTTACAAAGTATTTTACAATTGTGTAACCTTGTAGACTGTACGGAGAATGAGGATCTTGCATGTGACATATTCAAAAGTTTCATTTTTGGTGTTCTACACGCTTCTACTGATCGCAGTGCCTTTGTTTCCTAACGGCAAGTGGCAACAGACAATGCGTATGGGTCTCAAGGCCCTGTGGAACAGAGAAGGTAGTTTGCCAGTGTTCTTACTGCTGTTGCAGACATTGTTTCAGTGGATAGAAAGTGGCATGTTCCAAGTACCTTTTCCTACCATTGCTGCGTTTTTTGGTTTTCTTTTTAATCCAGAAGAATGTTTCTGTACTTCCCTTCCCTATAGGTGCATGTTGATTTACATTGCATGCTATTGCAGCGTTCTTAGTCTACCAGTTACAGATTACTCCTTTCAGTTCTTGTGCATTTCTGAATGTGTATCTACCTACTAAACTCACATTTATTCAGACATGATATGCAACTGCTACGGAAGTCAGCTATTGTGCTAGTCATGGTGTTTGCCCCGTCAGTTGTTTTACTATCTAATAAGTACCTGATGACAGAGAAGGGGAGTGTCAGAAAATAGACAAGTCAGGCTTTATATTAGAAATGGTTTTCATAAGATTTAAGAGAACGCACTTTTGGCATAAGGATTTACATACCGCTCCCGGTGTTCTGTTGGGCTGACGGTGTTCTGTTGGGCTGACGTTTTGCAAGAGGCTGAGGTGTTTAACTTTCAAAAGCTGTTTATGTAAATTGGCTTACCTATGAGTACTCTCCTTCAGCTGTGTGTAACGAAGAAATAAATGTGCATCTCTAGACATGTGCATATGCAGATATAATTGTAAGTGCACAGCTGGGGATGATGCTTGTATTGGATGAGGGTAGAAATACAGAGAGGGACAGCAGTGGGGAAAGAAGAACCTTTGAAGATAGTCTAGTGTTGCTCTCGTTCTAGAGGTGAATGATCAACTTTCTGTACCATTCTTGACAAATGCTTGCCTAATTTATTCTTAAACATTTCCTGTAATTATTACTACTGTTGCAAAGATTGCCACATACCCTAAGTTTTTCAGGTTGTAATTTAAGCCCCATGATTCCGTGTCCTGTGTGCAGTGGATGCACAGAAAAGTTCTTCCTTATAGCTACCTTTTAGAGTTTAAACATTGTTATTTCTCTTCAGTATTGCCCTTTCCAGGTTAAGCGGCTGTTTTTCAATTTATGCTTTGAAGTCAGACTTCTGTACATCGTTGAGCACCCTCTTGGACTTACTGTAGACCCTCGCCAGTTATACTACACCCTTCTTGAAAAGCAGTACATCATCTGGAGGGTTCAGCAGCTAATCCGTGCAAATGTAGCGCGGCAGAAATTATGCTTGGACGTACTAACTCAAGTGTGATGTGTGACGAGGATTCACTGGGCCTTTTGATTAGCAAGAAACGGTACATAAGAACTAGGTGACAGAAATAGGACACGAAGCTGGCACCCTGGTCTTCAAGATTGCAGTGCAGCTCCGTGGGCTTTGGCTGACTACAGAAGAGCATGAGGCACAGGAGAGAACTGCTGCTGGATCTTGGTGAAAGGATGGCAAGTCATTTGGAGAGAGGTTTTCAAAGCCAGGAATTCAAGTCGGGTGCCGGATTCCAGATTGCCTGTGACATCACTGTGTACTTCCCTCGCTTGTCTAACTTTGTGTTGTATATTGTCTAGCAGCTTTTCTTTCAAAGTTAACAAAGCTACACTTGTGTGATAGGTGATGTAATGATCTCATAATAATAGGCAAAATCCAAGTAACAGAAAATGCCAGCATTTGAAAGAGAGCCCTGATAAATTGCTAGTGCCTTATACCACTGCCACTTACCAGGCCTTCCATGTTAGAGCTGTCTTAATCATTGATGCTGTTTCCTCAGACTTGGAGCTGTAATATCTGCTTCTTGTTTCAGGGTATGTTATGAAGTTGCTGATGGCACTGCCTTAGCCCTTTGGCTAAGAAGAATAGCAAATAATTTGTGGATTATCCGTAGAAGCAGCTGCCAAACAGCATTCTCTTCCAATCAATAGGGAAGAAAGCTGCTGCACTGGTTTGTCTGGGTTCCCTCATACCATAGGTCTTTCTCACATTTATTGATCCTTTTATATTTTCCAACTTGTTCAGGGTCAGCTGATGACCGGAGGGAACTGTCACATCTTTGAAAAGTGCTTGTAACTGTGAAAAGAGGTTTGTTGACTTCCTCACGTGATAAGTAGACATTGAAGAAATTGCATGTTGCTCATCTCTTAAGTCAGAGACCGGAATTGGATAGATACTGTGTTACTAGAAAATAAAATACAGCTGGGCCCCTTGAGACAGAAATGTAGTGATGAAATCGTGTCATATTATCACAGGGACGTAGTGACTGTTTTCTCAACTAACAAACAGATCCTAGGCAAAAAGAATGTTTGTTCCAGGTAATTCTGGTCAGTCTCCCAAGGCAGTGGATCTGCTTTGCAAATGAGAAAAAGTGGACCTAAATGTTGAAACAGGAAGGGCTATTTTTCTTCCCCAGTTCAAAATGGGCACAGCAGAGCCTGTATAGTATTCAAATTAGTAGCAGCTCCTTCGCCTGCTTGTTAGCAGACAGAGCAGAATCTGTACTTTCTCCTGTATGGCTCTTGAATGAAAATTGGTTGAACTCATTTGCTTGTTGGAAAAAAAAGGTGGGATGTTGGATCAAGTGCAACTGTAGCAAATACTGACCTTCCTGAAACTATTTAGAGTTTTCATGTGTTGATACTCGTTAGAAAAAACCAAAACTTGAAAAAAATCCTATAAGGATTAAGCTATAAGATTGTTTTCAGGGGAAGAAAAGGAAAAAAAAAAAAAAAAAAGAAAACTAAATGGAAGATAGTTTTAGAGAAAGTAACTTTCATAGCACTTGGAGGTACCATAGCTGTCTGTAAACAGGATGTTTAAGGAAAAGATACTCGGTCTCTTTATGATTCTTTCTGTGGCCTTCTGACTGAAAAGTCTGACTGTGTGAACCCTGGTTATCTGTGTTACGGAAAACTGATGTGCTTTGCAAGCTGAGATTCTTCTGCAACAGAGCAAAGTAGGAGAGACATGGTCTTGTGGTTTGGGTTACTATCCTGTGACATGCCAAAAGAGGTCGGAAACTGTTTTAAGAGACTCTGGTGTCAGGGCAGAGGTTTCTGGGGAGATTGGAGCTCAGCCCATCAGCTCAGCTCACCCCGGGGGTGCGGGGCTGTGCGGAGGTGGCGGCTGCCGTCAGGTGAGGGTTTCCTCGGGCAGCGCGGGGCTGCGGCTGTGTGCGGAGGCGGCGGGAAGCGAGGGAGGGCGAGCGGCTGGATGGGGCGAGGGGGGCCGGCGGGCAGGGGCCTGGCCTGGGCCGGGCCGGGCCGGGCCGAGCCGGCGGGCAGGGGCCTGGCCTGGGCCGGGCCGGGCCGAGCCGGCGGGCAGGGGCCTGGCCCGGGCCGGGCCGGGCCGAGCCGGCGGGCAGGGGCCTGGCCTGGGCCGGGCGGCCCCACGCCACCCTCCCGCGTCGGCGCGGTGGCGGGCGGCGAAGCCCGTCGCCTTCGCAGCCGCGGTGAAGTGCGCGGGTCTGGCCGCAGCGTCCGGCATTCTTGGCCGGCGAGGAAAAATCCTCGCCGGGCCGGGGCTGAGGGGCCGGGCCTGCGGGCGCGGCGGCCCTCCGGGCTGGTCAGTCAGGCGTCCGCCTGAGGCCGCGGGGCTTCCCGCCGCTTGGGAGCCGCGGCCGGGCCTGTCAGCGGCGCGGCCCCTGCCCGCAGCGGCGGAGAGGCGCTGGGGCGTCCCGGTCTCCGGCGCGGGCAGCGAGCGGGGGGGGGTGGCTCCGGGCAAAGGAGGTTTGCAAAGGCCGGCTGGGGACGAGCGTTGGCGCTCGGCAGACCCGCGGTGATGTGCTGTGGCCCGGCGGCACTGAGGTGGAGGGAGGTTCTCGGTGGAGGGAACGTGTTCCTGCGGCCGCAGGAACTTGTGGAGGTACCTTCCGGCAGCAGTTGAGGAAGCGGGTTTTTTACTGTGGTTTTTTTCCTGTCTCTTTTTTTCGCCTTCTTTCTGTGCTTTTCACCAGTGCCCGCGGCAATGACTTTTTTTGCCGCCACAGCGTTAAGGTTTTTGCTGGAAAACATGTATGTTCTACAAAGCAATATCTTGTGCCTTTCAATCTACAGAACTTGTGGACAAATGCGTAGGTCCACGCACGCGTTCATGTTGTGATGAAGAGCGATCAGAAATTGTGGGAACGCTTCTAGGACTTGATGACTTTGTCCATATCCTTTGATGGAGGTGTTTAAGGCCGTCCAGTTTATGCTCCAGCTCAGTGATGTTACTGCTTTTGAGAGGTTTGAGTTCACCGGATAGGAGAGCCTTTTTTGTATGGATCAGTTGTCTTGTTCTGATTTTTTTTATTTTACAGGTAAAATCACAGCTCAGCGTGAGATGGAAATAACTGGAAATAGTTTTATTTTTAAATTCGGGGCCTTATTTTCCTTGAAACTGGTTTTTCAGATACGGTGCTAGAAGACATTACAGAATTGCAAGTGTTGTTTCTGCCTCCTGTTCCTCTTGAACGTTTGGTTTCCTGGGGAAAAATACTGTGTAAGCTCTGTAAGCAAAGAGGTTTTATGTTTTTTGAATACTTGCCAGCTGAAGGGTTTGTACCTTGGACTTAAAATGTAGAGGATGATCTGTTCAGGACATCCATGTCATAGAGTAGCTGTTGCGTGATTTATACTTGTAATCAGGTTCCTACTTGATAGCCTTAACTTTGCGTGGATTGTGTGTTGAACTTTCCAGTAGTTTGTTTGTTTTTACATTTCCTTAAGGTCTAGGCAAAGGCTTAGAGAGTTAGCAGACTTAAGGATAAGCATTTATTACTTTGTGCTGCCACGTTGCCATTTGAAACCTGTTCTGCGTGTTGGTGGTATTGAAGAAATTGCCGAGATTTCGAGGGTGAATCTGTATCTTTAGGTGTACTGAGCAGAAAAGTACAATGGATCTTTTTAGTTGCCAGATAGCTTGCTTTATCCAGGTGGTCAATTTGTCAAGATCAGGCTGCAGCATGGCCAATTCATTTCTTAGTTCCAACAACTGCCATCTTAATGTAGAGATTTATTCTGTAATCAAAACTGGAACTGTTGTCCCTGGTTATGTGTGCTTACTTATTTGTTTTTAACGCTGTTTCAGTGAGACTCCGTCTGAGGGCAGAAGAATCACAAAGCTAGACCAGATTTTGCTAAATGGAAATAACATAACACTGGTAAGTCAGCATTGTTAAAATGCTGCATGCATTTATTTTCTGTACCTGTAAATCAATCAGTCACTGAGCTCAGCTACTTTAAGCTGAGCTTTCCAGACAATTCCATTACACAAGGTAATTTCAAGTAGCTTCTGGAGCATATGTGTGTATGAAGGACGCTGGAAAAGTGATCTTGCTGTCTTAGTACATGTTACAGTTTAAAAAAAAAAAAAAAAAAAAAAAAAAAAGGCATGTCCCTAACTTTATTTTGGTGAATGTTTTTCTGGTCTTCAGGTGTGCCAGGGAATCACTGGCTTTGTTAAGCGCTCCGTAAGCTGGTTCATACAGTGGCTTTCAACTCACGAGTGTTTGCCTGCATAAGCGTGTAGGTGGAATGCATCTACGTTTTATCCATTATTGTATGTATAGATGTGTTTGCAGCAGTTTGGATGTTTACAAGCTTGTCAAGTCATTTGGCAGTTATGATTACCATGTGATGCCCAGAGAGCTGTACCTTTACGTGCTCTGAAAAAAATCTGGAGGTCTGTTGGCTTATACCAAATCAGAAGCACTATGATTTTTAGTTTATTATCTGCTGGTGTAGGTAGGTCAGTACTGCAACAGTAATTAAATACTGTGATTATGCATCCCTAAGCTGAATTCTGCAACTTCCTAAATACCACAAGAGCAGACCTAGAATAGTTTTTTGTTTGTCGGCATAGATGGCTACAAAGTCAGGACTTCCTACGTAAAAGCATTCCTAATTTTGTGGGAAGAGGAGAGGACGACCAACTCGAGTCGAAATCAGCTCTGTGTGAACGAGGAACAATCTCCATTTTGCTGTCTTACCCAGCTTGCACCTCCTCACTGTGTGTCTGAGCAAGTGCCATCTTGCCTTAATTTCTAAGCCTCTTTCTGCTTTGGTTATTGTTCTGCCTCCTTAAAGGATAGTGCGTGTTCTGACTTCTTGTGTGGGGTAAAATTACTACCATCCAGTTAAGCTGGTGGTATACTGCCCTGGAAGCAGAAGCTGGTGATGCTTAGAGTGCAAATTTTCAGCGAGACGTAGATACATTTCTGTATCGGATCTTGTGCCTCTCTTGCGGACACGTCTTCCCACGTCAGGAAGACTATGCTTTAGACTTTTTCTTACTTCGGTCCTGAAAGCAGCAAAGTTCTTCCTCTTTAGAAGTGCTCAGCTAATTATTAAGAACGTATCAGTAAAAGCAATGGTTATCCTCTTCTTTTATCCCTTATTCATGTTTTTGCTTTTGTGTTTCTTTTTCTGTTGTTCAGTTCTCTACTTTCTTCCCTGGAAAATTACTCCCTGCTGCCTGTAGAAGGGTTCAGGCTCTTTATCAGTTTTTGAGCTCTGCTTACTGATAGAAGTTGGATAGAGGAAAACTAACTTCCCAGTCTGGGGAGGAATCGGCAATTGGAGAAATTATTCACGAAAGGAAGGATGTTCTTTGTCCTTTGGAAAATGAGCTGTAGTGTTTCTAGACAGAATCATTTCCTTGAGGTGAATACCAAAGACAAAACCCAAAATGTTTGTTATCTAGGAACTCCTTTGTGTTTTGTTAAACATTCTTTGTGTTTTGGAGGTTCTGTCCTGTGCTTCTCTGGCAATAACTGGCCTCCACTGTTGGGAGAGGAAGATAATATTGAATCGAAAAACTGCTTTTGTGGTCTACCGGTGAAGTCTCCATCTGCTAAATTGTTGTAAAGCAAGAACTGTCATGTATGGGTTTGTAAAACTCAGACCTATGGCACAAACACAAAATTGTCGTCGTCTTTTATAGGTGGTTCCTGAAGGAGAAGGACCTGAAGTATAAATTGATACAGTTGTCATCTGTGAAGACATGGTTTTTATATATGTGTGTGTGTCTGTGTGTGTGTATGTAATCTAAACAGAGCTTTTGGGGTAATGGTGCGGGTTGCTTGTTTGTTTTGTTTACAGACTCTTGGAATTGACATTTGCTAAAAGAGAAGGATTTCCCCTTCAGGAAAGGTGCATCACTAATGATGATGCTGGTTTTGTAAGTTGAAACCGTTACTTTCCTGTAAAGACACACTAATTTCTTCTGAATAAAAGCCTTTCTTTTTGTTCTCTTTGTGCTCAGTTACGTAAGTGCACGAGTGAGTGAGTTTTCCAACGGGTTGATGGAGTGGAAAAAGAATAGTTACGTTCCAGTTGCTGTCGGTCTTCAGTTTTTCTACATCTGTTGCATTTGTTTATGGCCCAAGTCTATATAAAACCCAAATCGTGGGCCAAGAGATTGCTATTCTTTGCACTACAGGCAGATACTAAGCTGGATCATTTGTTTAAACCCTGCTTCAGGCTGTGTCGCCAGAAAACGTGTGGTAGAGTGCTGCAGAATTCTGAAAGCTCTTCAGAGTGGATGCATCTGTTTGATGCTCAGCAGCCGTTGGTTGTGCTGGCCTTGAGGTTCAGCACTCTTGGACTTGTTTTGCTTGGCAGATGTACTCTCTTGTAGTAAAGGCATTGTAGTGGTATTTTGCGAGTGAGGACAGACAGACCAGACATCGTTCATGTCCAGGGGGCCGGGGCGGGAAGGTTGGTGTTCAAGCTTCTCATTCCTGTCAGTGGTGACTCCGCTTGCACCACTAAGTGGTGCTGTGTACATACGCTTAATTAAATTGGGAGCTGCCTGTGCCTGCCTGCTTGTGCAGTTCGGAGTGGTCCTTTTAGAGAAAATGTTCTTTTGGCTGCATTTGTTCTCCTGTGATACAAAAACTTGACAGCTGTTGGGGACAACTACTACTTTAGGAGAATTTCTGGTTTTATTTTGTCATGATGGGCACAAAATTAACTGATTCAAAATCACGTCCATTGCAGCTTATGCTTCCGTAACACACCACTCAACTGATTTCTATGCGTAAATGTCTTTGGAGAGGAATCACAGGTGCCTGCTGTGACTATAGGGACAAGCAGTATGGGCTCACAGGAACAGAACATGCTTTGCCTTCCCATCACCAGAAGAAAGACAGAAAGAAAGAAAGAAAGAGGTGAAGAAGGGTGCTCAGGAGCAAGAGGCTGCAAGGAAGTTGCTGTACATGATCCTTTTGCCTTGCTTTATCTGACAGAAAAGCTGCCTTCTGCTAGTTGGGTCTTGGCTTGAAAGAGAGACTCCCGCCCCTCTCCCAGGGAGTGTGCTATTTTTGACTGGCTTGTTCTGACTATGTGATCTGCAATTACAATATTGAGATTGCATGGTGACAGTCTATAGCACTGACTCCCTGAATGGTTTTTCATTTCTGTCCCCGCTTCCTTCTCCAGCTTTTTTCAATATATCAATTTAAAAAAAAATAAAAATTGATAAAAATTTAACCTTACATGACCATCATGCGTTGGCTTTGGCCCCAAACACTTTATTTCCTAGAAATAAGTTGAGTCTTTTAATCAGAATATGTAAAAGATTTCTAGCCACTGTAGTACTATTGTATTGTTTGTTTTTTAAAATAAGATTATGTCCAGGTTCCAGCATGTGCACTAAATTTCTGCTGCAGTAGAAGACAGTCTTAAGCTGAAGAGAGATTTCATGCTTGGGAGAGAAAAAGAGCGGATCTTGACTCAAAGGTTACTTTTCCAAGGGAAAGGTAAACTCTTTTGTTTCTTTGGGGATTTTTATTCTGATAGCACAAGCATCTTGTTCTCTCAGGATTTTGTTATCTCTGGGACAAAAAACCTTGGTGTTGTGTCACTTCCTCCTTCCCTGGTTGTGTTTTTTTCACTCCTTTCAGAGGAAGTGCTAATACTGTTATAATTTAGGAAGACATTTTTAACTTATGACTCGGAGGTCTGCAGACATCACTGTAAAGACAGTTTCTGTGCATCCAAATGCTGTTAATCCCTTCAAATACGAAATGAAAGATGTGTAACTTGGAGCTGATACGTCAGACAATTCCAGATGGGTCTGTTTTACTTTGCATTCAGTGTTTCTGTAGCCTGTTGCTTTGGAAGGTGCAGGTAATAAGCTTTTCAATTGAATAAATGAGCGGTAGTGGTTTTTTGTTTTCCTCCCCTAGAAATGTAGTGCTTGATCAGACTGCACTGACCTGTAGAAGTTGTGGGCACTGTGGTGTTCTCCAGAATGCTACTTGGGCTGCCACTACAAGTAGGCCATTTAAAATAATAACCTTAGACTTTAAAAATACATAAAAACTTAATGATGCTTAAAGTATAGAGCAGATTAGTCACCAGGTTAAAATAACTTCATGCTTATGACATGCACAGCGATGGTTCCTTTCAGTTTTTTTTGGTGTTGTTTTTTTTTTTTTTTTTTCCTTCTTCTTTAAGATGGCACTGGTTGCAGTGATCTTCAGTTTTACGACACAGCTAACTGTCTTAGTATGGACATGGTTCCTTTCTGCCTACTATTTCCGTTTACTGGCAGACATAGTTAAGATAGCTCTTTGGAGTTGTGGAGTGTGCGTGTGTATATAGATATATGTGTGTGTGTGTGAATGTGTATGAAAATAAGAAGACCTAAAGTCCCCTCCCCACATCATTAGCTTTTGCTGACCTGTATTTCAGTGTTACCAAGATTTTAAAGTGGCCCAAGTATTGCTGTTGCAAATGTTTCCATGTTTGTCTAACTATTGTGATGACATAAATAAAAAGAAAAAAATCAAAACACTAAATGCTTTATTACTTGCCCTATAACTATATAGGCGTTCCCTGTCTAATATCGATTTCTTTTTTCAGGATTCACTGTATTTATTTTTTTTACCCTATGAAACGGAAAGAGATTTCTGGCTTACTGTTGGCTTTTGATAGATGTTTTATCCTTGGGGAATTGCCCACCAATTACTTCATAGAGTTTGGAATTTAACTGAAGGACATTTTGCATGCCCGTGTTCAAATAGCGATGCTAACAGGCCACCGTACGGTTCATGTTGATAGCTTTATGGATACTTAAAGGTAGGCAATAGTCTTATTTTTTAATAATGCTTAACCTTTTTCTCTTTGGCAAGAACAAGCAAGTCTGCCTGGTTTTGTAGGACTTGCAGCTTTTCCTTAACATCAGACTTTAAAAAGGGGAGAACCAGTAGTATCAGGTACGCAGTTAGGATGGCGATTCTTAAAATACTAAGCTGCGTAACAGTCTCGGGAAGAACATGTGTGACTGGGCATGAGAGTCTGTGGTACAGCATTACTAACCTTTGCTAAAAAAAGTTTTGAAGAATGAAGCATTTGCTTTATGAACGGTACTTGAGGACGAATTCTGATGCTGCTAAAGTTTATTGAAAAATAGGCACTGATTTCAGTGATGATGCAGGTGTGATTTCTGTTCATGCCTTAAACCTGAAAAGAAGAGAAGAGAAACCTGCATTTGAAGGAGGGTTTTGTATGAAGGGTAATCAAACCAGCAACCTACTTTAAGAACGACTTTAAAATATTTGGAGCATCGGTTAAAGGCAAATAAGTAAGGTTTATCATATCCTCCTACATAAGCTGTGACTATTGAATACAGTCAGCAGTCCGCCTCAGAACTTGTTGGTGTGCAACTGCAACGTGTTAAGTTGTAAGACTTCACAGCCACGAGCTGATGGGCCACAGTTCTCTCCCGAGCATGAAGCGCTGTAAGTTTTAGTTTCTTGCACAGCAGTGACTCTTTTCAACATTAGTAACTATACAACAGGGTAAAAGGCAAATTTAGTGAATAATAAGGTGTCGTTCTCAGAGCAGCTGTTTGTATTTCACCATGATGCAGATGCTTTCTATAGCAGTTGTGTTGGCACATGTCTTAGTATTCGGTTAATCCTCTCCTGAACTCATTTAAACTTTTGGCTTCAACTGCATCACTGACAGTATGTTTCACAATAGAATAATTATTTCCTTTAAAAAAAAATGGGGGTGGGGGGATAAGAAGAAGGGGTGGAGGAAGTGGGGAGAAAAAAAATCTGTTGTCTGCCAGTGCTGTGGGCTGCTCACTCATTTTTCTGTAGAAATTCTGGGGGTTTTTTGTTGTTGTTCTTCTTCTTCTACCTTAATGCTAATAGGTATTTCTACCTTTTCTACCTTGTGTTTCTACCTAATGCTAATAGGCATTAGCCTATCCTCTGCACCTTTGGTCATTTCCTGAAGTTTGTCTGTAGTTTCCTACATTAGTAGGTAAATGTATCTATTTTACTTTACAGAGTTTTGATAGTTTTTTAAATTATACAAGAAATTTAAGTCTTGGAACAAATGTCTTTGCTTATTGATTTTTGTGAGTAGCTGCAAAAATCTTATGTATTAGTTGCCCGTTTTAAAATTAAAATAAAAATGAATGCTATGCAAGAAATAGGTTGCAAGTAACTGTTAGGGTCTTACTACTGCTCGCTGTTGAGAGATCGTGGGAAGTGCAGAGAATTTGTGTTAAAAGTTACGGGCATTTTTCAAGATAGTTTTCCAGGTCTGAGGCGTGCTGAAATATCTCTTTCCTATGATAGTGTGTTTAGTTTCATTGACTTCAGCGGAACACACAGAATACATTGACTTAAACTAGCGAGAATCTGATGATAAGGTTTTATACTCTACCTGACATAGTGTTGTGATGACCTGTTCTCTGACCTCAAAATTATGTTTGTTGATCTTAACAGGAGGCCGGATCTTTGATCTGGAAATTATGCTGGTAGCGACGTTACAGAATCCAGGCTTGTAACTTCACTGGTTTCTTGCAGCCCCTCAAGTTCATGAAGGACAATAAAGACCCATTCTTTTTTGTTCTTGTGCTATAATCAGTGATGGAAGTATGACATTGTCAGTTGTAAGAAGTGGCTTAACTGATGTTGGAGTCTGCTTTTATGCCTGAAAAACCTGTTGATTTGCATGGGTTTGCACAGCTTATGCTAATGATGTGGCTGGAATGAGACAGGATCTTGTGTAGTCTGCAAGGGCTGTATATGGTCCTGGTTTATAGCTGGGTGGGAGGGATTGGTTCAAGTTACTTCTGATTTGCCCTATTTAATATCTTTGTTTCCTAATGGCAACTGGCAACAGACAATGCGTATGGGTTTCAAGGCCCTGTGGAACAGAGAAGGTATTTTGCCAGTGTTCTTAATGCTGTTGCAGACATCGTTTCAGTGGATTGAAAGTGGCACATTCCAAGTACCTTTTCCTACCATTGCTGCGTTTTGGTTTTTTTTAAATCCAGAAGAATGTTTCTGTACTTCCCTTCCCTATAGGTGCATGTTGATTTACATTGCATGCTATTGCAGCGTTCTTAGTCTACCAGTTACAGATTACTCCTTTCAGTTCTTGTGCATTTCTGAATGTGTATCTACCTATACACCTACTAAACTCACATTTATTCAGACATGATATGCAACTGCTACGGAAGTCAGCTATTGTGCTAGTTATGGTGTTTGCCCCGTCAGTTGTTTTACTATCTAATAAGTACCTGATGACAGAGAAGGGGAGTGTCAGAAAATAGACCAGTCAGGTCAGGCTTTATGTTAGAAATGCTTTTCATAAGATTTAAGAGAATGCAGTTTTGGAATAAGGATTTACATACCGCTCCTGGTGTTCTATTGGGCTGACGTTTTGCAAGAAGCTGAGGTGTTTAGCTTTCAAAAGCTGTTTATGTAAATTGGCTTACCTCTGAATACTCTCCTTCAGCTGTGTGTAACTAAGAAATAAATGTGCATCTCTAGACATGTGCATATGCAGATATAATTTTAAGTGCAGAGCTGGGGATGATGCTTGTGTTTGAGGGTAGAAATATGGAGAGGACAGCAGTGGGGAAAGAAGAACCTTTGAAGATAGTCTAGTGTTGCTCTCATTCTAGAGGTGACTGATCAACTTTCTGTACCATTCTTGACAAATGCTTGCCTAATTTATTCTTAAACATTTCCTGTAATTATTACTACTGTTGCAAAGATTGCCACATACCCTAAGTTTTTTAGGTTGTAATTTAAGCCCCATGATTCCGTGTAACTGTGTGCAGTGGATGCACACAAAAGTTCTTCCTTATAGCTACCTTTTAGAGTTTAAACATTGTTATTTCTCTTCAGTATTGCCCTTTCCAGATTAAGCAGCTGTTTTTCAATTTATACTTTGAAGTCAGACTTCTGTACATCGTTGAGCACCCTCTTGGACTTGCTGTAGACCCTTGCCAGTTATACTACACCCTTCTTGAAAAGCAGTACATCATCTGGAGGGTTCAGCAGCTAATCCATGCAAATGTAGCGCTGCAGAAATAATGCTTGGACGTACTAACTCAAGTGTGATGTGTGAGGAGGAATCACTGGGCCTTTTGATTAGCAAGAAACGGTACGTAAAAACTAGGTGACAGAAATAGGACACGAAGCTGGCATCCTGGTCTTCAAGCTTACAGTGCAGCTCTGTGGGCTTTGGCTGACTAAAAAAAGAGAATGAGGCACAGGAGGGAACTGCTGCTGGATCTTAGTGAAAGAATGGTAAGTCATTTGGAGAGAGGTTTTCAAAGCCAGGAATTCAAGTCGGGTGCCGGATTCCAGATTGCCTGTGAAATCACTGTGTACTTCCCTCGCTTGTCTAACTTTGTGTTGTATATTGTCTAGCAGCTTTTCTTTCAAAGTTAACAAAGCTACACTTGTGTGATAGGTGATGTAGTGATCTCATAATAATAGGCAAAATCCAAGTCACAGAAAATGCCAGCATTTGAAAGAGAGCCCTGATAAATTGCTAGTGCCTTATACCACTGCCACTTACCAGGCCTTCCATGTTAGAGCTGTCTTAATCATTGATGCTGTTTCCTCAGACTTGGAGCTGTAATATCTGCTTCTTGTTTCAGGGTATGTTATGAAGTTGCTGATGGCACTGCCTTAGCCCTTTGGCTAAGAAGAATAGCAAATAATTTGTGGATTATCCGTAGAAGCAGCAGCCAAACAGCATTCTCTTCCAATCAATAGGGAAGAAAGCTGCTGCACCGGTTTGTCTGGGTTCCCTCATACCAAAGGTCTTTCTCACATTTATTGATCCTTTTTGCAACTTGTTCAGGGTCAGTTGATGACAGGAGCGAACTGTCAGGTCTTTGAAAAGTGCTTGTAACTGTGAAAAGAGGTTTGTTGACTTCCTCACGTGATAAGTAGACATTGAAGAAATTGCATGTTGCTCATCTCTTAAGTCAGAGAGAGGAATTAGATAGATACTGTGTTACGAGAAAATAAAATACAACTGGGCCCCTTGAGACAGAAACGTAGTGATGAAATCGTGTCATATTATCACAGGGACGTAGTGACTGTTTTCTCAACTAACAAACAGATCCTAGGCAAAAAGAATGTTTGTTCCAGGTAATTCTGGTCAGTCTCCCAAGGCAGTGGATCTGCTTTGCAAATGAGAAAAAGTGGACCTAAATGTTGAAACAGGAAGGGCTATTTTTCTTCCCCAGTTCAAAATGGGCACAGCAGAGCCTGTATAGTATTCAAATTAGTAGCAGCTCCTTCGCCTGCTTGTTAGCAGACAGAGCAGAATCTGTACTTTCTCCTGTATGGCTCTTGAATGAAAATTGGTTGAACTCATTTGCTTGTTGGAAAAAAAAGGTGGGATGTTGGATCAAGTGCAACTGTAGCAAATACTGACCTTCCTGAAACTATTTAGAGTGTTCATGTGTTGATACTCGTTAGAAAAAAACAAAACTTGAAAAAAATCCTATAAGGATTAAGCTATAAGATTGTTTTCAGGGGAAGAAAAGGAAAAAAAGAAAAAAAAAAAAGGAAAACTAAATGGAAGATAGTTTTAGAGAAAGTAACTTTCATAGCACTTGGAGGTAACATAGCTGTCTGTAAACAGGATGTTTAAGGAAAAGATACTCGGTCTCTTTATGATTCTTTCTGTGGCCTTCTAACTGAAAAGTCTGACTGTGTGAACCCTGGTTATCTGTGTTACGGAAAACTGATGTGCTTTGCAAGCTGAGATTATTCTGAAACAGAGCAAAGTATGAGACACATGGTCTTGTGGTTTGGGTTACTATCATGTAATTTACACAGACTGTGTAACAGCCAAATCTTTTTGTGATTTAAAAACTTCATTTAACTGCATAAAGGATGAATGTGCCCCATGAATAGTTTCTCGTGTTCATGCACATTGCCAGTGATTTACTACTGAGAGAAGTCCTAGCAACTGTAAACAACTAGATAATTCATCAGAACATCACACATAAATATATCTCAAATAATTTTTATATCACAGCTAGTCTAATGCATTAACTTTTTATCTTAGGAGCAATTCCATAATAATCTATTTCTCATTTTATGGGATAGATAATGAAAGAATTTCTTGAAATAAACAAAAGATTGGATGAGAAAAGAGGAGAGACAGAGTGGGTTTTGAAGTGTCGATGCAGTATTACAGATTGTGTTGCCATTCACAGAGGAGAAGGCTACTTTGGTTATGATACCAAAATATTTCTCTTCCACATCTGTAAGCTACACTAATTATTTTATGCTTAGAAGCTTAAAAGATCCTGAGAAGTTAATTTCAAGCTCTTAGTAAAGTCTACATGGCGAACATGATATTATTCCCCTTGTGTGGTTTAGATTAACACGTATCTTTCTCAGTGACAACTATTAAACTGAAAGATTTATTTTCACATATCATGGATATCAGAAATGATAAGAGTACGTAAATTGTTGGAGGTTTGGACTTACAAGTCTACTGAAGGCTTTAAGTGCCTGATTAATGTTTAAGAGCAGAAGAAACCCTACTGAATTCAGGTGGGACCATGTTTTTGTGAAGCAGCACAAATTGTTTTAGTACACCCCGTGCACCTTTGTACCCACACATACCCTACCCCCTGTGTCCGTGTCTCCCCCATATGCTCCCCGCTGCTCCAGCCCACCCCCTTCACCCACACGAGTTTTTAACCCACACGAGTTGTTTCCCCCTGCGCCCCCTGCTCTCCTGTCTCCTGCCCTGCCTCCCTCCTTTCCCTCCTCCGTATTCCACACCACCACCCCCCATCATCCATCAGGCTCCAGACCCCTGGTGTGCTGCCTGCACCATGTTCTCTGTAATTTTTTTTCCTTCTTTTCCTTACAAGTTGTTGTTGTTTCTTTTTAATGATGATTAAACTGTTTTCGTTTCAAGCCACGAGTTTTCTCACTTTTGCCCTTCCGATTGTCTCCCCGTCCCGCTGGGGGCGGGGGAGCGAGTGAGCGGTCGCGTGGGCCTTCGTTGCCGGCTGGCGTTAAACCAGGACACGAGGTGAGTTGCAAGCCCTGCCTGGCTAATGCTGGAGGCTCTCTGTGTTCCTCCTGCCATCTCGACGGGCCGTCCTTGTTCTTCATCGCCGCTTTATAGCGAGCGCCTCTCGCTCTGTAAGCGGCAGTACTGGGGCCGTGTTGCAGGCGGCAAAGGGCAATTGTGACGCTTGATGGCAGGAGCGGCAAGGAGTGCGGAGCCACGCTCCTGTAGGGAGCAAAGATGGAACCTCGAGGGCTCTATGGTCCTCTGCTGAGGACATCTAATATCCCGACAGGCCTCTTTGCTTTCCCTGCCTCACGTCTGATTACTTTGCACGCCAGAGGGCAGGGCGGTAAGTAACACTGTGCAGCGTCTTTTCGATAAGAGACAAGCCCCGCGCAAGAAGCCTTGCGTGCGTGCAGGATTAGGAGAGCAGCGTTCTGATAGCACGGAGGTGTCCACCCCGACCGAGCCCCAGGGTCGCCGGGGTATCGCTGGCTTGCAGGTGGGCCGCTCGCATCTGGTGCGCTGGGCCGCGGCCTTTCCTGCCGAACAGAGCTGCCCCTCTGGCACGAAGCAGCTTTGGGTCTCTTGTGGCCTGCCTTCAGGCTGTCACCTGAACCAGGCGTTATTTTTTGTTGTAAATCTCTCGCCAGCGTCTGCTGACTGGCTGCTGTCGCTCCTGCAACCCTGATGCCACATGCAGAGGGATACAGCAGACCCTGGGGCTTGCCGAGGTGCACCGCAGGGTCTGTATGCCCCACGGCCACATAGCGTGCGAGTGAGCGAGGCTCCGTGCCTAGGAAGCCTCGTCTTGCAAGACCTGTGTTACTCCTAGGGGGAGGATGGCCGTGCTGCCAGAGTTACAGAAGAGGTGGGGAGCGGGAGAGGAGCAGAAAGAAGCATCTGAACTGGCAAATTCTCCTGGCAGTGCCAAGAACAAGAGCTGTGGTGAGCCCTGGGCCCTCAGGGCCCCGTCTCCCCTCTTCGGCGTTCTGGTCCCTCCCTGCCCCTCCCTCCCCTGGTCCCTTCTCTTTCCCACACCCCTGCCCATTTTTTCTTTTTTTTTTTTTTTTTTTTTTCTTTCCTCCCTTGTACCTCTGATACTGAAAAGCTGGTCAAAGAAACTCCCTAAGACTTGTTTTGGAGTTTTAGAAAGCGGGCATTCTTCATTGCAGTGCTGGATGCACGGGGGATAGTTCCACCTAGTGTGCATGCCACAGCTTTAGCACAAACAGGTTATATAGAATAACTAATTGCTTATTAATCAGATTAGTACACATATACATAAAAACGACGGCAACCGATTATCATAGTACTGCCTACATCCAATCAAGCGCAATGAAGGATCCATTTGAGATGAAGGGCTGCTTTTGCGACCACCGACCCATTTGAAGTTCTTGCTGGCTGTCCTCGAAGTCTTTATTCTTGTCCTTGTTCTTTGATCTTGAAGCTTAATGCAGTTTCAATCACATGTGGTCAGTTTCAGCATTGTTCCCATTTAGCGTACAGGAACATCTAGTCATAAGAGCAAAGAACTGCAAAACTTATGAATAATTACTAGTTAGTCACTTCACTACACTTTTGTAATTATGTCCCCAGGTACCCTTTGTCTACTGTTTCAACAATAATGTTAATACATGATCATTTATCAAATCTCACTTATACAGTTATCTAACAGCAAACCAGTTTTCATCAGTCTACATTCTAAAGGAAGTGTTGTATTGTGAGCTGACCTGTTTAGCTCCAGTCCTAATTAGGGCAGCTGCTAGCCTCTCCCTTTGCTGGAATTCCTCTACTCATTTGGTGTTATTTTCTTAATATGCTGAAATACAGTTTGTGATTTTAATTTTTCAGATGTGTTGTCATAAGGGTGTGGTGATGCTCAACAGATGCCCCATCCTGTGGGAAGCACCCCCTCCATGGGGCAGGCAGTGTGGATTATCTGGTGTTGGGTCAAGAACCCAGAGCGGAATTGCTGTTGCAGATTATCCCAGATGAGGTTACCTACTCTGGATTACCTGGGTGGAGCCCCTGGTGAAGGTAAACCTCATGCATGACCCCCCCCAGCCTGTGCATGTTCTTGTGCACATATCTTACCACTGCAAACTAGCCATCTAACCCACCTTCCCTGTGAGTTTTTTCCCATGCCGATTGGTGGGGGCATCACCCCCTTCCCCCCACCCGCTGTGTATCCCTGAAGTTCCATGTTTTCTTGGTGTCATTTGTGGCTGCAGCCCCCCTCCCCCCCCCCCCCCAAAACCGCGGGGGTGTGGCTTCTGCTGACCCTTTCCTGCATGACTGCAGGGGGTGTTGTTGCCCCCCTGCCCTGGCCTGTCCTTGTAGGGCATGACTGCTGCCTGTTCCCCCCCATGTATTTCCATGGGGTTTTTTTTGGTGTCTTTTGTGCTTTGGGGCTCTTGTACCTCTGTTAAGGGAGTCAGCTGGAGACATGCTCAGGGGGACTCTGCATCATTGGCTATTCACAGGAAATAATTTGTTTTGCAACCAGAGATATTTTGGAGACGGAATTCTTAAGGGATCTAATTCTGCTTTTTGATTCATTCCTATCCAGAAGGTAGTTTTGGTAGAAGTAAGGAGGTATGCACAGTCTTGCTAGAAATGAAGCATAACCCCAGAGTGTTTTGGCTTTTTTATAGGAAACTAAAGCACATCATTTTTGATAACAACATTGTCATTGCATTTAATGAGCTAGTTTCCTACCTAGTTTGGAAGGGCATCTATTGTTTTCTATCTAGGCCCCAGACAAATTAAGTTGAATTCCCTACCTGGTCCCATTGCTGATGCAATAGGTGTAGCTGTAGCACAGGAGCAGGTATCATTGTTGTCAGTAAGGGTCACTTTCTCTGTTCAGGGTCTTATTTGCTGTAAATTTAAGGCAGGTGAGAACAGTGCTGCTGCTCCTCCAGCTGACTTTATAGCTGCTGGTGGTTTGCCCTTCCCCTTTCCCAGGGGATTGTGCTAAGGGTGGTGGGCGGGGGCTCCGGGGTATTTGAGCCACAGCCTCTGCTGAGGGAGCTCATTGTGCTCCTGGGTTTCTCTGGTGTTGGTGCTCAGCTCTTCCTTGAGTGCTTTGCAGCTTTTGAGCTGGCTCAGCCCTTTGGGAAGAGGTGTCTGCCTGAGGTAAGAGCTTCAGGACCAGTCAAGGTTCAGCAGCATGTGTGGTAGAAAGTAACACTTTGTCCTGGGTTCAGCTGGGATAGAGTTAATTTTTACAGGAACCTGGGATGTGGGGGGCATAGCTGGGGCAGCTGACCTGAACTAGCCAAGGAGCTATTCCATACCATGTGATATCATGCTCAGTATATAAATGGGGATCGGGCCCGGGGAGCGCTCGACTTTCGGTAGGGGAAGTGGTGGAGCGTTGGGTTCCGGGTGGTGAGCAGTTGCACTGTGCATCACTCTTTTTGTTTACTCTTTCGTTAGTACCGTTGTTGTTGTTGTTGCAATTTTGTTTTGTGTTGTCCCAGTAAACTGCCTTTATCTTAACCCTTGAGGTTCCTTTTTTTTTTCCCTTTTCTCTCCTCTGTCTCCTCCCTATCCCACCGGAGGGGGGTGGGAGGAGTGAGTGAGTGGCTGCGTGGTCCTTTGTTACCGGCTGGGCTGAAACCACGACACACTTGTATGCAGCTTTTTTTTTTCCCCCTTTCTTTTTTTCAGGTCAGTAATTTTGTTTCGAGTGTTCTGTTTCTCGAAATGAGCATTCAGTGATGGAGTTAAGTATTCTTTATTGCAGCGCTGGAAGAACGGAGGATCGCTCCTCCAAATGTGCTTTCTGGCTGGGACTAATTGTATAGGTTAAATACCTGCCTTACATACATATTCATAAAATTTCTGAGAAATAATATACATATTCATTGATTTTCCGAGAAGTCATTAGCATATGTAAATGTCCTTTATGCATGCGTGTTGAAGGTCTTCGGTGGTCTTCTGGAGTCCTCTGGTGGTCTTCCATAGTCTTCCTCACTTGTCCGCTGTTTGAACTTTGTTGTACGAGTTTGCGCAGTACGATCCCCTTCTGGGCCCCACAAACAACTTCTCTGCTTATCACCTAGCTTTTGGCTCAGTCACCACAAGAGACAGAACATATTTTCTTATCAAACAGAATACCTCCTCAAAGAGGGCATGTTATTTTGTCTTATATTACAGACACAGGAATCTTGTGCTTTATGTCCTTGGCTTGTCTACGTAAATCAACTTACAGAGGCAGTTGTTAACCTTCTAACAAATTCCTGAGTCTTTTATTTAGCAATACACTGAGTCTAAACATACGTTCTATTTCTACATCTACTAGGCCTAGTATCAGTTTCTGCATCAGTTCAGGGGTAGAAAGATGGTTTAATAGTATGCATTGTTTGGGGTTTTTTTGTTGTTTGGTTTTTTTTTTATTCTTCATGCATTGTGTTTTCCTGCAATTCCCAACTTTATTGAAGAAGGAACATTGGGTTTTTAACAGTTCTGCTGTGTAAGATGTTATCTCTCTTAACGGGACTGATGGTGACATTGTTTAGCAGGGGTTAGGGTGAGCATCTTGTATGTAATTGTATATGGAGTTTTAGTACTACTGATGAAAGCAGAAGGGCCGTGAGGCACAGTGCCCTTCAGGGTTTGGGGTGCCTTTCCTCATTGCCCACAGAATGCCACGTTGTCCTTAGAATCTTTGCAGCTGGTGGCAGGCCCCTCGTAGATTACAAGGCTTGGGACTTGACTTTCTTTTGTGGGCATGTAGCAGAGCTCAGAGTCTCTGGGGAGCTGTAGGTTAGGGGGTGCCCCCAGAATTTGGGATGTTGCTCAGAAGAGCGGCTCTTGAGGAGTAGCCACTGAAGGGGGTTCAGGAGTGCAGATTGAGGGCAGGAGGTGTCAGGAAGCAGTGGGGTTCCTTTCCTGACAGTTGAGGAGAAGAAAAGGGGTTTCTTAAGTTTTGGGACTGCTGGGGAAAGGGAGGAGGGTTCACCAGCCCTTCTCAGAGGAGTTTTGCAGTTGGATTTGAATGTCATAGAATCGTAGAATGGTTTGGGTTGGAAGGCACCATAAAGATCCTCTAGTTCCAACCCTCCCCCATGGACGCCGTCTGCAAGACCAGGTTGCTGAAAGCCCCATCTGACTTGGCCTTGAATGCTTCCAGGGAGGGAGCATCCGCAGGTTCTCTGGGCAACGCGTTCCAGTGCCTCGCCACCCCTAGTGAGAAATGTCTTCCTAACGCCTAAACTAAATGTACCCTCCTTAGGACTAAAGCCGTTACCGCCTTGTCCTATGGCTGTACTCCCTTGTAAAAAGTCCCTCTGCAGGTTTCTTATAGGCACCCTTTACGTACCGTGAAGTCTGCTATAAGGTCTCCCGAAAAGCTGCATGCCGGTGAGCGGTCCGAGAAGGTGAGGCGGTCGTCGGCCGGGTCGGTGTTGAATAGCAAAGTATTATGGGGCTGCTCGGTTCAGCCTTTACCTTCTGTTGTGGAGGTGCTGTGTGGGCTATCTTTGAATTGGTTGAGCGTTTCAGGTGAGCTGTGGATTAGCGAGGAGGAGTGTGGGGCCGATGGCTTCTCACGAGTGCCACGCTGACGTGGTTTCTCTCGGTACCTTAGATACCACGAGTGATGATGGCTGCAGGGTCTGAGTCTGGAATGAGCGGGGAAGTGAACACGGTGGCACTTGTGAGGAGGGGGGAGTTGGGGAAGTAGTTGGCGTTGGCCAGCGGGATGCTTACTCCCTTTTCTGATTTGTTTGTGTTTGTTTTTTTCATTGCAGATGTTGAAGAGCAATGTTCCCCTTGAGGAACATCCCAGTTAGCCCGTGTGGTTTTGTGGAGGATGGATTTGGACCCTCAGCCCTCTGAAAGCTAAGTTGAGGGACCAGGCTGAGAGGAAGGGACAAAGCTGGGAATAGCAGGGAGGAGTTTTAAAGTTAGCGCAGGAGAGAGGGCTGTCCCAAAGCAGTCGCCTTTGCGCAGGAGAAGGGAGCGGGTTGCTTTTCAGCACGAGACCCGTGTGTGCCGGGCAGGGCAGTTCCAGCCCGTGTCCGCGGTGGCGTGTAGTTTGTGTAGTCTGTCTTGTGCGCTTAGACCTTCCTCGGGTCTCGATGTCCTTGTCGCGCTTTGCGCCAGAGGAGCGAGGCATGCGCTTCGGGTGCTGTCCCTAGGGTTTTGAATGCTCTTACTCATTGGCCCGGTGCCAATCGGGTGCTTCTTTTCTTGCGCTTGGAGCTCTAAAGCATGGATTGGTCTTGGCGGGTTCCGGTCAGTGCTCTATGGCAGCATTTTTTCAGCCTGCATCGGCAGCTCTGCTCTCTAGCCGTCCGTTTTCTCAGAGTGGGACTTCTTCCCCGCATCCTGACATCCTTGGGTCTCGACGCCAGGCTTCTGGCGCATCTGTCGTCTGGGTTTTGACAGTGCTGTCTTGTAATGGGCCGCTCCGTTTGACTCCTCTGGGTCTGCTGTGGAGCCTCCTGGCCTTGCGGTTGCGGCCCCGTAGGTCATCTTGCCCGACGGCGTCTCCCGTCTGGGGGTCATTCTTCTTGCTGAGAGTTTTCTCTCTCGTTGAATCACCTCGTTGGTGGCATTCCACGTGGTGACGTTCTGCACACGGTGTGCTTGGCTTGGAGCTGCTCTGCCTGGGGGGGTGTGGAGTCAGGGGTAGGTGGAACAGCGATAAGAGTCTACGGGTGAAACGTTGATGTGCCTAGACCGTTTAGGCGAGGGTTGTACAGTCATCTCGGTTCGAGTAGCCATCAGCGGCCTGCGCGGACAGCCGTGCCGATAGTGTTTCACGGAGACAATTGGAGCCGTGTGGCAGGGGTTGTTGAGGGGCAGTGAAGCGGATTTGAGTCTCTAAGGTGTTAAGACTTGCACGTGATGGGCTCCAAGTTTGGCCCTGGGTTTTTTTGGTTGGTGGGGTGTAGGGTTTAGGGTTACTCTGTGCGGGGCCCGGATGATAGAACACCAGTATGATGATCAAAGTCGCCCCTTTATTGAGCTTAGCTGATCATTCTTACACAATTCTCTAAGTTGTTTAGAAGCTTTGATTGGCTGCTGCACGCAAGCATGTGGTGTCCACGTGCACAAGCGTAAGCGGTGATTGGTTACATCGATACTGTCCACGCTTAGAAACATAAGATACAGTTAGTTATACTCGCTCTGTACACGTGCATACACACAGGATATAATTGGCTATGTTAGAGCATGCAAAACTTGTCTTAGTCCAACTGGTCGAGATAAGCCCCTGAATTGAGGTCGGTTGTGCCAAGTTCCCTTTATTGTGGAATGTGCACCTGTGTTTTTCTAATTGGGATCTTTCTTCTTCTATCTTCTTGTTTGTTCTGTTCAGAGCCTTCAAAGGTGTCTGGAACTCTCTTGCGACCATGAGCTACTTTCAGGGCCAGTAACTAAGTTCCATAAAATTGAACCCTACAGTGGGCAAGGGGGTGTGTGTGTTGGGTTTTTTTGTTGTTTTTTTGTTTGTTTTTTGGTTGTGTGTTTTTTTGTTGTTGTTGTTTTTAAAATGACAGGCTGTAGCTGCATTCCAGATGGTCTTTGTAGATGGAATCAAGACCTCTGGAGTTGTGAAGCTCTTGCTCTGCATCCAGGTGACTCATTCAATATGTTTGGTTTTTTTTTTTTTCAGATGTGGAGGGACAGGATGTGTCCCACAGAGCGATGGGGGAAGGCAGCAGAGCACTGTAAGGAGTTGAGTCCGTGAGTGGACTCTGAAGGAAGATGCATCCGGTGGCTCTATGAGACTGCTTTGCTTTGCTGTGTTTTGCAGTTTTCTTGCATTGTATTGGTCTGTATTTGCCTTTGCCCTGTGGTGTTTTGTTGTGTATTTGTATCGACTGTCATGTGAGACTGTCTCGCATTGCCTGGCCCTGCATTGTGTTTTGTATTGCAGTGCTCTGTACTTGTATGGATTGCCACCTGAGACTGCCTTGCCTTCTATGGTTCTGTATTGGTTTTGTATTGTTTTGGTCTATACTTGTATTGACTGTCACGTGAGAGTCTCTTGCATTGGCCCTGTTCTGTTTTGTCTGGTATGGCAAGGCTCTGAGTTGTTTTGCCTTGACTGAGGTAAGAGTACTGCCTTGTATGGCATTACATTTGCATATGAATTACATGGCTCTATGTTTGTGTGTGTCTTGTATGGCATTGTAGAGGCAGCGTAGAAGGTTTAATGACTTCGGGCTCTTTGCATGCAGAGTTGAGGGGATCGCAATTGGACTGTGAACTAGCATTGAGTAAGGCAGGAACTGGGCAATGGTGTTCATCTTGTTTATGCAGATGCTTTGTGGCAAGTCTCTAGAAATGGTCAAGGCCTTGAGGTCTAAGTAGCAGCGTGATGGGTCTTGGAGCGATCGGTAACTTTGGGACAGCTCTGTGTTTGTGATGCTCTGGTTTTTTCAAGTGTCATGGAGGACACTGGCTGTGAGGATGTGTTATTTTTGGAATAGGTGGGAAGCAGGGTAGGGGAGTGGTGGAGGACTTCTCTCTCGAGGATGAAGTGTCTGTTGACAAGCTTTGTGTGTTGTTTTTGCAGGTGATGACAGGGCACGAGAGGTGCTTGAAAGAACCTTGCGTTTAGGTGACATGGCGCTACGGAGGTTGGACTGTGACACGTGGCACTGTGAAAGCTAATTATCGGGTTGAAAATGCACGGATGGTGGAGATGATGGTGCGTGTTGAAATGTTGGTGTAACGGAAGGGCAGTTTGTGGGGAGGTTGGTTGGAAGGAGGTTGGGCTGGGGCCTGGGTTTTGCAGGTAGGGTGCTTTTTTGAGGCCCCTGCTGCTGCAGACGGGGTGACAGCCTCTTGAGGCCTGTGGACGGTATGATGGATGAGTTGAGAGTGAGGGCTGGCGTTCATGTGATCTGAACGAGTGGTGTGTTGTGAATGTCTCTAACCTTGTAGGGTTCTGTGGTTAAGCCTTTTTGTTTTTTTTTTTTCCTTTCAGGTTGGATGTAGAGTTGAGATGTTTTTCAGGGAATTAGGAAAAAAAACCCAAACTTAGAATAAAAAACCCCAGCTGGGATATGGGTTGGTTTTTGGTGTGTCCTCCCCTGCCCCATTTATTTTTTCTTTTCCCTGGTCCCAGCTGCTCCATGAGACAATGTTGATCGCCAATGTTTGGACTGGGGTCTGCCTCGGGCCTGGGTTTTCAAAGGCAGGGCGATTTTTTTTTTTGTTTGTTTTTTTTTTTTTTTTTTTTCCAAGGCTCCCGGGAACGGTGTTCCTGTGGAGCGCTCCCCTGGAACCTGGTAATTGCCAGTCAGCACAGAGAGATATGTTGTTCGGTGGATGGTCTTTGGAAGACAGTTGAGGATTTTGTGGGGGGAGTTGGACTAGATGGCCAGCATGGAGTAGGCCAGGGTTGTGAAGTGCGTGAGTGTAACTGTATTTGTCTGTGGTGGGCTTGTAAAATATTTGGTTGCTCTTTGTAGCTTGTGATGTAATGATATTTTTCAATTTCTGGTTTTGTGTCGAGGTGTGGAAGTGGACAGTCTGTCAAGATGATTGGAGGTCACTCGTTTGGTGCCCGGGAACAGGGATCATGGCGGTAATGTCGCCTCAGGGAGTAAAACTTCTGGATGTGCAACGATGTATGTAATGGGAGCGAGGAATGTGGAAAAGACCACTCCGTAGAGCATTGCAGGTACTAAATAGTGGCATTTCTTCTTCAGGTAATGCTAAATTTTTGGAGTTTACATGTATTTGTAAAAATAGTGATTAAAAGAGGACTAAATCTAATAGTGTCAAATATTTGACGAGTGAGGCCATAAGTCTTTTCTATATATTGTAGAAAAAGTACATTGTAGAACTGGATTGAAATACTGACATAGCTGAATCTATGTGGAATGAGTAATGGACCAAATGAAGCACTAAAAATAAAATGTAAAAAAGACAGGTAATTATGTGTCCTTGTGGGAATTACAGTACTAATGGCAATCACAAAGGGAAGCGTAGAGGGAAGCATGGGCGTTTAGTGCCCATAGGTAAACTTAGCTGTTGAAGTAAGTGAAAGTGTCTGTTGGAATTAGGCATCCAAGGGCGAGTTGTAGATACCTTGAGGTAAATGTAGCTGCTGCTGGGTTAATGGAAAGGGGGTGCATTCCTTCCTCTAGTGATTGCAGAACTTTGAAATTGGAGCTGTAGGTAGAGAACCGTGAAATGGGCTCGGGCGTGGTGCGGCGCCGAAATGGGCTCGGGCGTGGTGCGGCACCGAAATGGGCTCGGGCGCATGTGTTACTTTTCTTAAAGGGGCTGAGGTACTGTGTAACTCTGAAATGGGCTTGATGAGTGGATAACATGTGTGTAATATGTGAGGGGTTTTTTTATTCTGTTGTCCTTCTCTTTCCCTGACCCTTTGTGGTGCTCTCTACTCTTTTCATTCATGTCTTCTCTCTCTCTCCAACCTCCTGTGCTTTTCATAGTCTCTCTCTATCTCTTGTCATTATTATCATCTGACGCTCTGTGTTACTTTCTGTCCCATCGTATCATGTTGTATGTTTCTCCTGCTTTTTTCTTCATCTGTCCAGATCCCTGTCCCTTGTTTCTTCTATTGCTGTCCCTCTGCCTTGCTTCCTCTTGCCATCTTTTCTGTATTTCTCTCTGTTCCCTTCCCTCTTCCATCCTTTCTAACTGTATCCCCCTCTCCAGCTAGCTGTCCCTTCTCTTTTCTCTCTTCCTCCATGTCTCTCTCACAGCCTATCAATGACAGTTGTTTTTTCCTCCAGTGCTGTCCTGCTCTGTCCCTTGTTTCTCACTCTCGTTCTGTAATGCTCCCTGTGTCTTTTTGGAACTCCTCCATCTCTGTCCTGTAGCCTATCACTATTTTTTTCTTCTGCCATCCCTTTGTCCTTCTTTCAGTCTTTGTGTCTCTCTCCCTTTGTTCTCCCTCCCTTCTTTTTTTTCCTTTCTTGCTACATCTCTGTTCTGTACCACAAAAGCACGGAGGGTGTTTAGTAACAGAGAAGAAGGATATAGGCAAGGACAAAGGAAATTAATGGCTGTTATTCGGGAAGAAAGGGGAAGAGGGCCTAGACGAGACTTGCCCCGACTGGGCAAGGATCAATGCGCTTTGTGTAAGAAATTCAGTCATTGGTAGAGGGAATGCCCAGGGAACAAGGAGCATCAGAGGGCTCAAACAGGAAGAACAGTAGCCTCTGTGAAGGGAGACTGACGAGAACCTGGGGAATCTACCCTAGCGGATCCACTGGTTATAATTAAGCTAGGGAAAACAGAACAAGAGGTAGAATTTTTGGTAGATACAGGAGCAACATACTCGGTTTTGAATCAGGCTTTGATGCCCCGGGGAATGATTATGTCACGGTGAAAGGAGCGACTGGCCAAAGTGAAAAGGCATAGTTTTGTAAACCTTTAGAATATAAATTAGGAAAACAGTGGGGCATTCATAAATTTTTATATATGCCGAACTCCCCAAAGGCCCTTTTGGGAAGGGACTTGTTGGAACCATTGGGAGCAAAAATTGTATTCAAGAAGGGAGAAATTACTCTGGAGGTAAAAGATCAGCAAAATATTCAAATATTGAGCCTAACCTTAACCAGTCCCCCCCTAGAAGGAATCATTAATGAGGACATCTTAAAGCAAGTGTACCCGGGGGTATGGGCTACCGATGCACCTGGAAGAGCGAAAAGTGCTCCACCTGTTGAAGTTAGGATCAAGGAAGGCCAAAAGCTGGTAAGAATTAAACAATATCCCCTAAAGAAGAAAGACAGAGAAGGAATCCGGCCGGTGATAGAAAAATTTTTGCAGTTGGGACTATTAAAAGAGTGTGAGTCTGAATTCAATCCCCCTATATTACCTGTTCGGAAGCCCGATGGGTCATATTGGGTGGTCCAAGACTTATGGGCGGTGAATAAGATAACTGAAGATCTTTACCCGGTAGCGGCGAACCCATAGACCCTGTTAACCGTACTAACACCTGAATTGACTTGGTTTAGTGTTTTAGACTTGAAGGATGCTTTCGTTTGCCTCCCTCTCCATGAAGCCAGGCAAAACTTACTCACATTTGAATGGGAAAAGCCCAAGAGCGGTCAAAAGACCCAGCTCACTTGGACGGCCTTGCCACAAGGATTTAAGAATAGGCCTACCGTTTTTGGCAATCGGTTTGCGAAAGACTTGGAATCCTGGGAAACCCCGTCTGAGGAGGAGAAGCTGTTGCAGTATGTGGATGATATCCCGATCGCCACCAAAACAGAGAAAGATTGTACGACGTGGGCGGCGAGTCTGTTGAATTTCCTGGGACTTCAGGGGTACCGGGTATCCAAGAAAAAGGCACAGGTAATGCAAGGCAAAGTGAATTATTTGGGCTATGAAATTAGTGCGGGACAAAGACCTTTGGGACAGGCCTGTAAAGAGGCAATATGTCAAACTGGGAGACCTCAGACAGTAGAAGAGTTATGGACTTTTCTGGGAATGACAGGGTGGTGCCAATTGTGGATCTATAATTACGGATTGCTTGTTAAACCACTGTATGCGTTGACAGCCACTAAGCAGAAACACCTTGAGTGGAATAAGGAGACCGAACGAGCCTTTGAGCTACCGAAAAAGGCTTTGATGTCGGCCCTGGCCTTAGGACTCCCAGATGCGAGTAAGCTGTTTCTTCTTTACTCCCATGAGAAGCAGGGCATTGCTCTGGGAATATTAGCACAAAACCTGGGCCCGTATCGATGGGCAGTTGCCTACCTCTCTAAGCAGTTAGACACGACTGCAAAAGGTTGGCCTGGATGCCTGCGGGCGGTTGCGGCTGTGATACTAAATACACAGGAAGCCCGAAAGTTTACTCTGGGCCAGAAGATGACTGTTCTGGTGTCTCACGCAGTATCAGCAGTACCGGAAGCAAAAGGCAGACACTGGCTCTCTCCACAAAGATTCCTGAGATATCAAGCTATATTGGTAGCGCGGGATGACGTGGAGATTGTAGTCGCTAACATTGTCAACCCAGCTTCTTTTCTCAGCAGGAACACAGGAGAACCGGTACATCGTGACCGTTTGGAAACCATCGAAGCAACATACGCCAGTTGCCCAGACGTGAAAGACGGCCCCATGGAAAACAGGGAAACTCGCTTCACAGATGGAAGCAGTTACGTCCTAAACAGTAATCGACACGCGGGATACGCCGTCACTGCCAGCCAAGAGGTAATAGAATCGGGGGCTTTGCCAAGGAACACCTCCGCACAGAAGGCAGAAATAATTGCTCTAACCCGCGCCCTGGAATTGGCCCAGGGCAAAGTTGTGAACATTTATACAGACTCAAAATATGCCTTTGGAGTTGTACACGCACGTGGAGCAATTTGGAAGGAGAGAGGACTAGTGAGTTCTCAAGGGAAAAATATCAAACACGCAGAAGAAATTCTGAAGTTACTGGAAGCTGTCCAGCTCCCTAAGAAAGTAGCAATTATGCATATTAAGGCACACCAGAAAGCGAGCTCAGATTTGGAAAAAGGGAACGAGCTGGCGGACAGAGAGGCAAAACAAGTGGCCAAAACACAGGTAAAAACAGAAGGGGCCTTAATTCCTGATAGGTGGATTTCCCTAGAAGGTAAGCCAGAATACACTAAGGAAGATCAAAAGCTCATTACAGGTTTAGAAGGGTCATATAATGAAGAGGGGTGGGCTCATACCCCACAGGGAAAGCTAATCGTTCCCTCTTGCTTATTATGGCATTTGATAGGGGAGGAACATAGGAAAAGACATTGGGGAACAGAAGCCCTGTATAATCATCTGATAGGAGAAATTGTGGCTAGGAATTTATACGCCACGGTGAGGCAGTGTGATCGCACAACAGTGTGATCTTTGCCTCCAGACTAATCCTAAGAGTACCCCCAAGCTGGAAATGGGCCAGACTGGAAAAGGCAATGGGCCTGGACAACAATGGCAAATTGCTAATGTTTATTCATTACTAAAACACACCCACTTGTGATTTGCAGCTATGTGTGTTCCGTAGCTTTCTCATGGGAACTTCTTCAAAAGTTACTTATGAAGTTATGCCAAGGTCACACTGTCCCTGTTTTTCTCCTGATATCAGCAAAGCCAGCTATTTTCGGCCAAGGCCTAGTCTTGCTGCTCAAACTGACATTCTTTCACACAGAACTCTGCTCGCACAGCTTTTCTATAGACCCATGTCCTTTTTCATGAAGCCAATTCCCAACAATTCCCCCTTTTTCTTTTTGTGCGAGTAGAGCTTGGTGTGTCAGCTTTGAGACTCCTTTTATCATGCACCCATACGGAATTCTAACTATTACACAGATTAATATCAATATACCCAACCATCATAAGGCTTCCTTAATCAATGACATTACCCATAGTGTTATCCCGCCGAATATTGATTGTAACACTCCATCAAACCAACTAGTTTCTTGCTGGATCTTTGTGTATGTTTCTTCAGCCAATCTATTTGTTTGTATATAGATTGAGGTAAAATTTTAACACCTGCTGTATTGCCCTTTGCAAAGATCTGTGAACACAATTAATTAAACACAGTAAAAACAACATTATACCTAATAAAATACATAAGCACACAAAAAGAGGTTTGATTAATAGCTTTAGCTAGTGACACCCAAACATTCTTACTGTCCCATGGTGTTAACCGATGTGGATCAATCACCGGTGTCACTGTCATGCTGCTTACTACAGTCAGTGTGTTCCATATCAATCTCAGCATAAGGTTTCAAATTTATGGGTAAATCAGGAATGTATCTGCCAGACATGGATGATGCGATGGGTTTTTTTGTTGTGTTTTTTTTGGGTTTTTTTGTGTTTTTTTTTTTTTGTCCAATTGCTGCCAAGGCTTGCCATACCGGTGCACTTAGTTGTCTTGTAGAAGTTAAGGTACAGCTGCCCCTCAATAAATCCAGCAGCGGCTGTAAGTCTGTATTTGTAATACCACAACAAGGTTGAATCCACTGTAGGTCTCCGTTTAAATCTTTCTCCCTCTTTTTGTTTTTGAGCAATCCAGGCTTGCTTAATAACTTGGGATGCCATTTTCCTTAATAAGCTGAACAAGGCAAAACTATTACAATAGCTAAAATCACAGTAACTACAATAATGCCCATAATTCTTTGAGCCAACCCGTTACCCCTAATGACCCAGACCATGAGGAAAATGAACCATCTATACATTCTTGTGCCATCTTGCTCCACGAACTCAGCCCAGCAATCGGTAGGTGCCAGCTTTCCGTGGGCGTCCCCACAGAGGCAACGATGGCCTCACTGTACACCAGCCCGATGCTCTTCGGAAAATCCCAGTATTTATACATTTGCAGAGGAACGGGTTTTAGCACACGTGGCCAGCGGGTGCCAAAAGTCCGCCTCGGTTGCAATCTATGACGCATGCGCTCGCTGGCCAGGCGCGCTGCACGAGTCATAGCCATCTTGTCTATTGGTTCATGGGCTTTACGATACAGTTGCGATGCACAGAGAATCTTGACCTGTTATGTTAGCCAAGGTGACCTATACATTAGTTTTTGGCTGAGGTAGTATTCATATTGCCACATCATCTATGATGCTCCAGATGATGATGGTCGCGCACACCGAACAGGAGTCCATCGTGGGCCTGTATCTGTGGAAACACAATCAACCTCGTTCCCAGGTTATTAATGGAAATAGACCTTACCCCTAATTTTGGCTTTAACTAACTTTTACCCCACACTGTCTTCCCGTAATCACACTATGTTTAATCAAATTATGCTTTACGCACTTTTTACCTAAAGCAGGTTCTATATACAATAAGGCACGCTGTTCTGAAAACCTCTCTGAAGGACTCCGTGTCCACTAGTAATACTCTATTAGTTAGAATCTGTCAGATCAGTGGCTCCAGCACCCACCGGTGCCGTGCCAGTCGCCATTGGAACAATTCCGGGTCCAGCATCAGTGCGAAGCCATGGCTTGTCCCACTTAGCCAGGATCTCCCAGTAAGTTTTACTTCTGCTGATCTGCACCATTTCCCGGATTCTGGGTCCTTATACATTACCATGATTCCTGTACTTTGTTGCGTCCTTTCTGCCTGTAAAAGAACATGATGCACTACCATTGGTGGGTCTTTGTGATCACCTGTCAATCTAAGATAATTTAGCACAAATAAGGCTTTGGCCAATCGTTCCTCTGGGAGTAAGCCCTGGGTTCCCCCCTTTTGTTTTTGCAGCATGTTCTTTTAGGGTTTGGTTGGCCCATTCGACAATAGCCTGTCCTGTGGGAAGATGTGGAATACCGGTACCGTGGTGAATTCCCCACAAATTACAAAATCGAGCAAATCGTGTAGAACCATAGGCTGGGCCGTTGTCCATCTTAATTTCTTGAGGCACACCCAGTACTGCAAAAGAAGCGTGAAGATGTCATTCAATATGTAAGGCCTTTTCTCCAGTTCGTGCCGTGGCCCACATGGCAGCAGGATAGGTATCAATACACACATGCACAGAACGCTTTGCACCAAACCACATGACATGGGTGAAATCCATTTGCCACAACTGCAATGGCAAAAGACCTCGTCGGTTAACCCCACAGCCCAAGCCGAGCCCTTCCTTTTGACAATCAGGGCATGCTTTAACGATACCTTGGGCATCAGTAAGTGGTAAGTCAAATTGCTTTGCTAACATCCTAGCGGGTTGGTGCAAGAACGCATGCGATTGCTGTGCTTTGTTAAAAACGATTCCCTGGAGGAGGCTCCCGTGGCGCTGCAACCAATTGGTCAATTCTGTCATTTCCCGTTTCTCATCTGCACAGTGTTCTCATACCCAAGAGTTCTACCAGAGGGGTCATATTGCCGTTAGTGATACCGCAAAGATTCCGCACCCACTGGATATCTCCCACAAGCTTCTGGACATCATGTAACATTGAAATTTCTCATGTTATTTGAACCTTCTGAGGTTTAACATTGCTAGCATTTATGTGCCACCCCAAATACTTCCAAGGTGCTGCCTTTTGCACCTTTTCAGGAGTGATTATTACTCCGCGATGGCTTAAGATGTCCTGCAATTGAGTTAAAATCTCATCCTGTGGCAAGTTACTGAGGTAACTGCTTTCTTACAGGCTTTGATGCCCAGGCCACATACACCTGACGCATCGTGGGGGAATTGCGCATTCATTGCGGTAACACGACCCAATGGTATCTCTTATAGGGTTCTGCCTTGTTAATCGATGGTACCGAAAAGGCGAACCGTTCAGCGCCATCTGGGTGCAATCTTTTAGATTTATAATTAACAAATCCCATTCTTCTGGAAGCATAACTGGAGATGGCAAACCTGGCTGCAGGGCTCCCATACTGTGCATCACCACATTCACAGCTCTGAGATCATGTAACAGTCTCCGCTTCCCACTTTTCTTGGGAATGGTAAATATTGATGTATTCCATGGACTAGTAGAAGGAACAACATGTCCCGCTCTCAATTGGTCCTCAACTAACCCTTGTATTTTTAGTAGCCTTTCAGAATTTAGCAGCTACTGATCAATCCAAACAGGTTCATCTGTTTTCCAGTTAATTTTCAGAATCGGCTACCCCTCAGTGACCGCTCCTAAAAAGGATGCGTCACTAACATTGCCTTCATTTGGCTCAATAAATCATGGCCTACGAGGCCAAACAATTCAGTTGGGGTAGTCATGACATACGGACACGTCGTAATGTGTTCACCATCGGGGAACACAAATGTAATCGGTAGCTGACTTACTAAGGTGGCTTGTGTGCCCCCTATCCCTGCAATACCAAAGTTTGGATTGATCGATGGCCATGATGGAGGCCAAATGCATTGTGAAATAATCATAACATCAGCACCTGTATTGATTGTCATCGGTTTCTTGACAACAACTCCATCGGGCCCTTCCAATTGCACTACCTTTTCTGGTTTACCTCTTGTTGTGTCCATGGCAAAGTATACCTGCGGTTTCCCTGTGGAGCCGAATCCACCATCTCCACGTTGTACTTCACCTGGGTTCGGAACACACGACCTGAATGGAACTAATTGTGCTATTCTGGTACCTTTAGGAATAGAAACAGGAGGGATTACAACATGAATCATAATTTTCACAGTCCCACAATAATCTGCATCAATAAGCCCTGGGAGCACCAGAATTCCTTCTAGAGCTGTTGAAGATTGCCCCATTAAAAATGCACTAAGTCCAAACCCCAATGGTCCCTTTATGTTGACTGCGGTTTCCACATCCACTCTGGAGCTTCCTGTGGTGGCGGATCTGGTGGTTGCGAGGCTGCCTGAGGGCTGGCAGCTCAAGCCCCTTGCATTTGTGTCGTCGCGCGAGGGGCCTTCGCAGTCGGTGTAAAGTTTCCCTTCTTCCTGTATTCTTGGTGGTATGGTTATCTTTCTTACACTTGTTGCAGCACTTACTGTTAACAGTACCTGTACATTTGCTCCTAATGTGTCCACGTTTGCCACAGTTAGAACACTTGACCAAGGGTGTCTCACTGGCCTTGTGTTTCTTTGTAGCTCCTTGGAGAGCTGTGGCAGCATAGGCTACTTTCTGTGAGTCCACTGATCGATCCGTGTATTCTATCATATCAACGATGTCTGCATTTTTTGGCAAATTACACAATGCTTTGCGTGTCTTTTCAGTAGCATTTTCAAAAGCGAGTATTTTGAACATGTTTTCTTTCATGCCCTCGTTCATGTCAGGGTGGTCATAAATTGTATTCTCCTGTTTCACCTGGGTAAAAGCATGGCTGTACATATTGTCTGGTACGGTAAGAAAAGCTTGATACGCCAAGATCTGTGATAGATGATGAACCTCAGTGACACATTGTAACTGAGCGTTCCCTGATGCGAAGGGTCCGGTACCCATCGGCATCTGCGTGGTTACTCCCCATAGGGGATCTGTTTGTTGTCGTGATGTTGCTTGTTCCCTATCACAGAGCTTCTCCCACTGCCAGAAAAACACTAACATTCGGGCGGGTGTCAAAATCAACTGTGCTAGCTGTTTAATATCTTGAGGTATCAGCGTATCAGCAGAAAAAATGAATTGCAGTATTTGGTGAGTTAACGCAGATTTGATTCCGTACTGACTCACAGCATTCCTTAATTTCTCAATGACCTTCCAGTCAAACACCTCCCATTTTTTCTGTCCATTTGATGCAATAACTGGGAATGCTTAGAGCATAGTCCCTTCTATAATGGCATCTGTTATTACACCCCTCCAATGTCTCTGCCTTTCTTCTGCAGCGGCTATTACAGGCGGCTCCGCATCTGTCACGGGTGCGGTTGGTTTCCCCGTCTCTTTTCCCCATTTCCTTTAACAATTCTAACATTGTCTCTTTTTGTTCTATTATTAGAGTAGCCAAGTCCTTGTTTGCATTATTTGAATCAGGGTGTATGCTAGGTATAATTTGTTCATGTTGAACGGTGGTATCTGAGGGCTGGTTTTTCGTAGGCAGATTTTTACTCACTCCCTGATTCTGTAGGGTGTCCTTTAATCGTACGGTTAGGGAGGCTTAGGAACTGTCGGATGGCTGATTAATATCGGCAGTCCCAGGGAGTGGAGCAGAAGTCAAGGGCACAAGAGTAGGCGAACAAGCTCCAAAAAGTCTCTCTCGCTGCATTATGTTTTTCTCCCCGCTTTTCCCTTTCGCTTGCGGTTGGAGAGAGAGAGCAGCAAAAGCAGACGCAGGCGCTTTACGATCTGCTTTCATTTCTTACAGAGTTGTCTTAATCAATTTCCATAAAGTTACAAGATCTTTAACTTCTTTAGACCCGTCACTAATTTCATCCCATAGGGAGGTTCCGATAGCATTCCAGGTACTAAGCTCAGAAGCTGTACCCACACTAATTGAAAGGTTTCTGTCCTTGCTTCATTAGTTTTTTAGCTGATTTATCATCATCAGTTACCATATCCCATAATACGTCTCCTAATCTACGCCATTCACTCTCCTCAAATAATAAATCCGGATTCTTAAAGCATCCCTTAGCGCGACCCAGCGCGACTAACCCCGAAATTTGCTTAATGCAGTTTACTCCCCGCTTTTCTAAAAAGCACTGTAATAATTTTAGGGCTCCCTCTTGATCCATTGCCGGCCAGCTTCTTGATACTCCTGGGTGCTACCTTGATTAAGGCACCTCGGTTAAAAAGTCTTTGCAGCCTTTTTCCAGTAGCCCTCACTGACGGCGAACCCCTTTTGGACGGTCCAGGCACAAGAGTTAACACACCAACCAAGACGATCAGCGTTCGGTTAATCTTTTGCCCCCCGGTCGCTGCTACCGGTGCTTCTCAGTGTCCGTCGCTCCAATTCCCCTTTCTTCGGTCCCCGTTCGGGCGCCATTTGTTGGAGCGGCGGAGGAATGCACATAAGTCGACCCAATATGAGTGATAGAAGTGATTCAACTTTATTTGCACGGATAGCTCATATTTATACAGTTTGCGATAATTATGCCTACTAGTCCTAATATGATTGGTACATTGCTAATGTTTATTCATTACTAAAACACACCCACTTGTGGTTGGCAGCTACGCGTGTTCAGTAACTTTCTCATGAGAACTTCTTCAAAAGTTACTTGTGAAGTTATGCCAAGGTCACACCGTTCCTGTCTTTCTCCTGATAACAGCGAGACCAGCTGTTGTTTTTCTCCCAATATCAGTAAAGCCAGCTATTTTCAGCCAAGGCCTAGTCTTGTTGCTCAAACTGACATTCTTTCACACAGAACTCTGCTCGCACAACTTTTCCACAGGCCCATGTCCTTTTTCAGCAAGCAACTTCCCAACACCGGTCCTGAATCCTGTTGTGCCTGTGAATAGGCTGCAGGGGGACGGTGAAGACCAGCAACATCCTTGAGGGCTGCCACCTTCCGTGTGGGACAAGGAGCCGGACGTGTGCCTTCTCGGAAACAGGCTCTGCCGAGGACAAGAGCCATGAGATGTTCCTCCTCTGGGCAAGCCCGGGTCCCAGATCCTGTTGTACCTGTGAATACGCTGCAGGGGGACGGTGAAGACCAGCAACAGCTTTCCGGCCTGCCACCTTTCGTGTGGGACAAGGAGCCGGACGTGTGCCTTTCCGGAATCACGCCCCGCCGAGGACGAGCGCCATGAGATGTTCCTCCTCTGGGCAAGCCCGGGTCCCAGATCCTGTTGTGCCTGTGAATAGGCTGCAGGGGGACGGTGAAGACCAGCAACATCCTTCAGGGGTGCCACCTTCCGTGTGGGACAAGGATCCGGACGTGTGCCTTTCCAGAATCAGGCTCTTCCGAGGACGAGAGCCATGAGATGTTCCTCCTCTGGCCAAGCCCGCGTCGTGAATCATGTTGTGCTTGTGAATAGGCTGCAGGGGGACGGTGAAGACGAGCAACATCTTTCAGGGCTGCCACCTTCCGTGTGGGACAAGAAGCCGGACGTGTGCCTTTCCAGAATCAGGCTCTTTCGAGGACGAGAGCCATGAGATGTTCTTCCTTTGGGCAAGCCCAGGTCCCAGGTCCTGTTGTGCCTGCGAATAGGCTGCAGGGGGACGGTGAAGACCAGCAACAGCTTTCAAGGCTGCCACCTTCCGTGTGGGACAAGGAGCCAGACGTGTGCCTTGCCGGGAAGAGGCTCTGCCGAGGACGAGAGCCATGAGATGTTCCTCCTCTGGGCAAGCCCGGGTCCCAGATCCTGTTGTGCCTGTGAATAGGCTGCAGGGGGACGGTGAAGACCAGCAACAGCTTTCCGGCCTGCCACCTTCCGTGTGGGACAAGGAGCCGGACGTGTGCCTATCCGGAAAGAGGCTCTGCCGAGGACGAGAGCCATGAGATGTTCCTCCTCTGGGCAAGCCCGGGTCCCAGATCCTGTTGTGCCTGTGAATAGGCTGCAGGGGGACGGTGAAGACCAGCAACAGCTTCCAGGGCTGCCACCTTCCGTGTGGGACAAGGAGTCGGACGTGTGCCTTTCCGGAATCAGGCTCTGCCGAGGACGAGAGCCATGAGATGTTCTTCCTCTGGGCAAGCCCGCGTCGTGAATCATGTTGTGCTTGTGAATAGGCTGCAGGGGGACGGTGAAGACGAGCAACATCTTTCAGGGCTGCCAACTTCCGTGTGGGACAAGAAGCCGGACGTGTGCCTTTCCAGAATCAGGCTCTTTCGAGGACGAGAGCCATGAGATGTTCTTCCTTTGGGCAAGCCCAGGTCCCAGGTCCTGTTGTGCCTGCGAATAGGCTGCAGGGGGACGGTGAAGACCAGCAACAGCTTTCAAGGCTGCCACCTTCCGTGTGGGACAAGGAGCCAGACGTGTGCCTTCCCGGGAAGAGGCTCTGCCGAGGACGAGAGCCATGAGATGTTCCTCCTCTGGGCAATCCCGGGTCCCAGATCCTGTTGTGCCTGTGAATAGGCTGCAGGGGGACGGTGAAGACCAGCAACAGCTTTCCGGCCTGCCACCTTCCGTGTGGGACAAGGAGCCAGACGTGTGCCTATCCGGAAAGAGGCTCTGCCGAGGACGAGAGCCATGAGATGTTCCTCCTCTGGGCAAGCCCGGGTCCCAGATCCTGTTGTGCCTGTGAATAGGCTGCAGGGGGATGGTGAAGACCAGCAACAGCTTTCAGGGCTGCCACCTTCCGTGTGGGACAAGGAGCCGGACGTGTGCCATTTCGGAAAGAGGCTCTGCCGAGGACGAGAGCCATGAGATGTTCCTTCTCTGGGCAAGCCCGGGTCCCAGATCCTGTTGTGCCTGTGAATAGGCTGCAGGGGGACGGTGAAGACCAGGAACATCTTTCAGGGCTGCCACCTTCCGTGTGGGACAAGGAGCCGGACGTGTGCCTTTCCGGAATCAGGCTCTGCCGAGGACGAGAGCCATGAGATGTTCTTCCTCTGGGCAAGCACGGGTCCCAGATCCTGTTGTACCTGTGAATAGGCTGCAGGGGGACGGTGAAGACCAGCAACAGCTTTCCGGCCTGCCACCTTCCGTGTCGGACAAGGAGCCGGACGTGTGCCTTTCCGGAATCAGGCTCTGCCGAGGACGAGAGCCATGAGATGTTCCTCCTCTGGCCAAGCCCGGGTCCCAGATCCTGTTGTGCCTGTGAATAGGCTGCAGGGGGACGGTGAAGACCAGCAACATCTTTCAGGGCTGCCACCTTCCGTGTGGGACAAGGAGTCGGACGAGTGACTTTTCGGAATCAGGCTCTGCCGAGGACGAGAGCCATGAGATGTTCCTCCTCTGGGCAAGCCCGGGTCCCAGATCCTGTTGTGCCTGTGAATAGGCTGCAGGGGGACGGTGAAGACCAGCAACAGCTTTCTGGTCTGCCGCCTTTCGTGTGGGACAAGGAGCCGGACGTGTGCCTTTCCGGAATCAGGCTCTACCGAGGACGAGCGCCATGAGATGTTCCTCCTCTGGGCAAGCCCGGGTCCCAGATCCTGTTGTGCCTGTGAATAGGCTGCAGGGGGACGGTGAAGACCAGCAACATCCTTCAGGGGTGCCACCTTACGTGTGGGACAAGGAGCCGGACGTGTGCCTTCTAGGAAACAGGCTCTGCCGAGGACGAGAGCCATGAGATGTTCCTACTCTGGGCAAGCCCAGGTCCCAGATCTTGTTGTGCCTGTGAATAGGCTGCAGGGGGACGGTGAAGACCAGCAACAGCTTTCCGGCCTGCCACCTTCCGTGTGGGACAAGGAGCCGGACGTGTGCCTATCCGGAAAGAGGCTCTGCCGAGGACGAGAGCCATGAGATGTTCCTCCTCTGGGCAAGCCCGTGTTGTGAATCCTGTTGTGCCTGTGAATAGGCTGCAGGGGGACGGTGAAGACCAGCAACAGCTTTCAGGGCTGCCACCTTCCATGTGGGACAAGGAGCCAGACGAGTGCCTTTCCAGAATCTGGCTCTGCCGAGGACGAGAGCCAGGAGATGTTCCTCCTCTGGGCAACCCCCGGTCCTGAATCCTGTTGTGCCTGTGAACAGGCTGCAGGGGGACGGTGAAGACCAGCAACATCTTTCAGGGCTGCCACCTTCCGTGTGGGACAAGGAGCCGGACGAGTGCCTTTTCGGAAACAGGCCCTGCCGAGGACGAGAGCCATGAGATTTTCCTCCTCTGGGCAAGCCCCGGTCCTGAATCCTGTTGTGCCTGTGAATAGGCTGCAGTGGGACGGTGAAGACCAGCAACAGCTTTCAGGGCTCCCACCCTATGTGTGGGACAAGGAGCCGGACGTGTGCCTTTTCGGAAACAGTCTCTGCCGAGGACGAGTGCCATGAGATGTTCCTCCTGTGGGCATGACCGGGTCCTGAATCCTGTTGTGCCTGTGAATAGGCTGCAGGGGGACGGTGAAGACCAGCAACAGCTTTCAGGGCTGCCACCTTCCGTGTGGGACAAGGGGTCGGACGTGTGCCTTCTCGGAAACAGGCTCCGCCGAGGACGAGAGCCATGAGATGTTCGTCCTCTGGGCAAGCCCGGGTCCCAGATCCTGTTGTGCCGGTGAATAGGCTGCAGGGGGAGGGTGAAGACCATCAACAGCTTTCCGTCCTGCCACCTTCCGTGTGGGACAAGAATCCGGACGTGTGCCTTTCCGGAAAGAGGCTCTGCCGAGGACGAGAGCCATGAGATGTTCCTCCTCTGGGCAAGCCCGAGTCCCAGATCCTGTTGTGCCTGTGAAAAGGCTGCAGGGGGACGGTGAAGACCAGCAACATCCTTCAGGGCTGCCACCTTCCGTGTGGGACAAGGAGCACGACGTGTGCCTTTCCGGAATAAGGCTCTGCCGAGGACGAGAACCATGAGATGTTCCTCCTCTGGGCAAGCCCGGGTCCCAGATCCTGTTGTGCCTTTGAATAGGCTGCAGGGGGATGGTGAAGACCAGCAAAATCTTTAAGGGCTGCCACCTTCCGTGTCGGACAAGGAACCGCAGGTGTGCCTTTTCGGAAATAGGCTATGCCGAGGACGAGAGCCATGAGATGTTCCTCCTCTGGGCAAGCCCAGGTCCCAGATCCTGTTGTGCCTGTGAATAGGCTGCAGGGGGACGGTGAAGGCCAGCAACATCTTGCAGGGCTGCCACCTTCCGTGTGGACAAGGAGCCGGACGTGTGCCTTTTCAGAAATAGGCTATGCCGAGGACGAGAGCCATGAGATGTTCCTCTTCTGTGCAAGCCCCGGTCCTGAATCCGTTTGTGCCTATGAATAGGCTGCAGGGGGACGGTGAAGACGAGCAACATCTTTCAGGGCTGCCACCTTCCTAGTGGGACAAGTAGCCGGACGTGTGACTTTCCGGAATCAGGCTCTGCCGAGGAAGAGAGCCATGAGATGTTCCTCCTCTGGGCAAGCGCGTGTCCGATATCCTGTTGTACCTGTGAATAGGCTGCAGGGGGACGGTGAAGACCAGCAACATCCTTCAGGGCTGCCACCTTCCGTGTGGGACAAGTAGCCGGACGTGTGCCTCCTCGGAAACAGGCTCTGCCGAGGACGAGAGCCATGAGATGTTCCTCCTCTTGGCAAGCCCCGTTCCTGAATCCTGTTGTGCCTGTGAATAGGCTGCAGGGGGACAGTGAAGACCAGCAACATCTTTCCAGCCTGCCATCTTCCGTGTGGGACAAGGAGCCGGACGTGTGCGTTTCCGGAATCACGCTCTGCCGAGGAGGAGAGCCATGAGATGTTCCTCCTCTGGGCAAGCCCCGGTCCTGAATCCTGTTGTGCCTGTGAATAGGCTGCAGGGGGACGGTGAAGACCAGCAACATCTTTCAGGGCTGCCACCTTCAGTGTGGGACAGGGAGCCGGACGTGTGCCTTCTCGGAAACAGGCTCTGCCGAGGACGAGAGCCATGAGATGTTGGTCCTCTGGGCAAGCCCCGGTCCTGAATCCTGTTGTGCCTGTGAATAGGCTGCAGGGGGAGGGTGAAGACCAGCAACAGCTTTCAGGGCTGCCACCTTCCGTGTGGGACAAGGAGCCAGACGTGTGCCTTTCCGGAATCAGGCTCTGCCGAGGACGAGAGCCATGAGATGTTCCTCCTCTGGGCAAGCCCAGGTTCCAGATCCTCTTGTGCCTGTGAATAGGCTGCAGGGGGACGGTGAAGACCAGCAACAGCTTTCAGGGCTGCCACCTTCCATGTGGGACAAGGATCCGGACGTGTGACTTTCCGGAATCAGGCTCTGCCGAGGAAGAGAGCCATGAGATGTTCCTCCTCTTGGCAAGCCCCGGTCCTGAACCCTGTTGTGCCTGTGAATAGGCTGCAGGGGGACGGTGAAGACCAGCAACAGCTTTCAGGGCTGCCACCTTCCGTGTGGGACAAGGAGCCGGACGTGTGCCTTTTCGGAAAGAGGCTCTGCCGAGGACGAGAGCCATGAGATGTTCCTCCTCTGGGCAAGCCCCGTTCCTGAATCCTGTTGTGCCTGTGAATAGGCTGCAGGGGGACGGTGAAGACCAGCAACATCTTTCCAGCCTGCCACCTTCCGTGTGGGACAAGGAGCCGGAAGTGTGCCTTTCCGGAATCAGGCTCGGCCGAGGACGAGAGCCATGAGATGTTCCTCCTCTGGGCAAGCCCCGGTCATGAATCCTGTTGTGCCTGTGAATAGGCTGCAGGGGGACGGTGAAGACGAGCAACATCTTTCAGGGCTCCCACCCTATGTGTGGGACAAGGAGCCGGACGTGTGCCTTTCCGGAAAGAGGCTCTCCCGAGGACGAGAACCATGACATGTTCCTCCTCTGGGCAAGCCCGGGTCCCAGATCCTGTTGTGCCTATGAATAGGCTGCAGGGGGACGGTGAAGACCAGCAACAGCTTTCCGGCCTGCCACCTTCCGTGTGGGACAAGGAACCGGACGAGTGCCTTTTCGGAATCAGGCTCTGCCGAGGACGAGAGCCAGGAGATGTTCCTCCTCTGGGCAAGCCCAAGTCCCAGATCCTGTTGTGCCTGTGAATAGGCTGCAGGGGGACGGTGAAGACCAGCAACATCCTTCAGGGGTGCCACCTTCCGTGTGGGACAAGGAGCCAGACGTGTGCCTTTTCGGAAAGAGGCACTGCCGAGGAGGAGAACCATGAGATGTGCCTTCTCTGGGGAAGCCCGGGTCCCAGATCCTGTTGTGCCTGTGAATAGGCTGGAGGGGGACGGTGAAGACCAGCAACAGCTTTCAGGGCTGCCACCTTCCGTGTGGGACAAGGAGCCAGACGTGTGCCTTTCCGGAAAGAGTCTCTGCCGAGGACGAGAGCCATGAGATGTTCCTCCTCTGGGCAAGCCCGGGTCCCAGATCCTGTTGTGCCTGTGAATAGGCTGCAGGGGGACGGTGAAGACCAGCAACATCTTTCCGGCCTGCCACCTTCCGTGTGGGACAAGGAGCCGGACGTGTGCCTTTCCAGAATCAGGCTCTGCCGAGGACGAGAGCCATGAGATGTTCCTCCTCTGGGCAAGCCCGGGTCCCAGATCCTGTTGTGCCTGTGAATAGGCTGCAGGGGGACGGTGAAGACGAGCAACATCTTTCAGGGCTGCCACCTTCAGTGTGGGACAGGGAGCCGGACGTGTGCCTTCTCGGAAACAGGCTCTGCCGAGGACGAGAGCCATGAGATGTTCCTCCTCTGTGCAAGCCCCGGTCCTGAATCCTGTTGTGCCTGTGAATAGGCTGCAGGGGGACGGTGAAGACCAGCAACAGCTTTCAGGGCTGCCACCTTCCGTGTGGGACAAGGAGCCAGACATGTGCCTTTCCGGAAATAGGGTCCGCCGAGGACGAGAGCCATGAGATGTTCCTCCTCTGGGCAAGCCAGGGTCCCAGATCCTGTTGTACCTGTGAATAGGCTGCAGGGGGACGGAGAAGACCAGCAACAGCTTTCCGGCCTGCCACCTTCCGTGTGGGACAAGGAGCCGGACGTGTGCCTTTCCGGAATAAGGCTCCGCAGAGGACGAGAGCCATGAGATGTTCTTCCTCTGGGCAAGCCCGGGTCCCAGATCCTGTTGTGCCTGTGAATAGGCTGCAGGGGGACGGTGAAGACCAGCAACATCTTTCAGGGCTGCCGCCTTCCGTGTGGGACAAGGAGCCGGACGAGTGCTTTTTCGGAAACAGGCTCTGCCGAGGACGAGAGCCATGAGATGTTCCTCCTCTGGGCAAGCCCAAGTCCCAGATCCTGTTTTGCCTGTGAATAGGCTGCAGTGGGACGGTGAAGACCAGCAACAGCTTTCAGGGCTGCCACCTTCCGTGTGGGACAAGGAGCCGGACATGTGCCTTCTCGGAAACAGGCTCTGCCGAGGACGAGAGCCATGAGATGTTCCTCCTCTGGGCAAGCCCAGGTCCCAGATCCTGTTGTGCCTGTGAATAGGCTGCAGGGGGACGGTGAAGACCAGCAACATCTTTCCGGACTGCCACGTTCCGTGTGGGACAAGGAGACGGACGTGTGCCTTTTCGGAAAGAGGCTCTGCCGAGGACGAGAGCCATGAGATGTTCCTCCTCTGGGCAAGCGCGTGTCCCATATCCTGTTGTACCTGTGAATAGGCTGCAGGGGGACGGTGAAGACCAGCAACAGCTTTCAGGGCTGCCACCTTCCGTGTGGGGCAAGGAGCCAGACTTGTGCCTTTCCGGAAAGAGGCTCTGCCGAGGACGAGAGCCATGAGATGTTCCTCCTCTGGGCAAGCCAGGGTCCCAGATCCTGTTGTACCTGTGAATCGGCTGCAGGAGGACGGTGAAGACCAGCAACATCTTTCCGTCTTGCCACCTTCCGTGTGGGACAAGGATCCGGACGTGTGCCTTTCCGGAATAAGGCTCCGCAGAGGACGAGAGCCATGAGATGTTCTTCCTCTGGGCAAGCCCGGGTCCCAGATCCTGTTGTGCCTGTGAATAGGCTGCAGGGGGACGGTGAAGACCAGCAACAGCTTTCAGGGCTGCCACCTTCCGTGTGGGACAAGGAGCCGGACGTGGGACTTCTCGGAAAGAGGCTCTGCCGAGGACGAGAACCATGAGATGTTCCTCCTCTGGCCAAGCCCGCGTCGTGAATCTTGTTGTGCCTGTGAATAGGCTGCGGGGGGACGGTGAAGACCAGCAACAGCTTTCAGGGCTGCCACCTTCCGTGTGGGACAAAGAGCCGGACGTGTGCCTTTCCGGAATCAGCCTCCGCCGAGGACGAGAGCCATGAGATGTTCCTCCTCTGGGCAAGCCCGGGTCCCAGGTCCTGTTGTGCCTGTGAATAGGCTGCAGGGGGACAGTGAAGACCAGCAACAGCTTTCAGGGCTGCCACCTTCCGTGTGGGACAAGGAGCCGGACGAGTGCTTTTTCGGAATTAGGCTCTGCCGAGGACGAGAGCCATGAGATGTTCCTCCTCTGGGCAAGCCCAAGTCCCAGATCCTGTTGTACCTGTGAATAGGCTGCAGGGGGACGGTGAAGACCAGCAACAGCTTTCAGGGCTGCCACCTTCCGTGTGGGACAAGGAGCCGGACATGTGCCTTCTCGGAAACAGGCTCTGCCGAGGACGAGAGCCATGAGATGTTCCTCCTCTGGGCAAGCCGCGGTCCTGAATCCTGTTGTGCCTGTGAATAGGCTGCAGGGGGACGGTGAAGACCAGCAACATCTTTCCGTCTTGCCACCTTCCGTGTGGGACAAGGATCCGGACGTGTGCCTTTCCGGAAAGAGGCTCTGCCGAGGACGAGAGCCATGAGATGTTCCTCCTCTGGGCAAGCGCGTGTCCCATACCCTGTTGTACCTGTGAATAGGCTGCAGGGGGATGGTGAAGACCAGCAACAGCTTTCCGGCCTGCCACCTTCCATGTAGGACAAGGAGCCGGATGTGTGCCTTTCTGGAAACAGGCTCTGCCGAGGACGGAGCCATGAGATGTTCCTCCTCTGGGCAAGCCCCGGTCCTGAATCCTGTTGTGCCTTTGAATAGGCTGCAGGGGGACGGTGAAGACCAGCAACAGCTTTCCGGCCTGCCACCTTCCATGTAGGACAAGGAGCCGGACGTGTGCCTTTCCGGAATCAGGCTGTGACGAGGACGAGAGCCATGAGATGTTCCTCCTCTGGGCAAGCCCCGGTCCTGAATCCTGTTGTGCCTTTGAATAGGCTGCAGGGGGACGGTGAAGACCAGCAACAGCTTTCAGGGCTGCCAGCTTCCGTGTGGGACAAGGAGCCAGACATGTGCCTTTCCGGAATCAGGCTCGGCCGAGGACGAGATCAATGAGATGTTCCTCCTCTGGGCAAGCGCGTGTCCCATATCCTGTTGTACCTGTGAATAGGCTGCAGGGGGACGGTGAAGACCAGCAACAGCTTTCAGGGCTGCCACCTTCCGTGTGGGGCAAGGAGCCAGACTTGTGCCTTTCCGGAAAGAGGCTCTGCCGAGGACGAGAGCCATGAGATGTTCCTCCTCGGGGCAAGGCAGGGTCCCAGATCCTGTTGTGCCTGTGAATAGGCTGCAGGAGGACGGTGAAGACCAGCAACAGCTTTCCGGCCTGCAACCTTCCGTGTGGGACAAGGATCCGGACGTGTGCCTTTCCGGAATAAGGCTCCGCAGAGGACGAGAGCCATGAGGTGTTCTTCCTCTGGGCAAGCTCGGGTCCCAGATCCTGTTGTGCCTGTGAATAGGCTGCAGGGGGACGGTGAAGACCAGCAACAGCTTTCAGGGCTGCCACCTTCCGTGTGGGACAAGGAGCCGAACGTGTGACTTTTCGGAAACAGGCTCTGCCGAGGACGAGAACCATGAGCTGTTCCTCCTCTGGGCAAGCCCAGGTCCCGGCTCCTGTTGTGCCTGTGAATAGGCTGCAGGGGGACGGTGAAGACCAGCAACAGCTTTCAGGGCTGCCACCTTCCGTGTGGGACAAGGAGCCGGACGTGTGCCTTCTCGAAAACAGGCTCTGCCGAGGACGAGAGCCCTGAGATGTTCCTCCTCTGGGCAAGCCCGGGTCCCAGATCCTGTTGTGCCTGTGAATAGGCTGCAGGGGGAGGGTGAAGACCAGCAACAGCTTTCAGGGCTGCCACCTTCCGTGTGGGACAAGGAGCCGGACGTGTGCCTTCTCGGAAACAGGCTCTACCGAGGACGAGAGCCATGAGATGTTCCTCCTCTGGGCAAGCCCGGGTCCCAGATCCTGTTGTGCCTGTGAATAGGCTGCAGGGGGACGGTGAAGACCAGCAACAGCTTTCAGGGCTGCCACCTTTCGTGTGGGACAAGGAGCCAGACGTGTGCCTTTCCGGAATAAGGCTCCGCAGAGGACGAGAGCCATGAGATGTTCCTCCTCTGGGCAAGCCCAGGTCCCAGATCCTGTTGTGCCTGTGAATAGGGTCAGGGGGACAGTGAAGACCAGGAACATCTTTCAGGGCTGCCACCTTCCGTGTGAGACAGGGAGCCGGACGTGTGCCTTTCCGGAATCAGGCTCTGCTGAGGACAAGAGCCATGAGATGTTCCTCCTCTGGGCAAGCCCGGGTCCCAGATCCTGTTGTGCCTGTGAATAGGCTGCAGGGGGACGGTGAAGACGAGCAACATCTTTCAGGCCTGCCACCTTCATTGTGGGACAGGGAGCCGGACGTGTGCCTTTCCGGAATCAGGCTCTGCCGAGGACGAGAGCCATGAGATGTTCCTCCTCTGGGCAAGCCCGGGTCCCAGATCCTGTTGTGCCTGTGAATAGGCTGCAGGGGGACGGTGAAGACCAGCAACAGCTTTCAGGGCTGCCACCTTCCGTGTGGGACAAGGAGCCGGACGTATGCCTTTTTGGAAAGAGGCTCTGCCGAGGACGAGAGCCATGAGATGTTCCTACTCTGGGCAAGCCCGGGTCCCAGATCCTGTTGTGCCTGTGAATAGGCTGCAGGGGGACGGTGAAGACCAGCAACAGCTTTCATGTCTGCCGCCTTCCGTATGGGACAAGGAGCCGGACGTGTGCCTTTCCGGAATCACGCCCCGCCGAGGACGAGCGCCATGAGATGTTCCTCCTCTGGGCAAGCCCGGGTCCCAGATCCTGTTGTGCCTGTGAATAGGCTGCAGGGGGACGGTGAAGACCAGCAACATCCTTCAGGGCTGCCACCTTCCGTGTGGGACAAGGAGCCGGACGTGTGCCTGTCCAGAATCAGGCTCTTCCGAGGACGAGAGCCATGAGATGTTACTCCTCTGGCCAAGCCCGCGTCGTGAATCATGTTGTGCTTGTGAATAGGCTGCAGGGGGACGGTGAAGACGAGCAACATCTTTCAGGGCTGCCACCTTCCGTGTGGGACAAGAAGCCGGACGTGTGCCTTTCTGGAATAGGTCTCCGCCGAGGACGAGAGCCATGAGATGTTCCTCCTCTGGGCAAGCCCGGGTCCCAGATCCTGTTGTGCCTGTGAATAGGCTGCAGGGGGACGGTGAAGACCAGGAACATCTTTCAGGGCTGCCACCTTCCGTGTGGGACAAGGAGCCGGACGTATGCCTTTTTGGAAAGAGGCTCTGCCGAGGACGAGAGCCATGAGATGTTCCTACTCTGGGCAAGCCCGGGTCCCAGATCCTGTTGTGCCTGTGAATAGGCTGCAGGGGGACGGTGAAGACCAGCAACAGCTTTCATGTCTGCCGCCTTCCGTGTGGGACAAGGAGCCGGACGTGTGCCTTTTCGGAATCAGGCTCTGCCGAGGACGAAAGCTATGAGATGTTCCTCCTTTGGCAAGCCCGGGTCCCAGATCCTGTTGTGCCTGTGAATAGGCTGCAGGGGGACGGTGAAGACCAGCAACATCCTTGAGGGCTGCCACCTTCCGTGTGGGACAAGGAGCCGGACGTGTGCCTTCTCGGAAACAGGCTCTACCGAGGACGAGCGCCATGAGATGTTCCTCCTCTGGGCAAGCCCGGGTCCCAGATCCTGTTGTGCCTGTGAATAGGCTGCAGGGGGACAGTGAAGACCAGCAACAGCTTTCCGGTCTGCCGCCTTTCGTGTGGGACAAGGAGCCGGACGTGTGCCTTTCCGGAATCAGGCTCTACCGAGGACGAGCGCCATGAGATGTTCCTCCTCTGGGCAAGCCCGGGTCCCAGATCCTGTTGTGCCTGTGAATAGGCTGCAGGGGGACGGTGAAGACCAGCAACATCCTTTAGGGGTGCCACCTTACGTGTGGGACAAGGAGCCGGACGTGTGCCTTCTCGGAAACAGGCTCTGCCGAGGACGAGAGCCATGAGATGTTCCTACTCTGGGCAAGCCCAGGTCCCAGATCTTGTTGTGCCTGTGAATAGGCTGCAGGGGGACGGTGAAGACCAGCAACAGCTTTCAGGGCTGCCACCTTCCTTGTGGGACAAGGAGCCGGATGTGCCTTTTCGGAAACAAGCCCTGCCGAGGACGAGAGCCATGAGATGTTCCTCCTCTGGGCAAGCCCGTGTTGTGAATCCTGTTGTGCCTGTGAATAGGCTGCAGGGGGACGGTGAAGACCAGCAACAGCTTTCAGGGCTGCCACCTTCCATGTGGGACAAGGAGCCAGACGAGTGCCTTTCCAGAATCTGGCTCTGCCGAGGACGAGAGCCAGGAGATGTTCCTCCTCTGGGCAACCCCCGGTCCTGAATCCTGTTGTGCCTGTGAACAGGCTGCAGGGGGACGGTGAAGACCAGCAACATCTTTCAGGGCTGCCACCTTCCGTGTGGGACAAGGAGCCGGACGAGTGCCTTTTCGGAAACAGGCCCTGCCGAGGACGAGAGCCATGAGATTTTCCTCCTCTGGGCAAGCCCCGGTCCTGAATCCTGTTATACCTGTGAATAGGCTGCAGGGGGCGGTGAAGACGAGCAACATCTTTCAGGGCTGCCACCTTCCATGTGGGACAAGGAGCCAGACGAGTGCCTTTCCGGAATCAGGCTCTGCCGAGGACGAGAGCCATGAGATGTTCCTCCTCTGGGCAAGTCCGGGTCCCAGATCCTGTTGTACCTGTGAATAGGCTGCAGGGGGACGGTGAAGACCAGCAACAGCTTTCCGGCCTGCCACCTTTCGTGTGGGACAAGGAGCCGGACGTGTGCCTTTCCGGAATCACGCCCCGCCGAGGACGAGCGCCATGAGATGTTCCTCCTCTGGACAAGCCCGGGTCCCAGATCCTGTTGTGCCTGTGAATAGGCTGCAGGGGGACGGTGAAGACCAGCAACATCCTTCAGGGGTTCCAGCTTCCGTGTGGGACAAGGAGCCGGACGTGTGCTTTTCCGGAAAGAGGCTCTGCCGAGGACGAGAGCCATGAGATGTTCCTTCTCTGGGCAAGCCCAGGTCCCAGATCCTGTTGTGCCTGTGAATAGGCTGCAGGGGGACGGTGAAGACCAGCAACAGCTTTCAGGTCTGCCGCCTTCCGTGTGGGACAAGGAGCCGGACGTGTGCCTTTTCGGAATCAGGCTCTGCCGAGGACGAAAGCTATGAGATGTTCCTCCTTTGGCAAGCCCGGGTCCCAGATCCTGTTGTGCCTGTGAATAGGCTGCAGGGGGACGGTGAAGACCAGCAACAGCTTTCAGGGCTGCCACCTTTTGTGTGGGAGAAGGAGCCGGACGTGTGCCTTTTCGGAAAGAGGCTCTGCCGAGGACGAGAGCCATGAGATGTTCCTCCTCTGGGCAAGCCCGGGTCCCAGATCCTGTTGTGCCTGTGAATAGGCTGCAGGGGGACGGTGAAGACCAGCAACATCTTTCAGAGCTGCCACCTTCCGTGTGGGACAATGAGCCGGACGTGTGCTTTTCCGGAAAGAGGCTCTGCCGAGGACGAGAGCCATGAGATGTTACTCCTCTGGCCAAGCCCGCGTCGTGAATCATGTTGTGCTTGTGAATAGGCTGCAGGGGGACGGTGAAGACGAGCAACATCTTTCAGGGCTGCCACCTTCCGTGTGGGACAAGAAGCCGGACGTGTGCCTTTCTGGAATAGGGCTCCGCCGAGGACGAGAGCCATGAGATGTTCCTCCTCTGGGCAAGCCCGGGTCCCAGATCCTGTTGTGCCTGTGAATAGGCTGCAGGGGGACGGTGAAGACCAGGAACATCTTTCAGGGCTGCCACCTTCCGTGTGGGACAAGGAGCCGGACGTGTGCCTTTTCGGAATCAGGCTCTGCCGAGGACGAAAGCTATGAGATGTTCCTCCTTTGGCAAGCCCGGGTCCCAGATCCTGTTGTGCCTGTGTATAGGCTGCAGGGGGACGGTGAAGACCAGCAACATCCTTGAGGGCTGCCACCTTCCGTGTGGGACAAGGAGCCGGACGTGTGCCTTCTCGGAAACAGGCTCTACCGAGGACGAGCGCCATGAGATGTTCCTCCTCTGGGCAAGCCCGGGTCCCAGATCCTGTTGTGCCTGTGAATAGGCTGCAGGGGGACAGTGAAGACCAGCAACAGCTTTCCGGTCTGCCGCCTTTCGTGTGGGACAAGGAGCCGGACGTGTGCCTTTCCGGAATCAGGCTCTACCGAGGACGAGCGCCATGAGATGTTCCTCCTCTGGGCAAGCCCGGGTCCCAGATCCTGTTGTGCCTGTGAATAGGCTGCAGGGGGACGGTGAAGACCAGCAACATCCTTTAGGGGTGCCACCTTACGTGTGGGACAAGGAGCCGGACGTGTGCCTTCTCGGAAACAGGCTCTGCCGAGGACGAGAGCCATGAGATGTTCCTACTCTGGGCAAGCCCAGGTCCCAGATCTTGTTGTGCCTGTGAATAGGCTGCAGGGGGACGGTGAAGACCAGCAACAGCTTTCAGGGCTGCCACCTTCCTTGTGGGACAAGGAGCCGGATGTGCCTTTTCGGAAACAAGCCCTGCCGAGGACGAGAGCCATGAGATGTTCCTCCTCTGGGCAAGCCCGTGTTGTGAATCCTGTTGTGCCTGTGAATAGGCTGCAGGGGGACGGTGAAGACCAGCAACAGCTTTCAGGGCTGCCACCTTCCATGTGGGACAAGGAGCCAGACGAGTGCCTTTCCAGAATCTGGCTCTGCCGAGGACGAGAGCCAGGAGATGTTCCTCCTCTGGGCAACCCCCGGTCCTGAATCCTGTTGTGCCTGTGAACAGGCTGCAGGGGGACGGTGAAGACCAGCAACATCTTTCAGGGCTGCCACCTTCCGTGTGGGACAAGGAGCCGGACGAGTGCCTTTTCGGAAACAGGCCCTGCCGAGGACGAGAGCCATGAGATTTTCCTCCTCTGGGCAAGCCCCGGTCCTGAATCCTGTTATACCTGTGAATAGGCTGCAGGGGGCGGTGAAGACGAGCAACATCTTTCAGGGCTGCCACCTTCCATGTGGGACAAGGAGCCAGACGAGTGCCTTTCCGGAATCAGGCTCTGCCGAGGACGAGAGCCATGAGATGTTCCTCATCTGGGCAAGTCCGGGTCCCAGATCCTGTTGTACCTGTGAATAGGCTGCAGGGGGACGGTGAAGACCAGCAACAGCTTTCCGGCCTGCCACCTTTCGTGTGGGACAAGGAGCCGGACGTGTGCCTTTCCGGAATCACGCCCCGCCGAGGACGAGCGCCATGAGATGTTCCTCCTCTGGACAAGCCCGGGTCCCAGATCCTGTTGTGCCTGTGAATAGGCTGCAGGGGGACGGTGAAGACCAGCAACATCCTTCAGGGGTTCCAGCTTCCGTGTGGGACAAGGAGCCGGACGTGTGCTTTTCCGGAAAGAGGCTCTGCCGAGGACGAGAGCCATGAGATGTTCCTTCTCTGGGCAAGCCCAGGTCCCAGATCCTGTTGTGCCTGTGAATAGGCTGCAGGGGGACGGTGAAGACCAGCAACAGCTTTCAGGTCTGCCGCCTTCCGTGTGGGACAAGGAGCCGGACGTGTGCCTTTTCGGAATCAGGCTCTGCCGAGGACGAAAGCTATGAGATGTTCCTCCTTTGGCAAGCCCGGGTCCCAGATCCTGTTGTGCCTGTGAATAGGCTGCAGGGGGACGGTGAAGACCAGCAACAGCTTTCAGGGCTGCCACCTTTTGTGTGGGAGAAGGAGCCGGACGTGTGCCTTTTCGGAAAGAGGCTCTGCCGAGGACGAGAGCCATGAGATGTTCCTCCTCTGGGCAAGCCCGGGTCCCAGATCCTGTTGTGCCTGTGAATAGGCTGCAGGGGGACGGTGAAGACCAGCAACATCTTTCAGAGCTGCCACCTTCCGTGTGGGACAATGAGCCGGACGTGTGCTTTTCCGGAAAGAGGCTCTGCCGAGGACGAGAGCCATGAGATGTTCCTCCTCTGGGCAAGCCCGGGTCCCAGATCCTGTTGTAGCTGTGAATAGGCTGCAGGGGGACGGTGAAGACCATCAACAGCTTTCCGTCCTGCCACCTTCCGTGTGGGACAAGGGGTCGGACGTGTGCCTTCTCGGAAACAGGCTCCGCCGAGGACGAGAGCCATGAGATGTTCCTCCTCTGGGCAAGCCCGGGTCCCAGATCCTGTTGTGCCTGTGAATAGGCTGCAGGGGGACGGTGAAGACCAGCAACAGCTTTCAGGGCTGCCACCTTCCGTGTGGGACAAGGAGCCGGACGTGTGCCTATCCGGAAAGAGGCTCTGCCGAGGACGAGAGCCATGAGATGTTCCTCCTCTGTGCAAGCCCGAGTCCCAGATCCTGTTGTACCTGTTAAATGGCTGCAGGGGGACGGTGAAGACCAGCAACAGCTTTCCGTCCTGCCACCTTCCGTGTGGGACAAGGATCCGGACGTGTGCCTTTCCGGAAACAGGCTCTGCCGAGGACGAGAGCCATGAGATGTTCCTCCTCTGGGCAAGCGCGTGTCCCATATCCTGTTGTACCTGTTAAATGGCTGCAGGGGGACGGTGAAGACCAGCAACAGCTTTCAGGGCTGCCGCCTTCCATGTGGGACAAGGAGCAGGACGTGTGCCTTTTCGGAAAGAGGCTCTGCCGAGGACGAGAGCCATGAGATGTTTCTCCTCTGGGCAAGCCCGGGTCCCAGATCCTGTCGTGCCTGTGAATAGGCTGCAGGCGGACGGTGAAGACCAGCAACATCTTTCAGGGCTGCCACCTTCCGCGTGGGACAAGGAGCCGGACGTGTGCTATTCCGGAAAGAGGCTCTGCCGAGGACGAGAGCCATGAGATGTTCCTCCTCTGGGCAAGCCCGGGTCCCAGATCCTGTTGTAGCTGTGAATAGGCTGCAGGGGGACGGTGAAGACCATCAACAGCTTTCCGTCCTGCCACCTTCCGTGTGGGACAAGGATCCGGACGTGTGCCTTTCCGGAATCAGGCTCTGCCGAGGACGAGAGCCATGAGATGTTCCTCCTCTGGGCAAGCCCGAGTCCCAGATCCTGTTGTGCCTGTGAAAAGGCTGCAGGGGGACGGTGAAGACCAGCAACATCCTTCAGGGGTTCCAGCTTCCGTGTGGGACAAGGAGCCGGACGTGTGCTTTTCCGGAAAGAGGCTCTGCCGAGGACGAGAGCCATGAGATGTTCCTCCTCTGGCAAGCCCGTGTCGTGAATCCTGTTGTGCCTGCGAATAGGCTGCAGGGGGATGGTGAAGACCAGCAACAGCTTTCCGTCCTGCCACCTTCCGTGTGGGACAAGGATCCGGCCGTGTGCCTTCTCGGAAACAGGCTCCGCCGAGGACGAGAGCCATGAGATGTTCCTCCTGTGGGCAAGCCCGGGTCCCAGATCCTGTTGTGCCTGTGAAAAGGCTGCAGGGGGACGGTGAAGACCAGCAACATCCTTCAGGGCTGCCACCTTTCGTGTGGGACAAGGGGTCGGACGTGTGCCTTTCCTGAAACAGGCTCTGCCGAGGACGAGAGCCATGAGATGTTCCTCCTCTGGGCAAGCCCGAGTCCCAGATCCTGTTGTGCCTGTGAAAAGGCTGCAGGGGGACGGTGAAGACCAGCAACATCCTTCAGGGGTGCCACCTTCCGTGTGGGACAAGGAGCCGGACGTGTGCCTGTCCAGAATCAGGCTCTTCCGAGGACGAGAGCCATGAGATGTTACTCCTCTGGCCAAGCCCGCGTCGTGAATCATGTTGTGCTTGTGAATAGGCTGCAGGGGGACGGTGAAGACGAGCAACATCTTTCAGGGCTGCCACCTTCCGTGTGGGACAAGGAGCCGGACGTGTGCCTTTCTGGAATCGGGCTCCGCCGAGGACGAGAGCCATGAGATGTTCCTCCTCTGGGCAAGCCCGGGTCCCAGATCCTGTTGTGCCTGTGAATAGGCTGCAGGGGGACGGTGAAGACCAGGAACATCTTTCAGGGCTGCCACCTTCCGTGTGGGACAAGGAGCCGGACGTATGCCTTTTTGGAAAGAGGCTCTGCCGAGGACGAGAGCCATGAGATGTTCCTACTCTGGGCAAGCCCGGGTCCCAGATCCTGTTGTGCCTGTGAATAGGCTGCAGGGGGACGGTGAAGACCAGCAACAGCTTTCATGTCTGCCGCCTTCCGTGTGGGACAAGGAGCCGGACGTGTGCCTTTTCGGAATCAGGCTCTGCCGAGGACGAAAGCTATGAGATGTTCCTCCTTTGGCAAGCCCGGGTCCCAGATCCTGTTGTGCCTGTGAATAGGCTGCAGGGGGACGGTGAAGACCAGCAACAGCTTTCAGGGCTGCCACCTTCCGTGTGGGACAAGGAGCCAGACATGTGCCTTTCCGGAAATAGGGTCCGCCGAGGACGAGAGCCATGAGATGTTCCTCCTCTGGGCAAGCCAGGGTCCCAGATCCTGTTGTACCTGTGAATAGGCTGCAGGGGGACGGTGAAGACCAGCAACAGCTTTCCGGCCTGCCACCTTCCGTGTGGGACAAGGAGCCGGACGTGTGCCTTTCCGGAATAAGGCTCCGCAGAGGACGAGAGCCATGAGATGTTCTTCCTCTGGGCAAGCCCGGGTCCCAGATCCTGTTGTGCCTGTGAATAGGCTGCAGGGGGACGGTGAAGACCAGCAACATCTTTCAGGGCTGCCGCCTTCCGTGTGGGACAAGGAGCCGGACGAGTGCTTTTTCGGAAACAGGCTCTGCCGAGGACGAGAGCCATGAGATGTTCCTCCTCTGGGCAAGCCCAAGTCCCAGATCCTGTTTTGCCTGTGAATAGGCTGCAGTGGGACGGTGAAGACCAGCAACAGCTTTCAGGGCTGCCACCTTCCGTGTGGGACAAGGAGCCGGACATGTGCCTTCTCGGAAACAGGCTCTGCCGAGGACGAGAGCCATGAGATGTTCCTCCTCTGGGCAAGCCCAGGTCCCAGATCCTGTTGTGCCTGTGAATAGGCTGCAGGGGGACGGTGAAGACCAGCAACATCTTTCCGGACTGCCACGTTCCGTGTGGGACAAGGAGACGGACGTGTGCCTTTTCGGAAAGAGGCTCTGCCGAGGACGAGAGCCATGAGATGTTCCTCCTCTGGGCAAGCGCGTGTCCCATATCCTGTTGTACCTGTGAATAGGCTGCAGGGGGATGGTGAAGACCAGCAACAGCTTTCAGGGCTGCCACCTTCCGTGTGGGGCAAGGAGCCAGACTTGTGCCTTTCCGGAAAGAGGCTCTGCCGAGGACGAGAGCCATGAGATGTTCCTCCTCTGGGCAAGCGAGGGTCCCAGATCCTGTTGTACCTGTGAATCGGCTGCAGGAGGACGGTGAAGACCAGCAACAGCTTTCCGGCCTGCCACCTTCCGTGTGGGACAAGGATCCGGACGTGTGCCTTTCCGGAATAAGGCTCCGCAGAGGACGAGAGCCATGAGATGTTCTTCCTCTGGGCAAGCCCGGGTCCCAGATCCTGTTGTGCCTGTGAATAGGCTGCAGGGGGACGGTGAAGACCAGCAACAGCTTTCAGGGCTGCCACCTTCCGTGTGGGACAAGGAGCCGGACGTGGGACTTCTCGGAAAGAGGCTCTGCCGAGGACGAGAACCATGAGATGTTCCTCCTCTGGGCAAGCCTGGGTCCCAGGTCCTGTTGTGCCTGTGAATAGGCTGCAGGGGGACAGTGAAGACCAGCAACAGCTTTCAGGGCTGCCACCTTCCGTGTGGGACAAGGAGCCGGACGAGTGCTTTTTCGGAATTAGGCTCTGCCGAGGACGAGAGCCATGAGATGTTCCTCCTCTGGGCAAGCCCAAGTCCCAGATCCTGTTGTACCTGTGAATAGGCTGCAGGGGGACGGTGAAGACCAGCAACAGCTTTCAGGGCTGCCACCTTCCGTGTGGGACAAGGAGCCGGACATGTGCCTTCTCGGAAACAGGCTCTGCCGAGGACGAGAGCCATGAGATGTTCCTCCTCTGGGCAAGCCGCGGTCCTGAATCCTGTTGTGCCTGTGAATAGGCTGCAGGGGGACGGTGAAGACCAGCAACATCTTTCCGTCTTGCCACCTTCCGTGTGGGACAAGGATCCGGACGTGTGCCTTTCCGGAAAGAGGCTCTGCCGAGGACGAGAGCCATGAGATGTTCCTCCTCTGGGCAAGCGCGTGTCCCATACCCTGTTGTACCTGTGAATAGGCTGCAGGGGGATGGTGAAGACCAGCAACAGCTTTCCGGCCTGCCACCTTCCATGTAGGACAAGGAGCCGGATGTGTGCCTTTCTGGAAACAGGCTCTGCCGAGGACGGAGCCATGAGATGTTCCTCCTCTGGGCAAGCCCCGGTCCTGAATCCTGTTGTGCCTTTGAATAGGCTGCAGGGGGACGGTGAAGACCAGCAACAGCTTTCCGGCCTGCCACCTTCCATGTAGGACAAGGAGCCGGACGTGTGCCTTTCCGGAATCAGGCTGTGACGAGGACGAGAGCCATGAGATGTTCCTCCTCTGGGCAAGCCCCGGTCCTGAATCCTGTTGTGCCTTTGAATAGGCTGCAGGGGGACGGTGAAGACCAGCAACAGCTTTCAGGGCTGCCAGCTTCCGTGTGGGACAAGGAGCCAGACATGTGCCTTTCCGGAATCAGGCTCGGCCGAGGACGAGATTAATGAGATGTTCCTCCTCTGGGCAAGCGCGTGTCCCATATCCTGTTGTACCTGTGAATAGGCTGCAGGGGGACGGTGAAGACCAGCAACAGCTTTCAGGGCTGCCACCTTCCGTGTGGGGCAAGGAGCCAGACTTGTGCCTTTCCGGAAAGAGGCTCTGCCGAGGACGAGAGCCATGAGATGTTCCTCCTCGGGGCAAGGCAGGGTCCCAGATCCTGTTGTGCCTGTGAATAGGCTGCAGGAGGACGGTGAAGACCAGCAACAGCTTTCCGGCCTGCAACCTTCCGTGTGGGACAAGGATCCGGACGTGTGCCTTTCCGGAATAAGGCTCCGCAGAGGACGAGAGCCATGAGGTGTTCTTCCTCTGGGCAAGCTCGGGTCCCAGATCCTGTTGTGCCTGTGAATAGGCTGCAGGGGGACGGTGAAGACCAGCAACAGCTTTCAGGGCTGCCACCTTCCGTGTGGGACAAGGAGCCGAACGTGTGACTTTTCGGAAACAGGCTCTGCCGAGGACGAGAACCATGAGATGTTCCTCCTCTGGGCAAGCCCAGGTCCCGGCTCCTGTTGTGCCTGTGAATAGGCTGCAGGGGGACGGTGAAGACCAGCAACAGCTTTCAGGGCTGCCACCTTCCGTGTGGGACAAGGAGCCGGACGTGTGCCTTCTCGAAAACAGGCTCTGCCGAGGACGAGAGCCCTGAGATGTTCCTCCTCTGGGCAAACCCGGGTCCCAGATCCTGTTGTGCCTGTGAATAGGCTGCAGGGGGAGGGTGAAGACCAGCAACAGCTTTCAGGGCTGCCACCTTCCGTGTGGGACAAGGAGCCGGACGTGTGCCTTCTCGGAAACAGGCTCTACCGAGGACGAGAGCCATGAGATGTTCCTCCTCTGGGCAAGCCCGGGTCCCAGATCCTGTTGTGCCTGTGAATAGGCTGCAGGGGGACGGTGAAGACCAGCAACAGCTTTCAGGGCTGCCACCTTCCGTGTGGGACAAGGAGCCAGACGTGTGCCTTTCCGGAATAAGGCTCCGCAGAGGACGAGAGCCATGAGATGTTCCTCCTCTGGGCAAGCCCAGGTCCCAGATCCTGTTGTGCCTGTGAATAGGGTGCAGGGGGACAGTGAAGACCAGGAACATCTTTCAGGGCTGCCACCTTCCGTGTGAGACAGGGAGCCGGACGTGTGCCTTTCCGGAATCAGGCTCTGCCGAGGACAAGAGCCATGAGATGTTCCTCCTCTGGGCAAGCCCGGGTCCCAGATCCTGTTGTGCCTGTGAATAGGCTGCAGGGGGACGGTGAAGACGAGCAACATCTTTCAGGCCTGCCACCTTCATTGTGGGACAGGGAGCCGGACGTGTGCCTTTCCGGAATCAGGCTCTGCCGAGGACGAGAGCCATGAGATGTTCCTCCTCTGGGCAAGCCCGGGTCCCAGATCCTGTTGTGCCTGTGAATAGGCTGCAGGGGGACGGTGAAGACCAGCAACAGCTTTCAGGGCTGCCACCTTCCGTGTGGGACAAGGAGCCGGACGTATGCCTTTTTGGAAGAGGCTCTGCCGAGGACGAGAGCCATGAGATGTTCCTACTCTGGGCAAGCCCGGGTCCCAGATCCTGTTGTGCCTGTGAATAGGCTGCAGGGGGACGGTGAAGACCAGCAAAAGCTTTCATGTCTGCCGCCTTCCGTATGGGACAAGGAGCCGGACGTGTGCCTTTCCGGAATCACGCCCCGCCGAGGACGAGCGCCATGAGATGTTCCTCCTCTGGGCAAGCCCGGGTCCCAGATCCTGTTGTGCCTGTGAATAGGCTGCAGGGGGACGGTGAAGACCAGCAACATCCTTCAGGGGTGCCACCTTCCGTGTGGGACAAGGAGCCGGACGTGTGCCTGTCCAGAATCAGGCTCTTCCGAGGACGAGAGCCATGAGATGTTACTCCTCTGGCCAAGCCCGCGTCGTGAATCATGTTGTGCTTGTGAATAGGCTGCAGGGGGACGGTGAAGACGAGCAACATCTTTCAGGGCTGCCACCTTCCGTGTGGGACAAGAAGCCGGACGTGTGCCTTTCTGGAATAGGGCTCCGCCGAGGACGAGAGCCATGAGATGTTCCTCCTCTGGGCAAGCCCGGGTCCCAGATCCTGTTGTGCCTGTGAATAGGCTGCAGGGGGACGGTGAAGACCAGGAACATCTTTCAGGGCTGCCACCTTCCGTGTGGGACAAGGAGCCGGACGTATGCCTTTTTGGAAAGAGGCTCTGCCGAGGACGAGAGCCATGAGATGTTCCTACTCTGGGCAAGCCCGGGTCCCAGATCCTGTTGTGCCTGTGAATAGGCTGCAGGGGGACGGTGAAGACCAGCAACAGCTTTCATGTCTGCCGCCTTCCGTGTGGGACAAGGAGCCGGACGTGTGCCTTTTCGGAATCAGGCTCTGCCGAGGACGAAAGCTATGAGATGTTCCTCCTTTGGCAAGCCCGGGTCCCAGATCCTGTTGTGCCTGTGAATAGGCTGCAGGGGGACGGTGAAGACCAGCAACATCCTTGAGGGCTGCCACCTTCCGTGTGGGACAAGGAGCCGGACGTGTGCCTTCTCGGAAACAGGCTCTACCGAGGACGAGCGCCATGAGATGTTCCTCCTCTGGGCAAGCCCGGGTCCCAGATCCTGTTGTGCCTGTGAATAGGCTGCAGGGGGACAGTGAAGACCAGCAACAGCTTTCCGGTCTGCCGCCTTTCGTGTGGGACAAGGAGCCGGACGTGTGCCTTTCCGGAATCAGGCTCTACCGAGGACGAGCGCCATGAGATGTTCCTCCTCTGGGCAAGCCCGGGTCCCAGATCCTGTTGTGCCTGTGAATAGGCTGCAGGGGGACGGTGAAGACCAGCAACATCCTTTAGGGGTGCCACCTTACGTGTGGGACAAGGAGCCGGACGTGTGCCTTCTCGGAAACAGGCTCTGCCGAGGACGAGAGCCATGAGATGTTCCTACTCTGGGCAAGCCCAGGTCCCAGATCTTGTTGTGCCTGTGAATAGGCTGCAGGGGGACGGTGAAGACCAGCAACAGCTTTCAGGGCTGCCACCTTCCTTGTGGGACAAGGAGCCGGATGTGCCTTTTCGGAAACAAGCCCTGCCGAGGACGAGAGCCATGAGATGTTCCTCCTCTGGGCAAGCCCGTGTTGTGAATCCTGTTGTGCCTGTGAATAGGCTGCAGGGGGACGGTGAAGACCAGCAACATCTTTCAGGGCTGCCACCTTCCATGTGGGACAAGGAGCCAGACGAGTGCCTTTCCAGAATCTGGCTCTGCCGAGGACGAGAGCCAGGAGATGTTCCTCCTCTGGGCAACCCCCGGTCCTGAATCCTGTTGTGCCTGTGAACAGGCTGCAGGGGGACGGTGAAGACCAGCAACATCTTTCAGGGCTGCCACCTTCCGTGTGGGACAAGGAGCCGGACGAGTGCCTTTTCGGAAACAGGCCCTGCCGAGGACGAGAGCCATGAGATTTTCCTCCTCTGGGCAAGCCCCGGTCCTGAATCCTGTTATACCTGTGAATAGGCTGCAGGGGGCGGTGAAGACGAGCAACATCTTTCAGGGCTGCCACCTTCCATGTGGGACAAGGAGCCAGACGAGTGCCTTTCCGGAATCAGGCTCTGCCGAGGACGAGAGCCATGAGATGTTCCTCATCTGGGCAAGTCCGGGTCCCAGATCCTGTTGTACCTGTGAATAGGCTGCAGGGGGACGGTGAAGACCAGCAACAGCTTTCCGGCCTGCCACCTTTCGTGTGGGACAAGGAGCCGGACGTGTGCCTTTCCGGAATCACGCCCCGCCGAGGACGAGCGCCATGAGATGTTCCTCCTCTGGACAAGCCCGGGTCCCAGATCCTGTTGTGCCTGTGAATAGGCTGCAGGGGGACGGTGAAGACCAGCAACATCCTTCAGGGGTTCCAGCTTCCGTGTGGGACAAGGAGCCGGACGTGTGCTTTTCCGGAAAGAGGCTCTGCCGAGGACGAGAGCCATGAGATGTTCCTTCTCTGGGCAAGCCCAGGTCCCAGATCCTGTTGTGCCTGTGAATAGGCTGCAGGGGGACGGTGAAGACCAGCAACAGCTTTCAGGTCTGCCGCCTTCCGTGTGGGACAAGGAGCCGGACGTGTGCCTTTTCGGAATCAGGCTCTGCCGAGGACGAAAGCTATGAGATGTTCCTCCTTTGGCAAGCCCGGGTCCCAGATCCTGTTGTGCCTGTGAATAGGCTGCAGGGGGACGGTGAAGACCAGCAACAGCTTTCAGGGCTGCCACCTTTTGTGTGGGAGAAGGAGCCGGACGTGTGCCTTTTCGGAAAGAGGCTCTGCCGAGGACGAGAGCCATGAGATGTTCCTCCTCTGGGCAAGCCCGGGTCCCAGATCCTGTTGTGCCTGTGAATAGGCTGCAGGGGGACGGTGAAGACCAGCAACATCTTTCAGAGCTGCCACCTTCCGTGTGGGACAATGAGCCGGACGTGTGCTTTTCCGGAAAGAGGCTCTGCCGAGGACGAGAGCCATGAGATGTTCCTCCTCTGGGCAAGCCCGGGTCCCAGATCCTGTTGTAGCTGTGAATAGGCTGCAGGGGGACGGTGAAGACCATCAACAGCTTTCCGTCCTGCCACCTTCCGTGTGGGACAAGGGGTCGGACGTGTGCCTTCTCGGAAACAGGCTCCGCCGAGGACGAGAGCCATGAGATGTTCCTCCTCTGGGCAAGCCCGGGTCCCAGATCCTGTTGTGCCTGTGAATAGGCTGCAGGGGGACGGTGAAGACCAGCAACAGCTTTCAGGGCTGCCACCTTCCGTGTGGGACAAGGAGCCGGACGTGTGCCTATCCGGAAAGAGGCTCTGCCGAGGACGAGAGCCATGAGATGTTCCTCCTCTGTGCAAGCCCGAGTCCCAGATCCTGTTGTACCTGTTAAATGGCTGCAGGGGGACGGTGAAGACCAGCAACAGCTTTCCGTCCTGCCACCTTCCGTGTGGGACAAGGATCCGGACGTGTGCCTTTCCGGAAACAGGCTCTGCCGAGGACGAGAGCCATGAGATGTTCCTCCTCTGGGCAAGCGCGTGTCCCATATCCTGTTGTACCTGTTAAATGGCTGCAGGGGGACGGTGAAGACCAGCAACAGCTTTCAGGGCTGCCGCCTTCCATGTGGGACAAGGAGCAGGACGTGTGCCTTTTCGGAAAGAGGCTCTGCCGAGGACGAGAGCCATGAGATGTTTCTCCTCTGGGCAAGCCCGGGTCCCAGATCCTGTTGTCCCTGTGAATAGGCTGCAGGGGGACGGTGAAGACCAGCAACATCTTTCAGGGCTGCCACCTTCCGCGTGGGACAAGGAGCCGGACGTGTGCTATTCCGGAAAGAGGCTCTGCCGAGGACGAGAGCCATGAGATGTTCCTCCTCTGGGCAAGCCCGGGTCCCAGATCCTGTTGTAGCTGTGAATAGGCTGCAGGGGGACGGTGAAGACCATCAACAGCTTTCCGTCCTGCCACCTTCCGTGTGGGACAAGGATCCGGACGTGTGCCTTTCCGGAATCAGGCTCTGCCGAGGACGAGAGCCATGAGATGTTCCTCCTCTGGGCAAGCCCGAGTCCCAGATCCTGTTGTGCCTGTGAAAAGGCTGCAGGGGGACGGTGAAGACCAGCAACATCCTTCAGGGGTTCCAGCTTCCGTGTGGGACAAGGAGCCGGACGTGTGCTTTTCCGGAAAGAGGCTCTGCCGAGGACGAGAGCCATGAGATGTTCCTCCTCTGGCAAGCCCGTGTCGTGAATCCTGTTGTGCCTGCGAATAGGCTGCAGGGGGATGGTGAAGACCAGCAACAGCTTTCCGTCCTGCCACCTTCCGTGTGGGACAAGGATCCGGCCGTGTGCCTTCTCGGAAACAGGCTCCGCCGAGGACGAGAGCCATGAGATGTTCCTCCTGTGGGCAAGCCCGGGTCCCAGATCCTGTTGTGCCTGTGAAAAGGCTGCAGGGGGACGGTGAAGACCAGCAACATCCTTCAGGGCTGCCACCTTTCGTGTGGGACAAGGGGTCGGACGTGTGCCTTTCCTGAAACAGGCTCTGCCGAGGACGAGAGCCATGAGATGTTCCTCCTCTGGGCAAGCCCGAGTCCCAGATCCTGTTGTGCCTGTGAAAAGGCTGCAGGGGGACGGTGAAGACCAGCAACATCCTTCAGGGGTGCCACCTTCCGTGTGGGACAAGGAGCCGGACGTGTGCCTGTCCAGAATCAGGCTCTTCCGAGGACGAGAGCCATGAGATGTTACTCCTCTGGCCAAGCCCGCGTCGTGAATCATGTTGTGCTTGTGAATAGGCTGCAGGGGGACGGTGAAGACGAGCAACATCTTTCAGGGCTGCCACCTTCCGTGTGGGACAAGAAGCCGGACGTGTGCCTTTCTGGAATAGGGCTCCGCCGAGGACGAGAGCCATGAGATGTTCCTCCTCTGGGCAAGCCCGGGTCCCAGATCCTGTTGTGCCTGTGAATAGGCTGCAGGGGGACGGTGAAGACCAGGAACATCTTTCAGGGCTGCCACCTTCCGTGTGGGACAAGGAGCCGGACGTATGCCTTTTTGGAAAGAGGCTCTGCCGAGGACGAGAGCCATGAGATGTTCCTACTCTGGGCAAGCCCGGGTCCCAGATCCTGTTGTGCCTGTGAATAGGCTGCAGGGGGACGGTGAAGACCAGCAACAGCTTTCATGTCTGCCGCCTTCCGTGTGGGACAAGGAGCCGGACGTGTGCCTTTTCGGAATCAGGCTCTGCCGAGGACGAAAGCTATGAGATGTTCCTCCTTTGGCAAGCCCGGGTCCCAGATCCTGTTGTGCCTGTGAATAGGCTGCAGGGGGACGGTGAAGACCAGCAACATCCTTGAGGGCTGCCACCTTCCGTGTGGGACAAGGAGCCGGACGTGTGCCTTCTCGGAAACAGGCTCTACCGAGGACGAGCGCCATGAGATGTTCCTCCTCTGGGCAAGCCCGGGTCCCAGATCCTGTTGTGCCTGTGAATAGGCTGCAGGGGGACAGTGAAGACCAGCAACAGCTTTCCGGTCTGCCGCCTTTCGTGTGGGACAAGGAGCCGGACGTGTGCCTTTCCGGAATCAGGCTCTACCGAGGACGAGCGCCATGAGATGTTCCTCCTCTGGGCAAGCCCGGGTCCCAGATCCTGTTGTGCCTGTGAATAGGCTGCAGGGGGACGGTGAAGACCAGCAACATCCTTTAGGGGTGCCACCTTACGTGTGGGACAAGGAGCCGGACGTGTGCCTTCTCGGAAACAGGCTCTGCCGAGGACGAGAGCCATGAGATGTTCCTACTCTGGGCAAGCCCAGGTCCCAGATCTTGTTGTGCCTGTGAATAGGCTGCAGGGGGACGGTGAAGACCAGCAACAGCTTTCAGGGCTGCCACCTTCCTTGTGGGACAAGGAGCCGGATGTGCCTTTTCGGAAACAAGCCCTGCCGAGGACGAGAGCCATGAGATGTTCCTCCTCTGGGCGAGCCCGTGTTGTGAATCCTGTTGTGCCTGTGAATAGGCTGCAGGGGGACGGTGAAGACCAGCAACAGCTTTCAGGGCTGCCACCTTCCATGTGGGACAAGGAGCCAGACGAGTGCCTTTCCAGAATCTGGCTCTGCCGAGGACGAGAGCCAGGAGATGTTCCTCCTCTGGGCAACCCCCGGTCCTGAATCCTGTTGTGCCTGTGAACAGGCTGCAGGGGGACGGTGAAGACCAGCAACATCTTTCAGGGCTGCCACCTTCCGTGTGGGACAAGGAGCCGGACGAGTGCCTTTTCGGAAACAGGCCCTGCCGAGGACGAGAGCCATGAGATTTTCCTCCTCTGGGCAAGCCCCGGTCCTGAATCCTGTTATACCTGTGAATAGGCTGCAGGGGGCGGTGAAGACGAGCAACATCTTTCAGGGCTGCCACCTTCCATGTGGGACAAGGAGCCAGACGAGTGCCTTTCCGGAATCAGGCTCTGCCGAGGACGAGAGCCATGAGATGTTCCTCCTCTGGGCAAGTCCGGGTCCCAGATCCTGTTGTACCTGTGAATAGGCTGCAGGGGGACGGTGAAGACCAGCAACAGCTTTCCGGCCTGCCACCTTTCGTGTGGGACAAGGAGCCGGACGTGTGCCTTTCCGGAATCACGCCCCGCCGAGGACGAGCGCCATGAGATGTTCCTCCTCTGGACAAGCCCGGGTCCCAGATCCTGTTGTGCCTGTGAATAGGCTGCAGGGGGACGGTGAAGACCAGCAACATCCTTCAGGGGTTCCAGCTTCCGTGTGGGACAAGGAGCCGGACGTGTGCTTTTCCGGAAAGAGGCTCTGCCGAGGACGAGAGCCATGAGATGTTCCTTCTCTGGGCAAGCCCAGGTCCCAGATCCTGTTGTGCCTGTGAATAGGCTGCAGGGGGACGGTGAAGACCAGCAACAGCTTTCAGGTCTGCCGCCTTCCGTGTGGGACAAGGAGCCGGACGTGTGCCTTTTCGGAATCAGGCTCTGCCGAGGACGAAAGCTATGAGATGTTCCTCCTTTGGCAAGCCCGGGTCCCAGATCCTGTTGTGCCTGTGAATAGGCTGCAGGGGGACGGTGAAGACCAGCAACAGCTTTCAGGGCTGCCACCTTTTGTGTGGGAGAAGGAGCCGGACGTGTGCCTTTTCGGAAAGAGGCTCTGCCGAGGACGAGAGCCATGAGATGTTCCTCCTCTGGGCAAGCCCGGGTCCCAGATCCTGTTGTGCCTGTGAATAGGCTGCAGGGGGACGGTGAAGACCAGCAACATCTTTCAGAGCTGCCACCTTCCGTGTGGGACAATGAGCCGGACGTGTGCTTTTCCGGAAAGAGGCTCTGCCGAGGACGAGAGCCATGAGATGTTCCTCCTCTGGGCAAGCCCGGGTCCCAGATCCTGTTGTAGCTGTGAATAGGCTGCAGGGGGACGGTGAAGACCATCAACAGCTTTCCGTCCTGCCACCTTCCGTGTGGGACAAGGGGTCGGACGTGTGCCTTCTCGGAAACAGGCTCCGCCGAGGACGAGAGCCATGAGATGTTCCTCCTCTGGGCAAGCCCGGGTCCCAGATCCTGTTGTGCCTGTGAATAGGCTGCAGGGGGACGGTGAAGACCAGCAACAGCTTTCAGGGCTGCCACCTTCCGTGTGGGACAAGGAGCCGGACGTGTGCCTATCCGGAAAGAGGCTCTGCCGAGGACGAGAGCCATGAGATGTTCCTCCTCTGGGCAAGCCCGAGTCCCAGATCCTGTTGTACCTGTTAAATGGCTGCAGGGGGACGGTGAAGACCAGCAACAGCTTTCCGTCCTGCCACCTTCCGTGTGGGACAAGGATCCGGACGTGTGCCTTTCCGGAAACAGGCTCTGCCGAGGACGAGAGCCATGAGATGTTCCTCCTCTGGGCAAGCGCGTGTCCCATATCCTGTTGTACCTGTTAAATGGCTGCAGGGGGACGGTGAAGACCAGCAACAGCTTTCAGGGCTGCCGCCTTCCATGTGGGACAAGGAGCAGGACGTGTGCCTTTTCGGAAAGAGGCTCTGCCGAGGACGAGAGCCATGAGATGTTTCTCCTCTGGGCAAGCCCGGGTCCCAGATCCTGTTGTGCCTGTGAATAGGCTGCAGGGGGACGGTGAAGACCAGCAACATCTTTCAGGGCTGCCACCTTCCGCGTGGGACAAGGAGCCGGACGTGTGCTATTCCGGAAAGAGGCTCTGCCGAGGACGAGAGCCATGAGATGTTCCTCCTCTGGGCAAGCCCGGGTCCCAGATCCTGTTGTAGCTGTGAATAGGCTGCAGGGGGACGGTGAAGACCATCAACAGCTTTCCGTCCTGCCACCTTCCGTGTGGGACAAGGATCCGGACGTGTGCCTTTCCGGAATCAGGCTCTGCCGAGGACGAGAGCCATGAGATGTTCCTCCTCTGGGCAAGCCCGAGTCCCAGATCCTGTTGTGCCTGTGAAAAGGCTGCAGGGGGACGGTGAAGACCAGCAACATCCTTCAGGGGTTCCAGCTTCCGTGTGGGACAAGGAGCCGGACGTGTGCCTTTTCGGAAAGAGGCTCTGCCGAGGACGAGAGCCATGAGATGTTCCTCCTCTGGCAAGCCCGTGTCGTGAATCCTGTTGTGCCTGCGAATAGGCTGCAGGGGGATGGTGAAGACCAGCAACAGCTTTCCGTCCTGCCACCTTCCGTGTGGGACAAGGATCCGGCCGTGTGCCTTCTCGGAAACAGGCTCCGCCGAGGACGAGAGCCATGAGATGTTCCTCCTGTGGGCAAGCCCGGGTCCCAGATCCTGTTTTGCCTGTGAAAAGGCTGCAGGGGGACGGTGAAGACCAGCAACATCCTTCAGGGCTGCCACCTTTCGTGTGGGACAAGGGGTCGGACGTGTGCCTTTCCTGAAACAGGCTCTGCCGAGGACGAGAGCCATGAGATGTTCCTCCTCTGGGCAAGCCCGAGTCCCAGATCCTGTTGTGCCTGTGAATAGGCTGCAGGGGGACGGTGAAGACCATCAACAGCTTTCCGTCCTGCCACCTTCCGTGTGGGACAAGGATCCGGACGTGTGCCTTTCCGGAAAGAGGCTCTGCCGAGGACGAGAGCCATGAGATGTTCCTCCTCTGGGCAAGCCCGAGTCCCAGATCCTGTTGTGCCTGTGAAAAGGTTGCAGGGGGACGGTGAAGACCAGCAACATCCTTCAGGGCTGCCACCTTCCGTGTGGGACAAGGGGTCGGACGTGTGCCTTCTCGGAAACAGGCTCCGCCGAGGACGAGAGCCATGAGATGTTCCTCCTCTGGGCAAGCCCGGGTCCCAGATCCTGTTGTGCCTGTGAATAGGCTGCAGGGGGACGGTGAAGACCAGCAACAGCTTTCAGGGCTGCCACCTTCCGTGTGGGACAAGGAGCCGGACGTGTGCCTTTCCAGAATCAGGCTCTTCCGAGGACGAGAGCCATGAGATGTTCCTCCTCTGGCCAAGCCCGCGTCGTGAATCATGTTGTGCTTGTGAATAGGCTGCAGGGGGACGGTGAAGACGAGCAACATCTTTCAGGGCTGCCACCTTCCGTGTGGGACAAGGAGCCGGACGTGTACCTTTCCAGAATCAGGCTCTTTCGAGGACGAGAGCCATGAGATGTTCTTCCTCTGGGCAAGCCCGGGTCCCAGATCCTGTTGTGCCTGTGAATAGGCTGCAGGGGGACGGTGAAGACCAGGAACATCTTTCAGGGCTGCCACCTTCCGTGTGGGACAAGGAGCCGGACGTGTGCTTTTCCGGAAAGAGGCTCTGCCGAGGACGAGAGCCATGAGATGTTCCTCCTCTGGCAAGCCCGTGTCGTGAATCCTGTTGTGCCTGCGAATAGGCTGCAGGGGGATGGTGAAGACCAGCAACAGCTTTCCGTCCTGCCACCTTCCGTGTGGGACAAGGATCCGGCCGTGTGCCTTCTCGGAAACAGGCTCCGCCGAGGACGAGAGCCATGAGATGTTCCTCCTGTGGGCAAGCCCGGGTCCCAGATCCTGTTGTGCCTGTGAAAAGGCTGCAGGGGGACGGTGAAGACCAGCAACATCCTTCAGGGCTGCCACCTTCCGTGTGGGACAAGGGGTCGGACGTGTGCCTTCTCGGAAACAGGCTCCGCTGAGGACGAGAGCCATGAGATGTTCCTCCTCTGGGCAAGCCCGGGTCCCAGATCCTGTTGTGCCTGTGAATAGGCTGCAGGGGGACGGTGAAGACCAGCAACAGCTTTCAGGGCTGCCACCTTCCGTGTGGGACAAGGAGACGGACTTGTGCCTATCCGGAAAGAGGCTCTGCCGAGGACGAGAGCCATGAGATGTTCCTCCTCTGGGCAAGCCCGGGTCCCAGATCCTGTTGTACCTGTGAATAGGCTGCAGGGGGAGGGTGAAGACCATCAACAGCTTTCCGTCCTGCCACCTTCCGTGTGGGACAAGAATCCGGACGTGTGCCTTTCCGGAAAGAGGCTCTGCCGAGGACGAGAGCCATGAGATGTTCCTCCTCTGGGCAAGCCCGAGTCCCAGATCCTGTTGTGCCTGTGAAAAGGCTGCAGGGGGACGGTGAAGACCAGCAACATCCTTCAGGGCTGCCACCTTCCGTGTGGGACAAGGGGTCGGACGTGTGCCTTCTCGGAAACAGGCTCCGCCGAGGACGAGAGCCATGAGATGTTCCTCCTCTGGCCAAGCCCGCGTCGTGAATCATGTTGTGCTTGTGAATAGGCTGCAGGGGGACGGTGAAGACGAGCAACATCTTTCAGGGCTGCCACCTTCCGTGTGGGACAAGAAGCCGGACGTGTGCCTTTCCAGAATCAGGATCTTTCGAGGACGAGAGCCATGAGATGTTCTTCCTCTGGGCAAGCCCGGGTCCCAGGTCCTGTTGCGCCTGTGAATAGGCTGCAGGGGGACGGTGAATACCAGCAACAGCTTTCAGGGCTGCCACCTTCCGTGTGGGACAAGGAGCACGACGTGTGCCTTTCCGGAATAAGGCTCTGCCGAGGACGAGAACCATGAGATGTTCCTCCTCTGGGCAAGCCCGGGTCCCAGATCCTGTTGTGCCTTTGAATAGGCTGCAGGGGGATGGTGAAGACCAGCAAAATCTTTAAGGGCTGCCACCTTCCGTGTCGGACAAGGAACCGCAGGTGTGCCTTTTCGGAAATAGGCTATGCCGAGGACGAGAGCCATGAGATGTTCCTCCTCTGGGCAAGCCCAGGTCCCAGATCCTGTTGTGCCTGTGAATAGGCTGCAGGGGGACGGTGAAGGCCAGCAACATCTTGCAGGGCTGCCACCTTCCGTGTGGACAAGGAGCCGGACGTGTGCCTTTTCGGAAATAGGCTATGCCGAGGACGAGAGCCATGAGATGTTCCTCCTCTGTGCAAGCCCCGGTCCTGAATCCGTTTGTGCCTATGAATAGGCTGCAGGGGGACGGTGAAGACGAGCAACATCTTTCAGGGCTGCCACCTTCCTAGTGGGACAAGTAGCCGGACGTGTGACTTTCCGGAATCAGGCTCTGCCGAGGAAGAGAGCCATGAGATGTTCCTCCTCTGGGCAAGCGCGTGTCCGATATCCTGTTGTACCTGTGAATAGGCTGCAGGGGGACGGTGAAGACCAGCAACATCCTTCAGGGCTGCCACCTTCCGTGTGGGACAAGTAGCCGGACGTGTGCCTCCTCGGAAACAGGCTCTGCCGAGGACGAGAGCCATGAGATGTTCCTCCTCTTGGCAAGCCCCGTTCCTGAATCCTGTTGTGCCTGTGAATAGGCTGCAGGGGGACGGTGAAGACCAGCAACATCTTTCCAGCCTGCCATCTTCCGTGTGGGACAAGGAGCCGGACGTGTGCGTTTCCGGAATCACGCTCTGCCGAGGACGAGAGCCATGAGATGTTCCTCCTCTGGGCAAGCCCCGGTCCTGAATCCTGTTGTGCCTGTGAATAGGCTGCAGGGGGACGGTGAAGACCAGCAACATCTTTCAGGGCTGCCACCTTCAGTGTGGGACAGGGAGCCGGACGTGTGCCTTCTCGGAAACAGGCTCTGCCGAGGACGAGAGCCATGAGAAGTTGGTCCTCTGGGCAAGCCCCGGTCCTGAATCCTGTTGTGCCTGTGAATAGGCTGCAGGGGGTCGGTGAAGACCAGCAACAGCTTTCAGGGCTGCCACCTTCCGTGTGGGACAAGGAGCCAGACGTGTGCCTTTCCGGAATCAGGCTCTGCCGAGGACGAGAGCCATGAGATGTTCCTCCTCTGGGCAAGCCCAGGTTCCAGATCCTCTTGTGCCTGTGAATAGGCTGCAGGGGGACGGTGAAGACGAGCAACATCTTTCAGGGCTGCCACCTTCCATGTGGGACAAGGATCCGGACGTGTGACTTTCCGGAATCAGGCTCTGCCGAGGAAGAGAGCCATGAGATGTTCCTCCTCTTGGCAAGCCCCGGTCCTGAACCCTGTTGTGCCTGTGAATAGGCTGCAGGGGGACGGTGAAGACCAGCAACAGCTTTCAGGGCTGCCACCTTCCGTGTGGGACAAGGAGCCGGACGTGTGCCTTTTTGGAATCAGGCTCTGCCGAGGACGAGAGCCATGAGATGTTCCTCCTCTGGGCAAGCCCCGGTCCTGAATCCTGTTGTGCCTGTGAATAGGCTGCAGGGGGACGGTGAAGACCAGCAACATCTTTCCAGCCTGCCACCTTCCGTGTGGGACAAGGAGCCGGAAGTGTGCCTTTCCGGAATCAGGCTCGGCCGAGGACGAGAGCCATGAGATGTTCCTCCTCTGGGCAAGCCCCGGTCATGAATCCTGTTGTGCCTGTGAATAGGCTGCAGGGGGACGGTGAAGACGAGCAACATCTTTCAGGGCTCCCACCCTATGTGTGGGACAAGGAGCCGGACGTGTGCCTTTCCGGAAAGAGGCTCTCCCGAGGACGAGAACCATGACATGTTCCTCCTCTGGGCAAGCCCGGGTCCCAGATCCTGTTGTGCCTATGAATAGGCTGCAGGGGGACGGTGAAGACCAGCAACAGCTTTCCGGCCTGCCACCTTCCGTGTGGGACAAGGAACCGGACGAGTGCCTTTTCGGAATCAGGCTCTGCCGAGGACGAGAGCCAGGAGATGTTCCTCCTCTGGGCAAGCCCAAGTCCCAGATCCTGTTGTGCCTGTGAATAGGCTGCAGGGGGACGGTGAAGACCAGCAACATCCTTCAGGGGTGCCACCTTCCGTGTGGGACAAGGAGCCAGACGTGTGCCTTTTCGGAAAGAGGCACTGCCGAGGAGGAGAACCATGAGATGTGCCTTCTCTGGGGAAGCCCGGGTCCCAGATCCTGTTGTGCCTGTGAATAGGCTGGAGGGGGACGGTGAAGACCAGCAACAGCTTTCAGGGCTGCCACCTTCCGTGTGGGACAAGGAGCCAGACGTGTGCCTTTCCGGAAAGACTCTCTGCCGAGGACGAGAGCCATGAGATGTTCCTCCTCTGGGCAAGCCCGGGTCCCAGATCCTGTTGTGCCTGTGAATAGGCTGCAGGGGGACGGTGAAGACCAGCAACATCTTTCCGGCCTGCCACCTTCCGTGTGGGACAAGGAGCCGGACGTGTGCCTTTCCTGAATCAGGCTCTGCCGAGGACGAGAGCCATGAGATGTTCCTCCTCTGGGCAAGCCCGGGTCCCAGATCCTGTTGTGCCTGTGAATAGGCTGCAGGGGGACGGTGAAGACGAGCAACATCTTTCAGGGCTGCCACCTTCAGTGTGGGACAGGGAGCCGGACGTGTGCCTTCTCGGAAACAGGCTCTGCCGAGGACGAGAGCCATGAGATGTTCCTCCTCTGTGCAAGCCCCGGTCCTGAATCCTGTTGTGCCTGTGAATAGGCTGCAGGGGGACGGTGAAGACCAGCAACAGCTTTCAGGGCTGCCACCTTCCGTGTGGGACAAGGAGCCAGACATGTGCCTTTCCGGAAATAGGGTCCGCCGAGGACGAGAGCCATGAGATGTTCCTCCTCTGGGCAAGCCAGGGTCCCAGATCCTGTTGTACCTGTGAATAGGCTGCAGGGGGACGGTGAAGACCAGCAACAGCTTTCCGGCCTGCCACCTTCCGTGTGGGACAAGGAGCCGGACGTGTGCCTTTCCGGAATAAGGCTCCGCAGAGGACGAGAGCCATGAGATGTTCTTCCTCTGGGCAAGCCCGGGTCCCAGATCCTGTTGTGCCTGTGAATAGGCTGCAGGGGGACGGTGAAGACCAGCAACATCTTTCAGGGCTGCCGCCTTCCGTGTGGGACAAGGAGCCGGACGAGTGCTTTTTCGGAAACAGGCTCTGCCGAGGACGAGAGCCATGAGATGTTCCTCCTCTGGGCAAGCCCAAGTCCCAGATCCTGTTTTGCCTGTGAATAGGCTGCAGTGGGACGGTGAAGACCAGCAACAGTTTTCAGGGCTGCCACCTTCCGTGTGGGACAAGGAGCCGGACATGTGCCTTCTCGGAAACAGGCTCTGCCGAGGACGAGAGCCATGAGATGTTCCTCCTCTGGGCAAGCCCAGGTCCCAGATCCTGTTGTGCCTGTGAATAGGCTGCAGGGGGACGGTGAAGACCAGCAACATCTTTCCGACTTGCCACCTTCCGTGTGGGACAAGGAGCCGGACGTGTGCCTTTTCGGAAAGAGGCTCTGCCGAGGACGAGAGCCATGAGATGTTCCTCCTCTGGGCAAGCGCGTGTCCCATATCCTGTTGTACCTGTGAATAGGCTGCAGGGGGATGGTGAAGACCAGCAACAGCTTTCAGGGCTGCCACCTTCCGTGTGGGGCAAGGAGCCAGACTTGTGCCTTTCCGGAAAGAGGCTCTGCCGAGGACGAGAGCCATGAGATGTTCCTCCTCTGGGCAAGCCAGGGTCCCAGATCCTGTTGTACCTGTGAATCGGCTGCAGGAGGACGGTGAAGACCAGCAACAGCTTTCCGGCCTGCCACCTTCCGTGTGGGACAAGGATCCGGACGTGTGCCTTTCCGGAATAAGGCTCCGCAGAGGACGAGAGCCATGAGATGTTCTTCCTCTGGGCAAGCCCGGGTCCCAGATCCTGTTGTGCCTGTGAATAGGCTGCAGGGGGACGGTGAAGACCAGCAACAGCTTTCAGGGCTGCCACCTTCCGTGTGGGACAAGGAGCCGGACGTGGGACTTCTCGGAAAGAGGCTCTGCCGAGGACGAGAACCATGAGATGTTCCTCCTCTGGCCAAGCCCGCGTCGTGAATCTTGTTGTGCCTGTGAATAGGCTGCGGGGGGACGGTGAAGACCAGCAACAGCTTTCAGGGCTGCCACCTTCCGTGTGGGACAAAGAGCCGGACGTGTGCCTTTCCGGAATCAGCCTCCGCCGAGGACGAGAGCCATGAGATGTTCCTCCTCTGGGCAAGCCCGGGTCCCAGGTCCTGTTGTGCCTGTGAATAGGCTGCAGGGGGACTGTGAAGACCAGCAACAGCTTTCAGGGCTGCCACCTTCCGTGTGGGACAAGGAGCCGGACGAGTGCTTTTTCGGAATTAGGCTCTGCCGAGGACGAGAGCCATGAGATGTTCCTCCTCTGGGCAAGCCCAAGTCCCAGATCCTGTTGTACCTGTGAATAGGCTGCAGGGGGACGGTGAAGACCAGCAACAGCTTTCAGGGCTGCCACCTTCCGTGTGGGACAAGGAGCCGGACATGTGCCTTCTCGGAAACAGGCTCTGCCGAGGACGAGAGCCATGAGATGTTCCTCCTCTGGGCAAGCCGCGGTCCTGAATCCTGTTGTGCCTGTGAATAGGCTGCAGGGGGACGGTGAAGACCAGCAACATCTTTCCGTCTTGCCACCTTCCGTGTGGGACAAGGATCCGGACGTGTGCCTTTCCGGAAAGAGGTTCTGCCGAGGACGAGAGCCATGAGATGTTCCTCCTCTGGGCAAGCGCGTGTCCCATACCCTGTTGTACCTGTGAATAGGCTGCAGGGGGATGGTGAAGACCAGCAACAGCTTTCCGGCCTGCCACCTTCCATGTAGGACAAGGAGCCGGATGTGTGCCTTTCTGGAAACAGGCTCTGCCGAGGACGGAGCCATGAGATGTTCCTCCTCTGGGCAAGCCCCGGTCCTGAATCCTGTTGTGCCTTTGAATAGGCTGCAGGGGGACGGTGAAGACCAGCAACAGCTTTCCGGCCTGCCACCTTCCATGTAGGACAAGGAGCCGGACGTGTGCCTTTCCGGAATCAGGCTGTGACGAGGACGAGAGCCATGAGATGTTCCTCCTCTGGGCAAGCCCCGGTCCTGAATCCTGTTGTGCCTTTGAATAGGCTGCAGGGGGACGGTGAAGACCAGCAACAGCTTTCAGGGCTGCCACCTTCCGTGTGGGACAAGGAGCCAGACATGTGCCTTTCTGGAATCAGGCTCGGCCGAGGACGAGATCAATGAGATGTTCCTCCTCTGGGCAAGCGCGTGTCCCATATCCTGTTGTACCTGTGAATAGGCTGCAGGGGGACGGTGAAGACCAGCAACAGCTTTCAGGGCTGCCACCTTCCGTGTGGGGCAAGGAGCCAGACTTGTGCCTTTCCGGAATAAGGCTCCGCAGAGGACGAGAGCCATGAGGTGTTCTTCCTCTGGGCAAGCTCGGGTCCCAGATCCTGTTGTGCCTGTGAATAGGCTGCAGGGGGACGGTGAAGACCAGCAACAGCTGTCAGGGCTGCCACCTTCCGTGTGGGACAAGGAGCCGAACGTGTGACTTTTCGGAAACAGGCTCTGCCGAGGACGAGAACCATGAGATGTTCCTCCTCTGGGCAAGCCCAGGTCCCGGCTCCTGTTGTGCCTGTGAATAGGCTGCAGGGGGACGGTGAAGACCAGCAACAGCTTTCAGGGCTGCCACCTTCCGTGTGGGACAAGGAGCCGGACGTGTGCCTTCTCGAAAAAAGGCTCTGCCGAGGACGAGAGCCCTGAGATGTTCCTCCTCTGGGCAAGCCCGGGTCCCAGATCCTGTTGTGCCTGTGAATAGGCTGCAGGGGGACGGTGAAGACCAGCAACAGCTTTCAGGGCTGCCACCTTCCGTGTCGGACAAGGAGCCAGACGTGTGCCTTTCCGGAATCAGGCTCTGCCGAGGACGAGAGCCATGAGATGTTCTTCCTCTGGGCAAGTCCGGGTCCCAGATCCTGTTGTGCCTGTGAATAGGCTGCAGGGGGACGGTGAAGACCAGCAACAGCTTTCAGGGCTGCCACCTTCCGTGTGGGACAAGGAGCCGGACGTGGGACTTCTCGGAAAGAGGCTCTGCCGAGGACGAGAACCATGAGATGTTCCTCCTCTGGGCAAGCCCAGGTCCCGGCTCCTCTTGTGCCTGTGAATAGGCTGCAGGGGGACGGTGAAGACCAGCAACATCTTTCAGGGCTGCCACCTTCCGTGTGGGACAAGGAGCCGGACGTGTGCCTTCTCGGAAACAGGCTCTGCCGAGGACGAGAGCCATGAGATGTTCCTCCTCTGGGCAAGCCCGGGTCCCGGCTCCTGTTGTGCCTGTGAATAGGCTGCAGGGGGACGGTGAAGACCAGCAACAGCTTTCAGGGCTGCCACCTTCCGTGTGGGACAAGGAGCCGGACATGTGCCTTTCCGGAATCAGGCTCTACCGAGGACGAGAGCCATGAGATGTTCCTCCTCTGGGCAAGCCCAAGTCCCAGATCCTGTTGTACCTGTGAATAGGCTGCAGGGGGACGGTGAAGACCAGCAACAGCTTTCAGGGCTGCCACCTTCCGTGTGGGACAAGGAGCCGGACATGTGCCTTCTCGGAAACAGGCTCTGCCGAGGACGAGAGCCATGAGATGTTCCTCCTCTGGGCAAGCCACAGTCCTGAATCCTGTTGTGCCTGTGAATAGGCTGCAGGGGGACGGTGAAGACCAGCAACATCTTTCCGGCCTGCCACCTTCCGTGTGGGACAAGGAGCCGGACGTGTGCCTTTCCGGAATAAGGCTCTGCCGAGGACGAGAACCATGAGATGTTCCTCCTCTGGGCAAGCCCGGGTCCCAGATCCTGTTGTGCCTGTGAATAGGCTCCAGGGGGACGGTGAAGACCAGCAACAGCTTTCAGGGCTGCCCCCTTCCGTGTGAGAAAGGGAGCCGGACGTGTGCCTTTTCGGAAACAGGCTCTGCCGAGTACGAGAACCATGAGATGTTCCTACTCTGGGCAAGCCCGCGTCGTGAATCTTGTTGTGCCTGTGAATAGGCTGCGGGGGGACGGTGAAGACCAGCAACAGCTTTCAGGGCTGCCACCTTCCGTGTGGGACAAAGAGCCGGACGTGTGCCTTTCCGGAATCAGCCTCCGCCGAGGACGAGAGCCATGAGATGTTCCTCCTCTGGGCAAGCCCGGGTCCCAGGTCCTGTTGTGCCTGTGAATAGGCTGCAGGGGGACAGTGAAGACCAGCAACAGCTTTCAGGGCTGCCACCTTCCGTGTGGGACAAGGAGCCGGACGAGTGCTTTTTCGGAATTAGGCTCTGCCGAGGACGAGAGCCATGAGATGTTCCTCCTCTGGGCAAGCGCGTGTCCCATACCCTGTTGTACCTGTGAATAGGCTGCAGGGGGATGGTGAAGACCAGCAACAGCTTTCCGGCCTGCCACCTTCCATGTAGGACAAGGAGCCGGATGTGTGCCTTTCTGGAAACAGGCTCTGCCGAGGACGGAGCCATGAGATGTTCCTCCTCTGGGCAAGCCCCGGTCCTGAATCCTGTTGTGCCTTTGAATAGGCTGCAGGGGGACGGTGAAGACCAGCAACAGCTTTCCGGCCTGCCACCTTCCATGTAGGACAAGGAGCCGGACGTGTGCCTTTCGGGAATCAGGCTGTGACGAGGACGAGAGCCATGAGATGTTCCTCCTCTGGGCAAGCCCCGGTCCTGAATCCTGTTGTGCCTTTGAATAGGCTGCAGGGGGACGGTGAAGACCAGCAACAGCTTTCAGGGCTGCCACCTTCCGTGTCGGACAAGGAGCCAGACATGTGCCTTTCCGGAATCAGGCTCGGCCGAGGACGAGATCAATGAGATGTTCCTCCTCGGGGCAAGGCAGGGTCCCATATCCTGTTGTACCTGTGAATAGGCTGCAGGAGGACGGTGAAGACCAGCAACAGCTTTCAGGGCTGCCACCTTCCGTGTGGGGCAAGGAGCCAGACTTGTGCCTTTCCGGAAAGAGGCTCTGCCGAGGACGAGAGCCATGAGATGTTCCTCCTCGGGGCAAGGCAGGGTCCCAGATCCTGTTGTACCTGTGAATAGGCTGCAGGAGGACGGTGAAGACCAGCAACAGCTTTCCGGCCTGCCACCTTCCGTGTGGGACAAGGAGCCGGACGTGTGCCTTTCCGGAATAAGGCTCCGCAGAGGACGAGAGCCATGAGATGTTCTTCCTCTGGGCAAGCTCGGGTCCCAGATCCTGTTGTGCCTGTGAATAGGCTGCAGGGGGACGGTGAAGACCAGCAACAGCTGTCAGGGCTGCCACCTTCCGTGTGGGACAAGGAGCCGAACGTGTGACTTTTCGGAAACAGGCTCTGCCGAGGACGAGAACCATGAGATGTTCCTCCTCTGGGCAAGCCCAGGTCCCGGCTCCTGTTGTGCCTGTGAATAGGCTGCAGGGGGACGGTGAAGACCAGCAACAGCTTTCAGGGCTGCCACCTTCCGTGTGGGACAAGGAGCCGGACGTGTGCCTTCTCGAAAACAGGATCTGCCGAGGACGAGAGCCCTGAGATGTTCCTCCTCTGGGCAAGCCCGGGTCCCAGATCCTGTTGTGCCTGTGAATAGGCTGCAGGGGGACGGTGAAGACCAGCAACAGCTTTCAGGGCTGCCACCTTCCGTGTGGGACAAGCAGCCGGACGTGTGCCTTCTCGGAAACAGGCTCTGCCGAGGACGAGAGCCATGAGATGTTCCTCCTCTGGGCAAGCCCGGGTCCCAGATCCTGTTGTGCCTGTGAATAGGCTGCAGGGGGACGGTGAAGACCAGCAACAGCTTTCAGGGCTGCCACCTTCCGTGTGGGACAAGGAGCCAGACGTGTGCCTTTCCGGAATAAGGCTCCGCAGAGGACGAGAGCCATGAGATGTTCCTCCTCTGGGCAAGCCCAGGTCCCAGATCCTGTTGTGCCTGTGAATAGGCTGCAGGGGGACGGTGAAGACGAGCAACATCTTTCAGGCCTGCCACCTTCCGTGTGGGACAGGGAGCCGACGTGTGCCTTTCCGGAATCAGGCTCTGCCGAGGACGAGAGCCATGAGATGTTCCTCCTCTGGGCAAGCCCGGGTCCCAGATCCTGTTGTGCCTGTGAATAGGCTGCAGGGGGAGGGTGAAGACCAGCAACAGCTTTCAGGCCTGCCACCTTCCGTGTGGGACAAGGAGCCGGACGTGTGCCTTTCCGGAATAAGGCTCCGCCATGGACGAGAGCCATGAGATGTTCCTCCTCGGGGCAAGCCCGGGTCCCAGATCCTGTTGTGCCTGTGAATAGGCTGCAGGGGGACGGTGAAGACCAGCAACATCCTTCAGGGGTGCCACCTTCCGTGTGGGACAAGGAGCCGGACGTGTGCCTTTTCGGAAAGAGGCACTGCCAAGGAGGAGAACCATGAGATGTTCCTTCTCTGGGCAAGCCCAGGTCCCCGATCCTGTTGTGCCTGTGAATAGGCTGCAGGGGGACGGTGAAGACCAGCAACAGCTTTCAGGGCTGCCACCTTCCATGTGGGACAAGGAGCCAGACGTGTGCCTTTCCGGAAACAGGCTCTGCCGAGGACGAGAGCCATGAGATGTTCCTCCTCTGGGCAAGCCCGGGTCCCAGATCCTGTTGTGCCTGTGAATAGGCTGCAGGGGGACGGTGAAGACCAGGAACATCTTTCACGGCTGCCACCTTCCGTGTGGGGCAGGGAGCGGGACGTGTGCCTGGTCGGAAACAGGCTCTGCCGAGGACGAGAGCCATGAGATGTTCCTCCTCTGGCCAAGCCCGCGTCATGAATCTTGTTGCGCCTGTGAATAGGCTGCAGGGGGACGGTGAAGACCAGCAACAGCTTTCAGGGCTGCCACCTTCCGTGTGGGACAAGGAGCAGGACGTGTGCCTTTCCGGAATAAGGCTCTGCCGAGGACGAGAACCATGAGATGTTCCTCCTCTGGGCAAGCCCGGGTCCCAGATCCTGTTGTGCCTTTGAATAGGCTGCAGGGGGATGGTGAAGACCAGCAAAATCTTTAAGGGCTGCCACCTTCCGTGTCGGACAAGGAGCCGCAGGTGTGCCTTTTCGGAAATAGGCTCTGCCGAGGACGAGAGCCATGAAATGTTCCTCCTCTGGGCAAGCCCCGGTCCTGAATCCGTTTGTGCCTATGAATAGGCTGCAGGGGGACGGTGAAGACGAGCAACATCTTTCAGGGCTGCCACCTTCCTAGTGGGACAAGTAGCCGGACGTGTGACTTTCCGGAATCAGGCTCTGCCGAGGAAGAGAGCCATGAGATGTTCCTCCTCTGGGCAAGCGCGTGTCCGATATCCTGTTGTACCTGTGAATAGGCTGCAGGGGGACGGTGAAGACCAGCAACATCCTTCAGGGCTGCCACCTTCCGTGTGGGACAAGTAACCGGACGTGTGCCTTCTCGGAAACAGGCTCTGCCGAGGACGAGAGCCATGAGATGTTCCTCCTCTTGGCAAGCCCCGTTCCTGAATCCTGTTGTGCCTGTGAATAGGCTGCAGGGGGAGGGTGAAGACCAGCAACATCTTTCCAGCCTGCCACCTTCCGTGTGGGTCAAGGAGCCGGACGTGTGCCTTTCCGGAATCACGCTCTGCCGAGGATGAGAGCCATGAGATGTTCCTCCTCTGGGCAAGCCCATGTCCTGAATCCTGTTGTGCCTGTGAATAGGCTGCAGGGGGACGGTGAAGAGCAGCAACATCTTTCCAGCCTGCCACCTTCAGTGTGGGACAGGGAGCCGGACGTGTGCCTTCTCGGAAACAGGCTCTGCCGAGGACGAGAGCCATGAGATGTTCCTCCTCTGGGCAAGCCCCGGTCCTGAATCCTGTTGTGCCTGTGAATAGGCTGCAGGGGGACGGTGAAGACCAGCAACAGCTTTCAGGGCTGCCACCTTCCGTGTGGGACAAGGAGCCGGACGTGTGACTTTCCGGAATCAGGCTCTGCCGAGGAAGAGAGCCATGAGATGTTCCTCCTCTGGGCAAGCGCGTGTCCGATATCCTGTTGTACCTGTGAATAGGCTGCAGGGGGACGGTGAAGACCAGCAACATCCTTCAGGGCTGCCACCTTCCGTGTGGGATAAGGAGCCGGACGTGTGCCTTCTCGGAAACAGGCTCTGCCGAGGATGAGAGCCATGAGATGTTCCTCCTCTTGGCAAGCCCCGGTCCTGAACCCTGTTGTGCCTGTGAATAGGCTGCAGGGGGACAGTGAAGACCAGCAACAGCTTTCAGGGCTGCCACCTTCCGTGTGGGACAAGGAACCGGACGTGTGCCTTTTTGGAATCAGGCTCTGCCGAGGACGAGAGCCATGAGATGTTCCTCCTCTGGGCAAGCCCCGGTCCTGAATCCTGTTGTGCCTGTGAATAGGCTGCAGGGGGACGGTGAAGACCAGCAACATCTTTCCAGCCTGCCACCTTCCGTGTGGGACAAGGAGCCGGAAGTGTGCCTTTCCGGAATCAGGCTCGGCCGAGGACGAGAGCCATGAGATGTTCCTCCTCTGGGCAAGCCCCGGTCATGAATCCTGTTGTGCCTGTGAATAGGCTGCAGGGGGACGGTGAAGACGAGCAACATCTTTCAGGGCTCCCACCCTATGTGTGGGACAAGGAGCCGGACGTGTGCCTTTCCGGAAAGAGGCTCTCCCGAGGACGAGAACCATGACATGTTCCTCCTCTGGGCAAGCCCGGGTCCCAGATCCTGTTGTGCCTATGAATAGGCTGCAGGGGGACGGTGAAGACCAGCAACAGCTTTCCGGCCTGCCACCTTCCGTGTGGGACAAGGAACCGGACGAGTGCCTTTTCGGAATCAGGCTCTGCCGAGGACGAGAGCCAGGAGATGTTCCTCCTCTGGGCAAGCCCAAGTCCCAGATCCTGTTGTGCCTGTGAATAGGCTGCAGGGGGACGGTGAAGACCAGCAACATCCTTCAGGGGTGCCACCTTCCGTGTGGGACAAGGAGCCAGACGTGTGCCTTTTCGGAAAGAGGCACTGCCGAGGAGGAGAACCATGAGATGTGCCTTCTCTGGGGAAGCCCGGGTCCCAGATCCTGTTGTGCCTGTGAATAGGCTGGAGGGGGACGGTGAAGACCAGCAACAGCTTTCAGGGCTGCCACCTTCCGTGTGGGACAAGGAGCCAGACGTGTGCCTTTCCGGAAAGACTCTCTGCCGAGGACGAGAGCCATGAGATGTTCCTCCTCTGGGCAAGCCCGGGTCCCAGATCCTGTTGTGCCTGTGAATAGGCTGCAGGGGGACGGTGAAGACCAGCAACATCTTTCCGGCCTGCCACCTTCCGTGTGGGACAAGGAGCCGGACGTGTGCCTTTCCGGAATCAGGCTCTGCCGAGGACGAGAGCCATGAGATGTTCCTCCTCTGGGCAAGCCCGGGTCCCAGATCCTGTTGTGCCTGTGAATAGGCTGCAGGGGGACGGTGAAGACGAGCAACATCTTTCAGGGCTGCCACCTTCAGTGTGGGACAGGGAGCCGGACGTGTGCCTTCTCGGAAACAGGCTCTGCCGAGGACGAGAGCCATGAGATGTTCCTCCTCTGTGCAAGCCCCGGTCCTGAATCCTGTTGTGCCTGTGAATAGGCTGCAGGGGGACGGTGAAGACCAGCAACAGCTTTCAGGGCTGCCACCTTCCGTGTGGGACAAGGAGCCAGACATGTGCCTTTCCGGAAATAGGGTCCGCCGAGGACGAGAGCCATGAGATGTTCCTCCTCTGGGCAAGCCAGGGTCCCAGATCCTGTTGTACCTGTGAATAGGCTGCAGGGGGACGGTGAAGACCAGCAACAGCTTTCCGGCCTGCCACCTTCCGTGTGGGACAAGGAGCCGGACGTGTGCCTTTCCGGAATAAGGCTCCGCAGAGGACGAGAGCCATGAGATGTTCTTCCTCTGGGCAAGCCCGGGTCCCAGATCCTGTTGTGCCTGTGAATAGGCTGCAGGGGGACGGTGAAGACCAGCAACATCTTTCAGGGCTGCCGCCTTCCGTGTGGGACAAGGAGCCGGACGAGTGCTTTTTCGGAAACAGGCTCTGCCGAGGACGAGAGCCATGAGATGTTCCTCCTCTGGGCAAGCCCAAGTCCCAGATCCTGTTTTGCCTGTGAATAGGCTGCAGTGGGACGGTGAAGACCAGCAACAGTTTTCAGGGCTGCCACCTTCCGTGTGGGACAAGGAGCCGGACATGTGCCTTCTCGGAAACAGGCTCTGCCGAGGACGAGAGCCATGAGATGTTCCTCCTCTGGGCAAGCCCAGGTCCCAGATCCTGTTGTGCCTGTGAATAGGCTGCAGGGGGACGGTGAAGACCAGCAACATCTTTCCGACTTGCCACCTTCCGTGTGGGACAAGGAGCCGGACGTGTGCCTTTTCGGAAAGAGGCTCTGCCGAGGACGAGAGCCATGAGATGTTCCTCCTCTGGGCAAGCGCGTGTCCCATATCCTGTTGTACCTGTGAATAGGCTGCAGGGGGATGGTGAAGACCAGCAACAGCTTTCAGGGCTGCCACCTTCCGTGTGGGGCAAGGAGCCAGACTTGTGCCTTTCCGGAAAGAGGCTCTGCCGAGGACGAGAGCCATGAGATGTTCCTCCTCTGGGCAAGCCAGGGTCCCAGATCCTGTTGTACCTGTGAATCGGCTGCAGGAGGACGGTGAAGACCAGCAACAGCTTTCCGGCCTGCCACCTTCCGTGTGGGACAAGGATCCGGACGTGTGCCTTTCCGGAATAAGGCTCCGCAGAGGACGAGAGCCATGAGATGTTCTTCCTCTGGGCAAGCCCGGGTCCCAGATCCTGTTGTGCCTGTGAATAGGCTGCAGGGGGACGGTGAAGACCAGCAACAGCTTTCAGGGCTGCCACCTTCCGTGTGGGACAAGGAGCCGGACGTGGGACTTCTCGGAAAGAGGCTCTGCCGAGGACGAGAACCATGAGATGTTCCTCCTCTGGCCAAGCCCGCGTCGTGAATCTTGTTGTGCCTGTGAATAGGCTGCGGGGGGACGGTGAAGACCAGCAACAGCTTTCAGGGCTGCCACCTTCCGTGTGGGACAAAGAGCCGGACGTGTGCCTTTCCGGAATCAGCCTCCGCCGAGGACGAGAGCCATGAGATGTTCCTCCTCTGGGCAAGCCCGGTTCCCAGGTCCTGTTGTGCCTGTGAATAGGCTGCAGGGGGACAGTGAAGACCAGCAACAGCTTTCAGGGCTGCCACCTTCCGTGTGGGACAAGGAGCCGGACGAGTGCTTTTTCGGAATTAGGCTCTGCCGAGGACGAGAGCCATGAGATGTTCCTCCTCTGGGCAAGCCCAAGTCCCAGATCCTGTTGTACCTGTGAATAGGCTGCAGGGGGACGGTGAAGACCAGCAACAGCTTTCAGGGCTGCCACCTTCCGTGTGGGACAAGGAGCCGGACATGTGCCTTCTCGGAAACAGGCTCTGCCGAGGACGAGAGCCATGAGATGTTCCTCCTCTGGGCAAGCCGCGGTCCTGAATCCTGTTGTGCCTGTGAATAGGCTGCAGGGGGACGGTGAAGACCAGCAACATCTTTCCGTCTTGCCACCTTCCGTGTGGGACAAGGATCCGGACGTGTGCCTTTCCGGAAAGAGGTTCTGCCGAGGACGAGAGCCATGAGATGTTCCTCCTCTGGGCAAGCGCGTGTCCCATACCCTGTTGTACCTGTGAATAGGCTGCAGGGGGATGGTGAAGACCAGCAACAGCTTTCCGGCCTGCCACCTTCCATGTAGGACAAGGAGCCGGATGTGTGCCTTTCTGGAAACAGGCTCTGCCGAGGACGGAGCCATGAGATGTTCCTCCTCTGGGCAAGCCCCGGTCCTGAATCCTGTTGTGCCTTTGAATAGGCTGCAGGGGGACGGTGAAGACCAGCAACAGCTTTCCGGCCTGCCACCTTCCATGTAGGACAAGGAGCCGGACGTGTGCCTTTCCGGAATCAGGCTGTGACGAGGACGAGAGCCATGAGATGTTCCTCCTCTGGGCAAGCCCCGGTCCTGAATCCTGTTGTGCCTTTGAATAGGCTGCAGGGGGACGGTGAAGACCAGCAACAGCTTTCAGGGCTGCCACCTTCCGTGTGGGACAAGGAGCCAGACATGTGCCTTTCTGGAATCAGGCTCGGCCGAGGACGAGATCAATGAGATGTTCCTCCTCTGGGCAAGCGCGTGTCCCATATCCTGTTGTACCTGTGAATAGGCTGCAGGGGGACGGTGAAGACCAGCAACAGCTTTCAGGGCTGCCACCTTCCGTGTGGGGCAAGGAGCCAGACTTGTGCCTTTCCGGAATAAGGCTCCGCAGAGGACGAGAGCCATGAGGTGTTCTTCCTCTGGGCAAGCTCGGGTCCCAGATCCTGTTGTGCCTGTGAATAGGCTGCAGGGGGACGGTGAAGACCAGCAACAGCTGTCAGGGCTGCCACCTTCCGTGTGGGACAAGGAGCCGAACGTGTGACTTTTCGGAAACAGGCTCTGCCGAGGACGAGAACCATGAGATGTTCCTCCTCTGGGCAAGCCCAGGTCCCGGCTCCTGTTGTGCCTGTGAATAGGCTGCAGGGGGACGGTGAAGACCAGCAACAGCTTTCAGGGCTGCCATCTTCCGTGTGGGACAAGGAGCCGGACGTGTGCCTTCTCGAAAAAAGGCTCTGCCGAGGACGAGAGCCCTGAGATGTTCCTCCTCTGGGCAAGCCCGGGTCCCAGATCCTGTTGTGCCTGTGAATAGGCTGCAGGGGGACGGTGAAGACCAGCAACAGCTTTCAGGGCTGCCACCTTCCGTGTCGGACAAGGAGCCAGACGTGTGCCTTTCCGGAATCAGGCTCTGCCGAGGACGAGAGCCATGAGATGTTCTTCCTCTGGGCAAGTCCGGGTCCCAGATCCTGTTGTGCCTGTGAATAGGCTGCAGGGGGACGGTGAAGACCAGCAACAGCTTTCAGGGCTGCCACCTTCCGTGTGGGACAAGGAGCCGGACGTGGGACTTCTCGGAAAGAGGCTCTGCCGAGGACGAGAACCATGAGATGTTCCTCCTCTGGGCAAGCCCAGGTCCCGGCTCCTCTTGTGCCTGTGAATAGGCTGCAGGGGGACGGTGAAGACCAGCAACATCTTTCAGGGCTGCCACCTTCCGTGTGGGACAAGGAGCCGGACGTGTGCCTTCTCGGAAACAGGCTCTGCCGAGGACGAGAGCCATGAGATGTTCCTCCTCTTGGCAAGCCCCGTTCCTGAATCCTGTTGTGCCTGTGAATAGGCTGCAGGGGGAGGGTGAAGACCAGCAACATCTTTCCAGCCTGCCACCTTCCGTGTGGGTCAAGGAGCCGGACGTGTGCCTTTCCGGAATCACGCTCTGCCGAGGATGAGAGCCATGAGATGTTCCTCCTCTGGGCAAGCCCAGGTCCTGAATCCTGTTGTGCCTGTGAATAGGCTGCAGGGGGACGGTGAAGAGCAGCAACATCTTTCCAGCCTGCCACCTTCAGTGTGGGACAGGGAGCCGGACGTGTGCCTTCTCGGAAACAGGCTCTGCCGAGGACGAGAGCCATGAGATGTTCCTCCTCTGGGCAAGCCCCGGTCCTGAATCCTGTTGTGCCTGTGAATAGGCTGCAGGGGGACGGTGAAGACCAGCAACAGCTTTCAGGGCTGCCACCTTCCGTGTCGGACAAGGAGCCAGACGTGTGCCTTTCCGGAATCAGACTCTGCCGAGGACGAGAGCCATGAGATGTTCCTCCTCTGGGCAAGCCCAGGTCCCAGATCCTCTTGTGCCTGTGAATAGGCTGCAGGGGGACAGTGAAGACCAGCAACAGCTTTCAGGGCTGCCACCTTCCGTGTGGGACAAGGATCCGGACGTGTGACTTTCCGGAATCAGGCTCTGCCGAGGAAGAGAGCCATGAGATGTTCCTCCTCTGGGCAAGCGCGTGTCCGATATCCTGTTGTACCTGTGAATAGGCTGCAGGGGGACGGTGAAGACCAGCAACATCCTTCAGGGCTGCCACCTTCCGTGTGGGATAAGGAGCCGGACGTGTGCCTTCTCGGAAACAGGCTCTGCCGAGGATGAGAGCCATGAGATGTTCCTCCTCTTGGCAAGCCCCGGTCCTGAACCCTGTTGTGCCTGTGAATAGGCTGCAGGGGGACAGTGAAGACCAGCAACAGCTTTCAGGGCTGCCACCTTCCGTGTGGGACAAGGAGCCGGACGTGTGCCTTTTTGGAATCAGGCTCTGACGAGGACGAGAGCCATGAGATGTTCCTCCTCTGGGCAAGCCCAGGTCCCAGATCCTGTTGTGCCAGTGAATAGGCTGCAGGGGGACGGTGAAGACCAGCAACATCTTTCCGGCCTGCCACCTTCCGTGTGGGACAAGGAGCCGGACGTGTGCCTTTCCGGAATCAGGCTCTGCCGAGGACGAGAGCCATGAGATGTTCCTCCTCTGGGCAAGCCCCGGTCCTGAATCCTGTTGTGCCTGTGAATAGGCTGCAGGGGGACGGTGAAGACGAGCAACATCTTTCAGGGCTCCCACCCTATGTGTGGGACAAGGAGCCGGACGTGTGCCTTTCCGGAAAGAGGCTCTGCCGAGGACGAGAGCCCTGAGATGTTCCTCCTCTGGGCAAGCCCGGGTCCCAGATCCTGTTGTGCCTATGAATAGGCTGCAGGGGGACGGTGAAGACCAGCAACAGCTTTCCGGCCTGCCACCTTCCGTGTGGGACAAGGAACCGGACGAGTGCCTTTTCGGAATCAGGCTCTGCCGAGGACGAGAGCCAGGAGATGTTCCTCCTCTGGGCAAGCCCAAGTCCCAGATCCTGTTGTGCCTGTGAATAGGCTGCAGGGGGACGGTGAAGACCAGCAACATCCTTCAGGGGTGCCACCTTCCGTGTGGGACAAGGAGCCAGACGTGTGCCTTTTCGGAAAGAGGCACTGCCGAGGAGGAGAACCATGAGATGTGCCTTCTCTGGGGAAGCCCGGGTCCCAGATCCTGTTGTGCCTGTGAATAGGCTGGAGGGGGACGGTGAAGACCAGCAACAGCTTTCAGGGCTGCCACCTTCCGTGTGGGACAAGGAGCCAGACGTGTGCCTTTCCGGAAAGACTCTCTGCCGAGGACGAGAGCCATGAGATGTTCCTCCTCTGGGCAAGCCCGGGTCCCAGATCCTGTTGTGCCTGTGAATAGGCTGCAGGGGGACGGTGAAGACCAGCAACATCTTTCCGGCCTGCCACCTTCCGTGTGGGACAAGGAGCCGGACGTGTGCCTTTCCGGAATCAGGCTCTGCCGAGGACGAGAGCCATGAGATGTTCCTCCTCTGGGCAAGCCCGGGTCCCAGATCCTGTTGTGCCTGTGAATAGGCTGCAGGGGGACGGTGAAGACGAGCAACATCTTTCAGGGCTGCCACCTTCAGTGTGGGACATGGAGCCGGACGTGTGCCTTCTCGGAAACAGGCTCTGCCGAGGACGAGAGCCATGAGATGTTCCTCCTCTGTGCAAGCCCCGGTCCTGAATCCTGTTGTGCCTGTGAATAGGCTGCAGGGGGACGGTGAAGACCAGCAACAGCTTTCAGGGCTGCCACCTTCCGTGTGGGACAAGGAGCCAGACATGTGCCTTTCCGGAAATAGGGTCCGCCGAGGACGAGAGCCATGAGATGTTCCTCCTCTGGGCAAGCCAGGGTCCCAGATCCTGTTGTACCTGTGAATAGGCTGCAGGGGGACGGTGAAGACCAGCAACAGCTTTCCGGCCTGCCACCTTCCGTGTGGGACAAGGAGCCGGACGTGTGCCTTTCCGGAATAAGGCTCCGCAGAGGACGAGAGCCATGAGATGTTCTTCCTCTGGGCAAGCCCGGGTCCCAGATCCTGTTGTGCCTGTGAATAGGCTGCAGGGGGACGGAGAAGACCAGCAACATCTTTCAGGGCTGCCGCCTTCCGTGTGGGACAAGGAGCCGGACGAGTGCTTTTTCGGAAACAGGCTCTGCCGAGGACGAGAGCCATGAGATGTTCCTCCTCTGGGCAAGCCCAAGTCCCAGATCCTGTTTTGCCTGTGAATAGGCTGCAGTGGGACGGTGAAGACCAGCAACAGTTTTCAGGGCTGCCACCTTCCGTGTGGGACAAGGAGCCGGACATGTGCCTTCTCGGAAACAGGCTCTGCCGAGGACGAGAGCCATGAGATGTTCCTCCTCTGGGCAAGCCCAGGTCCCAGATCCTCTTGTGCCTGTGAATAGGCTGCAGGGGGACGGTGAAGACCAGCAACATCTTTCCGACTTGCCACCTTCCGTGTGGGACAAGGAGCCGGACGTGTGCCTTTTCGGAAAGAGGCTCTGCCGAGGACGAGAGCCATGAGATGTTCCTCCTCTGGGCAAGCGCGTGTCCCATATCCTGTTGTTCCTGTGAATAGGCTGCAGGGGGATGGTGAAGACCAGCAACAGCTTTCAGGGCTGCCACCTTCCGTGTGGGGCAAGGAGCCAGACTTGTGCCTTTCCGGAAAGAGGCTCTGCCGAGGACGAGAGCCATGAGATGTTCCTCCTCTGGGCAAGCCAGGGTCCCAGATCCTGTTGTACCTGTGAATCGGCTGCAGGAGGACGGTGAAGACCAGCAACAGCTTTCCGGCCTGCCACCTTCCGTGTGGGACAAGGATCCGGACGTGTGCCTTTCCGGAATAAGGCTCCGCAGAGGACGAGAGCCATGAGATGTTCTTCCTCTGGGCAAGCCCGGGTCCCAGATCCTGTTGTGCCTGTGAATAGGCTGCAGGGGGACGGTGAAGACCAGCAACAGCTTTCAGGGCTGCCACCTTCCGTGTGGGACAAGGAGCCGGACGTGGGACTTCTCGGAAAGAGGCTCTGCCGAGGACGAGAACCATGAGATGTTCCTCCTCTGGCCAAGCCCGCGTCGTGAATCTTGTTGTGCCTGTGAATAGGCTGCGGGGGGACGGTGAAGACCAGCAACAGCTTTCAGGGCTGCCACCTTCCGTGTGGGACAAAGAGCCGGACGTGTGCCTTTCCGGAATCAGCCTCCGCCGAGGACGAGAGCCATGAGATGTTCCTCCTCTGGGCAAGCCCGGGTCCCAGGTCCTGTTGTGCCTGTGAATAGGCTGCAGGGGGACAGTGAAGACCAGCAACAGCTTTCAGGGCTGCCACCTTCCGTGTGGGACAAGGAGCCGGACGAGTGCTTTTTCGGAATTAGGCTCTGCCGAGGACCAGAGCCATGAGATGTTCCTCCTCTGGGCAAGCCCAAGTCCCAGATCCTGTTGTACCTGTGAATAGGCTGCAGGGGGACGGTGAAGACCAGCAACAGCTTTCAGGGCTGCCACCTTCCGTGTGGGACAAGGAGCCGGACTTGTGCCTTCTCGGAAACAGGCTCTGCCGAGGACGAGAGCCATGAGATGTTCCTCCTCTGGGCAAGCCGCGGTCCTGAATCCTGTTGTGCCTGTGAATAGGCTGCAGGGGGACGGTGAAGACCAGCAACATCTTTCCGTCTTGCCACCTTCCGTGTGGGACAAGGATCCGGACGTGTGCCTTTCCGGAAAGAGGTTCTGCCGAGGACGAGAGCCATGAGATGTTCCTCCTCTGGGCAAGCGCGTGTCCCATACCCTGTTGTACCTGTGAATAGGCTGCAGGGGGATGGTGAAGACCAGCAACAGCTTTCCGGCCTGCCACCTTCCATGTAGGACAAGGAGCCGGATGTGTGCCTTTCTGGAAACAGGCTCTGCCGAGGACGGAGCCATGAGATGTTCCTCCTCTGGGCAAGCCCCGGTCCTGAATCCTGTTGTGCCTTTGAATAGGCTGCAGGGGGACGGTGAAGACCAGCAACAGCTTTCCGGCCTGCCACCTTCCATGTAGGACAAGGAGCCGGACGTGTGCCTTTCCGGAATCAGGCTGTGACGAGGACGAGAGCCATGAGATGTTCCTCCTCTGGGCAAGCCCCGGTCCTGAATCCTGTTGTGCCTTTGAATAGGCTGCAGGGGGACGGTGAAGACCAGCAACAGCTTTCAGGGCTGCCACCTTCCGTGTGGGACAAGGAGCCAGACATGTGCCTTTCTGGAATCAGGCTCGGCCGAGGACGAGATCAATGAGATGTTCCTCCTCTGGGCAAGCGCGTGTCCCATATCCTGTTGTACCTGTGAATAGGCTGCAGGGGGACGGTGAAGACCAGCAACAGCTTTCAGGGCTGCCACCTTCCGTGTGGGGCAAGGAGCCAGACTTGTGCCTTTCCGGAATAAGGCTCCGCAGAGGACGAGAGCCATGAGGTGTTCTTCCTCTGGGCAAGCTCGGGTCCCAGATCCTGTTGTGCCTGTGAATAGGCTGCAGGGGGACGGTGAAGACCAGCAACAGCTGTCAGGGCTGCCACCTTCCGTGTGGGACAAGGAGCCGAACGTGTGACTTTTCGGAAACAGGCTCTGCCGAGGACGAGAACCATGAGATGTTCCTCCTCTGGGCAAGCCCAGGTCCCGGCTCCTGTTGTGCCTGTGAATAGGCTGCAGGGGGACGGTGAAGACGAGCAACATCTTTCAGGGCTGCCACCTTCCGTGTGGGACAAGGAGCCGGACGTGTGCCTTCTCGAAAAAAGGCTCTGCCGAGGACGAGAGCCCTGAGATGTTCCTCCTCTGGGCAAGCCCGGGTCCCAGATCCTGTTGTGCCTGTGAATAGGCTGCAGGGGGACGGTGAAGACCAGCAACAGCTTTCAGGGCTGCCACCTTCCGTGTCGGACAAGGAGCCAGACGTGTGCCTTTCCGGAATCAGGCTCTGCCGAGGACGAGAGCCATGAGATGTTCTTCCTCTGGGCAAGTCCGGGTCCCAGATCCTGTTGTGCCTGTGAATAGGCTGCAGGGGGACGGTGAAGACCAGCAACAGCTTTCAGGGCTGCCACCTTCCGTGTGGGACAAGGAGCCGGACGTGGGACTTCTCGGAAAGAGGCTCTGCCGAGGACGAGAACCATGAGATGTTCCTCCTCTGGGCAAGCCCAGGTCCCGGCTCCTCTTGTGCCTGTGAATAGGCTGCAGGGGGACGGTGAAGACCAGCAACATCTTTCAGGGCTGCCACCTTCCGTGTGGGACAAGGAGCCGGACGTGTGCCTTCTCGGAAACAGGCTCTGCCGAGGACGAGAGCCATGAGATGTTCCTCCTCTGGGCAAGCCCGGGTCCCGGCTCCTGTTGTGCCTGTGAATAGGCTGCAGGGGGACGGTGAAGACCAGCAACAGCTTTCAGGGCTGCCACCTTCCGTGTGGGACAAGGAGCCGGACATGTGCCTTTCCGGAATCAGGCTCTACCGAGGACGAGAGCCATGAGATGTTCCTCCTCTGGGCAAGCCCAAGTCCCAGATCCTGTTGTACCTGTGAATAGGCTGCAGGGGGACGGTGAAGACCAGCAACAGCTTTCAGGGCTGCCACCTTCCGTGTGGGACAAGGAGCCGGACATGTGCCTTCTCGGAAACAGGCTCTGCCGAGGACGAGAGCCATGAGATGTTCCTCCTCTGGGCAAGCCACAGTCCTGAATCCTGTTGTGCCTGTGAATAGGCTGCAGGGGGACGGTGAAGACCAGCAACATCTTTCCGGCCTGCCACCTTCCGTGTGGGACAAGGAGCCGGACGTGTGCCTTTCCGGAATAAGGCTCTGCCGAGGACGAGAACCATGAGATGTTCCTCCTCTGGGCAAGCCCGGGTCCCAGATCCTGTTGTGCCTGTGAATAGGCTCCAGGGGGACGGTGAAGACCAGCAACAGCTTTCAGGGCTGCCCCCTTCCGTGTGAGAAAGGGAGCCGGACGTGTGCCTTTTCGGAAACAGGCTCTGCCGAGTACGAGAACCATGAGATGTTCCTCCTCTGGGCAAGCCCGCGTCGTGAATCTTGTTGTGCCTGTGAATAGGCTGCGGGGGGACGGTGAAGACCAGCAACAGCTTTCAGGGCTGCCACCTTCCGTGTGGGACAAAGAGCCGGACGTGTGCCTTTCCGGAATCAGCCTCCGCCGAGGACGAGAGCCATGAGATGTTCCTCCTCTGGGCAAGCCCGGGTCCCAGGTCCTGTTGTGCCTGTGAATAGGCTGCAGGGGGACAGTGAAGACCAGCAACAGCTTTCAGGGCTGCCACCTTCCGTGTGGGACAAGGAGCCGGACGAGTGCTTTTTCGGAATTAGGCTCTGCCGAGGACGAGAGCCATGAGATGTTCCTCCTCTGGGCAAGCGCGTGTCCCATACCCTGTTGTACCTGTGAATAGGCTGCAGGGGGATGGTGAAGACCAGCAACAGCTTTCCGGCCTGCCACCTTCCATGTAGGACAAGGAGCCGGATGTGTGCCTTTCTGGAAACAGGCTCTGCCGAGGACGGAGCCATGAGATGTTCCTCCTCTGGGCAAGCCCCGGTCCTGAATCCTGTTGTGCCTTTGAATAGGCTGCAGGGGGACGGTGAAGACCAGCAACAGCTTTCCGGCCTGCCACCTTCCATGTAGGACAAGGAGCCGGACGTGTGCCTTTCGGGAATCAGGCTGTGACGAGGACGAGAGCCATGAGATGTTCCTCCTCTGGGCAAGCCCCGGTCCTGAATCCTGTTGTGCCTTTGAATAGGCTGCAGGGGGACGGTGAAGACCAGCAACAGCTTTCAGGGCTGCCACCTTCCGTGTGGGACAAGGAGCCAGACATGTGCCTTTCCGGAATCAGGCTCGGCCGAGGACGAGATCAATGAGATGTTCCTCCTCGGGGCAAGGCAGGGTCCCATATCCTGTTGTACCTGTGAATAGGCTGCAGGAGGACGGTGAAGACCAGCAACAGCTTTCAGGGCTGCCACCTTCCGTGTGGGGCAAGGAGCCAGACTTGTGCCTTTCCGGAAAGAGGCTCTGCCGAGGACGAGAGCCATGAGATGTTCCTCCTCGGGGCAAGGCAGGGTCCCAGATCCTGTTGTACCTGTGAATAGGCTGCAGGAGGACGGTGAAGACCAGCAACAGCTTTCCGGCCTGCCACCTTCCGTGTGGGACAAGGAGCCGGACGTGTGCCTTTCCGGAATAAGGCTCCGCAGAGGACGAGAGCCATGAGATGTTCTTCCTCTGGGCAAGCTCGGGTCCCAGATCCTGTTGTGCCTGTGAATAGGCTGCAGGGGGACGGTGAAGACCAGCAACAGCTGTCAGGGCTGCCACCTTCCGTGTGGGACAAGGAGCCGAACGTGTGACTTTTCGGAAACAGGCTCTGCCGAGGACGAGAACCATGAGATGTTCCTCCTCTGGGCAAGCCCAGGTCCCGGCTCCTGTTGTGCCTGTGAATAGGCTGCAGGGGGACGGTGAAGACCAGCAACAGCTTTCAGGGCTGCCACCTTCCGTGTGGGACAAGGAGCCGGACGTGTGCCTTCTCGAAAACAGGATCTGCCGAGGACGAGAGCCCTGAGATGTTCCTCCTCTGGGCAAGCCCGGGTCCCAGATCCTGTTGTGCCTGTGAATAGGCTGCAGGGGGACGGTGAAGACCAGCAACAGCTTTCAGGGCTGCCACCTTCCGTGTGGGACAAGCAGCCGGACGTGTGCCTTCTCGGAAACAGGCTCTGCCGAGGACGAGAGCCATGAGATGTTCCTCCTCTGGGCAAGCCCGGGTCCCAGATCCTGTTGTGCCTGTGAATAGGCTGCAGGGGGACGGTGAAGACCAGCAACAGCTTTCAGGGCTGCCACCTTCCGTGTGGGACAAGGAGCCAGACGTGTGCCTTTCCGGAATAAGGCTCCGCAGAGGACGAGAGCCATGAGATGTTCCTCCTCTGGGCAAGCCCAGGTCCCAGATCCTGTTGTGCCTGTGAATAGGCTGCAGGGGGACGGTGAAGACGAGCAACATCTTTCAGGCCTGCCACCTTCCGTGTGGGACAGGGAGCCGACGTGTGCCTTTCCGGAATCAGGCTCTGCCGAGGACGAGAGCCATGAGATGTTCCTCCTCTGGGCAAGCCCGGGTCCCAGATCCTGTTGTGCCTGTGAATAGGCTGCAGGGGGAGGGTGAAGACCAGCAACAGCTTTCAGGCCTGCCACCTTCCGTGTGGGACAAGGAGCCGGACGTGTGCCTTTCCGGAATAAGGCTCCGCCATGGACGAGAGCCATGAGATGTTCCTCCTCGGGGCAAGCCCGGGTCCCAGATCCTCTTGTGCCTGTGAATAGGCTGCAGGGGGACGGTGAAGACCAGCAACATCCTTCAGGGGTGCCACCTTCCGTGTGGGACAAGGAGCCGGACGTGTGCCTTTTCGGAAAGAGGCACTGCCAAGGAGGAGAACCATGAGATGTTCCTTCTCTGGGCAAGCCCAGGTCCCCGATCCTGTTGTGCCTGTGAATAGGCTGCAGGGGGACGGTGAAGACCAGCAACAGCTTTCAGGGCTGCCACCTTCCATGTGGGACAAGGAGCCAGACGTGTGCCTTTCCGGAAAGAGGCTCTGCCGAGGACGAGAGCCATGAGATGTTCCTCCTCTGGGCAAGCCCGGGTCCCAGATCCTGTTGTGCCTGTGAATAGGCTGCAGGGGGACGGTGAAGACCAGGAACATCTTTCACGGCTGCCACCTTCCGTTTGGGGCAGGGAGCGGGACGTGTGCCTGGTCGGAAACAGGCTCTGCCGAGGACGAGAGCCATGAGATGTTCCTCCTCTGGCCAAGCCCGCGTCATGAATCTTGTTGCGCCTGTGAATAGGCTGCAGGGGGACGGTGAAGACCAGCAACAGCTTTCAGGGCTGCCACCTTCCGTGTGGGACAAGGAGCAGGACGTGTGCCTTTCCGGAATAAGGCTCTGCCGAGGACGAGAACCATGAGATGTTCCTCCTCTGGGCAAGCCCGGGTCCCAGATCCTGTTGTGCCTTTGAATAGGCTGCAGGGGGATGGTGAAGACCAGCAAAATCTTTAAGGGCTGCCACCTTCCGTGTCGGACAAGGAGCCGCAGGTGTGCCTTTTCGGAAATAGGCTCTGCCGAGGACGAGAGCCATGAGATGTTCCTCCTCTGGGCAAGCCCCGGTCCTGAATCCGTTTGTGCCTATGAATAGGCTGCAGGGGGACGGTGAAGACGAGCAACATCTTTCAGGGCTGCCACCTTCCTAGTGGGACAAGTAGCCGGACGTGTGACTTTCCGGAATCAGGCTCTGCCGAGGAAGAGAGCCATGAGATGTTCCTCCTCTGGGCAAGCGCGTGTCCGATATCCTGTTGTACCTGTGAATAGGCTGCAGGGGGACGGTGAAGACCAGCAACATCCTTCAGGGCTGCCACCTTCCGTGTGGGACAAGTAACCGGACGTGTGCCTTCTCGGAAACAGGCTCTGCCGAGGACGAGAGCCATGAGATGTTCCTCCTCTTGGCAAGCCCCGTTCCTGAATCCTGTTGTGCCTGTGAATAGGCTGCAGGGGGAGGGTGAAGACCAGCAACATCTTTCCAGCCTGCCACCTTCCGTGTGGGTCAAGGAGCCGGACGTGTGCCTTTCCGGAATCACGCTCTGCCGAGGATGAGAGCCATGAGATGTTCCTCCTCTGGGCAAGCCCAGGTCCTGAATCCTGTTGTGCCTGTGAATAGGCTGCAGGGGGACGGTGAAGAGCAGCAACATCTTTCCAGCCTGCCACCTTCAGTGTGGGACAGGGAGCCGGACGTGTGCCTTCTCGGAAACAGGCTCTGCCGAGGACGAGAGCCATGAGATGTTCCTCCTCTGGGCAAGCCCCGGTCCTGAATCCTGTTGTGCCTGTGAATAGGCTGCAGGGGGACGGTGAAGACCAGCAACAGCTTTCAGGGCTGCCACCTTCCGTGTCGGACAAGGAGCCAGACGTGTGCCTTTCCGGAATCAGACTCTGCCGAGGACGAGAGCCATGAGATGTTCCTCCTCTGGGCAAGCCCAGGTCCCAGATCCTCTTGTGCCTGTGAATAGGCTGCAGGGGGACAGTGAAGACCAGCAACAGCTTTCAGGGCTGCCACCTTCCGTGTGGGACAAGGATCCGGACGTGTGACTTTCCGGAATCAGGCTCTGCCGAGGAAGAGAGCCATGAGATGTTCCTCCTCTGGGCAAGCGCGTGTCCGATATCCTGTTGTACCTGTGAATAGGCTGCAGGGGGACGGTGAAGACCAGCAACATCCTTCAGGGCTGCCACCTTCCGTGTGGGATAAGGAGCCGGACGTGTGCCTTCTCGGAAACAGGCTCTGCCGAGGATGAGAGCCATGAGATGTTCCTCCTCTTGGCAAGCCCCGGTCCTGAACCCTGTTGTGCCTGTGAATAGGCTGCAGGGGGACAGTGAAGACCAGCAACAGCTTTCAGGGCTGCCACCTTCCGTGTGGGACAAGGAGCCGGACGTGTGCCTTTTTGGAATCAGGCTCTGACGAGGACGAGAGCCATGAGATGTTCCTCCTCTGGGCAAGCCCGGGTCCCAGATCCTGTTGTGCCAGTGAATAGGCTGCAGGGGGACGGTGAAGACCAGCAACATCTTTCCGGCCTGCCACCTTCCGTGTGGGACAAGGAGCCGGACGTGTGCCTTTCCGGAATCAGGCTCTGCCGAGGACGAGAGCCATGAGATGTTCCTCCTCTGGGCAAGCCCCGGTCCTGAATCCTGTTGTGCCTGTGAATAGGCTGCAGGGGGACGGTGAAGACGAGCAACATCTTTCAGGGCTCCCACCCTATGTGTGGGACAAGGAGCCGGACGTGTGCCTTTCCGGAAAGAGGCTCTGCCGAGGACGAGAGCCCTGAGATGTTCCTCCTCTGGGCAAGCCCGGGTCCCAGATCCTGTTGTGCCTGTGAATAGGCTGCAGGGGGACGGTGAAGACCAGCAACAGCTTTCAGGGCTGCCACCTTCCGTGTGGGACAAGGAGCCGGACGTGTGCCTTTCCGGAATCAGGCTCTGCCGAGGACGAGAGCCATGAGATGTTCCTCCTCTGGGCAAGCCCGGGTCCCAGATCCTGTTGTGCCTGTGAATAGGCTGCAGGGGGATGGTGAAGACCAGCAACATCTTTCAGGGCTGCCACCTTCAGTGTGGGACAAGGAGCCGGACGTGTGCCTTCTCGGAAACAGGCTCTGCCGAGGACGAGAGCCATGAGATGTTCCTCCTCTGTGCAAGCCCCGGTCCTGAATCCTGTTGTGCCTGTGAATAGGCTGCAGGGGGACGGTGAAGACCAGCAACAGCTTTCAGGGCTGCCACCTTCCGTGTGGGACAAGGAGCCACACATGTGCCTTTCCGGAAATAGGCTCCGCCGAGGACGAGAGCCATGAGATGTTCCTCCTCTGGGCAAGGCAGGGTCCCAGATCCTGTTGTACCTGTGAATAGGCTGCAGGGGGACGGTGAAGACCAGCAACAGCTTTCCGGCCTGCCACCTTCCGTGTGGAACAAGGAGCCGGACGTGTGCCTTTCCGGAATAAGGCTCCGCAGAGGACGAGAGCCATGAGATGTTCTTCCTCTGGGCAAGCCCGGGTCCCAGATCCTGTTGTGCCTGTGAATAGGCTGCAGGGGGACGGTGAACACCAGCAACATCTTTCAGGGCTGCCGTCTTCCGTGTGGGACAAGGAGCCGGACGAGTGCTTTTTCGGAATTATGCTCTGCCGAGGACGAGAGCCATGAGATGTTCCTCCTCTGGGAAAGCCCAAGTCCCAGATCCTGTTTTGCCTGTGAATAGGCTGCAGTGGGACGGTGAAGACCAGCAACATCCTTCAGGGCTGCCACCTTCCGTGTGGGACAAGGAGCCAGACGTGTGCCTTTTAGGAAAGAGGCACTGCCGAGGAGGAGAACCATGAGATGTTCCTTCTCTGGGGAAGCCCGGGTCCCAGATCCTCTTGTGCCTGTGAATAGGCTGCAGGGGGACAGTGAAGACCAGCAACAGCTTTCAGGGCTGCCACCTTCCGTGTGGGACAAGGATCCGGACGTGTGACTTTCCGGAATCAGGCTCTGCCGAGGAAGAGAGCCATGAGATGTTCCTCCTCTGGGCAAGCGCGTGTCCGATATCCTGTTGTACCTGTGAATAGGCTGCAGGGGGACGGTGAAGACCAGCAACATCCTTCAGGGCTGCCACCTTCCGTGTGGGACAAGGAGCCGGACGTGTGCCTTCTCGGAAACAGGCTCTGCCGAGGATGAGAGCCATGAGATGTTCCTCCTCTTGGCAAGCCCCGGTCCTGAACCCTGTTGTGCCTGTGAATAGGCTGCAGGGGGACGGTGAAGACCAGCAACAGCTTTCAGGGCTGCCACCTTCCGTGTGGGACAAGGAGCCGGACGTGTGCCTTTTTGGAATCAGGCTCTGCCGAGGACGAGAGCCATGAGATGTTCCTCCTCTGGGCAAGCCCAGGTCCCAGATCCTGTTGTGCCAGTGAATAGGCTGCAGGGGGACGGTGAAGACCAGCAACATCTTTCCGGCCTGCCACCTTCCGTGTGGGACAAGGAGCCGGACGTGTGCCTTTCCGGAATCAGGCTCTGCCGAGGACGAGAGCCATGAGATGTTCCTCCTCTGGGCAAGCCCCGGTCCTGAATCCTGTTGTGCCTGTGAATAGGCTGCAGGGGGACGGTGAAGACGAGCAACATCTTTCAGGGCTCCCACCCTATGTGTGGGACAAGGAGCCGGACGTGTGCCTTTCCGGAAAGAGGCTCTGCCGAGGACGAGAGCCCTGAGATGTTCCTCCTCTGGGCAAGCTCGGGTCCCAGATCCTGTTGTGCCTGTGAATAGGCTGCAGGGGGACGGTGAAGACCAGCAACAGCTTTCAGGGCTGCCACCTTCCGTGTGGGACAAGGAGCCGGACGTGTGCCTTTCCGGAATCAGGCTCTGCCGAGGACGAGAGCCATGAGATGTTCCTCCTCTGGGCAAGCCCGGGTCCCAGATCCTGTTGTGCCTGTGAATAGGCTGCAGGGGGACGGTGAAGACCAGCAACATCTTTCAGGGCTGCCACCTTCAGTGTGGGACAGGGAGCCGGACGTGTGCCTTCTCGGAAACAGGCTCTGCCGAGGACGAGAGCCATGAGATGTTCCTCCTCTGTGCAAGCCCCGGTCCTGAATCCTGTTGTGCCTGTGAATAGGCTGCAGGGGGACGGTGAAGACCAGCAACAGCTTTCAGGGCTGCCACCTTCCGTGTGGGACAAGGAGCCACACATGTGCCTTTCCGGAAATAGGCTCCGCCGAGGACGAGAGCCATGAGATGTTCCTCCTCTGGGCAAGCCAGGGTCCCAGATCCTGTTGTACCTGTGAATAGGCTGCAGGGGGACGGTGAAGACCAGCAACAGCTTTCCGGCCTGCCACCTTCTGTGTGGAACAAGGAGCCGGACGTGTGCCTTTCCGGAATAAGGCTCCGCAGAGGACGAGAGCCATGAGATGTTCTTCCTCTGGGCAAGCCAGGGTCCCAGATCCTGTTGTGCCTGTGAATAGGCTGCAGGGGGACGGTGAAGACCAGCAACATCTTTCAGGGCTGCCGTCTTCCGTGTGGGACAAGGAGCCGGACGAGTGCTTTTTCGGAATTATGCTCTGCCGAGGACGAGAGCCATGAGATGTTCCTCCTCTGGGCAAGCCCAAGTCCCAGATCCTGTTTTGCCTGTGAATAGGCTGCAGTGGGACGGTGAAGACCAGCAACATCCTTCAGGGCTGCCACCTTCCGTGTGGGACAAGGAGCCAGACGTGTGCCTTTTAGGAAAGAGGCACTGCCGAGGAGGAGAACCATGAGATGTTCCTTCTCTGGGGAAGCCCGGGTCCCAGATCCTGTTGTGCCTGTGAATAGGCTGGAGGGGGACGGTGAAGACCAGCAACAGCTTTCAGGGCTGCCACCTTCCGTGTGGGACAAGGAGCCAGACGTGTGCCTTTCCGGAAAGAGTCTCTGCCGAGGACGAGAGCCATGAGATGTTCCTCCTCTGGGCAAGCCCGGGTCCCAGATCCTGTTGTGCCTGTGAATAGGCTGCAGGGGGACGGTGAAGACCAGCAACAGCTTTCAGGGCTGCCACCTTCCGTGTGGGACAAGGAGCCGGACGTGTGCCTTTCCGGAATCAGGCTCTGCCGAGGATGAGAGCCATGAGATGTTCCTCCTCTGGGCAAGCCCGGGTCCCAGATCCTGTTGAGCCTGTGAATAGGCTGCAGGGGGACGGTGAAGACGAGCAACATCTTTCAGGGCTGCCACCTTCAGTGTGGGACAGGGAGCCGGACGTGTGCCTTCTCGGAAACAGGCTCTGCCGAGGACGAGAGCCATGAGATGTTCCTCCTCTGTGCAAGCCCCGGTCCTGAATCCTGTTGTGCCTGTGAATAGGCTGCAGGGGGACGGTGAAGACCAGCAACATCTTTCAGGGCTGCCACCTTCATAGTGGGACAAGTAGCCGGACGTGTGACTTTCCGGAATCAGGCTCTGCCGAGGAAGAGAGCCATGAGATGTTCCTCCTCTGGGCAAGCGCGTGTCCGATATCCTGTTGTACCTGTGAATAGGCTGCAGGGGGACGGTGAAGACCAGCAACATCCTTCAGGGCTGCCACCTTCCGTGTGGGACAAGTAGCCGGACGTGTGCCTTCTCGAAAAGAGTCTCGGCCGAGGACGAGAGCCATGAGATGTTCCTCCTCTTGGCAAGCCCCGTTCCTGAATCCTGTTGTGCCTGTGAATAGGCTGCAGGGGGACGGTGAAGACCAGCAACATCTTTCCAGCCTGCCACCTTCCGTGTGGGACAAGGAGCCGGACGTGTGCCTTTCCGGAATCACGCTCTGCCGAGGATGAGAGCCATGAGATGTTCCTCCTCTGGGCAAGCCCCGGTCCTGAATCCTGTTGTGCCTGTGAATAGGCTGCAGGGGGACGGTGAAGACCAGCAACATCTTTCAGGGCTGCCACCTTCAGTGTGGGACAGGGAGCCGGACGTGTGCCTTCTCGGAAACAGGCTCTGCCGAGGACGAGAGCCATGAGATGTTCCTCCTCTGGGCAAGCCCCGGTCCTGAATCCTGTTGTGCCTGTGAATAGGCTGCAGGGGGACGGTGAAGACCAGCAACATCTTTCAGGGCTGCCACCTTCCGTGTCGGACAAGGAGCCAGACGTGTGACTTTCCGGAATCAGGCTCTGCCGAGGAAGAGAGCCATGAGATGTTCCTCCTCTGGGCAAGCGCGTGTCCGATATCCTGTTGTACCTGTGAATAGGCTGCAGGGGGACGGTGAAGACCAGCAACATCCTTCAGGGCTGCCACCTTCCGTGTGGGACAAGGAGCCGGACGTGTGCCTTCTCGGAAACAGGCTCTGCCGAGGATGAGAGCCATGAGATGTTCCTCCTCTTGGCAAGCCCCGGTCCTGAACCCTGTTGTGCCTGTGAATAGGCTGCAGGGGGACGGTGAAGACCAGCAACAGCTTTCAGGGCTGCCACCTTCCGTGTGGGACAAGGAGCTGTACGTGTGCCTTTTTGGAATCAGGCTCTGCCGAGGACGAGAGCCATGAGATGTTCCTCCTCTGGGCAAGCCCAGGTCCCAGATCCTGTTGTGCCTGTGAATAGGCTGCAGGGGGACGGTGAAGACCAGCAACATCTTTCCTGCCTGCCACCTTCCGTGTGGGACAAGGAGCCGGACGTGTGCCTTTCCGGAATCAGGCTCTGCCGAGGACGAGAGCCATGAGATGTTCCTCCTCTGGGCAAGCCCAGGTCCCAGATCCTGTTGTGCCAGTGAATAGGCTGCAGGGGGACGGTGAAGACCAGCAACATCTTTCAGGGCTCCCACCCTATGTGTGGGACAAGGAGCCGGACGTGTGCCTTTCCGGAAAGAGGCTCTGCCGAGGACGAGAGCCATGAGATGTTCCTCCTCTGGGCAAGCCCGGGTCCCAGATCCTGTTGTGCCTGTGAATAGGCTGCAGGGGGACGGTGAAGACCAGCAACAGCTTTCCGGCCTGCCACCTTCCCTGTGGGACAAGGAACCGGACGAGTGCCTTTTCGGAATCAGGCTCTGCCGAGGACGAGAGCGAGGAGATGTTCCTCCTCTGGGCAAGCCCAAGTCCCAGATCCTGTTGTGTCTGTGAATAGGCTGCAGGGGGACGGTGAAGACCAGCAACATCCTTCAGGGGTGCCACCTTCCGTGTGGGACAAGGAGCCAGACGTGTGCCTTTTCGGAAAGAGGCACTGCCGAGGAGGAGAACAATGAGATGTTCCTTCTCTGGGGAAGCCCGGGTCCCAGATCCTGTTGTGCCTGTGAATAGGCTGCAGGGGGACGGTGAAGACCAGCAACAGCTTTCAGGGCTGCCACCTTCCGTGTGGGAAGAGGAGCCGGACGAGTGCCTTCTCGGAAACAGGCTCTGCCGAGGACGAGAGCCATGAGATGTTCCTCCTCTGGGCAAGCCCGGGTCCCAGATCCTGTTGTACCTGTGAATAGGCTGCAGGGGGACGGTGAAGACCAGCAACAGCTTTCAGGGCTGCCACCTTCCGTGTGGGACAAGGAGCCGGACGTGTGCCTTTCCGGAATCAGGCTCTGCCGAGGACGAGAGCCATGAGATGTTCCTCCTCTGGGCAAGCCCAGGTCCCAGATCCTCTTGTGCCTGTGAATAGGCTGCAGGGGGACGGTGAAGACCAGCAACATCTTTCCGGCCTGCCACCTTCCCTTTGGGACAAGGAGCCGGACGTGTGCCTTTCGGAAAGAGGCTCTGCCGAGGACGAGAACCATGAGATGTTCCTCCTCTGGGCAAGCCCGGGTCCCAGATCCTGTTGTGCCTGTGAATAGGCTGCAGGGGGACGGTGAAGACCAGCAACATCTTTCAGGGCTGCCACCTTCCGTGTGGGACAAGGAGCCGGACGTGTGCCTTTTCGGAAAGAGGCTCTGCAAAGGAAGAGAGCCATGAGATGTTCCTCCTCTGGGCAAGCCCAGGTCCCAGATCCTCTTGTGCCTGTGAATAGGCTGCAGGGGGACGGTGCAAACCAGCAACATCTTTCCGGCCTGCCACCTTCCGTGTGGGACAAGGAGCCGGACGTGTGCCTATTCGGAAAGAAGCTCTGCCGAGGACGAGAATCATGAGATGTTCCTCCTCTGGGCAAGCCCAGGTCCCAGATCCTGTTGTAGCTGTGAATAGGCTGCAGGGGGACGGTGAAGACCAGCAACAGCTTTCAGGGCTGCCACCTTCCGTGTGGGACAAGGAGCCGGACGTGTGCCTTTCCTGAATCAGGCTCTGCCGAGGACGAGAACCATGAGATGTTCCTCCTCTGGGCAAGCCCAGGTCCCAGATCCTGTTGTGCCTGTGAATAGGCTGCAGGGGGACGGTGAAGACCAGCAACAGCTTTCAGGGCTGCCACCTTCCGTGTGGGACAAGGAGCCGGACGTGTGCCTTTACGGAAAGAGGCTCTGCCGAGGACGAGAGCCATGAGATGTTCCTCCTCTGGGCAAGCCCAGGTCCCAGATCCTGTTGTGCCTGTGAATAGGCTGCAGGGGGACGGTGAAGACCAGCAACAGCTTTCCGCCCTGCCACCTTCCGTGTGGGACAAGGAGCCGGACGTGTGCCTTTCCTGAATCAGGCTCTGCCGAGGACGAGAGCCAGTAGATGTTCCTCCTCTGGGCAATCCCGAGTCCCAGATCCTGTTTTGCCTCTGAATAGGCTGCAGGGGGACGGTGAAGACCAGCAACAGCTTTCAGGGCTGCCACCTTCCGTGTGGGAAGAGGAGCCGGACGTGTGCCTTCTCGGAAACAGGCTCTGCCGAGGACGAGAGCCATGAGATGTTCCTCCTCTGGGCAAGCCCGGGTCCCAGATCCTGTTGTAGCTGTGAATAGGCTGCAGGGGGACGGTGAAGACCAGCAACAGCTTTCAGGGCTGCCACCTTCCGTGTGGGACAAGGAGCCAGACGTGTGCCTTTCGGAAAGAGGCTCTGCCGAGGACGAGAACCATGAGATGTTCCTCCTCTGGGCAAGCCCAGGTCCCAGATCCTGTTGTGCCTGTGAATAGGCTGCAGGGGGACGGTGAAGACCAGCAACAGCTTTCAGGGCTGCCACCTTCCGTGTGGGACAAGGAGCCGGACGTGTGCCTTTCCTGAATCAGGCTCTGCCGAGGACGAGAGCCATGAGATGTTCCTCCTCTGGGCAAGCCCGGGTCCCAGATCCTGTTGTGCCTGTGAATAGGCTGCAGGGGGAGGTTGAAGACCAGCAACAGCTTTCAGGGCTGCCACCTTCCGTGTGGGACAAGAAGCCAGACGTGTGCCTTTCGCAAAGAGGCTCTGCCGAGGACGAGAACCATGAGATGTTCCTCCTCTGGGCAAGCCCAGGTCCCAGATCCTGTTGTAGCTGTGAATAGTCTGCAGGGGGACGGTGAAGACCAGCAACATCTTTCAGGGCTGCCACCTTCCGTGTGGGACAAGGAGCCGGACGTGTGCCTTTTCGGAAAGAGACTCTGCCGAGGACGAGAGCCATGAGATGTTCCTCCTCTGGACATGCCCAGGTCCCAGATCCTCTTGTGCCTGTGAATAGGCTGCAGGGGGACGGTGAAGACCAGCAACATCTTTCCGGCCTGCCACCTTCCGTGTGGGACAAGGAGCCGGACGTGTGCCTTTTCGGAAAGAGGCTCTGCTGAGGACGAGAGCCATGAGATGTTCCTCCTCTGGGCAAGCCCGGGTCCCAGATCCTGTTGTGCCTGTGAATAGGCTGCAGGGGGAGGGTGAAGACCAGCAACAGCTTTCAGGGCTGCCACCTTCCGTGTGGGACAAGGAGCCGGACGTGTGCCTTTCAGAAAGAGGCTCTGCCGAGGACGAGAACCATGAGATGTTCCTCCTCTGGGCAAGCCTGGGTCCCAGATCCTGTTGTGCCTGTGAATAGGCTGCAGGGGGACGGTGAAGACCAGCAACAGCTTTCAGGGCTGCCACCTTACTTGTGGGACAAGGAGCCGGACGTGTGCCTTTCGGAAAGAGGCTCTGCCGAGGACGAGAACCATGAGATGTTCCTCCTCTGGGCAAGCCCAGGTCCCAGATCCTGTTGTAGCTGTGAATAGGCTGCAGGGGGACGGTGAAGACCAGCAACATCTTTCCGGGCTGCCACCTTCCGTGTGGGACAAGGAGCCGGACGTGTGCCTTTTCGGAAAGAGGCTCTGCCGAGGACGAGAGCCATGAGATGTTCCTCCTCTGGGCAAGCCCAGGTCCCAGATCCTCTTGTGCCTGTGAATAGGCTGCAGGGGGACGGTGAAGACCAGCAACATCTTTCCGGCCTGCCACCTTCCGTGTGGGACAAGGAGCCGGACGTGTGCCTTTCCGGAAACAGGCTCTGCCGAGGACGAGAGCCATGAGATGTTCCTCCTCTGGGCAAGCCCGGGTCCCAGATCCTGTTGTACCTGTGAATAGGCTGCATGGGGACGGTGAAAACCAGCAACAGCTTTCAGGGCTGCCACCTTCCGTGTGGGACAAGGAGCCGGATGTGTGCCTTTCCTGAATCAGGCTCTGCCGAGGACGAGAGCCATGAGATGTTCCTCCTCTGGGCAAGCCCGGGTCCCAGATCCTGTTGTACCTGTGAATAGGCTGCATGGGGACGGTGAAAACCAGCAACAGCTTTCAGGGCTGCCACCTTCCGTGTGGGACAAGGAGCCGGACGTGTGCCTTTCCGGAATAAGGCTCCGCCGAGGACGAGAGCCATGAGATGTTCCTCCTTTGGGCAAGCCCGGGTCCCAAATCCTCTTGTGCCTGTGAATAGGCTGCAGGGGGACGGTGAAGACCAGCAACATCTTTCAGGGTAGCCACCTTCCGTGTGGGATAAGGAGCCGGACGAGTGCCTTTTCGGAATCAGGCTCTGCCGAGGACGAGAGCCATGAGATGTTCCTCCTCTGGGCAAGCCCGGGTCCCAGATCCTGTTGTGCCTGTGAATAGGCTGCAGGGGGACGGTGAAGACCAGCAACAGCTTTCAGGGCTGCCACCTTCCGTGTGGGACAAGGAGCCAGACGTGTGCCTTTTCGGAAAGAGGCTCTGCAAAGGAAGAGAGCCATGAGATGTTCCTCCTCTGGGCAAGCCCAGGTCCCAGATCCTCTTGTGCCTGTGAATAGGCTGCAGGGGGACGGTGCAAACCAGCAACATCTTTCCGGCCTGCCACCTTCCGTGTGGGACAAGGAGCCGGACGTGTGCCTATTCGGAAAGAGGCTCTGCCGAGGACGAGAACCATGAGATGTTCCTCCTCTGGGCAAGCCCAGGTCCCAGATCCTGTTGTAGCTGTGAATAGGCTGCATGGGGACGGTGAAGACCAGCAACAGCTTTCAGGGCTGCCACCTTCCGTGTGGGACAAGGAGCCGGACGTGTGCCTTTCCTGAATCAGGCTCTGCCGAGGACGAGAGCCATGAGATGTTCCTCCTCTGGGCAATCCCGAGTCCCAGATCCTGTTGTGCCTGTGAATAGGCTGCAGGGGGAGGGTGAAGACCAGCAACAGCTTTCAGGGCTGCCACCTTCGGTGTGGGACAAGGAGCCGGACGTGTGCCTTTCCTGAAACAGGCTCTGCCGAGGACGAGAGCCATGAGATGTTCCTCCTCTGGGCAATCCCGAGTCCCAGATCCTATTTTGCCTCTGAATAGGCTGCAGGGGGACGGTGAAGACCAGCAACAGCTTTCAGGGCTGCCACCTTCCGTGTGGGAAGAGGAGCCGGACGTGTGCCTTCTCGGAAACAGGCTCTGCCGAGGACGAGAGCCATGAGATGTTCCTCCTCTGGGCAAGCCCGGGTCCCAGATCATGTTGTAGCTGTGAATAGGCTGCAGGGGGACGGTGAAGACCAGCAACATCTTTCAGGGCTGCCACCTTCCGTGTGGGACAAGGAGCCGGACGTGTGCCTTTTCGGAAAGAGACTCTGCCGAGGACGAGAGCCATGAGATGTTCCTCCTCTGGGCAAGCCCAGGTCCCAGATCCTGTTGTGCCTGTGAATAGGCTGCAGGGGGACGGTGAAGACCAGCAACAGCTTTCAGGGCTGCCACCTTCCGTGTGGGACAAGGAGCCGGACGTGTGCCTTTTCCGAAAGAGGCTCTGCCGAGGACGAGAGCCATGAGATGTTCCTCCTCTGGGCAAGCCCGGGTCCCAGATCCTGTTGTGCCTGTGAATAGGCTGCAGGGGGACGGTGAAGACCAGCAACAGCTTTCAGGGCTGCCACCTTCCGTGTGGGACAAGGAGCCAGACGTGTGCCTTTCGGAAAGAGGCTCTGCCGAGGACGAGAACCATGAGATGTTCCTCCTCTGGGCAAGCCCGGGTCCCAGATCCTGTTGTGCCTGTGAATAGGCTGGAGGGGGACGGTGAAGACCAGCAACATCTTTCAGGGCTGCCACCTTCCGTGTGGGACAAGGAGCCGGACGTGTGCCTTTTCGGAAAGAGGCTCTGCAAAGGAAGAGAGCCATGAGATGTTCCTCCTCTGGGCAAGCCCAGGTCCCAGATCCTGTTGTGCCTGTGAATAGGCTGCAGGGGGACGGTGCAAACCAGCAACATCTTTCCGGCCTGCCACCTTCCGTGTGGGACAAGGAGCCGGACGTGTGCCTATTCGGAAAGAAGCTCTGCCGAGGACGAGAACCATGAGATGTTCCTCCTCTGGGCAAGCCCAGGTCCCAGATCCTGTTGTAGCTGTGAATAGGCTGCAGGGGGACGGTGAAGACCAGCAACAGCTTTCAGGGCTGCCACCTTCCGTGTGGGACAAGGAGCCGGACGTGTGCCTTTCCGGAATAAGGCTCCGCCGAGGACGAGAGCCATGAGATGTTCCTCCTTTGGGCAAGCCCGGGTCCCAAATCCTCTTGTGCCTGTGAATAGGCTGCAGGGGGACGGTGAAGACCAGCAACATCTTTCAGGGTAGCCACCTTCCGTGTGGGATAAGGAGCCGGACGAGTGCCTTTTCGGAATCAGGCTCTGCCGAGGACGAGAGCCATGAGATGTTCCTCCTCTGGGCAAGCCCGGGTCCCAGATCCTGTTGTGCCTGTGAATAGGCTGCAGGGGGACGGTGAAGACCAGCAACAGCTTTCAGGGCTGCCACCTTCCGTGTGGGACAAGGAGCCAGACGTGTGCCTTTTCGGAAAGAGGCTCTGCAAAGGAAGAGAGCCATGAGATGTTCCTCCTCTGGGCAAGCCCAGGTCCCAGATCCTCTTGTGCCTGTGAATAGGCTGCAGGGGGACGGTGCAAACCAGCAACATCTTTCCGGCCTGCCACCTTCCGTGTGGGACAAGGAGCCGGACGTGTGCCTATTCGGAAAGAGGCTCTGCCGAGGACGAGAACCATGAGATGTTCCTCCTCTGGGCAAGCCCAGGTCCCAGATCCTGTTGTAGCTGTGAATAGGCTGCATGGGGACGGTGAAGACCAGCAACAGCTTTCAGGGCTGCCACCTTCCGTGTGGGACAAGGAGCCGGACGTGTGCCTTTCCTGAATCAGGCTCTGCCGAGGACGAGAGCCATGAGATGTTCCTCCTCTGGGCAATCCCGAGTCCCAGATCCTGTTGTGCCTGTGAATAGGCTGCAGGGGGAGGGTGAAGACCAGCAACAGCTTTCAGGGCTGCCACCTTCCGTGTGGGACAAGGAGCCGGACGTGTGCCTTTCCTGAAACAGGCTCTGCCGAGGACGAGAGCCATGAGATGTTCCTCCTCTGGGCAATCCCGAGTCCCAGATCCTATTTTGCCTCTGAATAGGCTGCAGGGGGACGGTGAAGACCAGCAACAGCTTTCAGGGCTGCCACCTTCCGTGTGGGAAGAGGAGCCGGACGTGTGCCTTCTCGGAAACAGGCTCTGCCGAGGACGAGAGCCATGAGATGTTCCTCCTCTGGGCAAGCCCGGGTCCCAGATCCTGTTGTAGCTGTGAATAGGCTGCAGGGGGACGGTGAAGACCAGCAACATCTTTCAGGGCTGCCACCTTCCGTGTGGGACAAGGAGCCGGACGTGTGCCTTTTCGGAAAGAGACTCTGCCGAGGACGAGAGCCATGAGATGTTCCTCCTCTGGGCAAGCCCAGGTCCCAGATCCTGTTGTGCCTGTGAATAGGCTGCAGGGGGACGGTGAAGACCAGCAACAGCTTTCAGGGCTGCCACCTTCCGTGTGGGACAAGGAGCCGGACGTGTGCCTTTTCCGAAAGAGGCTCTGCCGAGGACGAGAGCCATGAGATGTTCCTCCTCTGGGCAAGCCCGGGTCCCAGATCCTGTTGTGCCTGTGAATAGGCTGCAGGGGGACGGTGAAGACCAGCAACAGCTTTCAGGGCTGCCACCTTCCGTGTGGGACAAGGAGCCAGACGTGTGCCTTTCGGAAAGAGGCTCTGCCGAGGACGAGAACCATGAGATGTTCCTCCTCTGGGCAAGCCCAGGTCCCAGATCCTGTTGTGCCTGTGAATAGGCTGGAGGGGGACGGTGAAGACCAGCAACATCTTTCAGGGCTGCCACCTTCCGTGTGGGACAAGGAGCCGGACGTGTGCCTTTTCGGAAAGAGGCTCTGCAAAGGAAGAGAGCCATGAGATGTTCCTCCTCTGGGCAAGCCCAGGTCCCAGATCCTCTTGTGCCTGTGAATAGGCTGCAGGGGGACGGTGCAAACCAGCAACATCTTTCCGGCCTGCCACCTTCCGTGTGGGACAAGGAGCCGGACGTGTGCCTATTCGGAAAGAAGCTCTGCCGAGGACGAGAACCATGAGATGTTCCTCCTCTGGGCAAGCCCAGGTCCCAGATCCTGTTGTAGCTGTGAATAGGCTGCAGGGGGACGGTGAAGACCAGCAACAGCTTTCAGGGCTGCCACCTTCCGTGTGGGACAAGGAGCCGGACGTGTGCCTTTCCTGAATCAGGCTCTGCCGAGGACGAGAGCCATGAGATGTTCCTCCTCTGGGCAAGCCCAGGTCCCAGATCCTGTTGTGCCTGTGAATAGGCTGCAGGGGGACGGTGAAGACCAGCAACAGCTTTCAGGGCTGCCACCTTCCGTGTGGGACAAGGAGCCGGACGTGTGCCTTTACGGAAAGAGGCTCTGCCGAGGACGAGAGCCATGAGATGTTCCTCCTCTGGGCAAGCCCAGGTCCCAGATCCTCTTGTGCCTGTGAATAGGCTGCAGGGGGACGGTGAAGACCAGCAACAGCTTTCCGCCCTGCCACCTTCCGTGTGGGACAAGGAGCCGGACGTGTGCCTTTCCTGAATCAGGCTCTGCCGAGGACGAGAGCCAGTAGATGTTCCTCCTCTGGGCAATCCCGAGTCCCAGATCCTGTTTTGCCTCTGAATAGGCTGCAGGGGGACGGTGAAGACCAGCAACAGCTTTCAGGGCTGCCACCTTCCGTGTGGGAAGAGGAGCCGGACGTGTGCCTTCTCGGAAACAGGCTCTGCCGAGGACGAGAGCCATGAGATGTTCCTCCTCTGGGCAAGCCCGGGTCCCAGATCCTGTTGTAGCTGTGAATAGGCTGCAGGGGGAGGGTGAAGACCAGCAACAGCTTTCAGGGCTGCCACCTTCCGTGTGGGACAAGGAGCCAGACGTGTGCCTTTCGGAAAGAGGCTCTGCCGAGGACGAGAACCATGAGATGTTCCTCCTCTGGGCAAGCCCAGGTCCCAGATCCTGTTGTGCCTGTGAATAGGCTGCAGGGGGACGGTGAAGACCAGCAACAGCTTTCAGGGCTGCCACCTTCCGTGTGGGACAAGGAGCCGGACGTGTGCCTTTTCGGAAAGAGGCTCTGCCGAGGACGAGAGCCATGAGATGTTCCTCCTCTGGGCAAGCCCAGGTCCCAGATCCTCTTGTGCCTGTGAATAGGCTGCATGGGGACGGTGAAAACCAGCAACAACTTTCAGGGCTGCCACCTTCCGTGTGGGACAAGGAGCCGGACGTGTGCCTTTCCGGAATAAGGCTCCGCCGAGGACGAGAGCCATGAGATGTTCCTCCTCTGGGCAATCCCGAGTCCCAGATCCTGTTGTGCCTGTGAATAGGCTGCAGGGGGAGGGTGGAGACCAGCAACAGCTTTCAGGGCTGCCACCTTCCGTGTGGGACAAGGAGCCGGACGTGTGCCTTTCCTGAATCAGGCTCTGCCGAGGACGAGAGCCATGAGATGTTCCTCCTGTGGGCAAGCCCGGGTCCCAGATCCTGTTGTGCCTGTGAATAGGCTGCAGGGGGAGGGTGAAGACCAGCAACAGCTTTCAGGGCTGCCACCTTCCGTGTGGGACAAGGAGCCAGACGTGTGCCTTTCTGAAAGAGGCTCTGCCGAGGATGAGAACCATGAGATGTTCCTCCTCTGGGCAAGCCTAGGTCCCAGATCCTGTTGTAGCTGTGAATAGGTTGCAGGGGGACGGTGAAGACCAGCAACATCTTTCCGCCTTGCCACCTTCCGTGTGGGACAAGGAGCCGGACGTGTGCCTTTCCTGAATCAGGCTCTGCCGAGGAGGAGAGCCATGAGATGTTCCTCCTCTGGGCAATCCCGAGTCCCAGATCCTGTTTTGCCTCTGAATAGGCTGCAGGGGGACGGTGAAGACCAGCAACAGCTTTCAGGGCTGCCACCTTCCGTGTGGGAAGAGGAGCCGGACGTGTGCCTTCTCGGAAACAGGCTCTGCCGAGGACGAGAGCCATGAGATGTTCCTCCTCTGGGCAAGCCCAGGTCCCAGATCCTGTTGTAGCTGTGAATAGGCTGCAGGGGGACGGTGAAGACCAGCAACAGCTTTCAGGGCTGCCACCTTCCGTGTGGGACAAGGAGCCGGACGTGTGCCTTTACGGAAAGAGGCTCTGCCGAGGACGAGAGCCATGAGATGTTCCTCCTCTGGGCAAGCCCAGGTCCCAGATCCTCTTGTGCCTGTGAATAGGCTGCAGGGGGACGGTGAAGACCAGCAACAGCTTTCCGCCCTGCCACCTTCCGTGTGGGACAAGGAGCCGGACGTGTGCCTTTCCTGAATCAGGCTCTGCCGAGGACGAGAGCCAGTAGATGTTCCTCCTCTGGGCAATCCCGAGTCCCAGATCCTGTTTTGCCTCTGAATAGGCTGCAGGGGGACGGTGAAGACCAGCAACAGCTTTCAGGGCTGCCACCTTCCGTGTGGGAAGAGGAGCCGGACGTGTGCCTTCTCGGAAACAGGCTCTGCCGAGGACGAGAGCCATGAGATGTTCCTCCTCTGGGCAAGCCCGGGTCCCAGATCCTGTTGTAGCTGTGAATAGGCTGCAGGGGGAGGGTGAAGACCAGCAACAGCTTTCAGGGCTGCCACCTTCCGTGTGGGACAAGGAGCCAGACGTGTGCCTTTCGGAAAGAGGCTCTGCCGAGGACGAGAACCATGAGATGTTCCTCCTCTGGGCAAGCCCAGGTCCCAGATCCTGTTGTGCCTGTGAATAGGCTGCAGGGGGACGGTGAAGACCAGCAACAGCTTTCAGGGCTGCCACCTTCCGTGTGGGACAAGGAGCCGGACGTGTGCCTTTTCGGAAAGAGGCTCTGCCGAGGACGAGAGCCATGAGATGTTCCTCCTCTGGGCAAGCCCAGGTCCCAGATCCTCTTGTGCCTGTGAATAGGCTGCATGGGGACGGTGAAAACCAGCAACAACTTTCAGGGCTGCCACCTTCCGTGTGGGACAAGGAGCCGGACGTGTGCCTTTCCGGAATAAGGCTCCGCCGAGGACGAGAGCCATGAGATGTTCCTCCTCTGGGCAATCCCGAGTCCCAGATCCTGTTGTGCCTGTGAATAGGCTGCAGGGGGAGGGTGGAGACCAGCAACAGCTTTCAGGGCTGCCACCTTCCGTGTGGGACAAGGAGCCGGACGTGTGCCTTTCCTGAATCAGGCTCTGCCGAGGACGAGAGCCATGAGATGTTCCTCCTGTGGGCAAGCCCGGGTCCCAGATCCTGTTGTGCCTGTGAATAGGCTGCAGGGGGAGGGTGAAGACCAGCAACAGCTTTCAGGGCTGCCACCTTCCGTGTGGGACAAGGAGCCAGACGTGTGCCTTTCTGAAAGAGGCTCTGCCGAGGATGAGAACCATGAGATGTTCCTCCTCTGGGCAAGCCTAGGTCCCAGATCCTGTTGTAGCTGTGAATAGGTTGCAGGGGGACGGTGAAGACCAGCAACATCTTTCCGACTTGCCACCTTCCGTGTGGGACAAGGAGCCGGACGTGTGCCTTTCCTGAATCAGGCTCTGCCGAGGAGGAGAGCCATGAGATGTTCCTCCTCTGGGCAATCCCGAGTCCCAGATCCTGTTTTGCCTCTGAATAGGCTGCAGGGGGACGGTGAAGACCAGCAACAGCTTTCAGGGCTGCCACCTTCCGTGTGGGAAGAGGAGCCGGACGTGTGCCTTCTCGGAAACAGGCTCTGCCGAGGACGAGAGCCATGAGATGTTCCTCCTCTGGGCAAGCCCAGGTCCCAGATCCTGTTGTAGCTGTGAATAGGCTGCAGGGGGACGGTGAAGACCAGCAACATCTTTCAGGGCTGCCACCTTCCGTGTGGGACAAGGAGCCGGACATGTGCCTTTTCGGAAAGAGGCTCTGCCGAGGACGAGAGCCATGAGATGTTCCTCCTCTGGGCAAGCCCAGGTCCCAGATCCTGTTGTGCCTGTGAATAGGCTGCAGGGGGACGGTGAAGACCAGCAACAGCTTTCCGGCCTGACACCTTCCGTGTGGGACAAGGAGCCGGACGTGTGCCTTTCCTGAATCAGGCTCTGCCGAGGACGAGAGCCATGAGATGTTCCTCCTCTGGGCAAGCCTGGGTCCCAGATCCTGTTGTGCCTGTGAATAGGCTGCATGGGGACGGTGAAAACCAGCAACAGCTTTCAGGGCTGCCACCTTCCGTGTGGGACAAGGAGCCGGACGTGTGCCTTTCAGAAAGAGGCTCTGCCGAGGACGAGAACCATGAGATGTTCCTCCTCTGGGCAAGCCCGGGTCCCAGATCCTGTTGTAGCTGTGAATAGGCTGCAGGGGGACGGTGAAGACCAGCAACATCTTTCAGGGCTGCCACCTTCCGTGTGGGACAAGGAGCCGGACGTGTGCCTTTTCGGAAAGAGGCTCTGCCGAGGACTAGATCCATGAGATGTTCCTCCTCTTCGCAAGCCCAGGTCCCAGATCCTGTTGTGCCTGTGAATAGGCTGCAGGGGGACGGTGAAGACCAGCAACAGCTTTCCGGCCTGCCACCTTCCGTGTGGGACAAGGAGCCGGACGTGTGCCTTTCCTGAATCAGGCTCTGCCGAGGACGAGAGCCAGTAGATGTTCCTCCTCTGGGCAATCCCGAGTCCCAGATCCTGTTTTTCCTCTGAATAGGCTGCAGGGGGACGGTGAAGACCAGCAACAGCTTTCAGGGCTGCCACCTTCCGTGTGGGAAGAGGATCCGGACGTGTGCCTTCTCGGAAACCGGCTCTGCCGAGGACGAGAGCCATGAGATGTTCCTCCTCTGGGCAAGCCCAGGTCCCAGATCCTGTTGTAGCTGTGAATAGGCTGCAGGGGGACGGTGAAGACCAGCAACAGCTTTCAGGGCTGCCACCTTCCGTGTGGGACAAGGAGCCAGACGTGTGCCTTTCGGAAAGAGGCTCTGCCGAGGACGAGAACCATGAGATGTTCCTCCTCTGGGCAAGCCCAGGTCCCAGATCCTGTTGTGCCTGTGAATAGGCTGCAGGGGGACGGTGAAGACCAGCAACAGCTTTCAGGGCTGCCACCTTCCGTGTGGGACAAGGAGCCGGACGTGTGCCTTTTCCGAAAGAGGCTCTGCCGAGGACGAGAGCCATGAGATGTTCCTCCTCTGGGCAAGCCCGGGTCCCAGATCCTGTTGTGCCTGTGAATAGGCTGCAGGGGGAGGGTGAAGACCAGCAACAGCTTTCAGGCCTGCCACCTTCCGTGTGGGACAAGGAGCCGGACGTATGCCTTTCGGAAAGAGGCTCTGCCGAGGACGAGAACCATGAGATGTTCCTCCTCTGGGCAATCCCGAGTCGCAGATCCTGTTGTGCCTGTGAATAGGCTGCAGGGGGAGGGTGAAGACCAGCAACAGCTTTCAGGGCTGCCACCTTCCGTGTGGGACAAGGAGCCAGACGTGTGCCTTTCCGGAAAGAGGCTCTGCCGAGGACGAGAACCATGAGATGTTCCTCCTCTGGGCAAGCCCAGGTCCCAGATCCTGTTGTAGCTGTGAATAGGCTGCAGGGGGACGGTGAAGACCAGCAACATCTTTCAGGGCTGCCACCTTCGGTGTGGGACAAGGAGCCGGACGTGTGCCTTTTCGGAAAGAGACTCTGCCGAGGACGAGAGCCATGAGATGTTCCTCCTCTGGGCAAGCCCAGGTCCCAGATCCTCTTGTGCCTGTGAATAGGCTGCAGGGGGACGGTGAAGACCAGCAACAGCTTTCCGGCCTGCCACCTTCCGTATGGGACAAGGAGCCGGACGTGTGCCTTTCCTGAATCAGGCTCTGCCGAGGACGAGAGCCATGAGATGTTCCTCCTCTGGGCAAGCCCGTGTCCCAGATCCTGTTGTGCCTGTGAATAGGCTGCAGGGGGAGGGTGAAGACCAGCAACATCTTTCCGGCCTGCCACCTTCCGTGTGGGACAAGGAGCCGGACGTGTGCCTTTCAGAAAGAGGCTCTGCCGAGGACGAGAACCATGAGATGTTCCTCCTCTGGGCAAGCCCGGGTCCCAGATCCTGTTGTAGCTGTGAATAGGCTGCAGGGGGACGGTGAAGACCACCAACATCTTTCAGGGTTGCCACCTTCCGTGTGGGACAAGGAGCCGGACGTGTGCCTTTTCGGAAAGAGGCTCTGCCGAGGACGAGAGCCATGAGATGTTCCTCCTCTGGGCAAGCCCAGGTCCCAGATCCTGTTGTGCCTGTGAATAGGCTGCAGGGGGACGGTGAAGACCAGCAACATCTTTCCGGCCTGACACCTTCCGTGTGGGACAAGGAGCCGGACGTGTGCCTTTCCTGAATCAGGCTCTGCCGAGGACGAGAGCCATGAGATGTTCCTCCTCTGGGCAAGCCTGGGTCCCAGATCCTGTTGTGCCTGTGAATAGGCTGCATGGGGACGGTGAAAACCAGCAACAGCTTTCAGGGCTGCCACCTTCCGTGTGGGACAAGGAGCCGGACGTGTGCCTTTCAGAAAGAGGCTCTGCCGAGGACGAGAGACATGAGATGTTCCTCCTCTGGGCAAGCCCGGGTCCCAGATCCTGTTGTAGCTGTGAATAGGCTGCAGGGGGACGGTGAAGACCAGCAACATCTTTCAGGGCTGCCACCTTCCGTGTGGGACAAGGAGCCGGACGTGTGCCTTTCCTGAATCAGACTCTGCCGAGGACGAGAGCCATGAGATGTTCCTCCTCTGGGCAAGCCCGGGTCCCAGATCCTCTTGTGCCTGTGAATAGGCTGCAGGGGGACGGTGAAGACCAGCAACATCTTTCCGGCCTGCCACCTTCCGTGTGGGACAAGGAGCCAGACGTGTGCCTTTCCTGAATCAGGCTCTGCTGAGGACGAGAGCCATGAGATGTTCCTCCTCTGGGCAAGCCTGGGTCCCAGATCCTGTTGTGCCTGTGAATAGGCTGCATGGGGACGGTGAAAACCAGCAACAGCTTTCAGGGCTGCCACCTTCCGTGTGGGACAAGGAGCCGGACGAGTGCCTTTTCGGAATCAGGCTCTGCCGAGGACGAGAGCCATGAGATGTTCCTCCTCTGGGCAAGCCCGGGTCCCAGATCCTGTTGTGCCTGTGAATAGGCTGCAGGGGGAGGGTGAAGACCAGCAACAGCTTTCAGGGCTGCCACCTTCCGTGTGGGACAAGGAGCCGGACGTGTGCCTTTCGGAAAGAGGCTCTGCCGAGGACGAGAACCATGAGATGTTCCTCCTCTGGGCAATCCCGAGTCCCAGATCCTGTTGTGCCTGTGAATAGGCTGCAGGGGGAGGGTGAAGACCAGCAACATCTTTCCGGCCTGCCACCTTCCGTGTGGGACAAGGAGCCGGACGAGTGCCTTTTCGGAATCAGGCTCTGCCGAGGACGAGAGCCATGAGATGTTCCTCCTCTGGGCAAGCCCGGGTCCCAGATCCTGTTGTGCCTGTGAATAGGCTGCAGGGGGAGGGTGAAGACCAGCAACAGCTTTCAGGGCTGCCACCTTCCGTGTGGGACAAGGAGCCGGACGTGTGCCTTTTCGGAAAGAGGCTCTGCCGAGGACGAGAGCCATGAGATGTTCCTCCTCTGGGCAAGCCCAGGTCCCAGATCCTGTTGTGCCTGTGAATAGGCTGCAGGGGGACGGTGAAGACCAGCAACATCTTTCCGGCCTGCCACCTTCCGTGTGGGACAAGGAGCCGGATGTGTGCCTTTCCAGAATCAGGCTCTGTCGAGGACGAGAGCCATGAGATGTTCCTCCTCTGGGCAAGCCCGGGTCCCAGATCCTGTTGTACGTTTGAATAGGCTGCATGGGGACGGTGAAAACCAGCAACATCTTTCAGGGCTGCCACCTTCCGTGTGGGACAAGGAGCCGGACGTGTGCCTTTCCGGAATAAGGCTCCGCCGAGGACGAGAGCCATGAGATGTTCCTCCTTTGGGCAAGCCCGGGTCCCAAATCCTGTTGTGCCTGTGAATAGGCTGCATGGGGACGGTGAAGACCAGCAACATCTTTCAGGGCTGCCACCTTCCGTGTGGGATAAGTAGCCGGACGAGTGCCTTTTCGGAATCAGGCTCTGCCGAGGACGAGAACCATGAGATGTTCCTCCTCTGGGCAAGCCCAGGTCCCAGATCCTGTTGTAGCTGTGAATAGGCTGCAGGGGGACGGTGAAGACCAGCAACAGCTTTCAGGGCTGCCACCTTCCGTGTGGGACAAGGAGCCAGACGTGTGCCTTTCGGAAAGAGGCTCTGCTGAGGACGAGAACCATGAGATGTTCCTCCTCTGGGCAAGCCCAGGTCCCAGATCCTGTTGTGCCTGTGAATAGGCTGCAGGGGGAGGGTGAAGACCAGCAACATCTTTCAGGGCTGCCACCTTCCGTGTGGGACAAGGAGCCGGACGTGTGCCTTTTCGGAAAGAGGCTCTGCCGAGGAAGAGAGCCATGAGATGCTCCTCCTCTGGGCAAGCCCAGGTCCCAGAATCTCTTGTGCCTGTGAATAGGCTGCAGGGGGACGGTGAAAACCAGCAACATCTTTCCGGCCTGCCACCTTCCGTGTGGGACAAGGAGCCGGACGTGTGCCTATTCGGAAAGAGGCTCTGCCGAGGACGAGAGCCATGAGATGTTCCTCCTCTGGGCAAGCCCGGGTCCCAGATCCTGTTGTAGCTGTGAATAGGCTGCAGGGGGACGGTGAAGACCAGCAACAGCTTTCAGGGCTGCCACCTTCCGTGTGGGAAAAGGAGCCAGACGTGTGCCTTTCGGAAAGAGGCTCTGCCGAGGACGAGAACCATGAGATGTTCCTCCTCTGGGCAAGCCCAGGTCCCAGATCCTGTTGTGCCTGTGAATAGGCTGCAGGGGGACGGTGAAGACCAGCAACAGCTTTCATGGCTGCCACCTTCGGTGTGGGACAAGGAGCCGTACGTGTGCCTTCTCGGAAACAGGCTCTGCCGAGGACGAGAGCCATGAGATGTTCCTCCTCTGGGCAAGCCCGGGTCCCAGATCCTGTTGTGCCTGTGAATAGGCTGCAGGGGGAGGGTGAAGACCAGCAACAGCTTTCAGGGCTGCCACCTTCCGTGTGGGACAAGGAGCCGGACGTGTGCCTTTCGGAAAGAGGCTCTGCCGAGGACGAGAACCATGAGATGTTCCTCCTCTGGGCAATCCCGAGTCCCAGATGCTGTTGTGCCTGTGAATAGGCTGCAGGGGGAGGGTGGAGACCAGCAACAGCTTTCAGGGCTGCCACCTTCCGTGTGGGACAAGGAGCCAGACGTGTGCCTTTCGGAAAGAGGCTCTGCCGAGGACGAGAACCATGAGATGTTCCTCCTCTGGGCAAGCCCAGGTCCCAGATCCTGTTGTAGCTGTGAATAGGTTGCAGGGGGACGGTGAAGACCAGCAACATCTTTCAGGGCTGCCACCTTCCGTGTGGGACAAGGAGCCGGACGTGTGCCTTTTCGGAAAGAGACTCTGCCGAGGACGAGAGCCATGAGATGTTCCTCCTCTGGGCAAGCCCAGGTCCCAGATCCTCTTGTGCCTGTGAATAGGCTGCAGGGGGACGGTGAACACCAGCAACATCTTTCCGGCCTGCCACCTTCCGTGTGGGACAAGGAGCCGGACGTGTGCCTTTCCTGAATCAGGCTCTGCCGAGGACGAGAACCATGAGATGTTCCTCCTCTGGGCAAGCCCAGGTCCCAGATCCTGTTGTGCCTGTGAATAGGCTGCAGGGGGACGGTGAAGACCAGCAACATCTTTCAGGGCTGCCACCTTCCGTGTGGGACAAGGAGCCGGACGTGTGCCTTTTCGGAAAGAGGCTCTGCCGAGGAAGAGAGCCATGAGATGTTCCTCCTCTGGGCAAGCCCAGGTCCCAGATCCTCTTGTGCCTGTGAATAGGCTGCAGGGGGACGGTGAAAACCAGCAACATCTTTCCGGCCTGCCACCTTCCGTGTGGGACAAGGAGCCGGACGTGTGCCTATTCGGAAAGAGGCTCTGCCGAGGACGAGAGCCATGAGATGTTCCTCCTCTGGGCAAGCCCGGGTCCCAGATCCTGTTGTGCCTGTGAATAGGCTGCAGGGGGAGGGTGAAGACCAGCAACAGCTTTCAGGCCTGCCACCTTCCGTGTGGGACAAGGAGCCGGACGTATGCCTTTCGGAAAGAGGCTCTGCCGAGGACGAGAACCATGAGATGTTCCTCCTCTGGGCAATCCCGAGTCGCAGATCCTGTTGTGCCTGTGAATAGGCTGCAGGGGGAGGGTGAAGACCAGCAACAGCTTTCAGGGCTGCCACCTTCCGTGTGGGACAAGGAGCCGGACGTGTGCCTTTCCGGAAAGAGGCTCTGCCGAGGACGAGAACCATGAGATGTTCCTCCTCTGGGCAAGCCCAGGTCCCAGATCCTGTTGTAGCTGTGAATAGGCTGCAGGGGGACGGTGAAGACCAGCAACATCTTTCAGGGCTGCCACCTTCCGTGTGGGACAAGGAGCCGGACGTGTGCCTTTTCGGAAAGAGACTCTGCCGAGGACGAGAGCCATGAGATGTTCCTCCTCTGGGCAAGCCCAGGTCCCAGATCCTCTTGTGCCTGTGAATAGGCTGCAGGGGGACGGTGAAGACCAGCAACATCTTTCAGGGCTGCCACCTTCCGTGTGGGACAAGGAGCCGGACGTGTGCCTTTCCTGAATCAGGCTCTGCCGAGGACGAGAGCCATGAGATGTTCCTCCTCTGGGCAAGCCCGTGTCCCAGATCCTGTTGTGCCTGTGAATAGGCTGCAGGGGGACGGTGAAGACCAGCAACAGCTTTCCGGCCTGCCACCTTCCGTGTGGGACAAGGAGCCGGACGTGTGCCTTTCAGAAAGAGGCTCTGCCGAGGACGAGAACCATGAGATGTTCCTCCTCTGGGCAAGCCCGGGTCCCAGATCCTGTTGTAGCTGTGAATAGGCTGCAGGGGGACGGTGAAGACCAGCAACATCTTTCAGGGTTGCCACCTTCCGTGTGGGACAAGGAGCCGGACGTGTGCCTTTTCGGAAAGAGGCTCTGACGAGGACGAGAGCCATGAGATGTTCCTCCTCTGGGCAAGCCCAGGTCCCAGATCCTGTTGTGCCTGTGAATAGGCTGCAGGGGGACGGTGAAGACCAGCAACATCTTTCCGGCCTGACACCTTCCGTGTGGGACAAGGAGCCGGACGTGTGCCTTTCCTGAATCAGGCTCTGCCGAGGACGAGAGCCATGAGATGTTCCTCCTCTGGGCAAGCCTGGGTCCCAGATCCTGTTGTGCCTGTGAATAGGCTGCATGGGGACGGTGAAAACCAGCAACAGCTTTCAGGGCTGCCACCTTCCGTGTGGGACAAGGAGCCGGACGTGTGCCTTTCAGAAAGAGGCTCTGCCGAGGACGAGAGACATGAGATGTTCCTCCTCTGGGCAAGCCCGGGTCCCAGATCCTGTTGTAGCTGTGAATAGGCTGCAGGGGGACGGTGAAGACCAGCAACAGCTTTCAGGGCTGCCACCTTCCGTGTGGGACAAGGAGCCGGACGTGTGCCTTTCCTGAATCAGGCTCTGCCGAGGACGAGAGCCATGAGATGTTCCTCCTCTGGGCAAGCCCAGGTCCCAGATCCTCTTGTGCCTGTGAATAGGCTGCAGGGGGACGGTGAAGACCAGCAACATCTTTCCGGCCTGCCACCTTCCGTGTGGGACAAGGAGCCAGACGTGTGCCTTTCCTGAATCAGGCTCTGCCGAGGACGAGAGCCATGAGATGTTCCTCCTCTGGGCGAGCCTGGGTCCCAGATCCTGTTGTGCCTGTGAATAGGCTGCATGGGGACGGTGAAAACCAGCAACAGCTTTCAGGGCTGCCACCTTCCGTGTGGGACAAGGAGCCGGACGAGTGCCTTTTCGGAATCAGGCTCTGCCGAGGACGAGAGCCATGAGATGTTCCTCCTCTGGGCAAGCCCGGGTCCCAGATCCTGTTGTGCCTGTGAATAGGCTGCAGGGGGAGGGTGAAGACCAGCAACAGCTTTCAGGGCTGCCACCTTCCGTGTGGGACAAGGAGCCGGACGTGTGCCTTCTCGGAAACAGGCTCTGCCGAGGACGAGAGCCATGAGATGTTCCTCCTCTGGGCAAGCCCGGGTCCCAGATCCTGTTGTGCCTGTGAATAGGCTGCAGGGGGAGGGTGAAGACCAGCAACAGCTTTCAGGGCTGCCACCTTCCGTGTGGGACAAGGAGCCGGACGTGTGCCTTTCGGAAAGAGGCTCTGCCGAGGACGAGAACCATGAGATGTTCCTCCTCTGGGCAATCCCGAGTCCCAGATCCTGTTGTGCCTGTGAATAGGCTGCAGGGGGAGGGTGTAGACCAGCAACATCTTTCCGGCCTGCCACCTTCCGTGTGGGACAAGGAGCCGGACGAGTGCCTTTTCGGAATCAGGCTCTGCCGAGGACGAGAGCCATGAGATGTTCCTCCTCTGGGCAAGCCCGGGTCCCAGATCCTGTTGTGCCTGTGAATAGGCTGCAGGGGGAGGGTGAAGACCAGCAACAGCTTTCAGGGCTGCCACCTTCCGTGTGGGACAAGGAGCCGGACGTGTGCCTTTTCGGAAAGAGGCTCTGCCGAGGACGAGAGCCATGAGATGTTCCTCCTCTGGGCAAGCCCAGGTCCCAGATCCTGTTGTGCCTGTGAATAGGCTGCAGGGGGACGGTGAAGACCAGCAACATCTTTCCGGCCTGCCACCTTCCGTGTGGGACAAGGAGCCGGATGTGTGCCTTTCCAGAATCAGGCTCTGTCGAGGACGAGAGCCATGAGATGTTCCTCCTCTGGGCAAGCCCGGGTCCCAGATCCTGTTGTACCTTTGAATAGGCTGCATGGGGACGGTGAAAACCAGCAACATCTTTCAGGGCTGCCACCTTCCGTGTGGGACAAGGAGCCGGACGTGTGCCTTTCCGGAATAAGGCTCCGCCGAGGACGAGAGCCATGAGATGTTCCTCCTTTGGGCAAGCCCGGGTCCCAAATCCTATTGTGCCTGTGAATAGGCTGCATGGGGACGGTGAAGACCAGCAACATCTTTCAGGGCTGCCACCTTCCGTGTGGGATAAGTAGCCGGACGAGTGCCTTTTCGGAATCAGGCTCTGCCGAGGACGAGAACCATGAGATGTTCCTCCTCTGGGCAAGCCCAGGTCCCAGATCCTGTTGTAGCTGTGAATAGGCTGCAGGGGGACGGTGAAGACCAGCAACAGCTTTCAGGGCTGCCACCTTCCGTGTGGGACAAGGAGCCAGACGTGTGCCTTTCGGAAAGAGGCTCTGCCGAGGACGAGAACCATGAGATGTTCCTCCTCTGGGCAAGCCCAGGTCCCAGATCCTGTTGTGCCTGTGAATAGGCTGCAGGGGGAGGGTGAAGACCAGCAACATCTTTCAGGGCTGCCACCTTCCGTGTGGGACAAGGAGCCGGACGTGTGCCTTTTCGGAAAGAGGCTCTGCCGAGGAAGAGAGCCATGAGATGCTCCTCCTCTGGCCAAGCCCAGGTCCCAGATCCTCTTGTGCCTGTGAATAGGCTGCAGGGGGACGGTGAAAACCAGCAACATCTTTCCGGCCTGCCACCTTCCGTGTGGGACAAGGAGCCGGACGTGTGCCTATTCGGAAAGAGGCTCTGCCGAGGACGAGAGCCATGAGATGTTCCTCCTCTGGGCAAGCCCGGGTCCCAGATCCTGTTGTAGCTGTGAATAGGCTGCAGGGGGACGGTGAAGACCAGCAACAGCTTTCAGGGCTGCCACCTTCCGTGTGGGAAAAGGAGCCAGACGTGTGCCTTTCGGAAAGAGGCTCTGCCGAGGACGAGAACCATGAGATGTTCCTCCTCTGGGCAAGCCCAGGTCCCAGATCCTGTTGTGCCTGTGAATAGGCTGCAGGGGGACGGTGAAGACCAGCAACAGCTTTCAGGGCTGCCACCTTCGGTGTGGGACAAGGAGCCGGACGTGTGCCTTCTCGGAAACAGGCTCTGCCGAGGACGAGAGCCATGAGATGTTCCTCCTCTGGGCAAGCCCGGGTCCCAGATCCTGTTGTGCCTGTGAATAGGCTGCAGGGGGAGGGTGAAGACCAGCAACAGCTTTCAGGGCTGCCACCTTCCGTGTGGGACAAGGAGCCGGACGTGTGCCTTTCGGAAAGAGGCTCTGCCGAGGACGAGAACCATGAGATGTTCCTCCTCTGGGCAATCCCGAGTCCCAGATCCTGTTGTGCCTGTGAATAGGCTGCAGGGGGAGGGTGGAGACCAGCAACAGCTTTCAGGGCTGCCACCTTCCGTGTGGGACAAGGAGCCAGACGTGTGCCTTTCGGAAAGAGGCTCTGCCGAGGACGAGAACCATGAGATGTTCCTCCTCTGGGCAAGCCCAGGTCCCAGATCCTGTTGTAGCTGTGAATAGGTTGCAGGGGGACGGTGAAGACCAGCAACATCTTTCAGGGCTGCCACCTTCCGTGTGGGACAAGGAGCCGGACGTGTGCCTTTTCGGAAAGAGACTCTGCCGAGGACGAGAGCCATGAGATGTTCCTCCTCTGGGCAAGCCCAGGTCCCAGATCCTCTTGTGCCTGTGAATAGGCTGCAGGGGGACGGTGAAGACCAGCAACATCTTTCCGGCCTGCCACCTTCCGTGTGGGACAAGGAGCCGGACGTGTGCCTTTCCTGAATCAGGCTCTGCCGAGGACGAGAACCATGAGATGTTCCTCCTCTGGGCAAGCCCAGGTCCCAGATCCTGTTGTGCCTGTGAATAGGCTGCAGGGGGACGGTGAAGACCAGCAACATCTTTCAGGGCTGCCACCTTCCGTGTGGGACAAGGAGCCGGACGTGTGCCTTTTCGGAAAGAGGCTCTGCCGAGGACGAGAGCCATGAGATGTTCCTCCTCTGGGCAAGCCCAGGTCCCAGATCCTCTTGTGCCTGTGAATAGGCTGCAGGGGGACGGTGAAGACCAGCAACATCTTTCCGGCCTGCCACCTTCCGTGTGGGACAAGGAGCCGGACGTGTGCCTATTCGGAAAGAGGCTCTGCCGAGGACGAGAGCCATGAGATGTTCCTCCTCTGGGCAAGCCCGGGTCCCAGATCCTGTTGTAGCTGTGAATAGGCTGCATGGGGACGGTGAAGACCAGCAACAGCTTTCAGGGCTGCCACCTTCCGTGTGGGACAAGGAGCCAGACGTGTGCCTTTCGGAAAGAGGCTCTGCCGAGGACGAGAACCATGAGATGTTCCTCCTCTGGGCAAGCCCAGGTCCCAGATCCTGTTGTGCCTGTGAATAGGCTGCAGGGGGACGGTGAAGACCAGCAACAGCTTTCAGGGCTGCCACCTTCGGTGTGGGACAAGGAGCCGGACGTGTGCCTTCTCGGAAAAAGGCTCTGCCGAGGACGAGAGCCATGAGATGTTCCTCCTCTGGGCAAGCCCGGGTCCCAGATCCTGTTGTGCCTGTGAATAGGCTGCAGGGGGAGGGTGAAGACCAGCAACAGCTTTCCGGCCTGCCACCTTCCGTGTGGGACAAGGAGCCGGACGTGTGCCTTTCGGAAAGAGGCTCTGCCGAGGACGAGAACCATGAGATGTTCCTCCTCTGGGCAATCCCGAGTCCCAGATCCTGTTGTGCCTGTGAATAGGCTGCAGGGGGAGGGTGGAGACCAGCAACAGCTTTCAGGGCTGCCACCTTCCGTGTGGGACAAGGAGCCGGACGTGTGCCTTTTCGGAAAGAGGCTCTGCCGAGGAAGAGAGCCATGAGATGTTCCTCCTCTGGGCAAGCCCAGGTCCCAGATCCTCTTGTGCCTGTGAATAGGCTGCAGGGGGACGGTGAAAACCAGCAACATCTTTCCGGCCTGCCACCTTCCGTGTGGGACAAGGAGCCGGACGTGTGCCTATTCGGAAAGAGGCTCTGCCGAGGACGAGAGCCATGAGATGTTCCTCCTCTGGGCAAGCCCGGGTCCCAGATCCTCTTGTGCCTGTGAATAGGCTGCAGGGGGACGGTGAAGACCAGCAACAGCTTTCAGGGCTGCCACCTTCCGTGTGGGACAAGGAGCCAGACGTGTGCCTTTCGGAAAGAGGCTCTGCCGAGGACGAGAACCATGAGATGTTCCTCCTCTGGGCAAGCCCAGGTCCCAGATCCTGTTGTGCCTGTGAATAGGCTGCAGGGGGACGGTGAAGACCAGCAACAGCTTTCAGGGCTGCCACCTTCGGTGTGGGACAAGGAGCCGGACGTGTGCCTTCTCGGAAAAAGGCTCTGCCGAGGACGAGAGCCATGAGATGTTCCTCCTCTGGGCAAGCCCGGGTCCCAGATCCTGTTGTGCCTGTGAATAGGCTGCAGGGGGAGGGTGAAGACCAGCAACAGCTTTCAGGGCTGCCACCTTCCGTGTGGGACAAGGAGCCAGACGTGTGCCTTTCGGAAAGAGGCTCTGCCGAGGACGAGAACCATGAGATGTTCCTCCTCTGGGCAATCCCGAGTCCCAGATCCTGTTGTGCCTGTGAATAGGCTGCAGGGGGAGGGTGGAGACCAGCAACAGCTTTCAGGGCTGCCACCTTCCGTGTGGGACAAGGAGCCGGACGTGTGCCTTTCCTGAATCAGGCTCTGCCGAGGACGAGAGCCATGAGATGTTCCTCCTCTGGGCAAGCGCGGGTCCCAGATCCTGTTGTGCCTGTGAATAGGCTGCAGGGGGAGGGTGAAGACCAGCAACAGCTTTCAGGGCTGCCACCTTCCGTGTGGGACAAGGAGCCAGACGTGTGCCTTTCTGAAAGAGGCTCTGCCGAGGATGAGAACCATGAGATGTTCCTCCTCTGGGCAAGCCTAGGTCCCAGATCCTGTTGTAGCTGTGAATAGGTTGCAGGGGGACGGTGAAGACCAGCAACAGCTTTCAGGACTGCCACCTTCCGTGTGGGACAAGGAGCCGGACGTGTGCCTTTCAGAAAGAGGCTCTGCCGAGGACGAGAACCATGAGATGTTCCTCCTCTGGGCAAGCCCAGGTCCCAGATCCTGTTGTGCCTGTGAATAGGCTGCAGGGGGACGGTGAAGACCAGCAACATCTTTCCGGCCTGACACCTTCCGTGTGGGACAAGGAGCCGGACGTGTGCCTTTCCTGAATCAGGCTCTGCCGAGGACGAGAGCCATGAGATGTTCCTCCTCTGGGCAAGCCTGGGTCCCAGATCCTGTTGTGCCTGTGAATAGGCTGCATGGGGACGGTGAAGACCAGCAACATCTTTCAGGGCTGCCACCTTCCGTGTGGGACAAGGAGCCGGACGTGTGCCTTTCAGAAAGAGGCTCTGCCGAGGACGAGAACCATGAGATGTTCCTCCTCTGGGCAAGCCCGGGTCCCAGATCCTGTTGTAGCTGTGAATAGGCTGCATGGGGACGGTGAAGACCAGCAACAGCTTTCAGGGCTGCCACCTTCTGTGTGGGACAAGGAGCCGGACGTGTGCCTTTTCGGAAAGAGGCTCTGCCGAGGACGAGAGCCATGAGATGTTCCTCCTCTTCGCAAGCCCAGGTCCCAGATCCTCTTGTGCCTGTGAATAGGCTGCAGGGGGACGGTGAAGACCAGCAACATCTTTCCGGCCTGACACCTTCCGTGTGGGACAAGGAGCCGGACGTGTGCCTTTCCAGAATCAGGCTCTGTCGAGGACGAGAGCCATGAGATGTTCCTCCTCTGGGCAAGCCCGGGTCCCAGATCCTGTTGTACCTTTGAATAGGCTGCATGGGGACGGTGAAAACCAGCAACATCTTTCAGGGCTGCCACCTTCCGTGTGGGACAAGGAGCCGGACGTGTGCCTTTCCGGAATAAGGCTCCGCCGAGGACGAGAGCCATGAGATGTTCCTCCTCTGGGCAAGCCCGGGTCCCAAATCCTATTGTGCCTGTGAATAGGCTGCATGGGGACGGTGAAGACCAGCAACATCTTTCAGGGCTGCCACCTTCCGTGTGGGACAAGGAGCCGGACGTGTGCCTTTCCTGAATCAGGCTCTGCCGAGGACGAGAGCCATGAGATGTTCCTCCTCTGGGCAAGCCTGTGTCCCAGATCCTCTTGTGCCTGTGAATAGGCTGCAGGGGGACGGTGAAAACCAGCAACATCTTTCAGGGCTGCCACCTTCCTTGTGGGATAAGGAGCCGGACGAGTGCCTTTTCGGAATCAGGCTCTGCCGAGGACGAGAGCCATGAGATGTTCCTCCTCTGGGCAAGCCCGGGTCCCAGATCCTGTTGTGCCTGTGAATAGGCTGCAGGGGGACGGTGAAGACCAGCAACAGCTTTCCGGCCTGCCACCTTCCGTGTGGGACAAGAAGCCGGACGTGTGCCTTTTCGGAAAGAGGCTCTGCCGAGGACGAGAGCCATGAGATGTTCCTCCTCTGGGCAAGCCCAGGTCCCAGATCCTGTTGTGCCTGTGAATAGGCTGCAGGGGGACGGTGAAGACCAGCAACATCTTTCAGGGCTGCCACCTTCCGTGTGGGACAAGGAGCCGGACGTGTGCCTTTCCTCAATCAGGCTCTGCCGAGAACGAGAGCCATGAGATGTTCCTCCTCTTCGCAAGCCCGGGTCCCAGATCCTGTTGTACCTTTGAATAGGCTGCATGGGGACGGTGAAAACCAGCAACATCTTTCAGGGCTGCCACCTTCCGTGTGGGACAAGGAGCCGGACGTGTGCCTTTCCGGAATAAGGCTCCGCCGAGGACGAGAGCCATGAGATGTTCCTCCTTTGGGCAAGCCCAGGTCCCAGATCCTGTTGTGCCTGTGAATAGGCTGCAGGGGGACGGTGAAGACCAGCAACATCTTTCAGGGCTGCCACCTTCCTTGTGGGATAAGGAGCCGGACGAGTGCCTTTTCGGAATCAGGCTCTGCCGAGGACGAGAACCATGAGATGTTCCTCCTCTGGGCAAGCCCAGGTCCCAGATCCTGTTGTAGCTGTGAATAGGCTGCATGGGGACGGTGAAGACCAGCAACAGCTTTCAGGGCTGCCACCTTCCGTGTGGGACAAGGAGCCAGACGTGTGCCTTTCGGAAAGAGGCTCTGCCGAGGACGAGAACCATGAGATGTTCCTCCTCTGGGCAAGCCCAGGTCCCAGATCCTGTTGTGCCTGTGAATAGGCTGCAGGGGTCGGTGAAGACCAGCAACATCTTTCAGGGCTGCCACCTTCCGTGTGGGACAAGGAGCCGGACGTGTGCCTTTTCGGAAAGAGGCTCTGCCGAGGAAGAGAGCCATGAGATGTTCCTCCTCTGGGCAAGCCCAGGTCCCAGATCCTCTTGTGCCTGTGAATAGGCTGCAGGGGGACGGTGAAAACCAGCAACATCTTTCCGGCCTGCCACCTTCCGTGTGGGACAAGGAGCCGGACGTGTGCCTATTCGGAAAGAGGCTCTGCCGAGGACGAGAACCATGAGATGTTCCTCCTCTGGGCAAGCCCAGGTCCTAGATCCTGTTGTAGCTGTGAATAGGCTGCAGGGGGACGGTGAAGACCAGCAACAGCTTTCAGGGCTGCCACCTTCCGTGTGGGACAAGGAGCCGGACGTGTGCCTTCTCGGAAACAGGCTCTGCCGAGGACGAGAGCCATGAGATGTTCCTCCTCTGGGCAAGCCCGGGTCCCAGATCCTGTTGTGCCTGTGAATAGGCTGCAGGGGGAGGGTGAAGACCAGCAACAGCTTTCAGGGCTGCCACCTTCCGTGTGGGACAAGGAGCCGGACGTGTGCCTTTCGGAAAGAGGCTCTGCCGAGGACGAGAACCATGAGATGTTCCTCCTCTGGGCAATCCCGAGTCCCAGATCCTGTTGTGCCTGTGAATAGGCTGCAGGGGGAGGGTGGAGACCAGCAACATCTTTCCGGCCTGCCACCTTCCGTGTGGGACAAGGAGCCGGACGAGTGCCTTTTCGGAATCAGGCTCTGCCGAGGACGAGAGCCATGAGATGTTCCTCCTCTGGGCAAGCCCGGGTCCCAGATCCTGTTGTGCCTGTGAATAGGCTGCAGGGGGAGGGTGAAGACCAGCAACAGCTTTCAGGGCTGCCACCTTCCGTGTGGGACAAGGAGCCGGACGTGTGCCTTTTCGGAAAGAGGCTCTGCCGAGGACGAGAGCCATGAGATGTTCCTCCTCTGGGCAAGCCCAGGTCCCAGATCCTGTTGTGCCTGTGAATAGGCTGCAGGGGGACGGTGAAGACCAGCAACATCTTTCCGGCCTGCCACCTTCCGTGTGGGACAAGGAGCCGGATGTGTGCCTTTCCAGAATCAGGCTCTGTCGAGGACGAGAGCCATGAGATGTTCCTCCTCTGGGCAAGCCCAGGTCCCAGATCCTGTTGTAGCTGTGAATAGGCTGCAGGGGGACGGTGAAAACCAGCAACATCTTTCAGGGCTGCCACCTTCCGTGTGGGACAAGGAGCCGGACGTGTGCCTTTCCGGAATAAGGCTCCGCCGAGGACGAGAGCCATGAGATGTTCCTCCTTTGGGCAAGCCCGGGTCCCAAATCCTATTGTGCCTGTGAATAGGCTGCATGGGGACGGTGAAGACCAGCAACATCTTTCAGGGCTGCCACCTTCCGTGTGGGATAAGGAGCCGGACGAGTGCCTTTTCGGAATCAGGCTCTGCCGAGGACGAGAACCATGAGATGTTCCTCCTCTGGGCAAGCCCAGGTCCCAGATCCTGTTGTAGCTGTGAATAGGCTGCAGGGGGACGGTGAAGACCAGCAACAGCTTTCAGGGCTGCCACCTTCCGTGTGGGACAAGGAGCCAGACGTGTGCCTTTCGGAAAGAGGCTCTGCCGAGGACGAGAACCATGAGATGTTCCTCCTCTGGGCAAGCCCAGGTCCCAGATCCTGTTGTGCCTGTGAATAGGCTGCAGGGGGAGGGTGAAGACCAGCAACATCTTTCAGGGCTGCCACCTTCCGTGTGGGACAAGGAGCCGGACGTGTGCCTTTTCGGAAAGAGACTCTGCCGAGGAAGAGAGCCATGAGATGCTCCTCCTCTGGGCAAGCCCAGGTCCCAGATCCTCTTGTGCCTGTGAATAGGCTGCAGGGGGAGGGTGAAGACCAGCAACAGCTTTCCGGCCTGCCACCTTCCGTGTGGGACAAGGAGCCGGACGTGTGCCTTTCGGAAAGAGGCTCTGCCGAGGACGAGAACCATGAGATGTTCCTCCTCTGGGCAAGCCCGTGTCCCAGATCCTGTTGTGCCTGTGAATAGGCTGCAGGGGGAGGGTGAAGACCAGCAACAGCTTTCAGGACTGCCACCTTCCGTGTGGGACAAGGAGCCGGACGTGTGCCTTTTCGGAAAGAGGCTCTGCCGAGGAAGAGAGCCATGAGATGTTCCTCCTCTGGGCAAGCCCAGGTCCCAGATCCTCTTGTGCCTGTGAATAGGCTGCAGGGGGACGGTGAAAACCAGCAACATCTTTCCGGCCTGCCACCTTCCGTGTGGGACAAGGAGCCAGACGTGTGCCTATTCGGAAAGAGGCTCTGCCGAGGACGAGAGCCATGAGATGTTCCTCCTCTGGGCAAGCCCGGGTCCCAGATCCTGTTGTAGCTGTGAATAGGCTGCAGGGGGACGGTGAAGACCAGCAACAGCTTTCAGGGCTGCCACCTTCCGTGTGGGACAAGGAGCCAGACGTGTGCCTTTCGGAAAGAGGCTCTGCCGAGGACGAGAACCATGAGATGTTCCTCCTCTGGGCAAGCCCAGGTCCCAGATCCTGTTGTGCCTGTGAATAGGCTGCAGGGGGACGGTGAAGACCAGCAACAGCTTTCAGGGCTGCCACCTTCGGTGTGGGACAAGGAGCCGGACGTGTGCCTTCTCGGAAAAAGGCTCTGCCGAGGACGAGAGCCATGAGATGTTCCTCCTCTGGGCAAGCCCGGGTCCCAGATCCTGTTGTGCCTGTGAATAGGCTGCAGGGGGACGGTGAAGACCAGCAACAGCTTTCAGGGCTGCCACCTTCCGTGTGGGACAAGGAGCCGGACGTGTGCCTTTCGGAAAGAGGCTCTGCCGAGGACGAGAACCATGAGATGTTCCTCCTCTGGGCAATCCCGAGTCCCAGATCCTGTTGTGCCTGTGAATAGGCTGCAGGGGGAGGGTGGAGACCAGCAACAGCTTTCAGGGCTGCCACCATCCGTGTGGGACAAGGAGCCAGACGTGTGCCTTTCGGAAAGAGGCTCTGCCGAGGACGAGAACCATGAGATGTTCCTCCTCTGGGCAATCCCGAGTCCCAGATCCTGTTGTGCCTGTGAATAGGCTGCAGGGGGAGGGTGGAGACCAGCAACAGCTTTCAGGGCTGCCACCTTCCGTGTGGGACAAGGAGCCAGACGTGTGCCTTTCGGAAAGAGGCTCTGCCGAGGACGAGAACCATGAGATGTTCCTCCTCTGGGCAAGCCCGTGTCCCAGATCCTGTTGTGCCTGTGAATAGGCTGCAGGGGGAGGGTGAAGACCAGCAACAGCTTTCAGGACTGCCACCTTCCGTGTGGGACAAGGAGCCGGACGTGTGCCTTTCAGAAAGAGGCTCTGCCGAGGACGAGAACCATGAGATGTTCCTCCTCTGGGCAAGCCCAGGTCCCAGATCCTGTTGTGCCTGTGAATAGGCTGCAGGGGGACGGTGAAGACCAGCAACATCTTTCCGGCCTGACACCTTCCGTGTGGGTCAAGGAGCCGGACGTGTGCCTTTCCTGAATCAGGCTCTGCCGAGGACGAGAGCCATGAGATGTTCCTCCTCTGGGCAAGCCTGGGTCCCAGATCCTGTTGTGCCTGTGAATAGGCTGCATGGGGACGGTGAAGACCAGCAACATCTTTCAGGGCTGCCACCTTCCGTGTGGGACAAGGAGCCGGACGTGTGCCTTTCAGAAAGAGGCTCTGCCGAGGACGAGAACCATGAGATGTTCCTCCTCTGGGCAAGCCCGGGTCCCAGATCCTGTTGTAGCTGTGAATAGGCTGCATGGGGACGGTGAAGACCAGCAACAGCTTTCAGGGCTGCCACCTTCTGTGTGGGACAAGGAGCCGGACGTGTGCCTTTTCGGAAAGAGGCTCTGCCGAGGACGAGAGCCATGAGATGTTCCTCCTCTTCGCAAGCCCAGGTCCCAGATCCTCTTGTGCCTGTGAATAGGCTGCAGGGGGACGGTGAAGACCAGCAACATCTTTCCGGCCTGACACCTTCCGTGTGGGACAAGGAGCCGGACGTGTGCCTTTCCTGAATCAGGCTCTGCCGAGGACGAGAACCATGAGATGTTCCTCCTCTGGGCAAGCCTGGGTCCCAGATCCTGTTGTGCCTGTGAATAGGCTGCATGGGGACGGTGAAAACCAGCAACAGCTTTCAGGGCTGCCACCTTCCGTGTGGGACAAGGAGCCGGACGAGTGCCTTTTCGGAATCAGGCTCTGCCGAGGACAAGAGCCATGAGATGTTCCTCCTCTGGGCAAGCCCGGATCCCAGATCCTGTTGTGCCTGTGAATAGGCTGCAGGGGGACGGTGAAGACCAGCAACAGCTTTCAGGGCTGCCACCTTCCGTGTGGGACAAGGAGCCGGACGTGTGCCTTTTCGGAAAGAGGCTCTGCCGAGGACGAGAGCCATGAGATGTTCCTCCTCTGGGCAAGCCCAGGTCCCAGATCCTGTTGTGCCTGTGAATAGGCTGCAGGGGGACGGTGAAGACCAGCAACATCTTTCCGGCCTGCCACCTTCCGTGTGGGACAAGGAGCCGGATGTGTGCCTTTCCAGAATCAGGCTCTGTCGAGGACGAGAGCCATGAGATGTTCCTCCTCTGGGCAAGCCCGGGTCCCAGATCCTGTTGTACCTTTGAATAGCCTGCATGGGGACGGTGAAAACCAGCAACATCTTTCAGGGCTGCCACCTTCCGTGTGGGACAAGGAGCCGGACGTGTGCCTTTCCGGAATAAGGCTCCGCCGAGGACGAGAGCCATGAGATGTTCCTCCTCTGGGCAAGCCCGGGTCCCAAATCCTATTGTGCCTGTGAATAGGCTGCATGGGGACGGTGAAGACCAGCAACATCTTTCAGGGCTGCCACCTTCCGTGTGGGACAAGGAGCCGGACGAGTGGCTTTTCGGAATCAGGCTCTGCCGAGGAAGAGAGCCATGAGATGTTCCTCCTCTGGGCAAGCCTGTGTCCCAGATCCTCTTGTGCCTGTGAATAGGCTGCAGGGGGACGGTGAAAACCAGCAACATCTTTCAGGGCTGCCACCTTCCTTGTGGGATAAGGAGCCGGACGAGTGCCTTTTCGGAATCAGGCTCTGCCGAGGACGAGAGCCATGAGATGTTCCTCCTCTGGGCAAGCCCGGGTCCCAGATCCTGTTGTGCCTGTGAATAGGCTGCAGGGGGACGGTGAAGACCAGCAACAGCTTTCCGGCCTGCCACCTTCCGTGTGGGACAAGAAGCCGGACGTGTGCCTTTTCGGAAAGAGGCTCTGCCGAGGACGAGAGCCATGAGATGTTCCTCCTCTGGGCAAGCCCAGGTCCCAGATCCTGTTGTGCCTGTGAATAGGCTGCAGGGGGACGGTGAAGACCAGCAACATCTTTCAGGGCTGCCACCTTCCGTGTGGGACAAGGAGCCGGACGTGTGCCTTTCCTCAATCAGGCTCTGCCGAGGACGAGAGCCATGAGATGTTCCTCCTCTTCGCAAGCCCGGGTCCCAGATCCTGTTGTACCTTTGAATAGGCTGCATGGGGACGGTGAAAACCAGCAACATCTTTCAGGGCTGCCACCTTCCGTGTGGGACAAGGAGCCGGACGTGTGCCTTTCCGGAATAAGGCTCCGCCGAGGACGAGAGCCATGAGATGTTCCTCCTTTGGGCAAGCCCGGGTCCCAAATCCTATTGTGCCTGTGAATAGGCTGCATGGGGACGGTGAAGACCAGCAACATCTTTCAGGGCTGCCACCTTCCTTGTGGGATAAGGAGCCGGACGAGTGCCTTTTCGGAATCAGGCTCTGCCGAGGACGAGAACCATGAGATGTTCCTCCTCTGGGCAAGCCCAGGTCCCAGATCCTGTTGTAGCTGTGAATAGGCTGCATGGGGACGGTGAAGACCAGCAACAGCTTTCAGGGCTGCCACCTTCCGTGTGGGACAAGGAGCCAGACGTGTGCCTTTCGGAAAGAGGCTCTGCCGATGACGAGAACCATGAGATGTTCCTCCTCTGGGCAAGCCCAGGTCCCAGATCCTGTTGTGCCTGTGAATAGGCTGCAGGGGGACGGTGAAGACCAGCAACATCTTTCAGGGCTGCCACCTTCCGTGTGGGACAAGGAGCCGGACGTGTGCCTTTTCGGAAAGAGGCTCTGCCGAGGAAGAGAGCCATGAGATGTTCCTCCTCTGGGCAAGCCCAGGTCCCAGATCCTCTTGTGCCTGTGAATAGGCTGCAGGGGGACGGTGAAAACCAGCAACATCTTTCCGGCCTGCCACCTTCCGTGTGGGACAAGGAGCCGGACGTGTGCCTATTCGGAAAGAGGCTCTGCCGAGGACGAGAACCATGAGATGTTCCTCCTCTGGGCAAGCCCAGGTCCTAGATCCTGTTGTAGCTGTGAATAGGCTGCAGTGGGACGGTGAAGACCAGCAACAGCTTTCAGGGCTGCCACCTTCCGTGTGGGACAAGGAGCCGGACGTGTGCCTTCTCGGAAACAGGCTCTGCCGAGGACGAGAGCCATGAGATGTTCCTCCTCTGGGCAAGCCCGGGTCCCAGATCCTGTTGTGCCTGTGAATAGGCTGCAGGGGGAGGGTGAAGACCAGCAACAGCTTTCAGGGCTGCCACCTTCCGTGTGGGACAAGGAGCCGGACGTGTGCCTTTCGGAAAGAGGCTCTGCCGAGGACGAGAACCATGAGATGTTCCTCATATGGGCAATCCCGAGTCCCAGATCCTGTTGTGCCTGTGAATAGGCTGCAGGGGGAGGGTGGAGACCAGCAACATCTTTCCGGCCTGCCACCTTCCGTGTGGGACAAGGAGCCGGACGAGTGCCTTTTCGGAATCAGGCTCTGCCGAGGACGAGAGCCATGAGATGTTCCTCCTCTGGGCAAGCCCGGGTCCCAGATCCTGTTGTGCCTGTGAATAGGCTGCAGGGGGAGGGTGAAGACCAGCAACAGCTTTCAGGGCTGCCACCTTCCGTGTGGGACAAGGAGCCGGACGTGTGCCTTTTCGGAAAGAGGCTCTGCCGAGGACGAGAGCCATGAGATGTTCCTCCTCTGGGCAAGCCCAGGTCCCAGATCCTGTTGTGCCTGTGAATAGGCTGCAGGGGGACGGTGAAGACCAGCAACATCTTTCCGGCCTGCCACCTTCCGTGTGGGACAAGGAGCCGGATGTGTGCCTTTCCAGAATCAGGCTCTGTCGAGGACGAGAGCCATGAGATGTTCCTCCTCTGGGCAAGCCCGGGTCCCAGATCCTGTTGTACCTTTGAATAGGCTGCATGGGGACGGTGAAAACCAGCAACATCTTTCAGGGCTGCCACCTTCCGTGTGGGACAAGGAGCCGGACGTGTGCCTTTCCGGAATAAGGCTCCGCCGAGGACGAGAGCCATGAGATGTTCCTCCTTTGGGCAAGCCCGGGTCCCAAATCCTATTGTGCCTGTGAATAGGCTGCATGGGGACGGTGAAGACCAGCAACATCTTTCAGGGCTGCCACCTTCCGTGTGGGATAAGTAGCCGGACGAGTGCCTTTTCGGAATCAGGCTCTGCCGAGGACGAGAACCATGAGATGTTCCTCCTCTGGGCAAGCCCAGGTCCCAGATCCTGTTGTAGCTGTGAATAGGCTGCAGGGGGACGGTGAAGACCAGCAACAGCTTTCAGGGCTGCCACCTTCCGTGTGGGACAAGGAGCCAGACGTGTGCCTTTCGGAAAGAGGCTCTGCCGAGGACGAGAACCATGAGATGTTCCTCCTCTGGGCAAGCCCAGGTCCCAGATCCTGTTGTGCCTGTGAATAGGCTGCAGGGGGAGGGTGAAGACCAGCAACATCTTTCAGGGCTGCCACCTTCCGTGTGGGACAAGGAGCCGGACGTGTGCCTTTTCGGAAAGAGGCTCTGCCGAGGAAGAGAGCCATGAGATGCTCCTCCTCTGGGCAAGCCCAGGTCCCAGATCCTCTTGTGCCTGTGAATAGGCTGCAGGGGGACGGTGAAAACCAGCAACATCTTTCCGGCCTGCCACCTTCCGTGTGGGACAAGGAGCCGGACGTGTGCCTATTCGGAAAGAGGCTCTGCCGAGGACGAGAGCCATGAGATGTTCCTCCTCTGGGCAAGCCCGGGTCCCAGATCCTGTTGTAGCTGTGAATAGGCTGCAGGGGGACGGTGAAGACCAGCAACAGCTTTCAGGGCTGCCACCTTCCGTGTGGGAAAAGGAGCCAGACGTGTGCCTTTCGGAAAGAGGCTCTGCCGAGGACGAGAACCATGAGATGTTCCTCCTCTGGGCAAGCCCAGGTCCCAGATCCTGTTGTGCCTGTGAATAGGCTGCAGGGGGACGGTGAAGACCAGCAACAGCTTTCAGGGCTGCCACCTTCGGTGTGGGACAAGGAGCCGGACGTGTGCCTTCTCGGAAACAGGCTCTGCCGAGGACGAGAGCCATGAGATGTTCCTCCTCTGGGCAAGCCCGGGTCCCAGATCCTGTTGTGCCTGTGAATAGGCTGCAGGGGGAGGGTGAAGACCAGCAACAGCTTTCAGGGCTGCCACCTTCCGTGTGGGACAAGGAGCCGGACGTGTGCCTTTCGGAAAGAGGCTCTGCCGAGGACGAGAACCATGAGATGTTCCTCCTCTGGGCAATCCCGAGTCCCAGATCCTGTTGTGCCTGTGAATAGGCTGCAGGGGGAGGGTGGAGACCAGCAACAGCTTTCAGGGCTGCCACCTTCCGTGTGGGACAAGGAGCCAGACGTGTGCCTTTCGGAAAGAGGCTCTGCCGAGGACGAGAACCATGAGATGTTCCTCCTCTGGGCAAGCCCAGGTCCCAGATCCTGTTGTAGCTGTGAATAGGTTGCAGGGGGACGGTGAAGACCAGCAACATCTTTCAGGGCTGCCACCTTCCGTGTGGGACAAGGAGCCGGACGTGTGCCTTTTCGGAAAGAGACTCTGCCGAGGACGAGAGCCATGAGATGTTCCTCCTCTGGGCAAGCCCAGGTCCCAGATCCTCTTGTGCCTGTGAATAGGCTGCAGGGGGACGGTGAAGACCAGCAACATCTTTCCGGCCTGCCACCTTCCGTGTGGGACAAGGAGCCGGACGTGTGCCTTTCCTGAATCAGGCTCTGCCGAGGACGAGAACCATGAGATGTTCCTCCTCTGGGCAAGCCCAGGTCCCAGATCCTGTTGTGCCTGTGAATAGGCTGCAGGGGGACGGTGAAGACCAGCAACATCTTTCAGGGCTGCCACCTTCCGTGTGGGACAAGGAGCCGGACGTGTGCCTTTTCGGAAAGAGGCTCTGCCGAGGAAGAGAGCCATGAGATGTTCCTCCTCTGGGCAAGCCCAGGTCCCAGATCCTCTTGTGCCTGTGAATAGGCTGCAGGGGGACGGTGAAAACCAGCAACATCTTTCAGGGCTGCCACCTTCGGTGTGGGACAAGGAGCCGGACGTGTGCCTTCTCGGAAAAAGGCTCTGCCGAGGACGAGAGCCATGAGATGTTCCTCCTCTGGGCAAGCCCGGGTCCCAGATCCTGTTGTGCCTGTGAATAGGCTGCAGGGGGAGGGTGAAGACCAGCAACATCTTTCCGGCCTGCCACCTTCCGTGTGGGACAAGGAGCCGGACGTGTGCCTTTCGGAAAGAGGCTCTGCCGAGGAAGAGAGCCATGAGATGTTCCTCCTCTGGGCAATCCCGAGTCCCAGATCCTGTTGTGCCTGTTAATAGGCTGCAGGGGGAGGGTGGAGACCAGCAACAGCTTTCAGGGCTGCCACCTTCCGTGTGGGACAAGGAGCCAGACGTGTGCCTTTCGGAAAGAGGCTCTGCCGAGGACGAGAACCATGAGATGTTCCTCCTCTGGGCAAGCCCGTGTCCCAGATCCTGTTGTGCCTGTGAATAGGCTGCAGGGGGAGGGTGAAGACCAGCAACAGCTTTCAGGACTGCCACCTTCCGTGTGGGACAAGGAGCCGGACGTGTGCCTTTTCGGAAAGAGGCTCTGCAAAGGAAGAGAGCCATGAGATGTTCCTCCTCTGGGCAAGCCCAGGTCCCAGATCCTCTTGTGCCTGTGAATAGGCTGCAGGGGGACGGTGAAAACCAGCAACATCTTTCCGGCCTGCCACCTTCCGTGTGGGACAAGGAGCCGGACGTGTGCCTATTCGGAAAGAGGCTCTGCCGAGGACGAGAGCCATGAGATGTTCCTCCTCTGGGCAAGCCCGGGTCCCAGATCCTGTTGTAGCTGTGAATAGGCTGCAGGGGGAGGGTGAAGACCAGCAACAGCTTTCAGGGCTGCCACCTTCCGTGTGGGACAAGGAGCCAGACGTGTGCCTTTCGGAAAGAGGCTCTGCCGAGGACGAGAACCATGAGATGTTCCTCCTCTGGGCAAGCCCTGGTCCCAGATCCTGTTGTGCCTGTGAATAGGCTGCAGGGGGACGGTGAAGACCAGCAACAGCTTTCAGGGCTGCCACCTTCGGTGTGGGACAAGGAGCCGGACGTGTGCCTTCTCGGAAAAAGGCTCTGCCGAGGACGAGAGCCATGAGATGTTCCTCCTCTGGGCAAGCCCGGGTCCCAGATCCTGTTGTGCCTGTGAATAGGCTGCAGGGGGAGGGTGAAGACCAGCAACAGCTTTCAGGGCTGCCACCTTCCGTGTGGGACAAGGAGCCGGACGTGTGCCTTTCGGAAAGAGGCTCTGCCGAGGACGAGAACCATGAGATGTTCCTCCTCTGGGCAATCCCGAGTCCCAGATCCTGTTGTGCCTGTGAATAGGCTGCAGGGGGAGGGTGGAGACCAGCAACAGCTTTCAGGGCTGCCACCTTCAGTGTGGGACAAGGAGCCAGACGTGTGCCTTTCGGAAAGAGGCTCTGCCGAGGACGAGAACCATGAGATGTTCCTCCTCTGGGCAATCCCGAGTCCCAGATCCTGTTGTGCCTGTGAATAGGCTGCAGGGGGAGGGTGGAGACCAGCAACAGCTTTCAGGGCTGCCACCTTCCGTGTGGGACAAGGAGCCAGACGTGTGCCTTTCGGAAAGAGGCTCTGCCGAGGACGAGAACCATGAGATGTTCCTCCTCTGGGCAAGCCCGTGTCCCAGATCCTGTTGTGCCTGTGAATAGGCTGCAGGGGGAGGGTGAAGACCAGCAACAGCTTTCAGGACTGCCACCTTCCGTGTGGGACAAGGAGCCGGACGTGTGCCTTTCAGAAAGAGGCTCTGCCGAGGACGAGAACCATGAGATGTTCCTCCTCTGGGCAAGCCCAGGTCCCAGATCCTGTTGTGCCTGTGAATAGGCTGCATGGGGACGGTGAAAACCAGCAACATCTTTCAGGGCTGCCACCTTCCTTGTGGGATAAGGAGCCGGACGAGTGCCTTTTCGGAATCAGGCTCTGCCGAGGACGAGAGCCATGAGATGTTCCTCCTCTGGGCAAGCCCGGGTCTCAGATCCTGTTGTGCCTGTGAATAGGCTGCAGGGGGACGGTGAAGACCAGCAACAGCTTTCCGGCCTGCCACCTTCCGTGTGGGACAAGAAGCCGGACGTGTGCCTTTTCGGAAAGAGGCTCTGCCGAGGACGAGAGCCATGAGATGTTCCTCCTCTGGGCACGCCCAGGTCCCAGATCCTGTTGTGCCTGTGAATAGGCTGCAGGGGGACGGTGAAGACCAGCAACATCTTTCAGGGCTGCCACCTTCCGTGTGGGACAAGGAGCCGGACGTGTGCCTTTCCTCAATCAGGCTCTGCCGAGGACGAGAGCCATGAGATGTTCCTCCTCTTCGCAAGCCCGGGTCCCAGATCCTGTTGTACCTTTGAATAGGCTGCATGGGGACGGTGAAAACCAGCAACATCTTTCAGGGCTGCCACCTTCCGTGTGGGACAAGGAGCCGGACGTGTGCCTTTCCGGAATAAGGCTCCGCCGAGGACGAGAGCCATGAGATGTTCCTCCTTTGGGCAAGCCCGGGTCCCAAATCCTATTGTGCCTGTGAATAGGCTGCATGGGGACGGTGAAGACCAGCAACATCTTTCAGGGCTGCCACCTTCCTTGTGGGATAAGGTGCCGGACGAGTGCCTTTTCGGAATCAGGCTCTGCCGAGGACGAGAACCATGAGATGTTCCTCCTCTGGGCAAGCCCAGGTCCCAGATCCTGTTGTGCCTGTGAATAGGCTGCAGGGGGAGGGTGAAGACCAGCAACATCTTTCAGGGCTGCCACCTTCCGTGTGGGACAAGGAGCCGGACGTGTGCCTTTTCGGAAAGAGGCTCTGCCGAGGAAGAGAGCCATGAGATGCTCCTCCTCTGGGCAAGCCCAGGTCCCAGATCCTCTTGTGCCTGTGAATAGGCTGCAGGGGGACGGTGAAAACCAGCAACATCTTTCCGGCCTGCCACCTTCCGTGTGGGACAAGGAGCCGGACGTGTGCCTATTCGGAAAGAGGCTCTGCCGAGGACGAGAGCCATGAGATGTTCCTCCTCTGGGCAAGCCCGGGTCCCAGATCCTGTTGTAGCTGTGAATAGGCTGCAGGGGGACGGTGAAGACCAGCAACAGCTTTCAGGGCTGCCACCTTCCGTGTGGGAAAAGGAGCCAGACGTGTGCCTTTCGGAAAGAGGCTCTGCCGAGGACGAGAACCATGAGATGTTCCTCCTCTGGGCAAGCCCAGGTCCCAGATCCTGTTGTGCCTGTGAATAGGCTGCAGGGGGACGGTGAAGACCAGCAACAGCTTTCAGGGCTGCCACCTTCGGTGTGGGACAAGGAGCCGGACGTGTGCCTTCTCGGAAACAGGCTCTGCCGAGGACGAGAGCCATGAGATGTTCCTCCTCTGGGCAAGCCCGGGTCCCAGATCCTGTTGTGCCTGTGAATAGGCTGCAGGGGGAGGGTGAAGACCAGCAACAGCTTTCAGGGCTGCCACCTTCCGTGTGGGACAAGGAGCCGGACGTGTGCCTTTCGGAAAGAGGCTCTGCCGAGGACGAGAACCATGAGATGTTCCTCCTCTGGGCAATCCCGAGTCCCAGATCCTGTTGTGCCTGTGAATAGGCTGCAGGGGGAGGGTGGAGACCAGCAACAGCTTTCAGGGCTGCCACCTTCCGTGTGGGACAAGGAGCCAGACGTGTGCCTTTCGGAAAGAGGCTCTGCCGAGGACGAGAACCATGAGATGTTCCTCCTCTGGGCAAGCCCAGGTCCCAGATCCTGTTGTAGCTGTGAATAGGTTGCAGGGGGACGGTGAAGACCAGCAACATCTTTCAGGGCTGCCACCTTCCGTGTGGGACAAGGAGCCGGACGTGTGCCTTTTCGGAAAGAGACTCTGCCGAGGACGAGAGCCATGAGATGTTCCTCCTCTGGGCAAGCCCAGGTCCCAGATCCTCTTGTGCCTGTGAATAGGCTGCAGGGGGACGGTGAAGACCAGCAACATCTTTCCGGCCTGCCACCTTCCGTGTGGGACAAGGAGCCGGACGTGTGCCTTTCCTGAATCAGGCTCTGCCGAGGACGAGAACCATGAGATGTTCCTCCTCTGGGCAAGCCCAGGTCCCAGATCCTGTTGTGCCTGTGAATAGGCTGCAGGGGGACGGTGAAGACCAGCAACATCTTTCAGGGCTGCCACCTTCCGTGTGGGACAAGGAGCCGGACGTGTGCCTTTTCGGAAAGAGGCTCTGCCGAGGAAGAGAGCCATGAGATGTTCCTCCTCTGGGCAAGCCCAGGTCCCAGATCCTCTTGTGCCTGTGAATAGGCTGCAGGGGGACGGTGAAAACCAGCAACATCTTTCAGGGCTGCCACCTTCGGTGTGGGACAAGGAGCCGGACGTGTGCCTTCTCGGAAAAAGGCTCTGCCGAGGACGAGAGCCATGAGATGTTCCTCCTCTGGGCAAGCCCGGGTCCCAGATCCTGTTGTGCCTGTGAATAGGCTGCAGGGGGAGGGTGAAGACCAGCAACATCTTTCCGGCCTGCCACCTTCCGTGTGGGACAAGGAGCCGGACGTGTGCCTTTCGGAAAGAGGCTCTGCCGAGGAAGAGAGCCATGAGATGTTCCTCCTCTGGGCAATCCCGAGTCCCAGATCCTGTTGTGCCTGTTAATAGGCTGCAGGGGGAGGGTGGAGACCAGCAACAGCTTTCAGGGCTGCCACCTTCCGTGTGGGACAAGGAGCCAGACGTGTGCCTTTCGGAAAGAGGCTCTGCCGAGGACGAGAACCATGAGATGTTCCTCCTCTGGGCAAGCCCGTGTCCCAGATCCTGTTGTGCCTGTGAATAGGCTGCAGGGGGAGGGTGAAGACCAGCAACAGCTTTCAGGACTGCCACCTTCCGTGTGGGACAAGGAGCCGGACGTGTGCCTTTTCGGAAAGAGGCTCTGCAAAGGAAGAGAGCCATGAGATGTTCCTCCTCTGGGCAAGCCCAGGTCCCAGATCCTCTTGTGCCTGTGAATAGGCTGCAGGGGGACGGTGAAAACCAGCAACATCTTTCCGGCCTGCCACCTTCCGTGTGGGACAAGGAGCCGGACGTGTGCCTATTCGGAAAGAGGCTCTGCCGAGGACGAGAGCCATGAGATGTTCCTCCTCTGGGCAAGCCCGGGTCCCAGATCCTGTTGTAGCTGTGAATAGGCTGCAGGGGGAGGGTGAAGACCAGCAACAGCTTTCAGGGCTGCCACCTTCCGTGTGGGACAAGGAGCCAGACGTGTGCCTTTCGGAAAGAGGCTCTGCCGAGGACGAGAACCATGAGATGTTCCTCCTCTGGGCAAGCCCAGGTCCCAGATCCTGTTGTGCCTGTGAATAGGCTGCAGGGGGACGGTGAAGACCAGCAACAGCTTTCAGGGCTGCCACCTTCGGTGTGGGACAAGGAGCCGGACGTGTGCCTTCTCGGAAAAAGGCTCTGCCGAGGACGAGAGCCATGAGATGTTCCTCCTCTGGGCAAGCCCGGGTCCCAGATCCTGTTGTGCCTGTGAATAGGCTGCAGGGGGAGGGTGAAGACCAGCAACAGCTTTCAGGGCTGCCACCTTCCGTGTGGGACAAGGAGCCGGACGTGTGCCTTTCGGAAAGAGGCTCTGCCGAGGACGAGAACCATGAGATGTTCCTCCTCTGGGCAATCCCGAGTCCCAGATCCTGTTGTGCCTGTGAATAGGCTGCAGGGGGAGGGTGGAGACCAGCAACAGCTTTCAGGGCTGCCACCTTCAGTGTGGGACAAGGAGCCAGACGTGTGCCTTTCGGAAAGAGGCTCTGCCGAGGACGAGAACCATGAGATGTTCCTCCTCTGGGCAATCCCGAGTCCCAGATCCTGTTGTGCCTGTGAATAGGCTGCAGGGGGAGGGTGGAGACCAGCAACAGCTTTCAGGGCTGCCACCTTCCGTGTGGGACAAGGAGCCAGACGTGTGCCTTTCGGAAAGAGGCTCTGCCGAGGACGAGAACCATGAGATGTTCCTCCTCTGGGCAAGCCCGTGTCCCAGATCCTGTTGTGCCTGTGAATAGGCTGCAGGGGGAGGGTGAAGACCAGCAACAGCTTTCAGGACTGCCACCTTCCGTGTGGGACAAGGAGCCGGACGTGTGCCTTTCAGAAAGAGGCTCTGCCGAGGACGAGAACCATGAGATGTTCCTCCTCTGGGCAAGCCCAGGTCCCAGATCCTGTTGTGCCTGTGAATAGGCTGCATGGGGACGGTGAAAACCAGCAACATCTTTCAGGGCTGCCACCTTCCTTGTGGGATAAGGAGCCGGACGAGTGCCTTTTCGGAATCAGGCTCTGCCGAGGACGAGAGCCATGAGATGTTCCTCCTCTGGGCAAGCCCGGGTCTCAGATCCTGTTGTGCCTGTGAATAGGCTGCAGGGGGACGGTGAAGACCAGCAACAGCTTTCCGGCCTGCCACCTTCCGTGTGGGACAAGAAGCCGGACGTGTGCCTTTTCGGAAAGAGGCTCTGCCGAGGACGAGAGCCATGAGATGTTCCTCCTCTGGGCAAGCCCAGGTCCCAGATCCTGTTGTGCCTGTGAATAGGCTGCAGGGGGACGGTGAAGACCAGCAACATCTTTCAGGGCTGCCACCTTCCGTGTGGGACAAGGAGCCGGACGTGTGCCTTTCCTCAATCAGGCTCTGCCGAGGACGAGAGCCATGAGATGTTCCTCCTCTTCGCAAGCCCGGGTCCCAGATCCTGTTGTACCTTTGAATAGGCTGCATGGGGACGGTGAAAACCAGCAACATCTTTCAGGGCTGCCACCTTCCGTGTGGGACAAGGAGCCGGACGTGTGCCTTTCCGGAATAAGGCTCCGCCGAGGACGAGAGCCATGAGATGTTCCTCCTTTGGGCAAGCCCGGGTCCCAAATCCTATTGTGCCTGTGAATAGGCTGCATGGGGACGGTGAAGACCAGCAACATCTTTCAGGGCTGCCACCTTCCTTGTGGGATAAGGTGCCGGACGAGTGCCTTTTCGGAATCAGGCTCTGCCGAGGACGAGAACCATGAGATGTTCCTCCTCTGGGCAAGCCCAGGTCCCAGATCCTGTTGTAGCTGTGAATAGGCTGCATGGGGACGGTGAAGACCAGCAACAGCTTTCAGGGCTGCCACCTTCCGTGTGGGACAAGGAGCCAGACGTGTGCCTTTCGGAAAGAGGCTCTGCCGAGGACGAGAACCATGAGATGTTCCTCCTCTGGGCAAGCCCAGGTCCCAGATCCTGTTGTGCCTGTGAATAGGCTGCAGGGGGACGGTGAAGACCAGCAACATCTTTCAGGGCTGCCACCTTCCGTGTGGGACAAGGAGCCGTACGTGTGCCTTTTCGGAAAGAGGCTCTGCCGAGGAAGAGAGCCATGAGATGTTCCTCCTCTGGGCAAGCCCAGGTCCCAGATCCTCTTGTGCCTGTGAATAGGCTGCAGGGGGACGGTGAAAACCAGCAACATCTTTCCGGCCTGCCACCTTCCGTGTGGGACAAGGAGCCGGACGTGTGCCTATTCGGAAAGAGGCTCTGCCGAGGACGAGAACCATGAGATGTTCCTCCTCTGGGCAAGCCCAGGTCCTAGATCCTGTTGTAGCTGTGAATAGGCTGCAGGGGGACGGTGAAGACCAGCAACAGCTTTCAGGGCTGCCACCTTCCGTGTGGGACAAGGAGCCGGACGTGTGCCTTCTCGGAAACAGGCTCTGCCGAGGACGAGAGCCATGAGATGTTCCTCCTCTGGGCAAGCCCGGGTCCCAGATCCTGTTGTGCCTGTGAATAGGCTGCAGGGGGAGGGTGAAGACCAGCAACAGCTTTCAGGGCTGCCACCTTCCGTGTGGGACAAGGAGCCGGACGTGTGCCTTTCGGAAAGAGGCTCTGCCGAGGACGAGAACCATGAGATGTTCCTCCTCTGGGCAATCCCGAGTCCCAGATCCTGTTGTGCCTGTGAATAGGCTGCAGGGGGAGGGTGGAGACCAGCAACATCTTTCCGGCCTGCCACCTTCCGTGTGGGACAAGGAGCCGGACGAGTGCCTTTTCGGAAAGAGGCTCTGCCGAGGACGAGAGCCATGAGATGTTCCTCCTCTGGGCAAGCCCGGGTCCCAGATCCTGTTGTGCCTGTGAATAGGCTGCAGGGGGAGGGTGAAGACCAGCAACAGCTTTCAGGGCTGCCACCTTCCGTGTGGGACAAGGAGCCGGACGTGTGCCTTTTCGGAAAGACGCTCTGCCGAGGACTAGAGCCATGAGATGTTCCTCCTCTGGGCAAGCCCAGGTCCCAGATCCTGTTGTGCCTGTGAATAGGCTGCAGGGGGACGGTGAAGACCAGCAACATCTTTCCGGCCTGCCACCTTCCGTGTGGGACAAGGAGCCGGATGTGTGCCTTTCCAGAATCAGGCTCTGTCGAGGACGAGAGCCATGAGATGTTCCTCCTCTGGGCAAGCCCGGGTCCCAGATCCTGTTGTACCTTTGAATAGGCTGCATGGGGACGGTGAAAACCAGCAACATCTTTCAGGGCTGCCACCTTCCGTGTGGGACAAGGAGCCGGACGTGTGCCTTTCCGGAATAAGGCTCCTCCGAGGACGAGAGCCATGAGATGTTCCTCCTTTGGGCAAGCCCGGGTCCCAAATCCTATTGTGCCTGTGAATAGGCTGCATGGGGACGGTGAAGACCAGCAACATCTTTCAGGGCTGCCACCTTCCGTGTGGGATAAGTAGCCGGACGAGTGCCTTTTCGGAATCAGGCTCTGCCGAGGACGAGAACCATGAGATGTTCCTCCTCTGGGCAAGCCCAGGTCCCAGATCCTGTTGTAGCTGTGAATAGGCTGCAGGGGGACGGTGAAGACCAGCAACAGCTTTCAGGGCTGCCACCTTCCGTGTGGGACAAGGAGCCAGACGTGTGCCTTTCAGAAAGAGGCTCTGCCGAGGACGAGAACCATGAGATGTTCCTCCTCTGGGCAAGCCCAGGTCCCAGATCCTGTTGTGCCTGTGAATAGGCTGCAGGGGGAGGGTGAAGACCAGCAACATCTTTCAGGGCTGCCACCTTCCGTGTGGGACAAGGAGCCGGACGTGTGCCTTTTCGGAAAGAGGCTCTGCCGAGGAAGAGAGCCATGAGATGCTCCTCCTCTGGGCAAGCCCAGGTCCCAGATCCTCTTGTGCCTGTGAATAGGCTGCAGGGGGACGGTGAAAACCAGCAACATCTTTCCGGCCTGCCACCTTCCGTGTGGGACAAGGAGCCGGACGTGTGCCTATTCGGAAAGAGGCTCTGCCGAGGACGAGAGCCATGAGATGTTCCTCCTCTGGGCAAGCCCGGGTCCCAGATCCTGTTGTAGCTGTGAATAGGCTGCAGGGGGACGGTGAAGACCAGCAACAGCTTTCAGGGCTGCCACCTTCCGTGTGGGAAAAGGAGCCAGACGTGTGCCTTTCGGAAAGAGGCTCTGCCGAGGACGAGAACCATGAGATGTTCCTCATCTGGGCAAGCCCAGGTCCCAGATCCTGTTGTGCCTGTGAATAGGCTGCAGGGGGACGGTGAAGACCAGCAACAGCTTTCAGGGCTGCCACCTTCCGTGTGGGACAAGGAGCCGGACGTGTGCCTTCTCGGAAACAGGCTCTGCCGAGGACGAGAGCCATGAGATGTTCCTCCTCTGGGCAAGCCCGGGTCCCAGATCCTGTTGTGCCTGTGAATAGGCTGCAAGGGGAGGGTGAAGACCAGCAACAGCTTTCAGGGCTGCCACCTTCCGTGTGGGACAAGGAGCCGGACGTGTGCCTTTCGGAAAGAGGCTCTGCCGAGGACGAGAACCATGAGATGTTCCTCCTCTGGGCAATCCCGAGTCCCAGATCCTGTTGTGCCTGTGAATAGGCTGCAGGGGGAGGGTGGAGACCAGCAACAGCTTTCAGGGCTGCCACCTTCCGTGTGGGACAAGGAGCCAGACGTGTGCCTTTCGGAAAGAGGCTCTGCCGAGGATGAGAACCATGAGATGTTCCTCCTCTGGGCAAGCCCAGGTCCCAGATCCTGTTGTAGCTGTGAATAGGTTGCAGGGGGACGGTGAAGACCAGCAACATCTTTCAGGGCTGCCACCTTCCGTGTGGGACAAGGAGCCGGACGTGTGCCTTTTCGGAAAGAGACTCTGCCGAGGACGAGAGCCATGAGATGTTCCTCCTCTGGGCAAGCCCAGGTCCCAGATCCTCTTGTGCCTGTGAATAGGCTGCAGGGGGACGGTGAAGACCAGCAACATCTTTCCGGCCTGCCACCTTCCGTGTGGGACAAGGAGCCGGACGTGTGCCTTTCCTGAATCAGGCTCTGCCGAGGACGAGAACCATGAGATGTTCCTCCTCTGGGCAAGCCCAGGTCCCAGATCCTGTTGTGCCTGTGAATAGGCTGCAGGGGGACGGTGAAGACCAGCAACAGCTTTCCGGCCTGCCACCTTCCGTGTGGGACAAGGAGCCGGACGTGTGCCTTTCGGAAAGAGGCTCTGCCGAGGACGAGAACCATGAGATGTTCCTCCTCTGGGCAATCCCGAGTCCCAGATCCTGTTGTGCCTGTGAATAGGCTGCAGGGGGAGGGTGGAGACCAGCAACAGCTTTCAGGGCTGCCACCTTCCGTGTGGGACAAGGAGCCAGACGTGTGCCTTTCGGAAAGAGGCTCTGCCGAGGACGAGAACCATGAGATGTTCCTCCTCTGGGCAAGCCCGTGTCCCAGATCCTGTTGTGCCTGTGAATAGGCTGCAGGGGGAGGGTGAAGACCAGCAACAGCTTTCAGGACTGCCACCTTCCGTGTGGGACAAGGAGCCGGACGTGTGCCTTTTCGGAAAGAGGCTCTGCCGAGGAAGAGAGCCATGAGATGTTCCTCCTCTGGGCAAGCCCAGGTCCCAGATCCTCTTGTGCCTGTGAATAGGCTGCAGGGGGACGGTGAAAACCAGCAACATCTTTCCGGCCTGCCACCTTCCGTGTGGGACAAGGAGCCGGACGTGTGCCTATTCGGAAAGAGGCTCTGCCGAGGACGAGAGCCATGAGATGTTCCTCCTCTGGGCAAGCCCGGGTCCCAGATACTGTTGTAGCTGTGAATAGGCTGCAGGGGGACGGTGAAGACCAGCAACAGCTTTCAGGGCTGCCACCTTCCGTGTGGGACAAGGAGCCAGACGTGTGCCTTTCGGAAAGAGGCTCTGCCGAGGACGAGAACCATGAGATGTTCCTCCTCTGGGCAAGCCCAGGTCCCAGATCCTGTTGTGCCTGTGAATAGGCTGCAGGGGGACGGTGAAGACCAGCAACAGCTTTCAGGGCTGCCACCTTCGGTGTGGGACAAGGAGCCGGACGTGTGCCTTCTCGGAAAAAGGCTCTGCCGAGGACGAGAGCCATGAGATGTTCCTCCTCTGGGCAAGCCCGGGTCCCAGATCCTGTTGTGCCTGTGAATAGGCTGCAGGGGGAGGGTGAAGACCAGCAACAGCTTTCAGGGCTGCCACCTTCCGTGTGGGACAAGGAGCCGGACGTGTGCCTTTCGGAAAGAGGCTCTGCCGAGGACGAGAACCATGAGATGTTCCTACTCTGGGCAATCCCGAGTCCCAGATCCTGTTGTGCCTGTGAATAGGCTGCAGGGGGAGGGTGGAGACCAGCAACAGCTTTCAGGGCTGCCACCTTCCGTGTGGGACAAGGAGCCAGACGTGTGCCTTTCGGAAAGAGGCTCTGCCGAGGACGAGAACCATGAGATGTTCCTAATCTGGGCAATCCCGAGTCCCAGATCCTGTTGTGCCTGTGAATAGGCTGCAGGGGGAGGGTGGAGACCAGCAACAGCTTTCAGGGCTGCCACCTTCCGTGTGGGACAAGGAGCCAGACGTGTGCCTTTCGGAAAGAGGCTCTGCCGAGGACGAGAACCATGAGATGTTCCTCCTCTGGGCAAGCCCGGGTCCCAGATCCTGTTGTGCCTGTGAATAGGCTGCAGGGGGAGGGTGAAGACCAGCAACAGCTTTCAGGATTGCCACCTTCCGTGTGGGACAAGGAGCCGGACGTGTGCCTTTCAGAAAGAGGCTCTGCCGAGGACGAGAACCATGAGATGTTCCTCCTCTGGGCAAGCCCAGGTCCCAGATCCTGTTGTGCCTGTGAATAGGCTGCAGGGGGACGGTGAAGACCAGCAACATCTTTCCGGCCTGACACCTTCCGTGTGGGACAAGGAGCCGGACGTGTGCCTTTTCGGAAAGAGGCTCTGCCGAGGAAGAGAGCCATGAGATGTTCCTCCTCTGGGCAAGCCCAGGTCCCAGATCCTCTTGTGCCTGTGAATAGGCTGCAGGGGGACGGTGAAAACCAGCAACATCTTTCCGGCCTGCCACCTTCCGTGTGGGACAAGGAGCCGGACGTGTGCCTATTCGGAAAGAGGCTCTGCCGAGGACGAGAACCATGAGATGTTCCTCCTCTGGGCAAGCCCAGGTCCTAGATCCTGTTGTAGCTGTGAATAGGCTGCAGGGGGACGGTGAAGACCAGCAACAGCTTTCAGGGCTGCCACCTTGGGTGTGCGACAAGGAGCCGGACGTGTGCCTTCTCGGAAACAGGCTCTGCCGAGGACGAGAGCCATGAGATGTTCCTCCTCTGGGCAAGCCCGGGTCCCAGATCCTGTTGTGCCTGTGAATAGGCTGCAGGGGGAGGGTGAAGACCAGCAACAGCTTTCAGGGCTGCCACCTTCCGTGTGGGACAAGGAGCCGGACGTGTGCCTTTCGGAAAGAGGCTCTGCCGAGGACGAGAACCATGAGATGTTCCTCCTCTGGGCAATCCCGAGTGCCAGATCCTGTTGTGCCTGTGAATAGGCTGCAGGGGGAGGGTGGAGACCAGCAACAGCTTTCCGGCCTGCCACCTTCCGTGTGGGACAAGGAGCCGGACGAGTGCCTTTTCGGAATCAGGCTCTGCCGAGGACGAGAGCCATGAGATGTTCCTCCTCTGGGCAAGCCCGGGTCCCAGATCCTGTTGTGCCTGTGAATAGGCTGCAGGGGGAGGGTGAAGACCAGCAACAGCTTTCAGGGCTGCCACCTTCCGTGTGGGACAAGGAGCCGGACGTGTGCCTTTTCGGAAAGAGGCTCTGCCGAGGACGAGAGCCATGAGATGTTCCTCCTCTGGGCAAGCCCAGGTCCCAGATCCTGTTGTGCCTGTGAATAGGCTGCAGGGGGACGGTGAAGACCAGCAACATCTTTCCGGCCTGCCACCTTCCGTGTGGGACAAGGAGCCGGATGTGTGCCTTTCCAGAATCAGGCTCTGTCGAGGACGAGAGCCATGAGATGTTCCTCCTCTGGGCAAGCCCGGGTCCCAGATCCTGTTGTACCTTTGAATAGGCTGCATGGGGACGGTGAAAACCAGCAACATCTTTCAGGGCTGCCACCTTCCGTGTGGGACAAGGAGCCGGACGTGTGCCTTTCCGGAATAAGGCTCCGCCGAGGACGAGAGCCATGAGATGTTCCTCCTTTGGGCAAGCCCGGGTCCCAAATCCTATTGTGCCTGTGAATAGGCTGCATGGGGACGGTGAAGACCAGCAACATCTTTCAGGGCTGCCACCTTCCGTGTGGGATAAGTATCCGGACGAGTGCCTTTTCGGAATCAGGCTCTGCCGAGGACGAGAACCATGAGATGTTCCTCCTCTGGGCAAGCCCAGGTCCCAGATCCTGTTGTGCCTGTGAATAGGCTGCAGGGGGAGGTTGAAGACCAGCAACATCTTTCAGGGCTGCCACCTTCCGTGTGGGACAAGGAGCCGGACGTGTGCCTTTTCGGAAAGAGGCTCTGCCGAGGAAGAGAGCCATGAGATGCTCCTCCTCTGGGCAAGCCCAGGTCCCAGATCCTCTTGTGCCTGTGAATAGGCTGCAGGGGGACGGTGAAAACCAGCAACATCTTTCCGGCCTGCCACCTTCCGTGTGGGACAAGGAGCCGGACGTGTGCCTATTCGGAAAGAGGCTCTGCCGAGGACGAGAGCCATGAGATGTTCCTCCTCTGGGCAAGCCTGGGTCCCAGATCCTGTTGTAGCTGTGAATAGGCTGCAGGGGGACGGTGAAGACCAGCAACAGCTTTCAGGGCTGCCACCTTCCGTGTGGGAAAAGGAGCCAGACGTGTGCCTTTCGGAAAGAGGCTCTGCCGAGGACGAGAACCATGAGATGTTCCTCCTCTGGGCAAGCCCAGGTCCCAGATCCTGTTGTGCCTGTGAATAGGCTGCAGGGGGACGGTGAAGACCAGCAACAGCTTTCAGGGCTGCCACCTTCGGTGTGGGACAAGGAGCCGGACGTGTGCCTTCTCGGAAACAGGCTCTGCCGAGGACGAGAGCCATGAGATGTTCCTCCTCTGGGCAAGCCCGGGTCCCAGATCCTGTTGTGCCTGTGAATAGGCTGCAGGGGGAGGGTGAAGACCAGCAACAGCTTTCAGGGCTGCCACCTTCCGTGTGGGACAAGGAGCCGGACGTGTGCCTTTCGGAAAGAGGCTCTGCCGAGGACGAGAACCATGAGATGTTCCTCCTCTGGGCAATCCCGAGTCCCAGATCCTGTTGTGCCTGTGAATAGGCTGCAGGGGGAGGGTGGAGACCAGCAACAGCTTTCAGGGCTGCCACCTTCCGTGTGGGACAAGGAGCCAGACGTGTGCCTTTCGGAAAGAGGCTCTGCCGAGGACGAGAACCATGAGATGTTCCTCCTCTGGGCAAGCCCAGGTCCCAGATCCTGTTGTAGCTGTGAATAGGTTGCAGGGGGACGGTGAAGACCAGCAACATCTTTCAGGGCTGCCACCTTCCGTGTGGGACAAGGAGCCGGACGTGTGCCTTTTCGGAAAGAGACTCTGCCGAGGACGAGAGCCATGAGATGTTCCTCCTCTGGGCAAGCCCAGGTCCCAGATCCTCTTGTGCCTGTGAATAGGCTGCAGGGGGACGGTGAAGACCAGCAACATCTTTCCGGCCTGCCACCTTCCGTGTGGGACAAGGAGCCGGACGTGTGCCTTTCCTGAATCAGGCTCTGCCGAGGACGAGAACCATGAGATGTTCCTCCTCTGGGCAAGCCCAGGTCCCAGATCCTGTTGTGCCTGTGAATAGGCTGCAGGGGGACGGTGAAGACCAGCAACATCTTTCAGGGCTGCCACCTTCCGTGTGGGACAAGGAGCCGGACGTGTGCCTTTTCGGAAAGAGGCTCTGCCGAGGAAGAGAGCCATGAGATGTTCCTCCTCTGGGCAAGCCCAGGTCCCAGATCCTCTTGTGCCTGTGAATAGGCTGCAGGGGGACGGTGAAAACCAGCAACATCTTTCCGGCCTGCCACCTTCCGTGTGGGACAAGGAGCCGGACGTGTGCCTATTCGGAAAGAGGCTCTGCCGAGGACGAGAGCCATGAGATGTTCCTCCTCTGGGCAAGCCCGGGTCCCAGATCCTGTTGTAGCTGTGAATAGGCTGCAGGGGGACGGTGAAGACCAGCAACAGCTTTCAGGGCTGCCACCTTCCGTGTGGGACAAGGAGCCAGACGTGTGCCTTTCGGAAAGAGGCTCTGCCGAGGACGAGAACCATGAGATGTTCCTCCTCTGGGCAAGCCCAGGTCCCAGATCCTGTTGTGCCTGTGAATAGGCTGCAGGGGGACGGTGAAGACCAGCAACAGCTTTCAGGGCTGCCACCTTCGGTGTGGGACAAGGAGCCGGACGTGTGCCTTCTCGGAAAAAGGCTCTGCCGAGGACGAGAGCCATGAGATGTTCCTCCTCTGGGCAAGCCCGGGTCCCAGATCCTGTTGTGCCTGTGAATAGGCTGCAGGGGGAGGGTGAAGACCAGCAACAGCTTTCCGGCCTGCCACCTTCCGTGTGGGACAAGGAGCCGGACGTGTGCCTTTCGGAAAGAGGCTCTGCCGAGGACGAGAACCATGAGATGTTCCTCCTCTGGGCAATCCCGAGTCCCAGATCCTGTTGTGCCTGTGAATAGGCTGCAGGGGGAGGGTGGAGACCAGCAACAGCTTTCAGGGCTGCCACCTTCCGTGTGGGACAAGGAGCCAGACGTGTGCCTTTCGGAAAGAGGCTCTGCCGAGGACGAGAACCATGAGATGTTCCTCCTCTGGGCAAGCCCGTGTCCCAGATCCTGTTGTGCCTGTGAATAGGCTGCAGGGGGAGGGTGAAGACCAGCAACAGCTTTCAGGACTGCCACCTTCCGTGTGGGACAAGGAGCCGGACGTGTGCCTTTTCGGAAAGAGGCTCTGCCGAGGAAGAGAGCCATGAGATGTTCCTCCTCTGGGCAAGCCCAGGTCCCAGATCCTCTTGTGCCTGTGAATAGGCTGCAGGGGGACGGTGAAAACCAGCAACATCTTTCCGGCCTGCCACCTTCCGTGTGGGACAAGGAGCCGGACGTGTGCCTATTCGGAAAGAGGCTCTGCCGAGGACGAGAGCCATGAGATGTTCCTCCTCTGGGCAAGCCCGGGTCCCAGATACTGTTGTAGCTGTGAATAGGCTGCAGGGGGACGGTGAAGACCAGCAACAGCTTTCAGGGCTGCCACCTTCCGTGTGGGACAAGGAGCCAGACGTGTGCCTTTCGGAAAGAGGCTCTGCCGAGGACGAGAACCATGAGATGTTCCTCCTCTGGGCAAGCCCAGGTCCCAGATCCTGTTGTGCCTGTGAATAGGCTGCAGGGGGACGGTGAAGACCAGCAACAGCTTTCAGGGCTGCCACCTTCGGTGTGGGACAAGGAGCCGGACGTGTGCCTTCTCGGAAAGAGGCTCTGCCGAGGACGAGAACCATGAGATGTTCCTCCTCTGGGCAATCCCGAGTCCCAGATCCTGTTGTGCCTGTGAATAGGCTGCAGGGGGAGGGTGGAGACCAGCAACAGCTTTCAGGGCTGCCACCTTCCGTGTGGGACAAGGAGCCAGACGTGTGCCTTTCGGAAAGAGGCTCTGCCGAGGACGAGAACCATGAGATGTTCCTCCTCTGGGCAATCCCGAGTCCCAGATCCTGTTGTGCCTGTGAATAGGCTGCAGGGGGAGGGTGGAGACCAGCAACAGCTTTCAGGGCTGCCACCTTCCGTGTGGGACAAGGAGCCAGACGTGTGCCTTTCGGAAAGAGGCTCTGCCGAGGACGAGAACCATGAGATGTTCCTCCTCTGGGCAAGCCCGGGTCCCAGATCCTGTTGTAGCTGTGAATAGGCTGCATGGGGACGGTGAAGACCAGCAACATCTTTCAGGGCTGCCACCTTCCGTGTGGGACAAGGAGCCGGACGTGTGCCTTTCAGAAAGAGGCTCTGCCGAGGACGAGAACCATGAGATGTTCCTCCTCTGGGCAAGCCCGGGTCCCAGATCCTGTTGTGCCTGTGAATAGGCTGCAGGGGGAGGGTGGAGACCAGCAACATCTTTCCGGCCTGCCACCTTCCGTGTGGGACAAGGAGCCGGACGAGTGCCTTTTCGGAAAGAGGCTCTGCCGAGGACGAGAGCCATGAGATGTTCCTCCTCTGGGCAAGCCCGGGTCCCAGATCCTGTTGTGCCTGTGAATAGGCTGCAGGGGGAGGGTGAAGACCAGCAACAGCTTTCAGGGCTGCCACCTTCCGTGTGGGACAAGGAGCCGGACGTGTGCCTTTTCGGAAAGACGCTCTGCCGAGGACTAGAGCCATGAGATGTTCCTCCTCTGGGCAAGCCCGGGTCCCAGATCCTGTTGTGCCTGTGAATAGGCTGCAGGGGGACGGTGAAGACCAGCAACAGCTTTCAGGGCTGCCACCTTCCGTGTGGGACAAGGAGCCGGACGTGTGCCTTTCGGAAAGAGGCTCTGCCGAGGACGAGAACCATGAGATGTTCCTCCTCTGGGCAATCCCGAGTCCCAGATCCTGTTGTGCCTGTGAATAGGCTGCAGGGGGAGGGTGGAGACCAGCAACAGCTTTCAGGGCTGCCACCTTCCGTGTGGGACAAGGAGCCAGACGTGTGCCTTTCGGAAAGAGGCTCTGCCGAGGATGAGAACCATGAGATGTTCCTCCTCTGGGCAAGCCCAGGTCCCAGATCCTGTTGTAGCTGTGAATAGGTTGCAGGGGGACGGTGAAGACCAGCAACATCTTTCAGGGCTGCCACCTTCCGTGTGGGACAAGGAGCCGGACGTGTGCCTTTTCGGAAAGAGACTCTGCCGAGGACGAGAGCCATGAGATGTTCCTCCTCTGGGCAAGCCCAGGTCCCAGATCCTCTTGTGCCTGTGAATAGGCTGCAGGGGGACGGTGAAGACCAGCAACATCTTTCCGGCCTGCCACCTTCCGTGTGGGACAAGGAGCCGGACGTGTGCCTTTCCTGAATCAGGCTCTGCCGAGGACGAGAACCATGAGATGTTCCTCCTCTGGGCAAGCCCAGGTCCCAGATCCTGTTGTGCCTGTGAATAGGCTGCAGGGGGACGGTGAAGACCAGCAACATCTTTCAGGGCTGCCACCTTCCGTGTGGGACAAGGAGCCGGACGTGTGCCTTTTCGGAAAGAGGCTCTGCCGAGGAAGAGAGCCATGAGATGTTCCTCCTCTGGGCAATCCCGAGTCCCAGATCCTCTTGTGCCTGTGAATAGGCTGCAGGGGGACGGTGAAAACCAGCAACATCTTTCCGGCCTGCCACCTTCCGTGTGGGACAAGGAGCCGGACGTGTGCCTATTCGGAAAGAGGCTCTGCCGAGGACGAGAGCCATGAGATGTTCCTCCTCTGGGCAAGCCCGGGTCCCAGATCCTGTTGTAGCTGTGAATAGGCTGCAGGGGGACGGTGAAGACCAGCAACAGCTTTCAGGGCTGCCACCTTCCGTGTGGGACAAGGAGCCAGACGTGTGCCTTTCGGAAAGAGGCTCTGCCGAGGACGAGAACCATGAGATGTTCCTCCTCTGGGCAAGCCCAGGTCCCAGATCCTGTTGTGCCTGTGAATAGGCTGCAGGGGGACGGTGAAGACCAGCAACAGCTTTCCGGCCTGCCACCTTCGGTGTGGGACAAGGAGCCGGACGTGTGCCTTCTCGGAAAAAGGCTCTGCCGAGGACGAGAGCCATGAGATGTTCCTCCTCTGGGCAAGCCCGGGTCCCAGATCCTGTTGTGCCTGTGAATAGGCTGCAGGGGGAGGGTGAAGACCAGCAACAGCTTTCCGGCCTGCCACCTTCCGTGTGGGACAAGGAGCCGGACGTGTGCCTTTCGGAAAGAGGCTCTGCCGAGGACGAGAACCATGAGATGTTCCTCCTCTGGGCAATCCCGAGTCCCAGATCCTGTTGTGCCTGTGAATAGGCTGCAGGGGGAGGGTGGAGACCAGCAACAGCTTTCAGGGCTGCCACCTTCCGTGTGGGACAAGGAGCCAGACGTGTGCCTTTCGGAAAGAGGCTCTGCCGAGGACGAGAACCATGAGATGTTCCTCCTCTGGGCAAGCCCGTGTCCCAGATCCTGTTGTGCCTGTGAATAGGCTGCAGGGGGAGGGTGAAGACCAGCAACAGCTTTCAGGACTGCCACCTTCCGTGTGGGACAAGGAGCCGGACGTGTGCCTTTTCGGAAAGAGGCTCTGCCGAGGAAGAGAGCCATGAGATGTTCCTCCTCTGGGCAAGCCCAGGTCCCAGATCCTCTTGTGCCTGTGAATAGGCTGCAGGGGGACGGTGAAAACCAGCAACATCTTTCCGGCCTGCCACCTTCCGTGTGGGACAAGGAGCCGGACGTGTGCCTATTCGGAAAGAGGCTCTGCCGAGGACGAGAGCCATGAGATGTTCCTCCTCTGGGCAAGCCCGGGTCCCAGATCCTGTTGTAGCTGTGAATAGGCTGCAGGGGGACGGTGAAGACCAGCAACAGCTTTCAGGGCTGCCACCTTCCGTGTGGGACAAGGAGCCAGACGTGTGCCTTTCGGAAAGAGGCTCTGCCGAGGACGAGAACCATGAGATGTTCCTCCTCTGGGCAAGCCCAGGTCCCAGATCCTGTTGTGCCTGTGAATAGGCTGCAGGGGGACGGTGAAGACCAGCAACAGCTTTCAGGGCTGCCACCTTCGGTGTGGGACAAGGAGCCGGACGTGTGCCTTTCGGAAAGAGGCTCTGCCGAGGACGAGAACCATGAGATGTTCCTCCTCTGGGCAATCCCGAGTCCCAGATCCTGTTGTGCCTGTGAATAGGCTGCAGGGGGAGGGTGGAGACCAGCAACAGCTTTCAGGGCTGCCACCTTCCGTGTGGGACAAGGAGCCAGACGTGTGCCTTTCGGAAAGAGGCTCTGCCGAGGACGAGAACCATGAGATGTTCCTCCTCTGGGCAATCCCGAGTCCCAGATCCTGTTGTGCCTGTGAATAGGCTGCAGGGGGAGGGTGGAGACCAGCAACAGCTTTCAGGGCTGCCACCTTCCGTGTGGGACAAGGAGCCAGACGTGTGCCTTTCGGAAAGAGGCTCTGCCGAGGACGAGAACCATGAGATGTTCCTCCTCTGGGCAAGCCCGGGTCCCAGATCCTGTTGTAGCTGTGAATAGGCTGCATGGGGACGGTGAAGACCAGCAACATCTTTCAGGGCTGCCACCTTCCGTGTGGGACAAGGAGCCGGACGTGTGCCTTTCAGAAAGAGGCTCTGCCGAGGACGAGAACCATGAGATGTTCCTCCTCTGGGCAAGCCCGGGTCCCAGATCCTGTTGTAGCTGTGAATAGGCTGCATGGGGACGGTGAAGACCAGCAACAGCTTTCAGGGCTGCCACCTTCCTTTTGGGATAAGGAGCCGGACGAGTGCCTTTTCGGAATCAGGCTCTGCCGAGGACGAGAGCCATGAGATGTTCCTCCTCTGGGCAAGCCCGGGTCTCAGTTCCTGTTGTGCCTGTGAATAGGCTGCAGGGGGACGGTGAAGACCTGCAACAGCTTTCCGGCCTGCCACCTTCCGTGTGGGACAAGAAGCCGGAAGTGTGCCTTTTCGGAAAGAGGCTCTGCCGAGGACGAGAGCCATGAGATGTTCCTCCTCTGGGCAAGCCCAGGTCCCAGATCCTGTTGTGCCTGTGAATAGGCTGCAGGGGGACGGTGAAGACCAGCAACATCTTTCAGGGCTGCCACCTTCCGTGTGGGACAAGGAGCCGGACGTGTGCCTTTCCTCAATCAGGCTCTGCCGAGGACGAGAGCCATGAGATGTTTCTCCTCTTCGCAAGCCCGGGTCCCAGATCCTGTTGTACCTTTGAATAGGCTGCATGGGGACGGTGAAAACCAGCAACATCTTTCAGGGCTGCCACCTTCCGTGTGGGACAAGGAGCCGGACGTGTGCCTTTCCGGAATAAGGCTCCGCCGAGGACGAGAGCCATGAGATGTTCCTCCTTTGGGCAAGCCCGGGTCCCAAATCCTATTGTGCCTGTGAATAGGCTGCATGGGGACGGTGAAGACCAGCAACATCTTTCAGGGCTGCCACCTTCCTTGTGGGATAAGGTGCCGGACGAGTGCCTTTTCGGAATCAGGCTCTGCCGAGGACGAGAACCATGAGATGTTCCTCCTCTGGGCAAGCCCAGGTCCCAGATCCTGTTGTAGCTGTGAATAGGCTGCATGGGGACGGTGAAGACCAGCAACATCTTTCAGGGCTGCCACCTTCCGTGTGGGACAAGGAGCCGGACGTGTGCCTTTTCGGAAAGAGGCTCTGCCGAGGAAGAGAGCCATGAGATGTTCCTCCTCTGGGCAAGCCCAGGTCCCAGATCCTCTTGTGCGTGTGGATAGGCTGCAGGGGGACGGTGAAAACCAGCAACATCTTTCCGGCCTGCCACCTTCCGTGTGGGACAAGGAGCCGGACGTGTGCCTATTCGGAAAGAGGCTCTGCCGAGGACGAGAACCATGAGATGTTCCTCCTCTGGGCAAGCCCAGGTCCTAGATCCTGTTGTAGCTGTGAATAGGCTGCAGGGGGACGGTGAAGACCAGCAACAGCTTTCAGGGCTGCCACCTTCCGTGTGGGACAAGGAGCCGGACGTGTGCCTTCTCGGAAACAGGCTCTGCCGAGGACGAGAGCCATGAGATGTTCCTCCTCTGGGCAAGCCCGGGTCCCAGATCCTGTTGTGCCTGTGAACAGGCTGCAGGGGGAGGGTGAAGACCAGCAACAGCTTTCAGGGCTGCCACCTTCCGTGTGGGACAAGGAGCCGGACGTGTGCCTTTCGGAAAGAGGCTCTGCCGAGGACGAGAGCCATGAGATGTTCCTCCTCTGGGCAATCCCGAGTCCCAGATCCTGTTGTGCCTGTGAATAGGCTGCAGGGGGAGGGTGGAGACCAGCAACATCTTTCCGGCCTGCCACCTTCCGTGTGGGACAAGGAGCCGGACGAGTGCCTTTTCGGAAAGAGGCTCTGCCGAGGACGAGAGCCATGAGATATTCCTCCTCTGGGCAAGCCCGGGTCCCAGATCCTGTTGTGCCTGTGAATAGGCTGCAGGGGGAGGGTGAAGACCAGCAACAGCTTTCAGGGCTGCCACCTTCCGTGTGGGACAAGGAGCCGGACGTGTGCCTTTTCGGAAAGACGCTCTGCCGAGGACTAGAGCCATGAGATGTTCCTCCTCTGGGCAAGCCCGGGTCCCAGATCCTGTTGTGCCTGTGAATAGGCTGCAGGGGGACGGTGAAGACCAGCAACAGCTTTCAGGGCTGCCACCTTCCGTGTGGGACAAGGAGCCGGACGTGTGCCTTTCGGAAAGAGGCTCTGCCGAGGACGAGAACCATGAGATGTTCCTCCTCTGGGCAATCCCGAGTCCCAGATCCTGTTGTGCCTGTGAATAGGCTGCAGGGGGAGGGTGGAGACCAGCAACAGCTTTCAGGGCTGCCACCTTCCGTGTGGGACAAGGAGCCAGACGTGTGCCTTTCGGAAAGAGGCTCTGCCGAGGATGAGAACCATGAGATGTTCCTCCTCTGGGCAAGCCCAGGTCCCAGATCCTGTTGTAGCTGTGAATAGGTTGCAGGGGGACGGTGAAGACCAGCAACATCTTTCAGGGCTGCCACCTTCCGTGTGGGACAAGGAGCCGGACGTGTGCCTTTTCGGAAAGAGACTCTGCCGAGGACGAGAGCCATGAGATGTTCCTCCTCTGGGCAAGCCCAGGTCCCAGATCCTCTTGTGCCTGTGAATAGGCTGCAGGGGGACGGTGAAGACCAGCAACATCTTTCCGGCCTGCCACCTTCCGTGTGGGACAAGGAGCCGGACGTGTGCCTTTCCTGAATCAGGCTCTGCCGAGGACGAGAACCATGAGATGTTCCTCCTCTGGGCAAGCCCAGGTCCCAGATCCTGTTGTGCCTGTGAATAGGCTGCAGGGGGACGGTGAAGACCAGCAACATCTTTCAGGGCTGCCACCTTCCGTGTGGGACAAGGAGCCGGACGTGTGCCTTTTCGGAAAGAGGCTCTGCCGAGGAAGAGAGCCATGAGATGTTCCTCCTCTGGGCAATCCCGAGTCCCAGATCCTGTTGTGCCTGTGAATAGGCTGCAGGGGGAGGGTGGAGACCAGCAACAGCTTTCAGGGCTGCCACCTTCCGTGTGGGACAAGGAGCCAGACGTGTGCCTTTCGGAAAGAGGCTCTGCCGAGGACGAGAACCATGAGATGTTCCTCCTCTGGGCAAGCCCGGGTCCCAGATCCTGTTGTAGCTGTGAATAGGCTGCATGGGGACGGTGAAGACCAGCAACATCTTTCAGGGCTGCCACCTTCCGTGTGGGACAAGGAGCCGGACGTGTGCCTTTCAGAAAGAGGCTCTGCCGAGGACGAGAACCATGAGATGTTCCTCCTCTGGGCAAGCCCGGGTCCCAGATCCTGTTGTAGCTGTGAATAGGCTGCATGGGGACGGTGAAGACCAGCAACAGCTTTCAGGGCTGCCACCTTCTGTGTGGGACAAGGAGCCGGACGTGTGCCTTTTCGGAAAGAGGCTCTGCCGAGGACGAGAGCCATGAGATGTTCCTCCTCTTCGCAAGCCCAGGTCCCAGATCCTCTTGTGCCTGTGAATAGGCTGCAGGGGGACGGTGAAGACCAGCAACATCTTTCCGGCCTGACACCTTCCGTGTGGGACAAGTAGGCGGACGTGTGCCTTTCCTGAATCAGGCTCTGCCGAGGACGAGAGCCATGAGATGTTCCTCCTCTGGGCAAGCCTGGGTCCCAGATCCTGTTGTGCCTGTGAATAGGCTGCATGGGGACGGTGAAAACCAGCAACAGCTTTCAGGGCTGCCACCTTCCGTGTGGGACAAGGAGCCGGACGAGTGCCTTTTCGGAATCAGGATCTGCCGAGGACAAGAGCCATGAGATGTTCCTCCTCTGGGCAAGCCGGGATCCCAGATCCTGTTGTGCCTGTGAATAGGCTGCAGGGGGACGGTGAAGACCAGCAACAGCTTTCAGGGCTGCCACCTTCCGTGTGGGACAAGGAGCCGGACGTGTGCCTTTTCGGAAAGAGGCTCTGCCGAGGACGAGAGCCATGAGATGTTCCTCCTCTGGGCAAGCCCAGGTCCCAGATCCTGTTGTGCCTGTGAATAGGCTGCAGGGGGACGGTGAAGACCAGCAACATCTTTCCGGCCTGCCACCTTCCGTGTGGGACAAGGAGCCGGATGTGTGCCTTTCCAGAATTAGGCTCTGTCGAGGACGAGAGCCATGAGATGTTCCTCCTCTGGGCAAGCCCGGGTCCCAGATCCTGTTGTACCTTTGAATAGGCTGCATGGGGACGGTGAAAACCAGCAACATCTTTCAGGGCTGCCACCTTCCGTGTGGGACAAGGAGCCGGACGTGTGCCTTTCCGGAATAAGGCTCCGCCGAGGACGAGAGCCATGAGATGTTCCTTCTTTGGGCAAGCCCGGGTCCCAAATCCTATTGTGCCTGTGAATAGGCTGCATGGGGACGGTGAAGACCAGCAACATCTTTCAGGGCTGCCACCTTCCGTGTGGGACAAGGAGCCGGACGAGTGGCTTTTCGGAATCAGGCTCTGCCGAGGAAGAGAGCCATGAGATGTTCCTCCTCTGGGCAAGCCCAGGTCCCAGATCCTCTTGTGCCTGTGAATAGGCTGCAGGGGGACGGTGAAAACCAGCAACATCTTTCCGGCCTGCCACCTTCCGTGTGGGACAAGGAGCCGGACGTGTGCCTATTCGGAAAGAGGCTCTGCCGAGGACGAGAGCCATGAGATGTTCCTCCTCTGGGCAAGCCCGGGTCCCAGATCCTGTTGTAGCTGTGAATAGGCTGCAGGGGGACGGTGAAGACCAGCAACAGCTTTCAGGGCTGCCACCTTCCGTGTGGGACAAGGAGCCAGACGTGTGCCTTTCGGAAAGAGGCTCTGCCGAGGACGAGAACCATGAGATGTTCCTCCTCTGGGCAAGCCCGGGTCCCAGATCCTGTTGTGCCTGTGAATAGGCTGCAGGGGGAGGGTGAAGACCAGCAACAGCTTTCCGGCCTGCCACCTTCCGTGTGGGACAAGGAGCCGGACGTGTGCCTTTCGGAAAGAGGCTCTGCCGAGGACGAGAGCCATGAGATGTTCCTCCTCTGGGCAAGCCCAGGTCCCAGATCCTGTTGTGCCTGTGAATAGGCTGCAGGGGGACGGTGAAGACCAGCAACAGCTTTCAGGGCTGCCACCTTCGGTGTGGGACAAGGAGCCGGACGTGTGCCTTCTCGGAAACAGGCTCTGCCGAGGACGAGAGCCATGAGATGTTCCTCCTCTGGGCAAGCCCGGGTCCCAGATCCTGTTGTGCCTGTGAATAGGCTGCAGGGGGAGGGTGAAGACCAGCAACAGCTTTCAGGGCTGCCACCTTCCGTGTGGGACAAGGAGCCGGACGTGTGCCTTTCGGAAAGAGGCTCTGCCGAGGACGAGAACCATGAGATGTTCCTCCTCTGGGCAATCCCGAGTCCCAGATCCTGTTGTGCCTGTGAATAGGCTGCAGGGGGAGGGTGGAGACCAGCAACAGCTTTCAGGGCTGCCACCTTCCGTGTGGGACAAGGAGCCAGACGTGTGCCTTTCGGAAAGAGGCTCTGCCGAGGACGAGAACCATGAGATGTTCCTCCTCTGGGCAAGCCCAGGTCCCAGATCCTGTTGTAGCTGTGAATAGGTTGCAGGGGGACGGTGAAGACCAGCAACATCTTTCAGGGCTGCCACCTTCCGTGTGGGACAAGGAGCCGGACGTGTGCCTTTTCGGAAAGAGACTCTGCCGAGGACGAGAGCCATGAGATGTTCCTCCTCTGGGCAAGCCCAGGTCCCAGATCCTCTTGTGCCTGTGAATAGGCTGCAGGGGGACGGTGAAGACCAGCAACATCTTTCCGGCCTGCCACCTTCCGTGTGGGACAAGGAGCCGGACGTGTGCCTTTCCTGAATCAGGCTCTGCCGAGGACGAGAACCATGAGATGTTCCTCCTCTGGGCAAGCCCAGGTCCCAGATCCTGTTGTGCCTGTGAATAGGCTGCAGGGGGATGGTGAAGACCAGCAACATCTTTCAGGGCTGCCACCTTCCGTGTGGGACAAGGAGCCGGACGTGTGCCTTTTCGGAAAGAGGCTCTGCCGAGGAAGAGAGCCATGAGATGTTCCTCCTCTGGGCAAGCCCAGGTCCCAGATCCTCTTGTGCCTGTGAATAGGCTGCAGGGGGACGGTGAAAACCAGCAACATCTTTCCGGCCTGCCACCTTCCGTGTGGGACAAGGAGCCGGACGTGTGCCTATTCGGAAAGAGGCTCTGCCGAGGACGAGAGCCATGAGATGTTCCTCCTCTGGGCAAGCCCGGGTCCCAGATCCTGTTGTAGCTGTGAATAGGCTGCAGGGGGACGGTGAAGACCAGCAACAGCTTTCAGGGCTGCCACCTTCCGTGTGGGACAAGGAGCCAGACGTGTGCCTTTCGGAAAGAGGCTCTGCCGAGGACGAGAACCATGAGATGTTCCTCCTCTGGGCAAGCCCAGGTCCCAGATCCTGTTGTGCCTGTGAATAGGCTGCAGGGGGACGGTGAAGACCAGCAACAGCTTTCAGGGCTGCCACCTTCGGTGTGGGACAAGGAGCCGGACGTGTGCCTTCTCGGAAAAAGGCTCTGCCGAGGACGAGAGCCATGAGATGTTCCTCCTCTGGGCAAGCCCGGGTCCCAGATCCTGTTGTGCCTGTGAATAGGCTGCAGGGGGAGGGTGAAGACCAGCAACAGCTTTCAGGGCTGCCACCTTCCGTGTGGGACAAGGAGCCGGACGTGTGCCTTTCGGAAAGAGGCTCTGCCGAGGACGAGAACCATGAGATGTTCCTCCTCTGGGCAATCCCGAGTCCCAGATCCTGTTGTGCCTGTGAATAGGCTGCAGGGGGAGGGTGGAGACCAGCAACAGCTTTCAGGGCTGCCACCTTCCGTGTGGGACAAGGAGCCAGACGTGTGCCTTTCGGAAAGAGGCTCTGCCGAGGACGAGAACCATGAGATGTTCCTCCTCTGGGCAATCCCGAGTCCCAGATCCTGTTGTGCCTGTGAATAGGCTGCAGGGGGAGGGTGGAGACCAGCAACAGCTTTCAGGGCTGCCACCTTCCGTGTGGGACAAGGAGCCAGACGTGTGCCTTTCGGAAAGAGGCTCTGCCGAGGACGAGAACCATGAGATGTTCCTCCTCTGGGCAAGCCCGGGTCCCAGATCCTGTTGTAGCTGTGAATAGGCTGCATGGGGACGGTGAAGACCAGCAACATCTTTCAGGGCTGCCACCTTCCGTGTGGGACAAGGAGCCGGACGTGTGCCTTTCAGAAAGAGGCTCTGCCGAGGACGAGAACCATGAGATGTTCCTCCTCTGGGCAAGCCCGGGTCCCAGATCCTGTTGTAGCTGTGAATAGGCTGCATGGGGACGGTGAAGACCAGCAACAGCTTTCAGGGCTGCCACCTTCTGTGTGGGACAAGGAGCCGGACGTGTGCCTTTTCGGAAAGAGGCTCTGCCGAGGACGAGAGCCATGAGATGTTCCTCCTCTTCGCAAGCCCAGGTCCCAGATCCTCTTGTGCCTGTGAATAGGCTGCAGGGGGACGGTGAAGACCAGCAACATCTTTCCGGCCTGACACCTTCCGTGTGGGACAAGTAGGCGGACGTGTGCCTTTCCTGAATCAGGCTCTGCCGAGGACGAGAGCCATGAGATGTTCCTCCTCTGGGCAAGCCTGGGTCCCAGATCCTGTTGTGCCTGTGAATAGGCTGCATGGGGACGGTGAAAACCAGCAACAGCTTTCAGGGCTGCCACCTTCCGTGTGGGACAAGGAGCCGGACGAGTGCCTTTTCGGAATCAGGATCTGCCGAGGACAAGAGCCATGAGATGTTCCTCCTCTGGGCAAGCCGGGATCCCAGATCCTGTTGTGCCTGTGAATAGGCTGGAGGGGGACGGTGAAGACCAGCAACAGCTTTCAGGGCTGCCACCTTCCGTGTGGGACAAGGAGCCGGACGTGTGCCTTTTCGGAAAGAGGCTCTGCCGAGGACGAGAGCCATGAGATGTTCCTCCTCTGGGCAAGCCCAGGTCCCAGATCCTGTTGTGCCTGTGAATAGGCTGCAGGGGGACGGTGAAGACCAGCAACATCTTTCCGGCCTGCCACCTTCCGTGTGGGACAAGGAGCCGGATGTGTGCCTTTCCAGAATTAGGCTCTGTCGAGGACGAGAGCCATGAGATGTTCCTCCTCTGGGCAAGCCCGGGTCCCAGATCCTGTTGTACCTTTGAATAGGCTGCATGGGGACGGTGAAAACCAGCAACATCTTTCAGGGCTGCCACCTTCCGTGTGGGACAAGGAGCCGGACGTGTGCCTTTCCGGAATAAGGCTCCGCCGAGGACGAGAGCCATGAGATGTTCCTTCTTTGGGCAAGCCCGGGTCCCAAATCCTATTGTGCCTGTGAATAGGCTGCATGGGGACGGTGAAGACCAGCAACATCTTTCAGGGCTGCCACCTTCCGTGTGGGACAAGGAGCCGGACGAGTGGCTTTTCGGAATCAGGCTCTGCCGAGGAAGAGAGCCATGAGATGTTCCTCCTCTGGGCAAGCCCAGGTCCCAGATCCTCTTGTGCCTGTGAATAGGCTGCAGGGGGACGGTGAAAACCAGCAACATCTTTCCGGCCTGCCACCTTCCGTGTGGGACAAGGAGCCGGACGTGTGCCTATTCGGAAAGAGGCTCTGCCGAGGACGAGAGCCATGAGATGTTCCTCCTCTGGGCAAGCCCGGGTCCCAGATCCTGTTGTAGCTGTGAATAGGCTGCAGGGGGACGGTGAAGACCAGCAACAGCTTTCAGGGCTGCCACCTTCCGTGTGGGACAAGGAGCCAGACGTGTGCCTTTCGGAAAGAGGCTCTGCCGAGGACGAGAACCATGAGATGTTCCTCCTCTGGGCAAGCCCGGGTCCCAGATCCTGTTGTGCCTGTGAATAGGCTGCAGGGGGAGGGTGAAGACCAGCAACAGCTTTCCGGCCTGCCACCTTCCGTGTGGGACAAGGAGCCGGACGTGTGCCTTTCGGAAAGAGGCTCTGCCGAGGACGAGAGCCATGAGATGTTCCTCCTCTGGGCAAGCCCGGGTCCCAGATCCTGTTGTGCCTGTGAATAGGCTGCAGGGGGAGGGTGAAGACCAGCAACAGCTTTCAGGGCTGCCACCTTCCGTGTGGGACAAGGCGCCGGACGTGTGCCTTTCGGAAAGAGGCTCTGCCGAGGACGAGAACCATGAGATGTTCCTCCTCTGGGCAATCCCGAGTCCCAGATCCTGTTGTGCCTGTGAATAGGCTGCAGGGGGAGGGTGGAGACCAGCAACAGCTTTCAGGGCTGCCACCTTCCGTGTGGGACAAGGAGCCAGACGTGTGCCTTTCGGAAAGAGGCTCTGCCGAGGACGAGAACCATGAGATGTTCCTCCTCTGGGCAATCCCGAGTCCCAGATCCTGTTGTGCCTGTGAATAGGCTGCAGGGGGAGGGTGGAGACCAGCAACAGCTTTCAGGGCTGCCACCTTCCGTGTGGGACAAGGAGCCAGACGTGTGCCTTTCGGAAAGAGGCTCTGCCGAGGACGAGAACCATGAGATGTTCCTCCTCTGGGCAAGCCCGTGTCCCAGATCCTGTTGTGCCTGTGAATAGGCTGCAGGGGGAGGGTGAAGACCAGCAACAGCTTTCAGGACTGCCACCTTCCGTGTGGGACAAGGAGCCGACGTGTGCCTTTCAGAAAGAGGCTCTGCCGAGGACGAGAACCATGAGATGTTCCTCCTCTGGGCAAGCCCAGGTCCCAGATCCTGTTGTGCCTGTGAATAGGCTGCAGGGGGACGGTGAAGACCAGCAACATCTTTCCGGCCTGACACCTTCCGTGTGGGACAAGGAGCCGGACGTGTGCCTTTCCTGAATCAGGCTCTGCCGAGGACGAGAGCCATGAGATGTTCCTCCTCTGGGCAAGCCTGGGTCCCAGATCCTGTTGTGCCTGTGAATAGGCTGCATGGGGACGGTGAAGACCAGCAACATCTTTCAGGGCTGCCACCTTCCGTGTGGGACAAGGAGCCGGACGTGTGCCTTTCAGAAAGAGGCTCTGCCGAGGACGAGAACCATGAGATGTTCCTCCTCTGGGCAAGCCCGGGTCCCAGATCCTGTTGTGCCTGTGAATAGGCTGCAGGGGGACGGTGAAGACCAGCAACAGCTTTCAGGGCTGCCACCTTCCGTGTGGGACAAGGAGCCGGACGTGTGCCTTTTCGGAAAGAGGCTCTGCCGAGGACGAGAGCCATGAGATGTTCCTCCTCTGGGCAAGCCCAGGTCCCAGATCCTGTTGTGCCTGTGAATAGGCTGCAGGGGGACGGTGAAGACCAGCAACATCTTTCCGGCCTGCCACCTTCCGTGTGGGACAAGGAGCCGGATGTGTGCCTTTCCAGAATCAGGCTCTGTCGAGGACGAGAGCCATGAGATGTTCCTCCTCTGGGCAAGCCCGGGTCCCAGATCCTGTTGTACCTTTGAATAGGCTGCATGGGGACGGTGAAAACCAGCAACATCTTTCAGGGCTGCCACCTTCCGTGTGGGACAAGGAGCCGGACGTGTGCCTTTCCGGAATAAGGCTCCGCCGAGGACGAGAGCCATGAGATGTTCCTCCTTTGGGCAAGCCCGGGTCCCAAATCCTATTGTGCCTGTGAATAGGCTGCATGGGGACGGTGAAGACCAGCAACATCTTTCAGGGCTGCCACCTTCCGTGTGGGACAAGGAGCCGGACGAGTGGCTTTTCGGAATCAGGCTCTGCCGAGGAAGAGAGCCATGAGATGTTCCTCCTCTGGGCAAGCCCAGGTCCCAGATCCTCTTGTGCCTGTGAATAGGCTGCAGGGGGACGGTGAAAACCAGCAACATCTTTCCGGCCTGCCACCTTCCGTGTGGGACAAGGAGCCGGACGTGTGCCTATTCGGAAAGAGGCTCTGCCGAGGACGAGAGCCATGAGATGTTCCTCCTCTGGGCAAGCCCGGGTCCCAGATCCTGTTGTAGCTGTGAATAGGCTGCAGGGGGACGGTGAAGACCAGCAACAGCTTTCAGGGCTGCCACCTTCCGTGTGGGACAAGGAGCCAGACGTGTGCCTTTCGGAAAGAGGCTCTGCCGAGGACGAGAACCATGAGATGTTCCTCCTCTGGGCAAGCCCAGGTCCCAGATCCTGTTGTGCCTGTGAATAGGCTGCAGGGGGACGGTGAAGACCAGCAACATCTTTCAGGGCTGCCACCTTCCGTGTGGGACAAGGAGCCGGACGTGTGCCTTTCCTCAATCAGGCTCTGCCGAGGACGAGAGCCATGAGATGTTCCTCCTCTTCGCAAGCCCGGGTCCCAGATCCTGTTGTACCTTTGAATAGGCTGCATGGGGATGGTGAAAACCAGCAACATCTTTCAGGGCTGCCACCTTCCTTGTGGGATAAGGAGCCGGACGAGTGCCTTTTCGGAATCAGGCTCTGCCGAGGACGAGAACCATGAGATGTTCCTCCTCTGGGCAAGCCCAGGTCCCAGATCCTGTTGTAGCTGTGAATAGGCTGCATGGGGACGGTGAAGACCAGCAACAGCTTTCAGGGCTGCCACCTTCCGTGTGGGACAAGGAGCCAGACGTGTGCCTTTCGGAAAGAGGCTCTGCCGAGGACGAGAACCATGAGATGTTCCTCCTCTGGGCAAGCCCAGGTCCCAGATCCTGTTGTGCCTGTGAATAGGCTGCATGGGGACGGTGAAGACCAGCAACATCTTTCAGGGCTGCCACCTTCCGTGTGGGACAAGGAGCCGGACGTGTGCCTTTTCGGAAAGAGGCTCTTCCGAGGAAGAGAGCCATGAGATGTTCCTCCTCTGGGCAAGCCCAGGTCCCAGATCCTCTTGTGCCTGTGAATAGGCTGCAGGGGGACGGTGAAAACCAGCAACATCTTTCCGGCCTGCCACCTTCCGTGTGGGACAAGGAGCCGGACGTGTGCCTATTCGGAAAGAGGCTCTGCCGAGGACGAGAACCATGAGATGTTCCTCCTCTGGGCAAGCCCAGGTCCTAGATCCTGTTGTAGCTGTGAATAGGCTGCAGGGGGACGGTGAAGACCAGCAACAGCTTTCAGGGCTGCCACCTTCCGTGTGGGACAAGGAGCCGGACGTGTGCCTTTTCGGAAAGAGGCTCTGCCGAGGACGAGAGCCATGAGATGTTCCTCCTCTGGGCAAGCCCAGGTCCCAGATCCTGTTGTGCCTGTGAATAGGCTGCAGGGGGACGGTGAAGTCCAGCAACATCTTTCAGGGCTGCCACCTTCCGTGTGGGACAAGGAGCCGGACGTGTGCCTTTCCTCAATCAGGCTCTGCCGAGGACGAGAGCCATGAGATGTTCCTCCTCTTCGCAAGCCCGGGTCCCAGATCCTGTTGTACCTTTGAATAGGCTGCATGGGGATGGTGAAAACCAGCAACATCTTTCAGGGCTGCCACCTTCCTTGTGGGATAAGGAGCCGGACGAGTGCCTTTTCGGAATCAGGCTCTGCCGAGGACGAGAACCATGAGATGTTCCTCCTCTGGGCAAGCCCAGGTCCCAGATCCTGTTGTAGCTGTGAATAGGCTGCATGGGGACGGTGAAGACCAGCAACAGCTTTCAGGGCTGCCACCTTCCGTGTGGGACAAGGAGCCAGACGTGTGCCTTTCGGAAAGAGGCTCTGCCGAGGACGAGAACCATGAGATGTTCCTCCTCTGGGCAAGCCCAGGTCCCAGATCCTGTTGTGCCTGTGAATAGGCTGCATGGGGACGGTGAAGACCAGCAACATCTTTCAGGGCTGCCACCTTCCGTGTGGGACAAGGAGCCGGACGTGTGCCTTTTCGGAAAGAGGCTCTTCCGAGGAAGAGAGCCATGAGATGTTCCTCCTCTGGGCAAGCCCAGGTCCCAGATCCTCTTGTGCCTGTGAATAGGCTGCAGGGGGACGGTGAAAACCAGCAACATCTTTCCGGCCTGCCACCTTCCGTGTGGGACAAGGAGCCGGACGTGTGCCTATTCGGAAAGAGGCTCTGCCGAGGACGAGAACCATGAGATGTTCCTCCTCTGGGCAAGCCCAGGTCCAAGATCCTGTTGTAGCTGTGAATAGGCTGCAGGGGGACGGTGAAGACCAGCAACAGCTTTCAGGGCTGCCACCTTCCGTGTGGGACAAGGAGCCGGACGTGTGCCTTTCGGAAAGAGGCTCTGCCGAGGACGAGAACCATGAGATGTTCCTCCTCTGGGCAATCCCGAGTCCCAGATCCTGTTGTGCCTGTGAATAGGCTGCAGGGGGAGGGTGGAGACCAGCAACAGCTTTCAGGGCTGCCACCTTCCGTGTGGGACAAGGAGCCAGACGTGTGCCTTTCGGAAAGAGGCTCTGCCGAGGACGAGAACCATGAGATGTTCCTCCTCTGGGCAAGCCCGGGTCCCAGATCCTGTTGTAGCTGTGAATAGGCTGCATGGGGACGGTGAAGACCAGCAACAGCTTTCAGGGCTGCCACCTTCCGTGTGGGACAAGGAGCCGGACGTGTGCCTTTCAGAAAGAGGCTCTGCCGAGGACGAGAACCATGAGATGTTCCTCCTCTGGGCAAGCCCGGGTCCCAGATCCTGTTGTAGCTGTGAATAGGCTGCATGGGGACGGTGAAGACCAGCAACAGCTTTCAGGGCTGCCACCTTCTGTGTGGGACAAGGAGCCGGACGTGTGCCTTTTCGGAAAGAGGCTCTGCCGAGGACGAGAGCCATGAGATGTTCCTCCTCTTCGCAAGCCCAGGTCCCAGATCCTCTTGTGCCTGTGAATAGGCTGCAGGGGGACGGTGAAGACCAGCAACATCTTTCCGGCCTGACACCTTCCGTGTGGGACAAGTAGGCGGACGTGTGCCTTTCCTGAATCAGGCTCTGCCGAGGACGAGAGCCATGAGATGTTCCTCCTCTGGGCAAGCCTGGGTCCCAGATCCTGTTGTGCCTGTGAATAGGCTGCATGGGGACGGTGAAAACCAGCAACAGCTTTCAGGGCTGCCACCTTCCGTGTGGGACAAGGAGCCGGACGAGTGCCTTTTCGGAATCAGGATCTGCCGAGGACAAGAGCCATGAGATGTTCCTCCTCTGGGCAAGCCGGGATCCCAGATCCTGTTGTGCCTGTGAATAGGCTGCAGGGGGACGGTGAAGACCAGCAACAGCTTTCAGGGCTGCCACCTTCCGTGTGGGACAAGGAGCCGGACGTGTGCCTTTTCGGAAAGAGGCTCTGCCGAGGACGAGAGCCATGAGATGTTCCTCCTCTGGGCAAGCCCAGGTCCCAGATCCTGTTGTGCCTGTGAATAGGCTGCAGGGGGACGGTGAAGACCAGCAACATCTTTCCGGCCTGCCACCTTCCGTGTGGGACAAGGAGCCGGATGTGTGCCTTTCCAGAATTAGGCTCTGTCGAGGACGAGAGCCATGAGATGTTCCTCCTCTGGGCAAGCCCGGGTCCCAGATCCTGTTGTACCTTTGAATAGGCTGCATGGGGACGGTGAAAACCAGCAACATCTTTCAGGGCTGCCACCTTCCGTGTGGGACAAGGAGCCGGACGTGTGCCTTTCCGGAATAAGGCTCCGCCGAGGACGAGAGCCATGAGATGTTCCTTCTTTGGGCAAGCCCGGGTCCCAAATCCTATTGTGCCTGTGAATAGGCTGCATGGGGACGGTGAAGACCAGCAACATCTTTCAGGGCTGCCACCTTCCGTGTGGGACAAGGAGCCGGACGAGTGGCTTTTCGGAATCAGGCTCTGCCGAGGAAGAGAGCCATGAGATGTTCCTCCTCTGGGCAAGCCCAGGTCCCAGATCCTCTTGTGCCTGTGAATAGGCTGCAGGGGGACGGTGAAAACCAGCAACATCTTTCCGGCCTGCCACCTTCCGTGTGGGACAAGGAGCCGGACGTGTGCCTATTCGGAAAGAGGCTCTGCCGAGGACGAGAGCCATGAGATGTTCCTCCTCTGGGCAAGCCCGGGTCCCAGATCCTGTTGTAGCTGTGAATAGGCTGCAGGGGGACGGTGAAGACCAGCAACAGCTTTCAGGGCTGCCACCTTCCGTGTGGGACAAGGAGCCAGACGTGTGCCTTTCGGAAAGAGGCTCTGCCGAGGACGAGAACCATGAGATGTTCCTCCTCTGGGCAAGCCCGGGTCCCAGATCCTGTTGTGCCTGTGAATAGGCTGCAGGGGGAGGGTGAAGACCAGCAACAGCTTTCCGGCCTGCCACCTTCCGTGTGGGACAAGGAGCCGGACGTGTGCCTTTCGGAAAGAGGCTCTGCCGAGGACGAGAGCCATGAGATGTTCCTCCTCTGGGCAAGCCCGGGTCCCAGATCCTGTTGTGCCTGTGAATAGGCTGCAGGGGGAGGGTGAAGACCAGCAACAGCTTTCAGGGCTGCCACCTTCCGTGTGGGACAAGGCGCCGGACGTGTGCCTTTCGGAAAGAGGCTCTGCCGAGGACGAGAACCATGAGATGTTCCTCCTCTGGGCAATCCCGAGTCCCAGATCCTGTTGTGCCTGTGAATAGGCTGCAGGGGGAGGGTGGAGACCAGCAACAGCTTTCAGGGCTGCCACCTTCCGTGTGGGACAAGGAGCCAGACGTGTGCCTTTCGGAAAGAGGCTCTGCCGAGGACGAGAACCATGAGATGTTCCTCCTCTGGGCAATCCCGAGTCCCAGATCCTGTTGTGCCTGTGAATAGGCTGCAGGGGGAGGGTGGAGACCAGCAACAGCTTTCAGGGCTGCCACCTTCCGTGTGGGACAAGGAGCCAGACGTGTGCCTTTCGGAAAGAGGCTCTGCCGAGGACGAGAACCATGAGATGTTCCTCCTCTGGGCAAGCCCGTGTCCCAGATCCTGTTGTGCCTGTGAATAGGCTGCAGGGGGAGGGTGAAGACCAGCAACAGCTTTCAGGACTGCCACCTTCCGTGTGGGACAAGGAGCCGACGTGTGCCTTTCAGAAAGAGGCTCTGCCGAGGACGAGAACCATGAGATGTTCCTCCTCTGGGCAAGCCCAGGTCCCAGATCCTGTTGTGCCTGTGAATAGGCTGCAGGGGGACGGTGAAGACCAGCAACATCTTTCCGGCCTGACACCTTCCGTGTGGGACAAGGAGCCGGACGTGTGCCTTTCCTGAATCAGGCTCTGCCGAGGACGAGAGCCATGAGATGTTCCTCCTCTGGGCAAGCCTGGGTCCCAGATCCTGTTGTGCCTGTGAATAGGCTGCATGGGGACGGTGAAGACCAGCAACATCTTTCAGGGCTGCCACCTTCCGTGTGGGACAAGGAGCCGGACGTGTGCCTTTCAGAAAGAGGCTCTGCCGAGGACGAGAACCATGAGATGTTCCTCCTCTGGGCAAGCCCGGGTCCCAGATCCTGTTGTGCCTGTGAATAGGCTGCAGGGGGACGGTGAAGACCAGCAACAGCTTTCAGGGCTGCCACCTTCCGTGTGGGACAAGGAGCCGGACGTGTGCCTTTTCGGAAAGAGGCTCTGCCGAGGACGAGAGCCATGAGATGTTCCTCCTCTGGGCAAGCCCAGGTCCCAGATCCTGTTGTGCCTGTGAATAGGCTGCAGGGGGACGGTGAAGACCAGCAACATCTTTCCGGCCTGCCACCTTCCGTGTGGGACAAGGAGCCGGATGTGTGCCTTTCCAGAATCAGGCTCTGTCGAGGACGAGAGCCATGAGATGTTCCTCCTCTGGGCAAGCCCGGGTCCCAGATCCTGTTGTACCTTTGAATAGGCTGCATGGGGACGGTGAAAACCAGCAACATCTTTCAGGGCTGCCACCTTCCGTGTGGGACAAGGAGCCGGACGTGTGCCTTTCCGGAATAAGGCTCCGCCGAGGACGAGAGCCATGAGATGTTCCTCCTTTGGGCAAGCCCGGGTCCCAAATCCTATTGTGCCTGTGAATAGGCTGCATGGGGACGGTGAAGACCAGCAACATCTTTCAGGGCTGCCACCTTCCGTGTGGGACAAGGAGCCGGACGAGTGGCTTTTCGGAATCAGGCTCTGCCGAGGAAGAGAGCCATGAGATGTTCCTCCTCTGGGCAAGCCCAGGTCCCAGATCCTCTTGTGCCTGTGAATAGGCTGCAGGGGGACGGTGAAAACCAGCAACATCTTTCCGGCCTGCCACCTTCCGTGTGGGACAAGGAGCCGGACGTGTGCCTATTCGGAAAGAGGCTCTGCCGAGGACGAGAGCCATGAGATGTTCCTCCTCTGGGCAAGCCCGGGTCCCAGATCCTGTTGTAGCTGTGAATAGGCTGCAGGGGGACGGTGAAGACCAGCAACAGCTTTCAGGGCTGCCACCTTCCGTGTGGGACAAGGAGCCAGACGTGTGCCTTTCGGAAAGAGGCTCTGCCGAGGACGAGAACCATGAGATGTTCCTCCTCTGGGCAAGCCCAGGTCCCAGATCCTGTTGTGCCTGTGAATAGGCTGCAGGGGGACGGTGAAGACCAGCAACAGCTTTCCGGCCTGCCACCTTCCGTGTGGGACAAGAAGCCGGACGTGTGCCTTTTCGGAAAGAGGCTCTGCCGAGGACGAGAGCCATGAGATGTTCCTCCTCTGGGCAAGCCCAGGTCCCAGATCCTGTTGTGCCTGTGAATAGGCTGCAGGGGGACGGTGAAGACCAGCAACATCTTTCAGGGCTGCCACCTTCCGTGTGGGACAAGGAGCCGGACGTGTGCCTTTCCTCAATCAGGCTCTGCCGAGGACGAGAGCCATGAGATGTTCCTCCTCTTCGCAAGCCCGGGTCCCAGATCCTGTTGTACCTTTGAATAGGCTGCATGGGGATGGTGAAAACCAGCAACATCTTTCAGGGCTGCCACCTTCCTTGTGGGATAAGGAGCCGGACGAGTGCCTTTTCGGAATCAGGCTCTGCCGAGGACGAGAACCATGAGATGTTCCTCCTCTGGGCAAGCCCAGGTCCCAGATCCTGTTGTAGCTGTGAATAGGCTGCATGGGGACGGTGAAGACCAGCAACAGCTTTCAGGGCTGCCACCTTCCGTGTGGGACAAGGAGCCAGACGTGTGCCTTTCGGAAAGAGGCTCTGCCGAGGACGAGAACCATGAGATGTTCCTCCTCTGGGCAAGCCCAGGTCCCAGATCCTGTTGTGCCTGTGAATAGGCTGCATGGGGACGGTGAAGACCAGCAACATCTTTCAGGGCTGCCACCTTCCGTGTGGGACAAGGAGCCGGACGTGTGCCTTTTCGGAAAGAGGCTCTTCCGAGGAAGAGAGCCATGAGATGTTCCTCCTCTGGGCAAGCCCAGGTCCCAGATCCTCTTGTGCCTGTGAATAGGCTGCAGGGGGACGGTGAAAACCAGCAACATCTTTCCGGCCTGCCACCTTCCGTGTGGGACAAGGAGCCGGACGTGTGCCTATTCGGAAAGAGGCTCTGCCGAGGACGAGAACCATGAGATGTTCCTCCTCTGGGCAAGCCCAGGTCCTAGATCCTGTTGTAGCTGTGAATAGGCTGCAGGGGGACGGTGAAGACCAGCAACAGCTTTCAGGGCTGCCACCTTCCGTGTGGGACAAGGAGCCGGACGTGTGCCTTTCGGAAAGAGGCTCTGCCGAGGACGAGAGCCATGAGATGTTCCTCCTCTGGGCAAGCCCGGGTCCCAGATCCTGTTGTGCCTGTGAATAGGCTGCAGGGGGAGGGTGAAAACCAGCAACATCTTTCAGGGCTGCCACCTTCCGTGTGGGACAAGGAGCCAGACGTGTGCCTTTCGGAAAGAGGCTCTGCCGAGGACGAGAACCATGAGATGTTCCTCCTCTGGGCAAGCCCAGGTCCCAGATCCTGTTGTAGCTGTGAATAGGTTGCAGGGGGATGGTGAAGACCAGCAACATCTTTCAGGGCTGCCACCTTCCGTGTGGGACAAGGAGCCGGACGTGTGCCTTTTCGGAAAGACACTCTGCCGAGGACGAGAGCCATGAGATGTTCCTCCTCTGGGCAAGCCCAGGTCCCAGATCCTCTTGTGCCTGTGAATAGGCTGCAGGGGGACGGTGAAGACCAGCAACATCTTTCCGGCCTGCCACCTTCCGTGTGGGACAAGGAGCCGGACGAGTGCCTTTTCCGAAAGAGGCTCTGCCGAGGACGAGAGCCATGAGATGTTCCTCCTCTGGGCAAGCCCGGGTCCCAGATCCTGTTGTGCCTGTGAATAGGCTGCAGGGGGAGGGTGAAGACCAGCAACAGCTTTCAGGGCTGCCACCTTCCGTGTGGGACAAGGAGCCAGACGTGTGCCTTTCAGAAAGAGGCTCTGCCGAGGATGAGAACCATGAGATGTTCCTCCTCTGGGCAAGCCTAGGTCCCAGATCCTGTTGTAGCTGTGAATAGCTTGCAGGGGGATGGTGAAGACCAGCAACATCTTTCAGGGCTGCCACCTTCGGTGTGGGACAAGGAGCCGGACGTGTGCCTTTTCGGAAAGAGACTCTGCCGAGGACGAGAGCCATGAGATGTTCCTCCTCTGGGCAAGCCCAGGTCCCAGATCCTGTTGTGCCTGTGAATAGGCTGCAGGGGGACGGTGAAGACCAGCAACATCTTTCCGGCCTGACACCTTCCGTGTGGGACAAGGAGCCGGACGTGTGCCTATTCGGAAAGAGGCTCTGCCGAGGACGAGAGCCATGAGATGTTCCTCCTCTGGGCAAGCCCGGGTCCCAGATCCTGTTGTAGCTGTGAATAGGCTGCAGGGGGACGGTGAAGACCAGCAACAGCTTTCAGGGCTGCCACCTTCCGTGTGGGACAAGGAGCCAGACGTGTGCCTTTCGGAAAGAGGCTCTGCCGAGGACGAGAACCATGAGATGTTCCTCCTCTGGGCAAGCCCAGGTCCCAGATCCTGTTGTGCCTGTGAATAGGCTGCAGGGGGACGGTGAAGACCAGCAACAGCTTTCAGGGCTGCCACCTTCGGTGTGGGACAAGGAGCCGGACGTGTGCCTTCTCGGAAAAAGGCTCTGCCGAGGACGAGAGCCATGAGATGTTCCTCCTCTGGGCAAGCCCGGGTCCCAGATCCTGTTGTGCCTGTGAATAGGCTGCAGGGGGAGGGTGAAGACCAGCAACAGCTTTCAGGGCTGCCACCTTCCGTGTGGGACAAGGAGCCGGACGTGTGCCTTTCGGAAAGAGGCTCTGCCGAGGACGAGAACCATGAGATGTTCCTCCTCTGGGCAATCCCGAGTCCCAGATCCTGTTGTGCCTGTGAATAGGCTGCAGGGGGAGGGTGGAGACCAGCAACAGCTTTCAGGGCTGCCACCTTCCGTGTGGGACAAGGAGCCAGACGTGTGCCTTTCGGAAAGAGGCTCTGCCGAGGACGAGAACCATGAGATGTTCCTCCTCTGGGCAATCCCGAGTCCCAGATCCTGTTGTGCCTGTGAATAGGCTGCAGGGGGAGGGTGGAGACCAGCAACAGCTTTCAGGGCTGCCACCTTCCGTGTGGGACAAGGAGCCAGACGTGTGCCTTTCGGAAAGAGGCTCTGCCGAGGACGAGAACCATGAGATGTTCCTCCTCTGGGCAAGCCCGGGTCCCAGATCCTGTTGTAGCTGTGAATAGGCTGCATGGGGACGGTGAAGACCAGCAACATCTTTCAGGGCTGCCACCTTCCGTGTGGGACAAGGAGCCGGACGTGTGCCTTTCAGAAAGAGGCTCTGCCGAGGACGAGAACCATGAGATGTTCCTCCTCTGGGCAAGCCCGGGTCCCAGATCCTGTTGTAGCTGTGAATAGGCTGCATGGGGACGGTGAAGACCAGCAACAGCTTTCAGGGCTGCCACCTTCTGTGTGGGACAAGGAGCCGGACGTGTGCCTTTTCGGAAAGAGGCTCTGCCGAGGACGAGAGCCATGAGATGTTCCTCCTCTTCGCAAGCCCAGGTCCCAGATCCTCTTGTGCCTGTGAATAGGCTGCAGGGGGACGGTGAAGACCAGCAACATCTTTCCGGCCTGACACCTTCCGTGTGGGACAAGTAGGCGGACGTGTGCCTTTCCTGAATCAGGCTCTGCCGAGGACGAGAGCCATGAGATGTTCCTCCTCTGGGCAAGCCGGGATCCCAGATCCTGTTGTGCCTGTGAATAGGCTGCAGGGGGACGGTGAAGACCAGCAACAGCTTTCAGGGCTGCCACCTTCCGTGTGGGACAAGGAGCCGGACGTGTGCCTTTTCGGAAAGAGGCTCTGCCGAGGACGAGAGCCATGAGATGTTCCTCCTCTGGGCAAGCCCAGGTCCCAGATCCTGTTGTGCCTGTGAATAGGCTGCAGGGGGACGGTGAAGACCAGCAACATCTTTCCGGCCTGCCACCTTCCGTGTGGGACAAGGAGCCGGATGTGTGCCTTTCCAGAATTAGGCTCTGTCGAGGACGAGAGCCATGAGATGTTCCTCCTCTGGGCAAGCCCGGGTCCCAGATCCTGTTGTACCTTTGAATAGGCTGCATGGGGACGGTGAAAACCAGCAACATCTTTCAGGGCTGCCACCTTCCGTGTGGGACAAGGAGCCGGACGTGTGCCTTTCCGGAATAAGGCTCCGCCGAGGACGAGAGCCATGAGATGTTCCTTCTTTGGGCAAGCCCGGGTCCCAAATCCTATTGTGCCTGTGAATAGGCTGCATGGGGACGGTGAAGACCAGCAACATCTTTCAGGGCTGCCACCTTCCGTGTGGGACAAGGAGCCGGACGAGTGGCTTTCCAGAATTAGGCTCTGCCGAGGAAGAGAGCCATGAGATGTTCCTCCTCTGGGCAAGCCCAGGTCCCAGATCCTCTTGTGCCTGTGAATAGGCTGCAGGGGGACGGTGAAAACCAGCAACATCTTTCCGGCCTGCCACCTTCCGTGTGGGACAAGGAGCCGGACGTGTGCCTATTCGGAAAGAGGCTCTGCCGAGGACGAGAGCCATGAGATGTTCCTCCTCTGGGCAAGCCCGGGTCCCAGATCCTGTTGTAGCTGTGAATAGGCTGCAGGGGGACGGTGAAGACCAGCAACAGCTTTCAGGGCTGCCACCTTCCGTGTGGGACAAGGAGCCAGACGTGTGCCTTTCGGAAAGAGGCTCTGCCGAGGACGAGAACCATGAGATGTTCCTCCTCTGGGCAAGCCCGGGTCCCAGATCCTGTTGTGCCTGTGAATAGGCTGCAGGGGGAGGGTGAAGACCAGCAACAGCTTTCCGGCCTGCCACCTTCCGTGTGGGACAAGGAGCCGGACGTGTGCCTTTCGGAAAGAGGCTCTGCCGAGGACGAGAGCCATGAGATGTTCCTCCTCTGGGCAAGCCCGGGTCCCAGATCCTGTTGTGCCTGTGAATAGGCTGCAGGGGGAGGGTGAAGACCAGCAACAGCTTTCAGGGCTGCCACCTTCCGTGTGGGACAAGGCGCCGGACGTGTGCCTTTCGGAAAGAGGCTCTGCCGAGGACGAGAACCATGAGATGTTCCTCCTCTGGGCAATCCCGAGTCCCAGATCCTGTTGTGCCTGTGAATAGGCTGCAGGGGGAGGGTGGAGACCAGCAACAGCTTTCAGGGCTGCCACCTTCCGTGTGGGACAAGGAGCCAGACGTGTGCCTTTCGGAAAGAGGCTCTGCCGAGGACGAGAACCATGAGATGTTCCTCCTCTGGGCAATCCCGAGTCCCAGATCCTGTTGTGCCTGTGAATAGGCTGCAGGGGGAGGGTGGAGACCAGCAACAGCTTTCAGGGCTGCCACCTTCCGTGTGGGACAAGGAGCCAGACGTGTGCCTTTCGGAAAGAGGCTCTGCCGAGGACGAGAACCATGAGATGTTCCTCCTCTGGGCAAGCCCGTGTCCCAGATCCTGTTGTGCCTGTGAATAGGCTGCAGGGGGAGGGTGAAGACCAGCAACAGCTTTCAGGACTGCCACCTTCCGTGTGGGACAAGGAGCCGGACGTGTGCCTTTCAGAAAGAGGCTCTGCCGAGGACGAGAACCATGAGATGTTCCTCCTCTGGGCAAGCCCAGGTCCCAGATCCTGTTGTGCCTGTGAATAGGCTGCAGGGGGTCGGTGAAGACCAGCAACATCTTTCCGGCCTGACACCTTCCGTGTGGGACAAGGAGCCGGACGTGTGCCTTTCCTGAATCAGGCTCTGCCGAGGACGAGAGCCATGAGATGTTCCTCCTCTGGGCAAGCCTGGGTCCCAGATCCTGTTGTGCCTGTGAATAGGCTGCATGGGGACGGTGAAGACCAGCAACATCTTTCAGGGCTGCCACCTTCCGTGTGGGACAAGGAGCCGGACGTGTGCCTTTCAGAAAGAGGCTCTGCCGAGGACGAGAACCATGAGATGTTCCTCCTCTGGGCAAGCCCGGGTCCCAGATCCTGTTGTGCCTGTGAATAGGCTGCAGGGGGACGGTGAAGACCAGCAACAGCTTTCAGGGCTGCCACCTTCCGTGTGGGACAAGGAGCCGGACGTGTGCCTTTTCGGAAAGAGGCTCTGCCGAGGACGAGAGCCATGAGATGTTCCTCCTCTGGGCAAGCCCAGGTCCCAGATCCTGTTGTGCCTGTGAATAGGCTGCAGGGGGACGGTGAAGACCAGCAACATCTTTCCGGCCTGCCACCTTCCGTGTGGGACAAGGAGCCGGATGTGTGCCTTTCCAGAATCAGGCTCTGTCGAGGACGAGAGCCATGAGATGTTCCTCCTCTGGGCAAGCCCGGGTCCCAGATCCTGTTGTACCTTTGAATAGGCTGCATGGGGACGGTGAAAACCAGCAACATCTTTCAGGGCTGCCACCTTCCGTGTGGGACAAGGAGCCGGACGTGTGCCTTTCCGGAATAAGGCTCCGCCGAGGACGAGAGCCATGAGATGTTCCTCCTTTGGGCAAGCCCGGGTCCCAAATCCTATTGTGCCTGTGAATAGGCTGCATGGGGACGGTGAAGACCAGCAACATCTTTCAGGGCTGCCACCTTCCGTGTGGGACAAGGAGCCGGACGAGTGGCTTTTCGGAATCAGGCTCTGCCGAGGAAGAGAGCCATGAGATGTTCCTCCTCTGGGCAAGCCCAGGTCCCAGATCCTCTTGTGCCTGTGAATAGGCTGCAGGGGGACGGTGAAAACCAGCAACATCTTTCCGGCCTGCCACCTTCCGTGTGGGACAAGGAGCCGGACGTGTGCCTATTCGGAAAGAGGCTCTGCCGAGGACGAGAGCCATGAGATGTTCCTCCTCTGGGCAAGCCCGGGTCCCAGATCCTGTTGTAGCTGTGAATAGGCTGCAGGGGGACGGTGAAGACCAGCAACAGCTTTCAGGGCTGCCACCTTCCGTGTGGGACAAGGAGCCAGACGTGTGCCTTTCGGAAAGAGGCTCTGCCGAGGACGAGAACCATGAGATGTTCCTCCTCTGGGCAAGCCCAGGTCCCAGATCCTGTTGTGCCTGTGAATAGGCTGCAGGGGGACGGTGAAGACCAGCAACAGCTTTCCGGCCTGCCACCTTCCGTGTGGGACAAGAAGCCGGACGTGTGCCTTTTCGGAAAGAGGCTCTGCCGAGGACGAGAGCCATGAGATGTTCCTCCTCTGGGCAAGCCCAGGTCCCAGATCCTGTTGTGCCTGTGAATAGGCTGCAGGGGGACGGTGAAGACCAGCAACATCTTTCAGGGCTGCCACCTTCCGTGTGGGACAAGGAGCCGGACGTGTGCCTTTCCTCAATCAGGCTCTGCCGAGGACGAGAGCCATGAGATGTTCCTCCTCTTCGCAAGCCCGGGTCCCAGATCCTGTTGTACCTTTGAATAGGCTGCATGGGGATGGTGAAAACCAGCAACATCTTTCAGGGCTGCCACCTTCCTTGTGGGATAAGGAGCCGGACGAGTGCCTTTTCGGAATCAGGCTCTGCCGAGGACGAGAACCATGAGATGTTCCTCCTCTGGGCAAGCCCAGGTCCCAGATCCTGTTGTAGCTGTGAATAGGCTGCATGGGGACGGTGAAGACCAGCAACAGCTTTCAGGGCTGCCACCTTCCGTGTGGGACAAGGAGCCAGACGTGTGCCTTTCGGAAAGAGGCTCTGCCGAGGACGAGAACCATGAGATGTTCCTCCTCTGGGCAAGCCCAGGTCCCAGATCCTGTTGTGCCTGTGAATAGGCTGCATGGGGACGGTGAAGACCAGCAACATCTTTCAGGGCTGCCACCTTCCGTGTGGGACAAGGAGCCGGACGTGTGCCTTTTCGGAAAGAGGCTCTTCCGAGGAAGAGAGCCATGAGATGTTCCTCCTCTGGGCAAGCCCAGGTCCCAGATCCTCTTGTGCCTGTGAATAGGCTGCAGGGGGACGGTGAAAACCAGCAACATCTTTCCGGCCTGCCACCTTCCGTGTGGGACAAGGAGCCGGACGTGTGCCTATTCGGAAAGAGGCTCTGCCGAGGACGAGAACCATGAGATGTTCCTCCTCTGGGCAAGCCCAGGACCTAGATCCTGTTGTAGCTGTGAATAGGCTGCAGGGGGACGGTGAAGACCAGCAACAGCTTTCAGGGCTGCCACCTTCCGTGTGGGACAAGGAGCCGGACGTGTGCCTTTCGGAAAGAGGCTCTGCCGAGGACGAGAACCATGAGATGTTCCTCCTCTGGGCAAGCCCGGGTCCCAGATCCTGTTGTGCCTGTGAATAGGCTGCAGGGGGAGGGTGAAGACCAGCAACATCTTTCAGGGCTGCCACCTTCCGTGTGGGACAAGGAGCCAGACGTGTGCCTTTCGGAAAGAGGCTCTGCCGAGGACGAGAACCATGAGATGTTCCTCCTCTGGGCAAGCCCAGGTCCCAGATCCTGTTGTAGCTGTGAATAGGTTGCAGGGGGATGGTGAAGACCAGCAACATCTTTCAGGGCTGCCACCTTCCGTGTGGGACAAGGAGCCGGACGTGTGCCTTTTCGGAAAGACACTCTGCCGAGGACGAGAGCCATGAGATGTTCCTCCTCTGGGCAAGCCCAGGTCCCAGATCCTCTTGTGCCTGTGAATAGGCTGCAGGGGGACGGTGAAGACCAGCAACATCTTTCCGGCCTGCCACCTTCCGTGTGGGACAAGGAGCCGGACGAGTGCCTTTTCCGAAAGAGGCTCTGCCGAGGACGAGAGCCATGAGATGTTCCTCCTCTGGGCAAGCCCGGGTCCCAGATCCTGTTGTGCCTGTGAATAGGCTGCAGGGGGAGGGTGAAGACCAGCAACAGCTTTCAGGGCTGCCACCTTCCGTGTGGGACAAGGAGCCAGACGTGTGCCTTTCAGAAAGAGGCTCTGCCGAGGATGAGAACCATGAGATGTTCCTCCTCTGGGCAAGCCTAGGTCCCAGATCCTGTTGTAGCTGTGAATAGCTTGCAGGGGGATGGTGAAGACCAGCAACATCTTTCAGGGCTGCCACCTTCGGTGTGGGACAAGGAGCCGGACGTGTGCCTTTTCGGAAAGAGACTCTGCCGAGGACGAGAGCCATGAGATGTTCCTCCTCTGGGCAAGCCCAGGTCCCAGATCCTGTTGTGCCTGTGAATAGGCTGCAGGGGGACGGTGAAGACCAGCAACATCTTTCCGGCCTGACACCTTCCGTGTGGGACAAGGAGCCGGACGTGTGCCTTTCCTGAATCAGGCTCTGCCGAGGACGAGAGCCATGAGATGTTCCTCCTCTGGGCAATCCCGAGTCCCAGATCCTGTTGTGCCTGTGAATATGCTGCAGGGCAAGGGTGAAGGCCAGCAACAGCTTTCAGGGCTGCCACCTTCGGTGTGGGACAAGGAGCCGGACGTGTGCCTTTCCTGAAACAGGCTCTGCCGAGGACGAGAGCCATGAGATGTTCCTCCTCTGGGCAATCCCGAGTCCCAGATCCTGTTTTGCCTCTGAATAGGCTGCAGGGGGACGGTGAAGACCAGCAACAGCTTTCAGGGCTGCCACCTTCCGTGTGGGACAAGGAGCCGGACGTGTGCCTTTCCTGAATCAGGCTCTGCCGAGGACGAGAGCCATGAGATGTTCCTCCTCTGGGCAAGCCTGTGTCCCAGATCCTGTTGTGCCTGTGAATAGGCTGCATGGGGACGGTGAAAACCAGCAACAGCTTTCAGGGCTGCCACCTTCCGTGTGGGACAAGGAGCCGGACGAGTGCCTTTTCGGAATCAGGCTCTGCCGAGGACGAGAGCCATGAGATGTTCCTCCTCTGGGCAAGCCCGGGTCCCAGATCCTGTTGTGCCTGTGAATAGGCTGCAGGGGGACGGTGAAGACCAGCAACAGCTTTCCGGCCTGCCACCTTCCGTGTGGGACAAGAAGCCGGACGTGTGCCTTTTCGGAAAGAGGCTCTGCCGAGGACGAGAGCCATGAGATGTTCCTCCTCTGGGCAAGCCTGGGTCCCAGATCCTGTTGTGCCTTTGAATAGGCTGCAGGGGGACGGTGAAGACCAGCAACATCTTTCCGGCCTGCCACCTTCCGTGTGGGACAAGGAGCCGGACGAGTGCCTTTTCCGAAAGAGGCTCTGCCGAGGACGAGAGCCATGAGATGTTCCTCCTCTGGGCAAGCCCGGGTCCCAGATCCTGTTGTGCCTGTGAATAGGCTGCAGGGGGAGGGTGAAGACCAGCAACATCTTTCCGGCCTGCCACCTTCCGTGTGGGACAAGGAGCCAGACGTGTGCCTTTCTGAAAGAGGCTCTACCGAGGATGAGAACCATGAGATGTTCCTCCTCTGGGCAAGCCTAGGTCCCAGATCCTGTTGTAGCTGTGAATAGGTTGCAGGGGGATGGTGAAGACCAGCAACATCTTTCAGGGCTGCCACCTTCGGTGTGGGACAAGGAGCCCGACGTGTGCCTTTTCGGAAAGAGACTCTGCCGAGGACGAGAGCCATGAGATGTTCCTCCTCTGGGCAAGCCCAGGTCCCAGATCCTGTTGTGCCTGTGAATAGGCTGCAGGGGGACGGTGAAGACCAGCAACATCTTTCCGGCCTGACACCTTCCGTGTGGGACAAGGAGCCGGACGTGTGCCTTTCCTGAATCAGGCTCTGCCGAGGACGAGAGCCATGAGATGTTCCTCCTCTGGGCAATCCCGAGTCCCAGATCCTGTTGTGCCTGTGAATAGGCTGCAGGGGGAGGGTGAAGGCCAGCAACAGCTTTCAGGGCTGCCACCTTCGGTGTGGGACAAGGAGCCGGACGTGTGCCTTTCCTGAAACAGGCTCTGCCGAGGACGAGAGCCATGAGATGTTCCTCCTCTGGGCAATCCCGAGTCCCAGATCCTGTTTTGCCTCTGAATAGGCTGCAGGGGGACGGTGAAGACCAGCAACAGCTTTCAGGGCTGCCACCTTCCGTGTGGGACAAGGAGCCGGACGTGTGCCTTTCCTGAATCAGGCTCTGCCGAGGACGAGAGCCATGAGATGTTCCTCCTCTTCGCAAGCCCAGGTCCCAGATCCTCTTGTGCCTGTGAATAGGCTGCAGGGGGACGGTGAAGACCAGCAACAGCTTTCCGGCCTGACACCTTCCGTGTGGGACAAGGAGCCGGACGTGTGCCTTTCCTGAATCAGGCTCTGCCGAGGACGAGAGCCATGAGATGTTCCTCCTCTGGGCAAGCCTGTGTCCCAGATCCTGTTGTGCCTGTGAATAGGCTGCATGGGGACGGTGAAAACCAGCAACAGCTTTCAGGGCTGCCACCTTCCGTGTGGGACAAGGAGCCGGACGAGTGCCTTTTCGGAATCAGGCTCTGCCGAGGACGAGAGCCATGAGATGTTCCTCCTCTGGGCAAGCCCGGGTCCCAGATCCTGTTGTGCCTGTGAATAGGCTGCAGGGGGACGGTGAAGACCAGCAACAGCTTTCCGGCCTGCCACCTTCCGTGTGGGACAAGAAGCCGGACGTGTGCCTTTTCGGAAAGAGGCTCTGCCGAGGACGAGAGCCATGAGATGTTCCTCCTCTGGGCAAGCCCAGGTCCCAGATCCTGTTGTGCCTGTGAATAGGCTGCAGGGGGACGGTGAAGACCAGCAACATCTTTCCGGCCTGCCACCTTCCGTGTGGGACAAGGAGCCGGACGTGTGCCTTTCCTCAATCAGGCTCTGCCGAGGACGAGAGCCATGAGATGTTCCTCCTCTGGGCAAGCCCGGGTCCCAGATCCTGTTGTACCTTTGAATAGGCTGCAGGGGGACGGTGAAGACCAGCAACAGCTTTCAGGGCTGCCACCTTCGGTGTGGGACAAGGAGCCGGACGTGTGCCTTCTCGGAAACAGGCTCTGCCGAGGACGAGAGCCATGAGATGTTCCTCCTCTGGGCAAGCCCGGGTCCCAGATCCTGTTGTGCCTGTGAATAGGCTGCAGGGGGAGGGTGAAGACCAGCAACAGCTTTCAGGGCTGCCACCTTCCGTGTGGGACAAGGAGCCGGACGTGTGCCTTTCGGAAAGAGGCTCTGCCGAGGACGAGAACCATGAGATGTTCCTCCTCTGGGCAATCCCGAGTCCCAGATCCTGTTGTGCCTGTGAATAGGCTGCAGGGGGAGGGTGGAGACCAGCAACAGCTTTCAGGGCTGCCACCTTCCGTGTGGGACAAGGAGCCAGACGTGTGCCTTTCGGAAAGAGGCTCTGCCGAGGACGAGAACCATGAGATGTTCCTCCTCTGGGCAAGCCCAGGTCCCAGATCCTGTTGTAGCTGTGAATAGGTTGCAGGGGGACGGTGAAGACCAGCAACATCTTTCAGGGCTGCCACCTTCCGTGTGGGACAAGGAGCCGGACGTGTGCCTTTTCGGAAAGAGACTCTGCCGAGGACGAGAGCCATGAGATGTTCCTCCTCTGGGCAAGCCCAGGTCCCAGATCCTCTTGTGCCTGTGAATAGGCTGCAGGGGGACGGTGAAGACCAGCAACATCTTTCCGGCCTGCCACCTTCCGTGTGGGACAAGGAGCCGGACGTGTGCCTTTCCTGAATCAGGCTCTGCCGAGGACGAGAACCATGAGATGTTCCTCCTCTGGGCAAGCCCAGGTCCCAGATCCTGTTGTGCCTGTGAATAGGCTGCAGGGGGATGGTGAAGACCAGCAACATCTTTCAGGGCTGCCACCTTCCGTGTGGGACAAGGAGCCGGACGTGTGCCTTTTCGGAAAGAGGCTCTGCCGAGGAAGAGAGCCATGAGATGTTCCTCCTCTGGGCAAGCCCAGGTCCCAGATCCTCTTGTGCCTGTGAATAGGCTGCAGGGGGACGGTGAAAACCAGCAACATCTTTCCGGCCTGCCACCTTCCGTGTGGGACAAGGAGCCGGACGTGTGCCTATTCGGAAAGAGGCTCTGCCGAGGACGAGAGCCATGAGATGTTCCTCCTCTGGGCAAGCCCGGGTCCCAGATCCTGTTGTAGCTGTGAATAGGCTGCAGGGGGACGGTGAAGACCAGCAACAGCTTTCAGGGCTGCCACCTTCCGTGTGGGACAAGGAGCCAGACGTGTGCCTTTCGGAAAGAGGCTCTGCCGAGGACGAGAACCATGAGATGTTCCTCCTCTGGGCAAGCCCAGGTCCCAGATCCTGTTGTGCCTGTGAATAGGCTGCAGGGGGACGGTGAAGACCAGCAACAGCTTTCAGGGCTGCCACCTTCGGTGTGGGACAAGGAGCCGGACGTGTGCCTTCTCGGAAAAAGGCTCTGCCGAGGACGAGAGCCATGAGATGTTCCTCCTCTGGGCAAGCCCGGGTCCCAGATCCTGTTGTGCCTGTGAATAGGCTGCAGGGGGAGGGTGAAGACCAGCAACAGCTTTCAGGGCTGCCACCTTCCGTGTGGGACAAGGAGCCGGACGTGTGCCTTTCGGAAAGAGGCTCTGCCGAGGACGAGAACCATGAGATGTTCCTCCTCTGGGCAATCCCGAGTCCCAGATCCTGTTGTGCCTGTGAATAGGCTGCAGGGGGAGGGTGGAGACCAGCAACAGCTTTCAGGGCTGCCACCTTCCGTGTGGGACAAGGAGCCAGACGTGTGCCTTTCGGAAAGAGGCTCTGCCGAGGACGAGAACCATGAGATGTTCCTCCTCTGGGCAATCCCGAGTCCCAGATCCTGTTGTGCCTGTGAATAGGCTGCAGGGGGAGGGTGGAGACCAGCAACAGCTTTCAGGGCTGCCACCTTCCGTGTGGGACAAGGAGCCAGACGTGTGCCTTTCGGAAAGAGGCTCTGCCGAGGACGAGAACCATGAGATGTTCCTCCTCTGGGCAAGCCCGGGTCCCAGATCCTGTTGTAGCTGTGAATAGGCTGCATGGGGACGGTGAAGACCAGCAACATCTTTCAGGGCTGCCACCTTCCGTGTGGGACAAGGAGCCGGACGTGTGCCTTTCAGAAAGAGGCTCTGCCGAGGACGAGAACCATGAGATGTTCCTCCTCTGGGCAAGCCCGGGTCCCAGATCCTGTTGTAGCTGTGAATAGGCTGCATGGGGACGGTGAAGACCAGCAACAGCTTTCAGGGCTGCCACCTTCTGTGTGGGACAAGGAGCCGGACGTGTGCCTTTTCGGAAAGAGGCTCTGCCGAAGACGAGAGCCATGAGATGTTCCTCCTCTTCGCAAGCCCAGGTCCCAGATACTCTTGTGCCTGTGAATAGGCTGCAGGGGGACGGTGAAGACCAGCAACATCTTTCCGGCCTGACACCTTCCGTGTGGGACAAGTAGGCGGACGTGTGCCTTTCCTGAATCAGGCTCTGCCGAGGACGAGAGCCATGAGATGTTCCTCCTCTGGGCAAGCCTGGGTCCCAGATCCTGTTGTGCCTGTGAATAGGCTGCATGGGGACGGTGAAAACCAGCAACAGCTTTCAGGGCTGCCACCTTCCGTGTGGGACAAGGAGCCGGACGAGTGCCTTTTCGGAATCAGGATCTGCCGAGGACAAGAGCCATGAGATGTTCCTCCTCTGGGCAAGCCGGGATCCCAGATCCTGTTGTGCCTGTGAATAGGCTGCAGGGGGACGGTGAAGACCAGCAACAGCTTTCAGGGCTGCCACCTTCCGTGTGGGACAAGGAGCCGGACGTGTGCCTTTTCGGAAAGAGGCTCTGCCGAGGACGAGAGCCATGAGATGTTCCTCCTCTGGGCAAGCCCAGGTCCCAGATCCTGTTGTGCCTGTGAATAGGCTGCAGGGGGACGGTGAAGACCAGCAACATCTTTCCGGCCTGCCACCTTCCGTGTGGGACAAGGAGCCGGATGTGTGCCTTTCCAGAATTAGGCTCTGTCGAGGACGAGAGCCATGAGATGTTCCTCCTCTGGGCAAGCCCGGGTCCCAGATCCTGTTGTACCTTTGAATAGGCTGCATGGGGACGGTGAAAACCAGCAACATCTTTCAGGGCTGCCACCTTCCGTGTGGGACAAGGAGCCGGACGTGTGCCTTTCCGGAATAAGGCTCCGCCGAGGACGAGAGCCATGAGATGTTCCTTCTTTGGGCAAGCCCGGGTCCCAAATCCTATTGTGCCTGTGAATAGGCTGCATGGGGACGGTGAAGACCAGCAACATCTTTCAGGGCTGCCACCTTCCGTGTGGGACAAGGAGCCGGACGAGTGGCTTTTCGGAATCAGGCTCTGCCGAGGAAGAGAGCCATGAGATGTTCCTCCTCTGGGCAAGCCCAGGTCCCAGATCCTCTTGTGCCTGTGAATAGGCTGCAGGGGGACGGTGAAAACCAGCAACATCTTTCCGGCCTGCCACCTTCCGTGTGGGACAAGGAGCCGGACGTGTGCCTATTCGGAAAGAGGCTCTGCCGAGGACGAGAGCCATGAGATGTTCCTCCTCTGGGCAAGCCCGGGTCCCAGATCCTGTTGTAGCTGTGAATAGGCTGCAGGGGGACGGTGAAGACCAGCAACAGCTTTCAGGGCTGCCACCTTCCGTGTGGGACAAGGAGCCAGACGTGTGCCTTTCGGAAAGAGGCTCTGCCGAGGACGAGAACCATGAGATGTTCCTCCTCTGGGCAAGCCCGGGTCCCAGATCCTGTTGTGCCTGTGAATAGGCTGCAGGGGGAGGGTGAAGACCAGCAACAGCTTTCCGGCCTGCCACCTTCCGTGTGGGACAAGGAGCCGGACGTGTGCCTTTCGGAAAGAGGCTCTGCCGAGGACGAGAGCCATGAGATGTTCCTCCTCTGGGCAAGCCCGGGTCCCAGATCCTGTTGTGCCTGTGAATAGGCTGCAGGGGGAGGGTGAAGACCAGCAACAGCTTTCAGGGCTGCCACCTTCCGTGTGGGACAAGGCGCCGGACGTGTGCCTTTCGGAAAGAGGCTCTGCCGAGGACGAGAACCATGAGATGTTCCTCCTCTGGGCAATCCCGAGTCCCAGATCCTGTTGTGCCTGTGAATAGGCTGCAGGGGGAGGGTGGAGACCAGCAACAGCTTTCAGGGCTGCCACCTTCCGTGTGGGACAAGGAGCCAGACGTGTGCCTTTCGGAAAGAGGCTCTGCCGAGGACGAGAACCATGAGATGTTCCTCCTCTGGGCAATCCCGAGTCCCAGATCCTGTTGTGCCTGTGAATAGGCTGCAGGGGGAGGGTGGAGACCAGCAACAGCTTTCAGGGCTGCCACCTTCCGTGTGGGACAAGGAGCCAGACGTGTGCCTTTCGGAAAGAGGCTCTGCCGAGGACGAGAACCATGAGATGTTCCTCCTCTGGGCAAGCCCGTGTCCCAGATCCTGTTGTGCCTGTGAATAGGCTGCAGGGGGAGGGTGAAGACCAGCAACAGCTTTCAGGACTGCCACCTTCCGTGTGGGACAAGGAGCCGGACGTGTGCCTTTCAGAAAGAGGCTCTGCCGAGGACGAGAACCATGAGATGTTCCTCCTCTGGGCAAGCCCAGGTCCCAGATCCTGTTGTGCCTGTGAATAGGCTGCAGGGGGAGGGTGAAGACCAGCAACATCTTTCCGGCCTGACACCTTCCGTGTGGGACAAGGAGCCGGACGTGTGCCTTTCCTGAATCAGGCTCTGCCGAGGACGAGAGCCATGAGATGTTCCTCCTCTGGGCAAGCCTGGGTCCCAGATCCTGTTGTGCCTGTGAATAGGCTGCATGGGGACGGTGAAGACCAGCAACATCTTTCAGGGCTGCCACCTTCCGTGTGGGACAAGGAGCCGGACGTGTGCCTTTCAGAAAGAGGCTCTGCCGAGGACGAGAACCATGAGATGTTCCTCCTCTGGGCAAGCCCGGGTCCCAGATCCTGTTGTGCCTGTGAATAGGCTGCAGGGGGACGGTGAAGACCAGCAACAGCTTTCAGGGCTGCCACCTTCCGTGTGGGACAAGGAGCCGGACGTGTGCCTTTTCGGAAAGAGGCTCTGCCGAGGACGAGAGCCATGAGATGTTCCTCCTCTGGGCAAGCCCAGGTCCCAGATCCTGTTGTGCCTGTGAATAGGCTGCAGGGGGACGGTGAAGACCAGCAACATCTTTCCGGCCTGCCACCTTCCGTGTGGGACAAGGAGCCGGATGTGTGCCTTTCCAGAATCAGGCTCTGTCGAGGACGAGAGCCATGAGATGTTCCTCCTCTGGGCAAACCCGGGTCCCAGATCCTGTTGTACCTTTGAATAGGCTGCATGGGGACGGTGAAAACCAGCAACATCTTTCAGGGCTGCCACCTTCCGTGTGGGACAAGGAGCCGGACGTGTGCCTTTCCGGAATAAGGCTCCGCCGAGGACGAGAGCCATGAGATGTTCCTCCTTTGGGCAAGCCCGGGTCCCAAATCCTATTGTGCCTGTGAATAGGCTGCATGGGGACGGTGAAGACCAGCAACATCTTTCAGGGCTGCCACCTTCCGTGTGGGACAAGGAGCCGGACGAGTGGCTTTTCGGAATCAGGCTCTGCCGAGGAAGAGAGCCATGAGATGTTCCTCCTCTGGGCAAGCCCAGGTCCCAGATCCTCTTGTGCCTGTGAATAGGCTGCAGGGGGACGGTGAAAACCAGCAACATCTTTCCGGCCTGCCACCTTCCGTGTGGGACAAGGAGCCGGACGTGTGCCTATTCGGAAAGAGGCTCTGCCGAGGACGAGAGCCATGAGATGTTCCTCCTCTGGGCAAGCCCGGGTCCCAGATCCTGTTGTAGCTGTGAATAGGCTGCAGGGGGACGGTGAAGACCAGCAACAGCTTTCAGGGCTGCCACCTTCCGTGTGGGACAAGGAGCCAGACGTGTGCCTTTCGGAAAGAGGCTCTGCCGAGGACGAGAACCATGAGATGTTCCTCCTCTGGGCAAGCCCAGGTCCCAGATCCTGTTGTGCCTGTGAATAGGCTGCAGGGGGACGGTGAAGACCAGCAACAGCTTTCCGGCCTGCCACCTTCCGTGTGGGACAAGCAGCCGGACGTGTGCCTTTTCGGAAAGAGGCTCTGCCGAGGACGAGAGCCATGAGATGTTCCTCCTCTGGGCAAGCCCAGGTCCCAGATCCTGTTGTGCCTGTGAATAGGCTGCAGGGGGACGGTGAAGACCAGCAACATCTTTCAGGGCTGCCACCTTCCGTGTGGGACAAGGAGCCGGACGTGTGCCTTTCCTCAATCAGGCTCTGCCGAGGACGAGAGCCATGAGATGTTCCTCCTCTTCGCAAGCCCGGGTCCCAGATCCTGTTGTACCTTTGAATAGGCTGCATGGGGATGGTGAAAACCAGCAACATCTTTCAGGGCTGCCACCTTCCTTGTGGGATAAGGAGCCGGACGAGTGCCTTTTCGGAATCAGGCTCTGCCGAGGACGAGAACCATGAGATGTTCCTCCTCTGGGCAAGCCCAGGTCCCAGATCCTGTTGTAGCTGTGAATAGGCTGCATGGGGACGGTGAAGACCAGCAACAGCTTTCAGGGCTGCCACCTTCCGTGTGGGACAAGGAGCCAGACGTGTGCCTTTCGGAAAGAGGCTCTGCCGAGGACGAGAACCATGAGATGTTCCTCCTCTGGGCAAGCCCAGGTCCCAGATCCTGTTGTGCCTGTGAATAGGCTGCATGGGGACGGTGAAGACCAGCAACATCTTTCAGGGCTGCCACCTTCCGTGTGGGACAAGGAGCCGGACGTGTGCCTTTTCGGAAAGAGGCTCTTCCGAGGAAGAGAGCCATGAGATGTTCCTCCTCTGGGCAAGCCCAGGTCCCAGATCCTCTTGTGCCTGTGAATAGGCTGCAGGGGGACGGTGAAAACCAGCAACATCTTTCCGGCCTGCCACCTTCCGTGTGGGACAAGGAGCCGGACGTGTGCCTATTCGGAAAGAGGCTCTGCCGAGGACGAGAACCATGAGATGTTCCTCCTCTGGGCAAGCCCAGGTCCTAGATCCTGTTGTAGCTGTGAATAGGCTGCAGGGGGACGGTGAAGACCAGCAACAGCTTTCAGGGCTGCCACCTTCCGTGTGGGACAAGGAGCCGGACGTGTGCCTTTCGGAAAGAGGCTCTGCCGAGGACGAGAACCATGAGATGTTCCTCCTCTGGGCAAGCCCGGGTCCCAGATCCTGTTGTGCCTGTGAATAGGCTGCAGGGGGAGGGTGAAGACCAGCAACATCTTTCAGGGCTGCCACCTTCCGTGTGGGACAAGGAGCCAGACGTGTGCCTTTCGGAAAGAGGCTCTGCCGAGGACGAGAACCATGAGATGTTCCTCCTCTGGGCAAGCCCAGGTCCCAGATCCTGTTGTAGCTGTGAATAGGTTGCAGGGGGATGGTGAAGACCAGCAACATCTTTCAGGGCTGCCACCTTCCGTGTGGGACAAGGAGCCGGACGTGTGCCTTTTCGGAAAGACACTCTGCCGAGGACGAGAGCCATGAGATGTTCCTCCTCTGGGCAAGCCCAGGTCCCAGATCCTCTTGTGCCTGTGAATAGGCTGCAGGGGGACGGTGAAGACCAGCAACATCTTTCCGGCCTGCCACCTTCCGTGTGGGACAAGGAGCCGGACGAGTGCCTTTTCCGAAAGAGGCTCTGCCGAGGACGAGAGCCATGAGATGTTCCTCCTCTGGGCAAGCCCGGGTCCCAGATCCTGTTGTGCCTGTGAATAGGCTGCAGGGGGAGGGTGAAGACCAGCAACAGCTTTCAGGGCTGCCACCTTCCGTGTGGGACAAGGAGCCAGACGTGTGCCTTTCAGAAAGAGGCTCTGCCGAGGATGAGAACCATGAGATGTTCCTCCTCTGGGCAAGCCTAGGTCCCAGATCCTGTTGTAGCTGTGAATAGCTTGCAGGGGGATGGTGAAGACCAGCAACATCTTTCAGGGCTGCCACCTTCGGTGTGGGACAAGGAGCCGGACGTGTGCCTTTTCGGAAAGAGACTCTGCCGAGGACGAGAGCCATGAGATGTTCCTCCTCTGGGCAAGCCCAGGTCCCAGATCCTGTTGTGCCTGTGAATAGGCTGCAGGGGGACGGTGAAGACCAGCAACATCTTTCCGGCCTGACACCTTCCGTGTGGGACAAGGAGCCGGACGTGTGCCTTTCCTGAATCAGGCTCTGCCGAGGACGAGAGCCATGAGATGTTCCTCCTCTGGGCAATCCCGAGTCCCAGATCCTGTTGTGCCTGTGAATAGGCTGCAGGGGGAGGGTGAAGGCCAGCAACAGCTTTCAGGGCTGCCACCTTCCGTGTGGGACAAGGAGCCGGACGTGTGCCTTTCGGAAAGAGGCTCTGCCGAGGACGAGAACCATGAGATGTTCCTCCTCTGGGCAAGCCCAGGTCCCAGATCCTGTTGTGCCTGTGAATAGGCTGCAGGGGGACGGTGAAGACCAGCAACATCTTTCCGGCCTGACACCTTCCGTGTGGGACAAGGAGCCGGACGTGTGCCTTTCCTGAATCAGGCTCTGCCGAGGACGAGAGCCATGAGATGTTCCTCCTCTGGGCAATCCCGAGTCCCAGATCCTGTTGTGCCTGTGAATAGGCTGCAGGGGGAGGGTGAAGGCCAGCAACAGCTTTCAGGGCTGCCACCTTCGGTGTGGGACAAGGAGCCGGACGTGTGCCTTTCCTGAAACAGGCTCTGCCGAGGACGAGAGCCATGAGATGTTCCTCCTCTGGGCAATCCCGAGTCCCAGATCCTGTTTTGCCTCTGAATAGGCTGCAGGGGGACGGTGAAGACCAGCAACAGCTTTCAGGGCTGCCACCTTCCGTGTGGGACAAGGAGCCGGACGTGTGCCTTTCCTGAATCAGGCTCTGCCGAGGACGAGAGCCATGAGATGTTCCTCCTCTTCGCAAGCCCAGGTCCCAGATCCTCTTGTGCCTGTGAATAGGCTGCAGGGGGACGGTGAAGACCAGCAACAGCTTTCCGGCCTGACACCTTCCGTGTGGGACAAGGAGCCGGACGTGTGCCTTTCCTGAATCAGGCTCTGCCGAGGACGAGAGCCATGAGATGTTCCTCCTCTGGGCAAGCCTGTGTCCCAGATCCTGTTGTGCCTGTGAATAGGCTGCATGGGGACGGTGAAAACCAGCAACAGCTTTCAGGGCTGCCACCTTCCGTGTGGGACAAGGAGCCGGACGAGTGCCTTTTCGGAATCAGGCTCTGCCGAGGACGAGAGCCATGAGATGTTCCTCCTCTGGGCAAGCCCGGGTCCCAGATCCTGTTGTGCCTGTGAATAGGCTGCAGGGGGACGGTGAAGACCAGCAACAGCTTTCCGGCCTGCCACCTTCCGTGTGGGACAAGAAGCCGGACGTGTGCCTTTTCGGAAAGAGGCTCTGCCGAGGACGAGAGCCATGAGATGTTCCTCCTCTGGGCAAGCCCAGGTCCCAGATCCTGTTGTGCCTGTGAATAGGCTGCAGGGGGACGGTGAAGACCAGCAACATCTTTCCGGCCTGCCACCTTCCGTGTGGGACAAGGAGACGGACGTGTGCCTTTCCTCAATCAGGCTCTGCCGAGGACGAGAGCCATGAGATGTTCCTCCTCTGGGCAAGCCCGGGTCCCAGATCCTGTTGTACCTTTGAATAGGCTGCATGGGGACGGTGAAAACCAGCAACATCTTTCAGGGCTGCCACCTTCCGTGTGGGACAAGGAGCCAGACGTGTGCCTTTCGTAAAGAGGCTCTGCCGAGGACGAGAACCATGAGATGTTCCTCCTCTGGGCAAGCCCAGGTCCCAGATCCTGTTGTGCCTGTGAATAGGCTGCAGGGGGACGGTGAAGACCAGCAACATCTTTCAGGGCTGCCACCTTCCGTGTGGGACAAGGAGCCGGACGTGTGCCTTTTCGGAAAGAGGCTCTTCCGAGGAAGAGAGCCATGAGATGTTCCTCCTCTGGGCAAGCCCAGGTCCCAGATCCTCTTGTGCCTGTGAATAGGCTGCAGGGGGACGGTGAAAACCAGCAACATCTTTCCGGCCTGCCACCTTCCGTGTGGGACAAGGAGCCGGACGTGTGCCTATTCGGAAAGAGGCTCTGCCGAGGACGAGAACCATGAGATGTTCCTCCTCTGAGCAAGCCCAGGTCCTAGATCCTGTTGTAGCTGTGAATAGGCTGCAGGGGGACGGTGAAGACCAGCAACAGCTTTCAGGGCTGCCACCTTCCGTGTGGGACAAGGAGCCGGACGTGTGCCTTTCGGAAAGAGGCTCTGCCGAGGACGAGAACCATGAGATGTTCCTCCTCTGGGCAAGCCCGGGTCCCAGATCCTGTTGTGCCTGTGAATAGGCTGCAGGGGGAGGGTGAAGACCAGCAACATCTTTCAGGGCTGCCACCTTCCGTGTGGGACAAGGAGCCAGACGTGTGCCTTTCGGAAAGAGGCTCTGCCGAGGACGAGAACCATGAGATGTTCCTCCTCTGGGCAAGCCCAGGTCCCAGATCCTGTTGTAGCTGTGAAGAGGTTGCAGGGGGACGGTGAAGACCAGCAACATCTTTCAGGGCTGCCACCTTCCGTGTGGGACAAGGAGCCGGACGTGTGCCTTTTCGGAAAGAGACTCTGCCGAGGACGAGAGCCATGAGATGTTCCTCCTCTGGGCAAGCCCAGGTCCCAGATCCTCTTGTGCCTGTGAATAGGCTGCAGGGGGACGGTGAAGACCAGCAACATCTTTCCGGCCTGCCACCTTCCGTGTGGGACAAGGAGCCGGACGTGTGCCTTTCCTGAATCAGGCTCTGCCGAGGACGAGAGCCATGAGATGTTCCTCCTCTGGGCAAGCCTGGGTCCCAGATCCTGTTGTGCCTGTGAATAGGCTGCATGGGGACGGTGAAAACCAGCAACAGCTTTCAGGGCTGCCACCTTCCGTGTGGGACAAGGAGCCGGATGTGTGCCTTTCAGAAAGAGGCTCTGCCGAGGACGAGAACCATGAGATGTTCCTCCTCTGGGCAAGCCCGGGTCCCAGATCCTGTTGTAGCTGTGAATAGGCTGCAGGGAAACGGTGAAGACCAGCAACAGCTTTCAGGGCTGCCACCTTCCGTGTGGGACAAGGAGCCGGACGTGTGCCTTTCTTGAATCAGGCTCTGCCGAGGACGAGAGCCATGAGATGTTCCTCCTCTTCGCAAGCCCAGGTCCCAGATCCTCTTGTGCCTGTGAATAGGCTGCAGGGGGACGGTGAAGACCAGCAACAGCTTTCCGGCCTGCCACCTTCCGTGTGGGACAAGGAGCCGGACGTGTGCCTTTCCTGAATCAGGCTCTGCCGAGGACGAGAGCCATGAGATGTTCCTCCTCTGGGCAAGCCTGTGTCCCAGATCCTGTTGTGCCTGTGAATAGGCTGCATGGGGACGGTGAAAACCAGCAACAGCTTTCAGGGCTGCCACCTTCCGTGTGGGACAAGGAGCCGGACGAGTGCCTTTTCGGAATCAGGCTCTGCCGAGGACGAGAGCCATGAGATGTTCCTCCTCTGGGCAAGCCCGGGCCCCAGATCCTGTTGTGCCTGTGAATAGGCTGCAGGGGGACGGTGAAGACCAGCAACATCTTTCCGGCCTGCCACCTTCCGTGTGGCACAAGAAGCCGGACGTGTGCCTTTTCGGAAAGAGGCTCTGCCGAGGACGAGAGCCATGAGATGTTCCTCCTCTGGGCAAGCCCAGGTCCCAGATCCTGTTGTGCCTGTGAATAGGCTGCAGGGGGACGGTGAAGACCAGCAACATCTTTCCGGCCTGCCACCTTCCGTGTGGGACAAGGAGCCGGACGTGTGCCTTTTCGGAAAGAGGCTCTGCCGAGGAAGAGAGCCATGAGATGTTCCTCCTCTGGGCAAGCCCAGGTCCCAGATTCTCTTGTGCCTGTGAATAGGCTGCAGGGGGACGGTGAAAACCAGCAACATCTTTCCGGCCTGCCACCTTCCGTGTGGGACAAGGAGCCGGACGTGTGCCTATTCGGAAAGAGGCTCTGCCGAGGACGAGAACCATGAGATGTTCCTCCTCTGAGCAAGCCCAGGTCCTAGATCCTGTTGTAGCTGTGAATAGGCTGCAGGGGGACGGTGAAGACCAGCAACAGCTTTCAGGGCTGCCACCTTCCGTGTGGGACAAGGAGCCGGACGTGTGCCTTTCGGAAAGAGGCTCTGCCGAGGACGAGAACCATGAGATGTTCCTCCTCTGGGCAAGCCCGGGTCCCAGATCCTGTTGTGCCTGTGAATAGGCTGCAGGGGGACGGTGAAGACCAGCAACATCTTTCAGGGCTGCCACCTTCCGTGTGGGACAAGGAGCCAGACGTGTGCCTTTCGGAAAGAGGCTCTGCCGAGGACGAGAGCCATGAGATGTTCCTCCTCTGGGCAAGCCCAGGTCCCAGATCCTGTTGTAGCTGTGAATAGGTTGCAGGGGGACGGTGAAGACCAGCAACATCTTTCAGGGCTGCCACCTTCCGTGTGGGACAAGGAGCCGGACGTGTGCCTTTTCGGAAAGAGACTCTGCCGAGGACGAGAGCCATGAGATGTTCCTCCTCTGGGCAAGCCCGGGTCCCAGATCCTGTTGTGCCTGTGAATAGGCTGCAGGGGGAGGGTGAAGACCAGCAACAGCTTTCAGGGCTGCCACCTTCGGTGTGGGACAAGGAGCCAGACTTGTGCCTTTCTGAAAGAGGCTCTGCCGAGGATGAGAACCATGAGATGTTCCTCCTCTGGGCAAGCCTAGGTCCCAGATCCTGTTGTAGCTGTGAATAGGTTGCAGGGGGACGGTGAAGACCAGCAACATCTTTCAGGGCTGCCACCTTCGGTGTGGGACAAGGAGCCGGACGTGTGCCTTTTCGGAAAGAGACTCTGCCGAGGACGAGAGCCATGAGATGTTCCTCCTCTGGGCAAGCCCAGGTCCCAGATCCTGTTGTGCCTGTGAATAGGCTGCAGGGGGACGGTGAAGACCAGCAACATCTTTCCGGCCTGACACCTTCCGTGTGGGACAGGGAGCCGGACGTGTGCCTTTCCTGAATCAGGCTCTGCCGAGGACGAGAGCCATGAGATGTTCCTCCTCTGGGCAAGCCTGGGTCCCAGATCCTGTTGTGCCTGTGAATAGGCTGCATGGGGACGGTGAAAACCAGCAACAGCTTTCAGGGCTGCCACCTTCCGTGTGGGACAAGGAGCCGGACGTGTGCCTTTCAGAAAGAGGCTCTGCTGAGGACGAGAACCATGAGATGTTCCTCCTCTGGGCAAGCCCAGGTCCCAGATCCTGTTGTAGCTGTGAATAGGCTGCAGGGAAACGGTGAAGACCAGCAACAGCTTTCAGGGCTGCCACCTTCCGTGTGGGACAAGGAGCCGGACGTGTGCCTTTCCTGAATCAGACTCTGCCGAGGACGAGAGCCATGAGATGTTCCTCCTCTTCGCAAGCCCAGGTCCCAGATCCTGTTGTGCCTGTGAATAGGCTGCAGGGGGACGGTGAAGACCAGCAACAGCTTTCCGGCCTGACACCTTCCGTGTGGGACAAGGAGCCGGACGTGTGCCTTTCCTGAATCAGGCTCTGCCGAGGACGAGAGCCATGAGATGTTCCTCCTCTGGGCAAGCCTGTGTCCCAGATCCTGTTGTGCCTGTGAATAGGCTGCATGGGGACGGTGAAAACCAGCAACAGCTTTCAGGGCTGCCACCTTCCGTGTGGGACAAGGAGCCAGACGTGTGCCTTTCGGAAAGAGGCTCTGCCGAGGACGAGAGCCATGAGATGTTCCTCCTCTGGGCAAGCCCGGGTCCCAGATCCTGTTGTGCCTGTGAATAGGCTGCAGGGGGACGGTGAAGACCAGCAACATCTTTCCGGCCTGCCACCTTCCGTGTGGCACAAGAAGCCGGACGTGTGCCTTTTCGGAAAGAGGCTCTGCCGAGGACGAGAGCCATGAGATGTTCCTCCTCTGGGCAAGCCCAGGTCCCAGATCCTGTTGTGCCTGTGAATAGGCTGCAGGGGGACGGTGAAGACCAGCAACATCTTTCCGGCCTGCCACCTTCCGTGTGGGACAAGGAGCCGGATGTGTGCCTTTCCAGAATCAGGCTCTGCCGAGGACGAGAGCCATGAGATGTTCCTCCTTTGGGCAAGCCCGGGTCCCAAATCCTATTGTGCCTGTGAATAGGCTGCATGGGGACGGTGAAGACCAGCAACATCTTTCAGGGCTGCCACCTTCCGTGTGGGATAAGGAGCCGGACGAATGCCTTTTCGGAATCAGGCTCTGCCGAGGACGAGAACCATGAGATGTTCCTCCTCTGGGCAAGCCCAGGTCCCAGATCCTGTTGTAGCTGTGAATAGGCTGCATGGGGACGGTGAAGACCAGCAACAGCTTTCAGGGCTGCCACCTTCCGTGTGGGAAGAAGAGCCGGACGTGTGCCTTCTCGGAAACAGGCTCTGCCGAGGACGAGAGCCATGAGATGTTCCTCCTCTGGGCAAGCCCGGGTCCCAGATCCTGTTGTAGCTGTGAATAGGCTGCAGGGGGACGGTGAAGACCAGCAACAGCTTTCAGGGCTGCCACCTTCCGTGTGGGACAAGGAGCCAGACGTGTGCCTTTTCCGAAAGAGGCTCTGCCGAGGACGAGAGCCATGAGATGTTCCTCCTCTGGGCAAGCCCGGGTCCCAGATCCTGTTGTGCCTGTGAATAGGCTGCAGGGGGACGGTGAAGACCAGCAACAGCTTTCAGGGCTGCCACCATCTGTGTGGGACAAGGAGCCGGACGTGTGCCTTTTCCGAAAGAGGCTCTGCCGAGGACGAGAGCCATGAGATGTTCCTCCTCTGGGCAAGCCCGGGTCCCAGATCCTGTTGCGCCTGTGAATAGGCTGCAGGGGGACGGTGAAGACCAGCAACAGCTTTCCGGGCTGCCACCTTCCGTGTGGGACAAGGAGCCGGACGTGTGCCTTTCCTGAAACAGGCTCTGCCGAGGACGAGAGCCAGTAGATGTTCCTCCTCTGGGCAATCTCGTGTCCCAGATCCTGTTTTGCCTCTGAATAGGCTGCAGGGGGACGGTGAAGACCAGCAACAGCTTTCAGGGCTGCCACCTTCCGTGTGGGAAGAGGAGCCGGACGTGTGCCTTCTCGGAAACAGGCTCTGCCGAGGACGAGAGCCATGAGATGTTCCTCCTCTGGGCAAGCCCGGGTCCCAGATCCTGTTGTAGCTGTGAATAGGCTGCAGGGGGACGGTGAAGACCAGCAACAGCTTTCCGGCCTGCCACCTTCCCTTTGGGACAAGGAGCCGGACGTGTGCCTTTTCCGAAAGAGGCTCTGCCGAGGACGAGAGCCATGAGATGTTCCTCCTCTGGGCAAGCCCGGGTCCCAGATCCTGTTGTGCCTGTGAATAGGCTGCAGGGGGACGGTGAAGATCAGCAACAGCTTTCAGGGCTGCCACCTTCCGTGTGGGACAAGGAGCCAGACGTGTGCCTTTCGGAAAGAGGCTCTGCCGAGGACGAGAACCATGAGATGTTCCTCCTCTGGGCAAGCCCAGGTCCCAGATCCTGTTGTAGCTGTGAATAGGCTGCAGGGGGACGGTGAAGACCAGCAACATCTTTCCGGCCAGCCACCTTCCGTGTGGGACAAGGAGCCGGACGTGTGCCTTTCCTGAATCAGGCTCTGCCGAGGACGAGAGCCATGAGATGTTCCTCCTCTGGGCAAGCCCGGGTCCCAGATCCTGTTGTGCCTGTGAATAGGCTGCAGGGGGAGGGTGAAGACCAGCAACAGCTTTCAGGGCTGCCACCTTCCGTGTGGGACAAGGAGCCAGACGTGTGCCTTTCGGAAAGAGGCTCTGCCGAGGACGAGAACCATGAGATGTTCCTCCTCTGGGCAAGCCCAGGTCCCAGATCCTGTTGTAGCTGTGAATAGTCTGCAGGGGGACGGTGAAGACCAGCAACATCTTTCAGGGCTGCCACCTTCGGTGTGGGACAAGGAGCCGGAAGTGTGCCTTTTCGGAAAGAGACTCTGCCGAGGACGAGAGCCATGAGATGTTCCTCCTCTGGGCAAGCCCAGGTCCCAGATCCTCTTGTGCCTGTGAATAGGCTGCAGGGGGACGGTGAAGACCAGCAACATCTTTCCGGCCTGCCACCTTCCGTGTGGGACAAGGAGCCGGACGTGTGCCTTTCCGGAAACAGGCTCCGACGAGGACGAGAGCCATGAGATGTTCCTCCTCTGGGCAAGCCCGGGTCCCAGATCCTGTTGTGCCTGTGAATAGGCTGCAGGGGGACGGTGAAGACCAGCAACAGCTTTCAGGGCTGCCACCTTCCGTGTGGGACAAGGAGCCGGATGTGTGCCTTTCCTGAATCAGGCTCTGCAAAGGAAGAGAGCCATGAGATGTTCCTCCTCTGGGCAAGCCCGGGTCCCAGATCCTGTTGTACCTGTGAATAGGCTGCATGGGGACGGTGAAAACCAGCAACATCTTTCAGGGCTGCCACCTTCCGTGTGGGACAAGGAGCCGGACGTGTGCCTTTCCGGAATAAGGCTCCGCCGAGGACGAGAGCCATGAGATGTTCCTCCTTTGGGCAAGCCCGGGTCCCCAATCCTCTTGTGCCTGTGAATAGGCTGCATGGGGACGGTGAAGACCAGCAACATCTTTCAGGGCAGCCACCTTCCGTGTGGGATAAGGAGCCGGACGAGTGCCTTTTCGGAATCAGGCTCTGCCGAGGACGAGAACCATGAGATGTTCCTCCTCTGGGCAAGCCCAGGTCCCAGATCCTGTTGTGCCTGTGAATAGGCTGCAGGGGGACGGTGAAGACCAGCAACATCTTTCAGGGCTGCCACCATCCGTGTGGGACAAGGAGCCGGACGTGTGCCTTTTCGGAAAGAGGCTCTGCAAACGAAGAGACCCATGAGATGTTCCTCCTCTGGGCAAGCCCAGGTCCCAGATCCTCTTGTGCCTGTGAATAGGCTGCAGGGGGACTGTGCAAACCAGCAACATCTTTCAGGGCTGCCACCTTCCGTGTGGGACAAAGAGCCGGACGTGTGCCTTCTCGGAAACAGGCTCTGCCGAGGACGAGAGCCATGAGATGTTCCTCCTCTGGGCAAGCCCGGGTCCCCGATCTGTTGTAGCTGTGAATAGGCTGCAGGGGGACGGTGAAGACCAGCAACAGCTTTCAGGGCTGCCACCTTCCGTGTGGGAGAAGGAGCCAGACGTGTGCCTTTTCCGAAAGAGGCTCTGCCGAGGACGAGAGCCATGAGATGTTCCTCCTCTGGGCAAGCCCGGGTCCCAGATCCTGTTGTGCCTGTGAATAGGCTGCAGGGGGACGGTGAAGACCAGCAACAGCTTTCAGGGCTGCCACCTTCCGTGTGGGACAAGGAGCCGGACGTGTGCCTTTTCCGAAAGAGGCTCTGCCGAGGACGAGAGCCATGAGATGTTCCTCCTCTGGGCAAGCCCGGGTCCCAGATCCTGTTGCGCCTGTGAATAGGCTGCAGGGGGACGGTGAAGACCAGCAACAGCTTTCCGGGCTGCCACCTTCCGTGTGGGACAAGGAGCCGGACGTGTGCCTTTCCTGAAACAGGCTCTGCCGAGGACGAGAGCCAGTAGATGTTCCTCCTCTGGGCAATTTCGTGTCCCAGATCCTATTTTGCCTCTGAATAGGCTGCAGGGGGACGGTGAAGACCAGCAACAGCTTTCAGGGCTGCCACCTTCCCTTTGGGACAAGGAGCCGGACGTGTGCCTTTTCCGAAAGAGGCTCTGCCGAGGACGAGAGCCATGAGATGTTCCTCCTCTGGGCAAGCCCGGGTCCCAGATCCTGTTGTGCCTGTGAATAGGCTGCAGGGGGACGGTGAAGACCAGCAACAGCTTTCAGGGCTGCCACCTTCCGTGTGGGACAAGGAGCCGGACGTGTGCCTTTCGGAAAGAGGCTCTGCCGAGGACGAGAACCATGAGATGTTCCTCCTCTGGGCAAGCCCAGGTCCCAGATCCTGTTGTAGCTGTGAATAGGCTGCAGGGGGACGGTGAAGACCAGCAACATCTTTCCGGCCAGCCACCTTCCGTGTGGGACAAGGAGCCGGACGTGTGCCTTTCCTGAATCAGGCTCTGCCGAGGACGAGAGCCATGAGATGTTCCTCCTCTGGGCAAGCCCGGGTCCCAGATCCTGTTGTGCCTGTGAATAGGCTGCAGGGGGAGGGTGAAGACCAGCAACAGCTTTCAGGGCTGCCACCTTCCGTGTGGGACAAGGAGCCAGACGTGTGCCTTTCGGAAAGAGGCTCTGCCGAGGACGAGAACCATGAGATGTTCCTCCTCTGGGCAAGCCCAGGTCCCAGATCCTGTTGTAGCTGTGAATAGTCTGCAGGGGGACGGTGAAGACCAGCAACATCTTTCAGGGCTGCCACCTTCGGTGTGGGACAAGGAGCCGGAAGTGTGCCTTTTCGGAAAGAGACTCTGCCGAGGACGAGAGCCATGAGATGTTCCTCCTCTGGGCAAGCCCAGGTCCCAGATCCTCTTGTGCCTGTGAATAGGCTGCAGGGGGACGGTGAAGACCAGCAACATCTTTCCGGCCTGCCACCTTCCGTGTGGGACAAGGAGCCGGACGTGTGCCTTTCCGGAAACAGGCTCCGACGAGGACGAGAGCCATGAGATGTTCCTCCTCTGGGCAAGCCCGGGTCCCAGATCCTGTTGTGCCTGTGAATAGGCTGCAGGGGGACGGTGAAGACCAGCAACAGCTTTCAGGGCTGCCACCTTCCGTGTGGGACAAGGAGCCGGATGTGTGCCTTTCCTGAATCAGGCTCTGCAAAGGAAGAGAGCCATGAGATGTTCCTCCTCTGGGCAAGCCCGGGTCCCAGATCCTCTTGTGCCTGTGAATAGGCTGCAGGGGGACTGTGCAAACCAGCAACATCTTTCCGGCCTGCCACCTTCCGTGTGGGACAAGGAGCCGGAAGTGTGCCTATTCGGAAAGAGGCTCTGCCGAGGACGAGAACCATGAGATGTTCCTCCTCTGGGCAAGCCCAGGTCCCAGATCCTGTTGTAGCTGTGAATAGGCTGCATGGGGACGGTGAAGACCAGCAACAGCTTTCAGGGCTGCCACCTTCCGTGTGGGACAAGGAGCCGGACGTGTGCCTTTCCTGAATCAGGCTCTGCCGAGGACGAGAGCCATGAGATGTTCCTCCTCTGGGCAATCCCGAGTCCCAGATCCTGTTGTGCCTGTGAATAGGCTGCAGGGGGAGGGTGAAGGCCAGCAACAGCTTTCAGGGCTGCCACCTTCGGTGTGGGACAAGGAGCCGGACGTGTGCCTTTCCTGAATCAGGCTCTGCCGAGGACGAGAGCCATGAGATGTTCCTCCTCTGGGCAATCCCGAGTCCCAGATCCTGTTTTGCCTCTGAATAGGCTGCAGGGGGACGGTGAAGACCAGCAACAGCTTTCAGGGCTGCCACCTTCCGTGTGGGAAGAGGAGCCGGACGTGTGCCTTCTCGGAAACAGGCTCTGCCGAGGACGAGAGCCATGAGATGTTCCTCCTCTGGGCAAGCCCGGGTCCCAGATCCTGTTGTAGCTGTGAATAGGTTGCAGGGGGACGGTGAAGACCAGCAACATCTTTCCGGCCTGCCACCTTCCGTGTGGGACAAGGAGCCGGACGTGTGCCTTTTCGGAAAGAGACTCTGCCGAGGACGAGAGCCATGAGATGTTCCTCCTCTGGGCAAGCCCAGGTCCCAGATCCTCTTGTGCCTGTGAATAGGCTGCAGGGGGACGGTGAAGACCAGCAACATCTTTCCGGCCTGCCACCTTCCCTTTGGGACAAGGAGCCGGACGTGTGCCTTTTCCGAAAGAGGCTCTGCCGAGGACGAGAGCCATGAGATGTTCCTCCTCTGGGCAAGCCCGGGTCCCAGATCCTGTTGTGCCTGTGAATAGGCTGCAGGGGGAGGGTGAAGACCAGCAACAGCTTTCAGGGCTGCCACCTTCCGTGTGGGACAAGGAGCCAGACGTGTGCCTTTCGGAAAGAGGCTCTGCCGAGGACGAGAACCATGAGATGTTCCTCCTCTGGGCAAGCCCAGGTCCCAGATCCTCTTGTGCCTGTGAATAGGCTGCAGGGGGACGGTGAAGACCAGCAACATCTTTCAGGGCTGCCACCTTCCGTGTGGGACAAGGAGCCGGACGTGTGCCTTTTCGGAAAGAGGCTCTGCAAAGGAAGAGAGCCATGAGATGTTCCTCCTCTGGGCAAGCCCAGGTCCCAGATCCTCTTGTGCCTGTGAATAGGCTGCAGGGGGACGGTGCAAACCAGCAACATCTTTCCGGCCTGCCACCTTCCGTGTGGGACAAGGAGCCGGACGTGTGCCTATTCGGAAAGAAGCTCTGCCGAGGACGAGAACCATGAGATGTTCCTCCTCTGGGCAAGCCCAGGTCCCAGATCCTGTTGTAGCTGTGAATAGGCTGCAGGGGGACGGTGAAGACCAGCAACAGCTTTCAGGGCTGCCATCTTCGGTGTGGGACAAGGAGTCGGACGTGTGCCTTTCCTGAAACAGGCTCTGCCGAGGACGAGAGCCATGAGATGTTCCTCCTCTGGGCAAGCCCAGGTCCCAGATCCTCTTGTGCCTGTGAATAGGCTTCAGGGGGACGGTGAAGACCAGCAACATCTTTCCGGCCTGCCACCTTCCCTTTGGGACAAGGAGCCGGACGTGTGCCTTTTCCGAAAGAGGCTCTGCCGAGGACGAGAGCCATGAGATGTTCCTCCTCTGGGGAAGCCCGGGTCCCAGATCCTGTTGTGCCTGTGAATAGGCTGCAGGGGGACGGTGAAGACCAGCAACAGCTTTCAGGGCTGCCACCTTCCGTGTGGGACAAGGAGCCGGACGTGTGCCTTTTCGGAAAGAGGCTCTGCCGAGGACGAGAGCCATGAGATGTTCCTCCTCTGGGCAAGCCCAGGTCCCAGATCCTGTTGCGCCTGTGAATAGGCTGCAGGGGGACGGTGAAGACCAGCAACAGCTTTCCGGCCTGCCTCCTTCCGTGTGGGACAAGGAGCCGGACGTGTGCCTTTCCTGAATCAGGCTCTGCCGAGGACGAGAGCCATGAGATGTTCCTCCTCTGGGCAATCTCGAGTCCCAGATCCTGTTTTGCCTCTGTATAGGCTGCAGGGGGACGGTGAAGACCAGCAACAGCTTTCAGGGCTGCCACCTTCCGTGTGGGAAGAGGAGCCGGACGTGTGCCTTCTCGGAAACAGGCTCTGCCGAGGACGAGAGCCATGAGATGTTCCTCCTCTGGGCAAGCCCGGGTCCCAGATCCTGTTGTAGCTGTGAATAGGCTGCAGGGGGACGGTGAAGACCAGCAACATCTTTCCGGCCTGCCACCTTCCCTTTGGGACAAGGAGCCGGACGTGTGCCTTTTCGGAAAGAGGCTCTGCCGAGGACGAGAACCATGAGATGTTCCTCCTCTGGGCAAGCCCAGGTCCCAGATCCTGTTGTGCCTGTGAATAGGCTGCAGGGGGACGGTGAAGACCAGCAACAGCTTTCAGGGCTGCCACCTTCCGTGTGGGACAAGGAGCCGGATGTGTGCCTTTCCTGAATCAGGCTCTGCAAAGGAAGAGAGCCATGAGATGTTCCTCCTCTGGGCAAGCCCGGGTCCCAGATCCTGTTGTGCCTGTGAATAGGCTGCAGGGGGACGGTGAAGACCAGCAACAGCTTTCAGGGCTGCCACCTTCTGTGTGGGACAAGGAGCCGGACGTGTGCCTTTTCCGAAAGAGGCTCTGCCGAGGACGAGAGCCATGAGATGTTCCTCCTCTGGGCAAGCCCAGGTCCCAGATCCTGTTGTAGCTGTGAATAGGCTGCAGGGGGACGGTGAAGACCAGCAACATCTTTCCGGCCAGCCACCTTCCGTGTGGGACAAGGAGCCGGACGTGTGCCTTTCCTGAATCAGGCTCTGCCGAGGACGAGAGCCATGAGATGTTCCTCCTCTGGGCAAGCCCGGGTCCCAGATCCTGTTGTGCCTGTGAATAGGCTGCAGGGGGAGGGTGAAGACCAGCAACAGCTTTCAGGGCTGCCACCTTCCGTGTGGGACAAGGAGCCAGACGTGTGCCTTTCGGAAAGAGGCTCTGCCGAGGACGAGAACCATGAGATGTTCCTCCTCTGGGCAAGCCCAGGTCCCAGATCCTGTTGTAGCTGTGAATAGTCTGCAGGGGGACGGTGAAGACCAGCAACATCTTTCAGGGCTGCCACCTTCGGTGTGGGACAAGGAGCCGGAAGTGTGCCTTTTCGGAAAGAGACTCTGCCGAGGACGAGAGCCATGAGATGTTCCTCCTCTGGGCAAGCCCAGGTCCCAGATCCTGTTGTGCCTGTGAATAGGCTGCAGGGGGACGGTGAAGACCAGCAACATCTTTCCGGCCTGCCACCTTCCGTGTGGGACAAGGAGCCGGACGTGTGCCTTTCCGGAAACAGGCTCCGACGAGGACGAGAGCCATGAGATGTTCCTCCTCTGGGCAAGCCCGGGTCCCAGATCCTGTTGTGCCTGTGAATAGGCTGCAGGGGGACGGTGAAGACCAGCAACAGCTTTCAGGGCTGCCACCTTCCGTGTGGGACAAGGAGCCGGATGTGTGCCTTTCCTGAATCAGGCTCTGCAAAGGAAGAGAGCCATGAGATGTTCCTCCTCTGGGCAAGCCCGGGTCCCAGATCCTGTTGTACCTGTGAATAGGCTGCATGGGGACGGTGAAAACCAGCAACATCTTTCAGGGCTGCCACCTTCCGTGTGGGACAAGGAGCCGGACGTGTGCCTTTCCGGAATAAGGCTCCGCCGAGGACGAGAGCCATGAGATGTTCCTCCTTTGGGCAAGCCCGGGTCCCCAATCCTCTTGTGCCTGTGAATAGGCTGCATGGGGACGGTGAAGACCAGCAACATCTTTCAGGGCAGCCACCTTCCGTGTGGGATAAGGAGCTGGACGAGTGCCTTTTCGGAATCAGGCTCTGCCGAGGACGAGAACCATGAGATGTTCCTCCTCTGGGCAAGCCCAGGTCCCAGATCCTGTTGTGCCTGTGAATAGGCTGCAGGGGGACGGTGAAGACCAGCAACAGCTTTCAGGGCTGCCACCATCCGTGTGGGACAAGGAGCCGGACGTGTGCCTTTTCGGAAAGAGGCTCTGCAAACGAAGAGACCCATGAGATGTTCCTCCTCTGGGCAAGCCCAGGTCCCAGATCCTCTTGTGCCTGTGAATAGGCTGCAGGGGGACTGTGCAAACCAGCAACATCTTTCAGGGCTGCCACCTTCCGTGTGGGACAAAGAGCCGGACGTGTGCCTTCTCGGAAACAGGCTCTGCCGAGGACGAGAGCCATGAGATGTTCCTCCTCTGGGCAAGCCCGGGTCCCCGATCTGTTGTAGCTGTGAATAGGCTGCATGGGGACGGTGAAGACCAGCAACATCTTTCAGGGCTGCCACCTTCCGTGTGGGAGAAGGAGCCAGACGTGTGCCTTTTCCGAAAGAGGCTCTGCCGAGGACGAGAGCCATGAGATGTTCCTCCTCTGGGCAAGCCCGGGTCCCAGATCCTGTTGTGCCTGTGAATAGGCTGCAGGGGGACGGTGAAGACCAGCAACAGCTTTCAGGGCTGCCACCTTCCGTGTGGGACAAGGAGCCGGACGTGTGCCTTTTCCGAAAGAGGCTCTGCCGAGGACGAGAGCCATGAGATGTTCCTCCTCTGGGCAAGCCCGGGTCCCAGATCCTGTTGCGCCTGTGAATAGGCTGCAGGGGGACGGTGAAGACCAGCAACAGCTTTCCGGGCTGCCACCTTCCGTGTGGGACAAGGAGCCGGACGTGTGCCTTTCCTGAAACAGGCTCTGCCGAGGACGAGAGCCAGTAGATGTTCCTCCTCTGGGCAATTTCGTGTCCCAGATCCTATTTTGCCTCTGAATAGGCTGCAGGGGGACGGTGAAGACCAGCAACAGCTTTCAGGGCTGCCACCTTCCCTTTGGGACAAGGAGCCGGACGTGTGCCTTTTCCGAAAGAGGCTCTGCCGAGGACGAGAGCCATGAGATGTTCCTCCTCTGGGCAAGCCCGGGTCCCAGATCCTGTTGTGCCTGTGAATAGGCTGCAGGGGGACGGTGAAGACCAGCAACAGCTTTCAGGGCTGCCACCTTCCGTGTGGGACAAGGAGCCGGACGTGTGCCTTTCGGAAAGAGGCTCTGCCGAGGACGAGAACCATGAGATGTTCCTCCTCTGGGCAAGCCCAGGTCCCAGATCCTGTTGTAGCTGTGAATAGGCTGCAGGGGGACGGTGAAGACCAGAAACATCTTTCCGGCCAGCCACCTTCCGTGTGGGACAAGGAGCCGGACGTGTGCCTTTCCTGAATCAGGCTCTGCCGAGGACGAGAGCCATGAGATGTTCCTCCTCTGGGCAAGCCCGGGTCCCAGATCCTGTTGTGCCTGTGAATAGGCTGCAGGGGGAGGGTGAAGACCAGCAACAGCTTTCAGGGCTGCCACCTTCCGTGTGGGACAAGGAGCCAGACGTGTGCCTTTCGGAAAGAGGCTCTGCCGAGGACGAGAACCATGAGATGTTCCTCCTCTGGGCAAGCCCAGGTCCCAGATCCTGTTGTAGCTGTGAATAGTCTGCAGGGGGACGGTGAAGACCAGCAACATCTTTCAGGGCTGCCACCTTCGGTGTGGGACAAGGAGCCGGAAGTGTGCCTTTTCGGAAAGAGACTCTGCCGAGGACGAGAGCCATGAGATGTTCCTCCTCTGGGCAAGCCCAGGTCCCAGATCCTCTTGTGCCTGTGAATAGGCTGCAGGGGGACGGTGAAGACCAGCAACATCTTTCCGGCCTGCCACCTTCCGTGTGGGACAAGGAGCCGGACGTGTGCCTTTCCGGAAACAGGCTCCGACGAGGACGAGAGCCATGAGATGTTCCTCCTCTGGGCAAGCCCGGGTCCCAGATCCTGTTGTGCCTGTGAATAGGCTGCAGGGGGACGGTGAAGACCAGCAACAGCTTTCAGGGCTGCCACCTTCCGTGTGGGACAAGGAGCCGGATGTGTGCCTTTCCTGAATCAGGCTCTGCAAAGGAAGAGAGCCATGAGATGTTCCTCCTCTGGGCAAGCCCGGGTCCCAGATCCTGTTGTACCTGTGAATAGGCTGCATGGGGACGGTGAAAACCAGCAACATCTTTCAGGGCTGCCACCTTCCGTGTGGGACAAGGAGCCGGACGTGTGCCTTTCCGGAATAAGGCTCCGCCGAGGACGAGAGCCATGAGATGTTCCTCCTTTGGGCAAGCCCGGGTCCCCAATCCTCTTGTGCCTGTGAATAGGCTGCATGGGGACGGTGAAGACCAGCAACATCTTTCAGGGCAGCCACCTTCCGTGTGGGATAAGGAGCCGGACGAGTGCCTTTTCGGAATCAGGCTCTGCCGAGGACGAGAACCATGAGATGTTCCTCCTCTGGGCAAGCCCAGGTCCCAGATCCTGTTGTGCCTGTGAATAGGCTGCAGGGGGACGGTGAAGACCAGCAACAGCTTTCAGGGCTGCCACCATCCGTGTGGGACAAGGAGCCGGACGTGTGCCTTTTCGGAAAGAGGCTCTGCAAAGGAAGAGACCCATGAGATGTTCCTCCTCTGGGCAAGCCCAGGTCCCAGATCCTCTTGTGCCTGTGAATAGGCTGCAGGGGGACTGTGCAAACCAGCAACATCTTTCCGGCCTGCCACCTTCCGTGTGGGACAAGGAGCCGGAAGTGTGCCTATTCGGAAAGAGGCTCTGCCGAGGACGAGAACCATGAGATGTTCCTCCTCTGGGCAAGCCCAGGTCCCAGATCCTGTTGTAGCTGTGAATAGGCTGCATGGGGACGGTGAAGACCAGCAACAGCTTTCAGGGCTGCCACCTTCCGTGTGGGACAAGGAGCCGGACGTGTGCCTTTCCTGAATCAGGCTCTGCCGAGGACGAGAGCCATGAGATGTTCCTCCTCTGGGCAATCCCGAGTCCCAGATCCTGTTGTGCCTGTGAATAGGCTGCAGGGGGAGGGTGAAGGCCAGCAACAGCTTTCAGGGCTGCCACCTTCGGTGTGGGACAAGGAGCCGGACGTGTGCCTTTCCTGAAACAGGCTCTGCCGAGGACGAGAGCCATGAGATGTTCCTCCTCTGGGCAATCCCGAGTCCCAGATCCTGTTTTGCCTCTGAATAGGCTGCAGGGGGACGGTGAAGACCAGCAACAGCTTTCAGGGCTGCCACCTTCCGTGTGGGAAGAGGAGCCGGACGTGTGCCTTCTCGGAAACAGGCTCTGCCGAGGACGAGAGCCATGAGATGTTCCTCCTCTGGGCAAGCCCGGGTCCCAGATCCTGTTGTAGCTGTGAATAGGTTGCAGGGGGACGGTGAAGACCAGCAACATCTTTCCGGCCTGCCACCTTCCGTGTGGGACAAGGAGCCGGACGTGTGCCTTTTCGGAAAGAGACTCTGCCGAGGACGAGAGCCATGAGATGTTCCTCCTCTGGGCAAGCCCAGGTCCCAGATCCTCTTGTGCCTGTGAATAGGCTGCAGGGGGACGGTGAAGACCAGCAACATCTTTCCGGCCTGCCACCTTCCCTTTGAGACAAGGAGCCGGACGTGTGCCTTTTCCGAAAGAGGCTCTGCCGAGGACGAGAGCCATGAGATGTTCCTCCTCTGGGCAAGCCCGGGTCCCAGATCCTGTTGTGCCTGTGAATAGGCTGCAGGGGGAGGGTGAAGACCAGCAACAGCTTTCAGGGCTGCCACCTTCCGTGTGGGACAAGGAGCCAGACGTGTGCCTTTCGGAAAGAGGCTCTGCCGAGGACGAGAACCATGAGATGTTCCTCCTCTGGGCAAGCCCAGGTCCCAGATCCTCTTGTGCCTGTGAATAGGCTGCAGGGGGACGGTGAAGACCAGCAACATCTTTCAGGGCTGCCACCTTCCGTGTGCGACAAGGAGCCGGACGTGTGCCTTTTCGGAAAGAGGCTCTGCAAAGGAAGAGAGCCATGAGATGTTCCTCCTCTGGGCAAGCCCAGGTCCCAGATCCTCTTGTGCCTGTGAATAGGCTGCAGGGGGACGGTGCAAACCAGCAACATCTTTCCGGCCTGCCACCTTCCGTGTGGGACAAGGAGCCAGACGTGTGCCTATTCGGAAAGAAGCTCTGCCGAGGACGAGAACCATGAGATGTTCCTCCTCTGGGCAAGCCCAGGTCCCAGATCCTGTTGTAGCTGTGAATAGGCTGCAGGGGGACGGTGAAGACCAGCAACAGCTTTCAGGGCTGCCATCTTCGGTGTGGGACAAGGAGCCGGACGTGTGCCTTTCCTGAAACAGGCTCTGCCGAGGACGAGAGCCATGAGATGTTCCTCCTCTGGGCAAGCCCAGGTCCCAGATCCTCTTGTGCCTGTGAATAGGCTTCAGGGGGACGGTGAAGACCAGCAACATCTTTCCGGCCTGCCACCTTCCCTTTGGGACAAGGAGCCGGACGTGTGCCTTTTCCGAAAGAGGCTCTGCCGAGGACGAGAGCCATGAGATGTTCCTCCTCTGGGGAAGCCCGGGTCCCAGATCCTGTTGTGCCTGTGAATAGGCTGCAGGGGGACGGTGAAGACCAGCAACAGCTTTCAGGGCTGCCACCTTCCGTGTGGGACAAGGAGCCGGACGTGTGCCTTTTCGGAAAGAGGCTCTGCCGAGGACGAGAGCCATGAGATGTTCCTCCTCTGGGCAAGCCCAGGTCCCAGATCCTGTTGCACCTGTGAATAGGCTGCAGGGGGACGGTGAAGACCAGCAACAGCTTTCCGGCCTGCCTCCTTCCGTGTGGGACAAGGAGCCGGACGTGTGCCTTTCCTGAATCAGGCTCTGCCGAGGACGAGAGCCAGTAGATGTTCCTCCTCTGGGCAATCTCGAGTCCCAGATCCTGTTTTGCCTCTGTATAGGCTGCAGGGGGACGGTGAAGACCAGCAACAGCTTTCAGGGCTGCCACCTTCCGTGTGGGAAGAGGAGCCGGACGTGTGCCTTCTCGGAAACAGGCTCTGCCGAGGACGAGAGCCATGAGATGTTCCTCCTCTGGGCAAGCCCGGGTCCCAGATCCTGTTGTAGCTGTGAATAGGCTGCAGGGGGACGGTGAAGACCAGCAACATCTTTCCGGCCTGCCACCTTCCCTTTGGGACAAGGAGCCGGACGTGTGCCTTTTCGGAAAGAGGCTCTGCCGAGGACGAGAACCATGAGATGTTCCTCCTCTGGGCAAGCCCAGGTCCCAGATCCTGTTGTGCCTGTGAATAGGCTGCAGGGGGACGGTGAAGACCAGCAACAGCTTTCAGGGCTGCCACCTTCCGTGTGGGACAAGGAGCCGGACGTGTGCCTTTCCGGAATAAGGCTCCGCCGAGGACGAGAGCCATGAGATGTTCCTCCTTTGGGCAAGCCCGGGTCCCCAATCCTCTTGTGCCTGTGAATAGGCTGCATGGGGACGGTGAAGACCAGCAACATCTTTCAGGGCAGCCACCTTCCGTGTGGGACAAGGAGCCGGACGAGTGCCTTTTCGGAATCAGGCTCTGCCGAGGACGAGAACCATGAGATGTTCCTCCTCTGGGCAAGCCCAGGTCCCAGATCCTGTTGTGCCTGTGAATAGGCTGCAGGGGGACGGTGAAGACCAGCAACAGCTTTCAGGGCTGCCACCATCCGTGTGGGACAAGGAGCCGGACGTGTGCCTTTTCGGAAAGAGGCTCTGCAAAGGAAGAGACCCATGAGATGTTCCTCCTCTGGGCAAGCCCAGGTCCCAGATCCTCTTGTGCCTGTGAATAGGCTGCAGGGGGACTGTGCAAACCAGCAACATCTTTCCGGCCTGCCACCTTCCGTGTGGGACAAGGAGCCGGACGTGTGCCTATTCGGAAAGAGGCTCTGCCGAGGACGAGAACCATGAGATGTTCCTCCTCTGGGCAAGCCCAGGTCCCAGATCCTGTTGTAGCTGTGAATAGGCTGCATGGGGACGGTGAAGACCAGCAACAGCTTTCAGGGCTGCCACCTTCCGTGTGGGACAAGGTGCCGGACGTGTGCCTTTCCTGAATCAGGCTCTGCCGAGGACGAGAGCCATGAGATGTTCCTCCTCTGGGCAATCCCGAGTCCCAGATCCTGTTGTGCCTGTGAATAGGCTGCAGGGGGAGGGTGAAGGCCAGCAACAGCTTTCAGGGCTGCCACCTTCCGTGTGGGACAAGGAGCCGGACGTGTGCCTTTCCTGAAACAGGCTCTGCCGAGGACGAGAGCCATGAGATGTTCCTCCTCTGGGCAATCCCGAGTCCCAGATCCTGTTTTGCCTCTGAATAGGCTGCAGGGGGACGGTGAAGACCAGCAACAGCTTTCAGGGCTGCCACCTTCCGTGTGGGAAGAGGAGCCGGACGTGTGCCTTCTCGGAAACAGGCTCTGCCGAGGACGAGAGCCATGAGATGTTCCTCCTCTGGGCAAGCCCGGGTCCCAGATCCTGTTGTAGCTGTGAATAGGTTGCAGGGGGACGGTGAAGACCAGCAACATCTTTCCGGCCTGCCACCTTCCGTGTGGGACAAGGAGCCGGACGTGTGCCTTTTCGGAAAGAGACTCTGCCGAGGACGAGAGCCATGAGATGTTCCTCCTCTGGGCAAGCCCAGGTCCCAGATCCTCTTGTGCCTGTGAATAGGCTGCAGGGGGACGGTGAAGACCAGCAACATCTTTCCGGCCTGCCACCTTCCCTTTGGGACAAGGAGCCGGACGTGTGCCTTTTCCGAAAGAGGCTCTGCCGAGGACGAGAGCCATGAGATGTTCCTCCTCTGGGCAAGCCCGGGTCCCAGATCCTGTTGTGCCTGTGAATAGGCTGCAGGGGGAGGGTGAAGACCAGCAACAGCTTTCAGGGCTGCCACCTTCCGTGTGGGACAAGGAGCCAGACGTGTGCCTTTCGGAAAGAGGCTCTGCCGAGGACGAGAACCATGAGATGTTCCTCCTCTGGGCAAGCCCAGGTCCCAGATCCTCTTGTGCCTGTGAATAGGCTGCAGGGGGACGGTGAAGACCAGCAACATCTTTCAGGGCTGCCACCTTCCGTGTGGGACAAGGAGCCGGACGTGTGCCTTTTCGGAAAGAGGCTCTGCAAAGGAAGAGAGCCATGAGATGTTCCTCCTCTGGGCAAGCCCAGGTCCCAGATCCTCTTGTGCCTGTGAATAGGCTGCAGGGGGACGGTGCAAACCAGCAACATCTTTCCGGCCTGCCACCTTCCGTGTGGGACAAGGAGCCGGACGTGTGCCTATTCGGAAAGAAGCTCTGCCGAGGACGAGAACCATGAGATGTTCCTCCTCTGGGCAAGCCCAGGTCCCAGATCCTGTTGTAGCTGTGAATAGGCTGCAGGGGGACGGTGAAGACCAGCAACAGCTTTCAGGGCTGCCACCTTCGGTGTGGGACAAGGAGCCAGACGTGTGCCTTTCCTGAAACAGGCTCTGCCGAGGACGAGAGCCATGAGATGTTCCTCCTCTGGGCAAGCCCAGGTCCCAGATCCTCTTGTGCCTGTGAATAGGCTTCAGGGGGACGGTGAAGACCAGCAACATCTTTCCGGCCTGCCACCTTCCCTTTGGGACAAGGAGCCGGACGTGTGCCTTTTCCGAAAGAGGCTCTGCCGAGGACGAGAGCCATGAGATGTTCCTCCTCTGGGGAAGCCCGGGTCCCAGATCCTGTTGTGCCTGTGAATAGGCTGCAGGGGGACGGTGAAGACCAGCAACAGCTTTCAGGGCTGCCACCTTCCGTGTGGGACAAGGAGCCGGACGTGTGCCTTTTCGGAAAGAGGCTCTGCCGAGGACGAGAGCCATGAGATGTTCCTCCTCTGGGCAAGCCCAGGTCCCAGATCCTGTTGCGCCTGTGAATAGGCTGCAGGGGGAAGGTGAAGACCAGCAACAGCTTTCCGGCCTGCCTCCTTCCGTGTGGGACAAGGAGCCGGACGTGTGCCTTTCCTGAATCAGGCTCTGCCGAGGACGAGAGCCAGTAGATGTTCCTCCTCTGGGCAATCTCGAGTCCCAGATCCTGTTTTGCCTCTGTATAGGCTGCAGGGGGACGGTGAAGACCAGCAACAGCTTTCAGGGCTGCCACCTTCGGTGTGGGAAGAGGAGCCGGACGTGTGCCTTCTCGGAAACAGGCTCTGCCGAGGACGAGAGCCATGAGATGTTCCTCCTCTGGGCAAGCCCGGGTCCCAGATCCTGTTGTAGCTGTGAATAGGCTGCAGGGGGACGGTGAAGACCAGCAACATCTTTCCGGCCTGCCACCTTCCCTTTGGGACAAGGAGCCGGACGTGTGCCTTTTCGGAAAGAGGCTCTGCCGAGGACGAGAACCATGAGATGTTCCTCCTCTGGGCAAGCCCAGGTCCCAGATCCTGTTGTGCCTGTGAATAGGCTGCAGGGGGACGGTGAAGACCAGCAACAGCTTTCAGGGCTGCCACCTTCCGTGTGGGACAAGGAGCCAGACGTGTGCCTTTCGGAAAGAGGCTCTGCCGAGGACGAGAACCATGAGATGTTCCTCCTCTGGGCAAGCCCAGGTCCCAGATCCTGTTGTGCCTGTGAATAGGCTGCAGGGGGACGGTGAAGACCAGCAACATCTTTCAGGGCTGCCACCTTCCGTGTGGGACAAGGAGCCGGACGTGTGCCTTTTCGGAAAGAGGCTCTGCAAAGGAAGAGAGCCATGAGATGTTCCTCCTCTGGGCAAGCCCAGGTCCCAGATCCTCTTGTGCCTGTGAACAGGCTGCAGGGGGACGGTGCAAACCAGCAACATCTTTCCGGCCTGCCACCTTCCGTGTGGGACAAGGAGCCGGACGTGTGCCTATTCGGAAAGAAGCTCTGCCGAGGACGAGAACCATGAGATGTTCCTCCTCTGGGCAAGCCCAGGTCCCAGATCCTGTTGTAGCTGTGAATAGGCTGCAGGGGGACGGTGAAGACCAGCAACATCTTTCAGGGCTGCCACCTTCCCTTTGGGACAAGGAGCCGGACGTGTGCCTTTTCGGAAAGAGGCTCTGCAAAGGAAGAGAGCCATGAGATGTTCCTCCTCTGGGCAAGCCCAGGTCCCAGATCCTGTTGTGCCTGTGAATAGGCTGCAGGGGGACGGTGAAGACCAGCAACAGCTTTCAGGGCTGCCACCTTCCGTGTGGGACAAGGAGCCGGACGTGTGCCTTTCGGAAAGAGGCTCTGCCGAGGACGAGAGCCATGAGATGTTCCTCCTCTGGGCAAGCCCAGGTCCCAGATCCTGTTGTGCCTGTGAATAGGCTGCAGGGGGATGGTGAAGACCAGCAACATCTTTCCGGCCTGCCACCTTCCCTTTGGGACAAGGAGCCGGACGTGTGCCTTTTCCGAAAGAGGCTCTGCCGAGGACGAGAGCCATGAGATGTTCCTCCTCTGGGCAAGCCCAGGTCCCAGATCCTCTTGTGCCTGTGAATAGGCTGCAGGGGGACGGTGAAGACCAGCAACATCTTTCAGGGCTGCCACCTTCCGTGTGGGACAAGGAGCCGGACGTGTGCCTTTTCGGAAAGAGGCTCTGCAAAGGAAGAGAGCCATGAGATGTTCCTCCTCTGGGCAAGCCCAGGTCCCAGATCCTCTTGTGCCTGTGAATAGGCTGCAGGGGGACGGTGCAAACCAGCAACATCTTTCCGGCCTGCCACCTTCCGTGTGGGACAAGGAGCCAGACGTGTGCCTATTCGGAAAGAAGCTCTGCCGAGGACGAGAACCATGAGATGTTCCTCCTCTGGGCAAGCCCAGGTCCCAGATCCTGTTGTAGCTGTGAATAGGCTGCAGGGGGACGGTGAAGACCAGCAACAGCTTTCAGGGCTGCCATCTTCGGTGTGGGACAAGCAGCCGGACGTGTGCCTTTCCTGAAACAGGCTCTGCCGAGGACGAGAGCCATGAGATGTTCCTCCTCTGGGCAAGCCCAGGTCCCAGATCCTCTTGTGCCTGTGAATAGGTTTCAGGGGGACGGTGAAGACCAGCAACATCTTTCCGGCCTGCCACCTTCCCTTTGGGACAAGGAGCCGGACGTGTGCCTTTTCCGAAAGAGGCTCTGCCGAGGACGAGAGCCATGAGATGTTCCTCCTCTGGGGAAGCCCGGGTCCCAGATCCTGTTGTGCCTGTGAATAGGCTGCAGGGGGACGGTGAAGACCAGCAACAGCTTTCAGGGCTGCCACCTTCCGTGTGGGACAAGGAGCCGGACGTGTGCCTTTTCGGAAAGAGGCTCTGCCGAGGACGAGAGCCATGAGATGTTCCTCCTCTGGGCAAGCCCAGGTCCCAGATCCTGTTGCACCTGTGAATAGGCTGCAGGGGGACGGTGAAGACCAGCAACAGCTTTCCGGCCTGCCTCCTTCCGTGTGGGACAAGGAGCCGGACGTGTGCCTTTCCTGAATCAGGCTCTGCCGAGGACGAGAGCCAGTAGATGTTCCTCCTCTGGGCAATCTCGAGTCCCAGATCCTGTTTTGCCTCTGTATAGGCTGCAGGGGGACGGTGAAGACCAGCAACAGCTTTCAGGGCTGCCACCTTCCGTGTGGGAAGAGGAGCCGGACGTGTGCCTTCTCGGAAACAGGCTCTGCCGAGGACGAGAGCCATGAGATGTTCCTCCTCTGGGCAAGCCCGGGTCCCAGATCCTGTTGTAGCTGTGAATAGGCTGCAGGGGGACGGTGAAGACCAGCAACATCTTTCCGGCCTGCCACCTTCCCTTTGGGACAAGGAGCCGGACGTGTGCCTTTTCGGAAAGAGGCTCTGCCGAGGACGAGAACCATGAGATGTTCCTCCTCTGGGCAAGCCCAGGTCCCAGATCCTGTTGTGCCTGTGAATAGGCTGCAGGGGGACGGTGAAGACCAGCAACAGCTTTCAGGGCTGCCACCTTCCGTGTGGGACAAGGAGCCGGAAGTGTGCCTTTCCTGAATCAGGCTCTGCAAAGGAAGAGAGCCATGAGATGTTCCTCCTCTGGGCAAGCCCGGGTCCCAGATCCTGTTGTACCTGTGAATAGGCTGCATGGGGACGGTGAAAACCAGCAACATCTTTCAGGGCTGCCACCTTCCGTGTGGGACAAGGAGCCGGACGTGTGCCTTTCCGGAATAAGGCTCCGCCGAGGACGAGAGCCATGAGATGTTCCTCCTTTGGGCAAGCCCGGGTCCCCAATCCTCTTGTGCCTGTGAATAGGCTGCATGGGGACGGTGAAGACCAGCAACATCTTTCAGGGCAGCCACCTTCCGTGTGGGATAAGGAGCCGGACGAGTGCCTTTTCGGAATCAGGCTCTGCCGAGGACGAGAACCATGAGATGTTCCTCCTCTGGGCAAGCCCAGGTCCCAGATCCTGTTGTGCCTGTGAATAGGCTGCAGGGGGACGGTGAAGACCAGCAACAGCTTTCAGGGCTGCCACCATCCGTGTGGGACAAGGAGCCGGACGTGTGCCTTTTCGGAAAGAGGCTCTGCAAAGGAAGAGACCCATGAGATGTTCCTCCTCTGGGCAAGCCCAGGTCCCAGATCCTCTTGTGCCTGTGAATAGGCTGCAGGGGGACTGTGCAAACCAGCAACATCTTTCCGGCCTGCCACCTTCCGTGTGGGACAAGGAGCCGGACGTGTGCCTATTCGGAAAGAGGCTCTGCCGAGGACGAGAACCATGAGATGTTCCTCCTCTGGGCAAGCCCAGGTCCCAGATCCTGTTGTAGCTGTGAATAGGCTGCATGGCGACGGTGAAGACCAGCAACAGCTTTCAGGGCTGCCACCTTCCGTGTGGGACAAGGTGCCGGACGTGTGCCTTTCCTGAATCAGGCTCTGCCGAGGACGAGAGCCATGAGATGTTCCTCCTCTGGGCAATCCCGAGTCCCAGATCCTGTTGTGCCTGTGAATAGGCTGCAGGGGGAGGGTGAAGGCCAGCAACAGCTTTCAGGGCTGCCACCTTCGGTGTGGGACAAGGAGCCGGACGTGTGCCTTTCCTGAAACAGGCTCTGCCGAGGACGAGAGCCATGAGATGTTCCTCCTCTGGGCAATCCCGAGTCCCAGATCCTGTTTTGCCTCTGAATAGGCTGCAGGGGGACGGTGAAGACCAGCAACAGCTTTCAGGGCTGCCACCTTCCGTGTGGGAAGAGGAGCCGGACGTGTGCCTTCTCGGAAACAGGCTCTGCCGAGGACGAGAGCCATGAGATGTTCCTCCTCTGGGCAAGCCCGGGTCCCAGATCCTGTTGTAGCTGTGAATAGGTTGCAGGGGGACGGTGAAGACCAGCAACATCTTTCCGGCCTGCCACCTTCCGTGTGGGACAAGGAGCCGGACGTGTGCCTTTTCGGAAAGAGACTCTGCCGAGGACGAGAGCCATGAGATGTTCCTCCTCTGGGCAAGCCCAGGTCCCAGATCCTCTTGTGCCTGTGAATAGGCTGCAGGGGGACGGTGAAGACCAGCAACATCTTTCCGGCCTGCCACCTTCCCTTTGGGACAAGGAGCCGGACGTGTGCCTTTTCCGAAAGAGGCTCTGCCGAGGACGAGAGCCATGAGATGTTCCTCCTCTGGGCAAGCCCGGGTCCCAGATCCTGTTGTGCCTGTGAATAGGCTGCAGGGGGAGGGTGAAGACCAGCAACAGCTTTCAGGCCTGCCACCTTCCGTGTGGGACAAGGAGCCAGACGTGTGCCTTTCGGAAAGAGGCTCTGCCGAGGACGAGAACCATGAGATGTTCCTCCTCTGGGCAAGCCCAGGTCCCAGATCCTCTTGTGCCTGTGAATAGGCTGCAGGGGGACGGTGAAGACCAGCAACATCTTTCAGGGCTGCCACCTTCCGTGTGGGACAAGGAGCCGGACGTGTGCCTTTTCGGAAAGAGGCTCTGCAAAGGAAGAGAGCCATGAGATGTTCCTCCTCTGGGCAAGCCCAGGTCCCAGATCCTCTTGTGCCTGTGAATAGGCTGCAGGGGGACGGTGCAAACCAGCAACATCTTTCCGGCCTGCCACCTTCCGTGTGGGACAAGGAGCCGGACGTGTGCCTATTCGGAAAGAAGCTCTGCCGAGGACGAGAACCATGAGATGTTCCTCCTCTGGGCAAGCCCAGGTCCCAGATCCTGTTGTAGCTGTGAATAGGCTGCAGGGGGACGGTGAAGACCAGCAACAGCTTTCAGGGCTGCCACCTTCGGTGTGGGACAAGGAGCCAGACGTGTGCCTTTCCTGAAACAGGCTCTGCCGAGGACGAGAGCCATGAGATGTTCCTCCTCTGGGCAAGCCCAGGTCCCAGATCCTCTTGTGCCTGTGAATAGGCTTCAGGGGGACGGTGAAGACCAGCAACATCTTTCCGGCCTGCCACCTTCCCTTTGGGACAAGGAGCCGGACGTGTGCCTTTTCCGAAAGAGGCTCTGCCGAGGACGAGAGCCATGAGATGTTCCTCCTCTGGGGAAGCCCGGGTCCCAGATCCTGTTGTGCCTGTGAATAGGCTGCAGGGGGACGGTGAAGACCAGCAACAGCTTTCAGGGCTGCCACCTTCCGTGTGGGACAAGGAGCCGGACGTGTGCCTTTTCGGAAAGAGGCTCTGCCGAGGACGAGAGCCATGAGATGTTCCTCCTCTGGGCAAGCCCAGGTCCCAGATCCTGTTGCGCCTGTGAATAGGCTGCAGGGGGACGGTGAAGACCAGCAACAGCTTTCCGGCCTGCCTCCTTCCGTGTGGGACAAGGAGCCGGACGTGTGCCTTTCCTGAATCAGGCTCTGCCGAGGACGAGAGCCAGTAGATGTTCCTCCTCTGGGCAATCTCGAGTCCCAGATCCTGTTTTGCCTCTGTATAGGCTGCAGGGGGACGGTGAAGACCAGCAACAGCTTTCAGGGCTGCCACCTTCCGTGTGGGAAGAGGAGCCGGACGTGTGCCTTCTCGGAAACAGGCTCTGCCGAGGACGAGAGCCATGAGATGTTCCTCCTCTGGGCAAGCCCGGGTCCCAGATCCTGTTGTAGCTGTGAATAGGCTGCAGGGGGACGGTGAAGACCAGCAACATCTTTCCGGCCTGCCACCTTCCCTTTGGGACAAGGAGCCGGACGTGTGCCTTTTCGGAAAGAGGCTCTGCCGAGGACGAGAACCATGAGATGTTCCTCCTCTGGGCAAGCCCAGGTCCCAGATCCTGTTGTGCCTGTGAATAGGCTGCAGGGGGACGGTGAAGACCAGCAACAGCTTTCAGGGCTGCCACCTTCCGTGTGGGACAAGGAGCCAGACGTGTGCCTTTCGGAAAGAGGCTCTGCCGAGGACGAGAACCATGAGATGTTCCTCCTCTGGGCAAGCCCAGGTCCCAGATCCTGTTGTGCCTGTGAATAGGCTGCAGGGGGACGGTGAAGACCAGCAACATCTTTCAGGGCTGCCACCTTCCGTGTGGGACAAGGAGCCGGACGTGTGCCTTTTCGGAAAGAGGCTCTGCAAAGGAAGAGAGCCATGAGATGTTCCTCCTCTGGGCAAGCCCAGGTCCCAGATCCTCTTGTGCCTGTGAACAGGCTGCAGGGGGACGGTGCAAACCAGCAACATCTTTCCGGCCTGCCACCTTCCGTGTGGGACAAGGAGCCGGACGTGTGCCTATTCGGAAAGAAGCTCTGCCGAGGACGAGAACCATGAGATGTTCCTCCTCTGGGCAAGCCCAGGTCCCAGATCCTGTTGTAGCTGTGAATAGGCTGCAGGGGGACGGTGAAGACCAGCAACATCTTTCAGGGCTGCCACCTTCCCTTTGGGACAAGGAGCCGGACGTGTGCCTTTTCGGAAAGAGGCTCTGCAAAGGAAGAGAGCCATGAGATGTTCCTCCTCTGGGCAAGCCCAGGTCCCAGATCCTGTTGTGCCTGTGAATAGGCTGCAGGGGGACGGTGAAGACCAGCAACAGCTTTCAGGGCTGCCACCTTCCGTGTGGGACAAGGAGCCGGACGTGTGCCTTTCGGAAAGAGGCTCTGCCGAGGACGAGAGCCATGAGATGTTCCTCCTCTGGGCAAGCCCAGGTCCCAGATCCTGTTGTGCCTGTGAATAGGCTGCAGGGGGATGGTGAAGACCAGCAACATCTTTCCGGCCTGCCACCTTCCCTTTGGGACAAGGAGCCGGACGTGTGCCTTTTCCGAAAGAGGCTCTGCCGAGGACGAGAGCCATGAGATGTTCCTCCTCTGGGCAAGCCCGGGTCCCAGATCCTGTTGTGCCTGTGAATAGGCTGCAGGGGGACGGTGAAGACCAGCAACAGCTTTCAGGGCTGCCACCTTCCGTGTGGGACAAGGAGCCGGACGTGTGCCTTTCCTGAATCAGGCTCTGCCGAGGACGAGAGCCAGTAGATGTTCCTCCTCTGGGCAATCTCGAGTCCCAGATCCTGTTTTGCCTCTGAATAGGCTGCAGGGGGACGGTGAAGACCAGCAACAGCTTTCAGGGCTGCCACCTTCCGTGTGGGAAGAGGAGCCGGACGTGTGCCTTCTCGGAAACAGGCTCTGCCGAGGACGAGAGCCATGAGATGTTCCTCCTCTGGGCAAGCCCGGGTCCCAGATCCTGTTGTAGCTGTGAATAGGCTGCAGGGGGACGGTGAAGACCAGCAACATCTTTCCGGCCTGTCACCTTCCGTGTGGGACAAGGAGCCGGACGTGTGCCTTTTCGAAAAGAGGCTCTGCCGAGGACGAGAGCCATGAGATGTTCCTCCTCTGGGCAAGCCCAGGTCCCAGATCTTGTTGTGCCTGTGAATAGGCTGCAGGGGGACGGTGAAGACCAGCAACAGCTTTCAGGGCTGCCACCTTCCGTGTGGGACAAGGAGCCAGACGTGTGCCTTTCGGAAAGAGGCTCTGCCGAGGACGAGAACCATGAGATGTTCCTCCTCTGGGCAAGCCCAGGTCCCAGATCCTGTTGTGCCTGTGAATAGGCTGCAGGGGGACGGTGAAGACCAGCAACATCTTTCAGGGCTGCCACCTTCCGTTTGGGATAAGGAGCCGGACGAGTGCCTTTTCGGAACCAGGCTCTGCCGAGGACGAGAGCCATGAGATGTTCCTCCTCTGGGCAAGCCCAGGTCCCAGATCCTGTTGTAGCTGTGAATAGGCTGCATGGGGACGGTGAAGACCAGCAACAGCTTTCAGGGCTGCCGCCTTCCATGTGGGAAAAGGAGCCAGAAGTGTGCCTTTCGGAAAGAGGCTCTGCCGAGGACGAGAACCATGAGATGTTCCTCCTCTGGGCAAGCCCAGGTCCCAGATCCTGTTGTGCCTGTGAATAGGCTGCAGGGGGACGGTGAAGACCAGCAACATCTTTCAGGGCTGCCACCTTCCGTGTGGGACAAGGAGCCGGACGTGTGCCTTTTCGGAAAGAGGCTCTGCCGAGGAAGAGAGCCATGAGATGTTCCTCCTCTGGGCAAGCCCGGGTCCCAGATCCTGTTGTGCCTGTGAATAGGCTGCAGGGGGACGGTGAAGACCAGCAACATCTTTCAGGGCTGCCACCTTCCGTGTGGGACAAGGAGCCGGACGAGTGCCTTTTCGGAATCAGGCTCTGCCGAGGACGAGAGCCATGAGATGTTCCTCCTCTGGGCAAGCGCGTGTCCCAGATCCTGTTGTACCTCTGAATAGGCTGCAGGGGGACGGTGAAGACCAGCAACAGCTTTCAGGGCTGCCACCTTCCGTGTGGGACAAGGAGCCAGACGTGTGCCTTTCGGAAAGAGGCTCTGCCGAGGACGAGAACCATGAGATGTTCCTCCTCTGGGCAAGCCCAGGTCCCAGATCCTGTTGTGCCTGTGAATAGGCTGCAGGGGGACGGTGAAGACCAGCAACATCTTTCCGGCCTGCCACCTTCCGTGTGGGACAAGGAGCCGGACGTGTGCCTTTCCGGAAACAGGCTCCGCCGAGGACGAGAGCCATGAGATGTTCCTCCTCTGGGCAAGCCCGGGTCCCTGATCCTGTTGTACCTGTGAATAGGCTGCATGGGGACGGTGAAAACCAGCAACATCTTTCAGGCCTGCCACCTTCCGTGTGGGACAAGGAGCCGGACGTGTGCCTTTCGGAAAGAGGCTCTGCCGAGGACGAGAACCATGAGATGTTCCTCCTTTGGGCAAGCCCGGGTCCCAAATCCTCTTGTGCCTGTGAATAGGCTGCATGGGGACGGTGAAGACCAGCAACATCTTTCAGGGCTGCCACCTTCCGTGTGGGATAAGGAGCCAGACGAGTGCCTTTTCGGAATCAGGCTCTGCTGAGGACGAGAACCATGAGATGTTCCTCCTCTGGGCAAGCCCAGGTCCCAGATCCTGTTGTGCCTGTGAATAGGCTGCAGGGCGACGGTGAAGACCAGCAACAGCTTTCAGGGCTGCCACCTTCCGTGTGGGTCAAGGAGCCAGATGTGTGCCTTTCGGAAAGAGGCTCTGCCGAGGACGAGAACCATGAGATGTTCCTCCTCTGGGCAAGCCCAGGTCCCTGATCCTGTTGTGCCTGTGAATAGGCTGCAGGGGGACGGTGAAGACCAGCAACATCTTTCAGGGCTGCCACCTTCCGTGTGGGACAAGGAGCCGGACGTGTGCCTTTTCGGAAAGAGGCTCTGCAAAGGAAGAGAGCCATGAGATGTTCCTCCTCTGGGCAAGCCCAGGTTCCAGATCCTGTTGTGCCTGTGAATAGGCTGCAGGGGGACGGTGAAAACCAGCAACATCTTTCCGGCCTGCCACCTTCCGTGTGGGACAAGGAGCCGGACGTGTACCTTTCGGAAAGAGGCTCTGCTGAGGACGAGAACCATGAGATGTTCCTCCTCTGGGCAAGCCCGGGTCCCAGATCCTGTTGTGCCTGTGAATAGGCTGCAGGGGGACGGTGAAGACCAGCAACAGCTTTCAGGGCTGCCACCTTCCGTGTGGGACAAGGAGCCAGACCTGTGCCTTCCGGAAAGAGGCTCTGCCGAGGACGAGAACCATGAGATGTTCCTCCTCTGGGCAAGCCCAGGTCCCAGATCCTGTTGTAGCTGTGAATAGTCTGCAGGGGGACGGTGAAGACCAGCAACATCTTTCAGGGCTGCCACCTTCCGTGTGGGACAAGGAGCCGGACGTGTGCCTTTCCTGAATCAGGCTCTGCCGAGGATGAGAACCATGAGATGTTCCTCCTCTGGGCAAGCCCAGGTCCCAGATCCTGTTGTGCCTGTGAATAGGCTGCAGGGGGACGGTGAAGACCAGCAACAGCTTTCAGGGCTGCCACCTTCCGTGTGGGACAAGAAGCCGGACGTGTGCCTTTTCGGAAAGAGGCTCTGCCAAGGACGAGAGCCATGAGATGTTCCTCCTCTGGGCAAGCCCAGGTCCCAGATCCTGTTGTGCCTGTGAATAGGCTGCAGGGGGACGGTGAAGACCAGCAACATCTTTCAGGGCTGCCACCTTCCGTGTGGGACAAGGAGCCGGACGTGTACTTTCTGGAAACAGGCTCCGCCGAGGACGAGAGCCAGTAGATGTTCCTCCTCTGGGCAATCTCGAGTCCCAGATCCTGTTTTGCCTCTGTATAGGCTGCAGGGGGACGGTGAAGACCAGCAACAGCTTTCAGGGCTGCCACCTTCCGTGTGGGAAGAGGAGCCGGACGTGTGCCTTCTCGGAAACAGGCTCTGCCGAGGACGAGAGCCATGAGATGTTCCTCCTCTGGGCAAGCCCGGGTCCCAGATCCTGTTGTAGCTGTGAATAGGCTGCAGGGGGACGGTGAAGACCAGCAACATCTTTCCGGCCTGCCACCTTCCCTTTGGGACAAGGAGCCGGACGTGTGCCTTTTCCGAAAGAGGCTCTGCCGAGGACGAGAACCATGAGATGTTCCTCCTCTGGGCAAGCCCAGGTCCCAGATCCTGTTGTGCCTGTGAATAGGCTGCAGGGGGACGGTGAAGACCAGCAACAGCTTTCAGGGCTGCCACCTTCCGTGTGGGACAAGGAGCCAGACGTGTGCCTTTCGGAAAGAGGCTCTGCCGAGGACGAGAACCATGAGATGTTCCTCCTCTGGGCAAGCCCAGGTCCCAGATCCTGTTGTGCCTGTGAATAGGCTGCAGGGGGACGGTGAAGACCAGCAACATCTTTCAGGGCTGCCACCTTCCGTGTGGGACAAGGAGCCGGACGTGTGCCTTTTCGGAAAGAGGCTCTGCAAAGGAAGAGAGCCATGAGATGTTCCTCCTCTGGGCAAGCCCAGGTCCCAGATCCTCTTGTGCCTGTGAACAGGCTGCAGGGGGACGGTGCAAACCAGCAACATCTTTCCGGCCTGCCACCTTCCGTGTGGGACAAGGAGCCGGACGTGTGCCTTTCCTGAATCAGGCTCTGCCGAGGACGAGAACCATGAGATGTTCCTCCTCTGGGCAAGCCCGGGTCCCAGATCCTGTTGTACCTGTGAATAGGCTGCATGGGGACGGTGAAAACCAGCAACATCTTTCAGGGCTGCCACCTTCCGTGTGGGACAAGGAGCCGGACGTGTGCCTTTTCGGAAAGAGGCTCTGCCGAGGAAGAGAGCCATGAGATGTTCCTCCTCTGGGCAAGCCCGGGTCCCAGATCCTGTTGTGCCTGTGAATAGGCTGCAGGGGGACGGTGAAGACCAGCAACATCTTTCAGGGCTGCCACCTTCCGTGTGGGACAAGGAGCCGGACGAGTGCCTTTTCGGAATCAGGCTCTGCCGAGGACGAGAGCCATGAGATGTTCTTCCTCTGGGCAAGCGCGTGTCCCAGATCCTGTGGTACCTGTGAATAGGCTGCAGGGGGACGGTGAAGACCAGCAACAGCTTTCAGGGCTGCCACCTTCCGTGTGGGACAAGGAGCCAGACGTGTGCCTTTCGGAAAGAGGCTCTGCCGAGGACGAGAACCATGAGATGTTCCTCCTCTGGGCAAGCCCAGGTCCCAGATCCTGTTGTGCCTGTGAATAGGCTGCAGGGGGACGGTGAAGACCAGCAACATTTTTCAGGGCTGCCACCTTCCGTGTGGGACAAGGAGCCGGATGTGTGCCTTTCCTGAATCAGGCTCTGCCGAGGACGAGAGCCATGAGATGTTCCTCCTCTGGGCAATCCCGAGTCCCAGATCCTGTTGTGCCTGTGAATAGGCTGCAGGGGGACGGTGAAGACCAGCAACATCTTTCCGGCCTGCCACCTTCCGTGTGGGACAAGGAGCCGGACGTGTGCCTTTCCGGAAACAGGCTCCGCCGAGGACGAGAGCAATGAGATGTTCCTCCTCTGGGCAAGCCCGGGTCCCTGATCCTGTTTTACCTGTGAATAGGCTGCAGGGCGACGGTGAAGACCAGCAACATCTTTCAGGGCTGCCACCTTCCGTGTGGGACAAGGAGCCGGACGTGTGCCTTTCGGAAAGAGGCTCTGCCGAGGACGAGAACCATGAGATGTTGCTCCTTTGGGCAAGCCCGGGTCCCAAATCCTATTGTGCCTGTGAATAGGCTGCATGGGGACGGTGAAGACCAGCAACATCTTTCAGGGCTGCCACCTTCCGTGTGGGATAAGGAGCCGGACGAGTGCCTTTTCGGAATCAGGCTCTGCCGAGGACGAGAACCATGAGATGTTCCTCCTCTGGGCAAGCCCAGGTCCCAGATCCTGTTGTGCCTGTGAATAGGCTGCAGGGCGACGGTGAAGACCAGCAACATCTTTCAGGGCTGCCACCTTCCGTGTGGGTCAAGGAGCCAGATGTGTGCCTTTCGGAAAGAGGCTCTGCCGAGGACGAGAACCATGAGATGTTCCTCCTCTGGGCAAGCCCAGGTCCCTGATCCTGTTGTGCCTGTGAATAGGCTGCAGGGGGACGGTGAAGACCAGCAACATCTTTCAGGGCTGCCACCTTCCGTGTGGGACAAGGAGCCGGACGTGTGCCTTTTCGGAAAGAGGCTCTGCAAAGGAAGAGAGCCATGAGATGTTCCTCCTCTGGGCAAGCCCGGGTCCCAGATCCTGTTGTGCCTGTGAATAGGCTGCAGGGGGACGGTGAAAACCAGCACCATCTTTCCGGCCTGCCACCTTCCGTGTGGGACAAGGAGCCGGACGTGTACCTTTCCTGAATCAGGCTCTGCCGAGGACGAGAGCCATGAGATGTTCCTCCTCTGGGCAAGCCCGGGTCCCAGATCCTGTTGTGCCTGTGAATAGGCTGCAGGGGGAGGGTGAAGACCAGCAACAGCTTTCAGGGCTGCCACCTTCCGTGTGGGACAAGGAGCCGGACGTGTGCCTTTCAGAAAGAGGCTCTGCCTAGGACGAGAACCATGAGATGTTCCTCCTCTGGGCAAGCCCGGGTCCCAGATCCTGTTGTGCCTGTGAATGGGCTGCAGGGGGACGGTGAAGACCAGCAACAGCTTTCAGGGCTGCCACCTTCCGTGTGGGACAAGAAGCCGGACGTGTGCCTTTTCGGAAAGAGGCTCTGCCAAGGACGAGAGCCATGAGATGTTCCTCCTCTGGGCAAGCCCAGGTCCCAGATCCTGTTGTGCCTGTGAATAGGCTGCAGGGGGACGGTGAAGACCAGCAACATCTTTCAGGGCTGCCACCTTCCGTGTGGGACAAGGAGCCGGACGTGTACTTTCTGGAAACAGGCTCCGCCGAGGACGAGAGCCATGAGATGTTCCTCCACTGGGCAAGCCCAGGTCCCAGATCCTGTTGTGCCTGTGAATAGGCTGCAGGGGGACGGTGAAGACCAGCAATATCTTTCCGGCCTGCCACCTTCCGTGTGGGACAAGGAGCCGGATGTGTGCCTTTCCTGAATCAGGCTCTGCCGAGGACGAGAGCCATGAGATGTTCCTCCTTTGGGCAAGCCCGGGTCCCAAATCCTCTTGTGCCTGTGAATAGGCTGCATGGGGACGGTGAAGACCAGCAACATCTTTCTGGCCTGCCACCTTCCGTGTGGGACAAGGAGCCGGATGTGTGCCTTTCCTGAATCAGGCTCTGCCGAGGACGAGAGCCATGAGATGTTCCTCCTCTGGGCAAGCCCGGGTCCCAGATCCTGTTGTACCTGTGAATAGGCTGCATGGGGACGGTGAAAACCAGCAACATCTTTCAGGGCTGCCACCTTCCGTGTGGGACAAGGAGCCGGACGTGTGCCTTTCGGAAAGAGGCTCTGCCGAGGACGAGAACCATGAGATGTTCCTCCTTTGGGCAAGCCCGGGTCCCAAATCCTCTTGTGCCTGTGAATAGGCTGCATGGGGACGGTGAAGACCAGCAACATCTTTCAGGGCTGCCACCTTCCATGTGGGATAAGGAGCCGGACGAGTGCCTTTTCGGAATCAGGCTCTGCCGAGGACGAGAACCATGAGATGTTCCTCCTCTGGGCAAGCCCAGGTCCCAGATCCTGTTGTGCCTGTGAATAGGCTGCAGGGGGACGGTGAAGACCAGCAACAGCTTTCAGGGCTGCCACCTTCCGTGTGGGACAAGGAGCCAGACGTGTGCCTTTGGAAAGAGGCTCTGCCGAGGACGAGAACCATGAGATGTTCCTCCTCTGGGCAAGCCCAGGTCCCAGATCCTGTTGTGCCTGTGAATAGGCTGCATTGGGACGGTGAAGACCAGCAACATCTTTCAGGGCTGCCACCTTCCGTGTGGGACAAGGAGCCGGACGTGTGCCTTTTCGGAAAGAGGCTCTGCAAAGGAAGAGAGCCATGAGATGTTCCTCCTCTGGGCAAGCCCAGGTCCCAGATCCTGTTGTACCTGTGAATAGGCTGCATGGGGACGGTGAAAACCAGCAACATCTTTCAGGGCTGCCACCTTCCGTGAGGGACAAGGAGCCGGACGTGTGCCTTTCGGAAAGAGGCTCTGCTGAGGACGAGAACCATGAGATGTTCCTCCTCTGGGCAAGCCCGGGTCCCAGATCCTGTTGTGCCTGTGAATAGGCTGCAGGGGGACGGTGAAGACCAGCAACAGCTTTCAGGGCTGCCACCTTCCGTGTGGGACAAGGAGCCGGATGTGTGCCTTTCCTGAATCAGGCTCTGCCGAGGACGAGAGCCATGAGATGTTCCTCCTCTGGGCAAGCCCGGGTCCCAGATCCTGTTGTACCTGTGAATAGGCTGCATGGGGACGGTGAAAACCAGCAACATCTTTCAGGGCTGCCACCTTCCGTGTGGGACCAGGAGCCGGACGTGTGCCTTTCGGAAAGAGGCTCTGCCGAGGACGAGAACCATGAGATGTTCCTCCTTTGGGCAAGCCCGGGTCCCAAATCCTCTTGTGCCTGTGAATAGGCTGCATGGGGACGGTGAAGACCAGCAACATCTTTCAGGGCTGCCACCTTCCGTGTGGGATAAGGAGCCGGACGAGTGCCTTTTCGGAATCAGGCTCTGCCGAGGACGAGAACCATGAGATGTTCCTCCTCTGGGCAAGCCCAGGTCCCAGATCCTGTTGTGCCTGTGAATAGGCTGCAGGGGGACGGTGAAGACCAGCAACAGCTTTCAGGGCTGCCACCTTCCGTGTGGGACAAGGAGCCAGACGTGTGCCTTTCGGAAAGAGGCTCTGCCGAGGACGAGAACCATGAGATGTTCCTCCTCTGGGCAAGCCCAGGTCCCAGATCCTGTTGTGCCTGTGAATAGGCTGCAGGGGGACGGTGAAGACCAGCAACATCTTTCAGGGCTGCCACCTTCCGTGTGGGACAAGGAGCCGGACGTGTGCCTTTTCGGAAAGAGGCTCTGCAAAGGAAGAGAGCCATGAGATGTTCCTCCTCTGGGCAAGCCCAGGTCCCAGATCCTCTTGTGCCTGTGAATAGGCTGCAGGGGGACGGTGAAAACCAGCAACATCTTTCCGGCCTGCCACCTTCCGTGTGGGACAAGGAGCCGGACGTGTGCCTTTCGGAAAGAGGCTCTGCTGAGGACGAGAACCATGAGATGTTCCTCCTCTGGGCAAGCCCGGGTCCCAGATCCTGTTGTGCCTGTGAATAGGCTGCAGGGGGACGGTGAAGACCAGCAACAGCTTTCAGGGCTGCCACCTTCCGTGTGGGACAAGGAGCCAGACGTGTGCCTTTCAGAAAGAAGCTCTGCCGAGGACGAGAACCATGAGATGTTCCTCCTCTGGGCAAGCCCAGGTCCCAGATCCTGTTGTAGCTGTGAATAGGTTGCAGGGGGACGGTGAAGACCAGCAACATCTTTCAGGGCTGCCACCTTCCGTGTGGGACAAGGAGCCGGACGTGTGCCTTTCCTGAATCAGGCTCTGCCGAGGACGAGAGCCATGAGATGTTCCTCCTCTGGGCAAGCCCGGGTCCCAGATCCTGTTGTACCTGTGAATAGGCTGCATGGGGACGGTGAAAACCAGCAACATCTTTCAGGGCTGCCAACTTCCGTGTGGGACAAGGAGCCGGACGTGTGCCTTTCGGAAAGAGGCTCTGCCGAGGACGAGAACCATGAGATGTTCCTCCTTTGGGCAAGCCCGGGTCCCAAATCCTCTTGTGCCTGTGAATAGGCTGCATGGGGACGGTGAAAACCAGCAACATCTTTCAGGGCTGCCACCTTCCGTGTGGGATAAGGAGCCGGACGAGTGCCTTTTCGGAATCAGGCTCTGCCGAGGACGAGAACCATGAGATGTTCCTCCTCTGGGCAAGCCCAGGTCCCAGATCCTGTTATGCCTGTGAATAGGCTGCAGGGGGACGGTGAAGACCAGCAACAGCTTTCAGGGCTGCCACCTTCCGTGTGGGACAAGGAGCCAGACGTGTGCCTTTCGGAAAGAGGCTCTGCAGAGGACGAGAACCATGAGATGTTCCTCCTCTGGGCAAGCCCAGGTCCCAGATCCTGTTGTGCCTGTGAATAGGCTGCAGGGGGACGGTGAAGACCAGCAACATCTTTCAGGGCTGCCACCTTCCGTGTGGGACAAGGAGCCGGACGTGTGCCTTTTCGGAAAGAGGCTCTGCAAAGCAAGAGAGCCATGAGATGTTCCTCCTCTGGGCAAGCCCAGGTCCCAGATCCTCTTGTGCCTGTGAATAGGCTGCAGGGGGACGGTGAAAACCAGCAACATCTTTCCGGCCTGCCACCTTCCGTGAGGGACAAGGAGCCGGATGTGTGCCTTTCGGAAAGAGGCTCTGCTGAGGACGAGAACCATGAGATGTTCCTCCTCTGGGCAAGCCCGGGTCCCAGATCCTGTTGTGCCTGTGAATAGGCTGCAGGGGGAGGGTGAAGACCAGCAACAGCTTTCAGGGCTGCCACCTTCCGTGTGGGACAAGGAGCCGGATGTGTGCCTTTCCTGAATCAGGCTCTGCCGAGGACGAGAGCCATGAGATGTTCCTCCTCTGGGCAAGCCCGGGTCCCAGATCCTGTTGTACCTGTGAATAGGCTGCATGGGGACGGTGAAAACCAGCAACATCTTTCAGGGCTGCCACCTTCCGTGTGGGACAAGGAGCCGGACGTGTGCCTTTCGGAAAGAGGCTCTGCCGAGGACGAGAACCATGAGATGTTCCTCCTCTGGGCAAGCCCAGGTCCCAGATCCTGTTGTAGCTGTGAATAGTCTGCAGGGGGACGGTGAAGACCAGCCAAATCTTTCAGGGCTGCCACCTTCGGTGTGGGACAAGGAGCCGGACGTGTGCCTTTTCGGAAAGAGACTCTACCGAGGACGAGAGCCATGAGATGTTCCTCCTCTGGGCAAGCCCGGGTCCCAGATCCTGTTGTGCCTGTGAATAGGCTGCAGGGGGAGGGTGAAGACCAGCAACAGCTTTCAGGGCTGCCACCTTCCGTATGGTACAAGGAGCCGGACGTGTGCCTTTCCTGAATCAGGCTCTGCCTAGGACGAGAACCATGAGATGTTCCTCCTCTGGGCAAGCCCGGGTCCCAGATCCTGTTGTGCCTGTGAATTGGCTGCAGGGGGACGGTGAAGACCAGCAACAGCTTTCAGGGCTGCCACCTTCCGTGTGGGACAAGAAGCCGGACGTGTGCCTTTTCGGAAAGAGGCTCTGCCAAGGACGAGAGCCATGAGATGTTCCTCCTCTGGGCAAGCCCGGGTCCCAGATCCTGTTGTGCCTGTGAATAGGCTGCATGGGAACGGTGAAGACCAGCAACATGTTTCAGGTCTGCCACCTTCCGTGTGGGACAAGGAGCCGGACGTGTACCTTTCTGGAAACAGGCTCCGCCGAGGACGAGAGCCATGAGATGTTCCTCCACTGGGCAAGCCCAGGTCCCAGATCCTGTTGTGCCTGTGAATAGGCTGCAGGGGGACGGTGAAGACCAGCAACATCTTTCCGGCCTGCCACCTTCCGTGTGGGACAAGGAGCCGGATGTGTGCCTTTCCTGAATCAGGCTCTGCCGAGGACGAGAGCCATGAGATGTTCCTCCTTTGGGCAAGCCCGGGTCCCAAATCCTCTTGTGCCTGTGAATAGGCTTCAGGGGGACGGTGAAGACCAGCAACATCTTTCAGGGCTGCCACCTTCCGTGTGGGATAAGGAGCCGGACGAGTGCCTTTTCGGAATCAGGCTCTGCCGAGGACGAGAACCATGAGATGTTCCTCCTCTGGGCAAGCCCAGGTCCCAGATCCTGTTGTGCCTGTGAATAGGCTGCAGGGGGACGGTGAAGACCAGCAACAGCTTTCAGGGCTGCCAACTTCCGTGTGGGACAAGGAGCCAGACGTGTGCCTTTCGGAAAGAGGCTCTGCCGAGGACGAGAGCCATGAGATGTTCCTCCTCTGGGCAAGCCCAGGTCCCAGATCCTGTTGTGCCTGTGAATAGGCTGCAGGGGGACGGTGAAGACCAGCAACATCTTTCAGGGCTGCCACCTTCCGTGTGGGACAAGGAGCCGGACGTGTGCCTTTTCGGAAAGACGCTCTGCCGAGGACGAGAACCATGAGATGTTCCTCCTCTGGGCAAACCCAGGTCCCAGATCCTGTTATGCCTGTGAATAGGCTGCAGGGGGACGGTGAAGACCAGCAACAGCTTTCAGGGCTGCCACCTTCCGTGTGGGACAAGGAGCCAGACGTGTGCCTTTCGGAAAGAGGCTCTGCCGAGGACGAGAACCATGAGATGTTCCTCCTCTGGGCAAGCCCAGGTCCCAGATCCTGTTGTGCCTGTGAATAGGCTGCATTGGGCCGGTGAAGACCAGCAACATCTTTCAGGGCTGCCACCTTCCGTGTGGGACAAGGAGCCGGACGTGTGCCTTTTCGGAAAGAGGCTCTGCAAAGGAAGAGAGCCATGAGATGTTCCTCCTCTGGGCAAGCCCAGGTCCCAGATCCTCTTGTGCCTGTGAATAGGCTGCAGGGGGACGGTGAAAACCAGCAACATCTTTCCGGCCTGCCACCTTCCGTGAGGGACAAGGAGCCGGATGTGTGCCTTTCGGAAAGAGGCTCTGCTGAGGACGAGAACCATGAGATGTTCCTCCTCTGGGCAAGCCCGGGTCCCAGATCCTGTTGTGCCTGTGAATAGGCTGCAGGGGGACGGTGAAGACCAGCAACAGCTTTCAGGGCTGCCACCTTCCGTGTGGGACAAGGAGCCGGACGTGTGCCTTTCCTGAATCAGGCTCTGCCGAGGACGAGAGCCATGAGATGTTCCTCCTCTGGGCAAGCCCGGGTCCCAGATCCTGTTGTACCTGTGAATAGGCTGCATGGGGACGGTGAAAACCAGCAAAATCTTTCAGGGCTGCCACCTTCCGTGTGGGACAAGGAGCCGGACGTGTGCCTTTCGGAAAGAGGCTCTGCCGAGGACGAGAACCATGAGATGTTCCTCCTTTGGGCAAGCCCGGGTCCCAAATCCTCTTGTGCCTGTGAATAGGCTGCATGGGAACGGTGAAGACCAGCAACATCTTTCAGGGCTGCCACCTTCCGTGTGGGACAAGGAGCCGGACGTTTACCTTTCTGGAAACAGGCTCCGCCGAGGACGAGAGCCATGAGATGTTCCTCCACTGGGCAAGCCCAGGTCCCAGATCCTGTTGTGCCTGTGAATAGGCTGCAGGGGGACGGTGAAGACCAGCAACATCTTTCCGGCCTGCCACCTTCCGTGTGGGACAAGGAGCCGGATGTGTGCCTTTCCTGAATCAGGCTCTGCCGAGGACGAGAGCCATGAGATGTTCCTCCTTTGGGCAAGCCCTGGGTCCCAAATCCTCTTGTGCCTGTGAATAGGCTTCAGGGGGACGGTGAAGACCAGCAACATCTTTCAGGGCTGCCACCTTCCGTGTGGGAAGAGGAGCCGGACGTGTGCCTTTCCTGAATCAGGCTCTGCCGAGGACGAGAGCCATGAGATGTTCCTCCTCTGGGCAAGCCCGGGTCCCAGATCCTGTTGTACCTGTGAATAGGCTGCATGGGGACGGTGAAAACCAGCAACATCTTTCAGGGCTGCCAACTTCCGTGTGGGACAAGGAGCCGGACGTGTGCCTTTCGGAAAGAGGCTCTGCCGAGGACGAGAACCATGAGATGTTCCTCCTTTGGGCAAGCCCGGGTCCCAAATCCTCTTGTGCCTGTGAATAGGCTGCATGGGGACGGTGAAGACCAGCAACATCTTTCAGGGCTGCCACCTTCCGTGTGGGATAAGGAGCCGGACGAGTGCCTTTTCGGAATCAGGCTCTGCCGAGGACGAGAACCATGAGATGTTCCTCCTCTGGGCAAGCCCAGGTCCCAGATCCTGTTATGCCTGTGAATAGGCTGCAGGGGGACGGTGAAGACCAGCAACAGCTTTCAGGGCTGCCACCTTCCGTGTGGGACAAGGAGCCAGACGTGTGCCTTTCGGAAAGAGGCTCTGCCGAGGACGAGAACCATGAGATGTTCCTCCTCTGGGCAAGCCCAGGTCCCAGATCCTGTTGTGCCTGTGAATAGGCTGCATTGGGACGGTGAAGACCAGCAACATCTTTCAGGGCTGCCACCTTCCGTGTGGGACAAGGAGCCGGACGTGTGCCTTTTCGGAAAGAGGCTCTGCAAAGGAAGAGAGCCATGAGATGTTCCTCCTCTGGGCAAGCCCAGGTCCCAGATCCTCTTGTGCCTGTGAATAGGCTGCAGGGGGACGGTGCAAACCAGCAACATCTTTCCGGCCTGCCACCTTCCGTGAGGGACAAGGAGCCGGATGTGTGCCTTTCGGAAAGAGGCTCTGCTGAGGACGAGAACCATGAGATGTTCCTCCTCTGGGCAAGCCCGGGTCCCAGATCCTGTTGTGCCTGTGAATAGGCTGCAGGGGGACGGTGAAGACCAGCAACAGCTTTCAGGGCTGCCACCTTCCGTGTGGGACAAGGAGCCGGATGTGTGCCTTTCCTGAATCAGGCTCTGCCGAGGACGAGAGCCATGAGATGTTCCTCCTCTGGGCAAGCCCGGGTCCCAGATCCTGTTGTACCTGTGAATAGGCTGCATGGGGACGGTGAAAACCAGCAACATCTTTCATGGCTGCCACCTTCCGTGTGGGACAAGGAGCCGGACGTGTGCCTTTTCGGAAAGAGGCTCTGCCGAGGACGAGAGCCATGAGATGTTCCTCCTCTGGGCAAGCCCAGGTCCCAGATCCTCTTGTGCCTGTGAATAGGCTGCAGGGGGACGGTGAAAACCAGCAACATCTTTCAGGGCTGCCACCTTCCGTGTGGGACAAGGAGCCGGACGTGTGCCTTTCCTGAATCAGGCTCTGCCGAGGACGAGAGCCATGAGATGTTCCTCCTCTGGGGAAGCCCGGGTCCCAGATCCTGTTGTGCCTGTGAATAGGCTGCAGGGGGAGGGTGAAGACCAGCAACAGCTTTCAGGGCTGCCACCTTCCGTGTGGGACAAGGAGCCAGACGTGTGCCTTTCGGAAAGAGGCTCTGCCGAGGACGAGAACCATGAGATGTTCCTCCTCTGGGCAAGCCCAGGTCCCAGATCCTGTTGTAGCTGTGAATAGTCTGCAGGGGGACGGTGAAGACCAGCCAAATCTTTCAGGGCTGCCACCTTCGGTGTGGGACAAGGAGCCGGACGTGTGCCTTTTCGGAAAGAGACTCTACCGAGGACGAGAGCCATGAGATGTTCCTCCTCTGGGCAAGCCCGGGTCCCAGATCCTGTTGTGCCTGTGAATAGGCTGCAGGGGGAGGGTGAAGACCAGCAACAGCTTTCAGGGCTGCCACCTTCCGTATGGTACAAGGAGCCGGACGTGTGCCTTTCCTGAATCAGGCTCTGCCTAGGACGAGAACCATGAGATGTTCCTCCTCTGGGCAAGCCCGGGTCCCAGATCCTGTTGTGCCTGTGAATTGGCTGCAGGGGGACGGTGAAGACCAGCAACAGCTTTCAGGGCTGCCACCTTCCGTGTGGGAGAAGAAGCCGGACGTGTGCCTTTTCGGAAAGAGGCTCTGCCAAGGACGAGAGCCATGAGATGTTCCTCCTCTGGGGAAGCCCGGGTCCCAGATCCTTTTGTGCCTGTGAATAGGCTGCAGGGGGACGGTGAAGACCAGCAACATCTTTCAGGTCTGCCACCTTCCGTGTGGGACAAGGAGCCGGACGTGTACCTTTCTGGAAACAGGCTCCGCCGAGGACGAGAGCCATGAGATGTTCCTCCACTGGGCAAGCCCAGGTCCCAGATCCTGTTGTGCCTGTGAATAGGCTGCAGGGGGACGGTGAAGACCAGCAACATCTTTCCGGCCTGCCACCTTCCGTGTGGGACAAGGAGCCGGACGTGTGCCTTTCCTGAATCAGGCTCTGCCGAGGACGAGAGCCATGAGATGTTCCTCCTTTGGGCAAGCCCGGGTCCCAAATCCTCTTGTGCCTGTGAATAGGCTTCAGGGGGACGGTGAAGACCAGCAACATCTTTCAGGGCTGCCACCTTCCGTGTGGGATAAGGAGCCGGACGAGTGCCTTTTCGGAATCAGGCTCTGCCGAGGACGAGAACCATGAGATGTTCCTCCTCTGGGCAAGCCCAGGTCCCAGATCCTGTTGTGCCTGTGAATAGGCTGCAGGGGGACGGTGAAGACCAGCAACAGCTTTCAGGGCTGCCAACTTCCGTGTGGGACAAGGAGCCAGACGTGTGCCTTTCGGAAAGAGGCTCTGCCGAGGACGAGAACCATGAGATGTTCCTCCTCTGGGCAAGCCCAGGTCCCAGATCCTGTTGTGCCTGTGAATAGGCTGCATTGGGACGGTGAAGACCAGCAACATCTTTCAGGGCTGCCACCTTCCGTGTGGGACAAGGAGCCGGACGTGTGCCTTTTCGGAAAGAGGCTCTGCAAAGCAAGAGAGCCATGAGATGTTCCTCCTCTGGGCAAGCCCAGGTTCCAGATCCTCTTGTGCCTGTGAATAGGCTGCAGGGGGACGGTGAAAACCAGCAACATCTTTCCGGCCTGCCACCTTCCGTGAGGGACAAGGAGCCGGATGTGTGCCTTTCGGAAAGAGGCTCTGCTGAGGACGAGAACCATGAGATGTTCCTCCTCTGGGCAAGCCCGGGTCCCAGATCCTGTTGTGCCTGTGAATAGGCTGCAGGGGGACGGTGAAGACCAGCAACAGCTTTCAGGGCTGCCACCTTCCGTGTGGGACAAGGAGCCGGATGTGTGCCTTTCCTGAATCAGGCTCTGCCGAGGACGAGAGCCATGAGATGTTCCTCCTCTGGGCAAGCCCGGGTCCCAGATCCTGTTGTACCTGTGAATAGGCTGCATGGGGACGGTGAAAACCAGCAAAATCTTTCAGGGCTGCCACCTTCCGTGTGGGACAAGGAGCCGGACGTGTGCCTTTCGGAAAGAGGCTCTGCCGAGGACGAGAACCAAGAGATGTTCCTCCATTGGGCAAGCCCGGGTCCCAAATCCTCTTGTGCCTGTGAATAGGCTGCATGGGAACGGTGAAGACCAGCAACATCTTTCAGGGCTGCCACCTTCCGTGTGGGACAAGGAGCCGGACGTGTACCTTTCTGGAAACAGGCTCCGCCGAGGACGAGAGCCATGAGATGTTCCTCCACTGGGCAAGCCCAGGTCCCAGATCCTGTTGTGCCTGTGAATAGGCTGCAGGGGGACGGTGAAGACCAGCAACATCTTTCCGGCCTGCCACCTTCCGTGTGGGACAAGGAGCCGGATGTGTGCCTTTCCTGAATCAGGCTCTGCCGAGGACGAGAGCCATGAGATGTTCCTCCTTTGGGCAAGCCCTGGGTCCCAAATCCTCTTGTGCCTGTGAATAGGCTTCAGGGGGACGGTGAAGACCAGCAACATCTTTCAGGGCTGCCACCTTCCGTGTGGGATAAGGAGCCGGACGAGTGCCTTTTCGGAATCAGGCTCTGCCGAGGACGAGAACCATGAGATGTTCCTCCTCTGGGCAAGCCCAGGTCCCAGATCCTGTTGTGCCTGTGAATAGGCTGCAGGGGGACGGTGAAGACCAGCAACAGCTTTCAGGGCTGCCAACTTCCGTGTGGGACAAGGAGCCAGACGTGTGCCTTTCGGAAAGAGGCTCTGCCGAGGACGAGAACCATGAGATGTTCCTCCTTTGGGCAAGCCCAGGTCCCAGATCCTGTTGTGCCTGTGAATAGGCTGCAGGGGGACGGTGAAGACCAGCAACATCTTTCAGGGCTGCCACCTTCCGTGTGGGACAAGGAGCCGGACGTGTGCCTTTTCGGAAAGACGCTCTGCCGAGGACGAGAACCATGAGATGTTCCTCCTCTGGGCAAGCCCAGGTCCCAGATCCTGTTTTGCCTGTGAATAGGCTGCAGGGGGACGGTGAAGACCAGCAACAGCTTTCAGGGCTGCCACCTTCCGTGTGGGACAAGGAGCCAGACGTGTGCCTTTCGGAAAGAGGCTCTGCCGAGGACGAGAACCATGAGATGTTCCTCCTCTGGGCAAGCCCAGGTCCCAGATCCTGTTGTGCCTGTGAATAGGCTGCATTGGGACGGTGAAGACCAGCAACATCTTTCAGGGCTGCCACCTTCCGTGTGGGACAAGGAGCCGGACGTGTGCCTTTTCGGAAAGAGGCTCTGCAAAGGAAGAGAGCCATGAGATGTTCCTCCTCTGGGCAAGCCCAGGTCCCAGATCCTCTTGTGCCTGTGAATAGGCTGCAGGGGGACGGTGAAAACCAGCAACATCTTTCAGGCCTGCCACCTTCCGTGAGGGACAAGGAGCCGGATGTGTGCCTTTCGGAAAGAGGCTCTGCTGAGGACGAGAACCATGAGATGTTCCTCCTCTGGGCAAGCCCGGGTCCCAGATCCTGTTGTGCCTGTGAATAGGCTGCAGGGGGACGGTGAAGACCAGCAACAGCTTTCAGGGCTGCCACCTTCCGTGTGGGACAAGGAGCCGGATGTGTGCCTTTCCTGAATCAGGCTCTGCCGAGGACGAGAGCCATGAGATGTTCCTCCTCTGGGCAAGCCCGGGTCCCAGATCCTGTTGTACCTGTGAATAGGCTGCATGGGGACGGTGAAAACCAGCAACATCTTTCAGGGCTGCCACCTTCCGTGTGGGACAAGGAGCCGGACGTGTGCCTTTCGGAAAGAGGCTCTGCCGAGGACGAGAACCATGAGATGTTCCTCCTTTGGGCAAGCCCGGGTCCCAAATCCTCTTGTGCCTGTGAATAGGCTGCATGGGAACGGTGAAGACCAGCAACATCTTTCAGGGCTGCCACCTTCCGTGTGGGATAAGGAGCCGGACGAGTGCCTTTTCGGAATCAGGCTCTGCCGAGGACGAGAACCATGAGATGTTCCTCCTCTGGGCAAGCCCGGGTCCCAGATCCTGTTGTGCCTGTGAATAGGCTGGAGGGGGAGGGTGAAGACCAGCAACAGCTTTCAGGGCTGCCACCTTCCGTGTGGGACAAGGAGCCAGACGTGTGCCTTTCGGAAAGAAGCTCTGCCGAGGACGAGAACCATGAGATGTTCCTCCTCTGGGCAAGCCCAGGTCCCAGATCCTGTTGTAGCTGTGAATAGGTTGCAGGGGGACGGTGAAGACCAGCAACATCTTTCAGGGCTGCCACCTTCCGTGTGGGACAAGGAGCCGGACGTGTGCCTTTCCTGAATCAGGCTCTGCCGAGGACGAGAGCCATGAGATGTTCCTCCTCTGGGCAAGCCCGGGTCCCAGATCCTGTTGTGCCTGTGAATAGGCTGCAGGGGGAGGGTGAAGACCAGCAACAGCTTTCAGGGCTGCCACCTTCCGTGTGGGACAAGGAGCCAGACGTGTGCCTTTCGGAAAGAGGCTCTGCCGAGGACGAGAACCATGAGATGTTCCTCCTCTGGGCAAGCCCAGGTCCCAGATCCTGTTGTAGCTGTGAATAGTCTGCAGGGGGACGGTGAAGACCAGCCAAATCTTTCAGGGCTGCCACCTTCGGTGTGGGACAAGGAGCCGGACGTGTGCCTTTTCGGAAAGAGACTCTACCGAGGACGAGAGCCATGAGATGTTCCTCCTCTGGGCAAGCCCTGGTCCCAGATTCTCTTGTGCCTGTGAATAGGCTGCAGGGGGACGGTGAAGACCAGCAACATCTTTCCGGCCTGCCACCTTCCGTGTGGGACAAGGAGCCGGACGTGTGCCTTTCCTGAATCAGGCTCTGCCGAGGACGAGAGCCATGAGATGTTCCTCCTCTGGGCAAGCCCGGGTCCCAGATCCTGTTGTGCCTGTGAATAGGCTGCAGGGGGAGGGTGAAGACCAGCAACAGCTTTCAGGGCTGCCACCTTCCGTGTGGGACAAGGAGCCGGACGTGTGCCTTTCAGAAAGAGGCTCTGCCTAGGACGAGAACCATGAGATGTTCCTCCTCTGGGCAAGCCCGGGTCCCAGATCCTGTTGTGCCTGTGAATTGGCTGCAGGGGGACGGTGAAGACCAGCAACAGCTTTCAGGGCTGCCACCTTCCGTGTGGGACAAGGAGCCGGACGTGTGCCTTTTCGGAAAGAGGCTCTGCCAAGGACGAGAGCCATGAGATGTTCCTCCTCTGGGCAAGCCCAGGTCCCAGATCCTGTTGTGCCTGTGAATAGGCTGTAGGGGGACGGTGAAGACCAGCAACATCTTTCAGGGCTGCCACCTTCCGTGTGGGACAAGGAGCCAGACATGTACCTTTCTGGAAACAGGCTCCGCCGAGGACGAGAACCATGAGATGTTCCTCCACTGGGCAAGCCCAGGTCCCAGATCCTGTTGTGCCTGTGAATAGGCTGCAGGGGGACGGTGAAGACCAGCAACATCTTTCCGGCCTGCCACCTTCCGTGTGGGACAAGGAGCCGGATGTATGCCTTTCCTGAATCAGGCTCTGCCGAGGACGAGAGCCATGAGATGTTCCTCCTTTGGGCAAGCCCGGGTCCCAAATCCTCTTGTGCCTGTGAATAGGCTTCAGGGGGACGGTGAAGACCAGCAACATCTTTCAGGGCTGCCACCTTCCGTGTGGGATAAGGAGCCGGACGAGTGCCTTTTCGGAATCAGGCCCTGCCGAGGACGAGAACCATGAGATGTTCCTCCTCTGGGCAAGCCCAGGTCCCAGATCCTGTTGTGCCTGTGAATAGGCTGCAGGGGGACGGTGAAGACCAGCAACAGCTTTCAGGGCTGCCACCTTCCGTGTGGGACAAGGAGCCAGACGTGTGCCTTTCGGAAAGAGGCTCTGCCGAGGACGAGAACCATGAGATGTTCCTCCTCTGGGCAAGCCCAGGTCCCAGATCCTGTTGTGCCTGTGAATAGGCTGCAGGGGGACGGTGAAGACCAGCAACATCTTTCAGGGCTGCCACCTTCCGTGTGGGACAAGGAGCCGGACGTGTGCCTTTTCGGAAAGACGCTCTGCCGAGGAAGAGAGCCATGAGATGTTCCTCCTCTGGGCAAGCCCAGGTCACAGATCCTCTTGTGCCTGTGAATAGGCTGCAGGGGGACGGTGAAGACCAGCAACATCTTTCCGGCCTGCCATCTTCCCTGTGGGACAAGGAGCCGGACGTGTGCCTTTTCGGAAAGACGCTCTGCCGAAGAAGAGAGCCATGAGATGTTCCTCCTCTGGGCAAGCCCGGGTCCCAGATCCTGTTGTGCCTGTGAATAGGCTGCAGGGGGACGGTGAAGACCAGCAACAGCTTTCAGGGCTGCCACCTTCCGTGTGGGACAAGGAGCCGGACGTGTGCCTTTCCTGAATCAGGCTCTGCCGAGGACGAGAGCCATGAGATGTTCCTCCTTTGGGCAAGCCCGTGCCCAAATCCTCTTGTGCCTGTGAATAGGCTGCAGGGGGACGGTGAAGACCAGCAACATCTTTCAGGGCTGCCACCTTCCGTGTGGGATAAGGAGCCGGACGAGTGCCTTTTCGGAATCAGGCTCTGCCGAGGACGAGAACCATGAGATGTTCCTCCTCTGGGCAAGCCCAGGTCCCAGATCCTGTTGTGCCTGTGAATAGGCTGCAGGGGGACGGTGAAGACCAGCAACAGCTTTCAGGGCTGCCACCTTCCGTGTGGGACAAGGAGCCAGACGTGTGCCTTTCGGAAAGAGGCTCTGCCGAGGACGAGAACCATGAGATGTTCCTCCTCTGGGCAAGCCCAGGTCCCATATCCTGTTGTAGCTGTGAATAGGCTGCAGGGGGACGGTGAAGACCAGCAACATCTTTCAGGGCTGCCACCTTCCGTGTGGGACAAGGAGCCGGACGTGTGCCTTTTCGGAAAGACGCTCTGCCGAGGACGAGAGCCATGAGATGTTCCTCCTCTGGGAAAGCCCAGGTCCCAGATCCTCTTGTGCCTGTGAATAGGCTGCAGGGGGACGGTGAAAACCAGCAACATCTTTCCGGCCTGCCACCTTCCGTGTGGGACAAGGAGCCGGACGTGTGCCTATTCGGAAAGAGGCTCTGCCGAGGACGAGAACCATGAGATGTTCCTCCTCTGGGCAAGCCCAGGTCCCAGATCCTGTTGTAGCTGTGAATAGGCTGCAGGGGGACGGTGAAGACCAGCAACAGCTTTCAGGGCTGCCACCTTCCGTGTGAAACAAGGAGCCGGACGTGTGCCTTTCCTGAATCAGGCTCTGCCGAGGACGAGAGCCATGAGATGTTCCTCCTCTGGGCAAGCACGAGTCCCAGATCCTGTTGTGCCTGTGAATAGGCTGCAGGGGGAGGGTGAAGACCAGCAACAGCTTTCAGGGCTGCCACCTTCGGTGTGGGACAAGGAGCCGGACGTGTGCCTTTCCTGAATCAGGCTATGCCGAGGACGAGAACCATGAGATGTTCCTCCTCTGGGCAAGCCCAGGTCCCAGATCCTGTTGTAGCTGTGAATAGGCTGCAGGGGGACGGTGAAGACCAGCAACAGCTTTCAGGGCTGCCACCTTCCGTGTGGGACAAGGAGCCGGACGTGTGCCTTTTCGGAAAGAGGCTCTGCCGAGGACGAGAGCCATGAGATGTTCCTCCTCTGGGCAAGCCCGGGTCCCAGATCCTGTTGTGCCTGTGAATAGGCTGCAGGGGGACGGTGAAGACCAGCAACATCTTTCCGGCCTGCCACCTTCCGTGTGGGACAAGGAGCCGGACGTGTGCTTTCTCGGAAACAGGCTCTGCCGAGGACGAGAGCCATGAGATGTTCCTCCTCTGGGCAAGCCCGGGTCCCAGATCCTGTTGTAGCTGTGAATAGGCTGCAGGGGGACGGTGAAGACCAGCAACAGCTTTCAGGGCTGCCACCTTCCGTGTGGGACAAGGAGCCGGACGAGTGCCTTTTCCGAAAGAGGCTCTGCCGAGGACGAGAGCCATGAGATGTTCCTCCTCTGGGCAAGCCCGGGTCCCAGATCCTGTTGTGCCTGTGAATAGGCTGCAGGGGGACGGTAAAGACCAGCAACAGCTTTCAGGGCTGCCACCTTCCGTGTGGGACAAGGAGCCGGACGTGTGCCTTTTCGGAAAGAGGATCTGCCGAGGACGAGAGCCATGAGATGTTCCTCCTCTGGGCAAGCCCGGGTCCCAGATCCTGTTGTGCCTGTGAATAGGCTGCAGGGGGAGGGTGAAGACCAGCAACAGCTTTCAGGGCTGCCACCTTCCGTGTGGGACAAGGAGCCAGACGTGTGCCTTTCGGAAAGAAGCTCTGCCGAGGACGAGAACCATGAGATGTTCCTCCTCTGGGCAAGCCCAGGTCCCAGATCCTGTTGTAGCTGTGAATAGTCTGCAGGGGGACGGTGAAGACCAGCCAAATCTTTCAGGGCTGCCACCTTCGGTGTGGGACAAGGAGCCGGACGTGTGCCTTTTCGGAAAGAGACTCTACCGAGGACGAGAGCCATGAGATGTTCCTCCTCTGGGCAAGCCCTGGTCCCAGATTCTCTTGTGCCTGTGAATAGGCTGCAGGGGGACGGTGAAGACCAGCACCATCTTTCCGGCCTGCCACCTTCCGTGTGGGACAAGGAGCCGGACGTGTGCCTTTCCTGAATCAGGCTCTGCCGAGGACGAGAGCCATGAGATGTTCCTCCTCTGGGCAAGCCCGGGTCCCAGATCCTGTTGTGCCTGTGAATAGGCTGCAGGGGGAGGGTGAAGACCAGCAACAGCTTTCAGGGCTGCCACCTTCCGTGTGGGACAAGGAGCCGGACGTGTGCCTTTCAGAAAGAGGCTCTGCCTAGGACGAGAACCATGAGATGTTCCTCCTCTGGGCAAGCCCGGGTCCCAGATCCTGTTGTGCCTGTGAATTGGCTGCAGGGGGACGGTGAAGACCAGCAACAGCTTTCAGGGCTGCCACCTTCCGTGTGGGACAAGGAGCCAGACGTGTGCCTTTCGGAAAGAGGCTCTGCCGAGGACGAGAACCATGAGATGTTCCTCCTCTGGGCAAGCCCAGGTCCCAGATCCTGTTGTGCCTGTGAATAGGCTGCAGGGGGACGGTGAAGACCAGCAACATCTTTCAGGGCTGCCACCTTCCGTGTGGGACAAGGAGCCGGACGTGTGCCTTTTCGGAAAGACGCTCTGCCGAGGAAGAGAGCCATGAGATGTTCCTCCTCTGGGCAAGCCCAGGTCACAGATCCTCTTGTGCCTGTGAATAGGCTGCAGGGGGACGGTGAAGACCAGCAACATCTTTCCGGCCTGCCAACTTCCCTGTGGGACAAGGAGCCGGACGTGTGCCTTTTCGGAAAGACGCTCTGCCGAAGAAGAGAGCCATGAGATGTTCCTCCTCTGGGCAAGCCCGGGTCCCAGATCCTGTTGTGCCTGTGAATAGGCTGCAGGGGGACGGTGAAGACCAGCAACAGCTTTCAGGGCTGCCACCTTCCGTGTGGGACAAGGAGCCGGACGTGTGCCTTTCCTGAATCAGGCTCTGCCGAGGACGAGAGCCATGAGATGTTCCTCCTTTGGGCAAGCCCGTGCCCAAATCCTCTTGTGCCTGTGAATAGGCTGCAGGGGGACGGTGAAGACCAGCAACATCTTTCAGGGCTGCCACCTTCCGTGTGGGATAAGGAGCCGGACGAGTGCCTTTTCGGAATCAGGCTCTGCCGAGGACGAGAACCATGAGATGTTCCTCCTCTGGGCAAGCCCAGGTCCCAGATCCTGTTGTGCCTGTGAATAGGCTGCAGGGGGACGGTGAAGACCAGCAACAGCTTTCAGGGCTGCCACCTTCCGTGTGGGACAAGGAGCCAGACGTGTGCCTTTCGGAAAGAGGCTCTGCCGAGGACGAGAACCATGAGATGTTCCTCCTCTGGGCAAGCCCAGGTCCCATATCCTGTTGTAGCTGTGAATAGGCTGCAGGGGGACGGTGAAGACCAGCAACATCTTTCAGGGCTGCCACCTTCCGTGTGGGACAAGGAGCCGGACGTGTGCCTTTTCGGAAAGACGCTCTGCCGAGGACGAGAGCCATGAGATGTTCCTCCTCTGGGAAAGCCCAGGTCCCAGATCCTCTTGTGCCTGTGAATAGGCTGCAGGGGGACGGTGAAAACCAGCAACATCTTTCCGGCCTGCCACCTTCCGTGTGGGACAAGGAGCCGGACGTGTGCCTATTCGGAAAGAGGCTCTGCCGAGGACGAGAACCATGAGATGTTCCTCCTCTGGGCAAGCCCAGGTCCCAGATCCTGTTGTAGCTGTGAATAGGCTGCAGGGGGACGGTGAAGACCAGCAACAGCTTTCAGGGCTGCCACCTTCCGTGTGAAACAAGGAGCCGGACGTGTGCCTTTCCTGAATCAGGCTCTGCCGAGGACGAGAGCCAGTAGATGTTCCTCCTCTGGGCAATCCCGAGTCCCAGATCCTGTTGTGCCTGTGAATAGGCTGCAGGGGGAGGGTGAAGACCAGCAACAGCTTTCAGGGCTGCCACCTTCGGTGTGGGACAAGGAGCCGGACGTGTGCCTTTCCTGAATCAGGCTATGCCGAGGACGAGAACCATGAGATGTTCCTCCTCTGGGCAAGCCCAGGTCCCAGATCCTGTTGTAGCTGTGAATAGGCTGCATGGGGACGGTGAAGACCAGCAACAGCTTTCAGGGCTGCCACCTTCCGTGTGGGACAAGGAGCCGGACGTGTGCCTTTTCGGAAAGAGGCTCTGCCGAGGACGAGAGCCATGAGATGTTCCTCCTCTGGGCAAGCCCGGGTCCCAGATCCTGTTGTGCCTGTGAATAGGCTGCAGGGGGACGGTGAAGACCAGCAACATCTTTCCGGCCTGCCACCTTCCGTGTGGGACAAGGAGCCGGACGTGTGCTTTCTCGGAAACAGGCTCTGCCGAGGACGAGAGCCATGAGATGTTCCTCCTCTGGGCAAGCCCGGGTCCCAGATCCTGTTGTAGCTGTGAATAGGCTGCAGGGGGACGGTGAAGACCAGCAACAGCTTTCAGGGCTGCCACCTTCCGTGTGGGACAAGGAGCCGGACGAGTGCCTTTTCCGAAAGAGGCTCTGCCGAGGACGAGAGCCATGAGATGTTCCTCCTCTGGGCAAGCCCGGGTCCCAGATCCTGTTGTGCCTGTGAATAGGCTGCAGGGGGACGGTAAAGACCAGCAACAGCTTTCAGGGCTGCCACCTTCCGTGTGGGACAAGGAGCCGGACGTGTGCCTTTTCGGAAAGAGGATCTGCCGAGGACGAGAGCCATGAGATGTTCCTCCTCTGGGCAAGCCCGGGTCCCAGATCCTGTTGTGCCTGTGAATAGGCTGCAGGGGGAGGGTGAAGACCAGCAACAGCTTTCAGGGCTGCCACCTTCCGTGTGGGACAAGGAGCCAGACGTGTGCCTTTCGGAAAGAAGCTCTGCCGAGGACGAGAACCATGAGATGTTCCTCCTCTGGGCAAGCCCAGGTCCCAGATCCTGTTGTAGCTGTGAATAGGTTGCAGGGGGACGGTGAAGACCAGCAACATCTTTCAGGGCTGCCACCTTCCGTGTGGGACAAGGAGCCGGACGTGTGCCTTTCCTGAATCAGGCTCTGCCGAGGACGAGAGCCATGAGATGTTCCTCCTCTGGGCAAGCCCGGGTCCCAGATCCTGTTGTGCCTGTGAATAGGCTGCAGGGGGAGGGTGAAGACCAGCAACAGCTTTCAGGGCTGCCACCTTCCGTGTGGGACAAGGAGCCAGACGTGTGCCTTTCGGAAAGAGGCTCTGCCGAGGACGAGAACCATGAGATGTTCCTCCTCTGGGCAAGCCCAGGTCCCAGATCCTGTTGTAGCTGTGAATAGTCTGCAGGGGGACGGTGAAGACCAGCCAAATCTTTCAGGGCTGCCACCTTCGGTGTGGGACAAGGAGCCGGACGTGTGCCTTTTCGGAAAGAGACTCTACCGAGGACGAGAGCCATGAGATGTTCCTCCTCTGGGCAAGCCCTGGTCCCAGATTCTCTTGTGCCTGTGAATAGGCTGCAGGGGGACGGTGAAGACCAGCACCATCTTTCCGGCCTGCCACCTTCCGTGTGGGACAAGGAGCCGGACGTGTGCCTTTCCTGAATCAGGCTCTGCCGAGGACGAGAGCCATGAGATGTTCCTCCTCTGGGCAAGCCCGGGTCCCAGATCCTGTTGTGCCTGTGAATAGGCTGCAGGGGGAGGGTGAAGACCAGCAACAGCTTTCAGGGCTGCCACCTTCCGTGTGGGACAAGGAGCCGGACGTGTGCCTTTCAGAAAGAGGCTCTGCCTAGGACGAGAACCATGAGATGTTCCTCCTCTGGGCAAGCCCGGGTCCCAGATCCTGTTGTGCCTGTGAATAGGCTGCAGGGGGACGGTGAAGACCAGCAACATCTTTCCGGCCTGCCACCTTCCGTGTGGGACAAGGAGCCGGATGTATGCCTTTCCTGAATCAGGCTCTGCCGAGGACGAGAGCCATGAGATGTTCCTCCTTTGGGCAAGCCCGGGTCCCAAATCCTCTTGTGCCTGTGAATAGGCTGCAGGGGGACGGTGAAGACCAGCAACATCTTTCAGGGCTGCCACCTTCCGTGTGGGATAAGGAGCCGGACGAGTGCCTTTTCGGAATCAGGCTCTGCCGAGGACGAGAACCATGAGATGTTCCTCCTCTGGGCAAGCCCAGGTCCCAGATCCTGTTGTGCCTGTGAATAGGCTGCAGGGGGACGGTGAAGACCAGCAACAGCTTTCAGGGCTGCCACCTTCCGTGTGGGACAAGGAGCCAGACGTGTGCCTTTCGGAAAGAGGCTCTGCCGAGGACGAGAACCATGAGATGTTCCTCCTCTGGGCAAGCCCAGGTCCCAGATCCTGTTGTGCCTGTGAATAGGCTGCAGGGGGACGGTGAAGACCAGCAACATCTTTCAGGGCTGCCACCTTCCGTGTGGGACAAGGAGCCGGACGTGTGCCTTTTCGGAAAGACGCTCTGCCGAGGAAGAGAGCCATGAGATGTTCCTCCTCTGGGCAAGCCCAGGTCCCAGATCCTCTTGTGCCTGTGAATAGGCTGCAGGGGGACGGTGAAGACCAGCAACATCTTTCCGGCCTGCCATCTTCCCTGTGGGACAAGGAGCCGGACGTGTGCCTTTTCGGAAAGACGCTCTGCCGAGGAAGAGAGCCATGAGATGTTCCTCCTCTGGGCAAGCCCGGGTCCCAGATCCTGTTGTGCCTGTGAATAGGCTGCAGGGGGACGGTGAAGACCAGCAACAGCTTTCAGGGCTGCCACCTTCCGTGTGGGACAAGGAGCCGGACGTGTGCCTTTCCTGAATCAGGCTCTGCCGAGGACGAGAGCCATGAGATGTTCCTCCTTTGGGCAAGCCCGTGCCCAAATCCTCTTGTGCCTGTGAATAGGCTGCAGGGGGACGGTGAAGACCAGCAACATCTTTCAGGGCTGCCACCTTCCGTGTGGGATAAGGAGCCGGACGAGTGCCTTTTCGGAATCAGGCTCTGCCGAGGACGAGAACCATGAGATGTTCCTCCTCTGGGCAAGCCCAGGTCCCAGATCCTGTTGTGCCTGTGAATAGGCTGCAGGGGGACGGTGAAGACCAGCAACAGCTTTCAGGGCTGCCACCTTCCGTGTGGGACAAGGAGCCAGACGTGTGCCTTTCGGAAAGAGGCTCTGCCGAGGACGAGAACCATGAGATGTTCCTCCTCTGGGCAAGCCCAGGTCCCATATCCTGTTGTAGCTGTGAATAGGCTGCAGGGGGACGGTGAAGACCAGCAACATCTTTCAGGGCTGCCACCTTCCGTGTGGGACAAGGAGCCGGACGTGTGCCTTTTCGGAAAGACGCTCTGCCGAGGACGAGAGCCATGAGATGTTCCTCCTCTGGGAAAGCCCAGGTCCCAGATCCTCTTGTGCCTGTGAATAGGCTGCAGGGGGACGGTGAAAACCAGCAACATCTTTCCGGCCTGCCACCTTCCGTGTGGGACAAGGAGCCGGACGTGTGCCTATTCGGAAAGAGGCTCTGCCGAGGACGAGAACCATGAGATGTTCCTCCTCTGGGCAAGCCCAGGTCCCAGATCCTGTTGTAGCTGTGAATAGGCTGCAGGGGGACGGTGAAGACCAGCAACAGCTTTCAGGGCTGCCACCTTCCGTGTGAAACAAGGAGCCGGACGTGTGCCTTTCCTGAATCAGGCTCTGCCGAGGACGAGAGCCATGAGATGTTCCTCCTCTGGGCAAGCACGAGTCCCAGATCCTGTTGTGCCTGTGAATAGGCTGCTGGGGGAGGGTGAAGACCAGCAACAGCTTTCTGGGCTGCCACCTTCGGTGTGGGACAAGGAGCCGGACGTGTGCCTTTCCTGAATCAGGCTCTGCCGAGGACGAGAACCATGAGATGTTCCTCCTCTGGGCAAGCCCAGGTCCCAGATCCTGTTGTAGCTGTGAATAGGCTGCAGGGGGACGGTGAAGACCAGCAACAGCTTTCAGGGCTGCCACCTTCCGTGTGGGACAAGGAGCCGGACGTGTGCCTTTTCGGAAAGAGGCTCTGCCGAGGACGAGAGCCATGAGATGTTCCTCCTCTGGGCAAGCCCGGGTCCCAGATCCACTTGTGCCAGTGAATAGGCTGCAGGGGGACGGTGAAGACCAGCAACATCTTTCCGGCCTGCCACCTTCCGTGTGGGACAAGGAGCCGGACGTGTGCTTTATCGGAAACAGGCTCTGCCGAGGACGAGAGCCATGAGATGTTCCTCCTCTGGGCAAGCCCGGGTCCCAGATCCTGTTGTAGCTGTGAATAGGCTGCAGGGGGACGGTGAAGACCAGCAACAGCTTTCAGGGCTGCCACCTTCCGTGTGGGACAAGGAGCCGGACGAGTGCCTTTTCCGAAAGAGGCTCTGCCGAGGACGAGAGCCATGAGATGTTCCTCCTCTGGGCAAGCCCGGGTCCCAGATCCTGTTGTGCCTGTGAATAGGCTGCAGGGGGACGGTAAAGACCAGCAACAGCTTTCAGGGCTGCCACCTTCCGTGTGGGACAAGGAGCCGGACGTGTGCCTTTTCGGAAAGAGGATCTGCCGAGGACGAGAGCCATGAGATGTTCCTCCTCTGGGCAAGCCCAGGTCCCAGATCCTGTTGTGCCTGTGAATAGGCTGCAGGGGGACGGTGAAGACCAGCAACAGCTTTCAGGGCTGCCAACTTCCGTGTGGGACAAGGAGCCAGACGTGTGCCTTTCGGAAAGAGGCTCTGCCGAGGACGAGAACCATGAGATGTTCCTCCTCTGGGCAAGCCCAGGTCCCAGATCCTGTTGTGCCTGTGAATAGGCTGCAGGGGGACGGTGAAGACCAGCAACATCTTTCAGGGCTGCCACCTTCCGTGTGGGACAAGGAGCCGGACGTGTGCCTTTTCGGAAAGACGCTCTGCCGAGGACGAGAACCATGAGATGTTCCTCCTCTGGGCAAGCCCAGGTCCCAGATCCTGTTATGCCTGTGAATAGGCTGCAGGGGGACGGTGAAGACCAGCAACAGCTTTCAGGGCTGCCACCTTCCGTGTGGGACAAGGAGCCAGACGTGTGCCTTTCGGAAAGAGGCTCTGCCGAGGACGAGAACCATGAGATGTTCCTCCTCTGGGCAAGCCCAGGTCCCAGATCCTGTTGTGCCTGTGAATAGGCTGCATTGGGACGGTGAAGACCAGCAACATCTTTCAGGGCTGCCACCTTCCGTGTGGGACAAGGAGCCGGACGTGTGCCTTTTCGGAAAGAGGCTCTGCAAAGCAAGAGAGCCATGAGATGTTCCTCCTCTGGGCAAGCCCAGGTTCCAGATCCTCTTGTGCCTGTGAATAGGCTGCAGGGGGACGGTGAAAACCAGCAACATCTTTCCGGCCTGCCACCTTCCGTGAGGGACAAGGAGCCGGATGTGTGCCTTTCGGAAAGAGGCTCTGCTGAGGACGAGAACCATGAGATGTTCCTCCTCTGGGCAAGCCCGGGTCCCAGATCCTGTTGTGCCTGTGAATAGGCTGCAGGGGGACGGTGAAGACCAGCAACAGCTTTCAGGGCTGCCACCTTCCGTGTGGGACAAGGAGCCGGATGTGTGCCTTTCCTGAATCAGGCTCTGCCGAGGACGAGAGCCATGAGATGTTCCTCCTCTGGGCAAGCCCGGGTCCCAGATCCTGTTGTGCCTGTGAATAGGCTGCAGGGGGAGGGTGAAGACCAGCAACAGCTTTCAGGGCTGCCACCTTCCGTGTGGGACAAGGAGCCGGACGTGTGCCTTTCAGAAAGAGGCTCTGCCGAGGACGAGAACCATGAGATGTTCCTCCTTTGGGCAAGCCCGGGTCCCAAATCCTCTTGTGCCTGTGAATAGGCTGCATGGGAACGGTGAAGACCAGCAACATCTTTCAGGGCTGCCACCTTCCGTGTGGGACAAGGAGCCGGACGTGTACCTTTCTGGAAACAGGCTCCGCCGAGGACGAGAGCCATGAGATGTTCCTCCACTGGGCAAGCCCGGGTCCCAGATCCTGTTGTGCCTGTGAATAGGCTGCAGGGGGACGGTGAAGACCAGCAACATCTTTCCGGCCTGCCACCTTCCGTGTGGGACAAGGAGCCGGATGTGTGCCTTTCCTGAATCAGGCTCTGCCGAGGACGAGAGCCATGAGATGTTCCTCCTTTGGGCAAGCCCTGGGTCCCAAATCCTCTTGTGCCTGTGAATAGGCTTCAGGGGGACGGTGAAGACCAGCAACATCTTTCAGGGCTGCCACCTTCCGTGTGGGATAAGGAGCCGGACGAGTGCCTTTTCGGAATCAGGCTCTGCCGAGGACGAGAACCATGAGATGTTCCTCCTCTGGGCAAGCCCAGGTCCCAGATCCTGTTGTGCCTGTGAATAGGCTGCAGGGGGACGGTGAAGACCAGCAACAGCTTTCAGGGCTGCCAACTTCCGTGTGGGACAAGGAGCCAGACGTGTGCCTTTCGGAAAGAGGCTCTGCCGAGGACGAGAACCATGAGATGTTCCTCCTCTGGGCAAGCCCAGGTCCCAGATCCTGTTGTGCCTGTGAATAGGCTGCAGGGGGACGGTGAAGACCAGCAACATCTTTCAGGGCTGCCACCTTCCGTGTGGGACAAGGAGCCGGACGTGTGCCTTTTCGGAAAGACGCTCTGCCGAGGACGAGAACCATGAGATGTTCCTCCTCTGGGCAAGCCCAGGTCCCAGATCCTGTTATGCCTGTGAATAGGCTGCAGGGGGACGGTGAAGACCAGCAACAGCTTTCAGGGCTGCCACCTTCCGTGTGGGACAAGGAGCCAGACGTGTGCCTTTCGGAAAGAGGCTCTGCCGAGGACGAGAACCATGAGATGTTCCTCCTCTGGGCAAGCCCAGGTCCCAGATCCTGTTGTGCCTGTGAATAGGCTGCATTGGGACGGTGAAGACCAGCAACATCTTTCAGGGCTGCCACCTTCCGTGTGGGACAAGGAGCCGGACGTGTGCCTTTTCGGAAAGAGGCTCTGCAAAGCAAGAGAGCCATGAGATGTTCCTCCTCTGGGCAAGCCCAGGTTCCAGATCCTCTTGTGCCTGTGAATAGGCTGCAGGGGGACGGTGAAAACCAGCAACATCTTTCCGGCCTGCCACCTTCCGTGAGGGACAAGGAGCCGGATGTGTGCCTTTCGGAAAGAGGCTCTGCTGAGGACGAGAACCATGAGATGTTCCTCCTCTGGGCAAGCCCGGGTCCCAGATCCTGTTGTGCCTGTGAATAGGCTGCAGGGGGACGGTGAAGACCAGCAACAGCTTTCAGGGCTGCCACCTTCCGTGTGGGACAAGGAGCCGGATGTGTGCCTTTCCTGAATCAGGCTCTGCCGAGGACGAGAGCCATGAGATGTTCCTCCTCTGGGCAAGCCCGGGTCCCAGATCCTGTTGTACCTGTGAATAGGCTGCATGGGGACGGTGAAAACCAGCAAAATCTTTCAGGGCTGCCACCTTCCGTGTGGGACAAGGAGCCGGACGTGTGCCTTTTCGGAATCAGGCTCTGCCGAGGACGAGAACCATGAGATGTTCCTCCTTTGGGCAAGCCCGGGTCCCAAATCCTCTTGTGCCTGTGAATAGGCTGCATGGGAACGGTGAAGACCAGCAACATCTTTCAGGGCTGCCACCTTCCGTGTGGGACAAGGAGCCGGACGTGTACCTTTCTGGAAACAGGCTCCGCCGAGGACGAGAGCCATGAGATGTTCCTCCACTGGGCAAGCCCAGGTCCCAGATCCTGTTGTGCCTGTGAATAGGCTGCAGGGGGACGGTGAAGACCAGCAACATCTTTCCGGCCTGCCACCTTCCGTGTGGGACAAGGAGCCGGATGTGTGCCTTTCCTGAATCAGGCTCTGCCGAGGACGAGAGCCATGAGATGTTCCTCCTTTGGGCAAGCCCTGGGTCCCAAATCCTCTTGTGCCTGTGAATAGGCTTCAGGGGGACGGTGAAGACCAGCAACATCTTTCAGGGCTGCCACCTTCCGTGTAGGATAAGGAGCCGGACGAGTGCCTTTTCGGAATCAGGCTCTGCCGAGGACGAGAACCATGAGATGTTCCTCCTCTGGGCAAGCCCAGGTCCCAGATCCTGTTGTGCCTGTGAATAGGCTGCAGGGGGACGGTGAAGACCAGCAACAGCTTTCAGGGCTGCCAACTTCCGTGTGGGACAAGGAGCCAGACGTGTGCCTTTCGGAAAGAGGCTCTGCCGAGGACGAGAACCATGAGATGTTCCTCCTCTGGGCAAGCCCAGGTCCCAGATCCTGTTGTGCCTGTGAATAGGCTGCAGGGGGACGGTGAAGACCAGCAACATCTTTCAGGGCTGCCACCTTCCGTGTGGGACAAGGAGCCGGACGTGTGCCTTTTCGGAAAGACGCTCTGCCGAGGACGAGAACCATGAGATGTTCCTCCTCTGGGCAAGCCCAGGTCCCAGATCCTGTTATGCCTGTGAATAGGCTGCAGGGGGACGGTGAAGACCAGCAACAGCTTTCAGGGCTGCCACCTTCCGTGTGGGACAAGGAGCCAGACGTGTGCCTTTCGGAAAGAGGCTCTGCCGAGGACGAGAACCATGAGATGTTCCTCCTCTGGCAAGCCCAGGTCCCAGATCCTGTTGTGCCTGTAAATAGGCTGCATTGGGACGGTGAAGACCAGCAACATCTTTCAGGGCTGCCACCTTCCGTGTGGGACAAGGAGCCGGACGTGTGCCTTTTCGGAAAGAGGCTCTGAAAGGAAGAGAACCATGAGATGTTCCTCCTCTGGGCAAGCCCAGGTCCCAGATCCTGTTGTGCCTGTGAATAGGCTGCAGGGGGACGGTGAAAACCAGCAACATCTTTCCGGCCTGCCACCTTCCGTGAGGGACAAGGAGCCGGATGTGTGCCTTTCGGAAAGAGGCTCTGCTGAGGACGAGAACCATGAGATGTTCCTCCTCTGGGCAAGCCCGGGTCCCAGATCCTGTTGTGCCTGTGAATAGGCTGCAGGGGGACGGTGAAGACCAGCAACAGCTTTCAGGGCTGCCACCTTCCGTGTGGGACAAGGAGCCGGATGTGTGCCTTTCCTGAATCAGGCTCTGCCGAGGACGAGAGCCATGAGATGTTCCTCCACTGGGCAAGCCCGGGTCCCAGATCCTGTTGTGCCTGTGAATAGGCTGCAGGGGGAGGGTGAAGACCAGCAACAGCTTTCAGGGCTGCCACCTTCCGTGTGGGACAAGGAGCCAGACGTGTGCCTTTCGGAAAGAAGCTCTGCCGAGGACGAGAACCATGAGATGTTCCTCCTCTGGGCAAGCCCAGGTCCCAGATCCTGTTGTAGCTGTGAATAGGTTGCAGGGGGACGGTGAAGACCAGCAACATCTTTCAGGGCTGCCACCTTCCGTGTGGGACAAGGAGCCGGACGTGTGCCTTTCCTGAATCAGGCTCTGCCGAGGACGAGAGCCATGAGATGTTCCTCCTCTGGGCAAGCCCGGGTTCCAGATCCTGTTGTGCCTGTGAATAGGCTGCAGGGGGAGGGTGAAGACCAGCAACAGCTTTCAGGGCTGCCACCTTCCGTGTGGGACAAGGAGCCAGACGTGTGCCTTTCGGAAAGAGGCTCTGCCGAGGACGAGAACCATGAGATGTTCCTCCTCTGGGCAAGCCCAGGTCCCAGATCCTGTTGTAGCTGTGAATAGTCTGCAGGGGGACGGTGAAGACCAGCCAAATCTTTCAGGGCTGCCACCTTCGGTGTGGGACAAGGAGCCGGACGTGTGCCTTTTCGGAAAGAGACTCTACCGAGGACGAGAGCCATGAGATGTTCCTCCTCTGGGCAAGCCCTGGTCCCAGATTCTCTTGTGCCTGTGAATAGGCTGCAGGGGGACGGTGAAGACCAGCACCATCTTTCCGGCCTGCCACCTTCCGTGTGGGACAAGGAGCCGGACGTGTGCCTTTCCTGAATCAGGCTCTGCCGAGGACGAGAACCATGAGATGTTCCTCCTCTGGGCAAGCCCGGGTCCCAGATCCTGTTGTGCCTGTGAATAGGCTGCAGGGGGAGGGTGAAGACCAGCAACAGCTTTCAGGGCTGCCACCTTCCGTGTGGGACAAGGAGCCGGACGTGTGCCTTTCAGAAAGAGGCTCTGCCTAGGACGAGAACCATGAGATGTTCCTCCTCTGGGCAAGCCCGGGTCCCAGATCCTCTTGTGCCTGTGAATAGGCTGCAGGGGGACGGTGAAGACCAGCAACATCTTTCCGGCCTGCCATCTTCCCTGTGGGACAAGGAGCCGGACGTGTGCCTTTTCGGAAAGACGCTCTGCCGAGGAAGAGAGCCATGAGATGTTCCTCCTCTGGGCAAGCCCGGGTCCCAGATCCTGTTGTGCCTGTGAATAGGCTGCAGGGGGACGGTGAAGACCAGCAACAGCTTTCAGGGCTGCCACCTTCCGTGTGGGACAAGGAGCCGGACGTGTGCCTTTCCTGAATCAGGCTCTGCCGAGGACGAGAGCCATGAGATGTTCCTCCTTTGGGCAAGCCCGTGCCCAAATCCTCTTGTGCCTGTGAATAGGCTGCAGGGGGACGGTGAAGACCAGCAACATCTTTCAGGGCTGCCACCTTCCGTGTGGGATAAGGAGCCGGACGAGTGCCTTTTCGGAATCAGGCTCTGCCGAGGACGAGAACCATGAGATGTTCCTCCTCTGGGCAAGCCCAGGTCCCAGATCCTGTTGTGCCTGTGAATAGGCTGCAGGGGGACGGTGAAGACCAGCAACAGCTTTCAGGGCTGCCACCTTCCGTGTGGGACAAGGAGCCAGACGTGTGCCTTTCGGAAAGAGGCTCTGCCGAGGACGAGAACCATGAGATGTTCCTCCTCTGGGCAAGCCCAGGTCCCATATCCTGTTGTAGCTGTGAATAGGCTGCAGGGGGACGGTGAAGACCAGCAACATCTTTCAGGGCTGCCACCTTCCGTGTGGGACAAGGAGCCGGACGTGTGCCTTTTCGGAAAGACGCTCTGCCGAGGACGAGAGCCATGAGATGTTCCTCCTCTGGGAAAGCCCAGGTCCCAGATCCTCTTGTGCCTGTGAATAGGCTGCAGGGGGACGGTGAAAACCAGCAACATCTTTCCGGCCTGCCACCTTCCGTGTGGGACAAGGAGCCGGACGTGTGCCTATTCGGAAAGAGGCTCTGCCGAGGACGAGAACCATGAGATGTTCCTCCTCTGGGCAAGCCCAGGTCCCAGATCCTGTTGTAGCTGTGAATAGGCTGCAGGGGGACGGTGAAGACCAGCAACAGCTTTCAGGGCTGCCACCTTCCGTGTGAAACAAGGAGCCGGACGTGTGCCTTTCCTGAATCAGGCTCTGCCGAGGACGAGAGCCATGAGATGTTCCTCCTCTGGGCAAGCACGAGTCCCAGATCCTGTTGTGCCTGTGAATAGGCTGCAGGGGGAGGGTGAAGACCAGCAACAGCTTTCAGGGCTGCCACCTTCGGTGTGGGACAAGGAGCCGGACGTGTGCCTTTCCTGAATCAGGCTCTGCCGAGGACGAGAACCATGAGATGTTCCTCCTCTGGGCAAGCCCAGGTCCCAGATCCTGTTGTAGCTGTGAATAGGCTGCAGGGGGACGGTGAAGACCAGCAACAGCTTTCAGGGCTGCCACCTTCCGTGTGGGACAAGGAGCCGGACGTGTGCCTTTTCGGAAAGAGGCTCTGCCGAGGACGAGAGCCATGAGATGTTCCTCCTCTGGGCAAGCCCGGGTCCCAGATCCTCTTGTGCCTGTGAATAGGCTGCAGGGGGACGGTGAAGACCAGCAACATCTTTCCGGCCTGCCACCTTCCGTGTGGGACAAGGAGCCGGACGTGTGCTTTATCGGAAACAGGCTCTGCCGAGGACGAGAGCCATGAGATGTTCCTCCTCTGGGCAAGCCCGGGTCCCAGATCCTGTTGTAGCTGTGAATAGGCTGCAGGGGGACGGTGAAGACCAGCAACAGCTTTCAGGGCTGCCACCTTCCGTGTGGGACAAGGAGCCGGACGAGTGCCTTTTCCGAAAGAGGCTCTGCCGAGGACGAGAGCCATGAGATGTTCCTCCTCTGGGCAAGCCCGGGTCCCAGATCCTGTTGTGCCTGTGAATAGGCTGCAGGGGGACGGTAAAGACCAGCAACAGCTTTCAGGGCTGCCACCTTCCGTGTGGGACAAGGAGCCGGACGTGTGCCTTTTCGGAAAGAGGATCTGCCGAGGACGAGAGCCATGAGATGTTCCTCCTCTGGGCAAGCCCAGGTCCCAGATCCTGTTGTGCCTGTGAATAGGCTGCAGGGGGACGGTGAAGACCAGCAACAGCTTTCAGGGCTGCCAACTTCCGTGTGGGACAAGGAGCCAGACGTGTGCCTTTCGGAAAGAGGCTCTGCCGAGGACGAGAACCATGAGATGTTCCTCCTCTGGGCAAGCCCAGGTCCCAGATCCTGTTGTGCCTGTGAATAGGCTGCAGGGGGACGGTGAAGACCAGCAACATCTTTCAGGGCTGCCACCTTCCGTGTGGGACAAGGAGCCGGACGTGTGCCTTTTCGGAAAGACGCTCTGCCGAGGACGAGAACCATGAGATGTTCCTCCTCTGGGCAAGCCCAGGTCCCAGATCCTGTTATGCCTGTGAATAGGCTGCAGGGGGACGGTGAAGACCAGCAACAGCTTTCAGGGCTGCCACCTTCCGTGTGGGACAAGGAGCCAGACGTGTGCCTTTCGGAAAGAGGCTCTGCCGAGGACGAGAACCATGAGATGTTCCTCCTCTGGGCAAGCCCAGGTCCCAGATCCTGTTGTGCCTGTGAATAGGCTGCATTGGGACGGTGAAGACCAGCAACATCTTTCAGGGCTGCCACCTTCCGTGTGGGACAAGGAGCCGGACGTGTGCCTTTTCGGAAAGAGGCTCTGCAAAGCAAGAGAGCCATGAGATGTTCCTCCTCTGGGCAAGCCCAGGTTCCAGATCCTCTTGTGCCTGTGAATAGGCTGCAGGGGGACGGTGAAAACCAGCAACATCTTTCCGGCCTGCCACCTTCCGTGAGGGACAAGGAGCCGGATGTGTGCCTTTCGGAAAGAGGCTCTGCTGAGGACGAGAACCATGAGATGTTCCTCCTCTGGGCAAGCCCGGGTCCCAGATCCTGTTGTGCCTGTGAATAGGCTGCAGGGGGACGGTGAAGACCAGCAACAGCTTTCAGGGCTGCCACCTTCCGTGTGGGACAAGGAGCCGGATGTGTGCCTTTCCTGAATCAGGCTCTGCCGAGGACGAGAGCCATGAGATGTTCCTCCTCTGGGCAAGCCCGGGTCCCAGATCCTGTTGTGCCTGTGAATAGGCTGCAGGGGGAGGGTGAAGACCAGCAACAGCTTTCAGGGCTGCCACCTTCCGTGTGGGACAAGGAGCCGGATGTGTGCCTTTCAGAAAGAGGCTCTGCCGAGGACGAGAACCATGAGATGTTCCTCCTTTGGGCAAGCCCGGGTCCCAAATCCTCTTGTGCCTGTGAATAGGCTGCATGGGAACGGTGAAGACCAGCAACATCTTTCAGGGCTGCCACCTTCCGTGTGGGACAAGGAGCCGGACGTGTACCTTTCTGGAAACAGGCTCCGCCGAGGACGAGAGCCATGAGATGTTCCTCCACTGGGCAAGCCCGGGTCCCAGATCCTGTTGTGCCTGTGAATAGGCTGCAGGGGGACGGTGAAGACCAGCAACATCTTTCCGGCCTGCCACCTTCCGTGTGGGACAAGGAGCCGGATGTGTGCCTTTCCTGAATCAGGCTCTGCCGAGGACGAGAGCCATGAGATGTTCCTCCTTTGGGCAAGCCCTGGGTCCCAAATCCTCTTGTGCCTGTGAATAGGCTTCAGGGGGACGGTGAAGACCAGCAACATCTTTCAGGGCTGCCACCTTCCGTGTGGGATAAGGAGCCGGACGAGTGCCTTTTCGGAATCAGGCTCTGCCGAGGACGAGAACCATGAGATGTTCCTCCTCTGGGCAAGCCCAGGTCCCAGATCCTGTTGTGCCTGTGAATAGGCTGCAGGGGGACGGTGAAGACCAGCAACAGCTTTCAGGGCTGCCAACTTCCGTGTGGGACAAGGAGCCAGACGTGTGCCTTTCGGAAAGAGGCTCTGCCGAGGACGAGAACCATGAGATGTTCCTCCTCTGGGCAAGCCCAGGTCCCAGATCCTGTTGTGCCTGTGAATAGGCTGCAGGGGGACGGTGAAGACCAGCAACATCTTTCAGGGCTGCCACCTTCCGTGTGGGACAAGGAGCCGGACGTGTGCCTTTTCGGAAAGACGCTCTGCCGAGGACGAGAACCATGAGATGTTCCTCCTCTGGGCAAGCCCAGGTCCCAGATCCTGTTATGCCTGTGAATAGGCTGCAGGGGGACGGTGAAGACCAGCAACAGCTTTCAGGGCTGCCACCTTCCGTGTGGGACAAGGAGCCAGACGTGTGCCTTTCGGAAAGAGGCTCTGCCGAGGACGAGAACCATGAGATGTTCCTCCTCTGGGCAAGCCCAGGTCCCAGATCCTGTTGTGCCTGTGAATAGGCTGCATTGGGACGGTGAAGACCAGCAACATCTTTCAGGGCTGCCACCTTCCGTGTGGGACAAGGAGCCGGACGTGTGCCTTTTCGGAAAGAGGCTCTGCAAAGCAAGAGAGCCATGAGATGTTCCTCCTCTGGGCAAGCCCAGGTTCCAGATCCTCTTGTGCCTGTGAATAGGCTGCAGGGGGACGGTGAAAACCAGCAACATCTTTCCGGCCTGCCACCTTCCGTGAGGGACAAGGAGCCGGATGTGTGCCTTTCGGAAAGAGGCTCTGCTGAGGACGAGAACCATGAGATGTTCCTCCTCTGGGCAAGCCCGGGTCCCAGATCCTGTTGTGCCTGTGAATAGGCTGCAGGGGGACGGTGAAGACCAGCAACAGCTTTCAGGGCTGCCACCTTCCGTGTGGGACAAGGAGCCGGATGTGTGCCTTTCCTGAATCAGGCTCTGCCGAGGACGAGAGCCATGAGATGTTCCTCCTCTGGGCAAGCCCGGGTCCCAGATCCTGTTGTACCTGTGAATAGGCTGCATGGGGACGGTGAAAACCAGCAAAATCTTTCAGGGCTGCCACCTTCCGTGTGGGACAAGGAGCCGGACGTGTGCCTTTTCGGAATCAGGCTCTGCCGAGGACGAGAACCATGAGATGTTCCTCCTTTGGGCAAGCCCGGGTCCCAAATCCTCTTGTGCCTGTGAATAGGCTGCATGGGAACGGTGAAGACCAGCAACATCTTTCAGGGCTGCCACCTTCCGTGTGGGACAAGGAGCCGGACGTGTACCTTTCTGGAAACAGGCTCCGCCGAGGACGAGAGCCATGAGATGTTCCTCCACTGGGCAAGCCCAGGTCCCAGATCCTGTTGTGCCTGTGAATAGGCTGCAGGGGGACGGTGAAGACCAGCAACATCTTTCCGGCCTGCCACCTTCCGTGTGGGACAAGGAGCCGGATGTGTGCCTTTCCTGAATCAGGCTCTGCCGAGGACGAGAGCCATGAGATGTTCCTCCTTTGGGCAAGCCCTGGGTCCCAAATCCTCTTGTGCCTGTGAATAGGCTTCAGGGGGACGGTGAAGACCAGCAACATCTTTCAGGGCTGCCACCTTCCGTGTAGGATAAGGAGCCGGACGAGTGCCTTTTCGGAATCAGGCTCTGCCGAGGACGAGAACCATGAGATGTTCCTCCTCTGGGCAAGCCCAGGTCCCAGATCCTGTTGTGCCTGTGAATAGGCTGCAGGGGGACGGTGAAGACCAGCAACAGCTTTCAGGGCTGCCAACTTCCGTGTGGGACAAGGAGCCAGACGTGTGCCTTTCGGAAAGAGGCTCTGCCGAGGACGAGAACCATGAGATGTTCCTCCTCTGGGCAAGCCCAGGTCCCAGATCCTGTTGTGCCTGTGAATAGGCTGCAGGGGGACGGTGAAGACCAGCAACATCTTTCAGGGCTGCCACCTTCCGTGTGGGACAAGGAGCCGGACGTGTGCCTTTTCGGAAAGACGCTCTGCCGAGGACGAGAACCATGAGATGTTCCTCCTCTGGGCAAGCCCAGGTCCCAGATCCTGTTATGCCTGTGAATAGGCTGCAGGGGGACGGTGAAGACCAGCAACAGCTTTCAGGGCTGCCACCTTCCGTGTGGGACAAGGAGCCAGACGTGTGCCTTTCGGAAAGAGGCTCTGCCGAGGACGAGAACCATGAGATGTTCCTCCTCTGGCAAGCCCAGGTCCCAGATCCTGTTGTGCCTGTAAATAGGCTGCATTGGGACGGTGAAGACCAGCAACATCTTTCAGGGCTGCCACCTTCCGTGTGGGACAAGGAGCCGGACGTGTGCCTTTTCGGAAAGAGGCTCTGAAAGGAAGAGAACCATGAGATGTTCCTCCTCTGGGCAAGCCCAGGTCCCAGATCCTGTTGTGCCTGTGAATAGGCTGCAGGGGGACGGTGAAAACCAGCAACATCTTTCCGGCCTGCCACCTTCCGTGAGGGACAAGGAGCCGGATGTGTGCCTTTCGGAAAGAGGCTCTGCTGAGGACGAGAACCATGAGATGTTCCTCCTCTGGGCAAGCCCGGGTCCCAGATCCTGTTGTGCCTGTGAATAGGCTGCAGGGGGACGGTGAAGACCAGCAACAGCTTTCAGGGCTGCCACCTTCCGTGTGGGACAAGGAGCCGGATGTGTGCCTTTCCTGAATCAGGCTCTGCCGAGGACGAGAGCCATGAGATGTTCCTCCACTGGGCAAGCCCGGGTCCCAGATCCTGTTGTGCCTGTGAATAGGCTGCAGGGGGAGGGTGAAGACCAGCAACAGCTTTCAGGGCTGCCACCTTCCGTGTGGGACAAGGAGCCAGACGTGTGCCTTTCGGAAAGAAGCTCTGCCGAGGACGAGAACCATGAGATGTTCCTCCTCTGGGCAAGCCCAGGTCCCAGATCCTGTTGTAGCTGTGAATAGGTTGCAGGGGGACGGTGAAGACCAGCAACATCTTTCAGGGCTGCCACCTTCCGTGTGGGACAAGGAGCCGGACGTGTGCCTTTCCTGAATCAGGCTCTGCCGAGGACGAGAGCCATGAGATGTTCCTCCTCTGGGCAAGCCCGGGTTCCAGATCCTGTTGTGCCTGTGAATAGGCTGCAGGGGGAGGGTGAAGACCAGCAACAGCTTTCAGGGCTGCCACCTTCCGTGTGGGACAAGGAGCCAGACGTGTGCCTTTCGGAAAGAGGCTCTGCCGAGGACGAGAACCATGAGATGTTCCTCCTCTGGGCAAGCCCAGGTCCCAGATCCTGTTGTAGCTGTGAATAGTCTGCAGGGGGACGGTGAAGACCAGCCAAATCTTTCAGGGCTGCCACCTTCGGTGTGGGACAAGGAGCCGGACGTGTGCCTTTTCGGAAAGAGACTCTACCGAGGACGAGAGCCATGAGATGTTCCTCCTCTGGGCAAGCCCTGGTCCCAGATTCTCTTGTGCCTGTGAATAGGCTGCAGGGGGACGGTGAAGACCAGCACCATCTTTCCGGCCTGCCACCTTCCGTGTGGGACAAGGAGCCGGACGTGTGCCTTTCCTGAATCAGGCTCTGCCGAGGACGAGAACCATGAGATGTTCCTCCTCTGGGCAAGCCCGGGTCCCAGATCCTGTTGTGCCTGTGAATAGGCTGCAGGGGGAGGGTGAAGACCAGCAACAGCTTTCAGGGCTGCCACCTTCCGTGTGGGACAAGGAGCCGGACGTGTGCCTTTCAGAAAGAGGCTCTGCCTAGGACGAGAACCATGAGATGTTCCTCCTCTGGGCAAGCCCGGGTCCCAGATCCTCTTGTGCCTGTGAATAGGCTGCAGGGGGACGGTGAAGACCAGCAACATCTTTCCGGCCTGCCATCTTCCCTGTGGGACAAGGAGCCGGACGTGTGCCTTTTCGGAAAGACGCTCTGCCGAGGAAGAGAGCCATGAGATGTTCCTCCTCTGGGCAAGCCCGGGTCCCAGATCCTGTTGTGCCTGTGAATAGGCTGCAGGGGGACGGTGAAGACCAGCAACAGCTTTCAGGGCTGCCACCTTCCGTGTGGGACAAGGAGCCGGACGTGTGCCTTTCCTGAATCAGGCTCTGCCGAGGACGAGAGCCATGAGATGTTCCTCCTTTGGGCAAGCCCGTGCCCAAATCCTCTTGTGCCTGTGAATAGGCTGCAGGGGGACGGTGAAGACCAGCAACATCTTTCAGGGCTGCCACCTTCCGTGTGGGATAAGGAGCCGGACGAGTGCCTTTTCGGAATCAGGCTCTGCCGAGGACGAGAACCATGAGATGTTCCTCCTCTGGGCAAGCCCAGGTCCCAGATCCTGTTGTGCCTGTGAATAGGCTGCAGGGGGACGGTGAAGACCAGCAACAGCTTTCAGGGCTGCCACCTTCCGTGTGGGACAAGGAGCCAGACGTGTGCCTTTCGGAAAGAGGCTCTGCCGAGGACGAGAACCATGAGATGTTCCTCCTCTGGGCAAGCCCAGGTCCCATATCCTGTTGTAGCTGTGAATAGGCTGCAGGGGGACGGTGAAGACCAGCAACATCTTTCAGGGCTGCCACCTTCCGTGTGGGACAAGGAGCCGGACGTGTGCCTTTTCGGAAAGACGCTCTGCCGAGGACGAGAGCCATGAGATGTTCCTCCTCTGGGAAAGCCCAGGTCCCAGATCCTCTTGTGCCTGTGAATAGGCTGCAGGGGGACGGTGAAAACCAGCAACATCTTTCCGGCCTGCCACCTTCCGTGTGGGACAAGGAGCCGGACGTGTGCCTATTCGGAAAGAGGCTCTGCCGAGGACGAGAACCATGAGATGTTCCTCCTCTGGGCAAGCCCAGGTCCCAGATCCTGTTGTAGCTGTGAATAGGCTGCAGGGGGACGGTGAAGACCAGCAACAGCTTTCAGGGCTGCCACCTTCCGTGTGAAACAAGGAGCCGGACGTGTGCCTTTCCTGAATCAGGCTCTGCCGAGGACGAGAGCCATGAGATGTTCCTCCTCTGGGCAAGCACGAGTCCCAGATCCTGTTGTGCCTGTGAATAGGCTGCAGGGGGAGGGTGAAGACCAGCAACAGCTTTCAGGGCTGCCACCTTCGGTGTGGGACAAGGAGCCGGACGTGTGCCTTTCCTGAATCAGGCTCTGCCGAGGACGAGAACCATGAGATGTTCCTCCTCTGGGCAAGCCCAGGTCCCAGATCCTGTTGTAGCTGTGAATAGGCTGCAGGGGGACGGTGAAGACCAGCAACAGCTTTCAGGGCTGCCACCTTCCGTGTGGGACAAGGAGCCGGACGTGTGCCTTTTCGGAAAGAGGCTCTGCCGAGGACGAGAGCCATGAGATGTTCCTCCTCTGGGCAAGCCCGGGTCCCAGATCCTCTTGTGCCTGTGAATAGGCTGCAGGGGGACGGTGAAGACCAGCAACATCTTTCCGGCCTGCCACCTTCCGTGTGGGACAAGGAGCCGGACGTGTGCTTTCTCGGAAACAGGCTCTGCCGAGGACGAGAGCCATGAGATGTTCCTCCTCTGGGCAAGCCCGGGTCCCAGATCCTGTTGTAGCTGTGAATAGGCTGCAGGGGGACGGTGAAGACCAGCAACAGCTTTCAGGGCTGCCACCTTCCGTGTGGGACAAGGAGCCGGACGAGTGCCTTTTCCGAAAGAGGCTCTGCCGAGGACGAGAGCCATGAGATGTTCCTCCTCTGGGCAAGCCCGGGTCCCAGATCCTGTTGTGCCTGTGAATAGGCTGCAGGGGGACGGTAAAGACCAGCAACAGCTTTCAGGGCTGCCACCTTCCGTGTGGGACAAGGAGCCGGACGTGTGCCTTTTCGGAAAGAGGATCTGCCGAGGACGAGAGCCATGAGATGTTCCTCCTCTGGGCAAGCCCGGGTCCCAGATCCTGTTGTGCCTGTGAATAGGCTGCAGGGGGAGGGTGAAGACCAGCAACAGCTTTCAGGGCTGCCACCTTCCGTGTGGGACAAGGAGCCAGACGTGTGCCTTTCGGAAAGAAGCTCTGCCGAGGACGAGAACCATGAGATGTTCCTCCTCTGGGCAAGCCCAGGTCCCAGATCCTGTTGTAGCTGCGAATAGGTTGCAGGGGGACGGTGAAGACCAGCAACATCTTTCAGGGCTGCCACCTTCCGTGTGGGACAAGGAGCCGGACGTGTGCCTTTCCTGAATCAGGCTCTGCCGAGGACGAGAGCCATGAGATGTTCCTCCTCTGGGCAAGCCCGGGTCCCAGATCCTGTTGTGCCTGTGAATAGGCTGCAGGGGGAGGGTGAAGACCAGCAACAGCTTTCAGGGCTGCCACCTTCCGTGTGGGACAAGGAGCCAGACGTGTGCCTTTCGGAAAGAGGCTCTGCCGAGGACGAGAACCATGAGATGTTCCTCCTCTGGGCAAGCCCAGGTCCCAGATCCTGTTGTAGCTGTGAATAGTCTGCAGGGGGACGGTGAAGACCAGCCAAATCTTTCAGGGCTGCCACCTTCGGTGTGGGACAAGGAGCCGGACGTGTGCCTTTTCGGAAAGAGACTCTACCGAGGACGAGAGCCATGAGATGTTCCTCCTCTGGGCAAGCCCTGGTCCCAGATTCTCTTGTGCCTGTGAATAGGCTGCAGGGGGACGGTGAAGACCAGCACCATCTTTCCGGCCTGCCACCTTCCGTGTGGGACAAGGAGCCGGACGTGTGCCTTTCCTGAATCAGGCTCTGCCGAGGACGAGAGCCATGAGATGTTCCTCCTCTGGGCAAGCCCGGGTCCCAGATCCTGTTGTGCCTGTGAATAGGCTGCAGGGGGAGGGTGAAGACCAGCAACATCTTTCAGGGCTGCCACCTTCCGTGTGGGACAAGGAGCCGGACGTGTGCCTTTCAGAAAGAGGCTCTGCCTAGGACGAGAACCATGAGATGTTCCTCCTCTGGGCAAGCCCGGGTCCCAGATCCTGTTGTGCCTGTGAATTGGCTGCAGGGGGACGGTGAAGACCAGCAACAGCTTTCAGGGCTGCCACCTTCCGTGTGGGACAAGAAGCCGGACGTGTGCCTTTTCGGAAAGAGGCTCTGCCAAGGACGAGAGCCATGAGATGTTCCTCCTCTGGGCAAGCCCAGGTCCCAGATCCTGTTGTGCCTGTGAATAGGCTGCAGGGGGACGGTGAAGACCAGCAACATCTTTCAGGGCTGCCACCTTCCGTGTGGGACAAGGAGCCAGACATGTACCTTTCTGGAAACAGGCTCCGCCGAGGACGAGAGCCATGAGATGTTCCTCCACTGGGCAAGCCCAGGTCCCAGACCCTGTTGTGCCTGTGAATAGGCTGCAGGGGGACGGTGAAGACCAGCAACATCTTTCCGGCCTGCCACCTTCCGTGTGGGACAAGGAGCCGGATGTATGCCTTTCCTGAATCAGGCTCTGCCGAGGACGAGAGCCATGAGATGTTCCTCCTTTGGGCAAGCCCGGGTCCCAAATCCTCTTGTGCCTGTGAATAGGCTGCAGGGGGACGGTGAAGACCAGCAACATCTTTCAGGGCTGCCACCTTCCGTGTGGGATAAGGAGCCGGACGAGTGCCTTTTCGGAATCAGGCTCTGCCGAGGACGAGAACCATGAGATGTTCCTCCTCTGGGCAAGCCCAGGTCCCAGATCCTGTTGTGCCTGTGAATAGGCTGCAGGGGGACGGTGAAGACCAGCAACAGCTTTCAGGGCTGCCACCTTCCGTGTGGGACAAGGAGCCAGACGTGTGCCTTTCGGAAAGAGGCTCTGCCGAGGACGAGAACCATGAGATGTTCCTCCTCTGGGCAAGCCCAGGTCCCAGATCCTGTTGTGCCTGTGAATAGGCTGCAGGGGGACGGTGAAGACCAGCAACATCTTTCAGGGCTGCCACCTTCCGTGTGGGACAAGGAGCCGGACGTGTGCCTTTTCGGAAAGACGCTCTGCCGAGGAAGAGAGCCATGAGATGTTCCTCCTCTGGGCAAGCCCAGGTCCCAGATCCTCTTGTGCCTGTGAATAGGCTGCAGGGGGACGGTGAAGACCAGCAACATCTTTCCGGCCTGCCATCTTCCCTGTGGGACAAGGAGCCGGACGTGTGCCTTTTCGGAAAGACGCTCTGCCGAGGAAGAGAGCCATGAGATGTTCCTCCTCTGGGCAAGCCCGGGTCCCAGATCCTGTTGTGCCTGTGAATAGGCTGCAGGGGGACGGTGAAGACCAGCAACAGCTTTCAGGGCTGCCACCTTCCGTGTGGGACAAGGAGCCGGACGTGTGCCTTTCCTGAATCAGGCTCTGCCGAGGACGAGAGCCATGAGATGTTCCTCCTTTGGGCAAGCCCGTGCCCAAATCCTCTTGTGCCTGTGAATAGGCTGCAGGGGGACGGTGAAGACCAGCAACATCTTTCAGGGCTGCCACCTTCCGTGTGGGATAAGGAGCCGGACGAGTGCCTTTTCGGAATCAGGCTCTGCCGAGGACGAGAACCATGAGATGTTCCTCCTCTGGGCAAGCCCAGGTCCCAGATCCTGTTGTGCCTGTGAATAGGCTGCAGGGGGACGGTGAAGACCAGCAACAGCTTTCAGGGCTGCCACCTTCCGTGTGGGACAAGGAGCCAGACGTGTGCCTTTCGGAAAGAGGCTCTGCCGAGGACGAGAACCATGAGATGTTCCTCCTCTGGGCAAGCCCAGGTCCCATATCCTGTTGTAGCTGTGAATAGGCTGCAGGGGGACGGTGAAGACCAGCAACATCTTTCAGGGCTGCCACCTTCCGTGTGGGACAAGGAGCCGGACGTGTGCCTTTTCGGAAAGACGCTCTGCCGAGGACGAGAGCCATGAGATGTTCCTCCTCTGGGAAAGCCCAGGTCCCAGATCCTCTTGTGCCTGTGAATAGGCTGCAGGGGGACGGTGAAAACCAGCAACATCTTTCCGGCCTGCCACCTTCCGTGTGGGACAAGGAGCCGGACGTGTGCCTATTCGGAAAGAGGCTCTGCCGAGGACGAGAACCATGAGATGTTCCTCCTCTGGGCAAGCCCAGGTCCCAGATCCTGTTGTAGCTGTGAATAGGCTGCAGGGGGACGGTGAAGACCAGCAACAGCTTTCAGGGCTGCCACCTTCCGTGTGAAACAAGGAGCCGGACGTGTGCCTTTCCTGAATCAGGCTCTGCCGAGGACGAGAGCCATGAGATGTTCCTCCTCTGGGCAAGCACGAGTCCCAGATCCTGTTGTGCCTGTGAATAGGCTGCAGGGGGAGGGTGAAGACCAGCAACAGCTTTCAGGGCTGCCACCTTCGGTGTGGGACAAGGAGCCGGACGTGTGCCTTTCCTGAATCAGGCTCTGCCGAGGACGAGAACCATGAGATGTTCCTCCTCTGGGCAAGCCCAGGTCCCAGATCCTGTTGTAGCTGTGAATAGGCTGCAGGGGGACGGTGAAGACCAGCAACAGCTTTCAGGGCTGCCACCTTCCGTGTGGGACAAGGAGCCGGACGTGTGCCTTTTCGGAAAGAGGCTCTGCCGAGGACGAGAGCCATGAGATGTTCCTCCTCTGGGCAAGCCCGGGTCCCAGATCCTCTTGTGCCTGTGAATAGGCTGCAGGGGGACGGTGAAGACCAGCAACATCTTTCCGGCCTGCCACCTTCCGTGTGGGACAAGGAGCCGGACGTGTGCTTTCTCGGAAACAGGCTCTGCCGAGGACGAGAGCCATGAGATGTTCCTCCTCTGGGCAAGCCCGGGTCCCAGATCCTGTTGTAGCTGTGAATAGGCTGCAGGGGGACGGTGAAGACCAGCAACAGCTTTCAGGGCTGCCACCTTCCGTGTGGGACAAGGAGCCGGACGAGTGCCTTTTCCGAAAGAGGCTCTGCCGAGGACGAGAGCCATGAGATGTTCCTCCTCTGGGCAAGCCCGGGTCCCAGATCCTGTTGTGCCTGTGAATAGGCTGCAGGGGGACGGTAAAGACCAGCAACAGCTTTCAGGGCTGCCACCTTCCGTGTGGGACAAGGAGCCGGACGTGTGCCTTTTCGGAAAGAGGATCTGCCGAGGACGAGAGCCATGAGATGTTCCTCCTCTGGGCAAGCCCAGGTCCCAGATCCTGTTGTGCCTGTGAATAGGCTGCAGGGGGACGGTGAAGACCAGCAACAGCTTTCAGGGCTGCCAACTTCCGTGTGGGACAAGGAGCCAGACGTGTGCCTTTCGGAAAGAGGCTCTGCCGAGGACGAGAACCATGAGATGTTCCTCCTCTGGGCAAGCCCAGGTCCCAGATCCTGTTGTGCCTGTGAATAGGCTGCAGGGGGACGGTGAAGACCAGCAACATCTTTCAGGGCTGCCACCTTCCGTGTGGGACAAGGAGCCGGACGTGTGCCTTTTCGGAAAGACGCTCTGCCGAGGACGAGAACCATGAGATGTTCCTCCTCTGGGCAAGCCCAGGTCCCAGATCCTGTTATGCCTGTGAATAGGCTGCAGGGGGACGGTGAAGACCAGCAACAGCTTTCAGGGCTGCCACCTTCCGTGTGGGACAAGGAGCCAGACGTGTGCCTTTCGGAAAGAGGCTCTGCCGAGGACGAGAACCATGAGATGTTCCTCCTCTGGGCAAGCCCAGGTCCCAGATCCTGTTGTGCCTGTGAATAGGCTGCATTGGGACGGTGAAGACCAGCAACATCTTTCAGGGCTGCCACCTTCCGTGTGGGACAAGGAGCCGGACGTGTGCCTTTTCGGAAAGAGGCTCTGCAAAGCAAGAGAGCCATGAGATGTTCCTCCTCTGGGCAAGCCCAGGTTCCAGATCCTCTTGTGCCTGTGAATAGGCTGCAGGGGGACGGTGAAAACCAGCAACATCTTTCCGGCCTGCCACCTTCCGTGAGGGACAAGGAGCCGGATGTGTGCCTTTCGGAAAGAGGCTCTGCTGAGGACGAGAACCATGAGATGTTCCTCCTCTGGGCAAGCCCGGGTCCCAGATCCTGTTGTGCCTGTGAATAGGCTGCAGGGGGACGGTGAAGACCAGCAACAGCTTTCAGGGCTGCCACCTTCCGTGTGGGACAAGGAGCCGGATGTGTGCCTTTCCTGAATCAGGCTCTGCCGAGGACGAGAGCCATGAGATGTTCCTCCTCTGGGCAAGCCCGGGTCCCAGATCCTGTTGTACCTGTGAATAGGCTGCATGGGGACGGTGAAAACCAGCAAAATCTTTCAGGGCTGCCACCTTCCGTGTGGGACAAGGAGCCGGACGTGTGCCTTTCAGAAAGAGGCTCTGCCGAGGACGAGAACCATGAGATGTTCCTCCTTTGGGCAAGCCCGGGTCCCAAATCCTCTTGTGCCTGTGAATAGGCTGCATGGGAACGGTGAAGACCAGCAACATCTTTCAGGGCTGCCACCTTCCGTGTGGGACAAGGAGCCGGACGTGTACCTTTCTGGAAACAGGCTCCGCCGAGGACGAGAGCCATGAGATGTTCCTCCACTGGGCAAGCCCAGGTCCCAGATCCTGTTGTGCCTGTGAATAGGCTGCAGGGGGACGGTGAAGACCAGCAACATCTTTCCGGCCTGCCACCTTCCGTGTGGGACAAGGAGCCGGACGTGTGCCTATTCGGAAAGAGGCTCTGCCGAGGACGAGAACCATGAGATGTTCCTCCTCTGGGCAAGCCCAGGTCCCAGATCCTGTTGTAGCTGTGAATAGGCTGCAGGGGGACGGTGAAGACCAGCAACAGCTTTCAGGGCTGCCACCTTCCGTGTGAAACAAGGAGCCGGACGTGTGCCTTTCCTGAATCAGGCTCTGCCGAGGACGAGAGCCATGAGATGTTCCTCCTCTGGGCAAGCACGAGTCCCAGATCCTGTTGTGCCTGTGAATAGGCTGCAGGGGGAGGGTGAAGACCAGCAACAGCTTTCAGGGCTGCCACCTTCGGTGTGGGACAAGGAGCCGGACGTGTGCCTTTCCTGAATCAGGCTCTGCCGAGGACGAGAACCATGAGATGTTCCTCCTCTGGGCAAGCCCAGGTCCCAGATCCTGTTGTAGCTGTGAATAGGCTGCAGGGGGACGGTGAAGACCAGCAACAGCTTTCAGGGCTGCCACCTTCCGTGTGGGACAAGGAGCCGGACGTGTGCCTTTTCGGAAAGAGGCTCTGCCGAGGACGAGAGCCATGAGATGTTCCTCCTCTGGGCAAGCCCGGGTCCCAGATCCTCTTGTGCCTGTGAATAGGCTGCAGGGGGACGGTGAAGACCAGCAACATCTTTCCGGCCTGCCACCTTCCGTGTGGGACAAGGAGCCGGACGTGTGCTTTCTCGGAAACAGGCACTGCCGAGGACGAGAGCCATGAGATGTTCCTCCTCTGGGCAAGCCCGGGTCCCAGATCCTGTTGTAGCTGTGAATAGGCTGCAGGGGGACGGTGAAGACCAGCAACAGCTTTCAGGGCTGCCACCTTCCGTGTGGGACAAGGAGCCGGACGAGTGCCTTTTCCGAAAGAGGCTCTGCCGAGGACGAGAGCCATGAGATGTTCCTCCTCTGGGCAAGCCCGGGTCCCAGATCCTGTTGTGCCTGTGAATAGGCTGCAGGGGGACGGTAAAGACCAGCAACAGCTTTCAGGGCTGCCACCTTCCGTGTGGGACAAGGAGCCGGACGTGTGCCTTTTCGGAAAGAGGATCTGCCGAGGACGAGAGCCATGAGATGTTCCTCCTCTGGGCAAGCCCAGGTCCCAGATCCTGTTGTGCCTGTGAATAGGCTGCAGGGGGACGGTGAAGACCAGCAACAGCTTTCAGGGCTGCCAACTTCCGTGTGGGACAAGGAGCCAGACGTGTGCCTTTCGGAAAGAGGCTCTGCCGAGGACGAGAACCATGAGATGTTCCTCCTCTGGGCAAGCCCAGGTCCCAGATCCTGTTGTGCCTGTGAATAGGCTGCAGGGGGACGGTGAAGACCAGCAACATCTTTCAGGGCTGCCACCTTCCGTGTGGGACAAGGAGCCGGACGTGTGCCTTTTCGGAAAGACGCTCTGCCGAGGACGAGAACCATGAGATGTTCCTCCTCTGGGCAAGCCCAGGTCCCAGATCCTGTTATGCCTGTGAATAGGCTGCAGGGGGACGGTGAAGACCAGCAACAGCTTTCAGGGCTGCCACCTTCCGTGTGGGACAAGGAGCCAGACGTGTGCCTTTCGGAAAGAGGCTCTGCCGAGGACGAGAACCATGAGATGTTCCTCCTCTGGGCAAGCCCAGGTCCCAGATCCTGTTGTGCCTGTGAATAGGCTGCATTGGGACGGTGAAGACCAGCAACATCTTTCAGGGCTGCCACCTTCCGTGTGGGACAAGGAGCCGGACGTGTGCCTTTTCGGAAAGAGGCTCTGCAAAGCAAGAGAGCCATGAGATGTTCCTCCTCTGGGCAAGCCCAGGTTCCAGATCCTCTTGTGCCTGTGAATAGGCTGCAGGGGGACGGTGAAAACCAGCAACATCTTTCCGGCCTGCCACCTTCCGTGAGGGACAAGGAGCCGGATGTGTGCCTTTCGGAAAGAGGCTCTGCTGAGGACGAGAACCATGAGATGTTCCTCCTCTGGGCAAGCCCGGGTCCCAGATCCTGTTGTGCCTGTGAATAGGCTGCAGGGGGACGGTGAAGACCAGCAACAGCTTTCAGGGCTGCCACCTTCCGTGTGGGACAAGGAGCCGGATGTGTGCCTTTCCTGAATCAGGCTCTGCCGAGGACGAGAGCCATGAGATGTTCCTCCTCTGGGCAAGCCCGGGTCCCAGATCCTGTTGTACCTGTGAATAGGCTGCATGGGGACGGTGAAAACCAGCAAAATCTTTCAGGGCTGCCACCTTCCGTGTGGGACAAGGAGCCGGACGTGTGCCTTTCAGAAAGAGGCTCTGCCGAGGACGAGAACCATGAGATGTTCCTCCTTTGGGCAAGCCCGGGTCCCAAATCCTCTTGTGCCTGTGAATAGGCTGCATGGGAACGGTGAAGACCAGCAACATCTTTCAGGGCTGCCACCTTCCGTGTGGGACAAGGAGCCGGACGTGTACCTTTCTGGAAACAGGCTCAGCCGAGGACGAGAGCCATGAGATGTTCCTCCACTGGGCAAGCCCAGGTCCCAGATCCTGTTGTGCCTGTGAATAGGCTGCAGGGGGACGGTGAAGACCAGCAACATCTTTCCGGCCTGCCACCTTCCGTGTGGGACAAGGAGCCAGACGTGTGCCTTTCCTGAATCAGGCTCTGCCGAGGACGAGAGCCATGAGATGTTCCTCCTTTGGGCAAGCCCTGGGTCCCAAATCCTCTTGTGCCTGTGAATAGGCTTCAGGGGGACGGTGAAGACCAGCAACATCTTTCAGGGCTGCCACCTTCCGTGTGGGATAAGGAGCCGGACGAGTGCCTTTTCGGAATCAGGCTCTGCCGAGGACGAGAACCATGAGATGTTCCTCCTCTGGGCAAGCCCAGGTCCCAGATCCTGTTGTGCCTGTGAATAGGCTGCAGGGGGACGGTGAAGACCAGCAACAGCTTTCAGGGCTGCCAACTTCCGTGTGGGACAAGGAGCCAGACGTGTGCCTTTCGGAAAGAGGCTCTGCCGAGGACGAGAACCATGAGATGTTCCTCCTCTGGGCAAGCCCAGGTCCCAGATCCTGTTGTGCCTGTGAATAGGCTGCAGGGGGACGGTGAAGACCAGCAACATCTTTCAGGGCTGCCACCTTCCGTGTGGGACAAGGAGCCGGACGTGTGCCTTTTCGGAAAGACGCTCTGCCGAGGACGAGAACCATGAGATGTTCCTCCTCTGGGCAAGCCCAGGTCCCAGATCCTGTTATGCCTGTGAATAGGCTGCAGGCGGACGGTGAAGACCAGCAACAGCTTTCAGGGCTGCCACCTTCCGTGTGGGACAAGGAGCCAGACGTGTGCCTTTCGGAAAGAGGCTCTGCCGAGGACGAGAACCATGAGATGTTCCTCCTCTGGGCAAGCCCAGGTCCCAGATCCTGTTGTGCCTGTGAATAGGCTGCATTGGGACGGTGAAGACCAGCAACATCTTTCAGGGCTGCCACCTTCCGTGTGGGACAAGGAGCCGGACGTGTGCCTTTTCGGAAAGAGGCTCTGCAAAGCAAGAGAGCCATGAGATGTTCCTCCTCTGGGCAAGCCCAGGTTCCAGATCCTCTTGTGCCTGTGAATAGGCTGCAGGGGGACGGTGAAAACCAGCAACATCTTTCCGGCCTGCCACCTTCCGTGAGGGACAAGGAGCCGGATGTGTGCCTTTCGGAAAGAGGCTCTGCTGAGGACGAGAACCATGAGATGTTCCTCCTCTGGGCAAGCCCGGGTCCCAGATCCTGTTGTGCCTGTGAATAGGCTGCAGGGGGACGGTGAAGACCAGCAACAGCTTTCAGGGCTGCCACCTTCCGTGTGGGACAAGGAGCCGGATGTGTGCCTTTCCTGAATCAGGCTCTGCCGAGGACGAGAGCCATGAGATGTTCCTCCTCTGGGCAAGCCCGGGTCCCAGATCCTGTTGTACCTGTGAATAGGCTGCATGGGGACGGTGAAAACCAGCAAAATCTTTCAGGGCTGCCACCTTCCGTGTGGGACAAGGAGCCGGACGTGTGCCTTTCGGAAAGAGGCTCTGCCGAGGACGAGAACCATGAGATGTTCCTCCTTTGGGCAAGCCCGGGTCCCAAATCCTCTTGTGCCTGTGAATAGGCTGCATGGGAACGGTGAAGACCAGCAACATCTTTCAGGGCTGCCACCTTCCGTGTGGGACAAGGAGCCGGACGTGTACCTTTCTGGAAACAGGCTCCGCCGAGGACGAGAGCCATGAGATGTTCCTCCACTGGGCAAGCCCAGGTCCCAGATCCTGTTGTGCCTGTGAATAGGCTGCAGGGGGACGATGAAGACCAGCAACATCTTTCCGGCCTGCCACCTTCCGTGTGGGACAAGGAGCCGGATGTGTGCCTTTCCTGAATCAGGCTCTGCCGAGGACGAGAGCCATGAGATGTTCCTCCTTTGGGCAAGCCCTGGGTCCCAAATCCTCTTGTGCCTGTGAATAGGCTTCAGGGGGACGGTGAAGACCAGCAACATCTTTCAGGGCTGCCACCTTCCGTGTAGGATAAGGAGCCGGACGAGTGCCTTTTCGGAATCAGGCTCTGCCGAGGACGAGAACCATGAGATGTTCCTCCTCTGGGCAAGCCCAGGTCCCAGATCCTGTTGTGCCTGTGAATAGGCTGCATGGGGACGGTGAAGACCAGCAACAGCTTTCAGGGCTGCCAACTTCCGTGTGGGACAAGGAGCCAGACGTGTGCCTTTCGGAAAGAGGCTCTGCCGAGGACGAGAACCATGAGATGTTCCTCCTCTGGGCAAGCCCAGGTCCCAGATCCTGTTGTGCCTGTGAATAGGCTGCAGGGGGACGGTGAAGACCAGCAACATCTTTCAGGGCTGCCACCTTCCGTGTGGGACAAGGAGCCGGACGTGTGCCTTTTCGGAAAGACGCTCTGCCGAGGACGAGAACCATGAGATGTTCCTCCTCTGGGCAAGCCCAGGTCCCAGATCCTGTTATGCCTGTGAATAGGCTGCAGGGGGACGGTGAAGACCAGCAACAGCTTTCAGGGCTGCCACCTTCCGTGTGGGACAAGGAGCCAGACGTGTGCCTTTCGGAAAGAGGCTCTGCCGAGGACGAGAACCATGAGATGTTCCTCCTCTGGGCAAGCCCAGGTCCCAGATCCTGTTGTGCCTGTGAATAGGCTGCATTGGGACGGTGAAGACCAGCAACATCTTTCAGGGCTGCCACCTTCCGTGTGGGACAAGGAGCCGGACGTGTGCCTTTTCGGAAAGAGGCTCTGAAAGGAAGAGAACCATGAGATGTTCCTCCTCTGGGCAAGCCCAGGTCCCAGATCCTGTTGTGCCTGTGAATAGGCTGCAGGGGGACGGTGAAAACCAGCAACATCTTTCCGGCCTGCCACCTTCCGTGAGGGACAAGGAGCCGGATGTGTGCCTTTCGGAAAGAGGCTCTGCTGAGGACGAGAACCATGAGATGTTCCTCCTCTGGGCAAGCCCGGGTCCCAGATCCTGTTGTGCCTGTGAATAGGCTGCAGGGGGACGGTGAAGACCAGCAACAGCTTTCAGGGCTGCCACCTTCCGTGTGGGACAAGGAGCCGGATGTGTGCCTTTCCTGAATCAGGCTCTGCCGAGGACGAGACCCATGAGATGTTCCTCCTCTGGGCAAGCCCGGGTCCCAGATCCTGTTGTACCTGTGAATAGGCTGCATGGGGACGGTGAAAACCAGCAACATCTTTCAGGGCTGCCACCTTCCGTGTGGGACAAGGAGCCGGACGTGTGCCTTTCGGAAAGAGGCTCTGCCGAGGACGAGAACCATGAGATGTTCCTCCTTTGGGCAAGCCCGGGTCCCAAATCCTCTTGTGCCTGTGAATAGGCTGCATGGGAACGGTGAAGACCAGCAACATCTTTCAGGGCTGCCACCTTCCGTGTGGGATAAGGAGCCGGACGAGTGCCTTTTCGGAATCAGGCTCTGCCGAGGACGAGAACCATGAGATGTTCCTCCTCTGGGCAAGCCCAATTCCCAGATCCTGTTGTGCCTGTGAATAGGCTGCAGGGGGAGGGTGAAGACCAGCAACAGCTTTCAGGGCTGCCACCTTCCGTGTGGGACAAGGAGCCAGACGTGTGCCTTTCGGAAAGAAGCTCTGCCGAGGACGAGAACCATGAGATGTTCCTCCTCTGGGCAAGCCCAGGTCCCAGATCCTGTTGTAGCTGTGAATAGGTTGCAGGGGGACGGTGAAGACCAGCAACATCTTTCAGGGCTGCCACCTTCCGTGTGGGACAAGGAGCCGGACGTGTGCCTTTCCTGAATCAGGCTCTGCCGAGGACGAGAGCCATGAGATGTTCCTCCTCTGGGCAAGCCCGGGTCCCAGATCCTGTTGTGCCTGTGAATAGGCTGCAGGGGGAGGGTGAAGACCAGCAACAGCTTTCAGGGCTGCCACCTTCCGTGTGGGACAAGGAGCCAGACGTGTGCCTTTCGGAAAGAGGCTCTGCCGAGGACGAGAACCATGAGATGTTCCTCCTCTGGGCAAGCCCAGGTCCCAGATCCTGTTGTAGCTGTGAATAGTCTGCAGGGGGACGGTGAAGACCAGCCAAATCTTTCAGGGCTGCCACCTTCGGTGTGGTACAAGGAGCCGGACGTGTGCCTTTTCGGAAAGAGACTCTACCGAGGACGAGAGCCATGAGATGTTCCTCCTCTGGGCAAGCCCTGGTCCCAGATTCTCTTGTGCCTGTGAATAGGCTGCAGGGGGACGGTGAAGACCAGCAACATCTTTCCGGCCTGCCACCTTCCGTGTGGGACAAGGAGCCGGACGTGTGCCTTTCCTGAATCAGGCTCTGCCGAGGACGAGAGCCATGAGATGTTCCTCCTTTGGGCAAGCCCAGGTCCCAGATCCTCTTGTGCCTGTGAATAGGCTGCAGGGGGACGGTGAAGACCAGCAACAGCTTTCAGGGCTGCCACCTTCCGTGTGGGAGAAGGAGCCGGACGTGTGCCTTTCCTGAATCAGGCTCTGCCGAGGACGAGAGCCATGAGATGTTCCTCCTTTGGGCAAGCCCGTGCCCAAATCCTCTTGTGCCTGTGAATAGGCTGCAGGGGGACGGTGAAGACCAGCAACATCTTTCAGGGCTGCCACCTTCCGTGTGGGATAAGGAGCCGGACGAGTGCCTTTTCGGAATCAGGCTCTGCCGAGGACGAGAACCATGAGATGTTCCTCCTCTGGGCAAGCCCAGGTCCCAGATCCTGTTGTGCCTGTGAATAGGCTGCAGGGGGACGGTGAAGACCAGCAACAGCTTTCAGGGCTGCCACCTTCCGTGTGGGACAAGGAGCCAGACGTGTGCCTTTCGGAAAGAGGCTCTGCCGAGGACGAGAACCATGAGATGTTCCTCCTCTGGGCAAGCCCAGGTCCCATATCCTGTTGTAGCTGTGAATAGGCTGCAGGGGGACGGTGAAGACCAGCAACATCTTTCAGGGCTGCCACCTTCCGTGTGGGACAAGGAGCCGGACGTGTGCCTTTTCGGAAAGACGCTCTGCCGAGGACGAGAGCCATGAGATGTTCCTCCTCTGGGAAAGCCCAGGTCCCAGATCCTCTTGTGCCTGTGAATAGGCTGCAGGGGGACGGTGAAAACCAGCAACATCTTTCCGGCCTGCCACCTTCCGTGTGGGACAAGGAGCCGGACGTGTGCCTATTCGGAAAGAGGCTCTGCCGAGGACGAGAACCATGAGATGTTCCTCCTCTGGGCAAGCCCAGGTCCCAGATCCTGTTGTAGCTGTGAATAGGCTGCAGGGGGACGGTGAAGACCAGCAACAGCTTTCAGGGCTGCCACCTTCCGTGTGAAACAAGGAGCCGGACGTGTGCCTTTCCTGAATCAGGCTCTGCCGAGGACGAGAGCCATGAGATGTTCCTCCTCTGGGCAAGCCCGGGTCCCAGATCCTGTTGTGCCTGTGAATAGGCTGCAGGGGGACGGTAAAGACCAGCAACAGCTTTCAGGGCTGCCACCTTCCGTGTGGGACAAGGAGCCGGACGTGTGCCTTTTCGGAAAGAGGATCTGCCGAGGACGAGAACCATGAGATGTTCCTCCTCTGGGCAAGCCCAGGTCCCAGATCCTGTTGTGCCTGTGAATAGGCTGCAGGCGGACGGTGAAGACCAGCAACATCTTTCCGGCCTGCCACCTTCCGTGTGGGACAAGGAGCCGGACGTGTGCCTTTCCTGAAACAGGCTCTGCCGAGGACGAGAGCCATGAGATGTTCCTCCTCTGGGCAATCCCGAGTCCCAGATCCTGTTTTGCATCTGAATAGGCTGCAGGGGGACGGTGAAGACCAGCAACAGCTTTCAGGGCTGCCACCTTCCGTGTGGGAAGAGGAGCCGGACGTGTGCCTTCTCGGAAACAGGCTCTGCCGAGGACGAGAGCCATGAGATGTTCCTCCTCTAGGCAAGCCCGGGTCCCAGATCCTGTTGTAGCTGTGAATAGGCTGCAGGGGGACGGTGAAGACCAGCAACAGCTTTCAGGGCTGCCACCTTCCGTGTGGGACAAGGAGCCGGACGTGTGCCTTTTCGGAAAGAGGCTCTGCCGAGGACGAGAGCCATGAGATGTTCCTCCTCTGGGCAAGCCCAGGTCCCAGATCCTGTTGTGCCTGTGAATAGGCTGCAGGGGGACGGTGAAGACCAGCAACAGCTTTCCGGCCTGCCACCTTCCGTGTGGGACAAGGAGCCGGACGTGTGCCTTTCCTGAATCAGGCTCTGCCGAGGACGAGAGCCAGTAGATGTTCCTCCTCTGGGCAATCCCGAGTCCCAGATCCTGTTTTGCCTGTGAATAGGCTGCAGGGGGACGGTGAAGACCAGCAACTGCTTTCAGGGCTGCCACCTTAAGTGTGGGAAGAGGAGCCGGTAGTGTGCCTTCTCGGAAACAGGCTCTGCCGAGGACGAGAGCCATGAGATGTTCCTCCTCTGGGCAAGCCCGGGTCCCAGATCCTGTTGTAGCTGTGAATAGGCTGCAGGGGGACGGTGAAGACCAGCAACAGCTTTCAGGGCTGCCACCTTCCGTGTGGGACAAGGAGCCAGACGTGTGCCTTTCGGAAAGAGGCTCTGCCGAGGACGAGAACCATGAGATGTTCCTCCTCTGGGCAAGCCCAGGTCCCAGATCCTGTTGTGCCTGTGAATAGGCTGCAGGGGGACGGTGAAGACCAGCAACAGCTTTCAGGGCTGCCACCTTCCGTGTGGGACAAGGAGCCGGACGTGTGCCTTTTCCGAAAGAGGCTCTGCCGAGGACGAGAGCCATGAGATGTTCCTGCTCTGGGCAAGCCCAGGTCCCAGATCCTGTTGTGCCTGTGAATAGGCTGCAGGGGGACGGTGAAGACAAGCAACATCTTTCCGGCCTGCCACCTTCCGTGTGGGACAAGGAGCCGGATGTGAGCCTTTCCGGAATCAGGCTCTGCCGAGGACGAGAGCCATGAGATGTTCCTCCTCTGGGCAAGCCCGGGTCCCAGATCCTGTTGTACCTGTGAATAGGCTGCATGGGGACGGTGAAAACCAGCAACATCTTTCAGGGCTGCCACCTTCCGTGTGGGACAAGGAGCCGGACGTGTGCCTTTCCGGAATAAGGCTCCGCCGAGGACGAGAGCCATGAGATGTTCCTCCTTTGGGCAAGCCCGTGCCCAAATCCTCTTGTGCCTGTGAATAGGCTGCATGGGGACGGTGAAGACCATCAACATCTTTCAGGGCTGCCACCTTCCGTGTGGGATAAGGAGCCGGACGAGTGCCTTTTCGGAATCAGGCTCTGCCGAGGACGAGAGCCATGAGATGTTCCTCCTCTGGGCAATCCCGAGTCCCAGATCCTGTTGTGCCTGTGAATAGGCTGCAGGGGGAGGGTGAAGACCAGCAACAGCTTTCAGGGCTGCCACCTTCGGTGTGGGACAAGGAGCCGGACGTGTGCCTTTCCTGAATCAGGCTCTGCCGAGGACGAGAGCCATGAGATGTTCCTCCTCTGGGCAAGCCCGGGTCCCTGATCCTGTTGTGCCTGTGAATAGGCTGCATGGGGACGGTGAAGACCAGCAACATCTTTCAGGGCTGCCACCTTCCGTGTGGGACAAGGAGCCGGACGTGTGCCTTTCCTGAATCAGGCTCCGCCGAAGACGAGAGCCATGAGATGTTCCTCCTTTGGGCAAGCCCGGGTCCCAAATCCTCTTGTGCCTGTGAATAGGCTGCATGGGGACGGTGAAGAACAGCAACATCTTTCAGGGCTGCCACCTTCCGTGTGGGATAAGGAGCCGGACGAGTGCCTTTTCGGAATCAGGCTCTGCCGAGGACGAGAACCATGAGATGTTCCTCCTCTGGGCAAGCCCAGGTCCCAGATCCTGTTGTGCCTGTGAATAGGCTGCAGGGGGACGGTGAAGACCAGCAACAGCTTTCAGGGCTGCCTCCTTCCGTGTGGGACAAGGATCCAGACGTGTGCCTTTCGGAAAGAGGCTCTGCCGAGGACGAGAGCCATGAGATGTTCCTCCTCTGGGCAAGCCCAATTCCCAGATCCTGTTGTGCCTGTGAATAGGCTGCAGGGGGATGGTGAAGACCAGCAACAGCTTTCAGGGCTGCCACCTTCCGTGTGGGACAAGGAGCCGGACGTGTGCCTTTTCGGAAAGAGGCTCTGCCGAGGAAGAGAGCCATGAGATGTTCCTCCTCTGGGCAAGCCCAGGTCCCAGATCCTCTTGTGCCTGTGAATAGGCTGCAGGGGGACGGTGAAAACCAGCAACATCTTTCCGGCCTGCCACCTTCCGTGTGGGACAAGGAGCCGGACGTGTGCCTTTTCGGAAAGAGGCTCTGCCGAGGACGAGAACCATGAGATGTTCCTCCTCTGGGCAAGCCCAGGTCCCAGATCCTGTTGTAGCTGTGAATAGGCTGCAGGGGGACGGTGAAGACCAGCAACAGCTTTCAGGGCTGCCACCTTCCGTGTGAAACAAGGAGCCGGACGTGTGCCTTTCCTGAATCAGGCTCTGCCGAGGACGAGAGCCAGTAGATGTTCCTCCTCTGGGCAATCCCGAGTCCCAGATCCTGTTGTGCCTGTGAATAGGCTGCAGGGGGACGGTGAAGACCAGCAACAGCTTTCAGGGCTGCCACCTTCGGTGTGGGACAAGGAGCCGGACGTGTGCCTTTCCTGAATCAGGCTCTGCCGAGGACGAGAGCCAGTAGATGTTCCTCCTCTGGGCAATCCCGAGTCCCAGATCCTGTTGTGCCTGTGAATAGGCTGCAGGGGGAGGGTGAAGACCAGCAACAGCTTTCAGGGCTGCCACCTTCGGTGTAGGACAAGGAGCCGGACGAGTGCCTTTTCCGAAAGAGGCTCTGCCGAGGACGAGAGCCATGAGATGTTCCTCCTCTGGGCAAGCCCGGGTCCCAGATCCTGTTGTGCCTGTGAATAGGCTGCAGGGGGACGGTAAAGACCAGCAACAGCTTTCAGGGCTGCCACCTTCCGTGTGGGACAAGGAGCCGGACGTGTGCCTTTCCTGAATCAGGCTCTGCCGAGGACGAGAACCATGAGATGTTCCTCCTCTGGGCAAGCCCAGGTCCCAGATCCTGTTGTGCCTGTGAATAGGCTGCAGGCGGACGGTGAAGACCAGCAACATCTTTCCGGCCTGCCACCTTCCGTGTGGGACAAGGAGCCGGACGTGTGCCTTTCCTGAAACAGGCTCTGCCGAGGACGAGAGCCATGAGATGTTCCTCCTCTGGGCAAGCCCGGGTTCCAGATCCTGTTGTGCCTGTGAATAGGCTGCATGGGGACGGTGAAAACCAGCAACATCTTTCCAGCCTGCCACCTTCCGTGTGAGACAAGGAGCCGGACGTGTGCCTTTTCGGAAAGAGGCTCTGCCGAGGACGAGAGCCATGAGATGTTCCTGCTCTGGGCAAGCCCAGGTCCCAGATCCTGTTGTGCCTGTGAATAGGCTGCAGGGGGACGGTGAAGACAAGCAACATCTTTCCGGCCTGCCACCTTCCGTGTGGGACAAGGAGCAGGATGTGAGCCTTTCCGGAATCAGGCTCTGCCGAGGACGAGAGCCATGAGATGTTCCTCCTCTGGGCAAGCCCGGGTCCCAGATCCTGTTGTACCTGTGAATAGGCTGCATGGGGACGGTGAAAACCAGCAACATCTTTCAGGGCTGCCACCTTCCGTGTGGGACAAGGAGCCGGACGTGTGCCTTTCCGGAATAAGGCTCCGCCGAGGACGAGAGCCATGAGATGTTCCTCCTTTGGGCAAGCCCGTGCCCAAATCCTCTTGTGCCTGCGAATAGGCTGCATGGGGACGGTGAAGACCAGCAACATCTTTCAGGGCTGCCACCTTCCGTGTGGGATAAGGAGCCGGACGAGTGCCTTTTCGGAATCAGGCTCTGCCGAGGACGAGAGCCATGAGATGTTCCTCCTCTGGGCAATCCCGAGTCCCAGATCCTGTTGTGCCTGTGAATAGGCTGCAGGGGGAGGGTGAAGACCAGCAACAGCTTTCAGGGCTGCCACCTTCCGTGTGGGACAAGGAGCCGGACGTGTGCCTTTCCTGAATCAGGCTCTGCCGAGGACGAGAGCCATGAGATGTTCCTCCTCTGGGCAAGCCCGGGTCCCTGATCCTGTTGTGCCTGTGAATAGGCTGCATGGGGACGGTGAAGACCAGCAACATCTTTCAGGGCTGCCACCTTCCGTGTGGGACAAGGAGCCGGACGTGTGCCTTTCCTGAATCAGGCTCCGCCGAGGACGAGAGCCATGAGATGTTCCTCCTTTGGGCAAGCCCGGGTCCCAAATCCTCTTGTGCCTGTGAATAGGCTGCATGGGGACGGTGAAGAACAGCAACATCTTTCAGGGCTGCCACCTTCCGTGTGGGATAAGGAGCCGGACGAGTGCCTTTTCGGAATCAGGCTCTGCCGAGGACGAGAACCATGAGATGTTCCTCCTCTGGGCAAGCCCAGGTCCCAGATCCTGTTGTGCCTGTGAATAGGCTGCAGGGGGACGGTGAAGACCAGCAACAGCTTTCAGGGCTGCCTCCTTCCGTGTGGGACAAGGATCCAGACGTGTGCCTTTCGGAAAGAGGCTCTGCCGAGGACGAGAGCCATGAGATGTTCCTCCTCTGGGCAAGCCCAATTCCCAGATCCTGTTGTGCCTGTGAATAGGCTGCAGGGGGATGGTGAAGACCAGCAACAGCTTTCAGGGCTGCCACCTTCCGTGTGGGACAAGGAGCCGGACGTGTGCCTTTTCGGAAAGAGGCTCTGCCGAGGACGAGAACCATGAGATGTTCCTCCTCTGGGCAAGCCCAGGTCCCAGATCCTGTTTTGCCTCTGAATAGGCTGCAGGGGGACGGTGAAGACCAGCAACAGCTTTCAGGGCTGCCACCTTCCGTGTGGGACAAGGAGCCGGACGAGTGCCTTTTCGGAAAGAGGCTCTGCCGAGGACGAGAACCATGAGATGTTCCTCCTCTGGGCAAGCCCAGGTCCCAGATCCTCTTGTGCCTGTGAATAGGCTGCAGGGGGACGGTGAAAACCAGCAACATCTTTCCGGCCTGCCACCTTCCGTGTGGGACAAGGAGCCGGACGTGTGCCTTTTCGGAAAGAGGCTCTGCCGAGGACGAGAACCATGAGATGTTCCTCCTCTGGGCAAGCCCAGGTCCCAGATCCTGTTGTAGCTGTGAATAGGCTGCAGGGGGACGGTGAAGACCAGCAACAGCTTTCAGGGCTGCCACCTTCCGTGTGAAACAAGGAGCCGGACGTGTGCCTTTCCTGAATCAGGCTCTGCCGAGGACGAGAGCCAGTAGATGTTCCTCCTCTGGGCAATCCCGAGTCCCAGATCCTGTTGTGCCTGTGAATAGGCTGCAGGGGGACGGTGAAGACCAGCAACAGCTTTCAGGGCTGCCACCTTTGGTGTGGGACAAGGAGCCGGACGTGTGCCTTTCCTGAATCAGGCTCTGCCGAGGACGAGAGCCAGTAGATGTTCCTCCTCTGGGCAATCCCGAGTCCCAGATCCTGTTTTGCCTCTGAATAGGCTGCAGGGGGACGGTGAAGACCAGCAACAGCTTTCAGGGCTGCCACCTTCCGTGTGGGACAAGGAGCCGGACGAGTGCCTTTTCCGAAAGAGGCTCTGCCGAGGACGAGAGCCATGAGATGTTCCTCCTCTGGGCAAGCCCGGGTCCCAGATCCTGTTGTGCCTGTGAATAGGCTGCAGGGGGACGGTAAAGACCAGCAACAGCTTTCAGGGCTGCCACCTTCCTTGTGGGACAAGGAGCCGGACATGTGCCTTTCCTGAATCAGGCTCTGCCGAGGACGAGAACCATGAGATGTTCCTCCTCTGGGCAAGCCCAGGTCCCAGATCCTGTTGTGCCTGTGAATAGGCTGCAGGCGGACGGTGAAGACCAGCAACATCTTTCCGGCCTGCCACCTTCCGTGTGGGACAAGGAGCCGGACGTGTGCCTTTCCTGAAACAGGCTCTGCCGAGGACGAGAGCCATGAGATGTTCCTCCTCTGGGCAAGCCCGGGTCCCAGATCCTGTTGTACCTGTGAATAGGCTGCATGGGGACGGTGAAAACCAGCAACATCTTTCAGGGCTGCCACCTTCCGTGTGGGACAAGGAGCCGGACGTGTGCCTTTCCGGAATAAGGCTCCGCCGAGGACGAGAGCCATGAGATGTTCCTCCTTTGGGCAAGCCCGTGTCCCAAATCCTCTTGTGCCTGTGAATAGGCTGCATGGGGACGGTGAAGACCAGCAACATCTTTCAGGGCTGCCACCTTCCGTGTGGGATAAGGAGCCGGACGAGTGCCTTTTCGGAATCAGGCTCTGCCGAGGACGAGAGCCATGAGATGTTCCTCCTCTGGGCAATCCCGAGTCCCAGATCCTGTTGTGCCTGTGAATAGGCTGCAGGGGGAGGGTGAAGACCAGCAACAGCTTTCAGGGCTGCCACCTTCGGTGTAGGACAAGGAGCCGGACGTGTGCCTTTCCTGAATCAGGCTCTGCCGAGGACGAGAGCCATGAGATGTTCCTCCTCTGGGCAAGCCCGGGTCCCTGATCCTGTTGTGCCTGTGAATAGGCTGCATGGGGACGGTGAAAACCAGCAACATCTTTCAGGGCTGCCACCTTCCGTGTGGGACAAGGAGCCAGACGTGTGCCTTTCCGGAATAAGGCTCCGCCGAGGACGAGAGCCATGAGATGTTCCTCCTTTGGGCAAGCCCGGGTCCCAAATCCTCTTGTGCCTGTGAATAGGCTGCATGGGGACGGTGAAGACCAGCAACATCTTTCAGGGCTGCCACCTTCCGTGTGGGATAAGGAGCCGGACGAGTGCCTTTTCGGAATCAGGCTCTGCCGAGGACGAGAACCATGAGATGTTCCTCCTCTGGGCAAGCCCAGGTCCCAGATCCTGTTGTGCCTGTGAATAGGCTGCAGGGGGACGGTGAAGACCAGCAACAGCTTTCAGGGCTGCCACCTTCCGTGTGGGACAAGGAGCCAGACGTGTGCCTTTCGGAAAGAGGCTCTGCCGAGGACGAGAACCATGAGATGTTCCTCCTCTGGGCAAGCCCAATTCCCAGATCCTGTTGTGCCTGTGAATAGGCTGCAGGGGGACGGTGAAGACCAGCAACATCTTTCAGGGCTGCCACCTTCCGTGTGGGACAAGGAGCCGGACGTGTGCCTTTTCGGAAAGAGGCTCTGCCGAGGAAGAGAGCCATGAGATGTTCCTCCTCTGGGCAAGCCCAGGTCCCAGATCCTCTTGTGCCTGTGAATAGGCTGCAGGGGGACGGTGAAAACCAGCAACATCTTTCAGGGCTGCCACCTTCCGTGTGGGACAAGGAGCCGGACGTGTGCCTATTCGGAAAGAGGCTCTGCCGAGGACGAGAACCATGAGATGTTCCTCCTCTGGGCAAGCCCAGGTACCAGATCCTGTTGTAGCTGTGAATAGGCTGCAGGGGGACGGTGAAGACCAGCAACAGCTTTCAGGGCTGCCAACTTCGGTGTGGGACAAGGAGCCGGACGTGTGCCTTTCCTGAATCAGGCTCTGCCGAGGACGAGAGCCATGAGATGTTCCTCCTCTGGGCAATCCCGAGTCCCAGATCCTGTTGTGCCTGTGAATAGGCTGCAGGGGGACGGTGAAGACCAGAAACAGCTTTCAGGGCTGCCACCTTCGGTGTGGGACAAGGAGCCGGACGTGTGCCTTTCCTGAATCAGGCTCTGCCGAGGACGAGAACCATGAGATGTTCCTCCTCTGGGCAAGGCCAGGTCCCAGATCCTGTTGTAGCTGTGAATAGGGTGCAGGGGGACGGTGAAGACCAGCAACATCTTTCAGGGCTGCCACCTTCCGTGTGGGACAAGGAGCCGGACGTGTGCCTTTTCGGAAAGAGGCTCTGCCGAGGACGAGAGCCATGAGATGTTCCTCCTCTGGGCAAGCCCGGGTCCCTGATCCTGTTGTGCCTGTGAATAGGCTGCATGGGGACGGTGAAAACCAGCAACATCTTTCAGGGCTGCCACCTTCCCTTTGGGACAAGGAGCCGGACGTGTGCCTTCTCGGAAACAGGCTCTGCCGAGGACGAGAGCCATGAGATGTTCCTCCTCTGGGCAAGCCCGGGTCCCAGATCCTGTTGTAGCTGTGAATAGGCTGCAGGGGGACGGTGAAGACCAGCAACAGCTTTCAGGGCTGCCACCTTCCGTGTGGGACAAGGAGCCGGACGAGTGCCTTTTCCGAAAGAGGCTCTGCCGAGGACGAGAACCATGAGATGTTCCTCCTCTGGGCAAGCCCGGGTCCCAGATCCTGTTGTGCCTGTGAATAGGCTGCAGGGGGACGGTGAAGACCAGCAACATCTTTCCGGCCTGCCACCTTCCGTGTGGGACAAGGAGCCGGACGTGTGCCTTTCCTGAATCAGGCTCTGCCGAGGACGAGAGCCAGTAGATGTTCCTCATCTGGGCAATCCCGAGTCCCAGATCCTGTTGTGCCTGTGAATAGGCTGCAGGGGGACGGTGAAGACCAGCAACAGCTTTCAGGGCTGCCACCTTCGGTGTGGGACAAGGAGCCGGACGTGTGCCTTTCCTGAATCAGGCTCTGCCGAGGACGAGGGCCAGTAGATGTTCCTCCTCTGGGCAATCCCGAGTCCCAGATCCTGTTTTGCCTCTGAATAGGCTGCAGGGGGACGGTGAAGACCAGCAACATCTTTCAGGGCTGCCACCTTCCGTGTGGGATAAGGAGCCGGACGAGTGCCTTTTCGGAATCAGGCTCTGCCGAGGACGAGAACCATGAGATGTTCCTCCTCTGGGCAAGCCCAGGTCCCAGATCCTGTTGTGCCTGTGAATAGGCTGCAGGGGGAGGGTGAAGACCAGCAACAGCTTTCAGGGCTGCCACCTTCCGTGTGGGACAAGGAGCCAGACGTGTGCCTTTCGGAAAGAGGCTCTGCCGAGGACGAGAACCATGAGATGTTCCTCCTCTGGGCAAGCCCAATTCCCAGATCCTGTTGTGCCTGTGAATAGGCTGCAGGGGGACGGTGAAGACCAGCAACATCTTTCAGGGCTGCCACCTTCCGTGTGGGACAAGGAGCCGGACGTGTGCCTTTTCGGAAAGAGGCTCTGCCGAGGAAGAGAGCCATGAGATGTTCCTCCTCTGGGCAAGCCCAGGTCCCAGATCCTCTTGTGCCTGTGAATAGGCTGCAGGGGGACGGTGAAAACCAGCAACATCTTTCCGGCCTGCCACCTTCCGTGTGGGACAAGGAGCCGGACGTGTGCCTATTCGGAAAGAGGCTCTGCCGAGGACGAGAACCATGAGATGTTCCTCCTCTGGGCAAGCCCAGGTCCCAGATCCTGTTGTACCTGTGAATAGGCTGCAGGGGGACGGTGAAGACCAGCAACAGCTTTCAGGGCTGCCAACTTCGGTGTGGGACAAGGAGCCGGACGTGTGCCTTTCCTGAATCAGGCTCTGCCGAGGACGAGAGCCATGAGATGTTCCTCCTCTGGGCAATCCCGAGTCCCAGATCCTGTTGTGCCTGTGAATAGGCTGCAGGGGGACGGTGAAGACCAGAAACAGCTTTCAGGGCTGCCACCTTCGGTGTGGGACAAGGAGCCGGACGTGTGCCTTTCCTGAATCAGGCTCTGCCGAGGACGAGAACCATGAGATGTTCCTCCTCTGGGCAAGCCCAGGTCCCAGATCCTGTTGTAGCTGTGAATAGGCTGCAGGGGGACGGTGAAGACCAGCAACATCTTTCAGGGCTGCCACCTTCCGTGTGGGACAAGGAGCCGGACGTGTGCCTTTTCGGAAAGAGGCTATGCCGAGGACGAGAGCCATGAGATATTCCTCCTCTGGGCAAGCCCGGGTCCCAGATCCTCTTGTGCCTGTGAATAGGCTGCAGGGGGACGGTGAAGACCAGCAACATCTTTCCGGCCTGCCACCTTCCCTTTGGGACAAGGAGCCGGACGTGTGCCTTCTCGGAAACAGGCTCTGCCGAGGACGAGAGCCATGAGATGTTCCTCCTCTGGGCAAGCCCGGGTCCCAGATCCTGTTGTAGCTGTGAATAGGCTGCAGGGGGATGGTGAAGACCAGCAACAGCTTTCAGGGCTGCCACCTTCCGTGTGGGACAAGGAGCCGGACGAGTGCCTTTTCCGAAAGAGGCTCTGCCGAGGACGAGAGCCATGAGATGTTCCTCCTCTGGGCAAGCCCGGGTCCCAGATCCTGTTGTGCCTGTGAATAGGCTGCAGGGGGACGGTAAAGACCAGCAACAGCTTTCAGGGCTGCCACCTTCCGTGTGGGACAAGGAGCCGGACGTGTGCCTTTTCGGAAAGAGGATCTGCCGAGGACGAGAGCCATGAGATATTCCTCCTCTGGGCAAGCCCGGGTCCCAGATCCTCTTGTGCCTGTGAATAGGCTGCAGGGGGACGGTGAAGACCAGCAACATCTTTCCGGCCTGCCACCTTCCGTGTGGGACAAGGAGCCGGACGTGTGCCTTCTCGGAAACAGGCTCTGCCGAGGACGAGAGCCATGAGATGTTCCTCCTCTGGGCAAGCCCGGGTCCCAGATCCTGTTGTAGCTGTGAATAGGCTGCAGGGGGACGGTGAAGACCAGCAACAGCTTTCAGGGCTGCCACCTTCCGTGTGGGACAAGGAGCCGGACGAGTGCCTTTTCCGAAAGAGGCTCTGCCGAGGACGAGAGCCATGAGATGTTCCTCCTCTGGGCAAGCCCGGGTCCCAGATCCTGTTGTGCCTGTGAATAGGCTGCAGGGGGACGGTGAAGACCAGCAACATCTTTCCGGCCTGCCACCTTCCGTGTGGGACAAGGAGCCGGACGTGTGCCTTTCCTGAATCAGGCTCTGCCGAGGACGAGAGCCAGTAGATGTTCCTCATCTGGGCAATCCCGAGTCCCAGATCCTGTTGTGCCTGTGAATAGGCTGCAGGGGGACGGTGAAGACCAGCAACAGCTTTCAGGGCTGCCACCTTCGGTGTGGGACAAGGAGCCGGACGTGTGCCTTTCCTGAATCAGGCTCTGCCGAGGACGAGAGCCAGTAGATGTTCCTCCTCTGGGCAATCCCGAGTCCCAGATCCTGTTTTGCCTCTGAATAGGCTGCAGGGGGACGGTGAAGACCAGCAACAGCTTTCAGGGCTGCCACCTTCCGTGTGGGACAAGGAGCCGGACGAGTGCCTTTTCCGAACGAGGCTCTGCCGAGGACGAGAGCCATGAGATGTTCCTCCTCTGGGCAAGCCCGGGTCCCAGATCCTGTTGTGCCTGTGAATAGGCTGCAGGGGGACGGTAAAGACCAGCAACAGCTTTCAGGGCTGCCACCTTCCGTGTGGGACAAGGAGCCGGACGTGTGCCTTTCCTGAAACAGGCTCTGCCGAGGACGAGAGCCATGAGATGTTCCTCCTCTGGGCAAGCCCGAGTCCCAGATCCTGTTGTGCCTGTGAATAGGCTGCAGGGGGAGGGTGAAGACCAGCAACAGCTTTCAGGGCTGCCACCTTCGGTGTAGGACAAGGAGCCGGACGTGTGCCTTTCCTGAATCAGGCTCTGCCGAGGACGAGAGCCATGAGATGTTCCTCCTCTGGGCAAGCCCGGGTCCCTGATCCTGTTGTGCCTGTGAATAGGCTGCATGGGGACGGTGAAAACCAGCAACAACTTTCAGGGCTGCCACCTTCCGTGTGGGACAAGGAGCCGGACGTGTGCCTTTCCGGAATAAGGCTCCGCCGAGGACGAGAGCCATGAGATGTTCCTCCTTTGGGCAAGCCCGGGTCCCAAATCCTCTTGTGCCTGTGAATAGGCTGCATGGGGACGGTGAAGACCAGCAACATCTTTCAGGGCTGCCACCTTCCGTGTGGGATAAGGAGCTGGACGAGTGCCTTTTCGGAATCAGGCTCTGCCGAGGACGAGAACCATGAGATGTTCCTCCTCTGGGCAAGCCCAGGTCCCAGATCCTGTTGTGCCTGTGAATAGGCTGCAGGGGGACGGTGAAGACCAGCAACAGCTTTCAGGGCTGCCACCTTCCGTGTGGGACAAGGAGCCAGACGTGTGCCTTTCGGAAAGAGGCTCTGCCGAGGACGAGAACCATGAGATGTTCCTCCTCTGGGCAAGCCCAATTCCCAGATCCTGTTGTGCCTGTGAATAGGCTGCAGGGGGACGGTGAAAACCAGCAACATCTTTCCGGCCTGCCACCTTCCGTGTGGGACAAGGAGCCGGACGTGTTCCTTTCCTGAAACAGGCTCTGCCGAGGACGAGAGCCAGTAGATGTTCCTCCTCTGGGCAATCCCGAGTCCCAGATCCTGTTTTGCCTCTGAATAGGCTGCAGGGGGACGGTGAAGACCAGCAACAGCTTTCAGGGCTGCCACCTTCCGTGTGGGACAAGGAGCCGGACGAGTGCCTTTTCCGAAAGAGGCTCTGCCGAGGACGAGAGCCATGAGATGTTCCTCCTCTGGGCAAGCCCGGGTCCCAGATCCTGTTGTGCCTGTGAATAGGCTGCAGGGGGACGGTAAAGACCAGCAACAGCTTTCAGGGCTGCCACCTTCCGTGTGGGACAAGGAGCCGGAAGTGTGCCTTTCCTGAATCAGGCTCTGCCGAGGACGAGAACCATGAGATGTTCCTCCTCTGGGCAAGCCCAGGTCCCAGATCCTGTTGTGCCTGTGAATAGGCTGCAGGCGGACGGTGAAGACCAGCAACATCTTTCCGGCCTGCCACCTTCCGTGTGGGACAAGGAGCCGGACGTGTGCCTTTCCTGAAACAGGCTCTGCCGAGGACGAGAGCCATGAGATGTTCCTCCTCTGGGCAAGCCCGGGTCCCAGATCCTGTTGTACCTGTGAATAGGCTGCATGGGGACGGTGAAAACCAGCAACATCTTTCAGGGCTGCCACCTTCCGTGTGGGACAAGGAGCCGGACGTGTGCCTTTCCGGAATAAGGCTCCGCCGAGGACGAGAGCCATGAGATGTTCCTCCTTTGGGCAAGCCCGTGTCCCAAATCCTCTTGTGCCTGTGAATAGGCTGCATGGGGACGGTGAAGACCAGCAACATCTTTCAGGGCTGCCACCTTCCGTGTGGGATAAGGAGCCGGACGAGTGCCTTTTCGGAATCAGGCTCTGCCGAGGACGAGAGCCATGAGATGTTCCTCCTCTGGGCAATCCCGAGTCCCAGATCCTGTTGTGCCTGTGAATAGGCTGCAGGGGGAGGGTGAAGACCAGCAACAGCTTTCAGGGCTGCCACCTTCGGTGTAGGACAAGGAGCCGGACGTGTGCCTTTCCTGAATCAGGCTCTGCCGAGGACGAGAGCCATGAGATGTTCCTCCTCTGGGCAAGCCCGGGTCCCTGATCCTGTTGTGCCTGTGAATAGGCTGCATGGGGACGGTGAAAACCAGCAACATCTTTCAGGGCTGCCACCTTCCGTGTGGGACAAGGAGCCAGACGTGTGCCTTTCCGGAATAAGGCTCCGCCGAGGACGAGAGCCATGAGATGTTCCTCCTTTGGGCAAGCCCGGGTCCCAAATCCTCTTGTGCCTGTGAATAGGCTGCATGGGGACGGTGAAGACCAGCAACATCTTTCAGGGCTGCCACCTTCCGTGTGGGATAAGGAGCCGGACGAGTGCCTTTTCGGAATCAGGCTCTGCCGAGGACGAGAACCATGAGATGTTCCTCCTCTGGGCAAGCCCAGGTCCCAGATCCTGTTGTGCCTGTGAATAGGCTGCAGGGGGACGGTGAAGACCAGCAACAGCTTTCAGGGCTGCCACCTTCCGTGTGGGACAAGGAGCCAGACGTGTGCCTTTCGGAAAGAGGCTCTGCCGAGGACGAGAACCATGAGATGTTCCTCCTCTGGGCAAGCCCAATTCCCAGATCCTGTTGTGCCTGTGAATAGGCTGCAGGGGGACGGTGAAGACCAGCAACATCTTTCCGGCCTGCCACCTTCCGTGTGGGACAAGGAGCCGGACGTGTGCCTATTCGGAAAGAGGCTCTGCCGAGGACGAGAACCATGAGATGTTCCTCCTCTGGGCAAGCCCAGGTACCAGATCCTGTTGTAGCTGTGAATAGGCTGCAGGGGGACGGTGAAGACCAGCAACAGCTTTCAGGGCTGCCAACTTCGGTGTGGGACAAGGAGCCGGACGTGTGCCTTTCCTGAATCAGGCTCTGCCGAGGACGAGAGCCATGAGATGTTCCTCCTCTGGGCAATCCCGAGTCCCAGATCCTGTTGTGCCTGTGAATAGGCTGCAGGGGGACGGTGAAGACCAGAAACAGCTTTCAGGGCTGCCACCTTCGGTGTGGGACAAGGAGCCGGACGTGTGCCTTTCCTGAATCAGGCTCTGCCGAGGACGAGAACCATGAGATGTTCCTCCTCTGGGCAAGCCCAGGTCCCAGATCCTGTTGTAGCTGTGAATAGGCTGCAGGGGGACGGTGAAGACCAGCAACAGCTTTCAGGGCTGCCACCTTCCGTGTGGGACAAGGAGCCGGACGTGTGCCTTTTCGGAAAGAGGCTATGCCGAGGACGAGAGCCATGAGATATTCCTCCTCTGGGCAAGCCCGGGTCCCAGATCCTCTTGTGCCTGTGAATAGGCTGCAGGGGGACGGTGAAGACCAGCAACATCTTTCCGGCCTGCCACCTTCCCTTTGGGACAAGGAGCCGGACGTGTGCCTTCTCGGAAACAGGCTCTGCCGAGGACGAGAGCCATGAGATGTTCCTCCTCTGGGCAAGCCCGGGTCCCAGATCCTGTTGTAGCTGTGAATAGGCTGCAGGGGGACGGTGAAGACCAGCAACAGCTTTCAGGGCTGCCACCTTCCGTGTGGGACAAGGAGCCGGACGAGTGCCTTTTCCGAAAGAGGCTCTGCCGAGGACGAGAGCCATGAGATGTTCCTCCTCTGGGCAAGCCCGGGTCCCAGATCCTGTTGTGCCTGTGAATAGGCTGCAGGGGGACGGTGAAGACCAGCAACATCTTTCCGGCCTGCCACCTTCCGTGTGGGACAAGGAGCCGGACGTGTGCCTTTCCTGAATCAGGCTCTGCCGAGGACGAGAGCCAGTAGATGTTCCTCATCTGGGCAATCCCGAGTCCCAGATCCTGTTGTGCCTGTGAATAGGCTGCAGGGGGACGGTGAAGACCAGCAACAGCTTTCAGGGCTGCCACCTTCGGTGTGGGACAAGGAGCCGGACGTGTGCCTTTCCTGAATCAGGCTCTGCCGAGGACGAGAGCCAGTAGATGTTCCTCCTCTGGGCAATCCCGAGTCCCAGATCCTGTTTTGCCTCTGAATAGGCTGCAGGGGGACGGTGAAGACCAGCAACATCTTTCAGGGCTGCCACCTTCCGTGTGGGATAAGGAGCCGGACGAGTGCCTTTTCGGAATCAGGCTCTGCCGAGGACGAGAACCATGAGATGTTCCTCCTCTGGGCAAGCCCAGGTCCCAGATCCTGTTGTGCCTGTGAATAGGCTGCAGGGGGAGGGTGAAGACCAGCAACAGCTTTCTGGGCTGCCACCTTCCGTGTGGGACAAGGAGCCAGACGTGTGCCTTTCGGAAAGAGGCTCTGCCGAGGACGAGAACCATGAGATGTTCCTCCTCTGGGCAAGCCCAATTCCCAGATCCTGTTGTGCCTGTGAATAGGCTGCAGGGGGACGGTGAAGACCAGCAACATCTTTCAGGGCTGCCACCTTCCGTGTGGGACAAGGAGCCGGACGTGTGCCTTTTCGGAAAGAGGCTCTGCCGAGGAAGAGAGCCATGAGATGTTCCTCCTCTGGGCAAGCCCAGGTCCCAGATCCTCTTGTGCCTGTGAATAGGCTGCAGGGGGACGGTGAAAACCAGCAACATCTTTCCGGCCTGCCACCTTCCGTGTGGGACAAGGAGCCGGACGTGTGCCTATTCGGAAAGAGGCTCTGCCGAGGACGAGAACCATGAGATGTTCCTCCTCTGGGCAAGCCCAGGTCCCAGATCCTGTTGTACCTGTGAATAGGCTGCAGGGGGACGGTGAAGACCAGCAACAGCTTTCAGGGCTGCCAACTTCGGTGTGGGACAAGGAGCCGGACGTGTGCCTTTCCTGAATCAGGCTCTGCCGAGGACGAGAGCCATGAGATGTTCCTCCTCTGGGCAATCCCGAGTCCCAGATCCTGTTGTTCCTGTGAATAGGCTGCAGGGGGACGGTGAAGACCAGAAACAGCTTTCAGGGCTGCCACCTTCGGTGTGGGACAAGGAGCCGGACGTGTGCCTTTCCTGAATCAGGCTCTGCCGAGGACGAGAACCATGAGATGTTCCTCCTCTGGGCAAGCCCAGGTCCCAGATCCTGTTGTAGCTGTGAATAGGCTGCAGGGGGACGGTGAAGACCAGCAACATCTTTCAGGGCTGCCACCTTCCGTGTGGGACAAGGAGCCGGACGTGTGCCTTTTCGGAAAGAGGCTATGCCGAGGACGAGAGCCATGAGATATTCCTCCTCTGGGCAAGCCCGGGTCCCAGATCCTCTTGTGCCTGTGAATAGGCTGCAGGGGGACGGTGAAGACCAGCAACATCTTTCCGGCCTGCCACCTTCCCTTTGGGACAAGGAGCCGGACGTGTGCCTTCTCGGAAACAGGCTCTGCCGAGGACGAGAGCCATGAGATGTTCCTCCTCTGGGCAAGCCCGGGTCCCAGATCCTGTTGTAGCTGTGAATAGGCTGCAGGGGGAGGGTGAAGACCAGCAACAGCTTTCAGGGCTGCCACCTTCCGTGTGGGACAAGGAGCCGGACGAGTGCCTTTTCCGAAAGAGGCTCTGCCGAGGACGAGAGCCATGAGATGTTCCTCCTCTGGGCAAGCCCAGGTCCCAGATCCTGTTGTGCCTGTGAATAGGCTGCAGGGGGACGGTAAAGACCAGCAACAGCTTTCAGGGCTGCCACCTTCCGTGTGGGACAAGGAGCCGGACGTGTGCCTTTTCGGAAAGAGGATCTGCCGAGGACGAGAGCCATGAGATATTCCTCCTCTGGGCAAGCCCGGGTCCCAGATCGTCTTGTGCCTGTGAATAGGCTGCAGGGGGACGGTGAAGACCAGCAACATCTTTCCGGCCTGCCACCTTCCGTGTGGGACAAGGAGCCGGACGTGTGCCTTCTCGGAAACAGGCTCTGCCGAGGACGAGAGCCATGAGATGTTCCTCCTCTGGGCAAGCCCGGGTGCCAGATCCTGTTGTAGCTGTGAATAGGCTGCAGGTGGACGGTGAAGACCAGCAACAGCTTTCAGGGCTGCCACCTTCCGTGTGGGACAAGGAGCCGGACGAGTGCCTTTTCCGAAAGAGGCTCTGCCGAGGACGAGAGCCATGAGATGTTCCTCCTCTGGGCAAGCCCGGGTCCCAGATCCTGTTGTGCCTGTGAATAGGCTGCAGGGGGACGGTGAAGACCAGCAACATCTTTCCGGCCTGCCACCTTCCGTGTGGGACAAGGAGCCGGACGTGTGCCTTTCCTGAATCAGGCTCTGCCGAGGACGAGAGCCAGTAGATGTTCCTCATCTGGGCAATCCCGAGTCCCAGATCCTGTTGTGCCTGTGAATAGGCTGCAGGGGGACGGTGAAGACCAGCAACAGCTTTCAGGGCTGCCACCTTCGGTGTGGGACAAGGAGCCGGACGTGTGCCTTTCCTGAATCAGGCTCTGCCGAGGACGAGAGCCAGTAGATGTTCCTCCTCTGGGCAATCCCGAGTCCCAGATCCTGTTTTGCCTCTGAATAGGCTGCAGGGGGACGGTGAAGACCAGCAACAGCTTTCAGGGCTGCCACCTTCCGTGTGGGACAAGGAGCCGGACGAGTGCCTTTTCGGAATCAGGCTCTGCCGAGGACGAGAGCCATGAGATGTTCCTCCTCTGGGCAAGCCCGGGTCCCAGATCCTGTTGTGCCTGTGAATAGGCTGCAGGGGGACGGTAAAGACCAGCAACAGCTTTCAGGGCTGCCACCTTCCGTGTGGGACAAGGAGCCGGACGTGTGCCTTTCCTGAATCAGGCTCTGCCGAGGACGAGAACCATGAGATGTTCCTCCTCTGGGCAAGCCCAGGTCCCAGATCCTGTTGTGCCTGTGAATAGGCTGCAGGCGGACGGTGAAGACCAGCAACATCTTTCCGGCCTGCCACCTTCCGTGTGGGACAAGGAGCCGGACGTGTGCCTTTCCTGAAACAGGCTCTGCCGAGGACGAGAGCCATGAGATGTTCCTCCTCTGGGCAAGCCCGAGTCCCAGATCCTGTTGTGCCTGTGAATAGGCTGCAGGGGGAGGGTGAAGACCAGCAACAGCTTTCAGGGCTGCCACCTTCGGTGTAGGACAAGGAGCCGGACGTGTGCCTTTCCTGAATCAGGCTCTGCCGAGGACGAGAGCCATGAGATGTTCCTCCTCTGGGCAAGCCCGGGTCCCTGATCCTGTTGTGCCTGTGAATAGGCTGCATGGGGACGGTGAAAACCAGCAACAACTTTCAGGGCTGCCACCTTCCGTGTGGGACAAGGAGCCGGACGTGTGCCTTTCCGGAATAAGGCTCCGCCGAGGACGAGAGCCATGAGATGTTCCTCCTTTGGGCAAGCCCGGGTCCCAAATCCTCTCGTGCCTGTGAATAGGCTGCATGGGGACGGTGAAGACCAGCAACATCTTTCAGGGCTGCCACCTTCCGTGTGGGATAAGGAGCTGGACGAGTGCCTTTTCGGAATCAGGCTCTGCCGAGGACGAGAACCATGAGATGTTCCTCCTCTGGGCAAGCCCAGGTCCCAGATCCTGTTGTGCCTGTGAATAGGCTGCAGGGGGACGGTGAAGACCAGCAACAGCTTTCAGGGCTGCCACCTTCCGTGTGGGACAAGGAGCCAGACGTGTGCCTTTCGGAAAGAGGCTCTGACGAGGACGAGAACCATGAGATGTTCCTCCTCTGGGCAAGCCCAATTCCCAGATCCTGTTGTGCCTGTGAATAGGCTGCAGGGGGACGGTGAAGACCAGCAACATCTTTCCGGCCTGCCACCTTCCGTGTGGGACAAGGAGCCGGACGTGTGCCTTTTCGGAAAGAGGCTCTGCCGAGGACGAGAGCCATGAGATGTTCCTCCTCTGGGCAAGCCCAGGTCCCAGATCCTGTTGTGCCTGTGAATAGGCTGCAGGGGGACGGTGAAAACCAGCAACATCTTTCCGGCCTGCCACCTTCCGTGTGGGACAAGGAGCCGGACGTGTGCCTATTCGGAAAGAGGCTCTGCCGAGGACGAGAACCATGAGATGTTCCTCCTCTGGGCAAGCCCAGGTCCCAGATCCTGTTGTAGCTGTGAATAGGCTGCAGGGGGACGGTGAAGACCAGCAACAGCTTTCAGGGCTGCCACCTTCCGTGTGGGACAAGGAGCCGGACGTGTGCCTTTCCTGAATCAGGCTCTGCCGAGGACGAGAGCCATGAGATGTTCCTCCTCTGGGCAATCCCGAGTCCCAGATCCTGTTGTGCCTGTGAATAGGCTGCAGGGGGACGGTGAAGACCAGAAACAGCTTTCAGGGCTGCCACCTTCGGTGTGGGACAAGGAGCCGGACGTGTGCCTTTCCTGAATCAGGCTCTGCCGAGGACGAGAACCATGAGATGTTCCTCCTCTGGGCAAGCCCAGGTCCCAGATCCTGTTGTAGCTGTGAATAGGCTGTAGGGGGACGGTGAAGACCAGCAACATCTTTCAGGGCTGCCACCTTCCGTGTGGGACAAGGAGCCGGACCTGTGCCTTTTCGGAAAGAGGCTATGCCGAGGACGAGAGCCATGAGATATTCCTCCTCTGGGCAAGCCCGGGTCCCAGATCCTCTTGTGCCTGTGAATAGGCTGCAGGGGGACGGTGAAGACCAGCAACATCTTTCCGGCCTGCCACCTTCCCTTTGGGACAAGGAGCCGGACGTGTGCCTTCTCGGAAACAGGCTCTGCCGAGGACGAGAGCCATGAGATGTTCCTCCTCTGGGCAAGCCCGGGTCCCAGATCCTGTTGTAGCTGTGAATAGGCTGCAGGGGGACGGTGAAGACCAGCAACAGCTTTCAGGGCTGCCACCTTCCGTGTGGGACAAGGAGCCGGACGAGTGCCTTTTCCGAAAGAGGCTCTGCCGAGGACGAGAGCCATGAGATGTTCCTCCTCTGGGCAAGCCCGGGTCCCAGATCCTGTTGTGCCTGTGAATAGGCTGCAGGGGGACGGTAAAGACCAGCAACAGCTTTCAGGGCTGCCACCTTCCGTGTGGGACAAGGAGCCGGACGTGTGCCTTTTCGGAAAGAGGATCTGCCGAGGACGAGAACCATGAGATGTTCCTCCTTTGGGCAAGCCCGTGTCCCAAATCCTCTTGTGCCTGTGAATAGGCTGCATGGGGACGGTGAAGACCAGCAACATCTTTCAGGGCTGCCACCTTCCGTGTGGGACAAGGAGCCAGACGTGTGCCTTTCGGAAAGAGGCTCTGCCGAGGACGAGAACCATGAGATGTTCCTCCTCTGGGCAAGCGCGTGTCCCATATCCTGTTGTGCCTGTGAATAGGCTGCAGGGGGACGGTGAAGACCAGCAACAGCTTTCAGGGCTGCCACCTTCCGTGTGGGACAAGGAGCCGGACGTGTGCCTTTTCCGAAAGAGGCTCTGCCGAGTACGAGAGCCATGAGATGTTCCTCCTCTGGGCAAGCCCAGGTTCCAGATCCTGTTGTGCCTGTGAATAGGCTGCATGGGGACGGTGAAAACCAGCAACATCTTTCCAGCCTGCCACCTTCCGTGTGGGACAAGGAGCCGGACGTGTGCCTTTTCGGAAAGAGGCTCTGCCGAGGACGAGAGCCATGAGATGTTCCTGCTCTGGGCAAGCCCAGGTCCCAGATCCTGTTGTGCCTGTGAATAGGCTGCAGGGGGACGGTGAAGACAAGCAACATCTTTCCGGCCTGCCACCTTCCGTGTGGGACAAGGAGCCGGACGAGTGCCTTTCCGGAATCAGGCTCTGCCGAGGACGAGAGCCATGAGATGTTCCTCCTCTGGGCAAGCCCGGGTCCCAGATCCTGTTGTACCTGTGAATAGGCTGCATGGGGACGGTGAAAACCAGCAACATCTTTCAGGGCTGCCACCTTCCGTGTGGGACAAGGAGCCGGACGTGTGCCTTTCCGGAATAAGGCTCCGCCGAGGACGAGAGCCATGAGATGTTCCTCCTTTGGGCAAGCCCGTGCCCAAATCCTCTTGTGCCTGTGAATAGGCTGCATGGGGACGGTGAAGACCAGCAACATCTTTCAGGGCTGCCACCTTCCGTGTGGGATAAGGAGCCGGACGTGTGCCTTTTCGGAATCAGGCTCTGCCGAGGACGAGAGCCATGAGATGTTCCTCCTCTGGGCAATCCCGAGTCCCAGATCCTGTTGTGCCTGTGAATAGGCTGCAGGGGGAGGGTGAAGACCAGCAACAGCTTTCAGGGCTGCCACCTTCGGTGTGGGACAAGGAGCCGGACGTGTGCCTTTCCTGAATCAGGCTCTGCCGAGGACGAGAGCCATGAGATGTTCCTCCTCTGGGCAAGCCCGGGTCCCTGATCCTGTTGTGCCTGTGAATAGGCTGCATGGGGACGGTGAAGACCAGCAACATCTTTCAGGGCTGCCACCTTCCGTGTGGGACAAGGAGCCGGACGTGTGCCTTTCCGGAATAAGGCTCCGCCGAGGACGAGAGCCATGAGATGTTCCTCCTTTGGGCAAGCCCGGGTCCCAAATCCTCTTGTGCCTGTGAATAGGCTGCATGGGGACGGTGAAGACCAGCAACATCTTTCAGGGCTGCCACCTTCCGTGTGGGATAAGGAGCCGGACGAGTGCCTTTTCGGAATCAGGCTCTGCCGAGGACGAGAACCATGAGATGTTCCTCCTCTGGGCAAGCCCAGGTCCCAGATCCTGTTGTGCCTGTGAATAGGCTGCAGGGGGACGGTGAAGACCAGCAACAGCTTTCAGGGCTGCCTCCTTCCGTGTGGGACAAGGAGCCAGACGTGTGCCTTTCGGAAAGAGGCTCTGCCGAGGACGAGAGCCATGAGATGTTCCTCCTCTGGGCAAGCCCAATTCCCAGATCCTGTTGTGCCTGTGAATAGGCTGCAGGGGGACGGTGAAGACCAGCAACAGCTTTCAGGGCTGCCACCTTCCGTGTGGGACAAGGAGCCGGACGTGTGCCTTTTCGGAAAGAGGCTCTGCCGAGGAAGAGAGCCATGAGATGTTCCTCCTCTGGGCAAGCCCAGGTCCCAGATCCTCTTGTGCCTGTGAATAGGCTGCAGGGGGACGGTGAAAACCAGCAACATCTTTCCGGCCTGCCACCTTCCGTGTGGGACAAGGAGCCGGACGTGTGCCTTTTCGGAAAGAGGCTCTGCCGAGGACGAGAACCATGAGATGTTCCTCCTCTGGGCAAGCCCAGGTCCCAGATCCTGTTGTAGCTGTGAATAGGCTGCAGGGGGACGGTGAAGACCAGCAACAGCTTTCAGGGCTGCCACCTTCCGTGTGAAACAAGGAGCCGGACGTGTGCCTTTCCTGAATCAGGCTCTGCCGAGGACGAGAGCCAGTAGATGTTCCTCCTCTGGGCAATCCCGAGTCCCAGATCCTGTTTTGCCTCTGAATAGGCTGCAGGGGGACGGTGAAGACCAGCAACAGCTTTCAGGGCTGCCACCTTCCGTGTGGGACAAGGAGCCGGACGAGTGCCTTTTCCGAAAGAGGCTCTGCCGAGGACGAGAGCCATGAGATGTTCCTCCTCTGGGCAAGCCCGGGTCCCAGATCCTGTTGTGCCTGTGAATAGGCTGCAGGGGGACGGTAAAGACCAGCAACAGCTTTCAGGGCTGCCACCTTCCGTGTGGGACAAGGAGCCGGACGTGTGCCTTTCCTGAATCAGGCTCTGCCGAGGACGAGAACCATGAGATGTTCCTCCTCTGGGCAAGCCCAGGTCCCAGATCCTGTTGTGCCTGTGAATAGGCTGCAGGCGGACGGTGAAGACCAGCAACATCTTTCCGGCCTGCCACCTTCCGTGTGGGACAAGGAGCCGGACGAGTGCCTTTTCGGAATCAGGCTCTGCCGAGGACGAGAGCCATGAGATGTTCCTCCTCTGGGCAAGCCCGGGTCCCAGATCCTGTTGTACCTGTGAATAGGCTGCATGGGGACGGTGAAAACCAGCAACATCTTTCAGGGCTGCCACCTTCCGTGTGGGACAAGGAGCCGGACGTGTGCCTTTCCGGAATAAGGCTCCGCCGAGGACGAGAGCCATGAGATGTTCCTCCTTTGGGCAAGCCCGTGTCCCAAATCCTCTTGTGCCTGTGAATAGGCTGCATGGGGACGGTGAAGACCAGCAACATCTTTCAGGGCTGCCACCTTCCGTGTGGGATAAGGAGCCGGACGAGTGCCTTTTCGGAATCAGGCTCTGCCGAGGACGAGAGCCATGAGATGTTCCTCCTCTGGGCAATCCCGAGTCCCAGATCCTGTTGTGCCTGTGAATAGGCTGCATGGGGACGGTGAAGACCAGCAACATCTTTCAGGGCTGCCACCTTCCGTGTGGGATAAGGAGCCGGACGAGTGCCTTTTCGGAATCAGGCTCTGCCGAGGACGAGAACCATGAGATGTTCCTCCTCTGGGCAAGCCCAGGTCCCAGATCCTGTTGTGCCTGTGAATAGGCTGCAGGGGGACGGTGAAGACCAGCAACAGCTTTCAGGGCTGCCACCTTCCGTGTGGGACAAGGAGCCAGACGTGTGCCTTTCGGAAAGAGGCTCTGCCGAGGACGAGAACCATGAGATGTTCCTCCTCTGGGCAAGCCCAATTCCCAGATCCTGTTGTGCCTGTGAATAGGCTGCAGGGGGACGGTGAAGACCAGCAACATCTTTCAGGGCTGCCACCTTCCGTGTGGGACAAGGAGCCGGACGTGTGCCTTTTCGGAAAGAGGCTCTGCCGAGGAAGAGAGCCATGAGATGTTCCTCCTCTGGGCAAGCCCAGGTCCCAGATCCTCTTGTGCCTGTGAATAGGCTGCAGGGGGACGGTGAAAACCAGCAACATCTTTCCGGCCTGCCACCTTCCGTGTGGGACAAGGAGCCGGACGTGTGCCTATTCGGAAAGAGGCTCTGCCGAGGACGAGAACCATGAGATGTTCCTCCTCTGGGCAAGCCCAGGTCCCAGATCCTGTTGTAGCTGTGAATAGGCTGCAGGGGGACGGTGAAGACCAGCAACAGCTTTCAGGGCTGCCAACTTCGGTGTGGGACAAGGAGCCGGACGTGTGCCTTTCCTGAATCAGGCTCTGCCGAGGACGAGAGCCATGAGATGTTCCTCCTCTGGGCAATCCCGAGTCCCAGATCCTGTTGTGCCTGTGAATAGGCTGCAGGGGGACGGTGAAAACCAGAAACAGCTTTCAGGGCTGCCACCTTCGGTGTGGGACAAGGAGCCGGACGTGTGCCTTTCCTGAATCAGGCTCTGCCGAGGACGAGAACCATGAGATGTTCCTCCTCTGGGCAAGCCCAGGTCCCAGATCCTGTTGTAGCTGTGAATAGGCTGCAGGGGGACGGTGAAGACCAGCAACATCTTTCAGGGCTGCCACCTTCCGTGTGGGACAAGGAGCCGGACGTGTGCCTTTTCGGAAAGAGGCTATGCCGAGGACGAGAGCCATGAGATATTCCTCCTCTGGGCAAGCCCGGGTCCCAGATCCTCTTGTGCCTGTGAATAGGCTGCAGGGGGACGGTGAAGACCAGCAACATCTTTCCGGCCTGCCACCTTCCCTTTGGGACAAGGAGCCGGACGTGTGCCTTCTCGGAAACAGGCTCTGCCGAGGACGAGAGCCATGAGATGTTCCTCCTCTGGGCAAGCCCGGGTCCCAGATCCTGTTGTAGCTGTGAATAGGCTGCAGGGGGACGGTGAAGACCAGCAACAGCTTTCAGGGCTGCCACCTTCCGTGTGGGACAAGGAGCCGGACGAGTGCCTTTTCCGAAAGAGGCTCTGCCGAGGACGAGAGCCATGAGATGTTCCTCCTCTGGGCAAGCCCGGGTCCCAGATCCTGTTGTGCCTGTGAATAGGCTGCAGGGGGACGGTAAAGACCAGCAACAGCTTTCAGGGCTGCCACCTTCCGTGTGGGACAAGGAGCCGGACGTGTGCCTTTTCGGAAAGAGGATCTGCCGAGGACGAGAGCCATGAGATATTCCTCCTCTGGGCAAGCCCGGGTCCCAGATCCTCTTGTGCCTGTGAATAGCCTGCAGGGGGACGGTGAAGACCAGCAACCTCTTTCCGGCCTGCCACCTTCCGTGTGGGACAAGGAGCCGGACGTGTGCCTTCTCGGAAACAGGCTCTGCCGAGGACGAGAGCCATGAGATGTTCCTCCTCTGGGCAAGCCCGGGTCCCAGATCCTATTGTAGCTGTGAATAGGCTGCAGGGGGACGGTGAAGACCAGCAACAGCTTTCAGGGCTGCCACCTTCCGTGTGGGACAAGGAGCCGGACGAGTGCCTTTTCCGAAAGAGGCTCTGCCGAGGACGAGAGCCATGAGATGTTCCTCCTCTGGGCAAGCCCGGGTCCCAGATCCTGTTGTGCCTGTGAATAGGCTGCAGGGGGACGGTGAAGACCAGCAACATCTTTCCGGCCTGCCACCTTCCGTGTGGGACAAGGAGCCGGACGTGTGCCTTTCCTGAATCAGGCTCTGCCGAGGACGAGAGCCAGTAGATGTTCCTCATCTGGGCAATCCCGAGTCCCAGATCCTGTTGTGCCTGTGAATAGGCTGCAGGGGGACGGTGAAGACCAGCAACAGCTTTCAGGGCTGCCACCTTCGGTGTGGGACAAGGAGCCGGACGTGTGCCTTTCCTGAAACAGGCTCTGCCGAGGACGAGAGCCATGAGATGTTCCTCCTCTGGGCAAGCCCGGGTCCCAGATCCTGTTGTACCTGTGAATAGGCTGCATGGGGACGGTGAAGACCAGCAACATCTTTCAGGGCTGCCACCTTCCATGTGGGATAAGGAGCCGGACGAGTGCCTTTTCGGAATCAGGCTCTGCCGAGGACGAGAGCCATGAGATGTTCCTCCTCTGGGCAATCCCGAGTCCCAGATCCTGTTGTGCCTGTGAATAGGCTGCAGGGGGAGGGTGAAGACCAGCAACAGCTTTCAGGGCTGCCACCTTCGGTGTAGGACAAGGAGCCGGACGTGTGCCTTTCCTGAATCAGGCTCTGCCGAGGACGAGAGCCATGAGATGTTCCTCCTCTGGGCAAGCCCGGGTCCCTGATCCTGTTGTGCCTGTGAATAGGCTGCATGGGGACGGTGAAAACCAGCAACAACTTTCAGGGCTGCCACCTTCCGTGTGGGACAAGGAGCCGGACGTGTGCCTTTCCGGAATAAGGCTCCGCCGAGGACGAGAGCCATGAGATGTTCCTCCTTTGGGCAAGCCCGGGTCCCAAATCCTCTTGTGCCTGTGAATAGGCTGCATGGGGACGGTGAAGACCAGCAACATCTTTCAGGGCTGCCACCTTCCGTGTGGGATAAGGAGCTGGACGAGTGCCTTTTCGGAATCAGGCTATGCCGAGGACGAGAACCATGAGATGTTCCTCCTCTGGGCAAGCCCAGGTCCCAGATCCTGTTGTGCCTGTGAATAGGCTGCAGGGGGACGGTGAAGACCAGCAACAGCTTTCAGGGCTGCCACCTTCCGTGTGGGACAAGGAGCCAGACGTGTGCCTTTCGGAAAGAGGCTCTGCCGAGGACGAGAACCATGAGATGTTCCTCCTCTGGGCAAGCCCAATTCCCAGATCCTGTTGTGCCTGTGAATAGGCTGCAGGGGGACGGTGAAGACCAGCAACAGCTTTCAGGGCTGCCACCTTCCGTGTGGGACAAGGAGCCGGACGTGTGCCTTTTCGGAAAGAGGCTCTGCCGAGGACGAGAGCCATGAGATGTTCCTCCTCTGGGCAAGCCCAGGTCCCAGATCCTCTTGTGCCTGTGAATAGGCTGCAGGGGGACGGTGAAAACCAGCAACATCTTTCCGGCCTGCCACCTTCCGTGTGGGACAAGGAGCCGGACGTGTGCCTATTCGGAAAGAGGCTCTGCCGAGGACGAGAACCATGAGATGTTCCTCCTCTGGGCAAGCCCAGGTCCCAGATCCTGTTGTAGCTGTGAATAGGCTGCAGGGGGACGGTGAAGACCAGCAACAGCTTTCAGGGCTGCCACCTTCGGTGTGGGACAAGGAGCCGGACGTGTGCCTTTCCTGAATCAGGCTCTGCCGAGGACGAGAGCCATGAGATGTTCCTCCTCTGGGCAATCCCGAGTCCCAGATCCTGTTGTGCCTGTGAATAGGCTGCAGGGGGACGGTGAAGACCAGAAACAGCTTTCAGGGCTGCCACCTTCGGTGTGGGACAAGGAGCCGGACGTGTGCCTTTCCTGAATCAGGCTCTGCCGAGGACGAGAACCATGAGATGTTCCTCCTCTGGGCAAGCCCAGGTCCCAGATCCTGTTGTGCCTGTGAATAGGCTGCAGGGGGACGGTGAAGACCAGCAACAGCTTTCAGGGCTGCCACCTTCCGTGTGGGACAAGGAGCCGGACCTGTGCCTTTTCGGAAAGAGGCTATGCCGAGGACGAGAGCCATGAGATATTCCTCCTCTGGGCAAGCCCGGGTCCCAGATCCTCTTGTGCCTGTGAATAGGCTGCAGGGGGACGGTGAAGACCAGCAACATCTTTCCGGCCTGCCACCTTCCCTTTGGGACAAGGAGCCGGACGTGTGCCTTCTCGGAAACAGGCTCTGCCGAGGACGAGAGCCATGAGATGTTCCTCCTCTGGGCAAGCCCGGGTCCCAGATCCTGTTGTGCCTGTGAATAGGCTGCAGGGGGACGGTAAAGACCAGCAACAGCTTTCAGGGCTGCCACCTTCCGTGTGGGACAAGGAGCCGGACGTGTGCCTTTTCGGAAAGAGGATCTGCCGAGGACGAGAGCCATGAGATATTCCTCCTCTGGGCAAGCCCGGGTCCCAGATCCTCTTGTGCCTGTGAATAGGCTGCAGGGGGACGGTGAAGACCAGCAACATCTTTCCGGCCTGCCACCTTCCGTGTGGGACAAGGAGCCGGACGTGTGCCTTTTTGGAATCAGGCTCTGCCGAGGACGAGAGCCATGAGATGTTCCTCCTCTGGGCAAGCCCGGGTCCCAGATCCTGTTGTAGCTGTGAATAGGCTGCAGGGGGAGGGTGGAGACCAGCAACAGCTTTCAGGGCTGCCACCTTCCGTGTGGGACAAGGAGCCGGACGAGTGCCTTTTCCGAAAGAGGCTCTGCCGAGGACGAGAGCCATGAGATGTTCCTCCTCTGGGCAAGCCCGGGTCCCAGATCCTGTTGTGCCTGTGAATAGGCTGCAGGGGGACGGTAAAGACCAGCAACATCTTTCCGGCCTGCCACCTTCCGTGTGGGACAAGGAGCCGGACGTGTGCCTTTTCGGAAAGAGGATCTGCCGAGGACGAGAGCCATGAGATGTTCCTCCTCTGGGCAAGCCCAGGTCCCAGATCCTGTTGTGCCTGTGAATAGGCTGCAGGCGGACGGTGAAGACCAGCAACATCTTTCCGGCCTGCCACCTTCCGTGTGGGACAAGGAGCCGGACGTGTGCCTTTCCTGAAACAGGCTCTGCCGAGGACGAGAGCCATGAGATGTTCCTCCTCTGGGCAATCCCGAGTCCCAGATCCTGTTTTGCATCTGAATAGGCTGCAGGGGGACGGTGAAGACCAGCAACAGCTTTCAGGGCTGCAACCTTCCGTGTGGGAAGAGGAGCCGGACGTGTGCCTTCTCGGAAACAGGCTCTGCCGAGGACGAGAGCCATGAGATGTTCCTCCTCTAGGCAAGCCCGGGTCCCAGATCCTGTTGTAGCTGTGAATAGGCTGCAGGGGGAGGGTGAAGACCAGCAACAGCTTTCAGGGCTGCCACCTTCCGTGTGGGACAAGGAGCCAGACGTGTGCCTTTCGGAAAGAGGCTCTGCCGAGGACGAGAACCATGAGATGTTCCTCCTCTGGGCAAGCCCAGGTCCCAGATCCTGTTGTGCCTGTGAATAGGCTGCAGGGGGACGGTGAAGACCAGCAACAGCTTCCAGGGCTGCCACCTTCCGTGTGGGACAAGGAGCCGGACGTGTGCCTTTTCGGAAAGAGGCTCTGCCGAGGACGAGAACCATGAGATGTTCCTCCTCTGGGCAAGCCCAGGTCCCAGATCCTGTTGTGCCTGTGAATAGGCTGCAGGGGGACGGTGAAGACCAGCAACAGCTTTCAGGGCTGCCACCTTCCGTGTGGGACAAGGAGCCGGACGTGTGCCTTTCCTGAATCAGGCTCTGCCGAGGACGAGAGCCAGTAGATGTTCCTCCTCTGGGCAATCCCGAGTCCCAGATCCTGTTTTGCCTGTGAATAGGCTGCTGGGGGACGGTGAAGACCAGCAACTGCTTTCAGGGCTGCCACCTTCCGTGTGGGAAGAGGAGCCGGTAGTGTGCCTTCTAGGAAACAGGCTCTGCCGAGGACGAGAGCCATGAGATGTTCCTCCTCTGGGCAAGCCCGGGTCCCAGATCCTGTTGTAGCTGTGAATAGGCTGCAGGGGGATGGTGAAGACAAGCAACAGCTTTCAGGGCTGCCACCTTCCGTGTGGGACAAGGAGCCAGACGTGTGCCTTTCGGAAAGAGGCTCTGCCGAGGACGAGAACCATGAGATGTTCCTCCTCTGGGCAAGCCCAGGTCCCAGATCCTGTTGTGCCTGTGAATAGGCTGCAGGGGGACGGTGAAGACCAGCAACAGCTTTCAGGGCTGCCACCTTCCGTGTGGGACAAGGAGCCGGACGTGTGCCTTTTCCGAAAGAGGCTCTGCCGAGTACGAGAGCCATGAGATGTTCCTCCTCTGGGCAAGCCCAGGTCCCAGATCCTGTTGTGCCTGTGAATAGGCTGCATGGGGACGGTGAAAACCAGCAACATCTTTCCAGCCTGCCACCTTCCGTGTGGGACAAGGAGCCGGACGTGTGCCTTTTCGGAAAGAGGCTCTGCCGAGGACGAGAGCCATGAGATGTTCCTCCTCTGGGCAAGCCCAGGTCCCAGATCCTGTTGTGCCTGTGAATAGGCTGCAGGGGGACGGTGAAGACCAGCAATATCTTTCCGGCCTGCCACCTTCCGTGTGGGACAAGGAGCCGGATGTGTGCCTTTCCTGAATCAGGCTCTGCCGAGGACGAGAGCCATGAGATGTTCCTCCTTTGGGCAAGCCCGGGTCCCAAATCCTCTTGTGCCTGTGAATAGGCTGCATGGGGACGGTGAAGACCAGCAACATCTTTCAGGGCTGCCACCTTCGGTGTGGGACAAGGAGCCGGACGAGTGCCTTATCGGAATCAGGCTCTGCCGAGGACGAGAGCCATGAGATGTTCCACCTCTGGGCAATCTTGAGTCCCAGATCCTGTTGTGCCTGTGAATAGGCTGCAGGGGGAGGGTGAAGACCAGCAACATCTTTCAGGGCTGCCACCTTCGGTGTGGGACAAGGAGCCGGACGTGTGCCTTTCCTGAATCAGGCCCTGCCGAGGACGAGAACCATGAGATGTTCCTCCTCTGGGCAAGCCCAGGTCCCAGATCCTGTTGTAGCTGTGAATAGGCTGCATGGGGACGGTGAAGACCAGCAACATCTTTCAGGGCTGCCACCTTCCGTGTGGGACAAGGAGCCAGACGTGTGCCTTTTCGGAAAGAGGCTCTGCCGAGGACGAGAGCCATGAGATGTTCCTCCTCTGGGCAAGCCCAGGTCCCAGATCCCCTTGTGCCTGTGAATAGGCTGCAGGGGGACGGTGAAGACCAGCAACATCTTTCCGGCCTGCCACCTTCCGTGTGGGACAAGGAGCCGGACGTGTGCCTTTCCTGAATCAGGCTCTGCCGAGGACGAGAGCCAGTAGATGTTCCTCCTCTGGGGAATCCCGAGTCCCAGATCCTGTTTTGCCTCTGAATAGGCTGCAGGGGGACGGTGAAGACCAGCAACATCTTTCAGGGCTGCCACCTTCCGTGTGGGACAAGGAGCCGGACGTGTGCCTTTTCGGAAAGAGGCTCTGCCGAGGGAGAGAGCCATGAGATGTTCCTCCTCTGGGGAAGCCCAGGTCCCAGATCCTCTTGTGCCTGTGAATAGGCTGCAGGGGGACGGTGAAAACCAGCAACATCTTTCCGGCCTGCCACCTTCCGTGTGGGACAAGGAGCCGGACGTGTGCCTATTCGGAAAGAGGCTCTGCCGAGGACGAGAACCATGAGATGTTCCTCCTCTGGGCAAGCCCAGGTCCCAGATCCTGTTGTAGCTGTGAATAGGCTGCAGGGGGACGGTGAAGACCAGCAACAGCTTTCAGGGCTGCCACCTTCAGTGTGAAACAAGGAGCCGCACGTGTGCCTTTCCTGAATCAGGCTCTGCCGAGGACGAGAACCATGAGATGTTCCTCCTCTGGGCAAGCCCAGGTCCCAGATCCTGTTGTAGCTGTGAATAGGCTGTAGGGGGACGGTGAAGACCAGCAACATCTTTCAGGGCTGCCACCTTCCGTGTGGGACAAGGAGCCGGACCTGTGCCTTTTCGGAAAGAGGCTATGCCGAGGACGAGAGCCATGAGATATTCCTCCTCTGGGCAAGCCCGGGTCCCAGATCCTCTTGTGCCTGTGAATAGGCTGCAGGGGGACGGTGAAGACCAGCAACATCTTTCCGGCCTGCCACCTTCCCTTTGGGACAAGGAGCCGGACGTGTGCCTTCTCGGAAACAGGCTCTGCCGAGGACGAGAGCCATGAGATGTTCCTCCTCTGGGCAAGCCCGGGTCCCAGATCCTGTTGTAGCTGTGAATAGGCTGCAGGGGGACGGTGAAGACCAGCAACAGCTTTCAGGGCTGCCACCTTCCGTGTGGGACAAGGAGCCGGACGAGTGCCTTTTCCGAAAGAGGCTCTGCCGAGGACGAGAGCCATGAGATGTTCCTCCTCTGGGCAAGCCCGGGTCCCAGATCCTGTTGTGCCTGTGAATAGGCTGCAGGGGGACGGTAAAGACCAGCAACAGCTTTCAGGGCTGCCACCTTCCGTGTGGGACAAGGAGCCGGACGTGTGCCTTTTCGGAAAGAGGATCTGCCGAGGACGAGAACCATGAGATGTTCCTCCTTTGGGCAAGCCCGTGTCCCAAATCCTCTTGTGCCTGTGAATAAGCTGCATGGGGACGGTGAAGACCAGCAACATCTTTCAGGGCTGCCACCTTCCGTGTGGGACAAGGAGCCAGACGTGTGCCTTTCGGAAAGAGGCTCTGCCGAGGACGAGAACCATGAGATGTTCCTCCTCTGGGCAAGCCCAGGTCCCAGATCCTGTTGTGCCTGTGAATAGGCTGCAGGGGGACGGTGAAGACCAGCAACAGCTTTCAGGGCTGCCACCTTCCGTGTGGGACAAGGAGCCGGACGTGTGCCTTTTCCGAAAGAGGCTCTGCCGAGTACGAGAGCCATGAGATGTTCCTCCTCTGGGCAAGCCCAGGTTCCAGATCCTGTTGTGCCTGTGAATAGGCTGCATGGGGACGGTGAAAACCAGCAACATCTTTCCAGCCTGCCACCTTCCGTGTGGGACAAGGAGCCGGACGTGTGCCTTTTCGGAAAGAGGCTCTGCCGAGGACGAGAGCCATGAGATGTTCCTGCTCTGGGCAAGCCCAGGTCCCAGATCCTGTTGTGCCTGTGAATAGGCTGCAGGGGGACGGTGAAGACAAGCAACATCTTTCCGGCCTGCCACCTTCCGTGTGGGACAAGGAGCCGGACGAGTGCCTTTCCGGAATCAGGCTCTGCCGAGGACGAGAGCCATGAGATGTTCCTCCTCTGGGCAAGCCCGGGTCCCAGATCCTGTTGTACCTGTGAATAGGCTGCATGGGGACGGTGAAAACCAGCAACATCTTTCAGGGCTGCCACCTTCCGTGTGGGACAAGGAGCCGGACGTGTGCCTTTCCGGAATAAGGCTCCGCCGAGGACGAGAGCCATGAGATGTTCCTCCTTTGGGCAAGCCCGTGCCCAAATCCTCTTGTGCCTGTGAATAGGCTGCATGGGGACGGTGAAGACCAGCAACATCTTTCAGGGCTGCCACCTTCCGTGTGGGATAAGGAGCCGGACGAGTGCCTTTTCGGAATCAGGCTCTGCCGAGGACGAGAGCCATGAGATGTTCCTCCTCTGGGCAATCCCGAGTCCCAGATCCTGTTGTGCCTGTGAATAGGCTGCAGGGGGAGGGTGAAGACCAGCAACAGCTTTCAGGGCTGCCACCTTCGGTGTGGGACAAGGAGCCGGACGTGTGCCTTTCCTGAATCAGGCTCTGCCGAGGACGAGAGCCATGAGATGTTCCTCCTCTGGGCAAGCCCAATTCCCAGATCCTGTTGTGCCTGTGAATAGGCTGCAGGGGGACGGTGAAGACCAGCAACATCTTTCAGGGCTGCCACCTTCCGTGTGGGACAAGGAGCCGGACGTGTGCCTTTTCGGAAAGAGGCTCTGCCGAGGAAGAGAGCCATGAGATGTTCCTCCTCTGGGCAAGCCCAGGTCCCAGATCCTCTTGTGCCTGTGAATAGGCTGCAGGGGGACGGTGAAAACCAGCAACATCTTTCCGGCCTGCCACCTTCCGTGTGGGACAAGGAGCCGGACGTGTGCCTATTCGGAAAGAGGCTCTGCCGAGGACGAGAACCATGAGATGTTCCTCCTCTGGGCAAGCCCAGGTCCCAGATCCTGTTGTAGCTGTGAATAGGCTGCAGGGGGACGGTGAAGACCAGCAACAGCTTTCAGGGCTGCCAACTTCGGTGTGGGACAAGGAGCCGGACGTGTGCCTTTCCTGAATCAGGCTCTGCCGAGGACGAGAGCCATGAGATGTTCCTCCTCTGGGCAATCCCGAGTCCCAGATCCTGTTGTGCCTGTGAATAGGCTGCAGGGGGACGGTGAAAACCAGAAACAGCTTTCAGGGCTGCCACCTTCGGTGTGGGACAAGGAGCCGGACGTGTGCCTTTCCTGAATCAGGCTCTGCCGAGGACGAGAACCATGAGATGTTCCTCCTCTGGGCAAGCCCAGGTCCCAGATCCTGTTGTAGCTGTGAATAGGCTGCAGGGGGACGGTGAAGACCAGCAACATCTTTCAGGGCTGCCACCTTCCGTGTGGGACAAGGAGCCGGACGTGTGCCTTTTCGGAAAGAGGCTATGCCGAGGACGAGAGCCATGAGATATTCCTCCTCTGGGCAAGCCCGGGTCCCAGATCCTCTTGTGCCTGTGAATAGGCTGCAGGGGGACGGTGAAGACCAGCAACATCTTTCCGGCCTGCCACCTTCCCTTTGGGACAAGGAGCCGGACGTGTGCCTTCTCGGAAACAGGCTCTGCCGAGGACGAGAGCCATGAGATGTTCCTCCTCTGGGCAAGCCCGGGTCCCAGATCCTGTTGTAGCTGTGAATAGGCTGCAGGGGGACGGTGAAGACCAGCAACAGCTTTCAGGGCTGCCACCTTCCGTGTGGGACAAGGAGCCGGACGAGTGCCTTTTCCGAAAGAGGCTCTGCCGAGGACGAGAGCCATGAGATGTTCCTCCTCTGGGCAAGCCCGGGTCCCAGATCCTGTTGTGCCTGTGAATAGGCTGCAGGGGGACGGTAAAGACCAGCAACAGCTTTCAGGGCTGCCACCTTCCGTGTGGGACAAGGAGCCGGACGTGTGCCTTTTCGGAAAGAGGATCTGCCGAGGACGAGAGCCATGAGATATTCCTCCTCTGGGCAAGCCCGGGTCCCAGATCCTCTTGTGCCTGTGAATAGCCTGCAGGGGGACGGTGAAGACCAGCAACCTCTTTCCGGCCTGCCACCTTCCGTGTGGGACAAGGAGCCGGACGTGTGCCTTCTCGGAAACAGGCTCTGCCGAGGACGAGAGCCATGAGATGTTCCTCCTCTGGGCAAGCCCGGGTCCCAGATCCTATTGTAGCTGTGAATAGGCTGCAGGGGGACGGTGAAGACCAGCAACAGCTTTCAGGGCTGCCACCTTCCGTGTGGGACAAGGAGCCGGACGAGTGCCTTTTCCGAAAGAGGCTCTGCCGAGGACGAGAGCCATGAGATGTTCCTCCTCTGGGCAAGCCCGGGTCCCAGATCCTGTTGTGCCTGTGAATAGGCTGCAGGGGGACGGTGAAGACCAGCAACATCTTTCCGGCCTGCCACCTTCCGTGTGGGACAAGGAGCCGGACGAGTGCCTTTTCCGAAAGAGGCTCTGCCGAGGACGAGAGCCAGTAGATGTTCCTCATCTGGGCAATCCCGAGTCCCAGATCCTGTTGTGCCTGTGAATAGGCTGCAGGGGGACGGTGAAGACCAGCAACAGCTTTCAGGGCTGCCACCTTCGGTGTGGGACAAGGAGCCGGATGTGTGCCTTTCCTGAAACAGGCTCTGCCGAGGACGAGAGCCATGAGATGTTCCTCCTCTGGGCAAGCCCGGGTCCCAGATCCTGTTGTACCTGTGAATAGGCTGCATGGGGACGGTGAAGACCAGCAACATCTTTCAGGGCTGCCACCTTCCATGTGGGATAAGGAGCCGGACGAGTGCCTTTTCGGAATCAGGCTCTGCCGAGGACGAGAGCCATGAGATGTTCCTCCTCTGGGCAATCCCGAGTCCCAGATCCTGTTGTGCCTGTGAATAGGCTGCAGGGGGAGGGTGAAGACCAGCAACAGCTTTCAGGGCTGCCACCTTCGGTGTAGGACAAGGAGCCGGACGTGTGCCTTTCCTGAATCAGGCTCTGCCGAGGACGAGAGCCATGAGATGTTCCTCCTCTGGGCAAGCCCGGGTCCCTGATCCTGTTGTGCCTGTGAATAGGCTGCATGGGGACGGTGAAAACCAGCAACAACTTTCAGGGCTGCCACCTTCCGTGTGGGACAAGGAGCCGGACGTGTGCCTTTCCGGAATAAGGCTCCGCCGAGGACGAGAGCCATGAGATGTTCCTCCTTTGGGCAAGCCCGGGTCCCAAATCCTCTTGTGCCTGTGAATAGGCTGCATGGGGACGGTGAAGACCAGCAACATCTTTCAGGGCTGCCACCTTCCGTGTGGGATAAGGAGCTGGACGAGTGCCTTTTCGGAATCAGGCTATGCCGAGGACGAGAACCATGAGATGTTCCTCCTCTGGGCAAGCCCAGGTCCCAGATCCTGTTGTGCCTGTGAATAGGCTGCAGGGGGAGGGTGAAGACCAGCAACAGCTTTCAGGGCTGCCACCTTCCGTGTGGGACAAGGAGCCAGACGTGTGCCTTTCGGAAAGAGGCTCTGCCGAGGACGAGAACCATGAGATGTTCCTCCTCTGGGCAAGCCCAATTCCCAGATCCTGTTGTGCCTGTGAATAGGCTGCAGGGGGACGGTGAAGACCAGCAACATCTTTCAGGGCTGCCACCTTCCGTGTGGGACAAGGAGCCGGACGTGTGCCTTTTCGGAAAGAGGCTCTGCCGAGGACGAGAGCCATGAGATGTTCCTCCTCTGGGCAAGCCCAGGTCCCAGATCCTCTTGTGCCTGTGAATAGGCTGCAGGGGGACGGTGAAAACCAGCAACATCTTTCCGGCCTGCCACCTTCCGTGTGGGACAAGGAGCCGGACGTGTGCCTATTCGGAAAGAGGCTCTGCCGAGGACGAGAACCATGAGATGTTCCTCCTCTGGGCAAGCCCAGGTCCCAGATCCTGTTGTAGCTGTGAATAGGCTGCAGGGGGACGGTGAAGACCAGCAACAGCTTTCAGGGCTGCCACCTTCGGTGTGGGACAAGGAGCCGGACGTGTGCCTTTCCTGAATCAGGCTCTGCCGAGGACGAGAGCCATGAGATGTTCCTCCTCTGGGCAATCCCGAGTCCCAGATCCTGTTGTGCCTGTGAATAGGCTGCAGGGGGACGGTGAAGACCAGAAACAGCTTTCAGGGCTGCCACCTTCGGTGTGGGACAAGGAGCCGGACGTGTGCCTTTCCTGAATCAGGCTCTGCCGAGGACGAGAACCATGAGATGTTCCTCCTCTGGGCAAGCCCAGGTCCCAGATCCTGTTGTAGCTGTGAATAGGCTGCAGGGGGACGGTGAAGACCAGCAACATCTTTCAGGGCTGCCACCTTCCGTGTGGGACAAGGAGCCGGACCTGTGCCTTTTCGGAAAGAGGCTATGCCGAGGACGAGAGCCATGAGATATTCCTCCTCTGGGCAAGCCCGGGTCCCAGATCCTCTTGTGCCTGTGAATAGGCTGCAGGGGGACGGTGAAGACCAGCAACATCTTTCCGGCCTGCCACCTTCCCTATGGGACAAGGAGCCGGACGTGTGCCTTCTCGGAAACAGGCTCTGCCGAGGACGAGAGCCATGAGATGTTCCTCCTCTGGGCAAGCCCGGGTCCCAGATCCTGTTGTGCCTGTGAATAGGCTGCAGGGGGACGGTAAAGACCAGCAACAGCTTTCAGGGCTGCCACCTTCCGTGTGGGACAAGGAGCCGGACGTGTGCCTTTTCGGAAAGAGGATCTGCCGAGGACGAGAGCCATGAGATATTCCTCCTCTGGGCAAGCCCGGGTCCCAGATCCTCTTGTGCCTGTGAATAGGCTGCAGGGGGACGGTGAAGACCAGCAACATCTTTCCGGCCTGCCACCTTCCGTGTGGGACAAGGAGCCGGACGTGTGCCTTTTTGGAATCAGGCTCTGCCGAGGACGAGAGCCATGAGATGTTCCTCCTCTGGGCAAGCCCGGGTCCCAGATCCTGTTGTAGCTGTGAATAGGCTGCAGGGGGAGGGTGGAGACCAGCAACAGCTTTCAGGGCTGCCACCTTCCGTGTGGGACAAGGAGCCGGACGAGTGCCTTTTCCGAAAGAGGCTCTGCCGAGGACGAGAGCCATGAGATGTTCCTCCTCTGGGCAAGCCCGGGTCCCAGATCCTGTTGTGCCTGTGAATAGGCTGCAGGGGGACGGTAAAGACCAGCAACAGCTTTCAGGGCTGCCACCTTCCGTGTGGGACAAGGAGCCGGACGTGTGCCTTTTCGGAAAGAGGATCTGCCGAGGACGAGAGCCATGAGATGTTCCTCCTCTGGGCAAGCCCAGGTCCCAGATCCTGTTCTGCCTGTGAATAGGCTGCAGGCGGACGGTGAAGACCAGCAACATCTTTCCGGCCTGCCACCTTCCGTGTGGGACAAGGAGCCGGACGTGTGCCTTTCCTGAAACAGGCTCTGCCGAGGACGAGAGCCATGAGATGTTCCTCCTCTGGGCAATCCCGAGTCCCAGATCCTGTTTTGCATCTGAATAGGCTGCAGGGGGACGGTGAAGACCAGCAACAGCTTTCAGGGCTGCAACCTTCCGTGTGGGAAGAGGAGCCGGACGTGTGCCTTCTCGGAAACAGGCTCTGCCGAGGACGAGAGCCATGAGATGTTCCTCCTCTAGGCAAGCCCGGGTCCCAGATCCTGTTGTAGCTGTGAATAGGCTGCAGGGGGAGGGTGAAGACCAGCAACATCTTTCAGGGCTGCCACCTTCCGTGTGGGACAAGGAGCCAGACGTGTGCCTTTCGGAAAGAGGCTCTGCCGAGGACGAGAACCATGAGATGTTCCTCCTCTGGGCAAGCCCAGGTCCCAGATCCTGTTGTGCCTGTGAATAGGCTGCAGGGGGACGGTGAAGACCAGCAACAGCTTCCAGGGCTGCCACCTTCCGTGTGGGACAAGGAGCCGGACGTGTGCCTTTTCGGAAAGAGGCTCTGCCGAGGACGAGAACCATGAGATGTTCCTCCTCTGGGCAAGCCCAGGTCCCAGATCCTGTTGTGCCTGTGAATAGGCTGCAGGGGGACGGTGAAGACCAGCAACAGCTTTCAGGGCTGCCACCTTCCGTGTGGGACAAGGAGCCGGACGTGTGCCTTTCCTGAATCAGGCTCTGCCGAGGACGAGAGCCAGTAGATGTTCCTCCTCTGGGCAATCCCGAGTCCCAGATCCTGTTTTGCCTGTGAATAGGCTGCAGGGGGACGGTGAAGACCAGCAACTGCTTTCAGGGCTGCCACCTTCCGTGTGGGAAGAGGAGCCGGTAGTGTGCCTTCTAGGAAACAGGCTCTGCCGAGGACGAGAGCCATGAGATGTTCCTCCTCTGGGCAAGCCCGGGTCCCAGATCCTGTTGTAGCTGTGAATAGGCTGCAGGGGGATGGTGAAGACAAGCAACAGCTTTCAGGGCTGCCACCTTCCGTGTGGGACAAGGAGCCAGACGTGTGCCTTTCGGAAAGAGGCTCTGCCGAGGACGAGAACCATGAGATGTTCCTCCTCTGGGCAAGCCCAGGTCCCAGATCCTGTTGTGCCTGTGAATAGGCTGCAGGGGGACGGTGAAGACCAGCAACAGCTTTCAGGGCTGCCACCTTCCGTGTGGGACAAGGAGCCGGACGTGTGCCTTTTCCGAAAGAGGCTCTGCCGAGTACGAGAGCCATGAGATGTTCCTCCTCTGGGCAAGCCCAGGTCCCAGATCCTGTTGTGCCTGTGAATAGGCTGCATGGGGACGGTGAAAACCAGCAACATCTTTCCAGCCTGCCACCTTCCGTGTGGGACAAGGAGCCGGACGTGTGCCTTTTCGGAAAGAGGCTCTGCCGAGGACGAGAGCCATGAGATGTTCCTCCTCTGGGCAAGCCCAGGTCCCAGATCCTGTTGTGCCTGTGAATAGGCTGCAGGGGGACGGTGAAGACCAGCAATATCTTTCCGGCCTGCCACCTTCCGTGTGGGACAAGGAGCCGGATGTGTGCCTTTCCTGAATCAGGCTCTGCCGAGGACGAGAGCCATGAGATGTTCCTCCTTTGGGCAAGCCCGGGTCCCAAATCCTCTTGTGCCTGTGAATAGGCTGCATGGGGACGGTGAAGACCAGCAACATCTTTCAGGGCTGCCACCTTCCGTGTGGGATAAGGAGCCGGACGAGTGCCTTATCGGAATCAGGCTCTGCCGAGGACGAGAGCCATGAGATGTTCCTCCTCTGGGCAATCTTGAGTCCCAGATCCTGTTGTGCCTGTGAATAGGCTGCAGGGGGAGGGTGAAGACCAGCAACATCTTTCAGGGCTGCCACCTTCGGTGTGGGACAAGGAGCCGGACGTGTGCCTTTCCTGAATCAGGCCCTGCCGAGGACGAGAACCATGAGATGTTCCTCCTCTGGGCAAGCCCAGGTCCCAGATCCTGTTGTAGCTGTGAATAGGCTGCAGGGGGACGGTGAAGACCAGCAACATCTTTCAGGGCTGCCACCTTCCGTGTGGGACAAGGAGCCAGACGTGTGCCTTTTCGGAAAGAGGCTCTGCCGAGGACGAGAGCCATGAGATGTTCCTCCTCTGGGCAAGCCCAGGTCCCAGATCCCCTTGTGCCTGTGAATAGGCTGCAGGGGGACGGTGAAGACCAGCAACATCTTTCCGGCCTGCCACCTTCCGTGTGGGACAAGGAGCCGGACGTGTGCCTTTCCTGAATCAGGCTCTGCCGAGGACGAGAGCCATGAGATGTTCCTCCTCTGGGGAATCCCGAGTCCCAGATCCTGTTTTGCCTCTGAATAGGCTGCAGGGGGACGGTGAAGACCAGCAACAGCTTTCAGGGCTGCCACCTTCCGTGTGGGACAAGGAGCCGGACGTGTGCCTTTTCGGAAAGAGGCTCTGCCGAGGGAGAGAGCCATGAGATGTTCCTCCTCTGGGGAAGCCCAGGTCCCAGATCCTCTTGTGCCTGTGAATAGGCTGCAGGGGGACGGTGAAAACCAGCAACATCTTTCCGGCCTGCCACCTTCCGTGTGGGACAAGGAGCCGGACGTGTGCCTATTCGGAAAGAGGCTCTGCCGAGGACGAGAACCATGAGATGTTCCTCCTCTGGGCAAGCCCAGGTCCCAGATCCTGTTGTAGCTGTGAATAGGCTGCAGGGGGACGGTGAAGACCAGCAACAGCTTTCAGGGCTGCCACCTTCCGTGTGAAACAAGGAGCCGGACGTGTGCCTTTCCTGAATCAGGCTCTGCCGAGGACGAGAGCCATGAGATGTTCCTCCTCTGGGCAATCCCGAGTCCCAGATCCTGTTGTGCCTGTGAATAGGCTGCAGGGGGATGGTGAAGACCAGCAACAGCTTTCAGGGCTGCCACCTTCGGTGTGGGACAAGGAGCCGGACGTGTGCCTTTCCTGAATCAGGCTCTGCCGAGGACGAGAACCATGAGATGTTCCTCCTCTGGGCAAGCCCGGGTCCCAGATCCTGTTGTAGCTGTGAATAGGCTGCAGGGGGACGGTGAAGACCAGCAACAGCTTTCAGGGCTGCCACCTTCCGTGTGGGACAAGGAGCCGAACGAGTGCCTTTTCCGAAAGATGCTCTGCCGAGGACGAGAGCCATGAGATGTTCCTCCTCTGGGCAAGCCCGGGTCCCAGATCCTGTTGTGCCTGTGAATAGGCTGCAGGGGGACGGTAAAGACCAGCAACAGCTTTCAGGGCTGCCACCTTCCGTGTGGGACAAGGAGCCGGACGTGTGCCTTTTCGGAAAGAGGATCTGCCGAGGACGAGAGCCATGAGATGTTCCTCCTCTGGGCAAGCCCAGGTCCCAGATCCTGTTGTGCCTGTGAATAGGCTGCAGGCGGACGGTGAAGACCAGCAACATCTTTCCGGCCTGCCACCTTCCGTGTGGGACAAGGAGCCGGACGTGTGCCTTTCTTGAAACAGGATCTGCCGAGGACGAGAGCCATGAGATGTTCCTCCTCTGGGCAAGCCCGAGTCCCAGATCCTGTTTTGCATCTGAATAGGCTGCAGGGGGACGGTGAAGACCAGCAACAGCTTTCAGGGCTGCCACCTTCCGTGTGGGAAGAGGAGCCGGACGTGTGCCTTCTCGGAAACAGGCTCTGCCGAGGACGAGAGCCATGAGATGTTCCTCCTCTGGGCAAGCCCGGGTCCCAGATCCTGTTGTAGCTGTGAATAGGCTGCATGGGGACGGTGAAGACCAGCAACAGCTTTCAGGGCTGCCACCTTCCGTGTGGGACAAGGAGCCAGACGTGTGCCTTTCGGAAAGAGGCTCTGCCGAGGACGAGAACCATGAGATGTTCCTCCTCTGGGCAAGCCCAGGTCCCAGATCCTGTTGTGCCTGTGAATAGGCTGCAGGGGGAGGGTGAAGACCAGCAACAGCTTTCAGGGCTGCCACCTTCCGTGTGGGACAAGGAGCCGGACGTGTGCCTTTCCTGAATCAGGCTCTGCCGAGGACGAGAGCCATGAGATGTTCCTCCTCTGGGCAATCCCGAGTCCCAGATCCTGTTTTGCCTGTGAATAGGCTGCAGGGGGACGGTGAAGACCAGCAACTGCTTTCAGGGCTGCCACCTTCCGTGTGGGAAGAGGAGCCGGTAGTGTGCCTTCTCGGAAACAGGCTCTGCCGAGGACGAGAGCCATGAGATGTTCCTCCTCTGGGCAAGCCCGGGTCCCAGATCCTGTTGTAGCTGTAAATAGGCTGCAGGGGGTGGGTGAAGACCAGCAACAGCTTTCAGGGCTGCCACCTTCCGTGTGGGACAAGGAGCCAGACGTGTGCCTTTCGGAAAGAGGCTCTGCCGAGGACGAGAACCATGAGATGTTCCTCCTCTGGGCAAGCCCAGGTCCCAGATCCTCTTGTGCCTGTGAATAGGCTGCAGGGGGACGGTGAAGACCAGCAACAGCTTTCAGGGCTGCCACCTTCCGTGTGGGACAAGGAGCCGGACGTGTGCCTTTTCCGAAAGAGGCTCTGCCGAGGACGAGAGCCATGAGATGTTCCTCCTCTGGGCAAGCCCAGGTTCCAGATCCTGTTGTGCCTGTGAATAGGCTGCATGGGGACGGTGAAAACCAGCAACATCTTTCCAGCCTGCCACCTTCCGTGTGGGAAAAGGAGCCGGACGTGTGCCTTTTCGGAAAGAGGCTCTGCCGAGGACGAGAGCCATGAGATGTTCCTCCTCTGGGCAAGCCCAGGTCCCAGATCCTGTTGTGCCTGTGAATAGGCTGCAGGGGGACAGTGAAGACAAGCAACATCTTTCCGGCCTGCCACCTTCCGTGTGGGACAAGGAGCCGGACGTGTGCCTTTCCTGAATCAGGCTCTGCCGAGGACGAGAACCATGAGATGTTCCTCCTCTGGGCAAGCCCAGGTCCCAGATCCTGTTGTAGCTGTGAATAGGCTGCAGGGGGACGGTGAAGACCAGCAACATCTTTCCAGGCTGCCACCTTCCGTGTGGGACAAGGAGCCGGACGTGTGCCTTTCCTGAATCAGGCTCTGCCGAGGACGAGAGCCAGTAGATGTTCCTCCTCTGGGGAATCCCGAGTCCCAGATCCTGTTTTGCCTCTGAATAGGCTGCAGGGGGACGGTGAAGACCAGCAACAGCTTTCCGGCCTGCCACCTTCCGTGTGGGACAAGGAGCCGGACGAGTGCCTTTTCGGAATCAGGCTCTGCCGAGGACGAGAGCCATGAGATGTTCCTCCTCTGGGCAAGCCCGAGTCCCAGATCCTGTTTTGCCTGTGAATAGGCTGCAGGGGGACGGTGAAGACCAGCAACTGCTTTCTGGCTGCCACCTTCCGTGTGGGAAAAGGAGCCGGACGTGTGCCTTCTCGGAAACAGGCTCTGCCGAGGACGAGAGCCATGAGATGTTCCTCCTCTGGGGAAGCCCGGGTCCCAGATCCTGCTGTGCCTGTGAATAGGCTGCAGGGGGACGGTGAAAACCAGCAACATCTTTCCGGTCTGCCACCTTCCGTGTGGGACAAGGAGCCGGACGTGTGCCTATTCGGAAAGAGGCTCTGCCGAGGACGAGAACCATGAGATGTTCCTCCTCTGGGCAAGCCCGGGTCCCAGATCCTGTTGTAGCTGTGAATAGGCTGCAGGGGGACGGTGAAGACCAGCAACAGCTTTCAGGGCTGCCACCTTCCGTGTGGGACAAGGAGCCGAACGAGTGCCTTTTCCGAAAGAGGCTCTGCCGAGGACGAGAGCCATGAGATGTTCCTCCTCTGGGCAAGCCCGGGTCCCAGATCCTGTTGTGCCTGTGAATAGGCTGCAGGGGGACGGTAAAGACCAGCAACAGCTTTCAGGGCTGCCACCTTCCGTGTGGGAGAAGGAGCCGGAAGTGTGCCTTTTCGGAAAGAGGATCTGCCGAGGACGAGAGCCATGAGATGTTCCTCCTCTGGGCAAGCCCAGGTCCCAGATCCTGTTGTGCCTGTGAATAGGCTGCAGGGGGACGGTGAAGACCAGCAACAGCTTTCCGGCCTGCCACCTTCCGTGTGGGACAAGGAGCCGGACGTGTGCCTTTCCTGAAACAGGCTCTGCCGAGGACGAGAGCCATGAGATGTTCCTCCTCTGGGCAATCCCGAGTCCCAGATCCTGTTTTGCCTCTGAATAGGCTGCAGGGGGACGGTGAAGACCAGCAACAGCTTTCAGGGCTGCCACCTTACGTGTGGGAAGAGGAGCCGGACGTGTGCCTTCTCGGAAACAGGCTCTGCCGAGGACGAGAGCCATGAGATGTTCCTCCTCTGGGCAAGCCCGGGTCCCAGATCCTGTTGTAGCTGTGAATAGGCTGCAGGGGGACGGTGAAGACCAGCAACATCTTTCAGGGCTGCCACCTTCCGTGTGGGACAAGGAGCCAGACGTGTGCCTTTCGGAAAGAGGCTCTGCCGAGGACGAGAACCATGAGATGTTCCTCCTCTGGGCAAGCCCAGGTCCCAGATCCTGTTGTGCCTGTGAATAGGCTGCAGGGGGACGGTGAAGACCAGCAACAGCTTTCCGGCCTGCCACCTTCCGTGTGGGACAAGGAGCCGGACGTGTGCCTTTCCTGAATCAGGCTCTGCCGAGGACGAGAGCCAGTAGATGTTCCTCCTCTGGGCAATCCCGAGTCCCAGATCCTGTTTTGCCTGTGAATAGGCTGCAGGGGGACGGTGAAGACCAGCAACTGCTTTCAGGGCTGCCACCTTCCGTGTGGGAAGAGGAGCCGGTAGTGTGACTTTTCCGAAAGAGGCTCTGCCGAGGACGAGAGCCATGAGATGTTCCTCCTCTGGGCAAGCCCGGGTCCCAGATCCTGTTGTGCCTGTGAATAGGCTGCAGGGGGACGGTAAAGACCAGCAACAGCTTTCAGGGCTGCCACCTTCCGTGTGGGAGAAGGAGCCGGACGTGTGCCTTTTCGGAAAGAGGATCTGCCGAGGACGAGAGCCATGAGATGTTCCTCCTCTGGGGAAGCCCAGGTCCCAGATCCTGTTGTGCCTGTGAATAGGCTGCAGGGGGACGGTGAAGACCAGCAACATCTTTCCGGCCTGCCACCTTCCGTGTGGGACAAGGAGCCGGACGTGTGCCTTTCCTGAAACAGGCTCTGCCGAGGACGAGAGCCATGAGATGTTCCTCCTCTGGGCAATCCCGAGTCCCAGATCCTGTTTTGCATCTGAATAGGCTGCAGGGGGACGGTGAAGACCAGCAACAGCTTTCAGGGCTGCCACCTTCCGTGTGGGAAGAGGAGCCGGACGTGTGCCTTCTCGGAAACAGGCTCTGCCGAGGACGAGAGCCATGAGATGTTCCTCCTCTGGGCAAGCCCGGGTCCCAGATCCTGTTGTAGCTGTGAATAGGCTGCAGGGGGTCGGTGAAGACCAGCAACATCTTTCAGGGCTGCCACCTTCCGTCTGGGACAAGGAGCCAGACGTGTGCCTTTCGGAAAGAGGCTCTGCCGAGGACGAGAACCATGAGATGTTCCTCCTCTGGGCAAGCCCAGGTCCCAGATCCTGTTGTGCCTGTGAATAGGCTGCAGGGGGACGGTGAAGACCAGCAACAGCTTTCCGGCCTGCCACCTTCCGTGTGGGACAAGGAGCCGGACGTGTGCCTTTCCTGAATCAGGCTCTGCCGAGGACGAGAGCCAGTAGATGTTCCTCCTCTGGGCAATCCCGAGTCCCAGATCCTGTTTTGCCTGTGAATAGGCTGCAGGGGGACGGTGAAGACCAGCAACTGCTTTCAGGGCTGCCACCTTCCGTGTGGGAAGAGGAGCCGGTAGTGTGCCTTCTCGGAAACAGGCTCTGCCGAGGACGAGAGCCATGAGATGTTCCTCCTCTGGGCAAGCCCGGGTCCCAGATCCTGTTGTAGCTGTGAATAGGCTGCAGGGGGAGGGTGAAGACCAGCAACATCTTTCAGGGCTGCCACCTTCCGTGTGGGACAAGGAGCCAGACGTGTGCCTTTCGGAAAGAGGCTCTGCCGAGGACGAGAACCATGAGATGTTCCTCCTCTGGGCAAGCCCAGGTCCCAGATCCTCTTGTGCCTGTGAATATGCTGCAGGGGGACGGTGAAGACCAGCAACAGCTTTCAGGGCTGCCACCTTCCGTGTGGGACAAGGAGCCGGACGTGTGCCTTTCCTGAATCAGGCTCTGCCGAGGACGAGAGCCAGTAGATGTTCCTCCTCTGGGCAATCCCGAGTCCCAGATCCTGTTTTGCCTCTGAATAGGCTGCAGGGGGACGGTGAAGACCAGCAACAGCTTTCAGGGCTGCCACCTTCCGTGTGGGACAAGGAGCCGGACGTGTGCCTTTTCGGAAAGAGGCTCTGCCGAGGGAGAGAGCCATGAGATGTTCCTCCTCTGGGCAAGCCCAGGTCCCAGATCCTCTTGTGCCTGTGAATAGGCTGCAGGGGGACGGTGAAGACCAGCAACAGCTTTCAGGGCTGCCACCTTCCGTGTGGGACAAGGAGCCGGACGTGTGCCTATTCGGAAAGAGGCTCTGCCGAGGACGAGAACCGTGAGATGTTCCTCCTCTGGGCAAGCCCAGGTCCCAGATCCTGTTGTAGCTGTGAATAGGCTGCAGGGGGACGGTGAAGACCAGCAACAGCTTTCAGGGCTGCCACCTTCCGTGTGAAACAAGGAGCCGGACGTGTGCCTTTCCTGAATCAGGCTCTGCCGAGGACGAGAGCCATGAGATGTTCCTCCTCTGGGCAATCCCGAGTCCCAGATCCTGTTGTGCCTGTGAATAGGCTGCAGGGGGAGGGTGAAGACCAGCAACAGCTTTCAGGGCTGCCACCTTCGGTGTGGGACAAGGAGCCGGACGTGTGCCTTTCCTGAAGCAGGCTCTGCCGAGGACGAGAACCATGAGATGTTCCTCCTCTGGGCAAGCCCGGGTCCCAGATCCTGTTGTAGCTGTGAATAGGCTGCAGGGGGACGGAGAAGACCAGCAACAGCTTTCAGGGCTGCCACCTTCCGTGTGGGACAAGGAGCCGGACGAGTGCCTTTTCCGAAAGAGGCTCTGCCGAGGACGAGAGCCATGAGATGTTCCTCCTCTGGGCAAGCCCGGGTCCCAGATCCTGTTGTGCCTGTGAATAGGCTGCAGGGGGACGGTAAAGACCAGCAACAGCTTTCAGGGCTGCCACCTTCCGTGTGGGACAAGGAGCCGGACGTGTGCCTTTTCGGAAAGAGGATCTGCCGAGGACGAGAGCCATGAGATGTTCCTCCTCTGGGCAAGCCCAGGTCCCAGATCCTCTTGTGCCTGTGAATAGGCTGCAGGCGGACGGTGAAGACCAGCAACATCTTTCCGGCCTGCCACCTTCCGTGTGGGACAAGGAGCCGGACGTGTGCCTTTCCTGAAACAGGCTCTGCCGAGGACGAGAGCCATGAGATGTTCCTCCTCTGGGCAATCCCGAGTCCCAGATCCTGTTTTGCATCTGAATAGGCTGCAGGGGGACGGTGAAGACCAGCAACAGCTTTCAGGGCTGCCACCTTCCGTGTGGGAAGAGGAGCCGGACGTGTGCCTTCTCGGAAACAGGCTCTGTCGAGGACGAGAGCCATGAGATGTTCCTCCTCTGGGCAAGCCCGGGTCCCAGATCCTGTTGTAGCTGTGAATAGGCTGCAGGGGGACGGTGAAGACCAGCAACAGCTTTCCGGCCTGCCACCTTCCGTGTGGGACAAGGAGCCAGACGTGTGCCTTTCGGAAAGAGGCTCTGCCGAGGACGAGAACCATGAGATGTTCCTCCTCTGGGCAAGCCCAGGTCCCAGATCCTGTTGTGCCTGTGAATAGGCTGCAGGGGGAGGGTGAAGACCAGCAACAGCTTTCAGGGCTGCCACCTTCCGTGTGGGACAAGGAGCCGGACGTGTGCCTTTCCTGAATCAGGCTCTGCCGAGGACGAGAGCCATGAGATGTTCCTCCTCTGGGCAATCCCGAGTCCCAGATCCTGTTTTGCCTGTGAATAGGCTGCAGGGGGACGGTGAAGACCAGCAACTGCTTTCAGGGCTGCCACCTTCCGTGTGGGAAGAGGAGCCGGTAGTGTGCCTTCTCGGAAACAGGCTCTGCCGAGGACGAGAGCCATGAGATGTTCCTCCTCTGGGCAAGCCCAGGTCCCAGATCCTGTTGTGCCTGTGAATAGGCTGCAGGGGGACGGTGTAGACAAGCAACATCTTTCCGGCCTGCCACCTTCCGTGTGGGACAAGGAGCCGGATGTGAGCCTTTCCTGAATCAGGCTCTGCCGAGGACGAGAGCCATGAGATGTTCCTCCTCTGGGCAAGCCCGGGTCCCAGATCCTGTTGTACCTGTGAATAGGCTGCATGGGGACGGTGAAAACCAGCAACATCTTTCAGGGCTGCCACCTTCCGTGTGGGACAAGGAGCCGGACGTGTGCCTTTCCGGAATAAGGCTCCGCCGAGGAAGAGAGCCATGAGATGTTCCTCCTTTGGGCAAGCCCGGGTCCCAAATCCTCTTGTGCCTGTGAATAGGCTGCAGGGGGAGGGTGAAGACCAGCAACAGCTTTCAGGGCTGCCACCTTCGGTGTGGGACAAGGAGCCGGACGTGTGCCTTTCCTGAATCAGGCTCTGCCGAGGACGAGAACCATGAGATGTTCCTCCTCTGGGCAAGCCCAGGTCCCAGATCCTGTTGTAGCTGTGAATAGGCTGCAGGGGGACGGTGAAGACCAGCAACATCTTTCAGGGCTGCCACCTTCCGTGTGGGACAAGGAGCCGGACGTGTGCCTTTTCGGAAAGAGGCTCTGCCGAGGACGAGAGCCATGAGGTGTTCCTCCTCTGGGCAAGCCCAGGTCCCAGATCCCCTGGTGCCTGTGAATAGGCTGCAGGGGGACGGTGAAGACCAGCAACATCTTTCCGGCCTGCCACCTTCCGTGTGGGACAAGGAGCCGGACGTGTGCCTATTCGGAAAGAGGCTCTGCCGAGGACGAGAACCATGAGATGTTCCTCCTCTGGGCAAGCCCAGGTCCCAGATCCTGTTGTAGCTGTGAATAGGTTGCAGGGGGACGGTGAAGACCAGCAACAGCTTTCAGGGCTGCCACCTTCCGTGTGGGACAAGGAGCCGGACGAGTGCCTTTTCCGAAAGAGGCTCTGCCGAGGACGAGAGCCATGAGATGTTCCTCCTCTGGGCAAGCCCGGGTCCCAGATCCTGTTGTGCCTGTGAATAGGCTGCAGGGGGACGGTAAAGACCAGCAACAGCTTTCAGGGCTGCCACCTTCCGTGTGGGACAAGGAGCCGGACGTGTGCCTTTTCGGAAAGAGGATCTGCCGAGGACGAGAGCCATGAGATGTTCCTCCTCTGGGCAAGCCCAGGTCCCAGATCCTGTTGTGCCTGTGAATAGGCTGCAGGCGGACGGTGAAGACCAGCAACATCTTTCCGGCCTGCCACCTTCCGTGTGGGACAAGGAGCCGGACGTGTGCCTTTCCTGAAACAGGCTCTGCCGAGGACGAGAGCCATGAGATGTTCCTCCTCTGGGCAATCCCGAGTCCCAGATCCTGTTTTGCATCTGAATAGGCTGCAGGGGGACGGTGAAGACCAGCAACAGCTTTCAGGGCTGCCACCTTCCGTGTGGGAAGAGGAGCCGGACGTGTGCCTTCTCGGAAGCAGGCTCTGCCGAGGACGAGAGCCATGAGATGTTCCTCCTCTGGGCAAGCCCGGGTCCCAGATCCTGTTGTAGCTGTGAATAGGCTGCAGGGGGACGGTGAAGACCAGCAACAGCTTTCCGGCCTGCCACCTTCCGTGTGGGACAAGGAGCCAGACGTGTGCCTTTCGGAAAGAGGCTCTGCCGAGGACGAGAACCATGAGATGTTCCTCCTCTGGGCAAGCCCAGGTCCCAGATCCTGTTGTGCCTGTGAATAGGCTGCAGGGGGAGGGTGAAGACCAGCAACAGCTTTCAGGGCTGCCACCTTCCGTGTGGGACAAGGAGCCGGACGTGTGCCTTTCCTGAATCAGGCTCTGCCGAGGACGAGAGCCATGAGATGTTCCTCCTCTGGGCAATCCCGAGTCCCAGATCCTGTTTTGCCTGTGAATAGGCTGCAGGGGGACGGTGAAGACCAGCAACTGCTTTCAGGGCTGCCACCTTCCGTGTGGGAAGAGGAGCCGGTAGTGTGCCTTCTCGGAAACAGGCTCTGCCGAGGATGAGAGCCATGAGATGTTCCTCCTCTGGGCAAGCCCGGGTCCCAGATCCTGTTGTAGCTCTGAATAGGCTGCAGGGGGACGGTGAAGACCAGCAACAGCTTTCAGGGCTGCCACCTTCCGTGTGGGACAAGGAGCCAGACGTGTGCCTTTCGGAAAGAGGCTCTGCCGAGGACGAGAACCATGAGATGTTCCTCCTCTGGGCAAGCCCAGGTCCCAGATCCTCTTGTGCCTGTGAATAGGCTGCAGGGGGACGGTGAAGACCAGCAACAGCTTTCAGGGCTGCCACCTTCCGTGTGGGACAAGGAGCTGGACGTGTGCCTTTTCCGAAAGAGGCTCTGCCGAGTACGAGAGCCATGAGATGTTCCTCCTCTGGGCAAGCCCAGGTTCCAGATCCTGTTGTGCCTGTGAATAGGCTGCATGGGGACGGTGAAAACCAGCAACATCTTTCCAGCCTGCCACCTTCCGTGTGGGACAAGGAGCCGGACGTGTGCCTTTTCGGAAAGAGGCTCTGCCGAGGACGAGAGCCATGAGATGTTCCTCCTCTGGGCAAGCCCAGGTCCCAGATCCTGTTGTGCCTGTGAATAGGCTGCAGGGGGACGGTGAAGACAAGCAACATCTTTCCGGCCTGCCACCTTCCGTGTGGGACAAGGAGCCGGACGTGTGCCTTTCCTGAATCAGGCTCTGCCGAGGACGAGAACCATGAGATGTTCCTCCTCTGGGCAAGCCCAGGTCCCAGATCCTGTTGTAGCTGTGAATAGGCTGCAGGGGGACGGTGAAGACCAGCAACATCTTTCAGGGCTGCCACCTTCCGTGTGGGACAAGGAGCCGGACGTGTGCCTTTTCGGAAAGAGGCTCTGCCGAGGACGAGAGCCATGAGGTGTTCCTCCTCTGGGCAAGCCCAGGTCCCAGATCCCCTTGTGCCTGTGAATAGGCTGCAGGGGGACGGTGAAGACCAGCAACATCTTTCCGGCATGCCACCTTCCGTGTGGGACAAGGAGCCGGACGTGTGCCTTTTCGGAAAGAGGCTCTGCCGAGGACGAGAGCCATGAGATGTTCCTCCTCTGGGCAATCCCGAGTCCCAGATCCTGTTTTGCCTCTGAATAGGCTGCAGGGGGACGGTGAAGACCAGCAACAGCTTTCAGGGCTGCCACCTTCCGTGTGGGACAAGGAGCCGGACGTGTGCCTTTTCGGAAAGACGCTCTGCCGAGGGAGAGAGCCATGAGATGTTCCTCCTCTGGGCAAGCCCAGGTCCCAGATCCTCTTGTGCCTGTGAATAGGCTGCAGGGGGACGGTGAAAACCAGCAAAATCTTTCCGGCCTGCCACCTTCCGTGTGGGACAAGGAGCCGGACGTGTGCCTATTCGGAAAGAGGCTCTGCCGAGGACGAGAACCATGAGATGTTCCTCCTCTGGGCAAGCCCAGGTCCCAGATCCTGTTGTAGCTGTGAATAGGCTGCAGGGGGACGGTGAAGACCAGCAACAGCTTTCAGGGCTGCCACCTTCCGTGTGAAACAAGGAGCCGGACGTGTGCCTTTCCTGAATCAGGCTCTGCCGAGGACGAGAGCCATGAGATGTTCCTCCTCTGGGCAATCCCGAGTCCCAGATCCTGTTGTGCCTGTGAATAGGCTGCAGGGGGAGGGTGAAGACCAGTAACAGCTTTCAGGGCTGCCACCTTCGGTGTGGGACAAGGAGCCGGACGTGTGCCTTTCCTGAATCAGGCTCTGCCGAGGACGAGAGCCATGAGATGTTCCTCCTCTGGGCAAGCCCGGGTCCCAGATCCTGTTGTGCCTGTGAATAGGCTGCAGGGGGACGGTAAAGACCAGCAACAGCTTTCAGGGCTGCCACCTTCCGTGTGGGAGAAGGAGCCGGACGTGTGCCTTTTCGGAAAGAGGATCTGCCGAGGACGAGAGCCATGAGATGTTCCTCCTCTGGGCAAGCCCAGGTCCCAGATCCTGTTGTGCCTGTGAATAGGCTGCAGGCGGACGGTGAAGACCAGCAACATCTTTCCGGCCTGCCACCTTCCGTGTGGGACAAGGAGCCGGACGTGTGCCTTTCCTGAAACAGGCTCTGCCGAGGACGAGAGCCATGAGATGTTCCTCCTCTGGGCAATCCTGAGTCCCAGATCCTGTTTTGCATCTGAATAGGCTGCAGGGGGACGGTGAAGACCAGTAACAGCTTTCAGGGCTGCCACCTTCCGTGTGGGAAGAGGAGCCGGACGTGTGCCTTCTCGGAAACAGGCTCTGTCGAGGACGAGAGCCATGAGATGTTCCTCCTCTGGGCAAGCCCGGGTCCCAGATCCTGTTGTAGCTGTGAATAGGCTGCAGGGGGACGGTGAAGACCAGCAACATCTTTCAGGGCTGCCACCTTCCGTGTGGAACAAGGAGCCAGACGTGTGCCTTTCGGAAAGAGGCTCTGCCGAGGACGAGAGCCATGAGATGTTCCTACTCTGGGCAAGCCCAGGTCCCAGATCCTGTTGTGCCTGTGAATAGGCTGCAGGGGAGGGTGAAGACCAGCAACAGCTTTCAGGGCTGCCACGTTCCGTGTGGGACAAGGAGCCGGACGTGTGCCTTTCCTGAATCAGGCTCTGCCGAGGACGAGAGCCATGAGATGTTCCTCCTCTGGGCAATCCCGAGTCCCAGATCCTGTTTTGCCTGTGAATAGGCTGCAGGGGGACGGTGAAGACCAGCAACTGCTTTCAGGGCTGCCACCTTCCGTGTGGGAAGAGGAGCCGGTAGTGTGCCTTCTCGGAAACAGGCTCTGCCGAGGACGAGAGCCATGAGGTGTTCCTCCTCTGGGCAAGCCCGGGTCCCAGATCCTGTTGTAGCTGTGAATAGGCTGCAGGGGGACGGTGAAGACCAGCAACAGCTTTCAGGGCTGCCACCTTCCGTGTGGGACAAGGAGCCAGACGTGTGCCTTTCGGAAAGAGGCTCTGCCGAGGACGAGAACCATGAGATGTTCCTCCTCTGGGCAAGCCCAGGTCCCAGATCCTCTTGTGCCTGTGAATAGGCTGCAGGGGGACGGTGAAGACCAGCAACAGCTTTCAGGGCTGCCACCTTCCGTGTGGGACAAGGAGCCGGACGTGTGCCTTTTCCGAAAGAGGCTCTGCCGAGGACGAGAGCCATGAGATGTTCCTCCTCTGGGCAAGCCCAGGTTCCAGATCCTGTTGTGCCTGTGAATAGGCTGCATGGGGACGGTGAAAACCAGCAACATCTTTCCAGCCTGCCACCTTCCGTGTGGGACAAGGAGCCGGACGTGTGCCTTTTCGGAAAGAGGCTCTGCCTAGGACGAGAGCCATGAGATGTTCCTCCTCTGGGCAAGCCCAGGTCCCAGATCCTGTTGTGCCTGTGAATAGGCTGCAGGGGGACGGTGAAGACAAGCAACATCTTTCCGGCCTGCCACCTTCCGTGTGGGACAAGGAGCCGGATGTGAGCCTTTCCTGATCAGGCTCTGCCGAGGACGAGAACCATGAGATGTTCCTCCTCTGGGCAAGCCCGGGTCCCAGATCCTGTTGTACCTGTGAATAGGCTGCATGGGGACGGTGAAAACTAGCAACATCTTTCAGGGCTGCCACCTTCCGTGTGGGACAAGGAGCCAGACGTGTGCCTTTCGGAAAGAGGCTCTGCCGAGGACGAGAACCATGAGATGTTCCTCCTCTGGGCAAGCCCAGGTCCCAGATCCTGTTGTAGCTGTGAATAGGCTGCAGGGGGACGGTGAAGACCAGCAACATCTTTCCGGCCTGCCACCTTCCGTGTGGGACAAGGAGCCGGACGTGTGCCTTTCCTGAATCAGGCTCTGCCGAGGACGAGAGCCATGAGATGTTCCTCCTCTGGGCAATCCCGAGTCCCAGATCCTGTTGTGCCTGTGAATAGGCTGCAGGGGGAGGGTGAAGACCAGCAACAGCTTTCAGGGCTGCCACCTTCGGTGTGGGACAAGGAGCCGGACGTGTGCCTTTCCTGAATCAGGCTCTGCCGAGGACGAGAACCATGAGATGTTCCTCCTCTGGGCAAGCCCGGGTCCCAGATCCTGTTGTGCCTGTGAATAGGCTGCAGGGGGACGGTGAAGACCAGCAACATCTTTCAGGGCTGCCACCTTCCGAGTGGGACAAGGAGCCGGACGTGTGCCTTTTCGGAATGAGGCTATGCCGAGGACGAGAGCCATGAGATGTTCCTCCTCTGGGCAAGCCCGGGTCCCAGATCCTCTTGTGCCTGTGAATAGGCTGCAGGGGGACGGTGAAGACGAGCAACATCTTTCCGGCCTGCCACCTTCCGTGTGGGACAAGGAGCCGGACGTGTGCCTTTCCTGAATCAGGCTCTGCCGAGGACGAGAACCATGAGATGTTCCTCCTCTGGGCAAGCCCGGGTCCCAAATCCTCTTGTGCCTGTGAATAGGCTGCAGGGGGACGGTGAAGACCAGCAACAGCTTTCAGGGCTGCCACCTTCCGTGTGGGACAAGGAGCCGGACGTGTGCCTTTTCCGAAAGAGGCTCTGCCGAGGACGAGAGCCATGAGATGTTCCTCCTCTGGGCAAGCCCAGATTCCAGATCCTGTTGTGCCTTTGAATAGGCTGCAGGGGGACGGTGAAGACCAGCAACATCTTTCAGGGCTGCCACCTTCCGTGTGGGACAAGGAGCCGGACGTGTGCCTTTTCGGAAAGAGGCTCTGCCGAGGACGAGAGCCATGAGATGTTCCTCCTCTGGGCAAGCCCAGGTCCCAGATCCTGTTGTGCTTGTGAATAGGCTGCAGGGGGACGGTGAAGACCAGCAACATCTTTCCGGCCTGCCACCTTCCGTGTGGGACAAGGAGCCGGACGTGTGCCTTTCCTGAAACAGGCTCTGCCGAGGACGAGAGCCATGAGATGTTCCTCCTTTGGGCAATCCCGAGTCCCAGATCCTGTTTTGCCTCTGAATAGGCTGCAGGGGGACGGTGAAGACCAGCAACAGCTTTCAGGGCTGCCACCTTCCGTGTGGGAAGAGGAGCCGGACGTGTGCCTTCTCGGAAACAGGCTCTGCCGAGGACGAGAGCCATGAGATGTTCCTCCTCTGGGCAAGCCCGGGTCCCAGATCCTGTTGTGCCTGTGAATAGGCTGCAGGGGGAGGGTGGAGACCAGCAACAGCTTTCAGGGCTGCCACCTTCCGTGTGGGACAAGGAGCCGGACGTGTGCCTTTCGGAAAGAGGCTCTGCCGAGGACGAGAACCATGAGATGTTCCTCCTCTGGGCAAGCCCGGGTCCCAGATCCTGTTGTGCCTGTGAATAGGCTGCAGGGGGAGGGTGAAGACCAGCAACAGCTTTCAGGGCTGCCACCTTCCGTGTGGGACAAGGAGCCAGACGTGTGCCTTTCGGAAAGAGGCTCTGCCGAGGACGAGAACCATGAGATGTTCCTCCTCTGGGCAAGCCCAGGTCCCAGATCCTGTTGTAGCTGTGAATAGGCTGCAGGGGGACGGTGAAGACCAGCAACATATTTCCGGCCTGCCACCTTCCGTGTGGGACAAGGAGCCGGACGTGTGCCTTTCCTGAATCAGGCTCTGCCGAGGACGAGAGCCATGAGATGTTCCTCCTCTGGGCAAGCCCGAGTCCCAGATCCTGTTGTGCCTGTGAATAGGCTGCAGGGGGACGGTGAAGACGAGCAACATCTTTCCGGCCTGCCACCTTCCGTGTGGGACAAGGAGCCGGACGTGTGCCTTCTCGGAAACAGGCTCTGCCCAGGACGAGAGCCATGAGATGTTCCTCCCCTGGGCAAGCCCGGGTCCCAGATCCTGTTGTAGCTGTGAATAGGCTGCAGGGGGACGGTGAAGACCAGCAACAGCTTTCAGGGCTGCCACCTTCCGTGTGGGACAAGGAGCCTGAAGAGTGCCTTTTCCGAAAGAGGCTCTGCCGAGGACGAGAGCCATGAGATGTTCCTCCTCTGGGCAAGCCCGGGTCCCAGATCCTGTTGTGCCTGTGAATAGGCTGCAGGGGGACGGTAAAGACCAGCAACAGCTTTCAGGGCTGCCACCTTCCGTGTGGGAAGAGGAGCCGGACGTGTGCCTTTCCTGAAACAGGCTCTGCCGAGGACGAGAGCCATGAGATGTTCCTCCTCTGGGCAATCCCGAGTCCCAGATCCTGTTTTGCATCTGAATAGGCTGCAGGGGGACGGTGAAGACCAGCAACATCTTTCAGGGCTGCCACCTTCCGTGTGGGAAGAGGAGCCGGACGTGTGCCTTCTCGGAAACAGGCTCTGCCGAGGACGAGAGCCATGAGATGTTCCTCCTCTGGCCAAGCCCGGGTCCCAGATCCTGTTGTGCCTGTGAATAGGCTGCAGGGGGACGGTGAAGACCAGCAACAGCTTTCCGGCCTGCCACCTTCCGTGTGGGACAAGGAGCCGGACGTGTGCCTTTCCTGAATCAGGCTCTGCCGAGGACGAGAGCCAGTAGATGTTCCTCCTCTGGGCAATCCCGAGTCCCAGATCCTGTTTTGCCTGTGAATAGGCTGCAGGGGGACGGTGAAGACCAGCAACAGCTTTCAGGGCTGCCACCTTCCGTGTGGGAAGAGGAGCCGGTAGTGTGCCTTCTCGGAAACAGGCTCTGCCGAGGATGAGAGCCATGAGATGTTCCTCCTCTGGGCAAGCCCGGGTCCCAGATCCTGTTTTGCCTGTGAATAGGCTGCAGGGGGACGGTGAAGACCAGCAACAGCTTTCAGGGTTGCCACCTTCCGTGTGGGACAAGGAGCCAGAGGTGTGCCTTTCGGAAAGAGGCTCTGCCGAGGACGAGAACCATGAGATGTTCCTCCTCTGGGCAAGCCCAGGACCCAGATCCTGTTGTGCCTGTGAATAGGCTGCATGGCACGGTGAAAACCAGCAACATCTTTCCAGCCTGCCACCTTCCGTGTGGGACAAGGAGCCGGACGTGTGCCTTTTCGGAAAGAGGCTCTGCCGAGGACGAGAGCCAGTAGATGTTCCTCCTCTGGGCAAGCCCAGGTCCCAGATCCTGTTGTGCCTGTGAATAGGCTGCATGGGGACGGTGAAGACCAGCAACATCTTTCAGGGCTGGCACCTTCCGTGTTGGACAAGGAGCCGGATGTGAGCCTTTCCTGAATCAGGCTCTGCCGAGGACGAGTGCCATGAGATGTTCCTCCTTTGGGCAAGCCCGGGTCCCAAATCCTCTTGTGCCTGTGAATAGGCTGCAGGGGGAGGGTGAAGACCAGCAACAGCTTTCAGGGCTGCCACCTTCGGTGTGGGACAAGGAGCCGGACGTGTGCCTTTCCTGAATCAGGCTCTGCCGAGGACGAGAACCATGAGATGTTCCTCCTCTGGGCAAGCCCAGGTCCCAGATCCTGTTGTAGCTGTGAATAGGCTGCAGGGGGACGGTGAAGACCAGCAACAGCTTTCAGGGCTGCCACCTTCCGTGTGGGACAAGGAGCCGGACGTGTGCCTTTTCGGAAAGAGGCTCTGCCGAGGACGAGAACCATGAGGTGTTCCTCCTCTGGGCAAGCCCAGGTCCCAGATCCCCTTGTGCCTGTGAATAGGCTGCAGGGGGACGGTGAAGACAAGCAACATCTTTCCGGCCTGCCACCTTCCGTGTGGGACAAGGAGCCAGACGTGTGCCTTTTCGGAAAGAGGCTCTGCCGAGGACGAGAGCCATGAGATGTTCCTCCTCTGGGCAAGCCCAGGTCCCAGATCCTGTTGTGCCTGTGAATAGGCTGCAGGGGGACGGTGAAAACCAGCAACATCTTTCCGGCCTGCCACCTTCCGTGTGGGACAAGGAGCCGGACGTGTGCCTTTCCTGAATCAGGCTCTGCCGAGGACGAGAGCCAGTAGATGTTCCTCCTCTGGGCAATCCCGAGTCCCAGATCCTGTTTTGCCTCTGAATAGGCTGCAGGGGGACGTTGAAGACCAGCAACAGCTTTCAGGGCTGCCACCTTCCGTGTGGGACAAGAGCCGGACGTGTGCCTTTTCCGAAAGAGGCTCTGCCGAGGACGAGAGCCATGAGATGTTCCTCCTCTGGGCAAGCCCAGGTCCCAGATCCTGTTGTGCCTGTGAATAGGCTGCAGGGGGACGGTGAAGACCAGCAACAGTTTTCAGGGCTGCCACCTTCCGTGTGGGACAAGGAGCCGGACGTGTGCCTTTTCCGAAAGAGGCTCTGCCGAGGACGAGAGCCATGAGATGTTCCTCCTCTGGGCAAGCCCAGATTCCAGATCCTGTTATGCCTCTGAATAGGCTGCATGGGGACGGTGAAAACCAGCAACATCTTTCCGGCCTGCCACCTTCCGTGTGGGACAAGGAGCCGGACGTGTGCCTTTTCGGAAAGAGGCTCTGCCGAGGACGAGAACCATGAAATGTTCCTCCTCTGGGCAAGCCCAGGTCCCAGATCCTGTTTTGCCTGTGAATAGGCTGCAGGGGCACGGTGAAGACCAGCAACAGATTTCAGGGCTGCCACCTTCCGTGTGGGACAAGGAGCCGGACGTGTGCCTTCTCGGAAACAGGCTCTGCCGAGGACGAGAGCCATGAGATGTTCCTCCTCTGGGCAAGCCCGGGTCCCAGATCCTGTTGTGCCTGTGAATAGGCTGCAGGGGGAGGGTGGAGACCAGCAACAGCTTTCAGGGCTGCCACCTTCCGTGTGGGACAAGGAGCCGGACGTGTGCCTTTCGGAAAGAGGCTCTGCCGAGGACGAGAACCATGAGATGTTCCTCCTCTGGGCAAGCCCGGGTCCCAGATCCTGTTGTGCCTGTGAATAGGCTGCAGGGGGAGGGTGAAGACCAGCAACAGCTTTCAGGGCTGCCACCTTCCGTGTGGGACAAGGAGCCAGACGTGTGCCTTTCGGAAAGAGGCTCTGCCGAGGACGAGAACCATGAGATGTTCCTCCTCTGGGCAAGCCCAGGTCCCAGATCCTGTTTTGCCTGTGAATAGGCTGCAGGGGGACGGTGAAGACCAGCAACATCTTTCAGGGCTGCCACCTTCCGTGTGGGACAAGGAGCCGGACGTGTGCCTTTTCGGAAAGAGACTCTGCCGAGGACGAGAGCCATGAGATGTTCCTCCTCTGGGCAAGCCCGGGTCCCAGATCCTGTTGTGCCTGTGAATAGGCTGCAGGGGGACGGTGAAGACCAGCAACATCTTTCCGGCCTGCCACCTTCCGTGTGGGACAAGGAGCCGGACGTGTGCCTTTCCTGAATCAGGCTCTGCCGAGGACGAGAGCCATGAGATGTTCCTCCTCTGGGCAAGCCCAGGTCCCAGATCCTGTTTTGCCTCTGAATAGGCTGCAGGGGGACGGTGAAGACCAGCAACAGCTTTCAGGGCTGCCACCTTCCGTGTAGGAAGAGGAGCCGGACGTGTGCCTTCTCGGAAACAGGCTCTGCCGAGGACGAGAGCCATGAGATGTTCCTCCTCTGGGCAAGCCCGGGTCCCAGATCCTGTTGTAGCTGTGAATAGGCTGCAGGTGGACGGTGAAGACCAGCAACAGCTTTCAGGGCTGCCACCTTCCGTGTGGGACAAGGAGCCAGACGTGTGCCTTTCGGAAAGAGGCTCTGCCGAGGACGAGAACCATGAGATGTTCCTCCTCTGGGCAAGCCCAGGTCCCAGATCCTGTTGTGCCTGTGAATAGGCTGCAGGGGGACGGTGAAGACCAGCAACAGCTTTCAGGGCTGCCACCTTCCGTGTTGGACAAGGAGCCGGACGAGTGCCTTTTCCGAAAGAGGCTCTGCCGAGGACGAGAGCCATGAGATGTTCCTCCTCTGGGCAAGCCCGGGTCCCAGATCCTGTTGTGCCTTTGAATAGGCTGCAGGGGGACGGTGAAGACCAGCAACATCTTTCAGGGCTGCCACCTTCCGTGTGGGACAAGGAGCCGGACGTGTGCCTTTTCGGAAAGAGGCTCTGCCGAGGACGAGAGCCATGAGATGTTCCTCCTCTGGGAAGCCCAGGTCCCAGATCCTGTTGTGCCTGTGAATAGGCTGCAGGGGGACGGTGAAGACCAGCAACATCTTTCCGGCCTGCCACCTTCCGTGTGGGACAAGGAGCCGGACGTGTGCCTTTCCTGAAACAGGCTCTGCCGAGGACGAGAGCCATGAGATGTTCCTCCTTTGGGCAATCCCGAGTCCCAGATCCTGTTTTGCCTCTGAATAGGCTGCAGGGGGACGGTGAAGACCAGCAACAGCTTTCAGGGCTGCCACCTTCCGTGTGGGAAGAGGAGCCGGACGTGTGCCTTCTCGGAAACAGGCTCTGCCGAGGACGAGAGCCATGAGATGTTCCTCCTCTGGGCAAGCCCGGGTGTCAGATCCTGTTGTAGCTGTGAATAGGCTGCAGGGGGACGGTGAAGACCAGCAACAGCTTTCAGGGCTGCCACCTTCCGTGTGGGACAAGGAGCCAGACATGTGCCTTTCGGAAAGAGGCTCTGCCGAGGACGAGAACCATGAGATGTTCCTCCTCTGGGCAAGCCCAGGTCCCAGATCCTGTTGTGCCTGTGAATAGGCTGCAGGGGGACGGTGAAGACCAGCAACATCTTTCCGGCCTGCCACCTTCCGTGTGGGACAAGGAGCCGGACGTGTGCCTTTTCGGAAAGAGGCTCTGCCGAGGACGAGAGCCATGAGATGTTCCTCCTTTGGGCAATCCCGAGTCCCAGATCCTGTTTTGCCTGTGAATAGGCTGCAGGGGGACGGTGAAGACCAGCAACAGCTTTCAGGGCTGCCACCTTACGTGTGGGACAAGGAGCCGGACGAGTGCCTTTTCCGAAAGAGGCTCTGCCGAGGAAGAGAGCCATGAGATGTTCCTCCTCTGGGCAAGCCCGGGTCCCAGATCCTGTTGTGCCTTTGAATAGGCTGCAGGGGGGCGGTGAAGACCAGCAACATCTTTCAGGGCTGCCACCTTCCGTGTGGGACAACGAGCCGGACGTGTGCCTTTTCGGAAAGAGGCTCTGCCGAGGACGAGAGCCATGAGATGTTCCTCCTCTGGGCAAGCCCAGGTCCCAGATCCTGTTGTGCTTGTGAATAGGCTGCAGGGGGACGGTGAAGACCAGCAACATCTTTCCGGCCTGCCACCTTCCGTGTGGGACAAGGAGCCGGACGTGTGCCTTTCCTGAAACAGGCTCTGCCGAGGACGAGAGCCATGAGATGTTCCTCCTCTGGGCAATCCCGAGTCCCAGATCCTGTTTTGCCTGTGAATAGGCTGCAGGGGGACGGTGAAGACCAGCAACAGCTTTCAGGGCTGCCACCTTCCGTGTGGGAAGAGGAGCCGGACGTGTGCCTTCTCGGAAACAGGCTCTGCCGAGGACGAGAGCCATGAGATGTTCCTCCTCTGGGCAAGCCCGGGTGTCAGATCCTGTTGTAGCTGTGAATAGGCTGCAGGGGGACGGTGAAGACCAGCAACAGCTTTCAGGGCTGCCACCTTCCGTGTGGGACAAGGAGCCAGACGTGTGCCTTTCGGAAAGAGGCTCTGCCGAGGACGAGAACCATGAGATGTTCCTCCTCTGGGCAAGCCCAGGTCCCAGATCCTGTTGTGCCTGTGAATAGGCTGCAGGGGGATGGTGAAGACCAGCAACAGCTTTCAGGGCTGCCACCTTCCGTGTAGGATGAGGAGCCGGACGTGTGCCTTCTCGGAAACAGGCTCTGCCGAGGACGAGAGCCATGAGATGTTCCTCCTCTGGGCAAGCCCGGGTCCCAGATCCTGTTGTAGCTGTGAATAGGCTGCAGGTGGACGGTGAAGACCAGCAACAGCTTTCAGGGCTGCCACCTTCCGTGTGGGACAAGGAGCCAGACGTGTGCCTTTCGGAAAGAGGCTCTGCCGAGGACGAGAGCCATGAGATGTTCCTCCTCTGGGCAAGCCCAGGTCCCAGATCCTGTTGTGCCTGTGAATAGGCTGCAGGGGGACGGTGAAGACCAGCAACAGCTTTCAGGGCTGCCACCTTACGTGTGGGACAAGGAGCCGGACGAGTGCCTTTTCGGAAAGAGGCTCTGCCGAGGACGAGAGCCATGAGATGTTCCTCCTCTGGGCAAGCCCGGGTCCCAGATCCTGTTGTGCCTTTGAATAGGCTGCAGGGGGACGGTGAAGACCAGCAACATCTTTCAGGGCTGCCACCTTCCGTGTGGGACAAGGAGCCGGACGTGTGCCTTTTCGGAAAGAGGCTCTGCCGAGGACGAGAGCCATGAGATGTTCCTCCTCTGGGCAAGCCCGGGTCCCAGATCCTGTTGTAGCTGTGAATAGGCTGCAGGTGGACGGTGAAGACCAGCAACAGCTTTCCGGCCTGCCACCTTCCGTGTGGGACAAGGAGCCAGACGTGTGCCTTTCGGAAAGAGGCTCTGCCGAGGACGAGAACCATGAGATGTTCCTCCTCTGGGCAAGCCCAGGTCCCAGATCCTGTTGTGCCTGTGAATAGGCTGCAGGGGGACGGTGAAGACCAGCAACAGCTTTCAGGGCTGCCACCTTCCGTGTGGGACAAGGAGCCGGACGAGTGCCTTTTCCGAAAGAGGCTCTGCCGAGGACGAGAGCCATGAGATGTTCCTCCTCTGGGCAAGCCCGGGTCCCAGATCCTGTTGTGCCTTTGAATAGGCTGCAGGGGGACGGTGAAGACCAGCAACATCTTTCAGGGCTGCCACCTTCCGTGTGGGACAAGGAGCCGGACGTGTGCCTTTTCGGAAAGAGGCTCTGCCGAGGACGAGAGCCATGAGATGTTCCTCCTCTGGGCAAGCCCAGGTCCCAGATCCTGTTGTGCTTGTGAATAGGCTGCAGGGGGACGGTGAAGACCAGCAACATCTTTCCGGCCTGCCACCTTCCGTGTGGGACAAGGAGCCGGACGTGTGCCTTTCCTGAAACAGGCTCTGCCGAGGACGAGAGCCATGAGATGTTCCTCCTTTGGGCAATCCCGAGTCCCAGATCCTGTTTTGCCTCTGAATAGGCTGCAGGGGGACGGTGAAGACCAGCAACAGCTTTCAGGGCTGCCACCTTCCGTGTGGGAAGAGGAGCCGGACGTGTGCCTTCTCGGAAACAGGCTCTGCCGAGGACGAGAGCCATGAGATGTTCCTCCTCTGGGCAAGCCCGGGTGTCAGATCCTGTTGTAGCTGTGAATAGGCTGCAGGGGGACGGTGAAGACCAGCAACAGCTTTCAGGGCTGCCACCTTCCGTGTGGGACAAGGAGCCAGACGTGTGCCTTTCGGAAAGAGGCTCTGCCGAGGACGAGAACCATGAGATGTTCCTCCTCTGGGCAAGCCCAGGTCCCAGATCCTGTTGTGCCTGTGAATAGGCTGCAGGGGGACGGTGAAGACCAGCAACAGCTTTCAGGGCTGCCACCTTCCGTGTGGGACAAGGAGCCGGACGAGTGCCTTTTCCGAAAGAGGCTCTGCCGAGGACGAGAGCCATGAGATGTTCCTCCTCTGGGCAAGCCCGGGTCCCAGATCCTGTTGTGCCTTTGAATAGGCTGCAGGGGGACGGTGAAGACCAGCAACATCTTTCAGGGCTGCCACCTTCCGTGTGGGACAAGGAGCCGGACGTGTGCCTTTTCGGAAAGAGGCTCTGCCGAGGACGAGAGCCATGAGATGTTCCTCCTCTGGGCAAGCCCAGGTCCCAGATCCTGTTGTGCTTGTGAATAGGCTGCAGGGGGACGGTGAAGACCAGCAACATCTTTCCGGCCTGCCACCTTCCGTGTGGGACAAGGAGCCGGACGTGTGCCTTTTCGGAAAGAGGCTCTGCCGAGGACGAGAGCCATGAGATGTTCCTCCTCTGGGCAAGCCCGGGTCCCAGATCCTGTTGTGCCTGTGAATAGGCTGCAGGGGGACGGTGAAGACCAGCAACAGCTTTCAGGGCTGCCACCTTCCGTGTAGGATGAGGAGCCGGACGTGTGCCTTCTCGGAAACAGGCTCTGCCGAGGACGAGAGCCATGAGATGTTCCTCCTCTGGGCAAGCCCGGGTCCCAGATCCTGTTGTGCCTGTGAATAGGCTGCAGGTGGACGGTGAAGACCAGCAACAGCTTTCAGGGCTGCCACCTTCCGTGTGGGACAAGGAGCCAGACGTGTGCCTTTCGGAAAGAGGCTCTGCCGAGGACGAGAACCATGAGATGTTCCTCCTCTGGGCAAGCCCAGGTCCCAGATCCTGTTGTGCCTGTGAATAGGCTGCAGGGGGACGGTGAAGACCAGCAACAGCTTTCAGGGCTGCCACCTTACGTGTGGGACAAGGAGCCGGACGAGTGCCTTTTCGGAAAGAGGCTCTGCCGAGGACGAGAGCCATGAGATGTTCCTCCTCTGGGCAAGCCCGGGTCCCAGATCCTGTTGTGCCTTTGAATAGGCTGCAGGGGGACGGTGAAGACCAGCAACATCTTTCAGGGCTGCCACCTTCTGTGTGGGACAAGGAGCCGGACGTGTGCCTTTTCGGAAAGAGGCTCTGCCGAGGACGAGAGCCATGAGATGTTCCTCCTCTGGGCAAGCCCAGGTCCCAGATCCTGTTGTGCCTGTGAATAGGCTGCAGGGGGACGGTGAAGACCAGCAACATCTTTCCGGCCTGCCACCTTCCGTGTGGGACAATGAGCCAGACGTGTGCCTTTCCTGAAACAGGCTCTGCCGAGGACGAGAGCCATGAGATGTTCCTCCTTTGGGCAATCCCGAGTCCCAGATCCTGTTTTGCCTCTGAATAGGCTGCAGGGGGACGGTGAAGACCAGCAACAGCTTTCAGGGCTGCCACCTTCCGTGTGGGAAGAGGAGCCGGACGTGTGCCTTCTCGGAAACAGGCTCTGCCGAGGACGAGAGCCATGAGATGTTCCTCCTCTGGGCAAGCCCGGGTCCCAGATCCTGTTGTAGCTGTGAATAGGCTGCAGGTGGACGGTGAAGACCAGCAACAGCTTTCAGGGCTGCCACCTTCCGTGTGGGACAAGGAGCCAGACGTGTGCCTTTCGGAAAGAGGCTCTGCCGAGGACGAGAACCATGAGATGTTCCTCCTCTGGGCAAGCCCAGGTCCCAGATCCTGTTGTGCCTGTGAATAGGCTGCAGGGGGACGGTGAAGACCAGCAACAGCTTTCAGGGCTGCCACCTTACGTGTGGGACAAGGAGCCGGACGAGTGCCTTTTCGGAAAGAGGCTCTGCCGAGGACGAGAGCCATGAGATGTTCCTCCTCTGGGCAAGCCCGGGTCCCAGATCCTGTTGTGCCTGTGAATAGGCTGCAGGGGGACGGTGAAGACCAGCAACATCTTTCAGGGCTGCCACCTTCTGTGTGGGACAAGGAGCCGGACGTGTGCCTTTTCGGAAAGAGGCTCTGCCGAGGACGAGAGCCATGAGATGTTCCTCCTCTGGGCAAGCCCAGGTCCCAGATCCTGTTGTGCCTGTGAATAGGCTGCAGGGGGACGGTGAAGACCAGCAACATCTTTCCGGCCTGCCACCTTCCGTGTGGGACAAGGAGCCAGACGTGTGCCTTTCCTGAAACAGGCTCTGCCGAGGACGAGAGCCATGAGATGTTCCTCCTTTGGGCAATCCCGAGTCCCAGATCCTGTTTTGCCTCTGAATAGGCTGCAGGGGGACGGTGAAGACCAGCAACAGCTTTCAGGGCTGCCACCTTCCGTGTGGGAAGAGGAGCCGGACGTGTGCCTTCTCGGAAACAGGCTCTGCCGAGGAAGAGAGCCATGAGATGTTCCTCCTCTGGGCAAGCCCGGGTGTCAGATCCTTTTGTAGCTGTGAATAGGCTGCAGGGGGACGGTGAAGACCAGCAACAGCTTTCAGGGCTGCCACCTTCCGTGTGGGACAAGGAGCCAGACGTGTGCCTTTCGGAAAGAGGCTCTGCCGAGGACGAGAACCATGAGATGTTCCTCCTCTGGGCAAGCCCAGGTCCCAGATCCTGTTGTGCCTATGAATAGGCTGCAGGGGGACGGTGAAGAGCAGCAACAGCTTTCAGGGCTGCCACCTTCCGTGTGGGACAAGGAGCCGGACGTGTGCCTTTTCCGAAAGAGGCTCTGCCGAGGACGAGAACCATGAGATGTTCCTCCTCTGGGCAAGCCCGGGTCCCAGATCCTGTTGTGCCTGTGAATAGGCTGCAGGGGGACGGTGAAGACCAGCAACAGCTTTCAGGGCTGCCACCTTCCGTGTGGGACAAGGAGCCAGACGTGTGCCTTTCGGAAAGAGGCTCTGCCGAGGACGAGAACCATGAGATGTTCCTCCTCTGGGCAAGCCCAGGTCCCAGATCCTGTTGTGCCTGTGAATAGGCTGCAGGGGGACGGTGAAGACCAGCAACATCTTTCCGGCCTGCCACCTTCCGTGTGGGACAAGGAGCCGGACGTGTGCCTTTTCGGAAAGAGGCTCTGCCGAGGACGAGAGCCATGAGATGTTCCTCCTTTGGGCAATCCCGAGTCCCAGATCCTGTTTTGCCTCTGAATAGGCTGCAGGGGGACGGTGAAGACCAGCAACAGCTTTCAGGGCTGCCACCTTACGTGTGGGACAAGGAGCCGTACGAGTGCCTTTTCCGAAAGAGGCTCTGCCGAGGAAGAGAGCCATGAGATGTTCCTCCTCTGGGCAAGCCCGGGTCCCAGATCCTGTTGTGCCTTTGAATAGGCTGCAGGGGGACGGTGAAGACCAGCAACATCTTTCAGGGCTGCCACCTTCCGTGTGGGACAACGAGCCGGACGTGTGCCTTTTCGGAAAGAGGCTCTGCCGAGGACGAGAGCCATGAGATGTTCCTCCTCTGGGCAAGCCCAGGTCCCAGATCCTGTTGTGCTTGTGAATAGGCTGCAGGGGGACGGTGAAGACCAGCAACATCTTTCCGGCCTGCCACCTTCCGTGTGGGACAAGGAGCCGGACGTGTGCCTTTCCTGAAACAGGCTCTGCCGAGGACGAGAGCCATGAGATGTTCCTCCTCTGGGCAATCCCGAGTCCCAGATCCTGTTTTGCCTCTGAATAGGCTGCAGGGGGACGGTGAAGACCAGCAACAGCTTTCAGGGCTGCCACCTTCCGTGTGGGAAGAGGAGCCGGACGTGTGCCTTCTCGGAAACAGGCTCTGCCGAGGACGAGAGCCATGAGATGTTCCTCCTCTGGGCAAGCCCGGGTGTCAGATCCTGTTGTAGCTGTGAATAGGCTGCAGGGGGACGGTGAAGACCAGCAACAGCTTTCAGGGCTGCCACCTTCCGTGTGGGACAAGGAGCCAGACGTGTGCCTTTCGGAAAGAGGCTCTGCCGAGGACGAGAACCATGAGATGTTCCTCCTCTGGGCAAGCCCAGGTCCCAGATCCTGTTGTGCCTGTGAATAGGCTGCAGGGGGACGGTGAAGACCAGCAACAGCTTTCAGGGCTGCCACCTTCCGTGTAGGATGAGGAGCCGGACGTGTGCCTTCTCGGAAACAGGCTCTGCCGAGGACGAGAGCCATGAGATGTTCCTCCTCTGGGCAAGCCCGGGTCCCAGATCCTGTTGTAGCTGTGAATAGGCTGCAGGTGGACGGTGAAGACCAGCAACAGCTTTCAGGGCTGCCACCTTCCGTGTGGGACAAGGAGCCAGACGTGTGCCTTTCGGAAAGAGGCTCTGCCGAGGACGAGAACCATGAGATGTTCCTCCTCTGGGCAAGCCCAGGTCCCAGATCCTGTTGTGCCTGTGAATAGGCTGCAGGGGGACGGTGAAGACCAGCAACAGCTTTCAGGGCTGCCACCTTACGTGTGGGACAAGGAGCCGGACGAGTGCCTTTTCCGAAAGAGGCTCTGCCGAGGACGAGAGCCATGAGATGTTCCTCCTCTGGGCAAGCCCGGGTCCCAGATCCTGTTGTGCCTTTGAATAGGCTGCAGGGGGACGGTGAAGACCAGCAACATCTTTCAGGGCTGCCACCTTCCGTGTGGGACAAGGAGCCGGACGTGTGCCTTTTCGGAAAGAGGCTCTGCCGAGGACGAGAGCCATGAGATGTTCCTCCTCTGGGCAAGCCCGGGTCCCAGATCCTGTTGTAGCTGTGAATAGGCTGCAGGTGGACGGTGAAGACCAGCAACAGCTTTCCGGCCTGCCACCTTCCGTGTGGGACAAGGAGCCAGACGTGTGCCTTTCGGAAAGAGGCTCTGCCGAGGACGAGAACCATGAGATGTTCCTCCTCTGGGCAAGCCCAGGTCCCAGATCCTGTTGTGCCTGTGAATAGGCTGCAGGGGGACGGTGAAGACCAGCAACAGCTTTCAGGGCTGCCACCTTCCGTGTGGGACAAGGAGCCGGACGAGTGCCTTTTCCGAAAGAGGCTCTGCCGAGGACGAGAGCCATGAGATGTTCCTCCTCTGGGCAAGCCCGGGTCCCAGATCCTGTTGTGCCGTTGAATAGGCTGCAGGGGGACGGTGAAGACCAGCAACATCTTTCAGGGCTGCCACCTTCCGTGTGGGACAAGGAGCCGGACGTGTGCCTTTTCGGAAAGAGGCTCTGCCGAGGACGAGAGCCATGAGATGTTCCTCCTCTGGGCAAGCCCAGGTCCCAGATCCTGTTGTGCTTGTGAATAGGCTGCAGGGGGACGGTGAAGACCAGCAACATCTTTCCGGCCTGCCACCTTCCGTGTGGGACAAGGAGCCGGACGTGTGCCTTTCCTGAAACAGGCTCTGCCGAGGACGAGAGCCATGAGATGTTCCTCCTTTGGGCAATCCCGAGTCCCAGATCCTGTTTTGCCTCTGAATAGGCTGCAGGGGGACGGTGAAGACCAGCAACAGCTTTCAGGGCTGCCACCTTCCGTGTGGGAAGAGGAGCCGGACGTGTGCCTTCTCGGAAACAGGCTCTGCCGAGGACGAGAGCCATGAGATGTTCCTCCTCTGGGCAAGCCCGGGTGTCAGATCCTGTTGTAGCTGTGAATAGGCTGCAGGGGGACGGTGAAGACCAGCAACAGCTTTCAGGGCTGCCACCTTCCGTGTGGGACAAGGAGCCAGACGTGTGCCTTTCGGAAAGAGGCTCTGCCGAGGACGAGAACCATGAGATGTTCCTCCTCTGGGCAAGCCCAGGTCCCAGATCCTGTTATGCCTGTGAATAGGCTGCAGGGGGACGGTGAAGACCAGCAACAGCTTTCAGGGCTGCCACCTTCCGTGTGGGACAAGGAGCCGGACGAGTGCCTTTTCCGAAAGAGGCTCTGCCGAGGACGAGAGCCATGAGATGTTCCTCCTCTGGGCAAGCCCGGGTCCCAGATCCTGTTGTGCCTTTGAATAGGCTGCAGGGGGACGGTGAAGACCAGCAACATCTTTCAGGGCTGCCACCTTCCGTGTGGGACAAGGAGCCGGACGTGTGCCTTTTCGGAAAGAGGCTCTGCCGAGGACGAGAGCCATGAGATGTTCCTCCTCTGGGCAAGCCCAGGTCCCAGATCCTGTTGTGCTTGTGAATAGGCTGCAGGGGGACGGTGAAGACCAGCAACATCTTTCCGGCCTGCCACCTTCCGTGTGGGACAAGGAGCCGGACGTGTGCCTTTCCTGAAACAGGCTCTGCCGAGGACGAGAGCCATGAGATGTTCCTCCTTTGGGCAATCCCGAGTCCCAGATCCTGTTTTGCCTCTGAATAGGCTGCAGGGGGACGGTGAAGACCAGCAACAGCTTTCAGGGCTGCCACCTTACGTGTGGGAAGAGGAGCCGGACGTGTGCCTTCTCGGAAACAGGCTCTGCCGAGGACGAGAGCCATGAGATGTTCCTCCTCTGGGCAAGCCCGGGTGTCAGATCCTGTTGTAGCTGTGAATAGGCTGCAGGGGGACGGTGAAGACCAGCAACAGCTTTCAGGGCTGCCACCTTCCGTGTGGGACAAGGAGCCAGACGTGTGCCTTTCGGAAAGAGGCTCTGCCGAGGACGAGAACCATGAGATGTTCCTCCTCTGGGCAAGCCCAGGTCCCAGATCCTGTTGTGCCTGTGAATAGGCTGCAGGGGGACGGTGAAGACCAGCAACAGCTTTCAGGGCTGCCACCTTCCGTGTAGGATGAGGAGCCGGACGTGTGCCTTCTCGGAAACAGGCTCTGCCGAGGACGAGAGCCATGAGATGTTCCTCCTCTGGGCAAGCCCGGGTCCCAGATCCTGTTGTAGCTGTGAATAGGCTGCAGGTGGACGGTGAAGACCAGCAACAGCTTTCAGGGCTGCCACCTTCCGTGTGGGACAAGGAGCCAGACGTGTGCCTTTCGGAAAGAGGCTCTGCCGAGGACGAGAACCATGAGATGTTCCTCCTCTGGGCAAGCCCAGGTCCCAGATCCTGTTGTGCCTGTGAATAGGCTGCAGGGGGACGGTGAAGACCAGCAACAGCTTTCAGGGCTGCCACCTTACGTGTGGGACAAGGAGCCGGACGAGTGCCTTTTCGGAAAGAGGCTCTGCCGAGGACGAGAGCCATGAGATGTTCCTCCTCTGGGCAAGCCCGGGTCCCAGATCCTGTTGTGCCTTTGAATAGGCTGCAGGGGGACGGTGAAGACCAGCAACATCTTTCAGGGCTGCCACCTTCCGTGTGGGACAAGGAGCCGGACGTGTGCCTTTTCGGAAAGAGGCTCTGCCGAGGACGAGAGCCATGAGATGTTCCTCCTCTGGGCAAGCCCAGGTCCCAGATCCTGTTGTGCTTGTGAATAGGCTGCAGGGGGACGGTGAAGACCAGCAACATCTTTCCGGCCTGCCACCTTCCGTGTGGGACAAGGAGCCGGACGTGTGCCTTTCCTGAAACAGGCTCTGCCGAGGACGAGAGCCATGAGATGTTCCTCCTTTGGGCAATCCCGAGTCCCAGATCCTGTTTTGCCTCTGAATAGGCTGCAGGGGGACGGTGAAGACCAGCAACAGCTTTCAGGGCTGCCACCTTCCGTGTGGGAAGAGGAGCCGGACGTGTGCCTTCTCGGAAACAGGCTCTGCCGAGGACGAGAGCCATGAGATGTTCCTCCTCTGGGCAAGCCCGGGTGTCAGATCCTGTTGTAGCTGTGAATAGGCTGCAGGGGGACGGTGAAGACCAGCAACAGCTTTCAGGGCTGCCACCTTCCGTGTGGGACAAGGAGCCAGACGTGTGCCTTTCGGAAAGAGGCTCTGCCGAGGACGAGAACCATGAGATGTTCCTCCTCTGGGCAAGCCCAGGTCCCAGATCCTGTTATGCCTGTGAATAGGCTGCAGGGGGACGGTGAAGACCAGCAACAGCTTTCAGGGCTGCCACCTTCCGTGTGGGACAAGGAGCCGGACGAGTGCCTTTTCCGAAAGAGGCTCTGCCGAGGACGAGAGCCATGAGATGTTCCTCCTCTGGGCAAGCCCGGGTCCCAGATCCTGTTGTGCCTTTGAATAGGCTGCAGGGGGACGGTGAAGACCAGCAACATCTTTCAGGGCTGCCACCTTCCGTGTGGGACAAGGAGCCGGACGTGTGCCTTTTCGGAAAGAGGCTCTGCCGAGGACGAGAGCCATGAGATGTTCCTCCTCTGGGCAAGCCCAGGTCCCAGATCCTGTTGTGCTTGTGAATAGGCTGCAGGGGGACGGTGAAGACCAGCAACATCTTTCCGGCCTGCCACCTTCCGTGTGGGACAAGGAGCCGGACGTGTGCCTTTCCTGAAACAGGCTCTGCCGAGGACGAGAGCCATGAGATGTTCCTCCTTTGGGCAATCCCGAGTCCCAGATCCTGTTTTGCCTCTGAATAGGCTGCAGGGGGACGGTGAAGACCAGCAACAGCTTTCAGGGCTGCCACCTTACGTGTGGGAAGAGGAGCCGGACGTGTGCCTTCTCGGAAACAGGCTCTGCCGAGGACGAGAGCCATGAGATGTTCCTCCTCTGGGCAAGCCCGGGTGTCAGATCCTGTTGTAGCTGTGAATAGGCTGCAGGGGGACGGTGAAGACCAGCAACAGCTTTCAGGGCTGCCACCTTCCGTGTGGGACAAGGAGCCAGACGTGTGCCTTTCGGAAAGAGGCTCTGCCGAGGACGAGAACCATGAGATGTTCCTCCTCTGGGCAAGCCCAGGTCCCAGATCCTGTTGTGCCTGTGAATAGGCTGCAGGGGGACGGTGAAGACCAGCAACAGCTTTCAGGGCTGCCACCTTCCGTGTAGGATGAGGAGCCGGACGTGTGCCTTCTCGGAAACAGGCTCTGCCGAGGACGAGAGCCATGAGATGTTCCTCCTCTGGGCAAGCCCGGGTCCCAGATCCTGTTGTAGCTGTGAATAGGCTGCAGGTGGACGGTGAAGACCAGCAACAGCTTTCAGGGCTGCCACCTTCCGTGTGGGACAAGGAGCCAGACGTGTGCCTTTCGGAAAGAGGCTCTGCCGAGGACGAGAACCATGAGATGTTCCTCCTCTGGGCAAGCCCAGGTCCCAGATCCTGTTGTGCCTGTGAATAGGCTGCAGGGGGACGGTGAAGACCAGCAACAGCTTTCAGGGCTGCCACCTTACGTGTGGGACAAGGAGCCGGACGAGTGCCTTTTCGGAAAGAGGCTCTGCCGAGGACGAGAGCCATGAGATGTTCCTCCTCTGGGCAAGCCCGGGTCCCAGATCCTGTTGTGCCTGTGAATAGGCTGCAGGGGGACGGTGAAGACCAGCAACATCTTTCAGGGCTGCCACCTTCCGTGTGGGACAAGGAGCCGGACGTGTGCCTTTTCGGAAAGAGGCTCTGCCGAGGACGAGAGCCATGAGATGTTCCTCCTCTGGGCAAGCCCGGGTCCCAGATCCTGTTGTAGCTGTGAATAGGCTGCAGGTGGACGGTGAAGACCAGCAACAGCTTTCCGGCCTGCCACCTTCCGTGTGGGACAAGGAGCCAGACGTGTGCCTTTCGGAAAGAGGCTCTGCCGAGGACGAGAACCATGAGATGTTCCTCCTCTGGGCAAGCCCAGGTCCCAGATCCTGTTGTGCCTGTGAATAGGCTGCAGGGGGACGGTGAAGACCAGCAACAGCTTTCAGGGCTGCCACCTTCCGTGTGGGACAAGGAGCCGGACGAGTGCCTTTTCCGAAAGAGGCTCTGCCGAGGACGAGAGCCATGAGATGTTCCTCCTCTGGGCAAGCCCGGGTCCCAGATCCTGTTGTGCCTTTGAATAGGCTGCAGGGGGACGGTGAAGACCAGCAACATCTTTCAGGGCTGCCACCTTCCGTGTGGGACAAGGAGCCGGACGTGTGCCTTTTCGGAAAGAGGCTCTGCCGAGGACGAGAGCCATGAGATGTTCCTCCTCTGGGCAAGCCCAGGTCCCAGATCCTGTTGTGCTTGTGAATAGGCTGCAGGGGGACGGTGAAGACCAGCAACATCTTTCCGGCCTGCCACCTTCCGTGTGGGACAAGGAGCCGGACGTGTGCCTTTCCTGAAACAGGCTCTGCCGAGGACGAGAGCCATGAGATGTTCCTCCTTTGGGCAATCCCGAGTCCCAGATCCTGTTTTGCCTCTGAATAGGCTGCAGGGGGACGGTGAAGACCAGCAACAGCTTTCAGGGCTGCCACCTTCCGTGTGGGAAGAGGAGCCGGACGTGTGCCTTCTCGGAAACAGGCTCTGCCGAGGACGAGAGCCATGAGATGTTCCTCCTCTGGGCAAGCCCGGGTGTCAGATCCTGTTGTAGCTGTGAATAGGCTGCAGGGGGACGGTGAAGACCAGCAACAGCTTTCAGGGCTGCCACCTTCCGTGTGGGACAAGGAGCCAGACGTGTGCCTTTCGGAAAGAGGCTCTGCCGAGGACGAGAACCATGAGATGTTCCTCCTCTGGGCAAGCCCAGGTCCCAGATCCTGTTGTGCCTGTGAATAGGCTGCAGGGGGACGGTGAAGACCAGCAACAGCTTTCAGGGCTGCCACCTTCCGTGTGGGACAAGGAGCCGGACGAGTGCCTTTTCCGAAAGAGGCTCTGCCGAGGACGAGAGCCATGAGATGTTCCTCCTCTGGGCAAGCCCGGGTCCCAGATCCTGTTGTGCCTTTGAATAGGCTGCAGGGGGACGGTGAAGACCAGCAACATCTTTCAGGGCTGCCACCTTCCGTGTGGGACAAGGAGCCGGACGTGTGCCTTTTCGGAAAGAGGCTCTGCCGAGGACGAGAGCCATGAGATGTTCCTCCTCTGGGCAAGCCCAGGTCCCAGATCCTGTTGTGCTTGTGAATAGGCTGCAGGGGGACGGTGAAGACCAGCAACATCTTTCCGGCCTGCCACCTTCCGTGTGGGACAAGGAGCCGGACGTGTGCCTTTCCTGAAACAGGCTCTGCCGAGGACGAGAGCCATGAGATGTTCCTCCTTTGGGCAATCCCGAGTCCCAGATCCTGTTTTGCCTCTGAATAGGCTGCAGGGGGACGGTGAAGACCAGCAACAGCTTTCAGGGCTGCCACCTTCCGTGTGGGAAGAGGAGCCGGACGTGTGCCTTCTCGGAAACAGGCTCTGCCGAGGACGAGAGCCATGAGATGTTCCTCCTCTGGGCAAGCCCGGGTGTCAGATCCTGTTGTAGCTGTGAATAGGCTGCAGGGGGACGGTGAAGACCAGCAACAGCTTTCAGGGCTGCCACCTTCCGTGTGGGACAAGGAGCCAGACGTGTGCCTTTCGGAAAGAGGCTCTGCCGAGGACGAGAACCATGAGATGTTCCTCCTCTGGGCAAGCCCAGGTCCCAGATCCTGTTGTGCCTGTGAATAGGCTGCAGGGGGACGGTGAAGACCAGCAACAGCTTTCAGGGCTGCCACCTTCCGTGTAGGATGAGGAGCCGGACGTGTGCCTTCTCGGAAACAGGCTCTGCCGAGGACGAGAGCCATGAGATGTTCCTCCTCTGGGCAAGCCCGGGTCCCAGATCCTGTTGTAGCTGTGAATAGGCTGCAGGGGGACGGTGAAGACCAGCAACAGCTTTCAGGGCTGCCACCTTCCGTGTGGGACAAGGAGCCAGACGTGTGCCTTTCGGAAAGAGGCTCTGCCGAGGACGAGAACCATGAGATGTTCCTCCTCTGGGCAAGCCCAGGTCCCAGATCCTGTTGTGCCTGTGAATAGGCTGCAGGGGGACGGTGAAGACCAGCAACAGCTTTCAGGGCTGCCACCTTACGTGTGGGACAAGGAGCCGGACGAGTGCCTTTTCGGAAAGAGGCTCTGCCGAGGACGAGAGCCATGAGATGTTCCTCCTCTGGGCAAGCCCGGGTCCCAGATCCTGTTGTGCCTTTGAATAGGCTGCAGGGGGACGGTGAAGACCAGCAACATCTTTCAGGGCTGCCACCTTCTGTGTGGGACAAGGAGTCGGACGTGTGCCTTTTCGGAAAGAGGCTCTGCCGAGGACGAGAGCCATGAGATGTTCCTCCTCTGGGCAAGCCCAGGTCCCAGATCCTGTTGTGCCTGTGAATAGGCTGCAGGGGGACGGTGAAGACCAGCAACATCTTTCCGGCCTGCCACCTTCCGTGTGGGACAAGGAGCCAGACGTGTGCCTTTCCTGAAACAGGCTCTGCCGAGGACGAGAGCCATGAGATGTTCCTCCTTTGGGCAATCCCGAGTCCCAGATCCTGTTTTGCCTCTGAATAGGCTGCAGGGGGACGGTGAAGACCAGCAACAGCTTTCAGGGCTGCCACCTTCCGTGTGGGAAGAGGAGCCGGACGTGTGCCTTCTCGGAAACAGGCTCTGCCGAGGAAGAGAGCCATGAGATGTTCCTCCTCTGGGCAAGCCCGGGTGTCAGATCCTGTTGTAGCTGTGAATAGGCTGCAGGGGGACGGTGAAGACCAGCAACAGCTTTCAGGGCTGCCACCTTCCGTGTGGGACAAGGAGCCGGACGTGTGCCTTTTCCGAAAGAGGCTCTGCCGAGGACGAGAACCATGAGATGTTCCTCCTCTGGGCAAGCCCGGGTCCCAGATCCTGTTGTGCCTGTGAATAGGCTGCAGGGGGACGGTGAAGACCAGCAACAGCTTTCAGGGCTGCCACCTTCCGTGTGGGACAAGGAGCCGGACGAGTGCCTTTTCCGAAAGAGGCTCTGCCGAGGACGAGAGCCATGAGATGTTCCTCCTCTGGGCAAGCCCGGGTCCCAGATCCTGTTGTGCCTTTGAATAGGCTGCAGGGGGACGGTGAAGACCAGCAACATCTTTCAGGGCTGCCACCTTCCGTGTGGGACAAGGAGCCGGACGTGTGCCTTTTCGGAAAGAGGCTCTGCCGAGGACGAGAGCCATGAGATGTTCCTCCTCTGGGCAAGCCCAGGTCCCAGATCCTGTTGTGCTTGTGAATAGGCTGCAGGGGGACGGTGAAGACCAGCAACATCTTTCCGGCCTGCCACCTTCCGTGTGGGACAAGGAGCCGGACGTGTGCCTTTCCTGAAACAGGCTCTGCCGAGGACGAGAGCCATGAGATGTTCCTCCTTTGGGCAATCCCGAGTCCCAGATCCTGTTTTGCCTCTGAATAGGCTGCAGGGGGACGGTGAAGACCAGCAACAGCTTTCAGGGCTGCCACCTTCCGTGTGGGAAGAGGAGCCGGACGTGTGCCTTCTCGGAAACAGGCTCTGCCGAGGACGAGAGCCATGAGATGTTCCTCCTCTGGGCAAGCCCGGGTGTCAGATCCTGTTGTAGCTGTGAATAGGCTGCAGGGGGACGGTGAAGACCAGCAACAGCTTTCAGGGCTGCCACCTTCCGTGTGGGACAAGGAGCCAGACGTGTGCCTTTCGGAAAGAGGCTCTGCCGAGGACGAGAACCATGAGATGTTCCTCCTCTGGGCAAGCCCAGGTCCCAGATCCTGTTGTGCCTGTGAATAGGCTGCAGGGGGACGGTGAAGACCAGCAACAGCTTTCAGGGCTGCCACCTTACGTGTGGGATAAGGAGCCGGACGAGTGCCTTTTCCGAAAGAGGCTCTGCCGAGGACGAGAGCCATGAGATGTTCCTCCTCTGGGCAAGCCCGGGTCCCAGATCCTGTTGTGCCTTTGAATAGGCTGCAGGGGGACGGTGAAGACCAGCAACATCTTTCAGGGCTGCCACCTTCCGTGTGGGACAACGAGCCGGACGTGTGCCTTTTCGGAAAGAGGCTCTGCCGAGGACGAGAGCCATGAGATGTTCCTCCTCTGGGCAAGCCCAGGTCCCAGATCCTGTTGTGCTTGTGAATAGGCTGCAGGGGGACGGTGAAGACCAGCAACATCTTTCCGGCCTGCCACCTTCCGTGTGGGACAAGGAGCCGGACGTGTGCCTTTCCTGAAACAGGCTCTGCCGAGGACGAGAGCCATGAGATGTTCCTCCTTTGGGCAATCCCGAGTCCCAGATCCTGTTTTGCCTCTGAATAGGCTGCAGGGGGACGGTGAAGACCAGCAACAGCTTTCAGGGCTGCCACCTTCCGTGTGGGAAGAGGAGCCGGACGTGTGCCTTCTCGGAAACAGGCTCTGCCGAGGACGAGAGCCATGAGATGTTCCTCCTCTGGGCAAGCCCGGGTGTCAGATCCTGTTGTAGCTGTGAATAGGCTGCAGGGGGACGGTGAAGACCAGCAACAGCTTTCAGGGCTGCCACCTTCCGTGTGGGACAAGGAGCCAGACGTGTGCCTTTCGGAAAGAGGCTCTGCCGAGGACGAGAACCATGAGATGTTCCTCCTCTGGGCAAGCCCAGGTCCCAGATCCTGTTGTGCCTGTGAATAGGCTGCAGGGGGACGGTGAAGACCAGCAACAGCTTTCAGGGCTGCCACCTTCCGTGTAGGATGAGGAGCCGGACGTGTGCCTTCTCGGAAACAGGCTCTGCCGAGGACGAGAGCCATGAGATGTTCCTCCTCTGGGCAAGCCCGGGTCCCAGATCCTGTTGTAGCTGTGAATAGGCTGCAGGTGGACGGTGAAGACCAGCAACAGCTTTCAGGGCTGCCACCTTCCGTGTGGGACAAGGAGCCAGACGTGTGCCTTTCGGAAAGAGGCTCTGCCGAGGACGAGAACCATGAGATGTTCCTCCTCTGGGCAAGCCCAGGTCCCAGATCCTGTTGTGCCTGTGAATAGGCTGCAGGGGGACGGTGAAGACCAGCAACAGCTTTCAGGGCTGCCACCTTACGTGTGGGACAAGGAGCCGGACGAGTGCCTTTTCCGAAAGAGGCTCTGCCGAGGACGAGAGCCATGAGATGTTCCTCCTCTGGGCAAGCCCGGGTCCCAGATCCTGTTGTGCCTTTGAATAGGCTGCAGGGGGACGGTGAAGACCAGCAACATCTTTCAGGGCTGCCACCTTCTGTGTGGGACAAGGAGCCGGACGTGTGCCTTTTCGGAAAGAGGCTCTGCCGAGGACGAGAGCCATGAGATGTTCCTCCTCTGGGCAAGCCCGGGTCCCAGATCCTGTTGTGCCTTTGAATAGGCTGCAGGGGGACGGTGAAGACCAGCAACATCTTTCAGGGCTGCCACCTTCCGTGTGGGACAAGGAGCCGGACGTGTGCCTTTCCTGAAACAGGCTCTGCCGAGGACGAGAGCCATGAGATGTTCCTCCTCTGGGCAATCCCGAGTCCCAGATCCTGTTTTGCCTCTGAATAGGCTGCAGGGGGACGGTGAAGACCAGCAACAGCTTTCAGGGCTGCCACCTTCCGTGTGGGAAGAGGAGCCGGACGTGTGCCTTCTCGGAAACAGGCTCTGCCGAGGACGAGAGCCATGAGATGTTCCTCCTCTGGGCAAGCCCGGGTGTCAGATCCTGTTGTAGCTGTGAATAGGCTGCAGGGGGACGGTGAAGACCAGCAACAGCTTTCAGGGCTGCCACCTTCCGTGTGGGACAAGGAGCCAGACGTGTGCCTTTCGGAAAGAGGCTCTGCCGAGGACGAGAACCATGAGATGTTCCTCCTCTGGGCAAGCCCAGGTCCCAGATCCTGTTGTGCCTATGAATAGGCTGCAGGGGGACGGTGAAGACCAGCAACAGCTTTCAGGGCTGCCACCTTCCGTGTGGGAAAAGGAGCCGGACGTGTGCCTTTTCCGAAAGAGGCTCTGCCGAGGACGAGAACCATGAGATGTTCCTCCTCTGGCCAAGCCCGGGTCCCAGATCCTGTTGTGCCTGTGAATAGGCTGCAGGGGGACGGTGAAGACCAGCAACAGCTTTCAGGGCTGCCACCTTCCGTGTGGGACAAGGAGCCGGACGAGTGCCTTTTCCGAAAGAGGCTCTGCCGAGGACGAGAGCCATGAGATGTTCCTCCTCTGGGCAAGCCCGGGTCCCAGATCCTGTTGTGCCTTTGAATAGGCTGCAGGGGGACGGTGAAGACCAGCAACATCTTTCAGGGCTGCCACCTTCCGTGTGGGACAAGGAGCCGGACGTGTGCCTTTTCGGAAAGAGGCTCTGCCGAGGACGAGAGCCATGAGATGTTCCTCCTCTGGGCAAGCCCAGGTCCCAGATCCTGTTGTGCTTGTGAATAGGCTGCAGGGGGACGGTGAAGACCAGCAACATCTTTCCGGCCTGCCACCTTCCGTGTGGGACAAGGAGCCGGACGTGTGCCTTTCCTGAAACAGGCTCTGCCGAGGACGAGAGCCATGAGATGTTCCTCCTTTGGGCAATCCCGAGTCCCAGATCCTGTTTTGCCTCTGAATAGGCTGCAGGGGGACGGTGAAGACCAGCAACAGCTTTCAGGGCTGCCACCTTACGTGTGGGAAGAGGAGCCGGACGTGTGCCTTCTCGGAAACAGGCTCTGCCGAGGACGAGAGCCATGAGATGTTCCTCCTCTGGGCAAGCCCGGGTGTCAGATCCTGTTGTAGCTGTGAATAGGCTGCAGGGGGACGGTGAAGACCAGCAACAGCTTTCAGGGCTGCCACCTTCCGTGTGGGACAAGGAGCCAGACGTGTGCCTTTCGGAAAGAGGCTCTGCCGAGGACGAGAACCATGAGATGTTCCTCCTCTGGGCAAGCCCAGGTCCCAGATCCTGTTGTGCCTGTGAATAGGCTGCAGGGGGACGGTGAAGACCAGCAACAGCTTTCAGGGCTGCCACCTTCCGTGTAGGATGAGGAGCCGGACGTGTGCCTTCTCGGAAACAGGCTCTGCCGAGGACGAGAGCCATGAGATGTTCCTCCTCTGGGCAAGCCCGGGTCCCAGATCCTGTTGTAGCTGTGAATAGGCTGCAGGTGGACGGTGAAGACCAGCAACAGCTTTCAGGGCTGCCACCTTCCGTGTGGGACAAGGAGCCAGACGTGTGCCTTTCGGAAAGAGGCTCTGCCGAGGACGAGAACCATGAGATGTTCCTCCTCTGGGCAAGCCCAGGTCCCAGATCCTGTTGTGCCTGTGAATAGGTTGCAGGGGGACGGTGAAGACCAGCAACAGCTTTCAGGGCTGCCACCTTACGTGTGGGACAAGGAGCCGGACGAGTGCCTTTTCGGAAAGAGGCTCTGCCGAGGACGAGAGCCATGAGATGTTCCTCCTCTGGGCAAGCCCGGGTCCCAGATCCTGTTGTGCCTTTGAATAGGCTGCAGGGGGACGGTGAAGACCAGCAACATCTTTCAGGGCTGCCACCTTCCGTGTGGGACAAGGAGCCGGACGTGTGCCTTTTCGGAAAGAGGCTCTGCCGAGGACGAGAGCCATGAGATGTTCCTCCTCTGGGCAAGCCCAGATCCCAGATCCTGTTGTGCCTGTGAATAGGCTGCAGGGGGACGGTGAAGACCAGCAACATCTTTCCGGCCTGCCACCTTCCGTGTGGGACAAGGAGCCAGACGTGTGCCTTTCCTGAAACAGGCTCTGCCGAGGACGAGAGCCATGAGATGTTCCTCCTTTGGGCAATCCCGAGTCCCAGATCCTGTTTTGCCTCTGAATAGGCTGCAGGGGGACGGTGAAGACCAGCAACAGCTTTCCGGCCTGCCACCTTCCGTGTGGGAAGAGGAGCCGGACGTGTGCCTTCTCGGAAACAGGCTCTGCCGAGGACGAGAGCCATGAGATGTTCCTCCTCTGGGCAAGCCCGGGTGTCAGATCCTGTTGTAGCTGTGAATAGGCTGCAGGGGGACGGTGAAGACCAGCAACAGCTTTCAGGGCTGCCACCTTCGGTGTGGGACAAGGAGCCAGACGTGTGCCTTTCGGAAAGAGGCTCTGCCGAGGACGAGAACCATGAGATGTTCCTCCTCTGGGCAAGCCCAGGTCCCAGATCCTGTTGTGCCTATGAATAGGCTGCAGGGGGACGGTGAAGACCAGCAACAGCTTTCAGGGCTGCCACCTTCCGTGTGGGACAAGGAGCCGGACGTGTGCCTTTCGGAAAGAGGCTCTGCCGAGGACGAGAACCATGAGATGTTCCTCCTCTGGGCAAGCCCGGGTCCCAGATCCTGTTGTGCCTGTGAATAGGCTGCAGGGGGACGGTGAAGACCAGCAACAGCTTTCAGGGCTGCCACCTTCCGTGTGGGACAAGGAGCCGGACGAGTGCCTTTTCCGAAAGAGGCTCTGCCGAGGACGAGAGCCATGAGATGTTCCTCCTCTGGGCAAGCCCGGGTCCCAGATCCTGTTGTGCCTTTGAATAGGCTGCAGGGGGACGGTGAAGACCAGCAACATCTTTCAGGGCTGCCACCTTCCGTGTGGGACAAGGAGCCGGACGTGTGCCTTTTCGGAAAGAGGCTCTGCCGAGGACGAGAGCCATGAGATGTTCCTCCTCTGGGCAAGCCCAGGTCCCAGATCCTGTTGTGCCTGTGAATAGGCTGCAGGGGGACGGTGAAGACCAGCAACATCTTTCCGGCCTGCCACCTTCCGTGTGGGACAAGGAGCCGGACGTGTGCCTTTCCTGAAACAGGCTCTGCCGAGGACGAGAGCCATGAGATGTTCCTCCTCTGGGCAATCCCGAGTCCCAGATCCTGTTTTGCCTCTGAATAGGCTGCAGGGGGACGGTGAAGACCAGCAACAGCTTTCAGGGCTGCCACCTTCCGTGTGGGAAGAGGAGCCGGACGTGTGCCTTCTCGGAAACAGGCTCTGCCGAGGACGAGAACCATGAGATGTTCCTCCTCTGGGCAAGCCCGGGTGTCAGATCCTGTTGTAGCTGTGAATAGGCTGCAGGGGGACGGTGAAGACCAGCAACAGCTTTCAGGGCTGCCACCTTCCGTGTGGGACAAGGAGCCGGACGTGTGCCTTTCGGAAAGAGGCTCTGCCGAGGACGAGAACCATGAGATGTTCCTCCTCTGGGCAAGCCCAGGTCCCAGATCCTGTTGTGCCTGTGAATAGGCTGCAGGGGGACGGTGAAGACCAGCAACAGCTTTCAGGGCTGCCACCTTCCGTGTAGGAAGAGGAGCCGGACGTGTGCCTTCTCGGAAACAGGCTCTGCCGAGGACGAGAGCCATGAGATGTTCCTCCTCTGGGCAAGCCCGGGTCCCAGATCCTGTTGTAGCTGTGAATAGGCTGCAGGGGGACGGTGAAGACCAGCAACAGCTTTCAGGGCTGCCACCTTCCGTGTGGGACAAGGAGCCAGACGTGTGCCTTTCAGAAAGAGGCTCTGCCGAGGACGAGAACCATGAGATGTTCCTCCTCTGGGCAAGCCCAGGTCCCAGATCCTGTTGTGCCTGTGAATAGGCTGCAGGGGGACGGTGAAGACCAGCAACAGCTTTCAGGGCTGCCACCTTACGTGTGGGACAAGGAGCCGGACGAGTGCCTTTTCCGAAAGAGGCTCTGCCGAGGACGAGAGCCATGAGATGTTCCTCCTCTGGGCAAGCCCGGGTCCCAGATCCTGTTGTGCCTTTGAATAGGCTGCAGGGGGATGGTGAAGACCAGCAACAGCTTTCAGGGCTGCCACCTTCCGTGTGGGACAAGGAGCCGGACGTGTGCCTTTTCGGAAAGAGGCTCTGCCGAGGACGAGAGCCATGAGATGTTCCTCCTCTGGGCAAGCCCAGGTCCCAGATCCTGTTGTGCCTGTGAATAGGCTGCAGGGGGACGGTGAAGACCAGCAACAGCTTTCAGGGCTGCCACCTTCCGTGTGGGACAAGGAGCCGGACGTGTGCCTTCTCGGAAACAGGCTCTGCCGAGGACGAGAGCCATGAGATGTTCCTCCTTTGGGCAATCCCGAGTCCCAGATCCTGTTTTGCCTCTGAATAGGCTGCAGGGGGACGGTGAAGACCAGCAACAGCTTTCAGGGCTGCCACCTTCCGTGTGGGAAGAGGAGCCGGACGTGTGCCTTCTCGGAAACAGGCTCTGCCGAGGACGAGAGCCATGAGATGTTCCTCCTCTGGGCAATCCCGGGTCCCAGATCCTGTTGTAGCTGTGAATAGGCTGCAGGGGGACGGTGAAGACCAGCAACAGCTTTCAGGGCTGCCACCTTCCGTGTGGGACAAGGAGCCAGACGTGTGCCTTTCGGAAAGAGGCTCTGCCGAGGACGAGAACCATGAGATGTTCCTCCTCTTGGCAAGCCCAGGTCCCAGATCCTGTTGTGCCTGTGAATAGGCTGCAGGGGGACGGTGAAGACCAGCAACAGCTTTCAGGGCTGCCACCTTCCGTGTGGGACAAGGAGCCGGACGTGTGCCTTTTCCGAAAGAGGCTCTGCCGAGGACGAGAGCCATGAGATGTTCCTCCTCTGGGCAAGCCCGGGTCCCAGATCCTGTTGTGCCTGTGAATAGGCTGCAGGGGGACGGTGAAGACCAGCAACAGCTTTCAGGGCTGCCACCTTCCGTGTGGGACAAGGAGCCGGACGTGTGCCTTTTCGGAAAGAAGCTCTGCCGAGGACGAGAGCCATGAGATGTTCCTCCTCTGGGCAAGCCCAGGTCCCAGATCCTCTTGTGCCTGTGAATAGGCTGCAGTGGGACGGTGAAGACCAGCAACAGCTTTCCGGCCTGCCACCTTCCGTGTGGGACAAGGAGCCGGACGTGTGCCTTTTCGGAAAGAGGCTCTACCGAGGACGAGAGCCATGAGATGTTCCTCCTCTGGGCAAGCCCAGGTCCCAGATCCTGTTGTGCCTGTGAATAGGCTGCAGGGGGACGGTGAAGACCAGCAACATCTTTCCGGCCTGCCACCTTCCGTGTGGGACAAGGAGCCGGACGTGTGCCTTTTCGGAAAGAGGCTCTGCCGAGGACGAGAGCCATGAGATGTTCCTCCTCTGGGCAAGCCCGGGTCCCAGATCCTGTTGTAGCTGTGAATAGGCTGCAGGGGGACGGTGAAGACCAGCAACAGCTTTCCGGCCTGCCACCTTCCGTGTGGGACAAGGAGCCAGACGTGTGCCTTTCGGAAAGAGGCTCTGCCGCGGACGAGAACCATGAGATGTTCCTCCTCTGGGCAAGCCCAGGTCCCAGATCCTGTTGTGCCTGTGAATAGGCTGCAGGGGGACGGTGAAGACCAGCAACAGCTTTCAGGGCTGCCACCTTCCGTGTGGGACAAGGAGCCGGACGTGTGCCTTTTCCGAAAGAGGCTCTGCCGAGGACGAGAGCCATGAGATGTTCCTCCTCTGGGCAAGCCCAGGTTCCAGATCCTGTTGTGCCTGTGAATAGGCTGCAGGGGGACGGTGAAGACCAGCAACATCTTTCCGGCCTGCCACCTTCCGTGTGGGACATGGAGCCGGACGTGTGCCTTTCCTGAATCAGGCTCTGCCGAGGACGAGAGCCATGAGATGTTCCTCCTCTGGGCAATCCCGGGTCCCAGATCCTGTTGTAGCTGTGAATAGGCTGCAGGGGGACGGTGAAGACCAGCAACAGCTTTCCGGCCTGCCACCTTCCGTGTGGGACAAGGAGCCGGACGTGTGCCTTCTCGGAAAGAGGCTCTGCCGAGGACGAGAGCCATGAGATGTTCCTCCTCTGGGCAAGCCCGGGTCCCAGATCCTGTTGTAGCTGTGAATAGGCTGCAGGGGGACGGTGGAGACCAGCAACAGCTTTCAGGGCTGCCACCTTCCGTGTGGAACAAGGAGCCGGACGTGTGCCTTTTCGGAAAGAGACTCTGCCGAGGATGAGAGCCATGAGATGTTCCTCCTCTGGGCAAGCCCAGGTCCCAGATCCTCTTGTGCCTGTGAATAGGCTGCAGGGGGACGGTGAAGACCAGCAACAGCTTTCAGGGCTGCCACCTTACGTGTGGGACAAGGAGCCGGACGAGTGCCTTTTCGGAAAGAGGCTCTGCCGAGGACGAGAGCCATGAGATGTTCCTCCTCTGGGCAAGCCCGGGTCCCAGATCCTGTTGTGCCTTTGAATAGGCTGCAGGGGGACGGTGAAGACCAGCAACATCTTTCAGGGCTGCCACCTTCCGTGTGGGACAAGGAGCCGGACGTGTGCCTTTTCGGAAAGAGGCTCTGCCGAGGACGAGAGCCATGAGATGTTCCTCCTCTGGGCAAGCCCAGATCCCAGATCCTGTTGTGCCTGTGAATAGGCTGCAGGGGGACGGTGAAGACCAGCAACATCTTTCCGGCCTGCCACCTTCCGTGTGGGACAAGGAGCCGGACGTGTGCCTTTCCTGAAACAGGCTCTGCCGAGGACGAGAGCCATGAGATGTTCCTCCTCTGGGCAAGCCCAGGTCCCAGATCCTGTTGTGCCTGTGAATAGGCTGCAGGGGGACGGTGAAGACCAGCAACAGCTTTCAGGGCTGCCACCTTCCGTGTGGGACAAGGAGCCGGACGTGTGCCTTTTCCGAAAGAGGCTCTGCCGAGGACGAGAGCCATGAGATGTTCCTCCTCTGGGCAAGCCCGGGTCCCAGATCCTGTTGTGCCTGTGAATAGGCTGCAGGGGGACGGTGAAGACCAGCAACAGCTTTCAGGGCTGCCACCTTCCGTGTGGGACAAGGAGCCGGACGTGTGCCTTTTCGGAAAGAAGCTCTGCCGAGGACGAGAGCCATGAGATGTTCCTCCTCTGGGCAAGCCCAGGTCCCAGATCCTGTTGTGCCTGTGAATAGGCTGCAGTGGGACGGTGAAGACCAGCAACAGCTTTCCGGCCTGCCACCTTCCGTGTGGGACAAGGAGCCGGACGTGTGCCTTTTCGGAAAGAGGCTCTACCGAGCACGAGAGCCATGAGATGTTCCTCCTCTGGGCAAGCCCAGGTCCCAGATCCTGTTGTGCCTGTGAATAGGCTGCAGGGGGACGGTGAAGACCAGCAACATCTTTCCGGCCTGCCACCTTCCGTGTGGGACAAGGAGCCGGACGTGTGCCTTTTCGGAAAGAGGCTCTGCCGAGGACGAGAGCCATGAGATGTTCCTCCTCTGGGCAAGCCCGGGTCCCAGATCCTGTTGTGCCTGTGAATAGGCTGCAGGTGGACGGTGAAGACCAGCAACAGCTTTCCGGCCTGCCACCTTCCGTGTGGGACAAGGAGCCAGACGTGTGCCTTTCGGAAAGAGGCTCTGCCGCGGACGAGAACCATGAGATGTTCCTCCTCTGGGCAAGCCCAGGTCCCAGATCCTGTTGTGCCTGTGAATAGGCTGCAGGGGGACGGTGAAGACCAGCAACAGCTTTCAGGGCTGCCACCTTCCGTGTGGGACAAGGAGCCGGACGTGTGCCTTTTCCGAAAGAGGCTCTGCCGAGGACGAGAGCCATGAGATGTTCCTCCTCTGGGCAAGCCCAGGTTCCAGATCCTGTTGTGCCTGTGAATAGGCTGCAGGGGGACGGTGAAGACCAGCAACATCTTTCCGGCCTGCCACCTTCCGTGTGGGACAAGGAGCCGGACGTGTGCCTTTCCTGAATCAGGCTCTGCCGAGGACGAGAGCCATGAGATGTTCCTCCTCTGGGCAATCCCGGGTCCCAGATCCTGTTGTAGCTGTGAATAGGCTGCAGGGGGACGGTGAAGACCAGCAACAGCTTTCCGGCCTGCCACCTTCCGTGTGGGACAAGGAGCCGGACGTGTGCCTTCTCGGAAAGAGGCTCTGCCGAGGACGAGAGCCATGAGATGTTCCTCCTCTGGGCAAGCCCGGGTCCCAGATCCTGTTGTAGCTGTGAATAGGCTGCAGGGGGAGGGTGGAGACCAGCAACAGCTTTCAGGGCTGCCACCTTCCGTGTGGAACAAGGAGCCGGACATGTGCCTTTTCGGAAAGAGACTCTGCCGAGGACGAGAGCCATGAGATGTTCCTCCTCTGGGCAAGCCCAGGTCCCAGATCCTCTTGTGCCTGTGAATAGGCTGCAGGGGGACGGTGAAGACCAGCAACAGCTTTCAGGGCTGCCACCTTCCGTGTGGGACAAGGAGCCGGACGTGTGCCTTTTCCGAAAGAGGCTCTGCCGAGGACGAGAGCCATGAGATGTTCCTCCTCTGGGCAAGCCCGGGTCCCAGATCCTGTTGTGCCTGTGAATAGGCTGCAGGGGGACGGTGAAGACCAGCAACAGCTTTCAGGGCTGCCACCTTCCGTGTGGGACAAGGAGCCGGACGTGTGCCTTTTCGGAAAGAAGCTCTGCCGAGGACGAGAGCCATGAGATGTTCCTCCTCTGGGCAAGCCCAGGTCCCAGATCCTCTTGTGCCTGTGAATAGGCTGCAGTGGGACGGTGAAGACCAGCAACAGCTTTCCGGCCTGCCACCTTCCGTGTGGGACAAGGAGCCGGACGTGTGCCTTCTCGGAAAGAGGCTCTGCCGAGGACGAGAGCCATGAGATGTTCCTCCTCTGGGCAAGCCCAGGTCCCAGATCCTCTTGTGCCTGTGAATAGGCTGCAGGGGGAGGGTGGAGACCAGCAACAGCTTTCAGGGCTGCCACCTTCCGTGTGGAACAAGGAGCCGGACGTGTGCCTTTTCCGAAAGAGGCTCTGCCGAGGACGAGAGCCATGAGATGTTCCTCCTCTGGGCAAGCCCGGGTCCCAGATCCTGTTGTGCCTGTGAATAGGCTGCAGGGGGACGGTGAAGACCAGCAACAGCTTTCAGGGCTGCCACCTTCCGTGTGGGACAAGGAGCCGGACGTGTGCCTTTTCGGAAAGAAGCTCTGCCGAGGACGAGAGCCATGAGATGTTCCTCCTCTGGGCAAGCCCAGGTCCCAGATCCTCTTGTGCCTGTGAATAGGCTGCAGTGGGACGGTGAAGACCAGCAACAGCTTTCCGGCCTGCCACCTTCCGTGTGGGACAAGGAGCCGGACGTGTGCCTTTTCGGAAAGAGGCTCTACCGAGGACGAGAGCCATGAGATGTTCCTCCTCTGGGCAAGCCCAGGTTCCAGATCCTGTTGTGCCTGTGAATAGGCTGCAGGGGGACGGTGAAGACCAGCAACATCTTTCCGGCCTGCCACCTTCCGTGTGGGACAAGGAGCCGGACGTGTGCCTTTCCTGAATCAGGCTCTGCCGAGGACGAGAGCCATGAGATGTTCCTCCTCTGGGCAAGCCCGGGTCCCAGATCCTGTTGTAGCTGTGAATAGGCTGCAGGGGGACGGTGAAGACCAGCAACAGCTTTCAGGGCTGCCACCTTCCGTGTGGGACAAGGAGCCGGACGAGTGTCTTTCGGAAAGAGGCTCTGCCGAGGACGAGAGCCATGAGATGTTCCTCCTCTGGGCAAGCCCGGGTCCCAGATCCTGTTGTGCCTGTGAATAGGCTGCAGGGGGACGGTGAAGACCAGCAACATCTTTCGGGGCTGCCACCTTCCGTGTGGGACAAGGAGCCGGACGTGTGCCTTTTCGGAAAGAGACTCTGCCGAGGACGAGAGCCATGAGATGTTCCTCCTCTGGGCAAGCCCAGGTCCCAGATCCTCTTGTGCCTGTGAATAGGCTGCAGGGGGACGGTGAAGACCAGCAACATCTTTCCGGCCTGCTACCTTCTGTGTGGGACAAGGAGCCGGACGTGTGCCTTTCCTGAATCCGGCTCTGCCGAGGACGAGAGCCATGAGACGTTCCTCCTCTGGGCAAGCCCAGGTCCCAGATCCTGTTGTGCCTGTGAATAGGCTGCATGGGGACGGTGATAACCAGCAACAGCTTTCAGGGCTGCCACCTTCCGTGTGGGACAAGGAGCCGGACGAGTGCCTTTTTGGAATCAGGCTCTGCCGAGGACGAGAGCCATGAGATGTTCCTCCTCTGGGCAATCCCGAGTCCCAGATCCTGTTTTGCCTCTGAATAGGCTGCAGGGGGACGGTGAAGACCAGCAACAGCTTTCAGGGCTGCCACCTTCCGTGTGGGAAGAGGAGCCGGACGTGTGCCTTCTCGGAAACAGGCTCTGCCGAGGACGAGAGCCATGAGATGTTCCTCCTCTGGGCAAGCCCGGGTGTCAGATCCTGTTGTAGCTGTGAATAGGCTGCAGGGGGACGGTGAAGACCAGCAACAGCTTTCAGGGCTGCCACCTTCCGTGTGGGACAAGGAGCCAGACGTGTGCCTTTCGGAAAGAGGCTCTGCCGAGGACGAGAACCATGAGATGTTCCTCCTCTGGGCAAGCCCAGGTCCCAGATCCTGTTGTGCCTGTGAATAGGCTGCAGGGGGACGGTGAAGACCAGCAACAGCTTTCAGGGCTGCCACCTTCCGTGTAGGAAGAGGAGCCGGACGTGTGCCTTCTCGGAAACAGGCTCTGCCGAGGACGAGAGCCATGAGATGTTCCTCCTCTGGGCAAGCCCGGGTCCCAGATCCTGTTGTAGCTGTGGATAGGCTGCAGGTGGACGGTGAAGACCAGCAACAGCTTTCAGGGCTGCCACCTTCCGTGTGGGACAAGGAGCCAGACGTGTGCCTTTCAGAAAGAGGCTCTGCCGAGGACGACAACCATGAGATGTTCCTCCTCTGGGCAAGCCCAGGTCCCAGATCCTGTTGTGCCTGTGAATAGGCTGCAGGGGGACGGTGAAGACCAGCAACATCTTTCCGGCCTGCCACCTTCCGTGTGGGACAAGGAGCCGGACGTGTGCCTTTCCTGAAACAGGCTCTGCCGAGGACGAGAGCCATGAGATGTTCCTCCTTTGGGCAATCCCGAGTCCCAGATCCTGTTTTGCCTCTGAATAGGCTGCAGGGGGACGGTGAAGACCAGCAACAGCTTTCCGGGCTGCCACCTTCCGTCTGGGAAGAGGAGCCGGACGTGTGCCTTCTCTGAAACAGGCTCTGCCGAGGACGAGAGCCATGAGATGTTCCTCCTCTGGGCAAGCCCAGGTCCCAGATCCTCTTGTGCCTGTGAATAGGCTGCAGTGGGACGGTGAAGACCAGCAACAGCTTTCCGGCCTGCCACCTTCCGTGTGGGACAAGGAGCCAGACGTGTGCCTTTCGGAAAGAGGCTCTGCCGCGGACGAGAACCATGAGATGTTCCTCCTCTGGGCAAGCCCAGGTCCCAGATCCTGTTGTGCCTGTGAATAGGCTGCAGGGGGACGGTGAAGACCAGCAACAGCTTTCAGGGCTGCCACCTTCCGTGTGGGACAAGGAGCCGGACGTGTGCCTTTTCGGAAAGAGGCTCTGCCGAGGACGAGAGCCATGAGATGTTCCTCCTCTGGGCAAGCCCAGGTCCCAGATCCTGTTGTGCCTGTGAATAGGCTGCAGGGGGACGGTGAAGACCAGCAACATCTTTCCGGCCTGCCACCTTCCGTGTGGGACAAGGAGCCGGACGTGTGCCTTTCCTGAATCAGGCTCTGCCGAGGAAGAGAGCCATGAGATGTTCCTCCTCTGGGCAAGCCCGGGTCCCAGATCCTGTTGTAGCTGTGAATAGGCTGCAGGGGGACGGTGAAGACCAGCAACAGCTTTCAGGGCTGCCACCTTCCGTGTGGGACAAGGAGCCGGACGTGTGCCTTCTCGGAAAGAGGCTCTGCCGAGGACGAGAGCCATGAGATGTTCCTCCTCTGGGCAAGCCCGGGTCCCAGATCCTGTTGTGCCTGTGAATAGGCTGCAGGGGGAGGGTGGAGACCAGCAACATCTTTCAGGGCTGCCACCTTCCGTGTGGGAAGAGGAGCCGGACGTGTGCCTTTCGGAAAGAGGCTCTGCCGAGGACGAGAACCATGAGATGTTCCTCCTCTGGGCAAGCCCGGGTCCCAGATCCTGTTGTGCCTGTGAATAGGCTGCAGGGGGATTGTGAAGACCAGCAACAGCTTTCAGGGCTGCCACCTTCCGTGTGGGAGAAGGAGCCAGACGTGTGCCTTTCGGAAAGAGGCTCTGCTGAGGACGAGAACCATGAGATGTTCCTCCTCTGGGCAAGCCCAGGTCCCAGATCCTGTTGTAGCTGTGAATAGGCTGCAGGGGGACGGTGAAGACCAGCAACATCTTTCAGGGCTGCCACCTTCCGTGTGGGACAAGGAGCCGGACGTGTGCCTTTTCGGAAAGAGACTCTGCCGAGGACGAGAGCCATGAGATGTTCCTCCTCTGGGCAAGCCCAGGTCCCAGATCCTGTTGTGCCTGTGAATAGGCTGCAGGGGGACGTTGAAGACCAGCAACATCTTTCAGGGCTGCTACCTTCCGTGTGGGACAAGGACCCGGACGTGTGCCTTTTCGGAAAGAGGCTCTGCCGAGGACGAGAGCCATGAGATGTTCCTCCTCTGGGCAAGCCCAGGTCCCAGATCCTGTTGTGCCTGTGAATAGGCTGCATGGGGACGGTGATAACCAGCAACAGCTTTCAGGGCTGCCACCTTCCGTGTGGGACAAGGAGCCGGACGAGTGCCTTTTTGGAATCAGGCTATGCCGAGGACGAGAGCCATGAGATGTTCCTCCTCTGGGAAAGCCCGGGTCCCAGATCCTGTTGTGCCTGTGAATAGGCTGCAGGGGGACGGTGAAGACCAGCAACAGCTTTCAGGGCTGCCACCTTCCGTGTGGGACAAGGAGCCGGACGTGTGCCTTTTCCGAAAGAGGCTCTGCCGAGGACGAGAGCCATGAGATGTTCCTCCTCTGGGCAAGCCCAGGTCCCAGATCCTGTTGTGCCTGTGAATAGGCTGCAGGGGGACGGTGAAGACCAGCAACATCTTTCCGGCCTGCCACCTTCCGTGTGGGACAAGGAGCCGGACGTGTGCCTTTTCGGAAAGAGGCTCTGCCGAGGACGAGAGCCATGAGATGTTCCTCCTCTGGGCAATCCCGAGTCCCAGATCCTGTTGTGCCTGTGAATAGGCTGCAGGGGGAGGGTGAAGACCAGCAACAGCTTTCAGGGCTGCCACCTTCGGTGTGGGACAAGGAGCCGGACGTGTGCCTTTCCTGAATCAGGCTCTGCCGAGGACGAGAACCATGAGATGTTCCTCCTCTGGGCAAGCCCAGGTCCCAGATCCTGTTGTGCCTGTGAATAGGCTGCAGGGGGACGGTGAAGACCAGCAACATCTTTCCGGCCTGCCACCTTCCGTGTGGGACAAGGAGCCGGACGAGTGCCTTTTTGGAATCAGGATCTGCCGAGGACGAGAGCCATGAGATGTTCCTCCTCTGGGCAAGCCCAGGTCCCAGATCCTGTTGTGCCTGTGAATAGGCTGCAGGGGGACGGTGAAGACCAGCAACATCTTTCCGGCCTGCCACCTTCCGTGTGGGACAAGGAGCCGGACGTGTGCCTTTTCGGAAAGAGGCTCTGCCGAGGACGAGAGCCATGAGATGTTCCTCCTCTGGGCAATCCCGAGTCCCAGATCCTGTTTTGCCTCTGAATAGGCTGCAGGGGGACGGTGAAGACCAGCAACAGCTTTCAGGGCTGCCACCTTCCGTGTGGGACAAGGAGCCGGACGTGTGCCTTTTCGGAAAGAGGCTCTGCCGAGGACGAGAGCCATGAGATGTTCCTCCTCTGGGCAAGCCCAGGTCCCAGATCCTGTTGTGCCTGTGAATAGGCTGCAGGGGGACGGTGAAGACCAGCAACATCTTTACGGCCTGCCACCTTCCGTGTGGGACAAGGAGCCGGACGTGTGCCTTTCCTGAAACAGGCTCTGCCGAGGAAGAGAGCCATGAGATGTTCCTCCTCTGGGCAAGCCCGGGTCCCAGATCCTGTTGTGCCTGTGAATAGGCTGCAGGGGGATTGTGAAGACCAGCAACAGCTTTCAGGGCTGCCACCTTCCGTGTGGGAGAAGGAGCCAGACGTGTGCCTTTCGGAAAGAGGCTCTGCTGAGGACGAGAACCATGAGATGTTCCTCCTCTGGGCAAGCCCAGGTCCCAGATCCTGTTGTAGCTGTGAATAGGCTGCAGGGGGACGGTGAAGACCAGCAACATCTTTCGGGGCTGCCACCTTCCGTGTGGGACAAGGAGCCGGACGTGTGCCTTTTCGGAAAGAGACTCTGCCGAGGACGAGAGCCATGAGATGTTCCTCCTCTGGGCAAGCCCAGGTCCCAGATCCTCTTGTGCCTGTGAATAGGCTGCAGGGGGACGGTGAAGACCAGCAACATCTTTCCGGCCTGCTACCTTCCGTGTGGGACAAGGAGCCGGACGTGTGCCTTTCCTGAATCAGGCTCTGCCGAGGACGAGAGCCATGAGATGTTCCTCCTCTGGGCAAGCCCAGGTCCCAGATCCTGTTGTGCCTGTGAATAGGCTGCATGGGGACGGTGATAACCAGCAACAGCTTTCAGGGCTGCCACCTTCCGTGTGGGACAAGGAGCCGGACGAGTGCCTTTTTGGAATCAGGATCTGCCGAGGACGAGAGCCATGAGATGTTCCTCCTCTGGGCAAGCCCGGGTCCCAGATCCTGTTGTGCCTTTGAATAGGCTGCAGGGGGACGGTGAAGACCAGCAACATCTTTCAGGGCTGCCACCTTCCGTGTGGGACAAGGAGCCGGACGTGTGCCTTTCCTGAAACAGGCTCTGCCGAGGACGAGAGCCATGAGATGTTCCTCCTCTGGGCAATCCCGAGTCCCAGATCCTGTTTTGCCTCTGAATAGGCTGCAGGGGGACGGTGAAGACCAGCAACAGCTTTCAGGGCTGCCACCTTCCGTGTGGGAAGAGGAGCCGGACGTGTGCCTTCTCGGAAACAGGCTCTGCCGAGGACGAGAGCCATGAGATGTTCCTCCTCTGGGCAAGCCCGGGTGTCAGATCCTGTTGTAGCTGTGAATAGGCTGCAGGGGGACGGTGAAGACCAGCAACAGCTTTCAGGGCTGCCACCTTCCGTGTGGGACAAGGAGCCAGACGTGTGCCTTTCGGAAAGAGGCTCTGCCGCGGACGAGAACCATGAGATGTTCCTCCTCTGGGCAAGCCCAGGTCCCAGATCCTGTTGTGCCTGTGAATAGGCTGCAGGGGGACGGTGAAGACCAGCAACAGCTTTCAGGGCTGCCACCTTCCGTGTAGGAAGAGGAGCCGGACGTGTGCCTTCTCGGAAACAGGCTCTGCCGAGGACGAGAGCCATGAGATGTTCCTCCTCTGGGCAAGCCCGGGTCCCAGATCCTGTTGTAGCTGTGAATAGGCTGCAGGTGGACGGTGAAGACCAGCAACAGCTTTCAGGGCTGCCACCTTCCGTGTGGGACAAGGAGCCAGACGTGTGCCTTTCAGAAAGAGGCTCTGCCGAGGACGACAACCATGAGATGTTCCTCCTCTGGGCAAGCCCAGGTCCCAGATCCTGTTGTGCCTGTGAATAGGCTGCAGGGGGACGGTGAAGACCAGCAACATCTTTCCGGCCTGCCACCTTCCGTGTGGGACAAGGAGCCGGACGTGTGCCTTTCCTGAAACAGGCTCTGCCGAGGACGAGAGCCATGAGATGTTCCTCCTTTGGGCAATCCCGAGTCCCAGATCCTGTTTTGCCTCTGAATAGGCTGCAGGGGGACGGTGAAGACCAGCAACAGCTTTCCGGGCTGCCACCTTCCGTCTGGGAAGAGGAGCCGGACGTGTGCCTTCTCGGAAACAGGCTCTGCCGAGGACGAGAGCCATGAGATGTTCCTCCTCTGGGCAAGCCCAGGTCCCAGATCCTCTTGTGCCTGTGAATAGGCTGCAGTGGGACGGTGAAGACCAGCAACAGCTTTCCGGCCTGCCACCTTCCGTGTGGGACAAGGAGCCAGACGTGTGCCTTTCGTAAAGAGGCTCTGCCGCGGACGAGAACCATGAGATGTTCCTCCTCTGGGCAAGCCCAGGTCCCAGATCCTGTTGTGCCTGTGAATAGGCTGCAGGGGGACGGTGAAGACCAGCAACAGCTTTCAGGGCTGCCACCTTCCGTGTGGGACAAGGAGCCGGACGTGTGCCTTTTCGGAAAGAGGCTCTGCCGAGGACGAGAGCCATGAGATGTTCCTCCTCTGGGCAAGCCCAGGTCCCAGATCCTGTTGTGCCTGTGAATAGGCTGCAGGGGGACGGTGAAGACCAGCAACATCTTTCCGGCCTGCCACCTTCCGTGTGGGACAAGGAGCCGGACGTGTGCCTTTCCTGAATCAGGCTCTGCCGAGGACGAGAGCCATGAGATGTTCCTCCTCTGGGCAAGCCCGGGTCCCAGATCCTGTTGTAGCTGTGAATAGGCTGCAGGGGGACGGTGAAGACCAGCAACAGCTTTCAGGGCTGCCACCTTCCGTGTGGGACAAGGAGCCGGACGTGTGCCTTCTCGGAAAGAGGCTCTGCCGAGGACGAGAGCCATGAGATGTTCCTCCTCTGGGCAAGCCCGGGTCCCAGATCCTGTTGTGCCAGTGAATAGGCTGCAGGGGGAGGGTGAAGACCAGCAACAGCTTTCAGGGCTGCCACCTTCCGTGTGGGAGAAGGAGCCAGACGTGTGCCTTTCGGAAAGAGGCTCTGCTGAGGACGAGAACCATGAGATGTTCCTCCTCTGGGCAAGCCCAGGTCCCAGATCCTGTTGTAGCTGTGAATAGGCTGCAGGGGGACGGTGAAGACCAGCAACATCTTTCGGGGCTGCCACCTTCCGTGTGGGACAAGGAGCCGGACGTGTGCCTTTTCGGAAAGAGACTCTGCCGAGGACGAGAGCCATGAGATGTTCCTCCTCTGGGCAAGCCCAGGTCCCAGATCCTCTTGTGCCTGTGAATAGGCTGCAGGGGGACGGTGAAGACCAGCAACATCTTTCCGGCCTGCTACCTTCCGTGTGGGACAAGGAGCCGGACGAGTGCCTTTCCTGAATCAGGCTCTGCCGAGGACGAGAGCCATGAGATGTTCCTCCTCTGGGCAAGCCCAGGTCCCAGATCCTGTTGTGCCTGTGAATAGGCTGCATGGGGACGGTGATAACCAGCAACAGCTTTCAGGGCTGCCACCTTCCGTGTGGGACAAGGAGCCGGACGAGTGCCTTTTTGGAATCAGGCTCTGCCGAGGACGAGAGCCATGAGATGTTCCTCCTCTGGGCAATCCCGAGTCCCAGATCCTGTTGTGCCTGTGAATAGGCTGCAGGGGGACGGTGAAGACCAGCAACAGCTTTCAGGGCTGCCACCTTCCGTGTGGGAAGAGGAGCCGGACGTGTGCCTTCTCGGAAATAGGCTCTGCCGAGGACGAGAGCCATGAGATGTTCCTCCTCTGGGCAAGCCCGGGTGTCAGATCCTGTTGTAGCTGTGAATAGGCTGCAGGGGGACGGTGAAGACCAGCAACAGCTTTCAGGGCTGCCACCTTCCGTGTGGGACAAGGAGCCAGACGTGTGCCTTTCGGAAAGAGGCTCTGCCGAGGACGAGAGCCATGAGATGTTCCTCCTCTGGGCAAGCCCAGGTCCCAGATCCTGTTGTGCCTGTGAATAGGCTGCAGGGGGATGGTGAAGACCAGCAACAGCTTTCAGGGCTGCCACCTTCCGTGTAGGAAGAGGAGCCGGACGTGTGCCTTCTCGGAAACAGGCTCTGCCGAGGACGAGAGCCATGAGATGTTCCTCCTCTGGGCAAGCCCGGGTCCCAGATCCTGTTGTAGCTGTGAATAGGCTGCAGGTGGACGGTGAAGACCAGCAACAGCTTTCAGGGCTGCCACCTTCCGTGTGGGACAAGGAGCCAGACGTGTGCCTTTCAGAAAGAGGCTCTGCCGAGGACGACAACCATGAGATGTTCCTCCTCTGGGCAAGCCCAGGTCCCAGATCCTGTTGTGCCTGTGAATAGGCTGCAGGGGGACGGTGAAGACCAGCAACATCTTTCCGGCCTGCCACCTTCCGTGTGGGACAAGGAGCCGGACGTGTGCCTTTCCTGAAACAGGCTCTGCCGAGGACGAGAGCCATGAGATGTTCCTCCTTTGGGCAATCCCGAGTCCCAGATCCTGTTTTGCCTCTGAATAGGCTGCAGGGGGACGGTGAAGACCAGCAACAGCTTTCTGGGCTGCCACCTTCCGTCTGGGAAGAGGAGCCGGACGTGTGCCTTCTCGGAAACAGGCTCTGCCGAGGACGAGAGCCATGAGATGTTCCTCCTCTGGGCAAGCCCAGGTCCCAGATCCTCTTGTGCCTGTGAATAGGCTGCAGTGGGACGGTGAAGACCAGCAACAGCTTTCCGGCCTGCCACCTTCCGTGTGGGACAAGGAGCCAGACGTGTGCCTTTCGGAAAGAGGCTCTGCCGCGGACGAGAACCATGAGATGTTCCTCCTCTGGGCAAGCCCAGGTCCCAGATCCTGTTGTGCCTGTGAATAGGCTGCAGGGGGACGGTGAAGACCAGCAACAGCTTTCAGGGCTGCCACCTTCCGTGTGGGACAAGGAGCCGGACGTGTGCCTTTTCGGAAAGAGGCTCTGCCGAGGACGAGAGCCTTGAGATGTTCCTCCTCTGGGCAAGCCCAGGTCCCAGATCCTGTTGTGCCTGTGAATAGGCTGCAGGGGGACGGTGAAGACCAGCAACATCTTTCCGGCCTGCCACCTTCCGTGTGGGACAAGGAGCCGGACGTGTGCCTTTCCTGAATCAGGCTCTGCCGAGGACGAGAGCCATGAGATGTTCCTCCTCTGGGCAAGCCCGGGTCCCAGATCCTGTTGTAGCTGTGAATAGGCTGCAGGGGGACGGTGAAGACCAGCAACAGCTTTCAGGGCTGCCACCTTCCGTGTGGGACAAGGAGCCGGACGTGTGCCTTCTCGGAAAGAGGCTCTGCCGAGGACGAGAGCCATGAGATGTTCCTCCTCTGGGCAAGCCCGGGTCCCAGATCCTGTTGTGCCTGTGAATAGGCTGCAGGGGGAGGGTGGAGACCAGCAACAGCTTTCAGGGCTGCCACCTTCCGTGTGGGAAGAGGAGCCAGACGTGTGCCTTTCGGAAAGAGGCTCTGCTGAGGACGAGAACCATGAGATGTTCCTCCTCTGGGCAAGCCCAGGTCCCAGATCCTGTTGTAGCTGTGAATAGGCTGCAGGGGGACGGTGAAGACCAGCAACATCTTTCAGGGCTGCCACCTTCCGTGTGGGACAAGGAGCCGGACGTGTGCATTTTCGGAAAGAGACTCTGCCGAGGACGAGAGCCATGAGATGTTCCTCCTCTGGGCAAGCCCGGGTCCCAGATCCTGTTGTGCCTGTGAATAGGCTGCAGGGGGACGGTGAAGACCAGCAACATCTTTCAGGGCTGCCACCTTCCGTGTGGGACAAGGAGCCGGACGAGTGCCTTTTCGGAATCAGGCTCTGCCGAGGACGAGAGCCATGAGATGTTCCTCCTCTGGGCAAGCGCGTGTCCCAGATCCTGTTGTACCTGTGAATAGGCTGCAGGGGGACGGTGAAGACCAGCAACAGCTTTCAGGGCTGCCACCTTCCGTGTGGGACAAGGAGCCAGACGTGTGCCTTTCGGAAAGAGGCTCTGCCGAGGACGAGAACCATGAGATGTTCCTCCTCTGGGCAAGCCCAGGTCCCAGATCCTCTTGTGCCTGTGAATAGGCTGCAGGGGGACGGTGAAGACCAGCAACAGCTTTCAGGGCTGCCACCTTCCGTGTGGGACAAGGAGCCGGACGTGTGCCTTTTCCGAAAGAGGCTCTGCCGAGGACGAGAGCCATGAGATGTTCCTCCTCTGGGCAAGCCCAGGTCCCAGATCCTGTTGTGCCTGTGAATAGGCTGCAGGGGGAGGGTGAAGACCAGCAACAGCTTTCAGGGCTGCCACCTTCGGTGTGGGACAAGGAGCCGGACGTGTGCCTTTCCTGAATCAGGCTCTGCCGAGGACGAGAACCATGAGATGTTCCTCCTCTGGGCAAGCCCAGGTCCCAGATCCTGTTGTGCCTGTGAATAGGCTGCAGGGGGACGGTGAAGACCAGCAACATCTTTCCGGCCTGCCACCTTCCGTGTGGGAAGAGGAGCCGGACGTGTGCCTTCTCGGAAACAGGCTCTGCCGAGGACGAGAGCCATGAGATGTTCCTCCTCTGGGCAAGCCCGGGTCCCAGATCCTGTTGTAGCTGTGAATAGGCTGCAGGTGGACGGTGAAGACCAGCAACAGCTTTCAGGGCTGCCACCTTCCGTGTGGGACAATGAGCCAGACGTGTGCCTTTCAGAAAGAGGCTCTGCCGAGGACGACAACCATGAGATGTTCCTCCTCTGGGCAAGCCCAGGTCCCAGATCCTGTTGTGCCTGTGAATAGGCTGCAGGGGGACGGTGAAGACCAGCAACATCTTTCCGGCCTGCCACCTTCCGTGTGGGACAAGGAGCCGGACGTGTGCCTTTCCTGAAACAGGCTCTGCCGAGGACGAGAGCCATGAGATGTTCCTCCTTTGGGCACTCCCGAGTCCCAGATCCTGTTTTGCCTCTGAATAGGCTGCAGGGGGACGGTGAAGACCAGCAACAGCTTTCCGGGCTGCCACCTTCCGTCTGGGAAGAGGAGCCGGACGTGTGCCTTCTCGGAAACAGGCTCTGCCGAGGACGAGAGCCATGAGATGTTCCTCCTCTGGGCAAGCCCAGGTCCCAGATCCTCTTGTGCCTGTGAATAGGCTGCAGTGGGACGGTGAAGACCAGCAACAGCTTTCCGGCCTGCCACCTTCCGTGTGGGACAAGGAGCCAGACGTGTGCCTTTCGGAAAGAGGCTCTGCCGCGGACGAGAACCATGAGATGTTCCTCCTCTGGGCAAGCCCAGGTCCCAGATCCTGTTGTGCCTGTGAATAGGCTGCAGGGGGACGGTGAAGACCAGCAACAGCTTTCAGGGCTGCCACCTTCCGTGTGGGACAAGGAGCCGGACGTGTGCCTTTTCGGAAAGAGGCTCTGCCGAGGACGAGAGCCATGAGATGTTCCTCCTCTGGGCAAGCCCAGGTCCCAGATCCTGTTGTGCCTGTGAATAGGCTGCAGGGGGACGGTGAAGACCAGCAACATCTTTCCGGCCTGCCACCTTCCGTGTGGGACAAGGAGCCGGACGTGTGCCTTTCCTGAATCAGGCTCTGCCGAGGACGAGAGCCATGAGATGTTCCTCCTCTGGGCAAGCCCGGGTCCCAGATCCTGTTGTAGCTGTGAATAGGCTGCAGGGGGACGGTGAAGACCAGCAACAGCTTTCAGGGCTGCCACCTTCCGTGTGGGACAAGGAGCCGGACGTGTGCCTTCTCGGAAAGAGGCTCTGCCGAGGACGAGAGCCATGAGATGTTCCTCCTCTGGGCAAGCCCGGGTCCCAGATCCTGTTGTGCCTGTGAATAGGCTGCAGGGGGAGGGTGGAGACCAGCAACAGCTTTCAGGGCTGCCACCTTCCGTGTGGGAAGAGGAGCCGGACGTGTGCCTTTCGGAAAGAGGCTCTGCCGAGGACGAGAACCATGAGATGTTCCTCCTCTGGGCAAGCCCGGGTCCCAGATCCTGTTGTGCCTGTGAATAGGCTGCAGGGGGATTGTGAAGACCAGCAACAGCTTTCAGGGCTGCCACCTTCCGTGTGGGAGAAGGAGCCAGACGTGTGCCTTTCGGAAAGAGGCTCTGCTGAGGACGAGAACCATGAGATGTTCCTCCTCTGGGCAAGCCCAGGTCCCAGATCCTGTTGTAGCTGTGAATAGGCTGCAGGGGGACGGTGAAGACCAGCAACATCTTTCAGGGCTGCCACCTTCCGTGTGGGACAAGGAGCCGGACGTGTGCATTTTCGGAAAGAGACTCTGCCGAGGACGAGAGCCATGAGATGTTCCTCCTCTGGGCAAGCCCAGGTCCCAGATCCTGTTGTGCCTGTGAATAGGCTGCAGGGGGACGGTGAAGACCAGCAACATCTTTCAGGGCTGCTACCTTCCGTGTGGGACAAGGACCCGGACGTGTGCCTTTCCTGAATCAGGCTCTGCCGGGGACGAGAGCCATGAGATGTTCCTCCTCTGGGCAAGCCCAGGTCCCAGATCCTGTTGTGCCTGTGAATAGGCTGCATGGGGACGGTGATAACCAGCAACAGCTTTCAGGGCTGCCACCTTCCGTGTGGGACAAGGAGCCGGACGAGTGCCTTTTTGGAATCAGGCTCTGCCGAGGACGAGAGCCATGAGATGTTCCTCCTCTGGGAAAGCCCGGGTCCCAGATCCTGTTGTGCCTGTGAATAGGCTGCAGGGGGGACGGTGAAGACCAGCAACAGCTTTCAGGGCTGCCACCTTCCGTGTGGGACAAGGAGCCGGACGAGTGCCTTTTCGGAATCAGGCTCTGCCGAGGACGAGAGCCATGAGATGTTCCTCCTCTGGGCAAGCGCGTGTCCCAGATCCTGTTGTACCTGTGAATAGGCTGCAGGGGGACGGTGAAGACCAGCAACAGCTTTCAGGGCTGCCACCTTCCGTGTGGGACAAGGAGCCAGACGTGTGCCTTTCGGAAAGAGGCTCTGCCGAGGACGAGAACCATGAGATGTTCCTCCTCTGGGCAAGCCCAGGTCCCAGATCCTCTTGTGCCTGTGAATAGGCTGCAGGGGGACGGTGAAGACCAGCAACAGCTTTCAGGGCTGCCACCTTCCGTGTGGGACAAGGAGCCGGACGTGTGCCTTTTCCGAAAGAGGCTCTGCCGAGGAAGAGAGCCATGAGATGTTCCTCCTCTGGGCAAGCCCAGGTCCCAGATCCTGTTGTGCCTGTGAATAGGCTGCAGGGGGACGGTGAAGACCAGCAACAGCTTTCAGGGCTGCCACCTTCCGTGTGGGACAAGGAGCCGGACGTGTGCCTTTCCTGAATCAGGCTCTGCAGAGGACGAGAGCCATGAGATGTTCCTCCTCTGGGCAATCCCGAGTCCCAGATCCTGTTGTGCCTGTGAATAGGCTGCAGGGGGAGGGTGAAGACCAGCAACAGCTTTCAGGGCTGCCACCTTCGGTGTGGGACAAGGAGCCGGACGTGTGCCTTTCCTGAATCAGGCTCTGCCGAGGACGAGAACCATGAGATGTTCCTCCTCTGGGCAAGCCCAGGTCCCAGATCCTGTTGTGCCTGTGAATAGGCTGCAGGGGGACGGTGAAGACCAGCAACATCTTTCCGGCCTGCCACCTTCCGTGTGGGACAAGGAGCCGGACGTGTGCCTTTTCGGAAAGAGGCTCTGCCGAGGACGAGAGCCATGAGATGTTCCTCCTCTGGGCAAGCCCAGGTCCCAGATCCTGTTGTGCCTGTGAATAGGCTGCAGGGGGACGGTGAAGACCAGCAACATCTTTCCGGCCTGCCACCTTCCGTGTGGGACAAGGAGCCGGACGTGTGCCTTTCCTGAATCAGGCTCTGCCGAGGACGAGAGCCATGAGATGTTCCTCCTCCGGGCAATCCCGAGTCCCAGATCCTGTTTTGCCTCTGAATAGGCTGCAGGGGGACGGTGAAGACCAGCAACAGCTTTCAGGGCTGCCACCTTCCGTGTGGGACAAGGAGCCGGACGTGTGCCTTTTCGGAAAGAGGCTCTGCCGAGGACGAGAGCCATGAGATGTTCCTCCTCTGGGCAAGCCCAGGTCCCAGATCCTGTTGTGCCTGTGAATAGGCTGCAGGGGGACGGTGAAGACCAGCAACATCTTTACGGCCTGCCACCTTCCGTGTGGGACAAGGAGCCGGACGTGTGCCTTTCCTGAAACAGGCTCTGCCGAGGAAGAGAGCCATGAGATGTTCCTCCTCTGGGCAAGCCCGGGTCCCAGATCCTGTTGTGCCTGTGAATAGGCTGCAGGGGGATTGTGAAGACCAGCAACAGCTTTCAGGGCTGCCACCTTCCGTGTGGGAGGAGCCAGACGTGTGCCTTTCGGAAAGAGGCTCTGCTGAGGACGAGAACCATGAGATGTTCCTCCTCTGGGCAAGCCCAGGTCCCAGATCCTGTTGTAGCTGTGAATAGGCTGCAGGGGGACGGTGAAGACCAGCAACCTCTTTCGGGGCTGCCACCTTCCGTGTGGGACAAGGAGCCGGACGTGTGCCTTTTCGGAAAGAGACTCTGCCGAGGACGAGAGCCATGAGATGTTCCTCCTCTGGGCAAGCCCAGGTCCCAGATCCTCTTGTGCCTGTGAATAGGCTGCAGGGGGACGGTGAAGACCAGCAACATCTTTCCGGCCTGCTACCTTCCGTGTGGGACAAGGAGCCGGACGTGTGCCTTTCCTGAATCAGGCTCTGCCGAGGACGAGAGCCATGAGATGTTCCTCCTCTGGGCAAGCCCAGGTCCCAGATCCTGTTGTGCCTGTGAATAGGCTGCATGGGGACGGTGATAACCAGCAACAGCTTTCAGGGCTGCCACCTTCCGTGTGGGACAAGGAGCCGGACAAGTGCCTTTTTGGAATCAGGATCTGCCGAGGACGAGAGCCATGAGATGTTCCTCCTCTGGGCAAGCCCGGGTCCCAGATCCTGTTGTGCCTTTGAATAGGCTGCAGGGGGACGGTGAAGACCAGCAACATCTTTCAGGGCTGCCACCTTCCGTGTGGGACAAGGAGCCGGACGTGTGTCTTTCCTGAAACAGGCTCTGCCGAGGACGAGAGCCATGAGATGTTCCTCCTCTGGGCAATCCCGAGTCCCAGATCCTGTTTTGCCTCTGAATAGGCTGCAGGGGGACGGTGAAGACCAGCAACAGCTTTCAGGGCTGCCACCTTCCGTGTGGGAAGAGGAGCCGGACGTGTGCCTTCTCGGAAACAGGCTCTGCCGAGGACGAGAGCCATGAGATGTTCCTCCTCTGGGCAAGCCCGGGTGTCAGATCCTGTTGTAGCTGTGAATAGGCTGCAGGGGGACGGTGAAGACCAGCAACAGCTTTCAGGGCTGCCACCTTCCGTGTGGGACAAGGAGCCAGACGTGTGCCTTTCGGAAAGAGGCTCTGCCGAGGACGAGAACCATGAGATGTTCCTCTTCTGGGCAAGCCCAGGTCCCAGATCCTGTTGTGCCTGTGAATAGGCTGCAGGGGGACGGTGAAGACCAGCAACAGCTTTCAGGGCTGCCACCTTCCGTGTAGGAAGAGGAGCCGGACGTGTGCCTTCTCGGAAACAGGCTCTGCCGAGGACGAGAGCCATGAGATGTTCCTCCTCTGGGCAAGCCCGGGTCCCAGATCCTGTTGTAGCTGTGAATAGGCTGCAGGTGGACGGTGAAGACCAGCAACAGCTTTCAGGGCTGCCACCTTCCGTGTGGGACAAGGAGCCAGACGTGTGCCTTTCAGAAAGAGGCTCTGCCGAGGACGACAACCATGAGATGTTCCTCCTCTGGGCAAGCCCAGGTCCCAGATCCTGTTGTGCCTGTGAATAGGCTGCAGGGGGACGGTGAAGACCAGCAACATCTTTCCGGCCTGCCACCTTCCGTGTGGGACAAGGAGCCGGACGTGTGCCTTTCCTGAAACAGGCTCTGCCGAGGACGAGAGCCATGAGATGTTCCTCCTTTGGGCAATCCCGATTCCCAGATCCTGTTTTGCCTCTGAATAGGCTGCAGGGGGACGGTGAAGACCAGCAACAGCTTTCTGGGCTGCCACCTTCCGTCTGGGAAGAGGAGCCGGACGTGTGCCTTCTCGGAAACAGGCTCTGCCGAGGACGAGAGCCATGAGATGTTCCTCCTCTGGGCAAGCCCAGGTCCCAGATCCTCTTGTGCCTGTGAATAGGCTGCAGTGGGACGGTGAAGACCAGCAACAGCTTTCCGGCCTGCCACCTTCCGTGTGGGACAAGGAGCCAGACGTGTGCCTTTCGGAAAGAGGCTCTGCCGCGGACGAGAACCATGAGATGTTCCTCCTCTGGGCAAGCCCAGGTCCCAGATCCTGTTGTGCCTGTGAATAGGCTGCAGGGGGACGGTGAAGACCAGCAACAGCTTTCAGGGCTGCCACCTTCCGTGTGGGACAAGGAGCCGGACGTGTGCCTTTTCGGAAAGAGGCTCTGCCGAGGACGAGAGCCATGAGATGTTCCTCCTCTGGGCAAGCCCAGGTCCAGATCCTGTTGTGCCTGTGAATAGGCTGCAGGGGGACGGTGAAGACCAGCAACATCTTTCCGGCCTGCCACCTTCCGTGTGGGACAAGGAGCCGGACGTGTGCATTTCCTGAATCAGGCTCTGCCGAGGACGAGAGCCATGAGATGTTCCTCCTCTGGGCAAGCCCGGGTCCCAGATCCTGTTGTAGCTGTGAATAGGCTGCAGGGGGACGGTGAAGACCAGCAACAGCTTTCAGGGCTGCCACCTCCGTGTGGGACAAGGAGCCGGACGTGTGCCTTCTCGGAAAGAGGCTCTGCCGAGGACGAGAGCCATGAGATGTTCCTCCTCTGGGCAAGCCCGGGTCCCAGATCCTGTTGTGCCTGTGAATAGGCTGCAGGGGGAGGGTGGAGACCAGCAACAGCTTTCAGGGCTGCCACCTTCCGTGTGGGAAGAGGAGCCGGACGTGTGCCTTTCGGAAAGAGGCTCTGCCGAGGACGAGAACCATGACATGTTCCTTCTCTGGGCAAGCCCGGGTACCAGATCCTGTTGTGCCTGTGAATAGGCTGCAGGGGGATTGTGAAGACCAGCAACAGCTTTCAGGGCTGCCACCTTCCGTGTGGGAGAAGGAGCCAGACGTGTGCCTTTCGGAAAGAGGCTCTGCTGAGGACGAGAACCATGAGATGTTCCTCCTCTGGGCAAGCCCAGGTCCCAGATCCTGTTGTAGCTGTGAATAGGCTGCAGGGGGACGGTGAAGACCAGCAACATCTTTCAGGGCTGCCACCTTCCGTGTGGGACAAGGAGCCGGACGTGTGCCTTTTCGGAATCAGGCTCTGCCGAGGACGAGAGCCATGAGATGTTCCTCCTCTGGGCAAGCCCAGGTCCCAGATCCTCTTGTGCCTGTGAATAGGCTGCAGGGGGACGGTGAAGACCAGCAACATCTTTCAGGGCTGCTACCTTCCGTGTGGGACAAGGACCCGGACGTGTGCCTTTCCTGAATCAGGCTCTGCCGGGGACGAGAGCCATGAGATGTTCCTCCTCTGGGCAAGCCCAGGTCCCAGATCCTGTTGTGCCTGTGAATAGGCTGCATGGGGACGGTGATAACCAGCAACAGCTTTCAGGGCTGCCACCTTCCGTGTGGGACAAGGAGCCGGACGAGTGCCTTTTTGGAATCAGGCTCTGCCGAGGACGAGAGCCATGAGATGTTCCTCCTCTGGGAAAGCCCGGGTCCCAGATCCTGTTGTGCCTGTGAATAGGCTGCAGGGGGACGGTGAAGACCAGCAACAGCTTTCAGGGCTGCCACCTTCCGTGTGGGACAAGGAGCCGGACGAGTGCCTTTTCGGAAAGAGGCTCTGCCGAGGACGAGAGCCATGAGATGTTCCTCCTCTGGGCAAGCCCAGGTCCCAGATCCTGTTGTGCCTGTGAATAGGCTGCAGGGGGACGGTGAAGACCAGCAACATCTTTCCGGCCTGCCACCTTCCGTGTGGGACAAGGAGCCGGACGTGTGCCTTTTCGGAAAGAGGCTCTGCCGAGGACGAGAGCCATGAGATGTTCCTCCTCTGGGCAAGCCCGGGTCCCAGATCCTGTTGTGCCTGTGAATAGGCTGCAGGGGGACGGTGAAGACCAGCAACATCTTTCAGGGCTGCCACCTTCCGTGTGGGACAAGGAGCCGGACGAGTGCCTTTTCGGAATCAGGCTCTGTCGAGGACGAGAGCCATGAGATGTTCCTCCTCTGGGCAAGCGCGTGTCCCAGATCCTGTTGTACCTGTGAATAGGCTGCAGGGGGACGGTGAAGACCAGCAACAGCTTTCAGGGCTGCCACCTTCCGTGTGGGACAAGGAGCCAGACGTGTGCCTTTCGGAAAGAGGCTCTGCCGAGGACGAGAACCATGAGATGTTCCTCCTCTGGGCAAGCCCAGGTCCCAGATCCTCTTGTGCCTGTGAATAGGCTGCAGGGGGACGGTGAAGACCAGCAACAGCTTTCAGGGCTGCCACCTTCCGTGTGGGACAAGGAGCCGGACGTGTGCCTTTTCCGAAAGAGGCTCTGCCGAGGAAGAGAGCCATGAGATGTTCCTCCTCTGGGCAATCCCGAGTCCCAGATCCTGTTTTGCCTGTGAATAGGCTGCAGGGGGAGGGTGAAGACCAGCAACAGCTTTCAGGGCTGCCACCTTCGGTGTGGGACAAGGAGCCGGACGTGTGCCTTTCCTGAATCAGGCTCTGCCGAGGACGAGAACCATGAGATGTTCCTCCTCTGGGCAAGCCCAGGTCCCAGATCCTGTTGTGCCTGTGAATAGGCTGCAGGGGGACGGTGAAGACCAGCAACATCTTTCAGGGCTGCCACCTTCCGTGTGGGACAAGGAGCCAGACGTGTGCCTTTTCCGAAAGAGGCTCTGCAGAGGACGAGAGCCATGAGATGTTCCTCCTCTGGGCAATCCCGAGTCCCAGATCCTGTTTTGCCTGTGAATAGGCTGCAGGGGGAGGGTGAAGACCAGCAACAGCTTTCAGGGCTGCCACCTTCGGTGTGGGACAAGGAGCCGGACGTGTGCCTTTCCTGAATCAGGCTCTGCCGAGGACGAGAACCATGAGATGTTCCTCCTCTGGGCAAGCCCAGGTCCCAGATCCTGTTGTGCCTGTGAATAGGCTGCAGGGGGACGGTGAAGACCAGCAACATCTTTCCGGCCTGCCACCTTCCGTGTGGGACAAGGAGCCGGACGTGTGCCTTTTCGGAAAGAGGCTCTGCCGAGGACGAGAGCCATGAGATGTTCCTCCTCTGGGCAAGCCCAGGTCCCAGATCCTGTTGTGCCTGTGAATAGGCTGCAGGGGGACGGTGAAGACCAGCAACATCTTTACGGCCTGCCACCTTCCGTGTGGGACAAGGAGCCGGACGTGTGCCTTTCCTGAAACAGGCTCTGCCGAGGAAGAGAGCCATGAGATGTTCCTCCTCTGGGCAATCCCGAGTCCCAGATCCTGTTTTGCCTCTGAATAGGCTGCAGGGGGACGGTGAAGACCAGCAACATCTTTCAGGGCTGCCACCTTCCGTGTGGGAAGAGGAGCCGGACGTGTGCCTTCTCGGAAACAGGCTCTGCCGAGGACGAGAGCCATGAGATGTTCCTCCTCTGGGCAATCCCGAGTCCCAGATCCTGTTGTGCCTGTGAATAGGCTGCAGGGGGACGGTGAAGACCAGCAACAGCTTTCAGGGCTGCCACCTTCGGTGTGGGACAAGGAGCCGGACGTGTGCCTTTCCTGAATCAGGCTCTGCCGAGGACGAGAACCATGAGATGTTCCTCCTCTGGGCAAGCCCAGGTCCCAGATCCTGTTGTAGCTGTGAATAGGCTGCAGGGGGACGGTGAAGACCAGCAACATCTTTCCGGCCTGCCACCTTCCGTGTGGGACAAGGAGCCGGACGTGTGCCTTTTCGGAAAGAGGCTCTGCCGAGGACGAGAGCCATGAGATTTTCCTCCTCTGGGCAAGCCCAGGTCCCAGATCCCCTTGTGCCTGTGAATAGGCTGCAGGGGGACGGTGAAGACCAGCAACATCTTTCCGGCCTGCCACCTTCCGTGTGGGACAAGGAGCCGGACGTGTGCCTTTTCGGAAAGAGGCTCTGCCGAGGACGGGAGCCATGAGATGTTCCTCCTCTGGGCAAGCCCAGGTCCCAGATCCTCTTGTGCCTGTGAATAGGCTGCAGGGGGACGGTGAAGACCAGCAACAGCTTTCAGGGCTGCCACCTTCCATGTGGGACAAGGAGCCGGACGTGTGCCTTTCCTGAATCAGGCTCTGCCGAGGACGAGAGCCAGTAGATGTTCCTCCTCTGGGCAATCCCGAGTCCCAGATCCTGTTTTGCCTCTGAATAGGCTGCAGGGGGACGGTGAAGACCAGCAACAGCTTTCAGGGCTGCCACCTTCCGTGTGGGATAAGGAGCCGGACGTGTGCCTTCTCGGAAACAGGCTCTGCCGAGGACGAGAGCCATGAGATGTTCCTCCTCTGGGCAAGCCCGGGTCCCAGATCCTGTTGTGCCTGTGAATAGGCTGCAGGGGGAGGGTGAAGACCAGCAACAGCTTTCCGGGCTGCCACGTTCCGTGTGGGACAAGGAGCCAGACGTGTGCCTTTCGGAAAGAGGCTCTGCCGAGGACGAGAACCATGAGATGTTCCTCCTCTGGGCAAGCCCAGGTCCCAGATCCTGTTGTAGCTGTGAATAGGCTGCAGGGGGACGGTGAAGACCAGCAACATCTTTCCGGCCTGCCACCTTCCGTGTGGGACAAGGAGCCGGACGTGTGCCTTTTCGGAAAGAGGCTCTGCCGAGGACGAGAGCCATGAGATTTTCCTCCTCTGGGCAAGCCCAGGTCCCAGATCCCCTTGTGCCTGTGAATAGGCTGCAGGGGGACGGTGAAGACCAGCAACATCTTTCCGGCCTGCCACCTTCCGTGTGGGACAAGGAGCCGGACGTGTGCCTTTTCGGAAAGAGGCTCTGCCGAGGACGAGAGCCATGAGATGTTCCTCCTCTGGGCAAGCCCAGGTCCCAGATCCTGTTGTGCCTGTGAATAGGCTGCAGGGGGACGGTGAAGACCAGCAACATCTTTCCGGCCTGCCACCTTCCGTGTGGGACAAGGAGCCGGACGTGTGCCTTTCCTGAATCAGGCTCTGCCGAGGACGAGAGCCATGAGATGTTCCTCCTCTGGGCAATCCCGAGTCCCAGATCCTGTTTTGCCTCTGAATAGGCTGCAGGGGGACGGTGAAGACCAGCAACAGCTTTCAGGGCTGCCACCTTCCGTGTGGGACAAGGAGCCGGACGTGTGCCTTTTCGGAAAGAGGCTCTGCCGAGGACGAGAGCCATGAGATGTTCCTCCTCTGGGCAAGCCCAGGTCCCAGATCCTGTTGTGCCTGTGAATAGGCTGCAGGGGGACGGTGAAGACCAGCAACATCTTTACGGCCTGCCACCTTCCGTGTGGGACAAGGAGCCGGACGTGTGCCTTTCCTGAAACAGGCTCTGCCGAGGAAGAGAGCCATGAGATGTTCCTCCTCTGGGCAATCCCGAGTCCCAGATCCTGTTGTGCCTCTGAATAGGCTGCAGGGGGACGGTGAAGACCAGCAACAGCTTTCAGGGCTGCCACCTTCCGTGTGGGAAGAGGAGCCGGACGTGTGCCTTCTCGGAAACAGGCTCTGCCGAGGACGAGAGCCATGAGATGTTCCTCCTCTGGGCAAGCCCGGGTCCCAGATCCTGTTGTAGCTGTGAATAGGCTGCAGGGGGACGGTGAAGACCAGCAACAGCTTTCAGGGCTGCCACCTTCCGTGTGGGACAAGGAGCCGGACGTGTGCCTTTCCTGAATCAGGCTCTGCCGAGGACGAGAGCCATGAGATGTTCCTCCTCTGGGCAAGCCCGGGTGCCAGATCCTGTTGTAGCTGTGAATAGGCTGCAGGTGGACGGTGAAGACCAGCAACAGCTTTCAGGGCTGCCACCTTCCGTGTGGGACAAGGAGCCAGACGTGTGCCTTTCGGAAAGAGGCTCTGCCGAGGACGAGAACCATGAGATGTTCCTCCTCTGGGCAAGCCCAGGTCCCAGATCCTGTTGTGCCTGTGAATAGGCTGCAGGGGGACGGTGAAGACCAGCAACAGCTTTCAGGGCTGCCACCTTACGTGTGGGACAAGGAGCCGGACGAGTGCCTTTTCCGAAAGAGGCTCTGCCGAGGACGAGAGCCATGAGATGTTCCTCCTCTGGGCAAGCCTGGGTCCCAGATCCTGTTGTGCCTGTGAATAGGCTGCAGGGGGACGGTGAAGACCAGCAACAGCTTTCAGGGCTGCCACCTTCCGTGTGGGACAAGGAGCCGGACGTGTGCCTTTCATGAATCAGGCTCTGCGGAGGACGAGAGCCATGAGATGTTCCTCCTCTGGGCAAGCCCAGGTCCCAGATCCTGTTGTGCCTGTGAATAGGCTGCAGGGGGACGGTGAAGACCAGCAACAGCTTTCAGGGCTGCCACCTTCCGTGTGGGACAAGGAGCCGGACGTGTGCCTTTCCTGAATCAGGCTCTGCCGAGGACGAGAGCCATGAGATGTTCCTCCTCTGGGCAATCCCGAGTCCCAGATCCTGTTTTGCCTCTGAATAGGCTGCAGGGGGACGGTGAAGACCAGCAACAGCTTTCAGGGCTGCCACCTTCCGTGTGGGAAGAGGAGCCGTACGTGTGCCTTCTCGGAAACAGGCACTGCCGAGGACGAGAGCCATGAGATGTTCCTCCTCTGGGCAAGCCCGGGTCCCAGATCCTGTTGTAGCTGTGAATAGGCTGCAGGGGGACGGTGAAGACCAGCAACAGCTTTCAGGGCTGCCAGCTTCCGTGTGGGACAAGGAGCCAGACGTGTGCCTTTCGGAAAGAGGCTCTGCCGCGGACGAGAACCATGAGATGTTCCTCCTCTGGGCAAGCCCAGGTCCCAGATCCTGTTGTGCCTGTGAATAGGCTGCAGGGGGACGGTGAAGACCAGCAACAGCTTTCAGGGCTGCCACTTTCCGTGTGGGACAAGGAGCCGGACGTGTGCCTTTTCCGAAAGAGGCTCTGCCGAGGACGAGAGCCATGAGATGTTCCTCCTCTGGGCAAGCCCAGGTTCCAGATCCTCTTGTGCCTGTGAATAGGCTGCAGGGGGACGGTGAAGACCAGCAACAGATTTCAGGGCTGCCACCTTCCGTGTGGGACAAGGAGCCGGACGTGTGCCTTCTCGGAAACAGGGTCTGCCGAGGACGAGAGCCAGTAGATGTTCCTCCTCTGGGCAAGCCCAGGTCCCAGATCCTGTTGTGCCTGTGAATAGGCTGCAGGGGGAGGGTGGAGACCAGCAACAGCTTTCAGGGCTGCCACCTTTCGTGTGGGACAAAGAGCCGGACGTGTGCCTTTCGGAAAGAGGCTCTGCCGAGGACGAGAACCATGAGATGTTCCTCCTCTGGGCAAGCCCAGGTCCCAGATCCTGTTGTAGCTGTGAATAGGCTGCAGGGGGACGGTGAAGACCAGCAACAGCTTTCAGGGCTGCCACCTTCCGTGTGGACAAGGAGCCAGACGTGTGCCTTTCGGAAAGAGGCTCTGGCGAGGACGAGAACCATGAGATGTTCCTCCTCTGGGGAAGGGCGTGTCCCAGATCCTGTTGTAGCTGTGAATAGGCTGCAGGGGGACGGTGAAGACCAGCAACAGCTTTCAGGGCTGCCACCTTCCGTGTGGGACAAGGAGCCGGACGTGTGCCTTTCCTGAATCAGGCTCTGCCGAGGACGAGAGCCATGAGATGTTCCTCCTCTGGGCAATCCCGAGTCCCAGATCCTGTTGTGCCTGTGAATAGGCTGCAGGGGGACGGTGAAGACCAGCAACAGCTTTCAGGGCTGCCACCTTCGGTGTGGGACAAGGAGCCGGACGTGTGCCTTTCCTGAATCAGGCTCTGCCGAGGACGAGAACCATGAGATGTTCCTCCTCTGGGCAAGCCCAGGTCCCAGATCCTGTTGTAGCTGTGAATAGGCTGCAGGGGGACGGTGAAGACCAGCAACATCTTTCCGGCCTGCCACCTTCCGTGTGGGACAAGGAGCCGGACGTGTGCCTTTTCGGAAAGAGGCTCTGCCGAGGACGAGAGCCATGAGATTTTCCTCCTCTGGGCAAGCCCAGGTCCCAGATCCCCTTGTGCCTGTGAATAGGCTGCAGGGGGACGGTGAAGACCAGCAACATCTTTCCGGCCTGCCACCTTCCGTGTGGGACAAGGAGCCGGACGTGTGCCTTTTCGGAAAGAGGCTCTGCCGAGGACGAGAGCCATGAGATGTTCCTCCTCTGGGCAAGCCCGGGTCCCAGATCCTGTTGTGCCTGTGAATAGGCTGCAGGGGGACGGTGAAGACCAGCAACATCTTTCAGGGCTGCCACCTTCCGTGTGGTACAAGGAGCCGGACGAGTGCCTTTTCGGAATCAGGCTCTGTCGAGGACGAGAGCCATGAGATGTTCCTCCTCTGGGCAAGCGCGTGTCCCAGATCCTGTTGTACCTGTGAATAGGCTGCAGGGGGACGGTGAAGACCAGCAACAGCTTTCAGGGCTGCCACCTTCCGTGTGGGACAAGGAGCCAGACGTGTGCCTTTCGGAAAGAGGCTCTGCCGAGGACGAGAACCATGAGATGTTCCTCCTCTGGGCAAGCCCAGGTCCCAGATCCTCTTGTGCCTGTGAATAGGCTGCAGGGGGACGGTGAAGACCAGCAACAGCTTTCAGGGCTGCCACCTTCCGTGTGGGACAAGGAGCCGGACGTGTGCCTTTTCCGAAAGAGGCTCTGCCGAGGAAGAGAGCCATGAGATGTTCCTCCTCTGGGCAAGCCCAGGTCCCAGATCCTGTTGTGCCTGTGAATAGGCTGCAGGGGGACGGTGAAGACCAGCAACAGCTTTCAGGGCTGCCACCTTCCGTGTGGGACAAGGAGCCGGACGTGTGCCTTTCCTGAATCAGGCTCTGCAGAGGACGAGAGCCATGAGATGTTCCTCCTCTGGGCAATCCCGAGTCCCAGATCCTGTTTTGCCTGTGAATAGGCTGCAGGGGGAGGGTGAAGACCAGCAACAGCTTTCAGGGCTGCCACCTTCGGTGTGGGACAAGGAGCCGGACGTGTGCCTTTCCTGAATCAGGCTCTGCCGAGGACGAGAACCATGAGATGTTCCTCCTCTGGGCAAGCCCAGGTCCCAGATCCTGTTGTGCCTGTGAATAGGCTGCAGGGGGACGGTGAAGACCAGCAACATCTTTCCGGCCTGCCACCTTCCGTGTGGGACAAGGAGCCGGACGTGTGCCTTTTCGGAAAGAGGCTCTGCCGAGGACGAGAGCCATGAGATGTTCCTCCTCTGGGCAAGCCCAGGTCCCAGATCCTGTTGTGCCTGTGAATAGGCTGCAGGGGGACGGTGAAGACCAGCAACATCTTTACGGCCTGCCACCTTCCGTGTGGGACAAGGAGCCGGACGTGTGCCTTTCCTGAAACAGGCTCTGCCGAGGAAGAGAGCCATGAGATGTTCCTCCTCTGGGCAATCCCGAGTCCCAGATCCTGTTTTGCCTCTGAATAGGCTGCAGGGGGACGGTGAAGACCAGCAACATCTTTCAGGGCTGCCACCTTCCGTGTGGGAAGAGGAGCCGGACGTGTGCCTTCTCGGAAACAGGCTCTGCCGAGGACGAGAGCCATGAGATGTTCCTCCTCTGGGCAATCCCGAGTCCCAGATCCTGTTGTGCCTGTGAATAGGCTGCAGGGGGACGGTGAAGACCAGCAACAGCTTTCAGGGCTGCCACCTTCGGTGTGGGACAAGGAGCCGGACGTGTGCCTTTCCTGAATCAGGCTCTGCCGAGGACGAGAACCATGAGATGTTCCTCCTCTGGGCAAGCCCAGGTCCCAGATCCTGTTGTAGCTGTGAATAGGCTGCAGGGGGACGGTGAAGACCAGCAACATCTTTCCGGCCTGCCACCTTCCGTGTGGGACAAGGAGCCGGACGTGTGCCTTTTCGGAAAGAGGCTCTGCCGAGGACGAGAGCCATGAGATTTTCCTCCTCTGGGCAAGCCCAGGTCCCAGATCCCCTTGTGCCTGTGAATAGGCTGCAGGGGGACGGTGAAGACCAGCAACATCTTTCCGGCCTGCCACCTTCCGTGTGGGACAAGGAGCCGGACGTGTGCCTTTTCGGAAAGAGGCTCTGCCGAGGACGGGAGCCATGAGATGTTCCTCCTCTGGGCAAGCCCAGGTCCCAGATCCTCTTGTGCCTGTGAATAGGCTGCAGGGGGACGGTGAAGACCAGCAACAGCTTTCAGGGCTGCCACCTTCCATGTGGGACAAGGAGCCGGACGTGTGCCTTTCCTGAATCAGGCTCTGCCGAGGACGAGAGCCAGTAGATGTTCCTCCTCTGGGCAATCCCGAGTCCCAGATCCTGTTTTGCCTCTGAATAGGCTGCAGGGGGACGGTGAAGACCAGCAACAGCTTTCAGGGCTGCCACCTTCCGTGTGGGATAAGGAGCCGGACGTGTGCCTTCTCGGAAACAGGCTCTGCCGAGGACGAGAGCCATGAGATGTTCCTCCTCTGGGCAAGCCCGGGTCCCAGATCCTGTTGTGCCTGTGAATAGGCTGCAGGGGGAGGGTGAAGACCAGCAACAGCTTTCCGGGCTGCCACGTTCCGTGTGGGACAAGGAGCCAGACGTGTGCCTTTCGGAAAGAGGCTCTGCCGAGGACGAGAACCATGAGATGTTCCTCCTCTGGGCAAGCCCAGGTCCCAGATCCTGTTGTAGCTGTGAATAGGCTGCAGGGGGACGGTGAAGACCAGCAACATCTTTCCGGCCTGCCACCTTCCGTGTGGGACAAGGAGCCGGACGTGTGCCTTTTCGGAAAGAGGCTCTGCCGAGGACGAGAGCCATGAGATTTTCCTCCTCTGGGCAAGCCCAGGTCCCAGATCCCCTTGTGCCTGTGAATAGGCTGCAGGGGGACGGTGAAGACCAGCAACATCTTTCCGGCCTGCCACCTTCCGTGTGGGACAAGGAGCCGGACGTGTGCCTTTTCGGAAAGAGGCTCTGCCGAGGACGAGAGCCATGAGATGTTCCTCCTCTGGGCAAGCCCAGGTCCCAGATCCTGTTGTGCCTGTGAATAGGCTGCAGGGGGACGGTGAAGACCAGCAACATCTTTCCGGCCTGCCACCTTCCGTGTGGGACAAGGAGCCGGACGTGTGCCTTTCCTGAATCAGGCTCTGCCGAGGACGAGAGCCATGAGATGTTCCTCCTCTGGGCAATCCCGAGTCCCAGATCCTGTTTTGCCTCTGAATAGGCTGCAGGGGGACGGTGAAGACCAGCAACAGCTTTCAGGGCTGCCACCTTCCGTGTGGGACAAGGAGCCGGACGTGTGCCTTTTCGGAAAGAGGCTCTGCCGAGGACGAGAGCCATGAGATGTTCCTCCTCTGGGCAAGCCCAGGTCCCAGATCCTGTTGTGCCTGTGAATAGGCTGCAGGGGGACGGTGAAGACCAGCAACATCTTTACGGCCTGCCACCTTCCGTGTGGGACAAGGAGCCGGACGTGTGCCTTTCCTGAAACAGGCTCTGCCGAGGAAGAGAGCCATGAGATGTTCCTCCTCTGGGCAATCCCGAGTCCCAGATCCTGTTTTGCCTCTGAATAGGCTGCAGGGGGACGGTGAAGACCAGCAACAGCTTTCAGGGCTGCCACCTTCCGTGTGGGAAGAGGAGCCGGACGTGTGCCTTCTCGGAAACAGGCTCTGCCGAGGACGAGAGCCATGAGATGTTCCTCCTCTGGGCAAGCCCGGGTCCCAGATCCTGTTGTAGCTGTGAATAGGCTGCAGGGGGACGGTGAAGACCAGCAACAGCTTTCAGGGCTGCCACCTTCCGTGTGGGACAAGGAGCCAGACGTGTGCCTTTCCTGAATCAGGCTCTGCCGAGGACGAGAGCCATGAGATGTTCCTCCTCTGGGCAAGCCCGGGTGCCAGATCCTGTTGTAGCTGTGAATAGGCTGCAGGTGGACGGTGAAGACCAGCAACAGCTTTCAGGGCTGCCACCTTCCGTGTGGGACAAGGAGCCAGACGTGTGCCTTTCGGAAAGAGGCTCTGCCGAGGACGAGAACCATGAGATGTTCCTCCTCTGGGCAAGCCCAGGTCCCAGATCCTGTTGTGCCTGTGAATAGGCTGCAGGGGGACGGTGAAGACCAGCAACAGCTTTCAGGGCTCCCACCTTACGTGTGGGACAAGGAGCCGGACGAGTGCCTTTTCCGAAAGAGGCTCTGCCGAGGACGAGAGCCATGAGATGTTCCTCCTCTGGGCAAGCCTGGGTCCCAGATCCTGTTGTGCCTGTGAATAGGCTGCAGGGGGACGGTGAAGACCAGCAACAGCTTTCAGGGCTGCCACCTTCCGTGTGGGACAAGGAGCCGGACGTGTGCCTTTCATGTATCTGGCTCTGCGGAGGACGAGAGCCATGAGATGTTCCTCCTCTGGGCAAGCCCAGGTCCCAGATCCTGTTGTGCCTGTGAATAGGCTGCAGGGGGACGGTGAAGACCAGCAACAGCTTTCAGGGCTGCCACCTTCCGTGTGGGACAAGGAGCCGGACGTGTGCCTTTCCTGAATCAGGCTCTGCCGAGGACGAGAGCCATGAGATGTTCCTCCTCTGGGCAATCCCGAGTCCCAGATCCTGTTTTGCCTGTGAATAGGCTGCAGGGGGACGGTGAAGACCAGCAACAGCTTTCAGGGCTGCCACCTTCCGTGTGGGAAGAGGAGCCGTACGTGTGCCTTCTCGGAAACAGGCACTGCCGAGGACGAGAGCCATGAGATGTTCCTCCTCTGGGCAAGCCCGGGTCCCAGATCCTGTTGTAGCTGTGAATAGGCTGCAGGGGGACGGTGAAGACCAGCAACAGCTTTCAGGGCTGCCAGCTTCCGTGTGGGACAAGGAGCCAGACGTGTGCCTTTCGGAAAGAGGCTCTGCCGCGGACGAGAACCATGAGATGTTCCTCCTCTGGGCAAGCCCAGGTCCCAGATCCTGTTGTGCCTGTGAATAGGCTGCAGGGGGACGGTGAAGACCAGCAACAGCTTTCAGGGCTGCCACTTTCCGTGTGGGACAAGGAGCCGGACGTGTGCCTTTTCCGAAAGAGGCTCTGCCGAGGACGAGAGCCATGAGATGTTCCTCCTCTGGGCAAGCCCAGGTTCCAGATCCTCTTGTGCCTGTGAATAGGCTGCAGGGGGACGGTGAAGACCAGCAACAGATTTCAGGGCTGCCACCTTCCGTGTGGGACAAGGAGCCGGACGTGTGCCTTCTCGGAAACAGGGTCTGCCGAGGACGAGAGCCAGTAGATGTTCCTCCTCTGGGCAAGCCCAGGTCCCAGATCCTGTTGTGCCTGTGAATAGGCTGCAGGGGGAGGGTGGAGACCAGCAACAGCTTTCAGGGCTGCCACCTTTCGTGTGGGACAAAGAGCCGGACGTGTGCCTTTCGGAAAGAGGCTCTGCCGAGGACGAGAACCATGAGATGTTCCTCCTCTGGGCAAGCCCAGGTCCCAGATCCTGTTGTAGCTGTGAATAGGCTGCAGGGGGACGGTGAAGACCAGCAACAGCTTTCAGGGCTGCCACCTTCCGTGTGGACAAGGAGCCAGACGTGTGCCTTTCGGAAAGAGGCTCTGGCGAGGACGAGAACCATGAGATGTTCCTCCTCTGGGGAAGTGCGTGTCCCAGATCCTGTTGTAGCTGTGAATAGGCTGCAGGGGGACGGTGAAGACCAGCAACAGCTTTCAGGGCTGCCACCTTCCGTGTGGGACAAGGAGCCGGACGTGTGCCTTTCCTGAATCAGGCTCTGCCGAGGACGAGAGCCATGAGATGTTCCTCCTCTGGGCAATCCCGAGTCCCAGATCCTGTTGTGCCTGTGAATAGGCTGCAGGGGGACGGTGAAGACCAGCAACAGCTTTCAGGGCTGCCACCTTCGGTGTGGGACAAGGAGCCGGACGTGTGCCTTTCCTGAATCAGGCTCTGCCGAGGACGAGAACCATGAGATGTTCCTCCTCTGGGCAAGCCCAGGTCCCAGATCCTGTTGTAGCTGTGAATAGGCTGCAGGGGGACGGTGAAGACCAGCAACATCTTTCCGGCCTGCCACCTTCCGTGTGGGACAAGGAGCCGGACGTGTGCCTTTTCGGAAAGAGGCTCTGCCGAGGACGAGAGCCATGAGATTTTCCTCCTCTGGGCAAGCCCAGGTCCCAGATCCCCTTGTGCCTGTGAATAGGCTGCAGGGGGACGGTGAAGACCAGCAACATCTTTCCGGCCTGCCACCTTCCGTGTGGGACAAGGAGCCGGACGTGTGCCTTTTCGGAAAGAGGCTCTGCCGAGGACGAGAGCCATGAGATGTTCCTCCTCTGGGCAAGCCCAGGTCCCAGATCCTGTTGTGCCTGTGAATAGGCTGCAGGGGGACGGTGAAGACCAGCAACATCTTTACGGCCTGCCACCTTCCGTGTGGGACAAGGAGCCGGACGTGTGCCTTTCCTGAAACAGGCTCTGCCGAGGAAGAGAGCCATGAGATGTTCCTCCTCTGGGCAATCCCGAGTCCCAGATCCTGTTTTGCCTCTGAATAGGCTGCAGGGGGACGGTGAAGACCAGCAACAGCTTTCAGGGCTGCCACCTTCCGTGTGGGAAGAGGAGCCGGACGTGTGCCTTCTCGGAAACAGGCTCTGCCGAGGACGAGAGCCATGAGATGTTCCTCCTCTGGGCAAGCCCGGGTCCCAGATCCTGTTGTAGCTGTGAATAGGCTGCAGGGGGACGGTGAAGACCAGCAACAGCTTTCAGGGCTGCCACCTTCCGTGTGGGACAAGGAGCCAGACGTGTGCCTTTCCTGAATCAGGCTCTGCCGAGGACGAGAGCCATGAGATGTTCCTCCTCTGGGCAAGCCCGGGTGCCAGATCCTGTTGTAGCTGTGAATAGGCTGCAGGTGGACGGTGAAGACCAGCAACAGCTTTCAGGGCTGCCACCTTCCGTGTGGGACAAGGAGCCAGACGTGTGCCTTTCGGAAAGAGGCTCTGCCGAGGACGAGAACCATGAGATGTTCCTCCTCTGGGCAAGCCCAGGTCCCAGATCCTGTTGTGCCTGTGAATAGGCTGCAGGGGGACGGTGAAGACCAGCAACAGCTTTCAGGGCTGCCACCTTACGTGTGGGACAAGGAGCCGGACGAGTGCCTTTTCCGAAAGAGGCTCTGCCGAGGACGAGAGCCATGAGATGTTCCTCCTCTGGGCAAGCCTGGGTCCCAGATCCTGTTGTGCCTGTGAATAGGCTGCAGGGGGACGGTGAAGACCAGCAACAGCTTTCAGGGCTGCCACCTTCCGTGTGGGACAAGGAGCCGGACGTGTGCCTTTCATGAATCAGGCTCTGCGGAGGACGAGAGCCATGAGATGTTCCTCCTCTGGGCAAGCCCAGGTCCCAGATCCTGTTGTGCCTGTGAATAGGCTGCAGGGGGACGGTGAAGACCAGCAACAGCTTTCAGGGCTGCCACCTTCCGTGTGGGACAAGGAGCCGGACGTGTGCCTTTCCTGAATCAGGCTCTGCCGAGGACGAGAGCCATGAGATGTTCCTCCTCTGGGCAATCCCGAGTCCCAGATCCTGTTTTGCCTCTGAATAGGCTGCAGGGGGACGGTGAAGACCAGCAACAGCTTTCAGGGCTGCCACCTTCCGTGTGGGAAGAGGAGCCGTACGTGTGCCTTCTCGGAAACAGGCACTGCCGAGGACGAGAGCCATGAGATGTTCCTCCTCTGGGCAAGCCCGGGTGTCAGATCCTGTTGTAGCTGTGAATAGGCTGCAGGGGGACGGTGAAGACCAGCAACAGCTTTCAGGGCTGCCAGCTTCCGTGTGGGACAAGGAGCCAGACGTGTGCCTTTCGGAAAGAGGCTCTGCCGCGGACGAGAACCATGAGATGTTCCTCCTCTGGGCAAGCCCAGGTCCCAGATCCTGTTGTGCCTGTGAATAGGCTGCAGGGGGACGGTGAAGACCAGCAACAGCTTTCAGGGCTGCCACCTTACGTGTGGGACAAGGAGCCGGACGAGTGCCTTTTCCGAAAGAGGCTCTGCCGAGGACGAGAGCCATGAGATGTTCCTCCTCTGGGCAAGCCTGGGTCCCAGATCCTGTTGTGCCTGTGAATAGGCTGCAGGGGGACGGTGAAGACCAGCAACAGCTTTCAGGGCTGCCACCTTCCGTGTGGGACAAGGAGCCGGACGTGTGCCTTTCATGAATCAGGCTCTGCGGAGGACGAGAGCCATGAGATGTTCCTCCTCTGGGCAAGCCCAGGTCCCAGATCCTGTTGTGCCTGTGAATAGGCTGCAGGGGGACGGTGAAGACCAGCAACAGCTTTCAGGGCTGCCACCTTCCGTGTGGGACAAGGAGCCGGACGTGTGCCTTTCCTGAATCAGGCTCTGCCGAGGACGAGAGCCATGAGATGTTCCTCCTCTGGGCAATCCCGAGTCCCAGATCCTGTTTTGCCTCTGAATAGGCTGCAGGGGGACGGTGAAGACCAGCAACAGCTTTCAGGGCTGCCACCTTCCGTGTGGGAAGAGGAGCCGTACGTGTGCCTTCTCGGAAACAGGCACTGCCGAGGACGAGAGCCATGAGATGTTCCTCCTCTGGGCAAGCCCGGGTCCCAGATCCTGTTGTAGCTGTGAATAGGCTGCAGGGGGACGGTGAAGACCAGCAACAGCTTTCAGGGCTGCCAGCTTCCGTGTGGGACAAGGAGCCAGACGTGTGCCTTTCGGAAAGAGGCTCTGCCGCGGACGAGAACCATGAGATGTTCCTCCTCTGGGCAAGCCCAGGTCCCAGATCCTGTTGTGCCTGTGAATAGGCTGCAGGGGGACGGTGAAGACCAGCAACAGCTTTCAGGGCTGCCACTTTCCGTGTGGGACAAGGAGCCGGACGTGTGCCTTTTCCGAAAGAGGCTCTGCCGAGGACGAGAGCCATGAGATGTTCCTCCTCTGGGCAAGCCCAGGTTCCAGATCCTCTTGTGCCTGTGAATAGGCTGCAGGGGGACGGTGAAGACCAGCAACAGATTTCAGGGCTGCCACCTTCCGTGTGGGACAAGGAGCCGGACGTGTGCCTTCTCGGAAACAGGGTCTGCCGAGGACGAGAGCCAGTAGATGTTCCTCCTCTGGGCAAGCCCAGGTCCCAGATCCTGTTGTGCCTGTGAATAGGCTGCAGGGGGAGGGTGGAGACCAGCAACAGCTTTCAGGGCTGCCACCTTTCGTGTGGGACAAAGAGCCGGACGTGTGCCTTTCGGAAAGAGGCTCTGCCGAGGACGAGAACCATGAGATGTTCCTCCTCTGGGCAAGCCCAGGTCCCAGATCCTGTTGTAGCTGTGAATAGGCTGCAGGGGGACGGTGAAGACCAGCAACAGCTTTCAGGGCTGCCACCTTCCGTGTGGACAAGGAGCCAGACGTGTGCCTTTCGGAAAGAGGCTCTGGCGAGGACGAGAACCATGAGATGTTCCTCCTCTGGGGAAGTGCGTGTCCCAGATCCTGTTGTAGCTGTGAATAGGCTGCAGGGGGACGGTGAAGACCAGCAACAGCTTTCAGGGCTGCCACCTTCCGTGTGGGACAAGGAGCCGGACGTGTGCCTTTCCTGAATCAGGCTCTGCCGAGGACGAGAGCCATGAGATGTTCCTCCTCTGGGCAATCCCGAGTCCCAGATCCTGTTGTGCCTGTGAATAGGCTGCAGGGGGACGGTGAAGACCAGCAACAGCTTTCAGGGCTGCCACCTTCGGTGTGGGACAAGGAGCCGGACGTGTGCCTTTCCTGAATCAGGCTCTGCCGAGGACGAGAACCATGAGATGTTCCTCCTCTGGGCAAGCCCAGGTCCCAGATCCTGTTGTAGCTGTGAATAGGCTGCAGGGGGACGGTGAAGACCAGCAACATCTTTCCGGCCTGCCACCTTCCGTGTGGGACAAGGAGCCGGACGTGTGCCTTTTCGGAAAGAGGCTCTGCCGAGGACGGGAGCCATGAGATGTTCCTCCTCTGGGCAAGCCCAGGTCCCAGATCCTGTTTTGCCTCTGAATAGGCTGCAGGGGGACGGTGAAGACCAGCAACAGCTTTCAGGGCTGCCACCTTCCGTGTGGGATAAGGAGCCGGACGTGTGCCTTCTCGGAAACAGGCTCTGCCGAGGACGAGAGCCATGAGATGTTCCTCCTCTGGGCAAGCCCGGGTCCCAGATCCTGTTGTGCCTGTGAATAGGCTGCAGGGGGAGGGTGAAGACCAGCAACAGCTTTCCGGGCTGCCACGTTCCGTGTGGGACAAGGAGCCAGACGTGTGCCTTTCGGAAAGAGGCTCTGCCGAGGACGAGAACCATGAGATGTTCCTCCTCTGGGCAAGCCCAGGTCCCAGATCCTGTTGTAGCTGTGAATAGGCTGCAGGGGGACGGTGAAGACCAGCAACATCTTTCCGGCCTGCCACCTTCCGTGTGGGACAAGGAGCCGGACGTGTTCCTTTTCGGAAAGAGGCTCTGCCGAGGACGAGAGCCATGAGATTTTCCTCCTCTGGGCAAGCCCAGGTCCCAGATCCCCTTGTGCCTGTGAATAGGCTGCAGGGGGACGGTGATGACCAGCAACATCTTTCCGGCCTGCCACCTTCCGTGTGGGACAAGGAGCCGGACGTGTGCCTTTTCGGAAAGAGGCTCTGCCGAGGACGAGAGCCATGAGATGTTCCTCCTCTGGGCAAGCCCAGGTCCCAGATCCTGTTGTGCCTGTGAATAGGCTGCAGGGGGACGGTGAAGACCAGCAACATCTTTCCGGCCTGCCACCTTCCGTGTGGGACAAGGAGCCGGACGTGTGCCTTTCCTGAATCAGGCTCTGCCGAGGACGAGAGCCATGAGATGTTCCTCCTCTGGGCAATCCCGAGTCCCAGATCCTGTTTTGCCTCTGAATAGGCTGCAGGGGGACGGTGAAGACCAGCAACAGCTTTCAGGGCTGCCACCTTCCGTGTGGGACAAGGAGCCGGACGTGTGCCTTTTCGGAAAGAGGCTCTGCCGAGGACGAGAGCCATGAGATGTTCCTCCTCTGGGCAAGCCCAGGTCCCAGATCCTGTTGTGCCTGTGAATAGGCTGCAGGGGGACGGTGAAGACCAGCAACATCTTTCCGGCCTGCCGCCTTCCGTGTGGGACAAGGAGCCGGACGTGTGCCTTTCCTGAAACAGGCTCTGCCGAGGACGAGAGCCATGAGATGTTCCTCCTCTGGGCAATCCCGAGTCCCAGATCCTGTTTTGCCTCTGAATAGGCTGCAGGGGGATGGTGAAGACCAGCAACATCTTTCAGGGCTGCCACCTTCCGTGTGGGAAGAGGAGCCGGTAGTGTGCCTTCTCGGAAACAGGCTCTGCCGAGGACGAGAGCCATGAGATGTTCCTCCTCTGGGCAAGCCCGGGTGCCAGATCCTGTTGTAGCTGTGAATAGGCTGCAGGTGGACGGTGAAGACCAGCAACAGCTTTCAGGGCTGCCACCTTCCGTGTGGGACAAGGAGCCAGACGTGTGCCTTTCGGAAAGAGGCTCTGGCGAGGACGAGAACCATGAGATGTTCCTCCTCTGGGCAAGCCCAGGTCCCATATCCTGTTGTAGCTGTGAATAGGCTGCAGGGGGACGGTGAAGACCAGCAACAGCTTTCAGGGCTGCCACCTTCCGTGTGGGACAAGGAGCCGGACGTGTGCCTTTCCTGAATCAGGCTCTGCCGAGGACGAGAGCCATGAGATGTTCCTCCTCTGGGCAATCCCGAGTCCCAGATCCTGTTGTGCCTGTGAATAGGCTGCAGGGGGACGGTGAAGACCAGCAACAGCTTTCAGGGCTGCCACCTTCGGTGTGGGACAAGGAGCCGGACGTGTGCCTTTCCTGAATCAGGCTCTGCCGAGGACGAGAACCATGAGATGTTCCTCCTCTGGGCAAGCCCAGGTCCCAGATCCTGTTGTAGCTGTGAATAGGCTGCAGGGGGACGGTGAAGACCAGCAACAGCTTTCAGGGCTGCCACCTTCCGTGTGGGACAAGGAGCCGGACGTGTGCCTTTTCGGAAAGAGGCTCTGCCGAGGACGAGAGCCATGAGATTTTCCTCCTCTGGGCAAGCCCAGGTCCCAGATCCCCTTGTGCCTGTGAATAGGCTGCAGGGGGACGGTGAAGACCAGCAACATCTTTCCGGCCTGCCACCTTCCGTGTGGGACAAGGAGCCGGACGTGTGCCTTTTCGGAAAGAGGCTCTGCCGAGGACGGGAGCCATGAGATGTTCCTCCTCTGGGCAAGCCCAGGTCCCAGATCCTCTTGTGCCTGTGAATAGGCTGCAGGGGGACGGTGAAGACCAGCAACAGCTTTCAGGGCTGCCACCTTCCATGTGGGACAAGGAGCCGGACGTGTGCCTTTCCTGAATCAGGCTCTGCCGAGGACGAGAGCCAGTAGATGTTCCTCCTCTGGGCAATCCCGAGTCCCAGATCCTGTTTTGCCTCTGAATAGGCTGCAGGGGGACGGTGAAGACCAGCAACAGCTTTCAGGGCTGCCACCTTCCGTGTGGGATAAGGAGCCGGACGTGTGCCTTCTCGGAAACAGGCTCTGCCGAGGACGAGAGCCATGAGATGTTCCTCCTCTGGGCAAGCCCGGGTCCCAGATCCTGTTGTAGCTGTGAATAGGCTGCAGGGGGACGGTGAAGACCAGCAACAGCTTTCAGGGCTGCCACCTTCCGTGTGGGACAAGGAGCCAGACGTGTGCCTTTCGGAAAGAGGCTCTGCCGAGGACGAGAACCATGAGATGTTCCTCCTCTGGGCAAGCCCAGGTCCCAGATCCTGTTGTGCCTGTGAATAGGCTGCTAGGGGAGGGTGAAGACCAGCAACATCTTTCAGGGCTGCCACCTTCCGTGTGGGACAAGGAGCCGGACGTGTGCCTTTTCCGAAAGAGGCTCTGCCGAGGACGAGAGCCATGAGATGTTCCTCCTCTGGGCAAGCCCAGGTTCCAGATCCTGTTGTGCCTGTGAATAGGCTGCAGGGGGACGGTGAAAACCAGCAACATCTTTCCGGCCTGCCACCTTCCGTGTGGGACAAGGAGCCGGACGTGTGCCTTTTCGGAAAGAGGCTCTGCCGAGGACGAGAGCCATGAGATGTTCCTCCTCTGGGCAAGCCCAGGTCCCAGATCCTGTTGTGCCTGTGAATAGGCTGCAGGGGGACGGTGAAGACCAGCAACAGCTTTCAGGGCTGCCACCTTCCGTATGGTACAAGGAGCCGGACGTGTGCCTTTCCTGAATCAGGCTCTGCCGAGGACGAGAGCCATGAGATGTTCCTCCTCTGGGCAAGCCCAGGTCCCAGATCCTGTTGTGCCTGTGAATAGGCTGCAGGGGGACGGTGGAGACCAGCAACAGCTTTCAGGGCTGCCACCTTCCGTGTGGGACAAGGAGCCAGAAGTGTGCCTTTCGGAAAGAGGCTCCGCCGAGGACGAGAGCCATGAGATGTTCCTCCTCTGGGCAAGCCCGGGTCCCAGATCCTGTTGTGCCTGTGAATAGGCTGCAGGGGGAGGGTGAAGACCAGCAACAGCTTTCAGGGCTGCCACGTTCCGTGTGGGACAAGGAGCCAGACGTGTGCCTTTCGGAAAGAGGCTCTGCCGAGGACGAGAACCATGAGATGTTCCTCCTCTGGGCAAGCCCAGGTCCCAGATCCTGTTGTAGCTGTGAATAGGCTGCAGGGGGACGGTGAAGACCAGCAACATCTTTCCGGCCTGCCACCTTCCGTGTGGGACAAGGAGCCGGACGAGTGCCTTTTCGGAAACAGGCTCTGCCGAGGACAAGAGCCATGAGATGTTCCTCCTCTGGGCAATCCCGAGTCCCAGATCCTGTTTTGCCTATGAATAGGCTGCAGGGGGACGGTGAAGAGCAGCAACAGCTTTCAGGGCTGCCACCTTCCGTGTGGGACAAGGAGCCGTACGTGTGCCTTCTCGGAAACAGGCCCTGCCGAGGACGAGAGCCATGAGATGTTCCTCCTCTGGGCAAGCCCGGGTCCCAGATCCTGTTGTGCCTGTGAATAGGCTGCAGGGGGAGGGTGAAGACCAGCAACAGCTTTCAGGGCTGCCACCTTCCGTGTGGGACAAGGAGCCGGACGTGTGCCTTTCGGAAAGAGGCTCTGCCGAGGACGAGAACCATGAGATGTTCCTCCTCTGGGCAAGCCCGGGTCCCAGATCCTGTTGTGCCTGTGAATAGGCTGCAGGGGGAGGGTGAAGACCAGCAACAGCTTTCAGGGCTGCCACCTTCCGTGTGGGACAAGGAGCCAGACGTGTGCCTTTCGGAAAGAGGCTCTGCCGAGGACGAGAACCATGAGATGTTCCTCCTCTGGGCAAGCCCAGGTCCCAGATCCTGTTGTAGCTGTGAATAGGCTGCAGGGGGACGGTGAAGACCAGCAACATCTTTCAGGGCTGCCACCTTCCGTGTGGGACAAGGAGCCGGACGTGTGCCTTTTCGGAAAGAGACTCTGCCGAGGACGAGAGCCATGAGATGTTCCTCCTCTGGGCAAGCCCAGGTCCCAGATCCTGTTGTGCCTGTGAATAGGCTGCAGGGGGACGGTGAAGACCAGCAACAGCTTTCAGGGCTGCCACCTTACGTGTGGGACAAGGAGCCGGACGAGTGCCTTTTCCGAAAGAGGCTCTGCCGAGGACGAGAGCCATGAGATGTTCCTCCTCTGGGCAAGCCCGGGTCCCAGATCTTGTTGTGCCTGTGAATAGGCTGCAGGGGGACGGTGAAGACCAGCAACAGCTTTCAGGGCTGCCACCTTCCGTGTGGGACAAGGAGCCAGACGTATGCCTTTTCGGAAAGAGGCTCTGCCGAGGACGAGAGCCATGAGATGTTCCTCCTCTGGGCAAGCCCAGGTCCCAGATCCTGTTGTGCCTGTGAATAGGCTGCAGGGGGACGGTGAAGACCAGCAACATCTTTCCGGCCTGTCACCTTCCGTGTGGGACAAGGAGCCGGACGTGTGCCTTTTCGGAAAGAGACTCTGCCGAGGACGAGAGCCATGAGATGTTCCTCCTCTGGGCAAGCCCAGGTCCCAGATCCTCTTGTGCCTGTGAATAGGCTGCAGGGGGACGGTGAAGACCAGCAACATCTTTCCGGCCTGCCACCTTCCGTGTGGGACAAGGAGCCGCACGTGTGCCTTTCCTGAATCAGGCTCTGCCGAGGACGAGAGCCATGAGATGTTCCTCCTCTGGGCAAGCCCGGGTCCCAGATCATGTTGTGCCTGTGAATAGGCTGCAGGGGGACGGTGAAGACCAGCAACAGCTTTCAGGGCTGCCACCTTCCGTGTGGGACAAGGAGCCGGACGTGTGCCTTTTCGGAAAGAGGCTCTGCCGAGGACGAGAACCATGAGATGTTCCTCCTCTGGGCAAGCCCAGGTCCCAGGTCCTGTTGTAGCTGTGAATAGGCTGCAGGGGGACGGTGAAGACCAGCAACAGCTTTCAGGGCTGCCACCTTCGGTGTGGGACAAGGAGCCGGACGTGTGCCTTTTCGGAAAGAGGCTCTGCCGAGGACGAGAGCCATGAGATGTTCCTCCTCTGGGCAAGCCCAGGTCCCAGATCCTGTTGTGCCTGTGAATAGGCTGCAGGGGGACGGTGAAGACCAGCAACAGCTTTCAGGGCTGCCACCTTCCGTGTGGGACAAGGAGCCAGACGTGTGCCTTTCGGAAAGAGGCTCTGCCGAGGACGAGAACCATGAGATGTTCCTCCTCTGGGCAAGCCCGGGTCCCAGATCCTGTTGTGCCTGTGAATAGGCTGCAGGGGGAGGGTGAAGACCAGCAACAGCTTTCAGGGCTGCCACCTTCCGTGTGGGACAAGGAGCCAGACGTGTGCCTTTCGGAAAGAGGCTCTGCCGAGGACGAGAACCATGAGATGTTCCTCCTCTGGGCAAGCCCAGGTCCCAGATCCTGTTGTAGCTGTGAATAGGCTGCAGGGGGACGGTGAAGACCAGCAACATCTTTCTGGCCTGCCACCTTCCGTGTGGGACAAGGAGCCGGACGTGTGCCTTTCCTGAATCAGGCTCTGCCGAGGACGAGAGCCATGAGATGTTCCTCCTCTGGGCAATCCCGAGTCCCAGATCCAGTTTTGCCTGTGAATAGGCTGCAGGGGGACGGTGAAGAGCAGCAACAGCTTTCAGGGCTGCCACCTTCCATGTGGGACAAGGAGCCGTACGTGTGCCTTCTCGGAAACAGGCTCTGCCGAGGACGAGAGCCATGAGATGTTCCTCCTCTGGGCAAGCCCGGGTCCCAGATCCTGTTGTGCCTGTGAATAGGCTGCAGGGGGAGGGTGGAGACCAGCAACAGCTTTCAGGGCTGCCACCTTCCGTGTGGGACAAGGAGCCGGACGTGTGCCTTTCGGAAAGAGGCTCTGCCGAGGACGAGAACCATGAGATGTTCCTCCTCTGGGCAAGCCCGGGTCCCAGATCCTGTTGTGCCTGTGAATAGGCTGCAGGGGGAGGGTGAAGACCAGCAACAGCTTTCAGGGCTGCCACCTTCCGTGTGGGACAAGGAGCCAGACGTGTGCCTTTCGGAAAGAGGCTCTGCCGAGGACGAGAACCGTGAGATGTTCCTCCTCTGGGCAAGCCCAGGTCCCAGATACTGTTGTAGCTGTGAATAGGCTGCAGGGGGACGGTGAAGACCAGCAACATCTTTCAGGGCTGCCACCTTCCGTGTGGGACAAGGAGCCGGACGTGTGCCTTTTCGGAAAGAGACTCTGCCGAGGACGAGAGCCATGAGATGTTCCTCCTCTGGGCAAGCCCAGGTCCCAGATCCTCTTGTGCCTGTGAATAGGCTGTAGGGGGACGGTGAAGACCAGCAACATCTTTCCGGCCTGCCACCTTCCGTGTGGGACAAGGAGCCGGACGTGTGCCTTTCCTGAATCAAGCTCTGCCGAGGACGAGAGCCATGAGATGTTCCTCCTCTGGGCAAGCCCGGGTCCCAGATCTTGTTGTGCCTGTGAATAGGCTGCAGGGGGACGGTGAAGACCAGCAACAGCTTTCAGGGCTGCCACCTTCCGTGTGGGACAAGGAGCCAGACGTGTGCCTTTCGGAAAGAGGCTCTGCCGAGGACGAGAACCATGAGATGTTCCTCCTCTGGGCAAGCCCAGGTCCCAGATCCTGTTGTGCCTGTGAATAGGCTGCAGGGGGAGGGTGAAGACCAGCAACATCTTTCAGGGCTGCCACCTTCCGTGTGGGACAAGGAGCCGGACGTGTGCCTTTTCGGAAAGAGGCTCTGCCGAGGACGAGAGCCATGAGATGTTCCTCCTCTGGGCAAGCCCAGGTTCCAGATCCTGTTGTGCCTGTGAATAGGCTGCATGGGGACGGTGAAAACCAGCAACATCTTTCCGGCCTGCCACCTTCCGTGTGGGACAAGGAGCCGGACGTGTGCCTTTTCGGAAAGAGGCTCTGCCGAGGACGAGAGCCATGAGATGTTCCTCCTCTGGGCAAGCCCAGGTCCCAGATCCTGTTGTGCCTGTGAATAGGCTGCAGGTGGACGGTGAAGACCAGCAACAGCTTTCAGGGCTGCCACCTTCCGTATGGTACAAGGAGCCGGACGTGTGCCTTTCCTGAATCAGGCTCTGCCGAGGACGAGAGCCATGAGATGTTCCTCCTCTGGGCAAGCCCGAGTCCCAGATCCTGTTGTGCCTGTGAATAGGCTGCAGGGGGAGGGTGGAGACCAGAAACAGCTTTCAGGGCTGCCACCTTCCGTGTGGGACAAGGAGCCAGACGTGTGCCTTTTCGGAAAGAGGCTCTGCCGAGGACGAGAACCATGAGATGTTCCTCCTCTGGGCAAGCCCGGGTCCCAGATCCTGTTGTGCCTGTGAATAGGCTGCAGGGGGAGGGTGAAGACCAGCAACAGCTTTCAGGGCTGCCACGTTCCGTGTGGGACAAGGAGCCAGACGTGTGCCTTTCGGAAAGAGGCTCTGCCGAGGACGAGAACCATGAGATGTTCCTCCTCTGGGCAAGCCCAGGTCCCAGATCCTGTTGTAGCTGTGAATAGGCTGCAGGGGGACGGTGAAGACCAGCAACATCTTTCCGGCCTGCCATCTTCCGTGTGGGACAAGGAGCCGGACGTGTGCCTTTCCTGAATCAGGCTCTGCCGAGGACGAGAGCCATGAGATGTTCCTCCTGTGGGCAATCCCGAGTCCCAGATCCTGTTTTGCCTGTGAATAGGCTGCAGGGGGACGGTGAAGAGCAGCAACAGCTTTCAGGGCTGCCACCTTCCGTGTGGGACAAGGAGCCGTACGTGTGCCTTCTCGGAAACAGGCTCTGCCGAGGACGAGAGCCATGAGATGTTCCTCCTCTGGGCAAGCCCGGGTCCCAGATCCTGTTGTGCCTGTGAATAGGCTGCAGGGGGAGGGTGAAGACCAGCAACAGCTTTCAGGGCTGCCACCTTCCGTGTGGGACAAGGAGCCGGACGTGTGCCTTTCGGAAAGAGGCTCTGCCGAGGACGAGAACCATGAGATGTTCCTCCTCTGGGCAAGCCCGGGTCCCAGATCCTGTTGTGCCTGTGAATAGGCTGCAGGGGGAGGGTGAAGACCAGCAACAGCTTTCAGGGCTGCCACCTTCCGTGTGGGACAAGGAGCCAGACGTGTGCCTTTCGGAAAGAGGCTCTGCCGAGGACGAGAACGATGAGATGTTCCTCCTCTGGGCAAGCCCAGGTCCCAGATCCTGTTGTAGCTGTGAATAGGCTGCAGGGGGACGGTGAAGACCAGCAACATCTTTCAGGGCTGCCACCTTCCGTGTGGGACAAGGAGCCGGACGTGTGCCTTTTCGGAAAGAGACTCTGCCGAGGACGAGAGCCATGAGATGTTCCTCCTCTGGGCAAGCCCAGGTCCCAGATCCTGTTGTGCCTGTGAATAGGCTGCAGGGGGACGGTGAAGACCAGCAACAGCTTTCAGGGCTGCCACCTTACGTGTGGGACAAGGAGCCGGACGAGTGCCTTTTCGGAAAGAGGCTCTGCCGAGGACGAGAGCCATGAGATGTTCCTCCTCTGGGCAAGCCCGGGTCCCAGATCTTGTTGTGCCTGTGAATAGGCTGCAGGGGGACGGTGAAGACCAGCAACAGCTTTCAGGGCTGCCACCTTCCGTGTGGGACAAGGAGCCAGACGTATGCCTTTTCGGAAAGAGGCTCTGCCGAGGACGAGAGCCATGAGATGTTCCTCCTCTGGGCAAGCCCAGGTCCCAGATCCTGTTGTGCCTGTGAATAGGCTGCAGGGGGACGGTGAAGACCAGCAACATCTTTCCGGCCTGTCACCTTCCGTGTGGGACAAGGAGCCGGACGTGTGCCTTTTCGGAAAGAGGCTCTGCCGAGGACGAGAGCCATGAGATGTTCCTCCTCTGGGCAAGCCCAGGTCCCAGATCCTCTTGTGCCTGTGAATAGGCTGCAGGGGGACGGTGAAGACCAGCAACAGCTTTCAGGGCTGCCACCTTACGTGTGGGACAAGGAGCCGGACGAGTGCCTTTTCCGAAAGAGGCTCTGCCGAGGACGAGAGCCATGAGATGTTCCTCCTCTGGGCAAGCCCGGGTCCCAGATCATGTTGTGCCTGTGAATAGGCTGCAGGGGGACGGTGAAGACCAGCAACAGCTTTCAGGGCTGCCACCTTCCGTGTGGGACAAGGAGCCGGACGTGTGCCTTTTCGGAAAGAGGCTCTGCCGAGGACGAGAACCATGAGATGTTCCTCCTCTGGGCAAGCCCAGGTCCCAGGTCCTGTTGTAGCTGTGAATAGGCTGCAGGGGGACGGTGAAGACCAGCAACAGCTTTCAGGGCTGCCACCTTCGGTGTGGGACAAGGAGCCGGACGTGTGCCTTTTCGGAAAGAGGCTCTGCCGAGGACGAGAGCCATGAGATGTTCCTCCTCTGGGCAAGCCCAGGTCCCAGATCCTGTTGTGCCTGTGAATAGGCTGCAGGGGGACGGTGAAGACCAGCAACAGCTTTCAGGGCTGCCACCTTCCGTGTGGGACAAGGAGCCAGACGTGTGCCTTTCGGAAAGAGGCTCTGCCGAGGACGAGAACCATGAGATGTTCCTCCTCTGGGCAAGCCCGGGTCCCAGATCCTGTTGTGCCTGTGAATAGGCTGCAGGGGGACGGTGAAGACCAGCAACAGCTTTCAGGGCTGCCACCTTCCGTGTGGGACAAGGAGCCAGACGTGTGCCTTTCGGAAAGAGGCTCTGCCGAGGACGAGAACCATGAGATGTTCCTCCTCTGGGCAAGCCCAGGTCCCAGATCCTGTTGTAGCTGTGAATAGGCTGCAGGGGGACGGTGAAGACCAGCAACATCTTTCTGGCCTGCCACCTTCCGTGTGGGACAAGGAGCCGGACGTGTGCCTTTCCTGAATCAGGCTCTGCCGAGGACGAGAGCCATGAGATGTTCCTCCTCTGGGCAATCCCGAGTCCCAGATCCTGTTTTGCCTGTGAATAGGCTGCAGGGGGACGGTGAAGAGCAGCAACAGCTTTCAGGGCTGCCACCTTCCGTGTGGGACAAGGAGCCGTACGTGTGCCTTCTCGGAAACAGGCTCTGCCGAGGACGAGAGCCATGAGATGTTCCTCCTCTGGGCAAGCCCGGGTACCAGATCCTGTTGTGCCTGTGAATAGGCTGCAGGGGGAGGGTGGAGACCAGCAACAGCTTTCAGGGCTGCCACCTTCCGTGTGGGACAAGGAGCCGGACGTGTGCCTTTCGGAAAGAGGCTCTGCCGAGGACGAGAACCATGAGATGTTCCTCCTCTGGGCAAGCCCGGGTCCCAGATCCTGTTGTGCCTGTGAATAGGCTGCAGGGGGAGGGTGAAGACCAGCAACAGCTTTCAGGGCTGCCACCTTCCGTGTGGGACAAGGAGCCAGACGTGTGCCTTTCGGAAAGAGGCTCTGCCGAGGACGAGAACCGTGAGATGTTCCTCCTCTGGGCAAGCCCAGGTCCCAGATCCTGTTGTAGCTGTGAATAGGCTGCAGGGGGACGGTGAAGACCAGCAACATCTTTCAGGGCTGCCACCTTCCGTGTGGGACAAGGAGCCGGACGTGTGCCTTTTCGGAAAGAGACTCTGCCGAGGACGAGAGCCATGAGATGTTCCTCCTCTGGGCAAGCCCAGGTCCCAGATCCTCTTGTGCCTGTGAATAGGCTGCAGGGGGACGGTGAAGACCAGCAACATCTTTCCGGCCTGCCACCTTCCGTGTGGGACAAGGAGCCGCACGTGTGCCTTTCCTGAATCAGGCTCTGCCGAGGACGAGAGCCATGAGATGTTCCTCCTCTGGGCAAGCCCGGGTCCCAGATCTTGTTGTGCCTGTGAATAGGCTGCAGGGGGACGGTGAAGACCAGCAACAGCTTTCAGGGCTGCCACCTTCCGTGTGGGACAAGGAGCCAGACGTGTGCCTTTCGGAAAGAGGCTCTGCCGAGGACGAGAACCATGAGATGTTCCTCCTCTGGGCAAGCCCAGGTCCCAGATCCTGTTGTGCCTGTGAATAGGCTGCAGGGGGACGGTGAAGACCAGCAACAGCTTTCAGGGCTGCCACCTTCCGTGTGGGACAAGGAGCCGGACGTGTGCCTTTTCGGAAAGAGGCTCTGCCGAGGACGAGAGCCATGAGATGTTCCTCCTCTGGGCAAGCCCAGGTTCCAGATCCTGTTGTGCCTGTGAATAGGCTGCATGGGGACGGTGAAAACCAGCAACATCTTTCCGGCCTGCCACCTTCCGTGTGGGACAAGGAGCCGGACGTGTGCCTTTTCGGAAAGAGGCTCTGCCGAGGACGAGAGCCATGAGATGTTCCTCCTCTGGGCAAGCCCAGGTCCCAGATCCTGTTGTGCCTGTGAATAGGCTGCAGGGGGACGGTGAAGACCAGCAACAGCTTTCAGGGCTGCCACCTTCCGTATGGTACAAGGAGCCGGACGTGTGCCTTTCCTGAATCAGGCTCTGCCGAGGACGAGAGCCATGAGATGTTCCTCCTCTGGGCAAGCCCGAGTCCCAGATCCTGTTGTGCCTGTGAATAGGCTGCAGGGGGAGGGTGGAGACCAGAAACAGCTTTCAGGGCTGCCACCTTCCGTGTGGGACAAGGAGCCAGACGTGTGCCTTTTCGGAAAGAGGCTCTGCCGAGGACGAGAACCATGAGATGTTCCTCCTCTGGGCAAGCCCGGGTCCCAGATCCTGTTGTGCCTGTGAATAGGCTGCAGGGGGAGGGTGAAGACCAGCAACAGCTTTCAGGGCTGCCACGTTCCGTGTGGGACAAGGAGCCAGACGTGTGCCTTTCGGAAAGAGGCTCTGCCGAGGACGAGAACCATGAGATGTTCCTCCTCTGGGCAAGCCCAGGTCCCAGATCCTGTTGTAGCTGTGAATAGGCTGCAGGGGGACGGTGAAGACCAGCAACATCTTTCCGGCCTGCCATCTTCCGTGTGGGACAAGGAGCCGGACGTGTGCCTTTCCTGAATCAGGCTCTGCCGAGGACGAGAGCCATGAGATGTTCCTCCTGTGGGCAATCCCGAGTCCCAGATCCTGTTTTGCCTGTGAATAGGCTGCAGGGGGACGGTGAAGAGCAGCAACAGCTTTCAGGGCTGCCACCTTCCGTGTGGGACAAGGAGCCGTACGTGTGCCTTCTCGGAAACAGGCTCTGCCGAGGACGAGAGCCATGAGATGTTCCTCCTCTGGGCAAGCCCGGGTCCCAGATCCTGTTGTGCCTGTGAATAGGCTGCAGGGGGAGGGTGGAGACCAGCAACAGCTTTCAGGGCTGCCACCTTCCGTGTGGGACAAGGAGCCGGACGTGTGCCTTTCGGAAAGAGGCTCTGCCGAGGACGAGAACCATGAGATGTTCCTCCTCTGGGCAAGCCCGGGTCCCAGATCCTGTTGTGCCTGTGAATAGGCTGCAGGGGGAGGGTGAAGACCAGCAACAGCTTTCAGGGCTGCCACCTTCCGTGTGGGACAAGGAGCCAGACGTGTGCCTTTCGGAAAGAGGCTCTGCCGAGGACGAGAACCATGAGATGTTCCTCCTCTGGGCAAGCCCAGGTCCCAGATCCTGTTGTAGCTGTGAATAGGCTGCAGGGGGACGGTGAAGACCAGCAACATCTTTCAGGGCTGCCACCTTCCGTGTGGGACAAGGAGCCGGACGTGTGCCTTTTCGGAAAGAGACTCTGCCGAGGACGAGAGCCATGAGATGTTCCTCCTCTGGGCAAGCCCAGGTCCCAGATCCTGTTGTGCCTGTGAATAGGCTGCAGGGGGACGGTGAAGACCAGCAACAGCTTTCAGGGCTGCCACCTTACGTGTGGGACAAGGAGCCGGACGAGTGCCTTTTCCGAAAGAGGCTCTGCCGAGGACGAGATCCATGAGATGTTCCTCCTCTGGGCAAGCCCGGGTCCCAGATCCTGTTGTGCCTGTGAATAGGCTGCAGGGGGACGGTGAAGACCAGCAACAGCTTTCAGGGCTGCCACCTTACGTGTGGGACAAGGAGCCGGACGAGTGCCTTTTCCGAAAGAGGCTCTGCCGAGGACGAGAGCCATGAGATGTTCCTCCTCTGGGCAAGCCCGGGTCCCAGATCATGTTGTGCCTTTTAATAGGCTGCAGGGGGACGGTGAAGACCAGCAACAGCTTTCAGGGCTGCCACGTTCCGTGTGGGACAAGGAGCCAGAAGTGTGCCTTTTCGGAAAGAGGCTCTGCCGAGGACAAGAACCATGAGATGTTCCTCCTCTGGGCAAGCCCAAGTCCCAGATCCTGTTGTAGCTGTGAATAGGCTGCAGGGGGACGGTGAAGACCAGCAACATCTTTCCGGCCTGCCACCTTCCGTGTGGGACAAGGAGCCGGACGTGTGCCTTTCCTGAATCAGGCTGTGCCGAGGACGAGAGCCATGAGATGTTCCTCCTCTGGGCAGTCCCGAGTCCCAGATCCTGTTTTGCCTGTGAATAGGCTGCAGGGGGACGGTGAAGAGCAGCAACAGCTTTCAGGGCTGCCACCTTCCGTGTGGGACAAGGAGCCGTACGTGTGCCTTCTCGGAAACAGGCTCTGCCGAGGACGAGAGCCATGAGATGTTCCTCCTCTGGGCAAGCCCGGGTCCCAGATCCTGTTGTGCCTGTGAATAGGCTGCAGGGGGAGGGTGGAGACCAGCAACAGCTTTCAGGGCTGCCACCTTCCGTGTGGGACAAGGAGCCGGACGTGTGCCTTTCGGAAAGAGGCTCTGCCGAGGACGAGAACCATGAGATGTTCCTCCTCTGGGCAAGCCCGGGTCCCAGATCCTGTTGTGCCTGTGAATAGGCTGCAGGGGGAGGGTGAAGACCAGCAACAGCTTTCAGGGCTGCCACCTTCCGTGTGGGACAAGGAGCCAGACGTGTGCCTTTCGGAAAGAGGCTCTGCCGAGGACGAGAACCATGAGATGTTCCTCCTCTGGGCAAGCCCAGGTCCCAGATCCTGTTGTAGCTGTGAATAGGCTGCAGGGGGACGGTGAAGACCAGCAACATCTTTCAGGGCTGCCACCTTCCGTGTGGGACAAGGAGCCGGACGTGTGCCTTTTCGGAAAGAGACTCTGCCGAGGACGAGAGCCATGAGATGTTCCTCCTCTGGGCAAGCCCAGGTCCCAGATCCTCTTGTGCCTGTGAATAGGCTGCAGGGGGACGGTGAAGACCAGCAACATCTTTCCGGCCTGCCACCTTCCGTGTGGGACAAGGAGCCGCACGTGTGCCTTTCCTGAATCAGGCTCTGCCGAGGACGAGAGCCATGAGATGTTCCTCCTCTGGGCAAGCCCGGGTCCCAGATCTTGTTGTGCCTGTGAATAGGCTGCAGGGGGACGGTGAAGACCAGCAACAGCTTTCAGGGCTGCCACCTTCCGTGTGGGACAAGGAGCCAGACGTGTGCCTTTCGGAAAGAGGCTCTGGCGAGGACGAGAACCATGAGATGTTCCTCCTCTGAGCAAGCCCAGGTCCCAGATCCTGTTGTAGCTGTGAATAGGCTGCAGGGGGACGGTGAAGACCAGCAACAGCTTTCAGGGCTGCCACCTTCCGTGTGGGACAAGGAGCCGGACGTGTGCCTTTCCTGAATCAGGCTCTGCCGAGGACGAGAGCCATGAGATGTTCCTCCTCTGGGCAATCCCGAGTCCCAGATCCTGTTGTGCCTGTGAATAGGCTGCAGGGGGACGGTGAAGACCAGCAACAGCTTTCAGGGCTGCCACCTTCGGTGTGGGACAAGGAGCCGGACGTGTGCCTTTACTGAATCAGGCTCTGCCGAGGACGAGAGCCATGAGATGTTCCTCCTCTGGGCAAGCCCAGGTCCCAGATCCTGTTGTAGCTGTGAATAGGCTGCAGGGGGACGGTGAAGACCAGCAACATCTTTCAGGGCTGCCACCTTCCGTGTGGGACAAGGAGCCGGACGTGTGCCTTTTAGGAAAGAGGCTCTGCCGAGGACGAGAGCCATGAGATGTTCCTCCTCTGGCCAAGCCCAGGTCCCAGATCCTCTTGTGCCTGTGAATAGGCTGCAGGGGGACGGTGAAGACCAGCAACATCTTTCCGGCCTACCACCTTCCGTGTGGGACAAGGAGCCGGACGTGTGCCTTTTCGGAAAGAGGCTCTGCCGAGGACGAGAGCCATGAGATTTTCCTCCTCTGGGCAAGCCCGGGTCCCAGATCCTGTTGTGCCTGTGAATAGGCTGCAGGGGGACGGTGAAGACCAGCAACAGCTTTCAGGGCTGCCACCTTACGTGTGGGACAAGGAGCCGGACGAGTGCCTTTTCCGAAAGAGGCTCTGCCGAGGACGAGAGCCATGAGATGTTCCTCCTCTGGGCAAGCCCGGGTCGCAGATCATGTTGTGCCTGTGAATAGGCTGCAGGGGGACGGTGAAGACCAGCAACAGCTTTCAGGGCTGCCAGCTTCCGTGTGGGACAAGGAGCCAGACGTATGCCTTTTCGGAAAGAGGCTCTGCCGAGGACGAGAGCCATGAGATGTTCCTCCTCTGGGCAAGCCCAGGTCCCAGATCCTCTTGTGCCTGTGAATAGGCTGCAGGGGGACGGTGAAGACCAGCAACATCTTTCCGGCCTGTCACCTTCCGTGTGGGACAAGGAGCCGGACGTGTGCCTTTTCGGAAAGAGGCTCTGCCGAGGACGACAGCCATGAGATGTTCCTCCTCTGGGCAAGCCCAGGTCCCAGATCCTCTTGTGCCTGTGAATAGGTTGCAGGGGGACGGTGAAGACCAGCAACAGCTTTCAGGGCTGCCACCTTCCGTGTGGGACAAGGAGCCGGACGTGTGCCTTTTCCGAAAGAGGCTCTGCCGAGGACGAGAGCCATGAGATGTTCCTCCTCTGGGCAAGCCCGGGTCCCAGATCCTGTTGTGCCTGTGAATAGGCTGCAGGGGGACGGTGAAGACCAGCAACAGCTTTCAGGGCTGTCACCTTCCGTGTGGGACAAGGAGCCGGACGTATGCCTTTTCGGAAAGAGGCTCTGCCGAGGACGAGAGCCATGAGATGTTCCTCCTCTTTGCAAGCCCAGGTCCCAGATCCTCTTGTGCCTGTGAATAGGCTGCAGGGGGACGGTGAAGACCAGCAACATCTTTCCGGCCTGTCACCTTCCGTGTGGGACAAGGAGCCGGACGTGTGCCTTTTCGGAAAGAGGCTCTGCCGAGGACGAGAGCCATGAGATGTTCCTCCTCTGGGCAAGCCCAGGTCCCAGATCCTCTTGTGCCTGTGAATAGGCTGCAGGGGGACGGTGAAGACCAGCAACATCTTTCCGGCCTGCCACCTTCCGTGTGGGACAAGGAGCCGGACGTGTGCCTTTCCTGAATCAGGCTCTGCCGAGGACGAGAGCCATGAGATGTTCCTCCTCTGGGCAAGCCCAGGTCCCAGATCCTCTTGTGCCTGTGAATAGGCTGCAGGGGGACGGTGAAGACCAGCAACATCTTTCCGGCCTGTCACCTTCCGTGTGGGACAAGGAGCCGGACGTGTGCCTTTTCGGAAAGAGGCTCTGCCGAGGACGAGAGCCATGAGATGTTCCTCCTCTGGGCAAGCCCAGGTCCCAGATCCTGTTGTGCCTGTGAATAGGCTGCAGGGGGACGGTGAAGACCAGCAACAGCTTTCAGGGCTGCCACCTTCCGTGTGGGACAAGGAGCCGGACGAGTGCCTTTTCCGAAAGAGGCTCTGCCGAGGACGAGAGCCATGAGATGTTCCTCCTCTGGGCAAGCCCGGGTCCCAGATCCTCTTGTGCCTGTGAATAGGCTGCAGGGGGACGGTGAAGACCAGCAACAGCTTTCAGGGCTGCCACCTTCCGTGTGGGACAAGGAGCCAGACGTGTGCCTTTCGGAAAGAGGCTCTGCCGAGGACGAGAACCATGAGATGTTCCTCCTCTGGGCAAGCCCAGGTCCCAGATCCTGTTGTAGCTGTGAATAGGCTGCAGGGGGACGGTGAAGACCAGTAACGTCTTTCAGGGCTGCCACCTTCCGTGTGGGACAAGGAGCCGGACGTGTGCCTTTTCGGAAAGAGACTCTGCCGAGGACGAGAGCCATGAGATGTTCCTCCTCTGGGCAAGCCCAGGTCCCAGATCCTCTTGTGCCTGTGAATAGGCTGCACGGGGACGGTGAAGACCAGCAACATCTTTCCGGCCTGCCACCTTCCGTGTGGGACAAGGAGCCGGACGTGTGCCTTTCCTGAATCAGGCTCTGCCGAGGACGAGAGCCATGAGATGTTCCTCCTCTGGGCAAGCCCGGGTCCCAGATCCTGTTGTGCCTGTGAATAGGCTGCAGGGGGAGGGTGAAGACCAGCAACAGCTTTCAGGGCTGCCACCTTCCGTGTGGGACAAGGAGCCAGACGTGTGCCTTTTCGGAAAGAGGCTCTGCCGAGGACGAGAGCCATGAGATGTTCCTCCTCTGGGCACGCCCAGGTCCCAGATCCTCTTGTGCCTGTGAATAGGCTGCAGGGGGACGGTGAAGACCAGCAACATCTTTCCGGCCTGCCACCTTCCGTGTGGGACAAGGAGCCGGACGTGTGCCTTTCCTGAATCAGGCTCTGCCGAGGACGAGAGCCATGAGATGTTCCTCCTGTGGGCAATCCCGAGTCCCAGATCCTGTTTTGCCTCTGAATAGGCTGCAGGGGGACGGTGAAGACCAGCAACATCTTTCAGGGCTGCCACCTTCCGTGTGGGAAGAGGAGCCGGACGTGTGCCTTCTCGGAAACAGGCTCTGCCGAGGACGAGAGCCATGAGATGTTCCTCCTCTGGGCAAGCCCGGGTCCCAGATCCTGTTGTAGCTGTGAATAGGCTGCAGGGGGACGGTGAAGAACAGCAACAGCTTATAGGGCTGCCACCTTCCGTGTGGGACAAGGAGCCAGACGTGTGCCTTTCGGAAAGAGGCTCTGCCGAGGACGAGAGCCATGAGATGTTCCTCCTCTGGGCAAGCCCAGGTCCCAGATCCTGTTGTGCCTGTGAATAGGCAGCAGGGGGACGGTGAAGACCAGCAACAGCTTTCAGGGCTGCCACCTTCCGTGTGGGACAAGGAGCCGGACGTGTGCCTTTTCCGAAAGACGCTCTGCCGAGGACGAGAGCCATGAGATGTTCCTCCGCTGGGCAAGCCCGGGTCCCAGATCCTGTTGTGCCTGTGAATAGGCTGCAGGGGGACGGTGAAGACCAGCAACAGCTTTCAGGGCTGCCACCTTCCGTGTGGGACAAGGAGCCAGACGTTTGCCTTTTCGGAAAGAGGCTCTGCCGAGGACGAGAGCCATGAGATGTTCCTCCTCTGGGCAAGCCCAGGTCCCAGATCCTCTTGTGCCTGTGAATAGGCTGCAGGGGGACGGTGAAGACCAGCAACATCTTTCCGGCCTGTCACCTTCCGTGTGGGACAAGGAGCCGGACGTGTGCCTTTTCGGAAAGAGGCTCTGCCGAGGACGAGAGCCATGAGATGTTCCTCCTCTGGGCAAGCCCGGGTCCCAGATCCTCTTGTGCCTGTGAATAGGCTGCAGGGGGACGGTGAAGACCAGCAACAGCTTTCCGGCCTGCCACCTTCCGTGTGGGACAAGGAGCCGGACGTGTGCCTTTCCTGAATCAGGCTCTGCCGAGGACGAGAGCCATGAGATGTTCCTCCTGTGGGCAATCCCGAGTCCCAGATCCTGTTTTGCCTCTGAATAGGCTGCAGGGGGACGGTGAAGACCAGCAACATCTTTCAGGGCTGCCACCTTCCGTGTGGGAAGAGGAGCCGGACGTGTGCCTTCTCGGAAACAGGCTCTGCCGAGGACGAGAGCCATGAGATGTTCCTCCTCTGGGCAAGCCCAGGTCCCAGATCCTGTTGTGCCTGTGAATAGGTTGCAGGGGGACGGTGAAGACCAGCAACAGCTTTCAGGGCTGCCACCTTCCGTGTGGGACAAGGAGCCGGACGAGTGCCTTTTCCGAAAGAGGCTCTGCCGAGGACGAGAGCCATGAGATGTTCCTCCTCTGGGCAAGCCCGGGTCCCAGATCATGTTGTGCCTGTGAATAGGCTGCAGGGGGACGGTGAAGACCAGCAACAGCTTTCAGGGCTGCCACCTTCCGTGTGGGACAAGGAGCCGGACGTGTGCCTTTCGGAAAGAGGCTCTGCCGAGGACGAGAACCATGAGATGTTCCTCCTCTGGGCAAGCCCAGGTCCCAGATCCTGTTGTAGCTGTGAATAGGCTGCAGGGGGACCGTGAAGACCAGCAACAGCTTTCAGGGCTGCCACCTTCCGTGTGGGACAAGGAGCCGGACGTGTGCCTTTTCGGAAAGAGGCACTGCCGAGGACGAGAGCCATGAGATGTTCCTCCTCTGGGCAAGCCCAGGTCCCAGATCCTCTTGTGCCTGTGAATAGGATGCAGGGGGACGGTGAAGACCAGCAACATCTTTCCGGCCTGCCACCTTCCGTGTGGGACAAGGAGCCGGACGTGTGCCTTTCCTGAATCAGGCTCTGCCGAGGACGAGAGCCATGAGATGTTCCTCCTCTGGGCAAGCCCGGGTCCCAGATCCTGTTGTAGCTGTGAATAGGCTGCAGGGGGACGGTGAAGACCAGCAACATCTTTCAGGGCTGCCACCTTCCGTGTGGGACAAGGAGCCAGACGTGTGCCTTTCGGAAAGAGGCTCTGCCGAGGACGAGAGCCATGAGATGTTCCTCCTCTGGGCAAGCCCAGGTCCCAGATCCTCTTGTGCCTGTGAATAGGCTGCAGGGGGACGGTGAAGACCAGCAACAGCTTTCCGGCCTGCCACCTTCCGTGTGGGACAAGGAGCCGGACGTGTGCCTTTCCTGAATCAGGCTCTGCCGAGGACAAGAGCCATGAGATGTTCCTCCTCTGGGCAATCCCGAGTCCCAGATCCTGTTTTGCCTCTGAATAGGCTGCAGGGGGACGGTGAAGACCAGCAACATCTTTCAGGGCTGCCACCTTCCGTGTGGGAAGAGGAGCCGGACGTGTGCCTTCTCGGAAACAGGCTCTGCCGAGGACGAGAGCCATGAGATGTTCCTCCTCTGGGCAAGCCCGGGTCGCAGATCCTGTTGTAGCTGTGAATAGGCTGCAGGGGGACGGTGAAGACCAGCAACAGCTTTCAGGGCTGCCACCTTCCGTGTGGGACAAGGAGCCGGACGTGTGCCTTTCGGAAAGAGGCTCTGCCGAGGACGAGAACCATGAGATGTTCCTCCTCTGGGCAAGCCCAGGTCCCAGATCCTGTTGTAGCTGTGAATAGGCTGCAGGGGGACGGTGAAGACCAGCAACAGCTTTCAGGGCTGCCACCTTCCGTGTGGGACAAGGAGCCGGACGTGTGCCTTTCCTGAATCAGGCTCTGCCGAGGACGAGAGCCATGAGATGTTCCTCCTCTGGGCAAGCCCGGGTCCCAGATCCTGTTGTAGCTGTGAATAGGCTGCAGGGGGACGGTGAAGACCAGCAACATCTTTCAGGGCTGCCACCTTCCGTGTGGGACAAGGAGCCAGACGTGTGCCTTTCGGAAAGAGGCTCTGCCGAGGACGAGAGCCATGAGATGTTCCTCCTCTGGGCAAGCCCAGGTCCCAGATCCTCTTGTGCCTGTGAATAGGCTGCAGGGGGACGGTGAAGACCAGCAACAGCTTTCCGGCCTGCCACCTTCCGTGTGGGACAAGGAGCCGGACGTGTGCCTTTCCTGAATCAGGCTCTGCCGAGGACGAGAGCCATGAGATGTTCCTCCTCTGGGCAAGCCCGGATCCCAGATCCTGTTGTGCCTGTGAATAGGCTGCAGGGGGAGGGTGAAGACCAGCAACAGCTTTCAGGGCTGCCACCTTCCGTGTGGGACAAGGAGCCAGACGTGTGCCTTTTCGGAAAGAGGCTCTGCCGAGGACGAGAGCCATGAGATGTTCCTCCTCTGGGCAAGCCCAGGTCCCAGATCCTCTTGTGCCTGTGAATAGGCTGCAGGGGGACGGTGAAGACCAGCAACATCTTTCCGGCCTGCCACCTTCCGTGTGGGACAAGGAGCCGGACGTGTGCCTTTCCTGAATCAGGCTCTGCCGAGGACAAGAGCCATGAGATGTTCCTCCTCTGGGCAATCCCGAGTCCCAGATCCTGTTTTGCCTCTGAATAGGCTGCAGGGGGACGGTGAAGACCAGCAACATCTTTCAGGGCTGCCACCTTCCGTGTGGGACAAGGAGCCGGACGTGTGCCTTCTCGGAAACAGGCTCTGCCGAGGACGAGAGCCATGAGATGTTCCTCCTCTGGGCAAGCCCGGGTCCCAGATCATGTTGTGCCTGTGAATAGGCTGCAGGGGAACGGTGAAGACCAGCAACAGCTTTCAGGGCTGCCACCTTCCGTGTGGGACAAGGAGCCAGACGTGTGCCTTTTCGGAAAGAGGCTCTGCCGAGGACGAGAGCCATGAGATGTTCCTCCTCTGGGCAAGCCCAGGTCCCAGATCCTCTTCTGCCTGTGAATAGGCTGCAGGGGGACGGTGAAGACCAGCAACATCTTTCCGGCCTGTCACCTTCCGTGTGGGACAAGGAGCCGGACGTGTGCCTTTTCGGAAAGAGGCTCTGCCGAGGACGAGAGCCATGAGATGTTCCTCCTCTGGGCAAGCCCAGGTCCCAGATCCTCTTGTGCCTGTGAATAGGCTGCAGGGGGACGGTGAAGACCAGCAACAGCTTTCCGGCCTGCCACCTTCCGTGTGGGACAAGGAGCCGGACGTGTGCCTTTCCTGAATCAGGCTCTGCCGAGGACGAGAGCCATGAGATGTTACTCCTCTGGGCAATCCCGAGTCCCAGATCCTGTTTTGCCTCTGAATAGGCTGCAGGGGGACGGTGAAGACCAGCAACAGCTTTCAGGACTGCCACCTTCCGTGTGGGACAAGGAGCCGGACGTGTGCCTTTTCGGAAAGAGACTCTGCCGAGGACGAGAGCCATGAGATGTTCCTCCTCTGGGCAAGCCCAGGTCCCAGATCCTCTTGTGCCTGTGAATAGGCTGCAGGGGGACGGTGAAGACCAGCAACATCTTTCCGGCCTGCCACCTTCCGTGTGGGACAAGGAGCCGGACGTGTGCCTTTCCTGAATCAGGCTGTGCCGAGGACGAGAGCCATGAGATGTTCCTCCTCTGGGCAAGCCCGGGTCCCAGATCCTGTTGTGCCTGTGAATAGGCTGCATGGGGACGGTGAAGACCAGCAACAGCTTTCAGGGCTGCCACCTTCCGTGTGGGACAAGGAGCCAGACGTGTGCCTTTCGGAAAGAGGCTCTGCCGAGGACGAGAACCGTGAGATGTTCCTCCTCTGGGCAAGCCCAGGTCCCAGATCCTGTTGTGCCTGTGAATAGGCTGCAGGGGGACGGTGAAGACCAGCAACAGCTTTCCGGCCTGCCACCTTCCGTGTGGGAAAAGGAGCCGGACGTGTGCCTTTCCTGAATCAGGCTCTGCCGAGGACGAGAGCCAGTAGATGTTCCTCCTCTGGGCAATCCCGAGTCCCAGATCCTGTTTTGCCTGTGAATAGGCTGCAGGGGGACGGTGAAGACCAGCAACAGCTTTCAGGGCTGCCACCTTCCGTGTGGGAAGAGGAGCCGGACGTGTGCCTTCTCGGAAACAGGCACTGCAGAGGACGAGAGCCATGAGATGTTCCTCCTCTGGGCAAGCCCGGGTCCCAGATCCTGTTGTAGCTGTGAATAGGCTGCAGGGGGATGGTGAAGACCAGCAACAGCTTTCAGGGCTGCCACCTTCCGTGTGGGACAAGGAGCCAGACGTGTGCCTTTCGGAAAGAGGCTCTGCCGAGGACGAGAGCCATGAGATGTTCCTCCTCTGGGCAAGCCCAGGTCCCAGATCCTGTTGTGCCTGTGAATAGGCAGCAGGGGGACGGTGAAGACCAGCAACAGCTTTCAGGGCTGCCACCTTACGTGTGGGACAAGGAGCCGGACGAGTGCCTTTTCCGAAAGAGGCTCTGCCGAGGACGAGAGCCATGAGATGTTCCTCCTCTGGGCAAGCCCGGGTCCCAGATCCTGTTGTGCCTGTGAATAGGCTGCAGTGGGACGGTGAAGACCAGCAACAGCTTTCAGGGCTGCCACCTTCCGTGTGGGACAAGGAGCCAGACGTGTGCCTTTTCGGAAAGAGGCTCTGCCGAGGACGAGAGCCATGAGATGTTCCTCCTCTGGGCAAGCCCAGGTCCCAGATCCTCTTGTGCCTGTGAATAGGCTGCAGGGGGACGGTGAAGACCAGCAACAGCTTTCAGGGCTGTCACCTTCCGTGTGGGACAAGGAGCCGGACGTGTGCCTTTTCGGAAAGAGGCTCTGCCGAGGACGAGAGCCATGAGATGTTCCTCCTCTGGGCAAGCCCAGGTCCCAGATCCTCTTGTGCCTGTGAATAGGCTGCAGGGGGACGGTGAAGACCAGCAACAGCTTTCCGGCCTGCCACCTTCCGTGTGGGACAAGGAGCCGGACGTGTGCCTTTCCTGAATCAGGCTCTGCCGAGGACGAGAGCCATGAGATGTTACTCCTCTGGGCAATCCCGAGTCCCAGATCCTGTTTTGCCTCTGAATAGGCTGCATGGGGACGGTGAAGACCAGCAACATCTTTCAGGGCTGCCACCTTCCGTGTGGGAAGAGGAGCCGGACGTGTGCCTTCTCGGAAACAGGCTCTGCCGAGGACGAGAGCCATGAGATGTTCCTCCTCTGGGCAAGCCCAGGTCCCAGATCCTGTTGTGCCTGTGAATAGGCTGCAGGGGGACGGTGAAGACCAGCAACAGCTTTCAGGGCTGCCACCTTCCGTGTGGGACAAGGAGCCGGACGAGTGCCTTTTCCGAAAGAGGCTCTGCCGAGGACGAGAGCCATGAGATGTTCCTCCTCTGGGCAAGCCCGGGTCCCAGATCATGTTGTGCCTGTGAATAGGCTGCAGGGGAACGGTGAAGACCAGCAACAGCTTTCAGGGCTGCCACCTTCCGTGTGGGACAAGGAGCCAGACGTGTGCCTTTTCGGAAAGAGGCTCTGCCGAGGACGAGAGCCATGAGATGTTCCTCCTCTGGGCAAGCCCAGGTCCCAGATCCTCTTCTGCCTGTGAATAGGCTGCAGGGGGACGGTGAAGACCAGCAACATCTTTCCGGCCTGTCACCTTCCGTGTGGGACAAGGAGCCGGACGTGTGCCTTTTCGGAAAGAGGCTCTGCCGAGGACGAGAGCCATGAGATGTTCCTCCTCTGGGCAAGCCCAGGTCCCAGATCCTCTTGTGCCTGTGAATAGGCTGCAGGGGGACGGTGAAGACCAGCAACAGCTTTCCGGCCTGCCACCTTCCGTGTGGGACAAGGAGCCGGACGTGTGCCTTTCCTGAATCTGTCTCTGCCGAGGACGAGAGCCATGAGATGTTACTCCTCTGGGCAATCCCGAGTCCCAGATCCTGTTTTGCCTCTGAATAGGCTGCAGGGGGACGGTGAAGACCAGCAACAGCTTTCAGGACTGCCACCTTCCGGGTGGGACAAGGAGCCGGACGTGTGCCTTTTCGGAAAGAGACTCTGCCGAGGACGAGAGCCATGAGATGTTCCTCCTCTGGGCAAGCCCAGGTCCCAGATCCTCTTGTGCCTGTGAATAGGCTGCAGGGGGACGGTGAAGACCAGCAACATCTTTCCGGCCTGCCACCTTCCGTGTGGGACAAGGAGCCGGACGTGTGCCTTTCCTGAATAAGGCTCTGCCGAGGACGAGAGCCATGAGATGTTCCTCCTCTGGGCAAGCCCGGGTCCCAGATCCTGTTGTGCCTGTGAATAGGCTGCATGGGGACGGTGAAGACCAGCAACAGCTTTCAGGGCTGCCACCTTCCGTGTGGGACAAGGAGCCAGACGTGTGCCTTTCGGAAAGAGGCTCTGCCGAGGACGAGAGCCATGAGATGTTCCTCCTCTGGGCAAGCCCAGGTCCCAGATCCTCTTGTGCCTGTGAATAGGCTGCAGGGCGACGGTGAAGACCAGCAACAGCTTTCCGGCCTGCCACCTTCCGTGTGGGACAAGGAGCCGGACGTGTGCCTTTCCTGAATCAGGCTCTGCCGAGGACGAGAGCCATGAGATGTTACTCCTCTGGGCAATCCCGAGTCCCAGATCCTGTTTTGCCTCTGAATAGGCTGCAGGGGGACGGTGAAGACCAGCAACATCTTTCAGGGCTGCCACCTTCCGTGTGGGAAGAGGAGCCGGACGTGTGCCTTCTCGGAAACAGGCTCTGCCGAGGACGAGAGCCATGAGATGTTCCTCCTCTGGGCAAGCCCAGGTCCCAGATCCTGTTGTGCCTGTGAATAGGTTGCAGGGGGACGGTGAAGACCAGCAACAGCTTTCAGGGCTGCCACCTTCCGTGTGGGACAAGGAGCCGGACGAGTGCCTTTTCCGAAAGAGGCTCTGCCGAGGACGAGAGCCATGAGATGTTCCTCCTCTGGGCAAGCCCGGGTCCCAGATCATGTTGTGCCTGTGAATAGGCTGCAGGGGGACGGTGAAGACCAGCAACAGCTTTCAGGGCTGCCACCTTCCGTGTGGGACAAGGAGCCGGACGTGTGCCTTTCGGAAAGAGGCACTGCCGAGGACGAGAGCCATGAGATGTTCCTCCTCTGGGCAAGCCCAGGTCCCAGATCCTGTTGTAGCTGTGAATAGGCTGCAGGGGGACGGTGAAGACCAGCAACAGCTTTCAGGGCTGCCACCTTCCGTGTGGGACAAGGAGCCGGACGTGTGCCTTTTCGGAAAGAGGCTCTGCCGAGGACGAGAGCCATGAGATGTTCCTCCTCTGGGCAAGCCCAGGTCCCAGATCCTGTTGTGCCTGTGAATAGGATGCAGGGGGACGGTGAAGACCAGCAACATCTTTCCGGCCTGCCACCTTCCGTGTGGGACAAGGAGCCGGACGTGTGCCTTTCCTGAATCAGGCTCTGCCGAGGACGAGAGCCATGAGATGTTCCTCCTCTGGGCAAGCCCGGGTCCCAGATCCTGTTGTAGCTGTGAATAGGCTGCAGGGGGACGGTGAAGACCAGCAACATCTTTCAGGGCTGCCACCTTCCGTGTGGGACAAGGAGCCGGACGTGTGCCTTTTCGGAAAGAGACTCTGCCGAGGACGAGAGCCATGAGATGTTCCTCCTCTGGGCAAGCCCAGGTCCCAGATCCTGTTGTGCCTGTGAATAGGATGCAGGGGGACGGTGAAGACCAGCAACATCTTTCCGGCCTGCCACCTTCCGTGTGGGACAAGGAGCCGGACGTGTGCCTTTCCTGAATCAGGCTCTGCCGAGGACGAGAGCCATGAGATGTTCCTCCTCTGGGCAAGCCCGGGTCCCAGATCCTGTTGTAGCTGTGAATAGGCTGCAGGGGGACGGTGAAGACCAGCAACATCTTTCAGGGCTGCCACCTTCCGTGTGGGACAAGGAGCCAGACGTGTGCCTTTCGGAAAGAGGCTCTGCCGAGGACGAGAGCCATGAGATGTTCCTCCTCTGGGCAAGCCCAGGTCCCAGATCCTCTTGTGCCTGTGAATAGGCTGCAGGGGGACGGTGAAGACCAGCAACAGCTTTCCGGCCTGCCACCTTCCGTGTGGGACAAGGAGCCGGACGTGTGCCTTTCCTGAATCAGGCTCTGCCGAGGACGAGAGCCATGAGATGTTCTTCCTCTGGGCAAGCCCGGATCCCAGATCCTGTTGTGCCTGTGAATAGGCTGCAGGGGGAGGGTGAAGACCAGCAACAGCTTTCCGGCCTGCCACCTTCCGTGTGGGACAAGGAGCCGGACGTGTGCCTTTCCTGAATCAGGCTCTGCCGAGGACGAGAACCATGAGATGTTCCTCCTCTGGGCAAGCCCAGGTCCCAGATCCTGTTGTAGCTGTGAATAGGCTGCAGGGGGACGGTGAAGACCAGCAACAGCTTTCAGGGCTGCCACCTTCCGTGTGGGACAAGGAGCCGGACGTGTGCCTTTTCGGAAAGAGACTCTGCCGAGGACGAGAGCCATGAGATGTTCCTCCTCTGGGCAAGCCCAGGTCCCAGATCCTGTTGTGCCTGTGAATAGGATGCAGGGGGACGGTGAAGACCAGCAACATCTTTCCGGCCTGCCACCTTCCGTGTGGGACAAGGAGCCGGACGTGTGCCTTTCCTGAATCAGGCTCTGCCGAGGACGAGAGCCATGAGATGTTCCTCCTCTGGGCAAGCCCGGGTCCCAGATCCTGTTGTAGCTGTGAATAGGCTGCAGGGGGACGGTGAAGACCAGCAACAGCTTTCAGGGCTGCCACCTTCCGTGTGGGACAAGGAGCCGGACGTGTGCCTTTTCGGAAAGAGGCTCTACCGAGGACGAGAGCCATGAGATGTTCCTCCTCTGGGCAAGCCCAGGTCCCAGATCCTGTTGTGCCTGTGAATAGGCTGCAGGGGGACGGTGAAGACCAGCAACAGCTTTCCGGCCTGCCACCTTCCGTGTGGGACAAGGAGCCGGACGTGTGCCTTTCCTGAATCAGGCTCTGCCGAGGACGAGAGCCAGTAGATGTTCCTCCTCTGGGCAATCCCGAGTCCCAAATCCTGTTTTAACTGTGAATAGGCTGCAGGGGGACGGTGAAGACCAGCAACAGCTTTCAGGGCTGCCACCTTCCGTGTGGGACAAGGAGCCGGACGTGTGCCTTCTCGGAAAGAGGCTCTGCCGAGGACGAGAGCCATGAGATGTTCCTCCTCTGGGGAAGCCCGGGTCCCAGATCCTGTTGCGCCTGTGAATAGGCTGCAGGGGGACGGTGAAGACCAGCAACAGCTTTCAGGGCTGCCACCTTCCGTGTGGGACAAGGAGCCGGACGTGTGCCTTTTCCGAAAGAGGCTCTGCCGAGGACGAGAGCCATGAGATGTTCCTCTTCTGGGCAAGCCCAGGTCCCAGATCCTCTTGTGCCTGTGAATAGGCTGCATGGGGACAGTGAAAACCAGCAACATCTTTCCGGCCTGCCACCTTCCGTGTGGGACAAGGAGCCGGACGCGTGCCTTTTCGGAAAGAGGCTCTGCCGAGGACGAGAACCATGAGATGTTCTTCCTCTGGGCAAGCCCAGGTCCCAGATCCTGTTTTGCCTGTGAATAGGCTGCAGGGGGACGGTGAAGACCAGCAACAGCTTTCAGGGCTGCCACCTTCCGTGTGGGACAAGGAGCCGGACGTGTGCCTTTCCTGAATCAGGCTCTGCCGAGGACGAGAGCCATGAGATGTTCCTCCTCTGGGCAAGCCCGGGTCCCAGATCCTGTTGTGCCTGTGAATAGGCTGCAGGGGGAGGGTGGAGACCAGCAACAGCTTTCAGGGCTGCCACCTTCCGTGTGGGACAAGGAGCCGGACGTGTGCCTTTCGGAAAGAGGCTCTGCCGAGGACGAGAACCATGAGATGTTCCTCCTCTGGGCAAGCCCAGGTCCCAGATCCTGTTGTGCCTGTGAATAGGCTGCAGGGGGAGGGTGAAGACCAGCAACAGCTTTCAGGGCTGCCACCTTCCGTGTGTGAGAAGGAGCCAGACGTGTGCCTTTCGGAAAGAGGCTCTGCCGAGGACGAGAACCATGAGATGTTCCTCCTCTGGGCAAGCCCAGGTCCCAGATCCTGTTGTAGCTGTGAATAGGCTGCAGGGGGACGGTGAAGACCAGCAACAGCTTTCAGGGCTGCCACCTTCCGTGTGGAACAAGGAGCCGGACGTGTGCCTTTTCGGAAAGAGACTCTGCCGCGGACGAGAGCCATGAGATGTTCTTCCTCTGGGCAAGCCCAGGTCCCAGATCCTCTTGTGCCTGAGAATAGGCTGCAGGGGGACGGTGAAGACCAGCAACATCTTTCCGGCCTGCCACCTTCCGTGTGGGACAAGGAGCCGGACGTGTGCCTTTCCTGAATCAGGCTCTGCCGAGGACGAGAGCCATGAGATGTTCCTCCTCTGGGCAAGCCCAGGTCCCAGATCCTGTTGTGCCTGTGAATAGGCTGCAGGGGGACGGTGAAGACCAGCAACAGCTTTCCGGCCTGCCACCTTCCGTGTGGGACAAGGAGCCGGACGTGTGCCTTTCCTGAATCAGGCTCTGCCGAGGACGAGAGCCAGTAGATGTTCCTCCTCTGGGCAATCCCGAGTCCCAAATCCTGTTTTAACTGTGAATAGGCTGCAGGGGGACGGTGAAGACCAGCAACAGCTTTCAGGGCTGCCACCTTCCGTGTGGGAAGAGGAGCCGGACGTGTGCCTTCTCGGAAAGAGGCTCTGCCGAGGACGAGAGCCATGAGATGTTCCTCCTCTGGGGAAGCCCGGGTCCCAGATCCTGTTGTAGCTGTGAATAGGCTGCAGGGGGACGGTGAAGACCAGCAACAGCTTTCAGGGCTGCCACCTTCCGTGTGGGACAAGGAGCCAGACGTGTGCCTTTCGGAAAGAGGCTCTGCCGAGGACGAGAACCATGAGATGTTCCTCCTCTGGGCAAGCCCAGGTCCCAGATCCTGTTGTGCCTGTGAATAGGCTGCAGGGGGACGGTGAAGACCAGCAACAGCTTTCAGGGCTGCCACCTTCCGTGTGGGACAAGGAGCCGGACGTGTGCCTTCTCGGAAACAGGCTCTGCCGAGGACGAGAGCCATGAGATGTTCCTCCTCTGGGCAAGCCCGGGTCCCAGATCCTGCTGTAGCTGTGAATAGGCTGCAGGGGGACGGTGAAGACCAGCAACAGCTTTCAGGGCTGCCACCTTCCGTGTGGGACAAGGAGCCGGACGTGTGCCTTTTCCGAAAGAGGCTCTGCCGAGGACGAGAGCCATGAGATGTTCCTCCTCTGGGCAAGCCCAGGTCCCAGATCCTGTTGTGCCTTTGAATAGGCTGCATGGGGACGGTGAAAACCAGCAACATCTTTTCGGCCTGCCACCTTCCGTGTGGGACAAGGAGCCGGACGTGTGCCTTTTCGGAAAGAGACTCTGCCGAGGACGAGAACCATGAGATGTTCCTCCTCTGGGCAAGCCCAGGTCCCAGATCCTGTTGTAGCTGTGAATAGGCTGCAGGGGGACGGTGAAGACCAGCAACAGCTTTCAGGGCTGCCACCTTCCGTGTGGGACGAGTCGGACGTGTGCCTTTTCGGAAAGAGGCTCTGCCGAGGACGATAGCCATGAGATGTTCCTCCTCTGGGCAAGCCAAGGTCCCAGATCCTGTTGTGCCTGTGAATAGGCTGCAGTGGGACGGTGAAGACCAGCAACATCTTTCAGGGCTGCCACCTTCCGTGTGGGACAAGGAGCCGGACGTGTGCCTTTTCGGAAAGAGGCTCTGCCGAGGACGATAGCCATGAGATGTTCCTCCTCTGGGCAAGCCCGGGTCCCAGATCCTGTTGTGCCTGTGAATAGGCTGCAGGGGGACGGTGAAGACCAGCAACATCTTTTCGGCCTGCCACCTTCCGTGTGGGACAAGGAGCCGGACGTGTGTCTTTTCGGAAAGAGGCTCTACCGAGGACGAGAGCCATGAGATGTTCCTCCTCTGGGCAAGCCCAGGTCCCAGATCCTGTTGTGCCTGTGAATAGGCTGCAGGGGGACGGTGAAGACCAGCAACAGCTTTCCGGCCTGCCACCTTCCGTGTGGGACGAGTCGGACGTGTGCCTTTTCGGAAAGAGGCTCTGCCGAGGACGATAGCCATGAGATGTTCCTCCTCTGGGCAAGCCCAGGTCCCAGATCCTGTTGTGCCTGTGAATAGGCTGCAGGGGGACGGTGAAGACCAGCAACAGCTTTCAGGGCTGCCACCTTCCGTGTGGGACAAGGAGCCGGACGTGTGCCTTTTCGGAAAGAGGCTCTGCCGAGGACGAGAGCCATGAGATGTTCCTCCTCTGGGCAAGCCCGGGTCCCAGATCCTGTTGTGCCTGTGAATAGGCTGCAGGGGGACGGTGAAGACCAGCAACAGTTTCAGGGCTGCCACCTTCCGTGTGGGACAAGGAGCCGGATGTGTGCCTTTCCGGAATCAGGCTCCGCCGAGGACGAGAGCCATGAGATGTTCCTCCTCTGGCCAAGCCAGCGTCGTGAATCCTGTTGTGATTGTGAATAGGCTGCAGGGGGACAGTGAAGACCAGCAACATCTTTGCGGCCTGCCACCTTCCGTGTGGGACAAGGAGCCGGACGTGTGCCTTTCCGGAAACAGGCTCCGCCGAGGACGAGAGCCATGAGATGTTCCTCCTGTGGGCAAGCCCAGGTCCCAGACCCTGTTGTGCCTGTGAATAGGCTGCAGGGGGACGGTGAAGACCAGCAACAGCTTTCAGGGCTGCCACCTTCCTTGTGGGACAAGGAGCCGGACGTGTGCCTTTTCGGAAAGAGGCTCTGCCGAGGACGAGAGCCATGAGATGTTCCTCCTCTGGGCAAGCCCGGGTCCCAGATCCTGTTGTGCCTGTGAATAGGCTGCAGGGGGACGGTGAAGACCAGCAACATCTTTCCGGCCTGCCACCTTCCGTGTGGGACAAGGAGCCGGACGTGTGCCTTTCCTGAAACAGGCTCTGCCGAGGACGAGAGCCATGAGATGTTCCTCCTCTGGGCAATCCCGAGTCCCAGATCCTGTTTTGCCTCTGAATAGGCTGCAGGGGGACGGTGAAGACCAGCAACAGCTTTCAGGGCTGCCACCTTCCGTGTGGGAAGAGGAGCCGGACGTGTGCCTTCTCGGAAACAGGCTCTGCCGAGGACGAGAGCCATGAGATGTTCCTCCTCTGGGCAAGCCCGGGTCCCAGATCCTGTTGTAGCTGCAAATAGGCTGCAGGGGGACGGTGAAGACCAGCAACAGCTTTCAGGGCTGCCACCTTCCTTGTGGGACAAGGAGCCAGAAGTGTGCCTTTCGGAAAGAGGCTCTGCCGAGGACGAGAACCATGAGATGTTCCTCCTCTGGGCAAGCCCAGGTCCCAGGTCCTGTTGTGCCTGTGAATAGGCTGCAGGGGGAGGGTGAAGACCAGCAACAGCTTTCAGGGCTGCCACCTTCCGTGTGGGACAAGGAGCCAGACGTGTGCCTTTCGGAAAGAGGCTCTGCCGAGGACGAGAACCATGAGATGTTCCTCCTCTGGGCAAGCCCGGGTCCCAGATCCTGTTGTGCCTGTGAATAGGCTGCAGGGGGAGGGTGAAGACCAGCAACAGCTTTCAGGGCTGCCACCTTCCGTGTGGGACAAGGAGCCAGACGTGTGCCTTTCGGAAAGAGGCTCTGCCGAGGACGAGAGCCATGAGATGTTCTTCCTCTGGGCAAGCCCAGGTCCCAGATCCTCTTGTGCCTGAGAATAGGCTGAAGGGGGACGGTGAAGACCAGCAACATCTTTCCGGCCTGCCACCTTCCGTGTGGGACAAGGAGCCGGACGTGTGCCTTTCCTGAATCAGGCTCTGCCGAGGACGAGAGCCATGAGATGTTCCTCCTCTGGGCAAACCCAGGTCCCAGATCCTGTTGTGCCTGTGAATAGGCTGCAGGGGGACGGTGAAGACCAGCAACAGCTTTCAGGACTGCCACCTTCCGTGTGGGACAAGGAGCCGGACGTGTGCCTTTTCGGAAAGAGGCTCTGCCGAGGACGAGAGCCATGAGATGTTCCTCCTCTGGGCAAGCCCAGGTCCCAGATCCTGTTGTGCCTGTGAATAGGCTGCAGGGGGAGGGTGAAGACCAGCAACAGCTTTCAGGGCTGCCACCTTCCGTGTGTGAGAAGGAGCCAGACGTGTGCCTTTCGGAAAGAGGCTCTGCCGAGGACGAGAACCATGAGATGTTCCTCCTCTGGGCAAGCCCAGGTCCCAGATCCTGTTGTAGCTGTGAATAGGCTGCAGGGGGACGGTGAAGACCAGCAACAGCTTTCAGGGCTGCCACCTTCCGTGTGGAACAAGGAGCCGGACGTGTGCCTTTTCGGAAAGAGACTCTGCCGCGGACGAGAGCCATGAGATGTTCTTCCTCTGGGCAAGCCCAGGTCCCAGATCCTCTTGTGCCTGAGAATAGGCTGCAGGGGGACGGTGAAGACCAGCAACATCTTTCCGGCCTGCCACCTTCCGTGTGGGACAAGGAGCCGGACGTGTGCCTTTCCTGAATCAGGCTCTGCCGAGGACGAGAGCCATGAGATGTTCCTCCTCTGGGCAAGCCCAGGTCCCAGATCCTGTTGTGCCTGTGAATAGGCTGCAGGGGGACGGTGAAGACCAGCAACAGCTTTCCGGCCTGCCACCTTCCGTGTGGGACAAGGAGCCGGACGTGTGCCTTTCCTGAATCAGGCTCTGCCGAGGACGAGAGCCAGTAGATGTTCCTCCTCTGGGCAATCCCGAGTCCCAAATCCTGTTTTAACTGTGAATAGGCTGCAGGGGGACGGTGAAGACCAGCAACAGCTTTCAGGGCTGCCACCTTCCGTGTGGGAAGAGGAGCCGGACGTGTGCCTTCTCGGAAAGAGGCTCTGCCGAGGACGAGAGCCATGAGATGTTCCTCCTCTGGGGAAGCCCGGGTCCCAGATCCTGTTGTAGCTGTGAATAGGCTGCAGGGGGACGGTGAAGACCAGCAACAGCTTTCAGGGCTGCCACCTTCCGTGTGGGACAAGGAGCCAGACGTGTGCCTTTCGGAAAGAGGCTCTGCCGAGGACGAGAACCATGAGATGTTCCTCCTCTGGGCAAGCCCAGGTCCCAGATCCTGTTGTGCCTGTGAATAGGCTGCAGGGGGACGGTGAAGACCAGCAACAGCTTTCAGGGCTGCCACCTTCCGTGTGGGACAAGGAGCCGGACGTGTGCCTTCTCGGAAACAGGCTCTGCCGAGGACGAGAGCCATGAGATGTTCCTCCTCTGGGCAAGCCCGGGTCCCAGATCCTGCTGTAGCTGTGAATAGGCTGCAGGGGGACGGTGAAGACCAGCAACAGCTTTCAGGGCTGCCACCTTCCGTGTGGGACAAGGAGCCGGACGTGTGCCTTTTCCGAAAGAGGCTCTGCCGAGGACGAGAGCCATGAGATGTTCCTCCTCTGGGCAAGCCCAGGTCCCAGATCCTGTTGTGCCTTTGAATAGGCTGCATGGGGACGGTGAAAACCAGCAACATCTTTTCGGCCTGCCACCTTCCGTGTGGGACAAGGAGCCGGACGTGTGCCTTTTCGGAAAGAGACTCTGCCGAGGACGAGAACCATGAGATGTTCCTCCTCTGGGCAAGCCCAGGTCCCAGATCCTGTTGTAGCTGTGAATAGGCTGCAGGGGGACGGTGAAGACCAGCAACAGCTTTCAGGGCTGCCACCTTCCGTGTGGGACGAGTCGGACGTGTGCCTTTTCGGAAAGAGGCTCTGCCGAGGACGATAGCCATGAGATGTTCCTCCTCTGGGCAAGCCAAGGTCCCAGATCCTGTTGTGCCTGTGAATAGGCTGCAGTGGGACGGTGAAGACCAGCAACATCTTTCAGGGCTGCCACCTTCCGTGTGGGACAAGGAGCCGGACGTGTGCCTTTTCGGAAAGAGGCTCTGCCGAGGACGATAGCCATGAGATGTTCCTCCTCTGGGCAAGCCCGGGTCCCAGATCCTGTTGTGCCTGTGAATAGGCTGCAGGGGGACGGTGAAGACCAGCAACATCTTTTCGGCCTGCCACCTTCCGTGTGGGACAAGGAGCCGGACGTGTGTCTTTTCGGAAAGAGGCTCTACCGAGGACGAGAGCCATGAGATGTTCCTCCTCTGGGCAAGCCCAGGTCCCAGATCCTGTTGTGCCTGTGAATAGGCTGCAGGGGGACGGTGAAGACCAGCAACAGCTTTCCGGCCTGCCACCTTCCGTGTGGGACGAGTCGGACGTGTGCCTTTTCGGAAAGAGGCTCTGCCGAGGACGATAGCCATGAGATGTTCCTCCTCTGGGCAAGCCCAGGTCCCAGATCCTGTTGTGCCTGTGAATAGGCTGCAGGGGGACGGTGAAGACCAGCAACAGCTTTCAGGGCTGCCACCTTCCGTGTGGGACAAGGAGCCGGACGTGTGCCTTTTCGGAAAGAGGCTCTGCCGAGGACGAGAGCCATGAGATGTTCCTCCTCTGGGCAAGCCCGGGTCCCAGATCCTGTTGTGCCTGTGAATAGGCTGCAGGGGGACGGTGAAGACCAGCAACAGTTTCAGGGCTGCCACCTTCCGTGTGGGACAAGGAGCCGGATGTGTGCCTTTCCGGAATCAGGCTCCGCCGAGGACGAGAGCCATGAGATGTTCCTCCTCTGGCCAAGCCAGCGTCGTGAATCCTGTTGTGATTGTGAATAGGCTGCAGGGGGACAGTGAAGACCAGCAACATCTTTGCGGCCTGCCACCTTCCGTGTGGGACAAGGAGCCGGACGTGTGCCTTTCCGGAAACAGGCTCCGCCGAGGACGAGAGCCATGAGATGTTCCTCCTGTGGGCAAGCCCAGGTCCCAGACCCTGTTGTGCCTGTGAATAGGCTGCAGGGGGACGGTGAAGACCAGCAACAGCTTTCAGGGCTGCCACCTTCCTTGTGGGACAAGGAGCCGGACGTGTGCCTTTTCGGAAAGAGGCTCTGCCGAGGACGAGAGCCATGAGATGTTCCTCCTCTGGGCAAGCCCGGGTCCCAGATCCTGTTGTGCCTGTGAATAGGCTGCAGGGGGACGGTGAAGACCAGCAACATCTTTCCGGCCTGCCACCTTCCGTGTGGGACAAGGAGCCGGACGTGTGCCTTTCCTGAAACAGGCTCTGCCGAGGACGAGAGCCATGAGATGTTCCTCCTCTGGGCAATCCCGAGTCCCAGATCCTGTTTTGCCTCTGAATAGGCTGCAGGGGGACGGTGAAGACCAGCAACAGCTTTCAGGGCTGCCACCTTCCGTGTGGGAAGAGGAGCCGGACGTGTGCCTTCTCGGAAACAGGCTCTGCCGAGGACGAGAGCCATGAGATGTTCCTCCTCTGGGCAAGCCCGGGTCCCAGATCCTGTTGTAGCTGCAAATAGGCTGCAGGGGGACGGTGAAGACCAGCAACAGCTTTCAGGGCTGCCACCTTCCTTGTGGGACAAGGAGCCAGAAGTGTGCCTTTCGGAAAGAGGCTCTGCCGAGGACGAGAACCATGAGATGTTCCTCCTCTGGGCAAGCCCAGGTCCCAGGTCCTGTTGTGCCTGTGAATAGGCTGCAGGGGGAGGGTGAAGACCAGCAACAGCTTTCAGGGCTGCCACCTTCCGTGTGGGACAAGGAGCCAGACGTGTGCCTTTCGGAAAGAGGCTCTGCCGAGGACGAGAACCATGAGATGTTCCTCCTCTGGGCAAGCCCAGGTCCCAGATCCTGTTGTGCCTGTGAATAGGCTGCAGGGGGAGGGTGAAGACCAGCAACAGCTTTCAGGGCTGCCACCTTCCGTGTGGGACAAGGAGCCAGACGTGTGCCTTTCGGAAAGAGGCTCTGCCGAGGACGAGAGCCATGAGATGTTCTTCCTCTGGGCAAGCCCAGGTCCCAGATCCTCTTGTGCCTGAGAATAGGCTGAAGGGGGACGGTGAAGACCAGCAACATCTTTCCGGCCTGCCACCTTCCGTGTGGGACAAGGAGCCGGACGTGTGCCTTTCCTGAATCAGGCTCTGCCGAGGACGAGAGCCATGAGATGTTCCTCCTCTGGGCAAACCCAGGTCCCAGATCCTGTTGTGCCTGTGAATAGGCTGCAGGGGGACGGTGAAGACCAGCAACAGCTTTCAGGACTGCCACCTTCCGTGTGGGACAAGGAGCCGGACGTGTGCCTTTTCGGAAAGAGGCTCTGCCGAGGACGAGAGCCATGAGATGTTCCTCCTCTGGGCAAGCCCAGGTCCCAGATCCTGTTGTGCCTGTGAATAGGCTGCAGGGGGACGGTGAAGACCAGCAACATCTTTCCGGCCTGCCACCTTCCGTGTGGGACAAGGAGCCGGACGTGTGCCTTTCCTGAAACAGGCTCTGCCGAGGACGAGAGCCATGAGATGTTCCTCCTCTGGGCAATCCCGAGTCCCATATCCTGTTGTAGCTGTGAATAGGCTGCAGGGGGACGGTGAAGACCAGCAACAGCTTTCAGGGCTGCCACCTTCCTTGTGGGACAAGGAGCCGGACGTGTGCCTTCTCGGAAACAGGCTCTGCCGAGGACGAGAGCCATGAGATGTTCCTCCTCTGGGCAAGCCCGGGTCCCAGATCCTGTTGTAGCTGCGAATAGGCTGCAGGGGGACGGTGAAGACCAGCAACAGCTTTCAGGGCTGCCACCTTCCTTGTGGGACAAGGAGCCAGAAGTGTGCCTTTCGGAAAGAGGCTCTGCCGAAGACGAGAACCATGAGATGTTCCTCCTCTGGGCAAGCCCAGGTCCCAGATCCTGTTGTGCCTGTGAATAGGCTGCAGGGGGACGGTGAAGACCAGCAACAGCTTTCAGGGCTGCCACCTTCCGTGTGGGACAAGGAGCCGGACGTGTTCCTTTTCCGAAAGAGGCTCTGCCGAGGACGAGAGCAATGAGATGTTCCTCCTCTGGGCAAGCCCGGGTCCCAGATCCTGTTGTGCCTGTGAATAGGCTGCAGGGGGACGGTGAAGACCAGCAACAGCTTTCAGGGCTGCCACCTTCCGTGTGGGACAAGGAGCCGGACGTGTGCCTTTTCGGAAAGAGGCTCTACCGAGGACGAGAGCCATGAGATGTTCCTCCTCTGGGCAAGCCCAGGTCCCAGATCCTGTTGTGCCTGTGAATAGGCTGCAGGGGGACGGTGAAGACCAGCAACATCTTTCCGGCCTGCCACCTTCCGTGTGGGACAAGGAGCCGGACGTGTGCCTTTCCTGAATCAGGCTCTGCCGAGGACGAGAGCCAGTAGATGTTCCTCCTCTGGGCAATCCCGAGTCCCAAATCCTGTTTTAACTGTGAATAGGCTGCAGGGGGACGGTGAAGACCAGCAACAGCTTTCAGGGCTGCCACCTTCCGTGTGGGAAGAGGAGCCGGACGTGTGCCTTCTCGGAAAGAGGCTCTGCCGAGGACGAGAGCCATGAGATGTTCCTCCTCTGGGGAAGCCCGGGTCCCAGATCCTGTTGTACCTGTGAATAGGCTGCAGGGGGACGGTGAAGACCAGCAACAGCTTTCAGGGCTGCCACCTTCCGTGTGGGACAAGGAGCCGGACGTGTGCCTTTTCCGAAAGAGCCTCTGCCGAGGACGAGAGCCATGAGATGTTCCTCCTCTGGGCAAGCCCAGGTCCCAGATCCTGTTGTGCCTTTGAATAGGCTGCATGGGGACGGTGAAAACCAGCAACATCTTTTCGGCCTGCCACCTTCCGTGTGGGACAAGGAGCCGGACGTGTGCCTTTTCGGAAAGAGACTCTGCCGAGGACGAGAACCATGAGATGTTCCTCCTCTGGGCAAGCCCAGGTCCCAGATCCTGTTGTAGCTGTGAATAGGCTGCAGGGGGACGGTGAAGACCAGCAACAGCTTTCAGGGCTGCCACCTTCCGTGTGGGACGAGTCGGACGTGTGCCTTTTCGGAAAGAGGCTCTGCCGAGGACGATAGCCATGAGATGTTCCTCCTCTGGGCAAGCCAAGGTCCCAGATCCTGTTGTGCCTGTGAATAGGCTGCAGTGGGACGGTGAAGACCAGCAACATCTTTCAGGGCTGCAACCTTCCGTGTGGGACAAGGAGCCGGACGTGTGCCTTTTCGGAAAGAGGCTCTGCCGAGGACGATAGCCATGAGATGTTCCTCCTCTGGGCAAGCCCGGGTCCCAGATCCTGTTGTGCCTGTGAATAGGCTGCAGGGGGACGGTGAAGACCAGCAACAGCTTTCAGGGCTGCCACCTTCCTTGTGGGACAAGGAGCCAGAAGTGTGCCTTTCGGAAAGAGGCTCTGCCGAGGACGAGAACCATGAGATGTTCCTCCTCTGGGCAAGCCCAGGTCCCAGATCCTCTTGTGCCTGTGAATAGGCTGCAGGGGGACGGTGAAGACCAGCAACATCTTTCCGGCCTGCCACCTTCCGTGTGGGACAAGGAGCCGGACGTGTGCCTTTTCCGAAAGAGGCTCTGCCGAGGACGAGAGCCATGAGATGTTCCTCCTCTGGGCAAGCCCGGGTCCCAGATCCTGTTGTGCCTGTGAATAGGCTGCAGGGGGACGGTGAAGACCAGCAACAGCTTTCAGGGCTGCCACCTTCCGTGTGGGACAAGGAGCCGGACGTGTGCCTTTTAGGAAAGAGGCTCTACCGAGGACGAGAGCCATGAGATGTTCCTCCTCTGGGCAAGCCCAGGTCCCAGATCCTGTTGTGCCTGTGAATAGGCTGCAGGGGGACGGTGAAGACCAGCAACAGCTTTCCGGCCTGCCACCTTCCGTGTGGGACAAGGAGCCGGACGTGTGCCTTTCCTGAATCAGGCTCTGCCGAGGACGAGAGCCAGTAGATGTTCCTCCTCTGGGCAATCCCGAGTCCCAAATCCTGTTTTAACTGTGAATAGGCTGCAGGGGGACGGTGAAGACCAGCAACAGCTTTCAGGGCTGCCACCTTCCGTGTGGGAAGAGGAGCCGGACGTGTGCCTTCTCGGAAAGAGGCTCTGCCAAGGACGAGAGCCATGAGATGTTCCTCCTCTGGGGAAGCCCGGGTCCCAGATCCTGTTGTGCCTGTGAATAGGCTGCAGGGGGACGGTGAAGACCAGCAACAGCTTTCAGGGCTGCCACCTTCCGTGTGGGAAGAGGAGCCGGACGTGTGCCTTCTCGGAAAGAGGCTCTGCCAAGGACGAGAGCCATGAGATGTTCCTCCTCTGGGCAAGCCCGGGTCCCAGATCCTGTTGTGCCTGTGAATAGGCTGCAGGGGGACGGTGAAGACCAGCAACAGCTTTCAGGGCTGCCACCTTCCGTGTGGGACAAGGAGCCGGACGTGTGCCTTTTCGGAAAGAGGCTCTACCGAGGACGAGAGCCATGAGATGTTCCTCCTCTGGGCAAGCCCAGGTCCCAGATCCTGTTGTGCCTGTGAATAGGCTGCAGGGGGACGGTGAAGACCAGCAACAGCTTTCCGGCCTGCCACCTTCCGTGTGGGACAAGGAGCCGGACGTGTGCCTTTCCTGAATCAGGCTCTGCCGAGGACGAGAGCCAGTAGATGTTCCTCCTCTGGGCAATCCCGAGTCCCAAATCCTGTTTTAACTGTGAATAGGCTGCAGGGGGACGGTGAAGACCAGCAACAGCTTTCAGGGCTGCCACCTTCCGTGTGGGAAGAGGAGCCGGACGTGTGCCTTCTCGGAAAGAGGCTCTGCCGAGGACGAGAGCCATGAGATGTTCCTCCTCTGGGCAAGCCCGGGTCCCAGATCCTGTTGTAGCTGTGAATAGGCTGCAGGGGGACGGTGAAGACCAGCAACAGCTTTCAGGGCTGCCACCTTCCGTGTGGGACAAGGAGCCAGACGTGTGCCTTTCGGAAAGAGGCTCTGCCGAGGACGAGAACCATGAGATGTTCCTCCTCTGGGCAAGCCCAGGTCCCAGATCCTGTTGTGCCTGTGAATAGGCTGCAGGGGGACGGTGAAGACCAGCAACAGCTTTCAGGGCTGCCACCTTCCGTGTGGGACAAGGAGCCGGACGTGTGCCTTTTCCGAAAGAGGCTCTGCCGAGGACGAGAGCCATGAGATGTTCCTCCTCTGGGCAAGCCCAGGTCCCAGATCCTCTTGTGCCTGTGAATAGGCTGCATGGGGACGGTGAAAACCAGCAACATCTTTTCGTCCTGCCACCTTCCGTGTGGGACAAGGAGCCGGACGTGTGCCTTTTCGGAAAGAGACTCTGCCGAGGACGAGAACCATGAGATGTTCCTCCTCTGGGCAAGCCCAGGTCCCAGATCCTGTTGTAGCTGTGAATAGGCTGCAGGGGGACGGTGAAGACCAGCAACAGCTTTCAGGGCTGCCACCTTCCGTGTGGGACGAGTCGGACGTGTGCCTTTTCGGAAAGAGGCTCTGCCGAGGACGATAGCCATGAGATGTTCCTCCTCTCAGCAAGCCCAGGTCCCAGATCCTGTTGTGCCTGTGAATAGGCTGCAGGGGGACGGTGAAGACCAGCAACAGCTTTCAGGGCTGCCACCTTCCGTGTGGGACAAGGAGCCGGACGTGTGCCTTTTCGGAAAGAGGCTCTGCCGAGGACGAGAGCCATGAGATGTTCCTCCTCTGGGCAAGCCCGGGTCCCAGATCCTGTTGTGCCTGTGAATAGGCTGCAGGGGGACGGTGAAGACCAGCAACAGTTTCAGGGCTGCCACCTTCCGTGTGGGACAAGGAGCCGGATGTGTGCCTTTCCGGAATCAGGCTCCGCCGAGGACGAGAGCCATGAGATGTTCCTCCTCTGGCCAAGCCCGCGTCGTGAATCCTGTTGTGTTTGTGAATAGGCTGCAGGGGGACAGTGAAGACCAGCAACATCTTTGCGGCCTGCCACCTTCCGTGTGGGACAAGGAGCCGGACGTGTGCCTTTCCGGAAACAGGCTCCGCCGAGGACGAGAGCCATGAGATGTTCCTCCTGTGGGCAAGCCCAGGTCCCAGACCCTGTTGTGCCTGTGAATAGGCTGCAGGGGGACGGTGAAGACCAGCAACAGCTTTCAGGGCTGCCACCTTCCTTGTGGGACAAGGAGCCGGACGTGTGCCTTTTCGGAAAGAGGCTCTGCCGAGGACGAGAGCCATGAGATGTTCCTCCTCTGGGCAAGCCCGGGTCCCAGATCCTGTTGTGCCTGTGAATAGGCTGCAGGGGGACGGTGAAGACCAGCAACATCTTTCCGGCCTGCCACCTTCCGTGTGGGACAAGGAGCCGGACGTGTGCCTTTCCTGAAACAGGCTCTGCCGAGGACGAGAGCCATGAGATGTTCCTCCTCTGGGCAAGCCCGGGTCCCAGATCCTGTTGTAGCTGCAAATAGGCTGCAGGGGGACGGTGAAGACCAGCAACAGCTTTCAGGGCTGCCACATTCCTTGTGGGACAAGGAGCCAGAAGTGTGCCTTTCGGAAAGAGGCTCTGCCGAGGACGAGAACCATGAGATGTTCCTCCTCTGGGCAAGCCCAGGTCCCAGATCCTGTTGTGCCTGTGAATAGGCTGCAGGGGGACGGTGAAGACCAGCAACAGCTTTCAGGGCTGCCACCTTCCGTGTGGGACAAGGAGCCGGATGTGTGCCTTTCCGGAATCAGGCTCCGCCGAGGACGAAAGCCATGAGATGTTCCTCCTCTGGCCAAGCCAGCGTCGTGAATCCTGTTGTGATTGTGAATAGGCTGCAGGGGGACAGTGAAGACCAGCAACATCTTTGCGGCCTGCCACCTTCCGTGTGGGACAAGGAGCCGGACGTGTGCCTTTCCTGAATCAGGCTCTGCCGAGGACGAGAGCCATGAGATGTTCCTCCTCTGGGCAAGCCCGGGTCCCAGATCCTGTTGTGCCTGTGAATAGGCTGCAGGGGGAGGGTGGAGACCAGCAACAGCTTTCAGGGCTGCCACCTTCCGTGTGGGACAAGGAGCCGGACGTGTGCCTTTCGGAAAGAGGCTCTGCCGAGGACGAGAACCATGAGATGTTCCTCCTCTGGGCAAGCCCAGGTCCCAGATCCTGTTGTGATTGTGAATAGGCTGCAGGGGGACAGTGAAGACCAGCAACATCTTTGCGGCCTGCCACCTTCCGTGTGGGACAAGGAGCCAGACGTGTGCCTTTCGGAAAGAGGCTCTGCCGAGGACGAGAACCATGAGATGTTCCTCCTCTGGGCAAGCCCAGGTCCCAGATCCTGTTGTGCCTGTGAATAGGCTGCAGGGGGAGGGTGAAGACCAGCAACAGCTTTCAGGGCTGCCACCTTCCGTGTGGGACAAGGAGCCAGACGTGTGCCTTTCGGAAAGAGGCTCTGCCGAGGACGAGACCCATGAGATGTTCTTCCTCTGGGCAAGCCCAGGTCCCAGATCCTCTTGTGCCTGAGAATAGGCTGAAGGGGGACGGTGAAGACCAGCAACATCTTTCCGGCCTGCCACCTTCCGTGTGGGACAAGGAGCCGGACGTGTGCCTTTCCTGAATCAGGCTCTGCCGAGGACGAGAGCCATGAGATGTTCCTCCTCTGGGCAAGCCCAGGTCCCAGATCCTGTTTTGCCTGTGAATAGGCTGCAGGGGGACGGTGAAGACCAGCAACAGCTTTCAGGACTGCCACCTTCCGTGTGGGACAAGGAGCCGGACGTGTGCCTTTTCGGAAAGAGGCTCTGCCGAGGACGAGAGCCATGAGATGTTCCTCCTCTGGGCAAGCCCAGGTCCCAGATCCTGTTGTGCCTGTGAATAGGCTGCAGGGGGACGGTGAAGACCAGCAACATCTTTCCGGCCTGCCACCTTCCGTGTGGGACAAGGAGCCGGACGTGTGCCTTTCCTGAATCAGGCTCTGCCGAGGACGAGAGCCAGTAGATGTTCCTCCTCTGGGCAATCCCGAGTCCCAAATCCTGTTTTAACTGTGAATAGGCTGCAGGGGGACGGTGAAGACCAGCAACAGCTTTCAGGGCTGCCACCTTCCGTGTGGGAAGAGGAGCCGGACGTGTGCCTTCTCGGAAACAGGCTCTGCCGAGGACGAGAGCCATGAGATGTTCCTCCTCTGGGCAAGCCCGGGTCCCAGATCCTGTTGTAGCTGTGAATAGGCTGCAGGGGGACGGTGAAGACCAGCAACAGCTTTCAGGGCTGCCACCTTCCGTGTGGGACAAGGAGCCGGACGTGTGCCTTTTCCGAAAGAGGCTCTGCCGAGGACGAGAGCCATGAGATGTTCCTCCTCTGGGCAAGCCCAGGTCCCAGATCCTGTTGTGCCTTTGAATAGGCTGCATGGGGACGGTGAAAACCAGCAACATCTTTTCGGCCTGCCACCTTCCGTGTGGGACAAGGAGCCGGACGTGTGCCTTTTCGGAAAGAGACTCTGCCGAGGACGAGAACCATGAGATGTTCCTCCTCTGGGCAAGCCCAGGTCCCAGATCCTGTTGTAGCTGTGAATAGGCTGCAGGGGGACGGTGAAGACCAGCAACATCTTTCAGGGCTGCCACCTTCCGTGTGGGACGAGTCGGACGTGTGCCTTTTCGGAAAGAGGCTCTGCCGAGGACGATAGCCATGAGATGTTCCTCCTCTGGGCAAGCCAAGGTCCCAGATCCTGTTGTGCCTGTGAATAGGCTGCAGTGGGACGGTGAAGACCAGCAACATCTTTCAGGGCTGCCACCTTCCGTGTGGGACAAGGAGCCGGACGTGTGCCTTTTCGGAAAGAGGCTCTGCCGAGGACGATAGCCATGAGATGTTCCTCCTCTGGGCAAGCCCGGGTCCCAGATCCTGTTGTGCCTGTGAATAGGCTGCAGGGGGACGGTGAAGACCAGCAACATCTTTTCGGCCTGCCACCTTCCGTGTGGGACAAGGAGCCGGACGTGTGCCTTTTCGGAAAGAGACTCTGCCGAGGACGAGAACCATGAGATGTTCCTCCTCTGGGCAAGCCCAGGTCCCAGATCCTGTTGTAGCTGTGAATAGGCTGCAGGGGGACGGTGAAGACCAGCAACAGCTTTCAGGGCTGCCACCTTCCGTGTGGGACGAGTCGGACGTGTGCCTTTTCGGAAAGAGGCTCTGCCGAGGACGAGAGCCATGAGATGTTCCTCCTCTGGGCAAGCCCAGGTCCCAGATCCTCTTGTGCCTGTGAATAGGCTGCATGGGGACGGTGAAAACCAGCAACATCTTTTCGTCCTGCCACCTTCCGTGTGGGACAAGGAGCCGGACGTGTGCCTTTTCGGAAAGAGACTCTGCCGAGGACGAGAACCATGAGATGTTCCTCCTCTGGGCAAGCCCAGGTCCCAGATCCTGTTGTAGCTGTGAATAGGCTGCAGGGGGACGGTGAAGACCAGCAACAGCTTTCAGGGCTGCCACCTTCCGTGTGGGACGAGTCGGACGTGTGCCTTTTCGGAAAGAGGCTCTGCCGAGGACGATAGCCATGAGATGTTCCTCCTCTCAGCAAGCCCAGGTCCCAGATCCTGTTGTGCCTGTGAATAGGCTGCAGGGGGACGGTGAAGACCAGCAACAGCTTTCAGGGCTGCCACCTTCCGTGTGGGACAAGGAGCCGGACGTGTGCCTTTTCGGAAAGAGGCTCTGCCGAGGACGAGAGCCATGAGATGTTCCTCCTCTGGGCAAGCCCGGGTCCCAGATCCTGTTGTGCCTGTGAATAGGCTGCAGGGGGACGGTGAAGACCAGCAACAGTTTCAGGGCTGCCACCTTCCGTGTGGGACAAGGAGCCGGATGTGTGCCTTTCCGGAATCAGGCTCCGCCGAGGACGAGAGCCATGAGATGTTCCTCCTCTGGCCAAGCCAGCGTCGTGAATCCTGTTGTGTTTGTGAATAGGCTGCAGGGGGACAGTGAAGACCAGCAACATCTTTGCGGCCTGCCACCTTCCGTGTGGGACAAGGAGCCGGACGTGTGCCTTTCCGGAAACAGGCTCCGCCGAGGACGAGAGCCATGAGATGTTCCTCCTGTGGGCAAGCCCAGGTCCCAGACCCTGTTGTGCCTGTGAATAGGCTGCAGGGGGACGGTGAAGACCAGCAACAGCTTTCAGGGCTGCCACCTTCCTTGTGGGACAAGGAGCCGGACGTGTGCCTTTTCGGAAAGAGGCTCTGCCGAGGACGAGAGCCATGAGATGGTCCTCCTCTGGGCAAGCCCGGGTCCCAGATCCTGTTGTGCCTGTGAATAGGCTGCAGGGGGACGGTGAAGACCAGCAACATCTTTCCGGCCTGCCACCTTCCGTGTGGGACAAGGAGCCGGACGTGTGCCTTTCCTGAAACAGGCTCTGCCGAGGACGAGAGCCATGAGATGTTCCTCCTCTGGGCAAGCCCGGGTCCCAGATCCTGTTGTAGCTGCAAATAGGCTGCAGGGGGACGGTGAAGACCAGCAACAGCTTTCAGGGCTGCCACATTCCTTGTGGGACAAGGAGCCAGAAGTGTGCCTTTCGGAAAGAGGCTCTGCCGAGGACGAGAACCATGAGATGTTCCTCCTCTGGGCAAGCCCAGGTCCCAGATCCTGTTGTGCCTGTGAATAGGCTGCAGGGGGACGGTGAAGACCAGCAACAGCTTTCAGGGCTGCCACCTTCCGTGTGGGACAAGGAGCCGGATGTGTGCCTTTCCGGAATCAGGCTCCGCCGAGGACGAAAGCCATGAGATGTTCCTCCTCTGTCCAAGCCAGCGTCGTGAATCCTGTTGTGATTGTGAATAGGCTGCAGGGGGACAGTGAAGACCAGCAACATCTTTGCGGCCTGCCACCTTCCGTGTGGGACAAGGAGCCGGACGTGTGCCTTTCCTGAATCAGGCTCTGCCGAGGACGAGAGCCATGAGATGTTCCTCCTCTGGGCAAGCCCGGGTCCCAGATCCTGTTGTGCCTGTGAATAGGCTGCAGGGGGAGGGTGGAGACCAGCAACAGCTTTCAGGGCTGCCACCTTCCGTGTGGGACAAGGAGCCGGACGTGTGCCTTTCGGAAAGAGGCTCTGCCGAGGACGAGAACCATGAGATGTTCCTCCTCTGGGCAAGCCCAGGTCCCAGATCCTGTTGATTGTGAATAGGCTGCAGGGGGACAGTGAAGACCAGCAACATCTTTGCGGCCTGCCACCTTCCGTGTGGGACAAGGAGCCAGACGTGTGCCTTTCGGAAAGAGGCTCTGCCGAGGACGAGAACCATGAGATGTTCCTCCTCTGGGCAAGCCCAGGTCCCAGATCCTGTTGTGCCTGTGAATAGGCTGCAGGGGGAGGGTGAAGACCAGCAACAGCTTTCAGGGCTGCCACCTTCCGTGTGGGACAAGGAGCCAGACGTGTGCCTTTCGGAAAGAGGCTCTGCCGAGGACGAGACCCATGAGATGTTCTTCCTCTGGGCAAGCCCAGGTCCCAGATCCTCTTGTGCCTGAGAATAGGCTGAAGGGGGACGGTGAAGACCAGCAACAGCTTTCCGGCCTGCCACCTTCCGTGTGGGACAAGGAGCCGGACGTGTGCCTTTCCTGAATCAGGCTCTGCCGAGGACGAGAGCCATGAGATGTTCCTCCTCTGGGCAAGCCCAGGTCCCAGATCCTGTTTTGCCTGTGAATAGGCTGCAGGGGGACGGTGAAGACCAGCAACAGCTTTCAGGACTGCCACCTTCCGTGTGGGACAAGGAGCCGGACGTGTGCCTTTTCGGAAAGAGGCTCTGCCGAGGACGATAGCCATGAGATGTTCCTCCTCTGGGCAAGCCCAGGTCCCAGATCCTGTTGTGCCTGTGAATAGGCTGCAGGGGGACGGTGAAGACCAGCAACATCTTTCCGGCCTGCCACCTTCCGTGTGGGACAAGGAGCCGGACGTGTGCCTTTCCTGAATCAGGCTCTGCCGAGGACGAGAGCCAGTAGATGTTCCTCCTCTGGGCAATCCCGAGTCCCAAATCCTGTTTTAACTGTGAATAGGCTGCAGGGGGACGGTGAAGACCAGCAACAGCTTTCAGGGCTGCCACCTTCCGTGTGGGAAGAGGAGCCGGACGTGTGCCTTCTCGGAAACAGGCTCTGCCGAGGACGAGAGCCATGAGATGTTCCTCCTCTGGGCAAGCCCGGGTCCCAGATCCTGTTGTAGCTGTGAATAGGCTGCAGGGGGACGGTGAAGACCAGCAACAGCTTTCAGGGCTGCCACCTTCCGTGTGGGACAAGGAGCCGGACGTGTGCCTTTTCCGAAAGAGGCTCTGCCGAGGACGAGAGCCATGAGATGTTCCTCCTCTGGGCAAGCCCAGGTCCCAGATCCTGTTGTGCCTTTGAATAGGCTGCATGGGGACGGTGAAAACCAGCAACATCTTTTCGGCCTGCCACCTTCCGTGTGGGACAAGGAGCCGGACGTGTGCCTTTTCGGAAAGAGACTCTGCCGAGGACGAGAACCATGAGATGTTCCTCCTCTGGGCAAGCCCAGGTCCCAGATCCTGTTGTAGCTGTGAATAGGCTGCAGGGGGACGGTGAAGACCAGCAACAGCTTTCAGGGCTGCCACCTTCCGTGTGGGACGAGTCGGACGTGTGCCTTTTCGGAAAGAGGCTCTGCCGAGGACGATAGCCATGAGATGTTCCTCCTCTGGGCAAGCCAAGGTCCCAGATCCTGTTGTGCCTGTGAATAGGCTGCAGTGGGACGGTGAAGACCAGCAACATCTTTCAGGGCTGCCACCTTCCGTGTGGGACAAGGAGCCGGACGTGTGCCTTTTCGGAAAGAGGCTCTGCCGAGGACGAGAGCCATGAGATGTTCCTCCTCTGGGCAAGCCCGGGTCCCAGATCCTGTTGTGCCTGTGAATAGGCTGCAGGGGGACGGTGAAGACCAGCAACATCTTTCCGGCCTGCCACCTTCCGTGTGGGACAAGGAGCCGGACGTGTGCCTTTTCGGAAAGAGACTCTGCCGAGGACGAGAACCATGAGATGTTCCTCCTCTGGGCAAGCCCAGGTCCCAGATCCTGTTGTAGCTGTGAATAGGCTGCAGGGGGACGGTGAAGACCAGCAACAGCTTTCAGGGCTGCCACCTTCCGTGTGGGACGAGTCGGACGTGTGCCTTTTCGGAAAGAGGCTCTGCCGAGGACGATAGCCATGAGATGTTCCTCCTCTGGGCAAGCCCAGGTCCCAGATCCTGTTGTGCCTGTGAATAGGCTGCAGGGGGACGGTGAAGACCAGCAACAGCTTTCAGGGCTGCCACCTTCCGTGTGGGACAAGGAGCCGGACGTGTGCCTTTTCGGAAAGAGGCTCTGCCGAGGACGAGAGCCATGAGATGTTCCTCCTCTGGGCAAGCCCGGGTCCCAGATCCTGTTGTGCCTGTGAATAGGCTGCAGGGGGACGGTGAAGACCAGCAACAGTTTCAGGGCTGCCACCTTCCGTGTGGGACAAGGAGCCGGATGTGTGCCTTTCCGGAATCAGGCTCCGCCGAGGACGAGAGCCATGAGATGTTCCTCCTCTGGCCAAGCCAGCGTCGTGAATCCTGTTGTGATTGTGAATAGGCTGCAGGGGGACAGTGAAGACCAGCAACATCTTTGCGGCCTGCCACCTTCCGTGTGGGACAAGGAGCCGGACGTGTGCCTTTCCGGAAACAGGCTCCGCCGAGGACGAGAGCCATGAGATGTTCCTCCTCTGGGCAAGCCCGGGTCCCAGACCCTGTTGTGCCTGTGAATAGGCTGCAGGGGGACGGTGAAGACCAGCAACAGCTTTCAGGGCTGCCACCTTCCTTGTGGGACAAGGAGCCGGACGTGTGCCTTTACGGAAAGAGGCTCTGCCGAGGACGAGAGCCATGAGATGTTCCTCCTCTGGGCAAGCCCGGGTCCCAGATCCTGTTGTGCCTGTGAATAGGCTGCAGGGGGACGGTGAAGACCAGCAACATCTTTCCGGCCTGCCACCTTCCGTGTGGGACAAGGAGCCGGACGTGTGCCTTTCCTGAAACAGGCTCTGCCGAGGACGAGAGCCATGAGATGTTCCTCCTCTGGGCAATCCCGAGTCCCAGATCCTGTTTTGCCTCTGAATAGGCTGCAGGGGGACGGTGAAGACCAGCAACAGCTTTCAGGGCTGCCACCTTCCGTGTGGGAAGAGGAGCCGGACGTGTGCCTTTTCGGAAACAGGCTCTGCCGAGGACGAGAGCCATGAGATGTTCCTCCTCTGGGCAAGCCCGGGTCCCAGATCCTGTTGTAGCTGCAAATAGGCTGCAGGGGGACGGTGAAGACCAGCAACAGCTTTCAGGGCTGCCACCTTCCTTGTGGGACAAGGAGCCAGAAGTGTGCCTTTCGGAAAGAGGCTCTGCCGAGGACGAGAACCATGAGATGTTCCTCCTCTGGGCAAGCCCAGGTCCCAGATCCTGTTGTGCCTGTGAATAGGCTGCAGGGGGACGGTGAAGACCAGCAACAGCTTTCAGGGCTGCCACCTTCCGTGTGGGACAAGGAGCCGGATGTGTGCCTTTCCGGAATCAGGCTCCGCCGAGGACGAGAGCCATGAGATGTTCCTCCTCTGGCCAAGCCAGCGTCGTGAATCCTGTTGTGATTGTGAATAGGCTGCAGGGGGACAGTGAAGACCAGCAACATCTTTGCGGCCTGCCACCTTCCGTGTGGGACAAGGAGCCGGACGTGTGCCTTTCCTGAATCAGGCTCTGCCGAGGACGAGAGCCATGAGATGTTCCTCCTCTGGGCAAGCCCGGGTCCCAGATCCTGTTGTGCCTGTGAATAGGCTGCAGGGGGAGGGTGGAGACCAGCAACAGCTTTCAGGGCTGCCACCTTCCGTGTGGGACAAGGAGCCGGACGTGTGCCTTTCGGAAAGAGGCTCTGCTGAGGACGAGAACCATGAGATGTTCCTCCTCTGGGCAAGCCCAGGTCCCAGATCCTGTTGTGCCTGTGAATAGGCTGCAGGGGGAGGGTGAAGACCAGCAACAGCTTTCAGGGCTGCCACCTTCCGTGTGGGACAAGGAGCCAGACGTGTGCCTTTCGGAAAGAGGCTCTGCCGAGGACGAGAACCATGAGATGTTCCTCCTCTGGGCAAGCCCAGGTCCCAGATCCTGTTGTGCCTGTGAATAGGCTGCAGGGGGAGGGTGAAGACCAGCAACAGCTTTCAGGGCTGCCACCTTCCGTGTGGGACAAGGAGCCAGACGTGTGCCTTTCGGAAAGAGGCTCTGCCGAGGACGAGAGCCATGAGATGTTCTTCCTCTGGGCAAGCCCAGGTCCCAGATCCTCTTGTGCCTGAGAATAGGCTGAAGGGGGACGGTGAAGACCAGCAACATCTTTCCGGACTGCCACCTTCCGTGTGGGACAAGGAGCCGGACGTGTGCCTTTCCTGAATCAGGCTCTGCCGAGGACGAGAGCCATGAGATGTTCCTCCTCTGGGCAAACCCAGGTCCCAGTTCCTGTTTTGCCTGTGAATAGGCTGCAGGGGGACGGTGAAGACCAGCAACAGCTTTCAGGACTGCCACCTTCCGTGTGGGACAAGGAGCCGGACGTGTGCCTTTTCGGAAAGAGGCTCTGCCGAGGACGAGAGCCATGAGATGTTCCTCCTCTGGGCAAGCCCAGGTCCCAGATCCTGTTGTGCCTGTGAATAGGCTGCAGGGGGACGGTGAAGACCAGCAACATCTTTCCGGACTGCCACCTTCCGTGTGGGACAAGGAGCCGGACGTGTGCCTTTCCTGAAACAGGCTCTGCCGAGGACGAGAGCCATGAGATGTTCCTCCTCTGGGCAATCCCGAGTCCCAGATCCTGTTTTGCCTCTGAATAGGCTGCAGGGGGACGGTGAAGACCAGCAACAGCTTTCAGGGCTGCCACCTTCCGTGTGGGAAGAGGAGCCGGACGTGTGCCTTCTCGGAAACAGGCTCTGCCGAGGACGAGAGCCATGAGATGTTCCTCCTCTGGGCAAGCCCGGGTCCCAGATCCTGTTGTAGCTGCGAATAGGCTGCAGGGGGACGGTGAAGACCAGCAACAGCTTTCAGGGCTGCCACCTTCCTTGTGGGACAAGGAGCCAGAAGTGTGCCTTTCGGAAAGAGGCTCTGCCGAAGACGAGAACCATGAGATGTTCCTCCTCTGGGCAAGCCCAGGTCCCAGATCCTGTTGTGCCTGTGAATAGGCTGCAGGGGGACGGTGAAGACCAGCAACAGCTTTCAGGGCTGCCACCTTCCGTGTGGGACAAGGAGCCGGACGTGTTCCTTTTCCGAAAGAGGCTCTGCCGAGGACGAGAGCCATGAGATGTTCCTCCTCTGGGCAAGCCCGGGTCCCAGATCCTGTTGTGCCTGTGAATAGGCTGCAGGGGGACGGTGAAGACCAGCAACAGCTTTCAGGGCTGCCACCTTCCGTGTGGGACAAGGAGCCGGACGTGTGCCTTTTCGGAAAGAGGCTCTACCGAGGACGAGAGCCATGAGATGTTCCTCCTCTGGGCAAGCCCAGGTCCCAGATCCTGTTGTGCCTGTGAATAGGCTGCAGGGGGACGGTGAAGACCAGCAACATCTTTCCGGCCTGCCACCTTCCGTGTGGGACAAGGAGCCGGACGTGTGCCTTTCCTGAATCAGGCTCTGCCGAGGACGAGAGCCAGTAGATGTTCCTCCTCTGGGCAATCCCGAGTCCCAAATCCTGTTTTAACTGTGAATAGGCTGCAGGGGAACGGTGAAGACCAGCAACAGCTTTCAGGGCTGCCACCTTCCGTGTGGGAAGAGGAGCCGGACGTGTGCCTTCTCGGAAAGAGGCTCTGCCGAGGACGAGAGCCATGAGATGTTCCTCCTCTGGGGAAGCCCGGGTCCCAGATCCTGTTGTAGCTGTGAATAGGCTGCAGGGGGACGGTGAAGACCAGCAACAGCTTTCAGGGCTGCCACCTTCCGTGTGGGACAAGGAGCCAGAAGTGTGCCTTTCGGAAAGAGGCTCTGCCGAAGACGAGAACCATGAGATGTTCCTCCTCTGGGCAAGCCCAGGTCCCAGATCCTGTTGTGCCTGTGAATAGGCTGCAGGGGGACGGTGAAGACCAGCAACAGCTTTCAGGGCTGCCACCTTCCGTGTGGGACAAGGAGCCGGACGTGTTCCTTTTCCGAAAGAGGCTCTGCCGAGGACGAGAGCCATGAGATGTTCCTCCTCTGGGCAAGCCCGGGTCCCAGATCCTGTTGTGCCTGTGAATAGGCTGCAGGGGGACGGTGAAGACCAGCAACAGCTTTCAGGGCTGCCACCTTCCGTGTGGGACAAGGAGCCGGACGTGTGCCTTTTCGGAAAGAGGCTCTACCGAGGACGAGAGCCATGAGATGTTCCTCCTCTGGGCAAGCCCAGGTCCCAGATCCTGTTGTGCCTGTGAATAGGCTGCAGGGGGACGGTGAAGACCAGCAACATCTTTCCGGCCTGCCACCTTCCGTGTGGGACAAGGAGCCGGACGTGTGCCTTTCCTGAATCAGGCTCTGCCGAGGACGAGAGCCAGTAGATGTTCCTCCTCTGGGCAATCCCGAGTCCCAAATCCTGTTTTAACTGTGAATAGGCTGCAGGGGAACGGTGAAGACCAGCAACAGCTTTCAGGGCTGCCACCTTCCGTGTGGGAAGAGGAGCCGGACGTGTGCCTTCTCGGAAAGAGGCTCTGCCGAGGACGAGAGCCATGAGATGTTCCTCCTCTGGGGAAGCCCGGGTCCCAGATCCTGTTGTAGCTGTGAATAGGCTGCAGGGGGACGGTGAAGACCAGCAACAGCTTTCAGGGCTGCCACCTTCCGTGTGGGACAAGGAGACGGACGTGTGCCTTTTCCGAAAGAGGCTCTGCCGAGGACGAGAGCCATGAGATGTTCCTCCTCTGGGCAAGCCCAGGTCCCAGATCCTGTTGTGCCTTTGAATAGGCTGCATGGGGACGGTGAAAACCAGCAACATCTTTTCGGCCTGCCACCTTCCGTGTGGGACAAGGAGCCGGACGTGTGCCTTTTCGGAAAGAGACTCTGCCGAGTACGAGAACCATGAGATGTTCCTCCTCTGGGCAAGCCCAGGTCCCAGATCCTGTTGTAGCTGTGAATAGGCTGCAGGGGGACGGTGAAGACCAGCAACAGCTTTCAGGGCTGCCACCTTCCGTGTGGGACGAGTCGGACGTGTGCCTTTTCGGAAAGAGGCTCTGCCGAGGACGATAGCCATGAGATGTTCCTCCTCTGGGCAAGCCAAGGTCCCAGATCCTGTTGTGCCTGTGAATAGGCTGCAGTGGGACGGTGAAGACCAGCAACATCTTTTAGGCCTGCCACCTTCCGTGTGGGACAAGGAGCCGGACGTGTGCCTTTTCGGAAAGAGGCTCTGCCGAGGACGATAGCCATGAGATGTTCCTCCTCTGGGCAAGCCCGGGTCCCAGATCCTGTTGTGCCTGTGAATAGGCTGCAGGGGGACGGTGAAGACCAGCAACAGCTTTCAGGGCTGCCACCTTCCGTGTGGGACAAGGAGCCGGATGTGTGCCTTTCCGGAATCAGGCTCCGCCGAGGACGAGAGCCATGAGATGTTCCTCCTCTGGCCAAGCCAGCGTCGTGAATCCTGTTGTGATTGTGAATAGGCTGCAGGGGGACAGTGAAGACCAGCAACATCTTTGCGGCCTGCCACCTTCCGTGTGGGACAAGGAGCCGGACGTGTGCCTTTTCGGAAAGAGACTCTGCCGAGGACGAGAGCCATGAGATGTTCTTCCTCTGGGCAAGCCCAGGTCCCAGATCCTCTTGTGCCTGAGAATAGGCTGAAGGGGGACGGTGAAGACCAGCAACATCTTTCCGGCCTGCCACATTCCGTGTGGGATAAGGAGCCGGACGTGTGCCTTTCCTGAATCAGGCTCTGCCGAGGACGAGAGCCATGAGATGTTCCTCCTCTGGGCAAGCCCAGGTCCCAGATCCTGTTTTGCCTGTGAATAGGCTGCAGGGGGACGGTGAAGACCAGCAACATCTTTCCGGCCTGCCACCTTCCGTGTGGGACAAGGAGCCGGACGTGTGCCTTTCCTGAATCAGGCTCTGCCGAGGACGAGAGCCATGAGATGTTCCTCCTCTGGGCAAGCCCAGGTCCCAGATCCTGTTTTGCCTGTGAATAGGCTGCAGGGGGACGGTGAAGTCCAGCAACAGCTTTCAGGACTGCCACCTTCCGTGTGGGACAAGGAGCCGGACGAGTGCCTTTTCCGAAAGAGGCTCTGCCGAGGACGAGAGCCATGAGATGTTCCTCCTCTGGGCAAGCCCGGGTCCCAGATCCTGTTGTAGCTGCGAATAGGCTGCAGGGGGACGGTGAAGACCAGCAACAGCTTTCAGGGCTGCCACCTTCCTTGTGGGACAAGGAGCCAGAAGTGTGCCTTTCGGAAAGAGGCTCTGCCGAGGACGAGAACCATGAGATGTTCCTCCTCTGGGCAAGCCCAGGTCCCAGATCCTCTTGTGCCTGTGAATAGGCTGCAGGGGGACGGTGAAGACCAGCAACATCTTTCCGGCCTGCCACCTTCCGTGTGGGACAAGGAGCCGGACGTGTTCCTTTTCCGAAAGAGGCTCTGCCGAGGACGAGAGCCATGAGATGTTCCTCCTCTGGGCAAGCCCGGGTCCCAGATCCTGTTGTGCCTGTGAATAGGCTGCAGGGGGACGGTGAAGACCAGCAACAGCTTACAGGGCTGCCACCTTCCGTGTGGGACAAGGAGCCGGACGTGTGCCTTTTAGGAAAGAGGCTCTACCGAGGACGAGAGCCATGAGATGTTCCTCCTCTGGGCAAGCCCAGGTCCCAGATCCTGTTGTGCCTGTGAATAGGCTGCAGGGGGACGGTGAAGACCAGCAACAGCTTTCCGGCCTGCCACCTTCCGTGTGGGACAAGGAGCCGGACGTGTGCCTTTCCTGAATCAGGCTCTGCCGAGGACGAGAGCCAGTAGATGTTCCTCCTCTGGGCAATCCCGAGTCCCAAATCCTGTTTTAACTGTGAATAGGCTGCAGGGGGACGGTGAAGACCAGCAACAGCTTTCAGGGCTGCCACCTTCCGTGTGGGAAGAGGAGCCGGACGTGTGCCTTCTCGGAAAGAGGCTCTGCCAAGGACGAGAGCCATGAGATGTTCCTCCTCTGGGGAAGCCCGGGTCCCAGATCCTGTTGTAGCTGTGAATAGGCTGCAGGGGGACGGTGAAGACCAGCAACAGCTTTCAGGGCTGCCACCTTCCGTGTGGGACAAGGAGCCAGACGTGTGCCTTTCGGAAAGAGGCTCTGCCGAGGACGAGAACCATGAGATGTTCCTCCTCTGGGCAAGCCCAGGTCCCAGATCCTGTTGTGCCTGTGAATAGGCTGCAGGGGGACGGTGAAGACCAGCAACAGCTTTCAGGGCTGCCACCTTCCGTGTGGGACAAGGAGCCGGACGTGTGCCTTTTCCGAAAGAGGCTCTGCCGAGGACGAGAGCCATGAGATGTTCCTCCTCTGGGCAAGCCCAGGTCCCAGATCCTGTTGTGCCTGTGAATAGGCTGCATGGGGACGGTGAAAACCAGCAACATCTTTTCGGCCTGCCACCTTCCGTGTGGGACAAGGAGCCGGACGTGTGCCTTTTCGGAAAGAGACTCTGCCGAGGACGAGAGCCATGAGATGTTCCTCCTCTGGGCAAGCCCGGGTCCCAGATCCTGTTGTGCCTGTGAATAGGCTGCAGGGGGACGGTGAAGACCAGCAACAGCTTTCAGGGCTGCCACCTTCCGTGTGGGACAAGGAGCCGGATGTGTGCCTTTCCTGAATCAGGCTCTGCCGAGGACGAGAGCCATGAGATGTTCCTCCTCTGGCCAAGCCAGCGTCGTGAATCCTGTTGTGATTGTGAATAGGCTGCAGGGGGACAGTGAAGACCAGCAACATCTTTGCGGCCTGCCACCTTCCGTGTGGGACAAGGAGCCGGACGTGTGCCGTTCCGGAAACAGGCTCCGCCGAGGACGAGAGCCATGAGATGTTCCTCCTGTGGGCAAGCCCAGGTCCCAGACCCTGTTGTGCCTGTGAATAGGCTGCAGGGGGACGGTGAAGACCAGCAACAGCTTTCAGGGCTGCCACCTTCCTTGTGGGACAAGGAGCCGGACGTGTGCCTTTTCGGAAAGAGACTCTGCCGAGGACGAGAGCCATGAGATGTTCTTCCTCTGGGCAAGCCCAGGTCCCAGATCCTCTTGTGCCTGAGAATAGGCTGAAGGGGGACGGTGAAGACCAGCAACATCTTTCCGGCCTGCCACCTTCCGTGTGGGACAAGGAGCCGGACGTGTGCCTTTCCTGAATCAGGCTCTGCCGAGGACGAGAGCCATGAGATGTTCCTCCTCTGGGCAAGCCCAGGTCCCAGATCCTGTTTTGCCTGTGAATAGGCTGCAGGGGGACGGTGAAGACCAGCAACAGCTTTCAGGACTGCCACCTTCCGTGTGGGACAAGGAGCCGGACGAGTGCCTTTTCCGAAAGAGGCTCTGCCGAGGACGAGAGCCATGAGATGTTCCTCCTCTGGGCAAGCCCAGGTCCCAGATCCTGTTGTGCCTGTGAATAGGCTGCAGGGGGACGGTGAAGACCAGCAACAGCTTTCAGGGCTGCCACCTTCCGTGTGGGACAAGGAGCCGGACGTGTGCCTTTTCGGAAAGAGGCTCTGCCGAGGACGAGAGCCATGAGATGTTCCTCCTCTGGGCAAGCCCAGGTCCCAGATCCTCTTGTGCCTGTGAATAGGCTGCAGGGGGACGGTGAAGACCAGCAACATCTTTCCGGCCTGCCACCTTCCGTGTGGGACAAGGAGCCGGACGTGTGCCTTTCCTGAAACAGGCTCTGCCGAGGACGAGAGCCATGAGATGTTCCTCCTCTGGGCAATCCCGAGTCCCAGATCCTGTTTTGCCTCTGAATAGGCTGCAGGGGTCGGTGAAGACCAGCAACATCTTTCAGGGCTGCCACCTTCCGTGTGGGAAGAGGAGCCGGACGTGTGCCTTCTCGGAAACAGGCTCTGCCGAGGACGAGAGCCATGAGATGTTCCTCCTCTGGGCAAGCCCGGGTCCCAGATCCTGTTGTAGCTGCGAATAGGCTGCAGGGGGACGGTGAAGACCAGCAACAGCTTTCAGGGCTGCCACCTTCCTTGTGGGACAAGGAGCCAGAAGTGTGCCTTTCAGAAAGAGGCTCTGCCGAGGACGAGAACCATGAGATGTTCCTCCTCTGGGCAAGCCCAGGTCCCAGATCCTGTTGTGCCTGTGAATAGGCTGCAGGGGGACGGTGAAGACCAGCAACAGCTTTCAGGGCTGCCACCTTCCGTGTGGGACAAGGAGCCGGACGTGTTCCTTTTCGGAAAGAGGCTCTGCCGAGGACGAGAGCCATGAGATGTTCCTCCTCTGGGCAAGCCCGGGTCCCAGATCCTGTTGTGCCTGTGAATAGGCTGCAGGGGGACGGTGAAGACCAGCAACAGCTTTCAGGGCTGCCACCTTCCGTGTGGGACAAGGAGCCGGACGTGTGCCTTTTCGGAAAGAGGCTCTACCGAGGACGAGAGCCATGAGATGTTCCTCCTCTGGGCAAGCCCAGGTCCCAGATCCTGTTGTGCCTGTGAATAGGCTGCAGGGGGACGGTGAAGACCAGCAACAGCTTTCCGGCCTGCCACCTTCCGTGTGGGACAAGGAGCCGGACGTGTGCCTTTCCTGAATCAGGCTCTGCCGAGGACGAGAGCCATGAGATGTTCCTCCTCTGGGCAATCCCGAGTCCCAAATCCTGTTGTAGCTGTGAATAGGCTGCAGGGGGACGCTGAAGACCAGCAACAGCTTTCAGGGCTGCCACCTTCCGTGTGGGACAAGGAGCCAGACGTGTGCCTTTCGGAAAGAGGCTCTGCCGCGGACGAGAACCATGAGATGTTCCTCCTCTGGGCAAGCCCAGGTCCCAGATCCTGTTGTGCCTGTGAATAGGCTGCAGGGGGACGGTGAAGACCAGCAACAGCTTTCAGGGCTGCCACCTTCCGTGTGGGACAAGGAGCCGGACGTGTGCCTTTTCCGAAAGAGGCTCTGCCGAGGACGAGAGCCATGAGATGTTCCTCCTCTGGGCAAGCCCAGGTCCCAGATCCTCTTGTGCCTGTGAATAGGCTGCATGGGGACGGTGAAAACCAGCAACAGCTTTCAGGGCTGCCACCTTCCGTGTGGGAAGAGGAGCCGGACGTGTGCCTTTTCGGAAAGAGGCTCTGCCGAGGACGATAGCCATGAGATGTTCCTCCTCTGGGCAAGCCCAGGTCCCAGATCCTGTTGTGCCTGTGAATAGGCTGCAGGGGGACGGTGAAGACCAGCAACAGCTTTCAGGGCTGCCACCTTCCGTGTGGGACAAGGAGCCGGACGTGTGCCTTTTCGGAAAGAGGCTCTGCCGAGGACGAGAGCCATGAGATGTTCTTCCTCTGGGCAAGCCCGGGTCCCAGATCCTGTTGTGCCTGTGAATAGGCTGCATGGGGACGGTGAAAACCAGCAACACCTTCCCGGCCTGCCACCTTCCGTGTGGGACAAGGAGCCGGACGAGTGCCTTTTCGGAAACAGTCTCTGCCGAGGACGAGAGCCATGAGATGTTCCTCCTCTGGGCAAGCGCGTGTCCCATATCCTGTTGTACCTGTGAATAGGCTGCAGGGGGACGGTGAAGACCAGCAACAGCTTTCAGGGCTGCCACCTTCCGTGTGGGACAAGGAGCCGGATGTGTGCCTTTCCGGAATCAGGCTCCGCCGAGGACGAGAGCCATGAGATGTTCCTCCTCTGGCCAAGCCAGCGTCGTGAATCCTGTTGTGATTGTGAATAGGCTGCAGGGGGACAGTGAAGACCAGCAACATCTTTGCGGCCTGCCACCTTCCCTGTGGGACAAGGAGCCGGACGTGTGCCTTTCCGGAAACAGGCTCCGCCGAGGACGAGAGCCATGAGATGTTCCTCCTGTGGGCAAGCCCAGGTCCCAGACCTTGTTGTGCCTGTGAATAGGCTGCAGGGGGACGGTGAAGACCAGCAACAGCTTTCCGGCCTGCCACCTTCCGTGTGGGACAAGGAGCCGGATGTGTGCCTTTCCTGAATCAGGCTCTGCCGAGGACGAGAGCCATGAGATGTTCCTCCTCTGGGCAAGCCCGGGTCCCAGATCCTGTTGTACCTGTGAATAGGCTGCAGGGGGACGGTGAAGACCAGCAACAGCTTTCCGGCCTGCCACCTTCCGTGTGGGACAAGGAGCCGGACGTGTGCCTTTTCGGAAAGAGGCTCTGCCGAGGACGAGAGCCATGAGATGTTCCTCCTCTGGGCAAGGCCAGGTCCCAGATCCTGTTGTGCCTGTGAATAGGCTGCAGGGGGACGGTGAAGCCCAGCAACAGCTTTCAGGGCTGCCACCTTCCGTGTGGGACAAGGAGCCAGACGTGTGCCTTTTCGGAAAGAGGCTCTGCCGAGGACTAGAACCATGAGATGTTCCTCCTCTGGCCAAGCCCGGGTCCCAGATCCTGTTGTGCCTGTGAATAGGCTGCATGGGGACGGTGAAGACCAGCAACAGCTTTCAGGGCTGCCACCTTCCGTGTGGGACGAGTCGGACGTGTGCCTTTTCGGAAAGAGGCTCTGCCGAGGACGATAGCCATGAGATGTTCCTCCTCTGGGCAAGCCAAGGTCCCAGATCCTGTTGTGCCTGTGAATAGGCTGCAGTGGGACGGTGAAGACCAGCAACATCTTTCAGGGCTGCCACCTTCCGTGTGGGACAAGGAGCCGGACGTGTGCCTTTTCGGAAAGAGGCTCTGCCGAGGACGATAGCCATTAGATGTTCCTCCTCTGGGCAAGCCCGGGTCCCAGATCCTGTTGTGCCTGTGAATAGGCTGCAGGGGGACGGTGAAGACCAGCAACAGCTTTCAGGGCTGCCACCTTCCGTGTGGGACAAGGAGCCGGATGTGTGCCTTTCCGGAATCAGGCTCCGCCGAGGACGAGAGCCATGAGATGTTCCTCCTCTGGCCAAGCCAGCGTCGTGAATCCTGTTGTGATTGTGAATAGGCTGCAGGGGGACAGTGAAGACCAGCAACATCTTTGCGGCCTGCCACCTTCCGTGTGGGACAAGGAGCCGGACGTGTGCCTTTTCGGAAAGAGACTCTGCCGAGGACGAGAGCCATGAGATGTTCTTCCTCTGGGCAAGCCCAGGTCCCAGATCCTCTTGTGCCTGAGAATAGGCTGAAGGGGGACGGTGAAGACCAGCAACATCTTTCCGGCCTGCCACATTCCGTGTGGGATAAGGAGCCGGACGTGTGCCTTTCCTGAATCAGGCTCTGCCGAGGACGAGAGCCATGAGATGTTCCTCCTCTGGGCAAGCCCAGGTCCCAGATCCTGTTTTGCCTGTGAATAGGCTGCAGGGGGACGGTGAAGACCAGCAACATCTTTCCGGCCTGCCACCTTCCGTGTGGGACAAGGAGCCGGACGTGTGCCTTTCCTGAATCAGGCTCTGCCGAGGACGAGAGCCATGAGATGTTCCTCCTCTGGGCAAGCCCAGGTCCCAGATCCTGTTTTGCCTGTGAATAGGCTGCAGGGGGACGGTGAAGTCCAGCAACAGCTTTCAGGACTGCCACCTTCCGTGTGGGACAAGGAGCCGGACGAGTGCCTTTTCCGAAAGAGGCTCTGCCGAGGACGAGAGCCATGAGATGTTCCTCCTCTGGGCAAGCCCGGGTCCCAGATCCTGTTGTAGCTGCGAATAGGCTGCAGGGGGACGGTGAAGACCAGCAACAGCTTTCAGGGCTGCCACCTTCCTTGTGGGACAAGGAGCCAGAAGTGTGCCTTTCGGAAAGAGGCTCTGCCGAGGACGAGAACCATGAGATGTTCCTCCTCTGGGCAAGCCCAGGTCCCAGATCCTCTTGTGCCTGTGAATAGGCTGCAGGGGGACGGTGAAGACCAGCAACATCTTTCCGGCCTGCCACCTTCCGTGTGGGACAAGGAGCCGGACGTGTTCCTTTTCCGAAAGAGGCTCTGCCGAGGACGAGAGCCATGAGATGTTCCTCCTCTGGGCAAGCCCGGGTCCCAGATCCTGTTGTGCCTGTGAATAGGCTGCAGGGGGACGGTGAAGACCAGCAACAGCTTTCAGGGCTGCCACCTTCCGTGTGGGACAAGGAGCCGGACGTGTGCCTTTTAGGAAAGAGGCTCTACCGAGGACGAGAGCCATGAGATGTTCCTCCTCTGGGCAAGCCCAGGTCCCAGATCCTGTTGTGCCTGTGAATAGGCTGCAGGGGGACGGTGAAGACCAGCAACAGCTTTCCGGCCTGCCACCTTCCGTGTGGGACAAGGAGCCGGACGTGTGCCTTTCCTGAATCAGGCTCTGCCGAGGACGAGAGCCAGTAGATGTTCCTCCTCTGGGCAATCCCGAGTCCCAAATCCTGTTTTAACTGTGAATAGGCTGCAGGGGGACGGTGAAGACCAGCAACAGCTTTCAGGGCTGCCACCTTCCGTGTGGGAAGAGGAGCCGGACGTGTGCCTTCTCGGAAAGAGGCTCTGCCAAGGACGAGAGCCATGAGATGTTCCTCCTCTGGGGAAGCCCGGGTCCCAGATCCTGTTGTAGCTGTGAATAGGCTGCAGGGGGACGGTGAAGACCAGCAACAGCTTTCAGGGCTGCCACCTTCCGTGTGGGACAAGGAGCCAGACGTGTGCCTTTCGGAAAGAGGCTCTGCCGAGGACGAGAACCATGAGATGTTCCTCCTCTGGGCAAGCCCAGGTCCCAGATCCTGTTGTGCCTGTGAATAGGCTGCAGGGGGACGGTGAAGACCAGCAACAGCTTTCAGGGCTGCCACCTTCCGTGTGGGACAAGGAGCCGGACGTGTGCCTTTTCCGAAAGAGGCTCTGCCGAGGACGAGAGCCATGAGATGTTCCTCCTCTGGGCAAGCCCAGGTCCCAGATCCTGTTGTGCCTGTGAATAGGCTGCATGGGGACGGTGAAAACCAGCAACATCTTTTCGGCCTGCCACCTTCCGTGTGGGACAAGGAGCCGGACGTGTGCCTTTTCGGAAAGAGACTCTGCCGAGGACGAGAGCCATGAGATGTTCCTCCTCTGGGCAAGCCCGGGTCCCAGATCCTGTTGTGCCTGTGAATAGGCTGCAGGGGGACGGTGAAGACCAGCAACAGCTTTCAGGGCTGCCACCTTCCGTGTGGGACAAGGAGCCGGATGTGTGCCTTTCCTGAATCAGGCTCTGCCGAGGACGAGAGCCATGAGATGTTCCTCCTCTGGCCAAGCCAGCGTCGTGAATCCTGTTGTGATTGTGAATAGGCTGCAGGGGGACAGTGAAGACCAGCAACATCTTTGCGGCCTGCCACCTTCCGTGTGGGACAAGGAGCCGGACGTGTGCCGTTCCGGAAACAGGCTCCGCCGAGGACGAGAGCCATGAGATGTTCCTCCTGTGGGCAAGCCCAGGTCCCAGACCCTGTTGTGCCTGTGAATAGGCTGCAGGGGGACGGTGAAGACCAGCAACAGCTTTCAGGGCTGCCACCTTCCTTGTGGGACAAGGAGCCGGACGTGTGCCTTTTCGGAAAGAGACTCTGCCGAGGACGAGAGCCATGAGATGTTCTTCCTCTGGGCAAGCCCAGGTCCCAGATCCTCTTGTGCCTGAGAATAGGCTGAAGGGGGACGGTGAAGACCAGCAACATCTTTCCGGCCTGCCACCTTCCGTGTGGGACAAGGAGCCGGACGTGTGCCTTCCTGAATCAGGCTCTGCCGAGGACGAGAGCCATGAGATGTTCCTCCTCTGGGCAAGCCCAGGTCCCAGATCCTGTTTTGCCTGTGAATAGGCTGCAGGGGGACGGTGAAGACCAGCAACAGCTTTCAGGACTGCCACCTTCCGTGTGGGACAAGGAGCCGGACGAGTGCCTTTTCCGAAAGAGGCTCTGCCGAGGACGAGAGCCATGAGATGTTCCTCCTCTGGGCAAGCCCAGGTCCCAGATCCTGTTGTGCCTGTGAATAGGCTGCAGGGGGACGGTGAAGACCAGCAACAGCTTTCAGGGCTGCCACCTTCCGTGTGGGACAAGGAGCCGGACGTGTGCCTTTTCGGAAAGAGGCTCTGCCGAGGACGAGAGCCATGAGATGTTCCTCCTCTGGGCAAGCCCAGGTCCCAGATCCTCTTGTGCCTGTGAATAGGCTGCAGGGGGACGGTGAAGACCAGCAACATCTTTCCGGCCTGCCACCTTCCGTGTGGGACAAGGAGCCGGACGTGTGCCTTTCCTGAAACAGGCTCTGCCGAGGACGAGAGCCATGAGATGTTCCTCCTCTGGGCAATCCCGAGTCCCAGATCCTGTTTTGCCTCTGAATAGGCTGCAGGGGTCGGTGAAGACCAGCAACATCTTTCAGGGCTGCCACCTTCCGTGTGGGAAGAGGAGCCGGACGTGTGCCTTCTCGGAAACAGGCTCTGCCGAGGACGAGAGCCATGAGATGTTCCTCCTCTGGGCAAGCCCGGGTCCCAGATCCTGTTGTAGCTGCGAATAGGCTGCAGGGGGACGGTGAAGACCAGCAACAGCTTTCAGGGCTGCCACCTTCCTTGTGGGACAAGGAGCCAGAAGTGTGCCTTTCAGAAAGAGGCTCTGCCGAGGACGAGAACCATGAGATGTTCCTCCTCTGGGCAAGCCCAGGTCCCAGATCCTGTTGTGCCTGTGAATAGGCTGCAGGGGGACGGTGAAGACCAGCAACAGCTTTCAGGGCTGCCACCTTCCGTGTGGGACAAGGAGCCGGACGTGTTCCTTTTCGGAAAGAGGCTCTGCCGAGGACGAGAGCCATGAGATGTTCCTCCTCTGGGCAAGCCCGGGTCCCAGATCCTGTTGTGCCTGTGAATAGGCTGCAGGGGGACGGTGAAGACCAGCAACAGCTTTCAGGGCTGCCACCTTCCGTGTGGGACAAGGAGCCGGACGTGTGCCTTTTCGGAAAGAGGCTCTACCGAGGACGAGAGCCATGAGATGTTCCTCCTCTGGGCAAGCCCAGGTCCCAGATCCTGTTGTGCCTGTGAATAGGCTGCAGGGGGACGGTGAAGACCAGCAACAGCTTTCCGGCCTGCCACCTTCCGTGTGGGACAAGGAGCCGGACGTGTGCCTTTCCTGAATCAGGCTCTGCCGAGGACGAGAGCCAGTAGATGTTCCTCCTCTGGGCAATCCCGAGTCCCAAATCCTGTTTTAACTGTGAATAGGCTGCAGGGGGACGGTGAAGACCAGCAACAGCTTTCAGGGCTGCCACCTTCCGTGTGGGAAGAGGAGCCGGACGTGTGCCTTCTCGGAAACAGGCTCTGCCGAGGACGAGAGCCATGAGATGTTCCTCCTCTGGGCAAGCCCGGGTCCCAGATCCTGTTGTAGCTGTGAATAGGCTGCAGGGGGACGCTGAAGACCAGCAACAGCTTTCAGGGCTGCCACCTTCCGTGTGGGACAAGGAGCCAGACGTGTGCCTTTCGGAAAGAGGCTCTGCCGCGGACGAGAACCATGAGATGTTCCTCCTCTGGGCAAGCCCAGGTCCCAGATCCTCTTGTGCCTGTGAATAGGCTGCAGGGGGACGGTGAAGACCAGCAACAGCTTTCAGGGCTGCCACCTTCCGTGTGGGACAAGGAGCCGGACGTGTGCCTTTTCCGAAAGAGGCTCTGCCGAGGACGAGAGCCATGAGATGTTCCTCCTCTGGGCAAGCCCAGGTCCCAGATCCTCTTGTGCCTGTGAATAGGCTGCATGGGGACGGTGAAAACCAGCAACAGCTTTCAGGGCTGCCACCTTCCGTGTGGGAAGAGGAGCCGGACGTGTGCCTTTTCGGAAAGAGGCTCTGCCGAGGACGATAGCCATGAGATGTTCCTCCTCTGGGCAAGCCCAGGTCCCAGATCCTGTTGTGCCTGTGAATAGGCTGCAGGGGGACGGTGAAGACCAGCAACAGCTTTCAGGGCTGCCACCTTCCGTGTGGGACAAGGAGCCGGACGTGTGCCTTTTCGGAAAGAGGCTCTGCCGAGGACGAGAGCCATGAGATGTTCTTCCTCTGGGCAAGCCCGGGTCCCAGATCCTGTTGTGCCTGTGAATAGGCTGCATGGGGACGGTGAAAACCAGCAACACCTTCCCGGCCTGCCACCTTCCGTGTGGGACAAGGAGCCGGACGAGTGCCTTTTCGGAAACAGTCTCTGCCGAGGACGAGAGCCATGAGATGTTCCTCCTCTGGGCAAGCGCGTGTCCCATATCCTGTTGTACCTGTGAATAGGCTGCAGGGGGACGGTGAAGACCAGCAACAGCTTTCAGGGCTGCCACCTTCCGTGTGGGACAAGGAGCCGGATGTGTGCCTTTCCGGAATCAGGCTCCGCCGAGGACGAGAGCCATGAGATGTTCCTCCTCTGGCCAAGCCAGCGTCGTGAATCCTGTTGTGATTGTGAATAGGCTGCAGGGGGACAGTGAAGACCAGCAACATCTTTGCGGCCTGCCACCTTCCCTGTGGGACAAGGAGCCGGACGTGTGCCTTTCCGGAAACAGGCTCTGCCGAGGACGAGAGCCATGAGATGTTCCTCCTGTGGGCAAGCCCAGGTCCCAGACCTTGTTGTGCCTGTGAATAGGCTGCAGGGGGACGGTGAAGACCAGCAACAGCTTTCCGGCCTGCCACCTTCCGTGTGGGACAAGGAGCCGGATGTGTGCCTTTCCTGAATCAGGCTCTGCCGAGGACGAGAGCCATGAGATGTTCCTCCTCTGGGCAAGCCCGGGTCCCAGATCCTGTTGTACCTGTGAATAGGCTGCAGGGGGACGGTGAAGACCAGCAACAGCTTTCCGGCCTGCCACCTTCCGTGTGGGACAAGGAGCCGGACGTGTGCCTTTTCGGAAAGAGGCTCTGCCGAGGACGAGAGCCATGAGATGTTCCTCCTCTGGGCAAGGCCAGGTCCCAGATCCTGTTGTGCCTGTGAATAGGCTGCAGGGGGACGGTGAAGCCCAGCAACAGCTTTCAGGGCTGCCACCTTCCGTGTGGGACAAGGAGCCAGACGTGTGCCTTTTCGGAAAGAGGCTCTGCCGAGGACTAGAACCATGAGATGTTCCTCCTCTGGCCAAGCCCGGGTCCCAGATCCTGTTGTGCCTGTGAATAGGCTGCATGGGGACGGTGAAGACCAGCAACATCTTTCAGGGCTGCCACCTTCCGTGTGGGACAAGGAGCCGGACGTGTGCCTTTTCCGAAAGAGGCTCTGCCGAGGACGAGAGCCATGAGATGTTCCTCCTCTGGGCAAGCGCGTGTCCCATATCCTGTTGTACCTGTGAATAGGCTGCAGGGGGACGGTAAAGACCAGCAACAGCTTTCAGGGCTGCCACCTTCCGTGTGGGACAAGGAGCCGGACGTGTGCCTTTTCGGAAAGAGACTCTGCCGAGGACGAGAGCCATGAGATGTTCCTCCTCTGGGCAAGCCCAGGTCCCAGATCCTGTTGTGCTTGTGAATAGGCTGCAGGGGGACGGTGAAGACCAGCAACATCTTTCCGGCCTGCCACCTTCCGTGTGGGACAAGGAGCCGGACGTGTGCCTTTCCTGAATCAGGCTCTGCCGAGGACGAGAGCCATGAGATGTTCCTCCTCTGGGCAAGCCCAGGTCCCAGATCCTCTTGTGCCTGTGAATAGGCTGCATGGGGACGGTGAAAACCAGCAACAGCTTTCAGGGCTGCCACCTTCCGTGTGGGAAGAGGAGCCGGACGTGTGCCTTTTCGGAAAGAGGCTCTGCCGAGGACGATAGCCATGAGATGTTCCTCCTCTGGGCAAGCCCAGGTCCCAGATCCTGTTGTGCCTGTGAATAGGCTGCAGGGGGACGGTGAAGACCAGCAACAGGTTTCAGGGCTGCCACCTTCCGTGTGGGACAAGGAGCCGGACGTGTGCCTTTTCGGAAAGAGGCTCTGCCGAGGACGAGAGCCATGAGATGTTCTTCCTCTGGGCAAGCCCGGGTCCCAGATCCTGTTGTGCCTGTGAATAGGCTGCATGGGGACGGTGAAAACCAGCAACACCTTCCCGGCCTGCCACCTTCCGTGTGGGACAAGGAGCCGGACGAGTGCCTTTTCGGAAACAGGCTCTGCCGAGGACGAGAGCCATGAGATGTTCCTCCTCTGGGCAAGCCCAGGTCCCAGATCCTCTTGTGCCTGTGAATAGGCCGCATGGGGACGGTGAAAACCAGCAACATCTTTTCGGCCTGCCACCTTCCGTGTGGGACGAGTCGGACATGTGCCTTTTCGGAAAGAGGCTCTGCCGAGGACGATAGCCATGAGATGTTCCTCCTCTGGGCAAGCCCGGGTCCCAGATCCTGTTGTGCCTGTGAATAGGCTGCATGGGGACGGTGAAAACCAGCAACACCTTCCCGGCCTGCCACCTTCCGTGTGGGACAAGGAGCCGGACGAGTGCCTTTTCGGAAACAGGCTCTGCCGAGGACGAGAGCCATGAGATGTTCCTCCTCTGGGCAAGCGCGTGTCCCATATCCTGTTGTACCTGTGAATAGGCTGCAGGGGGACGGTGAAGACCAGCAACAGCTTTCAGGGCTGCCACCTTCCGTGTGGGACAAGGAGCCGGATGTGTGCCTTTCCGGAATCAGGCTCCGCCGAGGACGAGAGCCATGAGATGTTCCTCCTCTGGCCAAGCCAGCGTCGTGAATCCTGTTGTGTTTGTGAATAGGCTGCAGGGGGACAGTGAAGACCAGCAACATCTTTGCGGCCTGCCACCTTCCCTGTGGGACAAGGAGCCGGACGTGTGCCTTTCCGGAAACAGGCTCCGCCGAGGACGAGAGCCATGAGATGTTCCTCCTGTGGGCAAGCCCAGGTCCCAGACCCTGTTGTGCCTGTGAATAGGCTGCAGGGGGACGGTGAAGACCAGCAACAGCTTTCCGGCCTGCCACCTTCCGTGTGGGACAAGGAGCCGGATGTGTGCCTTTCCTGAATCAGGCTCTGCCGAGGACGAGAGCCATGAGATGTTCCTCCTCTGGGCAAGCCCGGGTCCCAGATCCTGTTGTACCTGTGAATAGGCTGCAGGGGGACGGTGAAGACCAGCAACAGCTTTCCGGCCTGCCATCTTCCCTGTGGGACAAGGAGCCGGACGTGTGCCTTTTCGGAAAGAGGCTCTGCCGAGGACGAGAGCCATGAGATGTTCCTCCTCTGGGCAAGGCCAGGTCCCAGATCCTGTTGTGCCTGTGAATAGGCTGCAGGGGGACGGTGAAGCCCAGCAACAGCTTTCAGGGCTGCCACCTTCCGTGTGGGACAAGGAGCCAGACGTGTGCCTTTTCGGAAAGAGGCTCTGCCGAGGACGAGAGCCATGAGATGTTCCTCCTCTGGGCAAGCCCGGGTCCCAGATCCTGTTGTGCCTGTGAATAGGCTGCATGGGGACGGTGAAGACCAGCAACATCTTTCCGGCCTTCCGCCTTCCGTGTGGGACAAGGAGCCGGACGTGTGCCTTTCCTGAAACAGGCTCTGCCGAGGACGAGAGCCATGAGATGTTCCTCCTCTGGGCAATCCCGAGTCCCAGATCCTGTTTTGCCTCTGAATAGGCTGCAGGGGGACGGTGAAGACCAGCAACAGCTTTCAGGGCTGCCACCTTCCGTGTGGGAAGAGGAGCCGGACGTGTGCCTTCACGGAAACAGGCTCTGCCGAGGACGAGAGCCATGAGATGTTCCTCCTCTGGGCAAGCCCGGGTCCCAGATCCTGTTGTAGCTGCGAATAGGCTGCAGGGGGACGGTGAAGACCAGCAACAGCTTTCAGGGCTGCCACCTTCCTTGTGGGACAAGGAGCCAGAAGTGTGCCTTTCGGAAAGAGGCTCTGCCGAGGACGAGAACCATGAGATGTTCCTCCTCTGGGCAAGCCCAGGTCCCAGATCCTGTTGTGCCTGTGAATAGGCTGCAGGGGGACGGTGAAGACCAGCAACAGCTTTCAGGGCTGCCACCTTCCGTGTGGGACAAGGAGCCGGACGTGTTCCTTTTCGGAAAGAGGCTCTGCCGAGGACGAGAGCCATGAGATGTTCCTCCTCTGGGCAAGCCCGGGTCCCAGATCCTGTTGTGCCTGTGAATAGGCTGCAGGGGGACGGTGAAGACCAGCAACAGCTTTCAGGGCTGCCACCTTCCGTGTGGGACAAGGAGCCGGACGTGTGCCTTTTCGGAAAGAGGCTCTACCGAGGACGAGAGCCATGAGATGTTCCTCCTCTGGGCAAGCCCAGGTCCCAGATCCTGTTGTGCCTGTGAATAGGCTGCAGGGGGACGGTGAAGACCAGCAACAGCTTTCCGGCCTGCCACCTTCCGTGTGGGACAAGGAGCCGGACGTGTGCCTTTCCTGAATCAGGCTCTGCCGAGGACGAGAGCCAGTAGATGTTCCTCCTCTGGGCAATCCCGAGTCCCAAATCCTGTTTTAACTGTGAATAGATGCAGGGGGACTGTGAAGACCAGCAACAGCTTTCAGGGCTGCCACCTTCCGTGTGGGAAGAGGAGCCAGACGTGTGCCTTTTCGGAAAGAGGCTCTGCCGAGGACGAGAGCCATGAGATGTTCCTCCTCTGGGCAAGCCCAGGTCCCAGATCCTGTTGTGCCTGTGAATAGGCTGCAGGGGAACGGTGAAGACCAGCAACATCTTTCCGGCCTGCCACCTTCCGTGTGGGACAAGGAGCCGGACGTGTGCCTTTCCTGAAACAGGCTCTGCCGTGGACGAGAGCCATGAGATGTTCCTCCTCTGGGCAATCCCGAGTCCCAGATCCTGTTGTGCCTGTGAATAGGCTGCAGGGGGACGGTGAAGACCAGCAACAGCTTTCAGGGCTGCCACCTTCCGTGTGGGACAAGGAGCCGGACGTGTGCCTTTCCTGAATCAGGCTCTGCCGAGGACGAGAGCCATGAGATGTTCCTCCTCTGGGCAATCCCGAGTCCCAGATCCTGTTGTGCCTGTGAATAGGCTGCAGGGGGACGGTGAAGACCAGCAACAGCTTTCAGGGCTGCCACCTTCCGTGTGGGACAAGGAGCCGGACGTGTGCCTTTCCTGAATCAGGCTCTGCCGAGGACGAGAGCCATGAGATGTTCCTCCTCTGGGCAATCCCGAGTCCCAGATCCTGTTTTGCCTCTGAATAGGCTGCAGGGGGACGGTGAAGACCAGCAACAGCTTTCAGGGCTGCCACCTTCCGTGTGGGAAGAAGAGCCGGACGTGTGCCTTCTCGGAAAGAGGCTCTGCCGAGGACGAGAGCCATGAGATGTTCCTCCTCTGGGGAAGCCCGGGTCCCAGATCCTGTAGCTGTGAATAGGCTGCAGGGGGACGGTGAAGACCAGCAACAGCTTTCAGGGCTGCCACCTTCCGTGTGGGACAAGGAGCCAGACGTGTGCCTTTCGGAAAGAGGCTCTGCCGAGGACGAGAACCATGAGATGTTCCTCCTCTGGGCAAGCCCAGGTCCCAGATCCTGTTGTGCCTGTGAATAGGCTGCAGGGGGACGGTGAAGACCAGCAACAGCTTTCAGGGCTGCCACCTTCCGTGTGGGACAAGGAGCCGGACGTGTGCCTTTTCCGAAAGAGGCTCTGCCGAGGACGAGAGCCATGAGATGTTCCTCCTCTGGGCAAGCCCAGGTCCCAGATCCTCTTGTGCCTGTGAATAGGCTGCATGGGGACGGTGAAAACCAGCAACATCTTTTCGGCCTGCCACCTTCCGTGTGGGACGAGTCGGACGTGTGCCTTTTCGGAAAGAGGCTCTGCCGAGGACGATAGCCATGAGATGTTCCTCCTCTGGGCAAGCCCGGGTCCCAGATCCTGTTGTGCCTGTGAATAGGCTGCATGGGGACGGTGAAAACCAGCAACACCTTCCCGGCCTGCCACCTTCCGTGTGGGACAAGGAGCCGGACGAGTGCCTTTTCGGAAACAGGCTCTGCCGAGGACGAGAGCCATGAGATGTTCCTCCTCTGGGCAAGCGCGTGTCCCATATCCTGTTGTACCTGTGAATAGGCTGCAGGGGGACGGTGAAGACCAGCAACAGCTTTCAGGGCTGCCACCTTCCGTGTGGGACAAGGAGCCGGATGTGTGCCTTTCCGGAATCAGGCTCCGCCGAGGACGAGAGCCATGAGATGTTCCTCCTCTGGCCAAGCCAGCGTCGTGAATCCTGTTGTGATTGTGAATAGGCTGCAGGGGGACAGTGAAGACCAGCAACATCTTTGCGGCCTGCCACCTTCCCTGTGGGACAAGGAGCCGGACGTGTGCCTTTCCGGAAACAGGCTCCGCCGAGGACGAGAGCCATGAGATGTTCCTCCTGTGGGCAAGCCCAGGTCCCAGACCCTGTTGTGCCTGTGAATAGGCTGCAGGGGGACGGTGAAGACCAGCAACAGCTTTCCGGCCTGCCACCTTCCGTGTGGGACAAGGAGCCGGATGTGTGCCTTTCCTGAATCAGGCTCTGCCGAGGACGAGAGCCATGAGATGTTCCTCCTCTGGGCAAGCCCGGGTCCCAGATCCTGTTGTACCTGTGAATAGGCTGCAGGGGGACGGTGAAGACCAGCAACAGCTTTCCGGCCTGCCATCTTCCCTGTGGGACAAGGAGCCGGACGTGTGCCTTTTCGGAAAGAGGCTCTGCCGAGGACGAGAGCCATGAGATGTTCCTCCTCTGGGCAAGGCCAGGTCCCAGATCCTGTTGTGCCTGTGAATAGGCTGCAGGGGGACGGTGAAGCCCAGCAACAGCTTTCAGGGCTGCCACCTTCCGTGTGGGACAAGGAGCCAGACGTGTGCCTTTTCGGAAAGAGGCTCTGCCGAGGACGAGAGCCATGAGATGTTCCTCCTCTGGGCAAGCCCGGGTCCCAGATCCTGTTGTGCCTGTGAATAGGCTGCATGGGGACGGTGAAGACCAGCAACCTCTTTCCGGCCTGCCGCCTTCCGTGTGGGACAAGGAGCCGGACGTGTGCCTTTCCTGAAACAGGCTCTGCCGAGGACGAGAGCCATGAGATGTTCCTCCTCTGGGCAATCCCGAGTCCCAGATCCTGTTTTGCCTCTGAATAGGCTGCAGGGGGACGGTGAAGACCAGCAACAGCTTTCAGGGCTGCCACCTTCCGTGTGGGAAGAGGAGCCGGACGTGTGCCTTCACGGAAACAGGCTCTGCCGAGGACGAGAGCCATGAGATGTTCCTCCTCTGGGCAAGCCCGGGTCCCAGATCCTGTTGTAGCTGCGAATAGGCTGCAGGGGGACGGTGAAGACCAGCAACAGCTTTCAGGGCTGCCACCTTCCTTGTGGGACAAGGAGCCAGAAGTGTGCCTTTCGGAAAGAGGCTCTGCCGAGGACGAGAACCATGAGATGTTCCTCCTCTGGGCAAGCCCAGGTCCCAGATCCTGTTGTGCCTGTGAATAGGCTGCAGGGGGACGGTGAAGACCAGCAACAGCTTTCAGGGCTGCCACCTTCCGTGTGGGACAAGGAGCCGGACGTGTTCCTTTTCGGAAAGAGGCTCTGCCGAGGACGAGAGCCATGAGATGTTCCTCCTCTGGGCAAGCCCGGGTCCCAGATCCTGTTGTGCCTGTGAATAGGCTGCAGGGGGACGGTGAAGACCAGCAACAGCTTTCAGGGCTGCCACCTTCCGTGTGGGACAAGGAGCCGGACGTGTGCCTTTTCGGAAAGAGGCTCTACCGAGGACGAGAGCCATGAGATGTTCCTCCTCTGGGCAAGCCCAGGTCCCAGATCCTGTTGTGCCTGTGAATAGGCTGCAGGGGGACGGTGAAGACCAGCAACAGCTTTCCGGCCTGCCACCTTCCGTGTGGGACAAGGAGCCGGACGTGTGCCTTTCCTGAATCAGGCTCTGCCGAGGACGAGAGCCAGTAGATGTTCCTCCTCTGGGCAATCCCGAGTCCCAAATCCTGTTTTAACTGTGAATAGGCTGCAGGGGGACTGTGAAGACCAGCAACAGCTTTCAGGGCTGCCACCTCCGTGTGGGAAGAGGAGCCGGACGTGTGCCTTCTCGGAAAGAGGCTCTGCCGAGGACGAGAGCCATGAGATGTTCCTCCTCTGGGGAAGCCCGGGTCCCAGATCCTGTTGTAGCTGTGAATAGGCTGCAGGGGGACGGTGAAGACCAGCAACAGCTTTCAGGGCTGCCACCTTCCGTGTGGGACAAGGAGCCAGACGTGTGCCTTTCGGAAAGAGGCTCTGCCGAGGATGAGAACCATGAGATGTTCCTCCTCTGGGCAAGCCCAGGTCCCAGATCCTGTTGTGCCTGTGAATAGGCTGCAGGGGGACGGTGAAGACCAGCAACAGCTTTCAGGGCTGCCACCTTCCGTGTGGGACAAGGAGCCGGACGTGTGCCTTTTCGGAAAGAGGCTCTGCCGAGGACGAGAGCCATGAGATGTTCCTCCTCTGGGCAAGCCCAGGTCCCAGATCCTCTTGTGCCTGTGAATAGGCTGCATGGGGACGGTGAAAACCAGCAACATCTTTTCGGCCTGCCACCTTCCGTGTGGGACAAGGAGCCGGACGTGTGCCTTTTCGGAAAGAGACTCTGCCGAGGACGAGAACCATGAGATGTTCCTCCTCTGGGCAAGCCCAGGTCCCAGATCCTGTTGTAGCTGTGAATAGGCTGCAGGGGGACGGTGAAGACCAGCAACAGCTTTCAGGGCTGCCACCTTCCGTGTGGGACGAGTCGGAGGTGTGCCTTTTCGGAAAGAGGCTCTGCCGAGGACGATAGCCATGAGATGTTCCTCCTCTGGGCAAGCCCAGGTCCCAGATCCTGTTGTGCCTGTGAATAGGCTGCAGGGGGACGGTGAAGACCAGCAACAGCTTTCAGGGCTGCCACCTTCCGTGTGGGACAAGGAGCCGGACGTGTGCCTTTTCGGAAAGAGGCTCTGCCGAGGACGAGAGCCATGAGATGTTCCTCCTCTGGGCAAGCCCGGGTCCCAGATCCTGTTGTGCCTGTGAATAGGCTGCAGGGGGACGGTGAAGACCAGCAACAGCTTTCAGGGCTGCCACCTTCCGTGTGGGACAAGGAGCCGGATGTGTGCCTTACCGGAATCAGGCTCCGCCGAGGACGAGAGCCATGAGATGTTCCTCCTCTGGCCAAGGCAGCGTCGTAAATTCTGTTGTGATTGTGAATAGGCTGCAGGGGGACAGTGAAGACCAGCAACATATTTGCGGCCTGCCACCTTCCCTGTGGGACAAGGAGCCGGACGTGTGCCTTTCCGGAAACAGGCTCCGCCGAGGACGAGACCATGAGATGTTCCTCCTGTGGGCAAGCCCAGGTCCCAGACCCTGTTGTGCCTGTGAATAGGCTGCAGGGGGACGGTGAAGACCAGCAACAGCTTTCAGGGCTGCCACCTTCCTTGTGGGACAAGGAGCCGGACGTGTGCCTTTCCGGAAACAGGCTCCGCCGAGGACGAGAGCCATGGGATGTTCCTCCTGTGGGCAAGCCCAGGTCCCAGACCCTGTTGTGCCTGTGAATAGGCTGCAGGGGGACGGTGAAGACCAGCAACAGCTTTCCGGCCTGCCACCTTCCGTGTGGGACAAGGAGCCGGATGTGTGCCTTTCCTGAATCAGGCTCTGCCGAGGACGAGAGCCATGAGATGTTCCTCCTCTGGGCAAGCCCGGGTCCCAGATCCTGTTGTACCTGTGAATAGGCTGCAGGGGGACGGTGAAGACCAGCAACAGCTTTCCGGCCTGCCATCTTCCCTGTGGGACAAGGAGCCGGACGTGTGCCTTTTCGGAAAGAGGCTCTGCCGAGGACGAGAGCCATGAGATGTTCCTCCTCTGGGCAAGGCCAGGTCCCAGATCCTGTTGTGCCTGTGAATAGGCTGCAGGGGGACGGTGAAGCCCAGCAACAGCTTTCAGGGCTGCCACCTTCCGTGTGGGACAAGGAGCCAGACGTGTGCCTTTTCGGAAAGAGGCTCTGCCGAGGACGAGAGCCATGAGATGTTCCTCCTCTGGGCAAGCCCGGGTCCCAGATCCTGTTGTGCCTGTGAATAGGCTGCATGGGGACGGTGAAGACCAGCAACATCTTTCCGGCCTGCCGCCTTCCGTGTGGGACAAGGAGCCGGACGTGTGCCTTTCCTGAAACAGGCTCTGCCGAGGACGAGAGCCATGAGATGTTCCTCCTCTGGGCAATCCCGAGTCCCAGATCCTGTTTTGCCTCTGAATAGGCTGCAGGGGGACGGTGAAGACCAGCAACAGCTTTCAGGGCTGCCACCTTCCGTGTGGGAAGAGGAGCCGGACGTGTGCCTTCACGGAAACAGGCTCTGCCGAGGACGAGAGCCATGAGATGTTCCTCCTCTGGGCAAGCCCGGGTCCCAGATCCTGTTGTAGCTGCGAATAGGCTGCAGGGGGACGGTGAAGACCAGCAACAGCTTTCAGGGCTGCCACCTTCCTTGTGGGACAAGGAGCCAGAAGTGTGCCTTTCGGAAAGAGGCTCTGCCGAGGACGAGAACCATGAGATGTTCCTCCTCTGGGCAAGCCCAGGTCCCAGATCCTGTTGTGCCTGTGAATAGGCTGCAGGGGGACGGTGAAGACCAGCAACAGCTTTCAGGGCTGCCACCTTCCGTGTGGGACAAGGAGCCGGACGTGTGCCTTTTCGGAAAGAGGCTCTGCCGAGGACGAGAGCCATGAGATGTTCCTCCTCTGGGCAAGCCCAGGTCCCAGATCCTCTTGTGCCTGTGAATAGGCTGCATGGGGACGGTGAAAACCAGCAACATCTTTTCGGCCTGCCACCTTCCGTGTGGGACAAGGAGCCGGACGTGTGCCTTTTCGGAAAGAGACTCTGCCGAGGACGAGAACCATGAGATGTTCCTCCTCTGGGCAAGCCCAGGTCCCAGATCCTGTTGTAGCTGTGAATAGGCTGCAGGGGGACGGTGAAGACCAGCAACAGCTTTCAGGGCTGCCACCTTCCGTGTGGGACGAGTCGGACGTGTGCCTTTTCGGAAAGAGGCTCTGCCGAGGACGATAGCCATGAGATGTTCCTCCTCTGGGCAAGCCCAGGTCCCAGATCCTGTTGTGCCTGTGAATAGGCTGCAGGGGGACGGTGAAGACCAGCAACAGCTTTCAGGGCTGCCACCTTCCGTGTGGGACAAGGAGCCGGACGTGTGCCTTTTCGGAAAGAGGCTCTGCCGAGGACGAGAGCCATGAGATGTTCCTCCTCTGGGCAAGCCCGGGTCCCAGATCCTGTTGTGCCTGTGAATAGGCTGCAGGGGGACGGTGAAGACCAGCAACAGCTTTCAGGGCTGCCACCTTCCGTGTGGGACAAGGAGCCGGATGTGTGCCTTACCGGAATCAGGCTCCGCCGAGGACGAGAGCCATGAGATGTTCCTCCTCTGGCCAAGCCAGCGTCGTAAATTCTGTTGTGATTGTGAATAGGCTGCAGGGGGACAGTGAAGACCAGCAACATATTTGCGGCCTGCCACCTTCCCTGTGGGACAAGGAGCCGGACGTGTGCCTTTCCGGAAACAGGCTCCGCCGAGGACGAGAGCCATGAGATGTTCCTCCTGTGGGCAAGCCCAGGTCCCAGACCCTGTTGTGCCTGTGAATAGGCTGCAGGGGGACGGTGAAGACCAGCAACAGCTTTCAGGGCTGCCACCTTCCTTGTGGGACAAGGAGCCGGACGTGTGCCTTTTCGGAAAGAGACTCTGCCGAGGACGAGAGCCATGAGATGTTCTTCCTCTGGGCAAGCCCAGGTCCCAGATCCTCTTGTGCCTGAGAATAGGCTGAAGGGGGACGGTGAAGACCAGCAACATCTTTCCGGCCTGCCACCTTCCGTGTGGGACAAGGAGCCGGACGTGTGCCTTTCCTGAATCAGGCTCTGCCGAGGACGAGAGCCATGAGATGTTCCTCCTCTGGGCAAGCCCAGGTCCCAGATCCTGTTTTGCCTGTGAATAGGCTGCAGGGGGATGGTGAAGACCAGCAACAGCTTTCAGGACTGCCACCTTCCGTGTGGGACAAGGAGCCGGACGAGTGCCTTTTCCGAAAGAGGCTCTGCCGAGGACGAGAGCCATGAGATGTTCCTCCTCTGGGCAAGCCCGGGTCCCAGATCCTGTTGTGCCTGTGAATAGGCTGCAGGGGGACGGTGAAGACCAGCAACAGCTTTCAGGGCTGCCACCTTCCGTGTGGGACAAGGAGCCGGACGTGTGCCTTTTCGGAAAGAGGCTCTACCGAGGACGAGAGCCATGAGATGTTCCTCCTCTGGGCAAGCCCAGGTCCCAGATCCTGTTGTGCCTGTGAATAGGCTGCAGGGGGACGGTGAAGACCAGCAACAGCTTTCCGGCCTGCCACCTTCCGTGTGGGACAAGGAGCCGGACGTGTGCCTTTCCTGAATCAGGCTCTGCCGAGGACGAGAGCCAGTAGATGTTCCTCCTCTGGGCAATCCCGAGTCCCAAATCCTGTTTTAACTGTGAAGAGGCTGCAGGGGGACGGTGAAGACCAGCAACAGCTTTCAGGGCTGCCACCTTCCGTGTGGGAAGAGGAGCCGGACGTGTGCCTTCTCGGAAAGAGGCTCTGCCGAGGACGAGAGCCATGAGATGTTCCTCCTCTGGGGTAGCCCGGGTCCCAGATCCTGTTGTAGCTGTGAATAGGCTGCAGGGGGACGGTGAAGACCAGCAACAGCTTTCAGGGCTGCCACCTTCCGTGTGGGACAAGGAGCCAGACGTGTGCCTTTCGGAAAGAGGCTCTGCCGCGGACGAGAACCATGAGATGTTCCTCCTCTGGGCAAGCCCAGGTCCCAGATCCTGTTGTGCCTGTGAATAGGCTGCAGGGGGACGGTGAAGACCAGCAACAGCTTTCAGGGCTGCCACCTTCCGTGTGGGACAAGGAGCCGGACGTGTGCCTTTTCCGAAAGAGGCTCTGCCGAGGACGAGAGCCATGAGATGTTCCTCCTCTGGGCAAGCCCAGGTCCCAGATCCTCTTGTGCCTGTGAATAGGCTGCATGGGGACGGTGAAAACCAGCAACATCTTTTCGGCCTGCCACCTTCCGTGTGGGACAAGGAGCCGGACGTGTGCCTTTTCGGAAAGAGACTCTGCCGAGGACGAGAACCATGAGATGTTCCTCCTCTGGGCAAGCCCGGGTCCCAGATCCTGTTGTGCCTGTGAATAGGCTGCAGGGGGACGGTGAAGACCAGCAACAGCTTTCAGGGCTGCCACCTTCCGTGTGGGACGAGTCGGAGGTGTGCCTTTTCGGAAAGAGGCTCTGCCGAGGACGATAGCCATGAGATGTTCCTCCTCTGGGCAAGCCCAGGTCCCAGATCCTGTTGTGCCTGTGAATAGGCTGCATGGGGACGGTGAAAACCAGCAACACCTTCCCGGCCTGCCACCTTCCGTGTGGGACAAGGAGCCGGACGAGTGCCTTTTCGGAAACAGGCTCTGCCGAGGACGAGAGCCATGAGATGTTCCTCCTCTGGGCAAGCGCGTGTCCCATATCCTGTTGTACCTGTGAATAGGCTGCAGGGGGACGGTGAAGACCAGCAACAGCTTTCAGGGCTGCCACCTTCCGTGTGGGACAAGGAGCCGGATGTGTGCCTTTCCGGAATCAGGCTCCGCCGAGGACGAGAGCCATGAGATGTTCCTCCTCTGGCCAAGCCAGCGTCGTGAATCCTGTTGTGATTGTGAATAGGCTGCAGGGGGACAGTGAAGACCAGCAACATCTTTGCGGCCTGCCACCTTCCCTGTGGGACAAGGAGCCGGACGTGTGCCTTTCCGGAAACAGGCTCCGCCGAGGACGAGAGCCATGAGATGTTCCTCCTGTGGGCAAGCCCAGGTCCCAGACCCTGTTGTGCCTGTGAATAGGCTGCAGGGGGACGGTGAAGACCAGCAACAGCTTTCCGGCCTGCCACCTTCCGTGTGGGACAAGGAGCCGGATGTGTGCCTTTCCTGAATCAGGCTCTGCCGAGGACGAGAGCCATGAGATGTTCCTCCTCTGGGCAAGCCCGGGTCCCAGATCCTGTTGTACCTGTGAATAGGCTGCAGGGGGACGGTGAAGACCAGCAACAGCTTTCCGGCCTGCCATCTTCCCTGTGGGACAAGGAGCCGGACGTGTGCCTTTTCGGAAAGAGGCTCTGCCGAGGACGAGAGCCATGAGATGTTCCTCCTCTGGGCAAGGCCAGGTCCCAGATCCTGTTGTGCCTGTGAATAGGCTGCAGGGGGACGGTGAAGCCCAGCAACAGCTTTCAGGGCTGCCACCTTCCGTGTGGGACAAGGAGCCAGACGTGTGCCTTTTCGGAAAGAGGCTCTGCCGAGGACGAGAGCCATGAGATGTTCCTCCTCTGGGCAAGCCCGGGTCCCAGATCCTGTTGTGCCTGTGAATAGGCTGCATGGGGACGGTGAAGACCAGCAACATCTTTCCGGCCTGCCGCCTTCCGTGTGGGACAAGGAGCCGGACGTGTGCCTTTCCTGAAACAGGCTCTGCCGAGGACGAGAGCCATGAGATGTTCCTCCTCTGGGCAATCCCGAGTCCCAGATCCTGTTTTGCCTCTGAATAGGCTGCAGGGGGACGGTGAAGACCAGCAACAGCTTTCAGGGCTGCCACCTTCCGTGTGGGAAGAGGAGCCGGACGTGTGCCTTCACGGAAACAGGCTCTGCCGAGGACGAGAGCCATGAGATGTTCCTCCTCTGGGCAAGCCCGGGTCCCAGATCCTGTTGTAGCTGCGAATAGGCTGCAGGGGGACGGTGAAGACCAGCAACAGCTTTCAGGGCTGCCACCTTCCTTGTGGGACAAGGAGCCAGAAGTGTGCCTTTCGGAAAGAGGCTCTGCCGAGGACGAGAACCATGAGATGTTCCTCCTCTGGGCAAGCCCAGGTCCCAGATCCTGTTGTGCCTGTGAATAGGCTGCAGGGGGACGGTGAAGACCAGCAACAGCTTTCAGGGCTGCCACCTTCCGTGTGGGACAAGGAGCCGGACGTGTTCCTTTTCGGAAAGAGGCTCTGCCGAGGACGAGAGCCATGAGATGTTCCTCCTCTGGGCAAGCCCGGGTCCCAGATCCTGTTGTGCCTGTGAATAGGCTGCAGGGGGACGGTGAAGACCAGCAACAGCTTTCAGGGCTGCCACCTTCCGTGTGGGACAAGGAGCCGGACGTGTGCCTTTTCGGAAAGAGGCTCTACCGAGGACGAGAGCCATGAGATGTTCCTCCTCTGGGCAAGCCCAGGTCCCAGATCCTGTTGTGCCTGTGAATAGGCTGCAGGGGGACGGTGAAGACCAGCAACAGCTTTCCGGCCTGCCACCTTCCGTGTGGGACAAGGAGCCGGACGTGTGCCTTTCCTGAATCAGGCTCTGCCGAGGACGAGAGCCAGTAGATGTTCCTCCTCTGGGCAATCCCGAGTCCCAAATCCTGTTTTAACTGTGAATAGGCTGCAGGGGGACTGTGAAGACCAGCAACAGCTTTCAGGACTGCCACCTTCCGTGTGGGAAGAGGAGCCGGACGTGTGCCTTCTCGGAAAGAGGCTCTGCCGAGGACGAGAGCCATGAGATGTTCCTCCTCTGGGGAAGCCCGGGTCCCAGATCCTGTTGTAGCTGTGAATAGGCTGCAGGGGGACGGTGAAGACCAGCAACAGCTTTCAGGGCTGCCACCTTCCGTGTGGGACAAGGAGCCAGACGTGTGCCTTTCGGAAAGAGGCTCTGCCGAGGACGAGAACCATGAGATGTTCCTCCTCTGGGCAAGCCCAGGTCCCAGATCCTGTTGTGCCTGTGAATAGGCTGCAGGGGGACGGTGAAGACCAGCAACAGCTTTCAGGGCTGCCACCTTCCGTGTGGGACAAGGAGCCGGACGTGTGCCTTTTCGGAAAGAGGCTCTGCCGAGGACGAGAGCCATGAGATGTTCCTCCTCTGGGCAAGCCCAGGTCCCAGATCCTCTTGTGCCTGTGAATAGGCTGCATGGGGACGGTGAAAACCAGCAACATCTTTTCGGCCTGCCACCTTCCGTGTGGGACAAGGAGCCGGACGTGTGCCTTTTCGGAAAGAGACTCTGCCGAGGACGAGAACCATGAGATGTTCCTCCTCTGGGCAAGCCCAGGTCCCAGATCCTGTTGTAGCTGTGAATAGGCTGCAGGGGGACGGTGAAGACCAGCAACAGCTTTCAGGGCTGCCACCTTCCGTGTGGGACGAGTCGGACGTGTGCCTTTTCGGAAAGAGGCTCTGCCGAGGACGATAGCCATGAGATGTTCCTCCTCTGGGCAAGCCCAGGTCCCAGATCCTGTTGTGCCTGTGAATAGGCTGCAGGGGGACGGTGAAGACCAGCAACAGCTTTCAGGGCTGCCACCTTCCGTGTGGGACAAGGAGCCGGACGTGTGCCTTTTCGGAAAGAGGCTCTGCCGAGGACGAGAGCCATGAGATGTTCCTCCTCTGGGCAAGCCCGGGTCCCAGATCCTGTTGTGCCTGTGAATAGGCTGCAGGGGGACGGTGAAGACCAGCAACAGCTTTCAGGGCTGCCACCTTCCGTGTGGGACAAGGAGCCGGATGTGTGCCTTACCGGAATCAGGCTCCGCCGAGGACGAGAGCCATGAGATGTTCCTCCTCTGGCCAAGCCAGCGTCGTAAATTCTGTTGTGATTGTGAATAGGCTGCAGGGGGACAGTGAAGACCAGCAACATATTTGCGGCCTGCCACCTTCCCTGTGGGACAAGGAGCCGGACGTGTGCCTTTCCGGAAACAGGCTCCGCCGAGGACGAGAGCCATGAGATGTTCCTCCTGTGGGCAAGCCCAGGTCCCAGACCCTGTTGTGCCTGTGAATAGGCTGCAGGGGGACGGTGAAGACCAGCAACAGCTTTCAGGGCTGCCACCTTCCTTGTGGGACAAGGAGCCGGACGTGTGCCTTTTCGGAAAGAGACTCTGCCGAGGACGAGAGCCATGAGATGTTCTTCCTCTGGGCAAGCCCAGGTCCCAGATCCTCTTGTGCCTGAGAATAGGCTGAAGGGGGACGGTGAAGACCAGCAACATCTTTCCGGCCTGCCACCTTCCGTGTGGGACAAGGAGCCGGACGTGTGCCTTTCCTGAATCAGGCTCTGCCGAGGACAAGAGCCATGAGATGTTCCTCCTCTGGGCAAGCCCAGGTCCCAGATCCTGTTTTGCCTGTGAATAGGCTGCAGGGGGATGGTGAAGACCAGCAACAGCTTTCAGGACTGCCACCTTCCGTGTGGGACAAGGAGCCGGACGAGTGCCTTTTCCGAAAGAGGCTCTGCCGAGGACGAGAGCCATGAGATGTTCCTCCTCTGGGCAAGCCCGGGTCCCAGATCCTGTTGTGCCTGTGAATAGGCTGCAGGGGGACGGTGAAGACCAGCAACAGCTTTCAGGGCTGCCACCTTCCGTGTGGGACAAGGAGCCGGACGTGTGCCTTTTCGGAAAGAGGCTCTACCGAGGACGAGAGCCATGAGATGTTCCTCCTCTGGGCAAGCCCAGGTCCCAGATCCTGTTGTGCCTGTGAATAGGCTGCAGGGGGACGGTGAAGACCAGCAACAGCTTTCCGGCCTGCCACCTTCCCTGTGGGACAAGGAGCCGGACGTGTGCCTTTCCTGAATCAGGCTCTGCCGAGGACGAGAGCCAGTAGATGTTCCTCCTCTGGGCAATCCCGAGTCCCAAATCCTGTTTTAACTGTGAATAGGCTGCAGGGGGACGGTGAAGACCAGCAACAGCTTTCAGGGCTGCCACCTTCCGTGTGGGAAGAGGAGCCGGACGTGTGCCTTCTCGGAAAGAGGCTCTGCCGAGGACGAGAGCCATGAGATGTTCCTCCTCTGGGGTAGCCCGGGTCCCAGATCCTGTTGTAGCTGTGAATAGGCTGCAGGGGGACGGTGAAGACCAGCAACAGCTTTCAGGGCTGCCACCTTCCGTGTGGGACAAGGAGCCAGACGTGTGCCTTTCGGAAAGAGGCTCTGCCGCGGACGAGAACCATGAGATGTTCCTCCTCTGGGCAAGCCCAGGTCCCAGATCCTGTTGTGCCTGTGAATAGGCTGCAGGGGGACGGTGAAGACCAGCAACAGCTTTCAGGGCTGCCACCTTCCGTGTGGGACAAGGAGCCGGACGTGTGCCTTTTCCGAAAGAGGCTCTGCCGAGGACGAGAGCCATGAGATGTTCCTCCTCTGGGCAAGCCCAGGTCCCAGATCCTCTTGTGCCTGTGAATAGGCTGCATGGGGACGGTGAAAACCAGCAACATCTTTTCGGCCTGCCACCTTCCGTGTGGGACAAGGAGCCGGACGTGTGCCTTTTCGGAAAGAGACTCTGCCGAGGACGAGAACCATGAGATGTTCCTCCTCTGGGCAAGCCCAGGTCCCAGATCCTGTTGTGCCTGTGAATAGGCTGCAGGGGGACGGTGAAGACCAGCAACAGCTTTCAGGGCTGCCACCTTCCGTGTGGGACGAGTCGGAGGTGTGCCTTTTCGGAAAGAGGCTCTGCCGAGGACGATAGCCATGAGATGTTCCTCCTCTGGGCAAGCCCAGGTCCCAGATCCTGTTGTGCCTGTGAATAGGCTGCATGGGGACGGTGAAAACCAGCAACACCTTCCCGGCCTGCCACCTTCCGTGTGGGACAAGGAGCCGGACGAGTGCCTTTTCGGAAACAGGCTCTGCCGAGGACGAGAGCCATGAGATGTTCCTCCTCTGGGCAAGCGCGTGTCCCATATCCTGTTGTACCTGTGAATAGGCTGCAGGGGGACGGTGAAGACCAGCAACAGCTTTCAGGGCTGCCACCTTCCGTGTGGGACAAGGAGCCGGATGTGTGCCTTTCCGGAATCAGGCTCCGCCGAGGACGAGAGCCATGAGATGTTCCTCCTCTGGCCAAGCCAGCGTCGTGAATCCTGTTGTGATTGTGAATAGGCTGCAGGGGGACAGTGAAGACCAGCAACATCTTTGCGGCCTGCCACCTTCCCTGTGGGACAAGGAGCCGGACGTGTGCCTTTCCGGAAACAGGCTCCGCCGAGGACGAGAGCCATGAGATGTTCCTCCTGTGGGCAAGCCCAGGTCCCAGACCCTGTTGTGCCTGTGAATAGGCTGCAGGGGGACGGTGAAGACCAGCAACAGCTTTCCGGCCTGCCACCTTCCGTGTGGGACAAGGAGCCGGATGTGTGCCTTTCCTGAATCAGGCTCTGCCGAGGACGAGAGCCATGAGATGTTCCTCCTCTGGGCAAGCCCGGGTCCCAGATCCTGTTGTACCTGTGAATAGGCTGCAGGGGGACGGTGAAGACCAGCAACAGCTTTCAGGGCTGCCACCTTCCGTGTGGGAAGAGGAGCCGGACGTGTGCCTTCTCGGAAAGAGGCTCTGCCGAGGACGAGAGCCATGAGATGTTCCTCCTCTGGGGTAGCCCGGGTCCCAGATCCTGTTGTAGCTGTGAATAGGCTGCAGGGGGACGGTGAAGACCAGCAACAGCTTTCAGGGCTGCCACCTTCCGTGTGGGACAAGGAGCCAGACGTGTGCCTTTCGGAAAGAGGCTCTGCCGCGGACGAGAACCATGAGATGTTCCTCCTCTGGGCAAGCCCAGGTCCCAGATCCTGTTGTGCCTGTGAATAGGCTGCAGGGGGACGGTGAAGACCAGCAACAGCTTTCAGGGCTGCCACCTTCCGTGTGGGACAAGGAGCCGGACGTGTGCCTTTTCCGAAAGAGGCTCTGCCGAGGACGAGAGCCATGAGATGTTCCTCCTCTGGGCAAGCCCAGGTCCCAGATCCTCTTGTGCCTGTGAATAGGCTGCATGGGGACGGTGAAAACCAGCAACATCTTTTCGGCCTGCCACCTTCCGTGTGGGACAAGGAGCCGGACGTGTGCCTTTTCGGAAAGAGACTCTGCCGAGGACGAGAACCATGAGATGTTCCTCCTCTGGGCAAGCCCAGGTCCCAGATCCTGTTGTGCCTGTGAATAGGCTGCAGGGGGACGGTGAAGACCAGCAACAGCTTTCAGGGCTGCCACCTTCCGTGTGGGACGAGTCGGAGGTGTGCCTTTTCGGAAAGAGGCTCTGCCGAGGACGATAGCCATGAGATGTTCCTCCTCTGGGCAAGCCCAGGTCCCAGATCCTGTTGTGCCTGTGAATAGGCTGCATGGGGTCGGTGAAAACCAGCAACACCTTCCCGGCCTGCCACCTTCCGTGTGGGACAAGGAGCCGGACGAGTGCCTTTTCGGAAACAGGCTCTGCCGAGGACGAGAGCCATGAGATGTTCCTCCTCTGGGCAAGCGCGTGTCCCATATCCTGTTGTACCTGTGAATAGGCTGCAGGGGGACGGTGAAGACCAGCAACAGCTTTCAGGGCTGCCACCTTCCGTGTGGGACAAGGAGCCGGATGTGTGCCTTTCCGGAATCAGGCTCCGCCGAGGACGAGAGCCATGAGATGTTCCTCCTCTGGCCAAGCCAGCGTCGTGAATCCTGTTGTGATTGTGAATAGGCTGCAGGGGGACAGTGAAGACCAGCAACATCTTTGCGGCCTGCCACCTTCCCTGTGGGACAAGGAGCCGGACGTGTGCCTTTCCGGAAACAGGCTCCGCCGAGGACGAGAGCCATGAGATGTTCCTCCTGTGGGCAAGCCCAGGTCCCAGACCCTGTTGTGCCTGTGAATAGGCTGCAGGGGGACGGTGAAGACCAGCAACAGCTTTCCGGCCTGCCACCTTCCGTGTGGGACAAGGAGCCGGATGTGTGCCTTTCCTGAATCAGGCTCTGCCGAGGACGAGAGCCATGAGATGTTCCTCCTCTGGGCAAGCCCGGGTCCCAGATCCTGTTGTACCTGTGAATAGGCTGCAGGGGGACGGTGAAGACCAGCAACAGCTTTCCGGCCTGCCATCTTCCCTGTGGGACAAGGAGCCGGACGTGTGCCTTTTCGGAAAGAGGCTCTGCCGAGGACGAGAGCCATGAGATGTTCCTCCTCTGGGCAAGGCCAGGTCCCAGATCCTGTTGTGCCTGTGAATAGGCTGCAGGGGGACGGTGAAGCCCAGCAACAGCTTTCAGGGCTGCCACCTTCCGTGTGGGACAAGGAGCCAGACGTGTGCCTTTTCGGAAAGAGGCTCTGCCGAGGACGAGAGCCATGAGATGTTCCTCCTCTGGGCAAGCCCGGGTCCCAGATCCTGTTGTGCCTGTGAATAGGCTGCATGGGGACGGTGAAGACCAGCAACATCTTTCCGGCCTGCCGCCTTCCGTGTGGGACAAGGAGCCGGACGTGTGCCTTTCCTGAAACAGGCTCTGCCGAGGACGAGAGCCATGAGATGTTCCTCCTCTGGGCAATCCCGAGTCCCAGATCCTGTTTTGCCTCTGAATAGGCTGCAGGGGGACGGTGAAGACCAGCAACAGCTTTCAGGGCTGCCACCTTCCGTGTGGGAAGAGGAGCCGGACGTGTGCCTTCACGGAAACAGGCTCTGCCGAGGACGAGAGCCATGAGATGTTCCTCCTCTGGGCAAGCCCGGGTCCCAGATCCTGTTGTAGCTGCGAATAGGCTGCAGGGGGACGGTGAAGACCAGCAACAGCTTTCAGGGCTGCCACCTTCCTTGTGGGACAAGGAGCCAGAAGTGTGCCTTTCGGAAAGAGGCTCTGCCGAGGACGAGAACCATGAGATGTTCCTCCTCTGGGCAAGCCCAGGTCCCAGATCCTGTTGTGCCTGTGAATAGGCTGCAGGGGGACGGTGAAGACCAGCAACAGCTTTCAGGGCTGCCACCTTCCGTGTGGGACAAGGAGCCGGACGTGTTCCTTTTCGGAAAGAGGCTCTGCCGAGGACGAGAGCCATGAGATGTTCCTCCTCTGGGCAAGCCCGGGTCCCAGATCCTGTTGTGCCTGTGAATAGGCTGCAGGGGGACGGTGAAGACCAGCAACAGCTTTCAGGGCTGCCACCTTCCGTGTGGGACAAGGAGCCGGACGTGTGCCTTTTCGGAAAGAGGCTCTACCGAGGACGAGAGCCATGAGATGTTCCTCCTCTGGGCAAGCCCAGGTCCCAGATCCTCTTGTGCCTGTGAATAGGCTGCATGGGGACGGTGAAAACCAGCAAAATCTTTTCGGCCTGCCACCTTCCGTGTGGGACAAGGAGCCGGACGTGTGCCTTTTCGGAAAGAGACTCTGCCGAGGACGAGAACCATGAGATGTTCCTCCTCTGGGCAAGCCCAGGTCCCAGATCCTGTTGTGCCTGTGAATAGGCTGCAGGGGGACGGTGAAGACCAGCAACAGCTTTCAGGGCTGCCACCTTCCGTGTGGGACGAGTCGGAGGTGTGCCTTTTCGGAAAGAGGCTCTGCCGAGGACGATAGCCATGAGATGTTCCTCCTCTGGGCAAGCCCAGGTCCCAGATCCTGTTGTGCCTGTGAATAGGCTGCATGGGGACGGTGAAAACCAGCAACACCTTCCCGGCCTGCCACCTTCCGTGTGGGACAAGGAGCCGGACGAGTGCCTTTTCGGAAACAGGCTCTGCCGAGGACGAGAGCCATGAGATGTTCCTCCTCTGGCCAAGCCAGCGTCGTGAATCCTGTTGTGATTGTGAATAGGCTGCAGGGGGACAGTGAAGACCAGCAACATCTTTGCGGCCTGCCACCTTCCCTGTGGGACAAGGAGCCGGACGTGTGCCTTTCCGGAAACAGGCTCCGCCGAGGACGAGAGCCATGAGATGTTCCTCCTGTGGGCAAGCCCAGGTCCCAGACCCTGTTGTGCCTGTGAATAGGCTGCAGGGGGACGGTGAAGACCAGCAACAGCTTTCCGGCCTGCCACCTTCCGTGTGGGACAAGGAGCCGGATGTGTGCCTTTCCTGAATCAGGCTCTGCCGAGGACGAGAGCCATGAGATGTTCCTCCTCTGGGCAAGCCCGGGTCCCAGATCCTGTTGTACCTGTGAATAGGCTGCAGGGGGACGGTGAAGACCAGCAACAGCTTTCCGGCCTGCCATCTTCCCTGTGGGACAAGGAGCCGGACGTGTGCCTTTTCGGAAAGAGGCTCTGCCGAGGACGAGAGCCATGAGATGTTCCTCCTCTGGGCAAGGCCAGGTCCCAGATCCTGTTGTGCCTGTGAATAGGCTGCAGGGGGACGGTGAAGCCCAGCAACAGCTTTCAGGGCTGCCACCTTCCGTGTGGGACAAGGAGCCAGACGTGTGCCTTTTCGGAAAGAGGCTCTGCCGAGGACGAGAGCCAGTAGATGTTCCTCCTCTGGGCAATCCCGAGTCCCAAATCCTGTTTTAACTGTGAATAGGCTGCAGGGGGACTGTGAAGACCAGCAACAGCTTTCAGGACTGCCACCTTCCGTGTGGGAAGAGGAGCCGGACGTGTGCCTTCTCGGAAAGAGGCTCTGCCGAGGACGAGAGCCATGAGATGTTCCTCCTCTGGGGAAGCCCGGGTCCCAGATCCTGTTGTAGCTGTGAATAGGCTGCAGGGGGACGGTGAAGACCAGCAACAGCTTTCAGGGCTGCCACCTTCCGTGTGGGACAAGGAGCCAGACGTGTGCCTTTCGGAAAGAGGCTCTGCCGAGGACGAGAACCATGAGATGTTCCTCCTCTGGGCAAGCCCAGGTCCCAGATCCTGTTGTGCCTGTGAATAGGCTGCAGGGGGACGGTGAAGACCAGCAACAGCTTTCAGGGCTGCCACCTTCCGTGTGGGACAAGGAGCCGGACGTGTGCCTTTTCGGAAAGAGGCTCTGCCGAGGACGAGAGCCATGAGATGTTCCTCCTCTGGGCAAGCCCAGGTCCCAGATCCTCTTGTGCCTGTGAATAGGCTGCATGGGGACGGTGAAAACCAGCAACATCTTTTCGGCCTGCCACCTTCCGTGTGGGACAAGGAGCCGGACGTGTGCCTTTTCGGAAAGAGACTCTGCCGAGGACGAGAACCATGAGATGTTCCTCCTCTGGGCAAGCCCAGGTCCCAGATCCTGTTGTAGCTGTGAATAGGCTGCAGGGGGACGGTGAAGACCAGCAACAGCTTTCAGGGCTGCCACCTTCCGTGTGGGACGAGTCGGACGTGTGCCTTTTCGGAAAGAGGCTCTGCCGAGGACGAGAGCCATGAGATGTTCCTCCTCTGGGCAAGCCCAGGTCCCAGATCCTGTTGTGCCTGTGAATAGGCTGCAGGGGGACGGTGAAGACCAGCAACAGCTTTCAGGGCTGCCACCTTCCGTGTGGGACAAGGAGCCGGACGTGTGCCTTTTCGGAAAGAGGCTCTGCCGAGGACGAGAGCCATGAGATGTTCCTCCTCTGGGCAAGCCCGGGTCCCAGATCCTGTTGTGCCTGTGAATAGGCTGCAGGGGGACGGTGAAGACCAGCAACAGCTTTCAGGGCTGCCACCTTCCGTGTGGGACAAGGAGCCGGATGTGTGCCTTACCGGAATCAGGCTCCGCCGAGGACGAGAGCCATGAGATGTTCCTCCTCTGGCCAAGCCAGCGTCGTAAATTCTGTTGTGATTGTGAATAGGCTGCAGGGGGACAGTGAAGACCAGCAACATATTTGCGGCCTGCCACCTTCCCTGTGGGACAAGGAGCCGGACGTGTGCCTTTCCGGAAACAGGCTCCGCCGAGGACGAGAGCCATGAGATGTTCCTCCTGTGGGCAAGCCCAGGTCCCAGACCCTGTTGTGCCTGTGAATAGGCTGCAGGGGGACGGTGAAGACCAGCAACAGCTTTCAGGGCTGCCACCTTCCTTGTGGGACAAGGAGCCGGACGTGTGCCTTTTCGGAAAGAGACTCTGCCGAGGACGAGAGCCATGAGATGTTCTTCCTCTGGGCAAGCCCAGGTCCCAGATCCTCTTGTGCCTGAGAATAGGCTGAAGGGGGACGGTGAAGACCAGCAACATCTTTCCGGCCTGCCACCTTCCGTGTGGGACAAGGAGCCGGACGTGTGCCTTTCCTGAATCAGGCTCTGCCGAGGACAAGAGCCATGAGATGTTCCTCCTCTGGGCAAGCCCAGGTCCCAGATCCTCTTGTGCCTGTGAATAGGCTGCAGGGGGATGGTGAAGACCAGCAACAGCTTTCAGGACTGCCACCTTCCGTGTGGGACAAGGAGCCGGACGAGTGCCTTTTCCGAAAGAGGCTCTGCCGAGGACGAGAGCCATGAGATGTTCCTCCTCTGGGCAAGCCCGGGTCCCAGATCCTGTTGTGCCTGTGAATAGGCTGCAGGGGGACGGTGAAGACCAGCAACAGCTTTCAGGGCTGCCACCTTCCGTGTGGGACAAGGAGCCGGACGTGTGCCTTTTCGGAAAGAGGCTCTACCGAGGACGAGAGCCATGAGATGTTCCTCCTCTGGGCAAGCCCAGGTCCCAGATCCTGTTGTGCCTGTGAATAGGCTGCAGGGGGACGGTGAAGACCAGCAACAGCTTTCCGGCCTGCCACCTTCCCTGTGGGACAAGGAGCCGGACGTGTGCCTTTCCTGAATCAGGCTCTGCCGAGGACGAGAGCCAGTAGATGTTCCTCCTCTGGGCAATCCCGAGTCCCAAATCCTGTTTTAACTGTGAATAGGCTGCAGGGGGACGGTGAAGACCAGCAACAGCTTTCAGGGCTGCCACCTTCCGTGTGGGAAGAGGAGCCGGACGTGTGCCTTCTCGGAAAGAGGCTCTGCCGAGGACGAGAGCCATGAGATGTTCCTCCTCTGGGGTAGCCCGGGTCCCAGATCCTGTTGTAGCTGTGAATAGGCTGCAGGGGGACGGTGAAGACCAGCAACAGCTTTCAGGGCTGCCACCTTCCGTGTGGGACAAGGAGCCAGACGTGTGCCTTTCGGAAAGAGGCTCTGCCGCGGACGAGAACCATGAGATGTTCCTCCTCTGGGCAAGCCCAGGTCCCAGATCCTGTTGTGCCTGTGAATAGGCTGCAGGGGGACGGTGAAGACCAGCAACAGCTTTCAGGGCTGCCACCTTCCGTGTGGGACAAGGAGCCGGACGTGTGCCTTTTCCGAAAGAGGCTCTGCCGAGGACGAGAGCCATGAGATGTTCCTCCTCTGGGCAAGCCCAGGTCCCAGATCCTCTTGTGCCTGTGAATAGGCTGCATGGGGACGGTGAAAACCAGCAACATCTTTTCGGCCTGCCACCTTCCGTGTGGGACAAGGAGCCGGACGTGTGCCTTTTCGGAAAGAGACTCTGCCGAGGACGAGAACCATGAGATGTTCCTCCTCTGGGCAAGCCCAGGTCCCAGATCCTGTTGTGCCTGTGAATAGGCTGCAGGGGGACGGTGAAGACCAGCAACAGCTTTCAGGGCTGCCACCTTCCGTGTGGGACGAGTCGGAGGTGTGCCTTTTCGGAAAGAGGCTCTGCCGAGGACGATAGCCATGAGATGTTCCTCCTCTGGGCAAGCCCAGGTCCCAGATCCTGTTGTGCCTGTGAATAGGCTGCATGGGGACGGTGAAAACCAGCAACACCTTCCCGGCCTGCCACCTTCCGTGTGGGACAAGGAGCCGGACGAGTGCCTTTTCGGAAACAGGCTCTGCCGAGGACGAGAGCCATGAGATGTTCCTCCTCTGGGCAAGCGCGTGTCCCATATCCTGTTGTACCTGTGAATAGGCTGCAGGGGGACGGTGAAGACCAGCAACAGCTTTCAGGGCTGCCACCTTCCGTGTGGGACAAGGAGCCGGATGTGTGCCTTTCCGGAATCAGGCTCCGCCGAGGACGAGAGCCATGAGATGTTCCTCCTCTGGCCAAGCCAGCGTCGTGAATCCTGTTGTGATTGTGAATAGGCTGCAGGGGGACAGTGAAGACCAGCAACATCTTTGCGGCCTGCCACCTTCCCTGTGGGACAAGGAGCCGGACGTGTGCCTTTCCGGAAACAGGCTCCGCCGAGGACGAGAGCCATGAGATGTTCCTCCTGTGGGCAAGCCCAGGTCCCAGACCCTGTTGTGCCTGTGAATAGGCTGCAGGGGGACGGTGAAGACCAGCAACAGCTTTCCGGCCTGCCACCTTCCGTGTGGGACAAGGAGCCGGATGTGTGCCTTTCCTGAATCAGGCTCTGCCGAGGACGAGAGCCATGAGATGTTCCTCCTCTGGGCAAGCCCGGGTCCCAGATCCTGTTGTACCTGTGAATAGGCTGCAGGGGGACGGTGAAGACCAGCAACAGCTTTCCGGCCTGCCATCTTCCCTGTGGGACAAGGAGCCGGACGTGTGCCTTTTCGGAAAGAGGCTCTGCCGAGGACGAGAGCCATGAGATGTTCCTCCTCTGGGCAAGGCCAGGTCCCAGATCCTGTTGTGCCTGTGAATAGGCTGCAGGGGGACGGTGAAGCCCAGCAACAGCTTTCAGGGCTGCCACCTTCCGTGTGGGACAAGGAGCCAGACGTGTGCCTTTTCGGAAAGAGGCTCTGCCGAGGACGAGAGCCATGAGATGTTCCTCCTCTGGGCAAGCCCGGGTCCCAGATCCTGTTGTGCCTGTGAATAGGCTGCATGGGGACGGTGAAGACCAGCAACATCTTTCCGGCCTGCCGCCTTCCGTGTGGGACAAGGAGCCGGACGTGTGCCTTTCCTGAAACAGGCTCTGCCGAGGACGAGAGCCATGAGATGTTCCTCCTCTGGGCAATCCCGAGTCCCAGATCCTGTTTTGCCTCTGAATAGGCTGCAGGGGGACGGTGAAGACCAGCAACAGCTTTCAGGGCTGCCACCTTCCGTGTGGGAAGAGGAGCCGGACGTGTGCCTTCACGGAAACAGGCTCTGCCGAGGACGAGAGCCATGAGATGTTCCTCCTCTGGGCAAGCCCGGGTCCCAGATCCTGTTGTAGCTGCGAATAGGCTGCAGGGGGACGGTGAAGACCAGCAACAGCTTTCAGGGCTGCCACCTTCCTTGTGGGACAAGGAGCCAGAAGTGTGCCTTTCGGAAAGAGGCTCTGCCGAGGACGAGAACCATGAGATGTTCCTCCTCTGGGCAAGCCCAGGTCCCAGATCCTGTTGTGCCTGTGAATAGGCTGCAGGGGGACGGTGAAGACCAGCAACAGCTTTCAGGGCTGCCACCTTCCGTGTGGGACAAGGAGCCGGACGTGTTCCTTTTCGGAAAGAGGCTCTGCCGAGGACGAGAGCCATGAGATGTTCCTCCTCTGGGCAAGCCCGGGTCCCAGATCCTGTTGTGCCTGTGAATAGGCTGCAGGGGGACGGTGAAGACCAGCAACAGCTTTCAGGGCTGCCACCTTCCGTGTGGGACAAGGAGCCGGACGTGTGCCTTTTCGGAAAGAGGCTCTACCGAGGACGAGAGCCATGAGATGTTCCTCCTCTGGGCAAGCCCAGGTCCCAGATCCTCTTGTGCCTGTGAATAGGCTGCATGGGGACGGTGAAAACCAGCAAAATCTTTTCGGCCTGCCACCTTCCGTGTGGGACAAGGAGCCGGACGTGTGCCTTTTCGGAAAGAGACTCTGCCGAGGACGAGAACCATGAGATGTTCCTCCTCTGGGCAAGCCCAGGTCCCAGATCCTGTTGTGCCTGTGAATAGGCTGCAGGGGGACGGTGAAGACCAGCAACAGCTTTCAGGGCTGCCACCTTCCGTGTGGGACGAGTCGGAGGTGTGCCTTTTCGGAAAGAGGCTCTGCCGAGGACGATAGCCATGAGATGTTCCTCCTCTGGGCAAGCCCAGGTCCCAGATCCTGTTGTGCCTGTGAATAGGCTGCATGGGGACGGTGAAAACCAGCAACACCTTCCCGGCCTGCCACCTTCCGTGTGGGACAAGGAGCCGGACGAGTGCCTTTTCGGAAACAGGCTCTGCCGAGGACGAGAGCCATGAGATGTTCCTCCTCTGGGCAAGCGCGTGTCCCATATCCTGTTGTACCTGTGAATAGGCTGCAGGGGGACGGTGAAGACCAGCAACAGCTTTCAGGGCTGCCACCTTCCGTGTGGGACAAGGAGCTGGACGTGTGCCTTTTCGGAAAGAGGCTCTGCCGAGGACGAGAGCCATGAGATGTTCCTCCTCTGGGCAAGCCCGGGTCCCAGATCCTGTTGTGCCTGTGAATAGGCTGCAGGGGGACGGTGAAGCCCAGCAACAGCTTTCAGGGCTGCCACCTTCCGTGTGGGACAAGGAGCCAGACGTGTGCCTTTTCGGAAAGAGGCTCTGCCGAGGACGAGAGCCATGAGATGTTCCTCCTCTGGGCAAGCCCGGGTCCCAGATCCTGTTGTGCCTGTGAATAGGCTGCATGGGGACGGTGAAGACCAGCAACATCTTTCAGGGCTGCCACCTTCCTTGTGGGACAAGGAGCCGGACGAGTGCCTTTTCAGAATCAGGCTCTGCCGAGGACGAGAGCCATGAGATGTTCCTCCTCTGGGCAAGCGCGTGTCCCATATCCTGTTGTACCTGTGAATAGGCTGCAGGGGGACGGTAAAGACCAGCAACAGCTTTCAGGGCTGCCACCTTCCGTGTGGGACAAGGAGCCAGACGTGTGCCTTTTCGGAAAGAGGCTCTGCCGAGGACGAGAGCCATGAGATGTTCCTCCTCTGGGCAAGCCCAGGTCCCAGATCCTGTTGTGCCTGTGAATAGGCTGCAGGGGGACGGTGAAGACCAGCAACATCTTTCCGGCCTGCCACCTTCCGTGTGGGACAAGGAGCCGGACGTGTGCCTTTCCTGAAACAGGCTCTGCCGTGGACGAGAGCCATGAGATGTTCCTCCTCTGGGCAATCCCGAGTCCCAGATCCTGTTGTGCCTGTGAATAGGCTGCAGGGGGACGGTGAAGACCAGCAACAGCTTTCAGGGCTGCCACCTTCCGTGTGGGAAGAGGACTCGGACGTGTGCCTTCTCGGAAACAGGCTCTGCCGAGCACGAGAGCCATGAGATGTTCCTCCTCTGGGCAAGCCCGGGTCCCAGATCCTGTTGTAGCTGCGAATAGGCTGCAGGGGGACGGTGAAGACCAGCAACAGCTTTCAGGGCTGCCACCTTCCGTGTGGGACAAGGAGCCGGACGTGTTCCTTTTCGGAAAGAGGCTCTGCCGAGGACGAGAGCCATGAGATGTTCCTCCTCTGGGCAAGCCCAGGTCCCAGATCCTCTTGTGCCTGAGAATAGGCTGAAGGGGGACGGTGAAGACCAGCAACAGCTTTCAGGGCTGCCACCTTCCGTGTGGGACAAGGAGCCGGACGTGTGCCTTTTCGGAAAGAGGCTCTGCCGAGGACGAGAGCCATGAGATGTTCCTCCTCTGGGCAAGCCCAGGTCCCAGATCCTCTTGTGCCTGTGAATAGGCTGCATGGGGACGGTGAAAACCAGCAACATCTTTTCGGCCTGCCACCTTCCGTGTGGGACAAGGAGCCGGACGTGTGCCTTTTCGGAAAGAGACTCTGCCGAGGACGAGAACCATGAGATGTTCCTCCTCTGGGCAAGCCCAGGTCCCAGATCCTGTTGTAGCTGTGAATAGGCTGCAGGGGGACGGTGAAGACCAGCAACAGCTTTCAGGGCTGCCACCTTCCGTGTGGGACGAGTCGGACGTGTGCCTTTTCGGAAAGAGGCTCTGCCGAGGACGATAGCCATGAGATGTTCCTCCTCTGGGCAAGCCCAGGTCCCAGATCCTGTTGTGCCTGTGAATAGGCTGCAGGGGGACGGTGAAGACCAGCAACAGCTTTCAGGGCTGCCACCTTCCGTGTGGGACAAGGAGCCGGACGTGTGCCTTTTCGGAAAGAGGCTCTGCCGAGGACGAGAGCCATGAGATGTTCCTCCTCTGGGCAAGCCCGGGTCCCAGATCCTGTTGTGCCTGTGAATAGGCTGCAGGGGGACGGTGAAGACCAGCAACAGCTTTCAGGGCTGCCACCTTCCGTGTGGGACAAGGAGCCGGATGTGTGCCTTTCCGGAATCAGGCTCCGCCGAGGACGAGAGCCATGAGATGTTCCTCCTCTGGCCAAGCCAGCGTCGTAAATTCTGTTGTGATTGTGAATAGGCTGCAGGGGGACAGTGAAGACCAGCAACATCTTTGCGGCCTGCCACCTTCCCTGTGGGACAAGGAGCCGGACGTGTGCCTTTCCGGAAACAGGCTCCGCCGAGGACGAGAGCCATGAGATGTTCCTCCTGTGGGCAGGCCCAGGACCCAGACCCTGTTGTGCCTGTGAATAGGCTGCAGGGGGACGGTGAAGACCAGCAACAGCTTTCAGGGCTGCCACCTTCCTTGTGGGACAAGGAGCCGGACGTGTGCCTTTTCGGAAAGAGACTCTGCCGAGGACGAGAACCATGAGATGTTCCTCCTCTGGGCAAGCCCAGGTCCCAGATCCTGTTGTGCCTGTGAATAGGCTGCAGGGGGACGGTGAAGACCAGCAACAGCTTTCAGGGCTGCCACCTTCCGTGTGGGACGAGTCGGAGGTGTGCCTTTTCGGAAAGAGGCTCTGCCGAGGACGATAGCCATGAGATGTTCCTCCTCTGGGCAAGCCCAGGTCCCAGATCCTGTTGTGCCTGTGAATAGGCTGCAGGGGGACGGTGAAGACCAGCAACAGCTTTCAGGGCTGCCACCTTCCGTGTGGGACAAGGAGCCGGACGTGTGCCTTTTCGGAAAGAGGCTCTGCCGAGGACGAGAGCCATGAGATGTTCCTCCTCTGGGCAAGCCCGGGTCCCAGATCCTGTTGTGCCTGTGAATAGGCTGCATGGGGACGGTGAAAACCAGCAACACCTTCCCGGCCTGCCACCTTCCGTGTGGGACAAGGAGCCGGACGAGTGCCTTTTCGGAAACAGGCTCTGCCGAGGACGAGAGCCATGAGATGTTCCTCCTCTGGGCAAGCGCGTGTCCCATATCCTGTTGTACCTGTGAATAGGCTGCAGGGGGACGGTGAAGACCAGCAACAGCTTTCAGGGCTGCCACCTTCCGTGTGGGACAAGGAGCTGGACGTGTGCCTTTTCGGAAAGAGGCTCTGCCGAGGACGAGAGCCATGAGATGTTCCTCCTCTGGGCAAGCCCAGGTCCCAGATCCTGTTGTGCCTGTGAATAGGCTGCAGGGGGACGGTGAAGCCCAGCAACAGCTTTCAGGGCTGCCACCTTCCGTGTGGGACAAGGAGCCAGACGTGTGCCTTTTCGGAAAGAGGCTCTGCCGAGGACGAGAGCCATGAGATGTTCCTCCTCTGGGCAAGCCCGGGTCCCAGATCCTGTTGTGCCTGTGAATAGGCTGCATGGGGACGGTGAAGACCAGCAACATCTTTCAGGGCTGCCACCTTCCTTGTGGGACAAGGAGCCGGACGAGTGCCTTTTCAGAATCAGGCTCTGCCGAGGACGAGAGCCATGAGATGTTCCTCCTCTGGGCAAGCGCGTGTCCCATATCCTGTTGTACCTGTGAATAGGCTGCAGGGGGACGGTAAAGACCAGCAACAGCTTTCAGGGCTGCCACCTTCCGTGTGGGACAAGGAGCCAGACGTGTGCCTTTTCGGAAAGAGGCTCTGCCGAGGACGAGAGCCATGAGATGTTCCTCCTCTGGGCAAGCCCAGGTCCCAGATCCTGTTGTGCCTGTGAATAGGCTGCAGGGGAACGGTGAAGACCAGCAACATCTTTCCGGCCTGCCACCTTCCGTGTGGGACAAGGAGCCGGACGTGTGCCTTTCCTGAAACAGGCTCTGCCGTGGACGAGAGCCATGAGATGTTCCTCCTCTGGGCAATCCCGAGTCCCAGATCCTGTTGTGCCTGTGAATAGGCTGCAGGGGGACGGTGAAGACCAGCAACAGCTTTCAGGGCTGCCACCTTCCGTGTGGGAAGAGGAGCCGGACGTGTGCCTTCTCGGAAACAGGCTCTGCCGAGCACGAGAGCCATGAGATGTTCCTCCTCTGGGCAAGCCCGGGTCCCAGATCCTGTTGTAGCTGCGAATAGGCTGCAGGGGGACGGTGAAGACCAGCAACAGCTTTCAGGGCTGCCACCTTCCGTGTGGGACAAGGAGCCGGACGTGTTCCTTTTCGGAAAGAGGCTCTGCCGAGGACGAGAGCCATGAGATGTTCCTCCTCTGGGCAAGCCCAGGTCCCAGATCCTGTTGTGCCTGTGAATAGGCTGCAGGGGGACGGTGAAGACCAGCAACATCTTTCCGGCCTGCCACCTTCCGTGTGGGACAAGGAGCCGGACGTGTGCCTTTCGTGAAACAGGCTCTGCCGAGGACGAGAGCCATGAGATGTTCCTCCTCTGGGCAATCCCGAGTCCCAGATCCTGTTTTGCCTCTGAATAGGCTGCAGGGGGACGGTGAAGACCAGCAACAGCTTTCAGGGCTGCCACCTTCCGTGTGGGAAGAGGAGCCGGACGTGTGCCTTTCCTGAATCAGGCTCTGCCGAGGACGAGAGCCATGAGATGTTCCTCCTCTGGGCAAGCCCGGGTCCCAGATCCTGTTGTAGCTGCGAATAGGCTGCAGGGGGACGGTGAAGACCAGCAACAGCTTTCAGGGCTGCCACCTTCCTTGTGGGACAAGGAGCCAGAAGTGTGCCTTTCGGAAAGAGGCTCTGCCGAGGACGAGAACCATGAGATGTTCCTCCTCTGGGCAAGCCCAGGTCCCAGATCCTGTTGTGCCTGTGAATAGGCTGCAGGGGGACGGTGAAGACCAGCAACAGCTTTCAGGGCTGCCACCTTCCGTGTGGGACAAGGAGCCGGACGTGTTCCTTTTCGGAAAGAGGCTCTGCCGAGGACGAGAGCCATGAGATGTTCCTCCTCTGGGCAAGCCCGGGTCCCAGATCCTGTTGTGCCTGTGAATAGGCTGCAGGGGGACGGTGAAGACCAGCAACAGCTTTCAGGGCTGCCACCTTCCGTGTGGGACAAGGAGCCGGACGTGTGCCTTTTCGGAAAGAGGCTCTACCGAGGACGAGAGCCATGAGATGTTCCTCCTCTGGGCAAGCCCAGGTCCCAGATCCTGTTGTGCCTGTGAATAGGCTGCAGGGGGACGGTGAAGACCAGCAACAGCTTTCCGGCCTGCCACCTTCCGTGTGGGACAAGGAGCCGGACGTGTGCCTTTCCTGAATCAGGCTCTGCCGAGGACGAGAGCCAGTAGATGTTCCTCCTCTGGGCAATCCCGAGTCCCAAATCCTGTTTTAACTGTGAATAGGCTGCAGGGGGACGGTGAAGACCAGCAACAGCTTTCAGGGCTGCCACCTTCCGTGTGGGAAGAGGAGCCGGACGTGTGCCTTCTCGGAAAGAGGCTCTGCCAAGGACGAGAGCCATGAGATGTTCCTCCTCTGGGGAAGCCCGGGTCCCAGATCCTGTTGTAGCTGTGAATAGGCTGCAGGGGGACGGTGAAGACCAGCAACAGCTTTCAGGGCTGCCACCTTCCGTGTGGGACAAGGAGCCAGACGTGTGCCTTTAGGAAAGAGGCTCTGCCGAGGACGAGAACCATGAGATGTTCCTCCTCTGGGCAAGCCCAGGTCCCAGATCCTGTTGTGCCTGTGAATAGGCTGCAGGGGGACGGTGAAGACCAGCAACAGCTTTCAGGGCTGCCACCTTCCGTGTGGGACAAGGAGCCGGACGTGTGCCTTTTCGGAAAGAGGCTCTGCCGAGGACGAGAGCCATGAGATGTTCCTCCTCTGGGCAAGCCCAGGTCCCAGATCCTCTTGTGCCTGTGAATAGGCTGCATGGGGACGGTGAAAACCAGCAACATCTTTTCGGCCTGCCACCTTCCGTGTGGGACAAGGAGCCGGACGTGTGCCTTTTCGGAAAGAGACTCTGCCGAGGACGAGAACCATGAGATGTTCCTCCTCTGGGCAAGCCCAGGTCCCAGATCCTGTTGTAGCTGTGAATAGGCTGCAGGGGGACGGTGAAGACCAGCAACAGCTTTCAGGGCTGCCACCTTCCGTGTGGGACGAGTCGGACGTGTGCCTTTTCGGAAAGAGGCTCTGCCGAGGACGATAGCCATGAGATGTTCCTCCTCTGGGCAAGCCCAGGTCCCAGATCCTGTTGTGCCTGTGAATAGGCTGCAGGGGGACGGTGAAGACCAGCAACAGCTTTCAGGGCTGCCACCTTCCGTGTGGGACAAGGAGCCGGACGTGTGCCTTTTCGGAAAGAGGCTCTGCCGAGGACGATAGCCATGAGATGTTCCTCCTCTGGGCAAGCCCGGGTCCCAGATCCTGTTGTGCCTGTGAATAGGCTGCAGGGGGACGGTGAAGACCAGCAACAGCTTTCAGGGCTGCCACCTTCCGTGTGGGACAAGGAGCCGGATGTGTGCCTTTCCGGAATCAGGCTCCGCCGAGGACGAGAGCCATGAGATGTTCCTCCTCTGGCCAAGCCCGCGTCGTGAATCCTGTTGTGATTGTGAATAGGCTGCAGGGGGACAGTGAAGACCAGCAACATCTTTCCGGCCTGCCACCTTCCGTGTGGGACAAGGAGCCGGACGTGTGCCTTTCCTGAAACAGGCTCTGCCGAGGACGAGAGCCATGAGATGTTCCTCCTCTGGGCAATCCCGAGTCCCAGATCCTGTTTTGCCTCTGAATAGGCTGCAGGGGTCGGTGAAGACCAGCAACAGCTTTCAGGGCTGCCACCTTCCGTGTGGGAAGAGGAGCCGGACGTGTGCCTTCTCGGAAACAGGCTCTGCCGAGGACGAGAGCCATGAGATGTTCCTCCTCTGGGCAAGCCCGGGTCCCAGATCCTGTTGTAGCTGCGAATAGGCTGCAGGGGGACGGTGAAGACCAGCAACAGCTTTCAGGGCTGCCACCTTCCTTGTGGGACAAGGAGCCAGAAGTGTGCCTTTCAGAAAGAGGCTCTGCCGAGGACGAGAACCATGAGATGTTCCTCCTCTGGGCAAGCCCAGGTCCCAGATCCTGTTGTGCCTGTGAATAGGCTGCAGGGGGACGGTGAAGACCAGCAACAGCTTTCAGGGCTGCCACCTTCCGTGTGGGACAAGGAGCCGGACGAGTGCCTTTTCGGAAAGAGGCTCTGCCGAGGACGAGAGCCATGAGATGTTCCTCCTCTGGGCAAGCCCGGGTCCCAGATCCTGTTGTGCCTGTGAATAGGCTGCAGGGGGACGGTGAAGACCAGCAACAGCTTTCAGGGCTGCCACCTTCCGTGTGGGACAAGGAGCCGGATGTGTGCCTTTCCGGAATCAGGCTCCGCCGAGGACGAGAGCCATGAGATGTTCCTCCTCTGGCCAAGCCAGCGTCGTGAATCCTGTTGTGAGTGTGAATAGGCTGCAGGGGGACAGTGAAGACCAGCAACATCTTTGCGGCCTGCCACCTTCCGTGTGGGACAAGGAGCCGGACGTGTGCCTTTCCGGAAACAGGCTCCGCCGAGGACGAGAGCCATGAGATGTTCCTCCTCTGGGCAAGCCCAGGTCCCAGACCCTGTTGTGCCTGTGAATAGGCTGCAGGGGGACGGTGAAGACCAGCAACAGCTTTCAGGGCTGCCACCTTCCTTGTGGGACAAGGAGCCGGACGTGTGCCTTTCCTGAATCAGGCTCTGCCGAGGACGAGAGCCAGTAGATGTTCCTCCTCTGGGCAATCCCGAGTCCCAAATCCTGTTTTAACTGTGAATAGGCTGCAGGGGGACGGTGAAGACCAGCAACAGCTTTCAGGGCTGCCACCTTCCGTGTGGGAAGAGGAGCCGGACGTGTGCCTTCTCGGAAAGAGGCTCTGCCAAGGACGAGAGCCATGAGATGTTCCTCCTCTGGGCAATCCCGAGTCCCAGATCCTGTTTTGCCTCTGAATAGGCTGCAGGGGTCGGTGAAGACCAGCAACAGCTTTCAGGGCTGCCACCTTCCGTGTGGGAAGAGGAGCCGGACGTGTGCCTTCTCGGAAACAGGCTCTGCCGAGGACGAGAGCCATGAGATGTTCCTCCTCTGGGCAAGCCCGGGTCCCAGATCCTGTTGTAGCTGCGAATAGGCTGCAGGGGGACGGTGAAGACCAGCAACAGCTTTCAGGGCTGCCACCTTCCTTGTGGGACAAGGAGCCAGAAGTGTGCCTTTCAGAAAGAGGCTCTGCCGAGGACGAGAACCATGAGATGTTCCTCCTCTGGGCAAGCCCAGGTCCCAGATCCTCTTGTGCCTGTGAATAGGCTGCAGGGGGACGGTGAAGACCAGCAACAGCTTTCAGGGCTGCCACCTTCCGTGTGGGACAAGGAGCCGGACGAGTGCCTTTTCGGAAAGAGGCTCTGCCGAGGACGAGAGCCATGAGATGTTCCTCCTCTGGGCAAGCCCGGGTCCCAGATCCTGTTGTGCCTGTGAATAGGCTGCAGGGGGACGGTGAAGACCAGCAACAGCTTTCAGGGCTGCCACCTTCCGTGTGGGACAAGGAGCCGGATGTGTGCCTTTCCGGAATCAGGCTCCGCCGAGGACGAGAGCCATGAGATGTTCCTCCTCTGGCCAAGCCAGCGTCGTGAATCCTGTTGTGATTGTGAATAGGCTGCAGGGGGACAGTGAAGACCAGCAACATCTTTGCGGCCTGCCACCTTCCGTGTGGGACAAGGAGCCGGACGTGTGCCTTTCCGGAAACAGGCTCCGCCGAGGACGAGAGCCATGAGATGTTCCTCCTGTGGGCAAGCCCAGGTCCCAGACCCTGTTGTGCCTGTGAATAGGCTGCAGGGGGACGGTGAAGACCAGCAACAGCTTTCAGGGCTGCCACCTTCCTTGTGGGACAAGGAGCCGGACGTGTGCCTTTCCTGAATCAGGCTCTGCCGAGGACGAGAGCCATGAGATGTTCCTCCTCTGGGCAATCCCGAGTCCCAAATCCTGTTTTAACTGTGAATAGGCTGCAGGGGGACGGTGAAGACCAGCAACAGCTTTCAGGGCTGCCACCTTCCGTGTGGGAAGAGGAGCCGGACGTGTGCCTTCTCGGAAAGAGGCTCTGCCAAGGACGAGAGCCATGAGATGTTCCTCCTCTGGGGAAGCCCGGGTCCCAGATCCTGTTGTAGCTGTGAATAGGCTGCAGGGGGACGGTGAAGACCAGCAACAGCTTTCAGGGCTGCCACCTTCCGTGTGGGACAAGGAGCCAGACGTGTGCCTTTCGGAAAGAGGCTCTGCCGAGGACGAGAACCATGAGATGTTCCTCCTCTGGGCAAGCCCAGGTCCCAGATCCTGTTGTGCCTGTGAATAGGCTGCAGGGGGACGGTGAAGACCAGCAACAGCTTTCAGGGCTGCCACCTTCCGTGTGGGACAAGGAGCCGGACGTGTGCCTTTTCGGAAAGAGGCTCTGCCGAGGACGAGAGCCATGAGATGTTCCTCCTCTGGGCAAGCCCGGGTCCCAGATCCTGTTGTGCCTGTGAATAGGCTGCAGGGGGACGGTGAAGACCAGCAACAGCTTTCAGGGCTGCCACCTTCCGTGTGGGACGAGTCGGACGTGTGCCTTTTCGGAAAGAGGCTCTGCCGAGGACGATAGCCATGAGATGTTCCTCCTCTGGGCAAGCCCAGGTCCCAGATCCTGTTGTGCCTGTGAATAGGCTGCAGGGGGACGGTGAAGACCAGCAACAGCTTTCAGGGCTGCCACCTTCCGTGTGGGACAAGGAGCCGGACGTGTGCCTTTTCGGAAAGAGGCTCTGCCGAGGACGAGAGCCATGAGATGTTCCTCCTCTGGGCAAGCCCGGGTCCCAGATCCTGTTGTGCCTGTGAATAGGCTGCAGGGGGACGGTGAAGACCAGCAACAGCTTTCAGGGCTGCCACCTTCCGTGTGGGACAAGGAGCCGGATGTGTGCCTTTCCGGAATCAGGCTCCGCCGAGGACGAGAGCCATGAGATGTTCCTCCTCTGGCCAAGCCAGCGTCGTGAATCCTGTTGTGATTGTGAATAGGCTGCAGGGGGACAGTGAAGACCAGCAACAGCTTTCAGGGCTGCCACCTTCCTTGTGGGACAAGGAGCCGGACGTGTGCCTTTTCGGAAAGAGACTCTGCCGAGGACGAGAGCCATGAGATGTTCTTCCTCTGGGCAAGCCCAGGTCCCAGATCCTCTTGTGCCTGAGAATAGGCTGAAGGGGGACGGTGAAGACCAGCAACATCTTTCCGGCCTGCCACCTTCCGTGTGGGACAAGGAGCCGGACGTGTGCCTTTTCGGAAACAGGCTCTGCCGAGGACGAGAGCCATGAGATGTTCCTCCTCTGGGCAAGCCCAGGTCCCAGATCCTGTTGTACCTGTGAATAGGCTGCAGGGGGACGGTGAAGACCAGCAACAGCTTTCAGGACTGCCACCTTCCGTGTGGGACAAGGAGCCGGACGAGTGCCTTTTCCGAAAGAGGCTCTGCCGAGGACGAGAGCCATGAGATGTTCCTCCTCTGGGCAAGCCCGGGTCCCAGATCCTGTTGTGCCTGTGAATAGGCTGCAGGGGGACGGTGAAGACCAGCAACAGCTTTCAGGGCTGCCACCTTCCGTGTGGGACAAGGAGCCGGACGTGTGCCTTTTCGGAAAGAGGCTCTGCCGAGGACGAGAGCCATGAGATGTTCCTCCTCTGGGCAAGCCCAGGTCCCAGATCCTGTTGTGCCTGTGAATAGGCTGCAGGGGGACGGTGAAGACCAGCAACATCTTTCCGGCCTGCCACCTTCCGTGTGGGACAAGGAGCCGGACGTGTGCCTTTCCTGAAACAGGCTCTGCCGAGGACGAGAGCCATGAGATGTTCCTCCTCTGGGCAATCCCGAGTCCCAGATCCTGTTTTGCCTCTGAATAGGCTGCAGGGGTCGGTGAAGACCAGCAACAGCTTTCAGGGCTGCCACCTTCCGTGTGGGAAGAGGAGCCGGACGTGTGCCTTCTCGGAAACAGGCTCTGCCGAGGACGAGAGCCATGAGATGTTCCTCCTCTGGGCAAGCCCGGGTCCCAGATCCTGTTGTGCCTGTGAATAGGCTGCAGGGGGACGGTGAAGACCAGCAACAGCTTTCAGGGCTGCCACCTTCCGTGTGGGACAAGGAGCCGGATGTGTGCCTTTCCGGAATCAGGCTCCGCCGAGGACGAGAGCCATGAGATGTTCCTCCTCTGGCCAAGCCAGCGTCGTGAATCCTGTTGTGATTGTGAATAGGCTGCAGGGGGACAGTGAAGACCAGCAACATCTTTGCGGCCTGCCACCTTCCGTGTGGGACAAGGAGCCGGACGTGTGCCTTTCCGGAAACAGGCTCCGCCGAGGACGAGAGCCATGAGATGTTCCTCCTGTGGGCAAGCCCAGGTCCCAGACCCTGTTGTGCCTGTGAATAGGCTGCAGGGGGACGGTGAAGACCAGCAACAGCTTTCAGGGCTGCCACCTTCCTTGTGGGACAAGGAGCCGGACGTGTGCCTTTCCTGAATCAGGCTCTGCCGAGGACGAGAGCCAGTAGATGTTCCTCCTCTGGGCAATCCCGAGTCCCAAATCCTGTTTTAACTGTGAATAGGCTGCAGGGGGACGGTGAAGACCAGCAACAGCTTTCAGGGCTGCCACCTTCCGTGTGGGAAGAGGAGCCGGACGTGTGCCTTCTCGGAAAGAGGCTCTGCCGAGGACGAGAGCCATGAGATGTTCCTCCTCTGGGGAAGCCCGGGTCCCAGATCCTGTTGTAGCTGTGAATAGGCTGCAGGGGGACGGTGAAGACCAGCAACAGCTTTCAGGGCTGCCACCTTCCGTGTGGGACAAGGAGCCAGACGTGTGCCTTTCGGAAAGAGGCTCTGCCGAGGACGAGAACCATGAGATGTTCCTCCTCTGGGCAAGCCCAGGTCCCAGATCCTGTTGTGCCTGTGAATAGGCTGCAGGGGGACGGTGAAGACCAGCAACAGCTTTCAGGGCTGCCACCTTCCGTGTGGGACAAGGAGCCGGACGTGTGCCTTTTCGGAAAGAGACTCTGCCGAGGACGAGAACCATGAGATGTTCCTCCTCTGGGCAAGCCCAGGTCCCAGATCCTGTTGTAGCTGTGAATAGGCTGCAGGGGGACGGTGAAGACCAGCAACAGCTTTCAGGGCTGCCACCTTCCGTGTGGGACGAGTCGGACGTGTGCCTTTTCGGAAAGAGGCTCTGCCGAGGACGATAGCCATGAGATGTTCCTCCTCTGGGCAAGCCCAGGTCCCAGATCCTGTTGTGCCTGTGAATAGGCTGCAGGGGGACGGTGAAGACCAGCAACAGCTTTCAGGGCTGCCACCTTCCGTGTGGGACAAGGAGCCGGACGTGTGCCTTTTCGGAAAGAGGCTCTGCCGAGGACGAGAGCCATGAGATGTTCCTCCTCTGGGCAAGCCCGGGTCCCAGATCCTGTTGTGCCTGTGAATAGGCTGCAGGGGGACGGTGAAGACCAGCAACAGCTTTCAGGGCTGCCACCTTCCGTGTGGGACAAGGAGCCGGATGTGTGCCTTTCCGGAATCAGGCTCCGCCGAGGACGAGAGCCATGAGATGTTCCTCCTCTGGCCAAGCCAGCGTCGTGAATCCTGTTGTGATTGTGAATAGGCTGCAGGGGGACAGTGAAGACCAGCAACATCTTTGCGGCCTGCCACCTTCCGTGTGGGACAAGGAGCCGGACGTGTGCCTTTCCGGAAACAGGCTCCGCCGAGGACGAGAGCCATGAGATGTTCCTCCTGTGGGCAAGCCCAGGTCCCAGACCCTGTTGTGCCTGTGAATAGGCTGCAGGGGGACGGTGAAGACCAGCAACAGCTTTCAGGGCTGCCACCTTCCTTGTGGGACAAGGAGCCGGACGTGTGCCTTTTCGGAAAGAGACTCTGCCGAGGACGAGAGCCATGAGATGTTCTTCCTCTGGGCAAGCCCAGGTCCCAGATCCTCTTGTGCCTGAGAATAGGCTGAAGGGGGACGGTGAAGACCAGCAACATCTTTCCGGCCTGCCACCTTCCGTGTGGGACAAGGAGCCGGACGTGTGCCTTTTCGGAAACAGGCTCTGCCGAGGACGAGAGCCATGAGATGTTCCTCCTCTGGGCAAGCCCAGGTCCCAGATCCTGTTGTACCTGTGAATAGGCTGCAGGGGGACGGTGAAGACCAGCAACAGCTTTCAGGACTGCCACCTTCCGTGTGGGACAAGGAGCCGGACGAGTGCCTTTTCGGAAAGAGGCTCTGCCGAGGACGAGAGCCATGAGATGTTCCTCCTCTGGGCAAGCCCGGGTCCCAGATCCTGTTGTGCCTGTGAATAGGCTGCAGGGGGACGGTGAAGACCAGCAACAGCTTTCAGGGCTGCCACCTTCCTGTGGGACAAGGAGCCGGACGTGTGCCTTTTCGGAAAGAGGCTCTGCCGAGGACGAGAGCCATGAGATGTTCCTCCTCTGGGCAAGCCCGGGTCCCAGATCCTGTTGTGCCTGTGAATAGGCTGCAGGGGGACGGTGAAGACCAGCAACATCTTTCCGGCCTGCCACCTTCCGTGTGGGACAAGGAGCCGGACGTGTGCCTTTCCTGAAACAGGCTCTGCCGAGGACGAGAGCCATGAGATGTTCCTCCTCTGGGCAATCCCGAGTCCCAGATCCTGTTTTGCCTCTGAATAGGCTGCAGGGGTCGGTGAAGACCAGCAACAGCTTTCAGGGCTGCCACCTTCCGTGTGGGAAGAGGAGCCGGACGTGTGCCTTCTCGGAAACAGGCTCTGCCGAGGACGAGAGCCATGAGATGTTCCTCCTCTGGGCAAGCCCGGGTCCCAGATCCTGTTGTAGCTGCGAATAGGCTGCAGGGGGACGGTGAAGACCAGCAACAGCTTTCAGGGCTGCCACCTTCCTTGTGGGACAAGGAGCCAGAAGTGTGCCTTTCAGAAAGAGGCTCTGCCGAGGACGAGAACCATGAGATGTTCCTCCTCTGGGCAAGCCCAGGTCCCAGATCCTGTTGTGCCTGTGAATAGGCTGCAGGGGGACGGTGAAGACCAGCAACAGCTTTCAGGGCTGCCACCTTCCGTGTGGGACAAGGAGCCGGACGAGTGCCTTTTCGGAAAGAGGCTCTGCCGAGGACGAGAGCCATGAGATGTTCCTCCTCTGGGCAAGCCCGGGTCCCAGATCCTGTTGTGCCTGTGAATAGGCTGCAGGGGGACGGTGAAGACCAGCAACAGCTTTCAGGGCTGCCACCTTCCGTGTGGGACAAGGAGCCGGATGTGTGCCTTTCCGGAATCAGGCTCCGCCGAGGACGAGAGCCATGAGATGTTCCTCCTCTGGCCAAGCCAGCATCGTGAATCCTGTTGTGATTGTGAATAGGCTGCAGGGGGACAGTGAAGACCAGCAACATCTTTGCGGCCTGCCACCTTCCGTGTGGGACAAGGAGCCGGACGTGTGCCTTTCCGGAAACAGGCTCCGCCGAGGACGAGAGCCATGAGATGTTCCTCCTGTGGGCAAGCCCAGGTCCCAGACCCTGTTGTGCCTGTGAATAGGCTGCAGGGGGACGGTGAAGACCAGCAACAGCTTTCAGGGCTGCCACCTTCCTTGTGGGACAAGGAGCCGGACGTGTGCCTTTTCGGAAAGAGACTCTGCCGAGGACGAGAGCCATGAGATGTTCTTCCTCTGGGCAAGCCCAGGTCCCAGATCCTCTTGTGCCTGAGAATAGGCTGAAGGGGGACGGTGAAGACCAGCAACATCTTTCCGGCCTGCCACCTTCCGTGTGGGACAAGGAGCCGGACGTGTGCCTTTCCTGAATCAGGCTCTGCCGAGGACGAGAGCCATGAGATGTTCCTCCTCTGGGCAAGCCCAGGTCCCAGATCCTGTTTTGCCTGTGAATAGGCTGCAGGGGGACGGTGAAGACCAGCAACAGCTTTCAGGACTGCCACCTTCCGTGTGGGACAAGGAGCCGGACGACTGCCTTTTCGGAAAGAGGCTCTGCCGAGGACGAGAGCCATGAGATGTTCCTCCTCTGGGCAAGCCCGGGTCCCAGATCCTGTTGTGCCTGTGAATAGGCTGCAGGGGGACGGTGAAGACCAGCAACAGCTTTCAGGGCTGCCACCTTCCGTGTGGGACAAGGAGCCGGACGTGTGCCTTTTCGGAAAGAGGCTCTGCCGAGGACGAGAGCCATGAGATGTTCCTCCTCTGGTCAAGCCCAGGTCCCAGATCCTGTTGTGCCTGTGAATAGGCTGCAGGGGGACGGTGAAGACCAGCAACATCTTTCCGGCCTGCCACCTTCCGTGTGGGACAAGGAGCCGGACGTGTGCCTTTCCTGAAACAGGCTCTGCCGAGGACGAGAGCCATGAGATGTTCCTCCTCTGGGCAATCCCGAGTCCCAGATCCTGTTTTGCCTCTGAATAGGCTGCAGGGGTCGGTGAAGACCAGCAACAGCTTTCAGGGCTGCCACCTTCCGTGTGGGAAGAGGAGCCGGACGTGTGCCTTCTCGGAAACAGGCTCTGCCGAGGACGAGAGCCATGAGATGTTCCTCCTCTGGGCAAGCCCGGGTCCCAGATCCTGTTGTAGCTGCGAATAGGCTGCAGGGGGACGGTGAAGACCAGCAACAGCTTTCAGGGCTGCCACCTTCCGTGTGGGAAAAGGAGCCAGAAGTGTGCCTTTCAGAAAGAGGCTCTGCCGAGGACGAGAGCCATGAGATGTTCCTCCTCTGGGCAAGCCCAGGTCCCAGATCCTGTTGTGCCTGTGAATAGGCTGCAGGGGGACGGTGAAGACCAGCAACATCTTTCCGGCCTGCCACCTTCCGTGTGGGACAAGGAGCCGGACGTGTGCCTTTCGTGAAACAGGCTCTGCCGAGGACGAGAGCCATGAGATGTTCCTCCTCTGGGCAATCCCGAGTCCCAGATCCTGTTTTGCCTCTGAATAGGCTGCAGGGGGACGGTGAAGACCAGCAACAGCTTTCAGGGCTGCCACCTTCCGTGTGGGAAGAGGAGCCGGACGTGTGCCTTTCCTGAATCAGGCTCTGCCGAGGACGAGAGCCATGAGATGTTCCTCCTCTGGGCAAGCCCGGGTCCCAGATCCTGTTGTAGCTGCGAATAGGCTGCAGGGGGACGGTGAAGACCAGCAACAGCTTTCAGGGCTGCCACCTTCTTTGTGGGACAAGGAGCCAGAAGTGTGCCTTTCGGAAAGAGGCTCTGCCGAGGACGAGAACCATGAGATGTTCCTCCTCTGGGCAAGCCCAGGTCCCAGATCCTGTTGTGCCTGTGAATAGGCTGCAGGGGGACGGTGAAGACCAGCAACAGCTTTCAGGGCTGCCACCTTCCGTGTGGGACAAGGAGCCGGACGTGTTCCTTTTCGGAAAGAGGCTCTGCCGAGGACGAGAGCCATGAGATGTTCCTCCTCTGGGCAAGCCCGGGTCCCAGATCCTGTTGTGCCTGTGAATAGGCTGCAGGGGGACGGTGAAGACCAGCAACAGCTTTCAGGGCTGCCACCTTCCGTGTGGGACAAGGAGCCGGACGTGTGCCTTTTCGGAAAGAGGCTCTACCGAGGACGAGAGCCATGAGATGTTCCTCCTCTGGGCAAGCCCAGGTCCCAGATCCTGTTGTGCCTGTGAATAGGCTGCAGGGGGACGGTGAAGACCAGCAACAGCTTTCCGGCCTGCCACCTTCCGTGTGGGACAAGGAGCCGGACGTGTGCCTTTCCTGAATCAGGCTCTGCCGAGGACGAGAGCCAGTAGATGTTCCTCCTCTGGGCAATCCCGAGTCCCAAATCCTGTTTTAACTGTGAATAGGCTGCAGGGGGACGGTGAAGACCAGCAACAGCTTTCAGGGCTGCCACCTTCCGTGTGGGAAGAGGAGCCGGACGTGTGCCTTCTCGGAAAGAGGCTCTGCCAAGGACGAGAGCCATGAGATGTTCCTCCTCTGGGGAAGCCCGGGTCCCAGATCCTGTTGTAGCTGTGAATAGGCTGCAGGGGGACGGTGAAGACCAGCAACAGCTTTCAGGGCTGCCACCTTCCGTGTGGGACAAGGAGCCAGACGTGTGCCTTTCGGAAAGAGGCTCTGCCGAGGACGAGAACCATGAGATGTTCCTCCTCTGGGCAAGCCCAGGTCCCAGATCCTGTTGTGCCTGTGAATAGGCTGCAGGGGGACGGTGAAGACCAGCAACAGCTTTCAGGGCTGCCACCTTCCGTGTGGGACAAGGAGCCGGACGTGTGCCTTTTCGGAAAGAGGCTCTGCCGAGGACGAGAGCCATGAGATGTTCCTCCTCTGGGCAAGCCCAGGTCCCAGATCCTGTTGTGCCTGTGAATAGGCTGCATGGGGACGGTGAAAACCAGCAACATCTTTTCGGCCTGCCACCTTCCGTGTGGGACAAGGAGCCGGACGTGTGCCTTTTCGGAAAGAGACTCTGCCGAGGACGAGAACCATGAGATGTTCCTCCTCTGGGCAAGCCCAGGTCCCAGATCCTGTTGTAGCTGTGAATAGGCTGCAGGGGGACGGTGAAGACCAGCAACAGCTTTCAGGGCTGCCACCTTCCCTGTGGGACGAGTCGGACGTGTGCCTTTTCGGAAAGAGGCTCTGCCGAGGACGATAGCCATGAGATGTTCCTCCTCTGGGCAAGCCCAGGTCCCAGATCCTGTTGTGCCTGTGAATAGGCTGCAGGGGGACGGTGAAGACCAGCAACAGCTTTCAGGGCTGCCACCTTCCGTGTGGGACAAGGAGCCGGACGTGTGCCTTTTCGGAAAGAGGCTCTGCCGAGGACGATAGCCATGAGATGTTCCTCCTCTGGGCAAGCCCGGGTCCCAGATCCTGTTGTGCCTGTGAATAGGCTGCAGGGGGACGGTGAAGACCAGCAACAGCTTTCAGGGCTGCCACCTTCCGTGTGGGACAAGGAGCCGGATGTGTGCCTTTCCGGAATCAGGCTCCGCCGAGGACGAGAGCCATGAGATGTTCCTCCTCTGGCCAAGCCAGCGTCGTGAATCCTGTTGTGATTGTGAATAGGCTGCAGGGGGACAGTGAAGACCAGCAACATCTTTCCGGCCTGCCACCTTCCGTGTGGGACAAGGAGCCGGACGTGTGCCTTTCCTGAAACAGGCTCTGCCGAGGACGAGAGCCATGAGATGTTCCTCCTCTGGGCAATCCCGAGTCCCAGATCCTGTTTTGCCTCTGAATAGGCTGCAGGGGTCGGTGAAGACCAGCAACAGCTTTCAGGGCTGCCACCTTCCGTGTGGGAAGAGGAGCCGGACGTGTGCCTTCTCGGAAACAGGCTCTGCCGAGGACGAGAGCCATGAGATGTTCCTCCTCTGGGCAAGCCCGGGTCCCAGATCCTGTTGTAGCTGCGAATAGGCTGCAGGGGGACGGTGAAGACCAGCAACAGCTTTCAGGGCTGCCACCTTCCTTGTGGGACAAGGAGCCAGAAGTGTGCCTTTCAGAAAGAGGCTCTGCCGAGGACGAGAACCATGAGATGTTCCTCCTCTGGGCAAGCCCAGGTCCCAGATCCTGTTGTGCCTGTGAATAGGCTGCAGGGGGACGGTGAAGACCAGCAACAGCTTTCAGGGCTGCCACCTTCCGTGTGGGACAAGGAGCCGGACGAGTGCCTTTTCGGAAAGAGGCTCTGCCGAGGACGAGAGCCATGAGATGTTCCTCCTCTGGGCAAGCCCGGGTCCCAGATCCTGTTGTGCCTGTGAATAGGCTGCAGGGGGACGGTGAAGACCAGCAACAGCTTTCAGGGCTGCCACCTTCCGTGTGGGACAAGGAGCCGGATGTGTGCCTTTCCGGAATCAGGCTCCGCCGAGGACGAGAGCCATGAGATGTTCCTCCTCTGGCCAAGCCAGCGTCGTGAATCCTGTTGTGATTGTGAATAGGCTGCAGGGGGACAGTGAAGACCAGCAACATCTTTGCGGCCTGCCACCTTCCGTGTGGGACAAGGAGCCGGACGTGTGCCTTTCCGGAAACAGGCTCCGCCGAGGACGAGAGCCATGAGATGTTCCTCCTGTGGGCAAGCCCAGGTCCCAGACCCTGTTGTGCCTGTGAATAGGCTGCAGGGGGACGGTGAAGACCAGCAACAGCTTTCAGGGCTGCCACCTTCCTTGTGGGACAAGGAGCCGGACGTGTGCCTTTCCTGAATCAGGCTCTGCCGAGGACGAGAGCCAGTAGATGTTCCTCCTCTGGGCAATCCCGAGTCCCAAATCCTGTTTTAACTGTGAATAGGCTGCAGGGGGACGGTGAAGACCAGCAACAGCTTTCAGGGCTGCCACCTTCCGTGTGGGAAGAGGAGCCGGACGTGTGCCTTCTCGGAAAGAGGCTCTGCCAAGGACGAGAGCCATGAGATGTTCCTCCTCTGGGGAAGCCCGGGTCCCAGATCCTGTTGTAGCTGTGAATAGGCTGCAGGGGGACGGTGAAGACCAGCAACAGCTTTCAGGGCTGCCACCTTCCGTGTGGGACAAGGAGCCAGACGTGTGCCTTTCGGTAAGAGGCTCTGCCGAGGACGAGAACCATGAGATGTTCCTCCTCTGGGCAAGCCCAGGTCCCAGATCCTGTTGTGCCTGTGAATAGGCTGCAGGGGGACGGTGAAGACCAGCAACAGCTTTCAGGGCTGCCACCTTCCGTGTGGGACAAGGAGCCGGACGTGTGCCTTTTCGGAAAGAGACTCTGCCGAGGACGAGAACCATGAGATGTTCCTCCTCTGGGCAAGCATAGGTCCCAGATCCTGTTGTAGCTGTGAATAGGCTGCAGGGGGACGGTGAAGACCAGCAACAGCTTTCAGGGCTGCCACCTTCCGTGTGGGACGAGTCGGACGTGTGCCTTTTCGGAAAGAGGCTCTGCCGAGGACGATAGCCATGAGATGTTCCTCCTCTGGGCAAGCCCAGGTCCCAGATCCTGTTGTGCCTGTGAATAGGCTGCAGGGGGACGGTGAAGACCAGCAACAGCTTTCAGGGCTGCCACCTTCCGTGTGGGACAAGGAGCCGGACGTGTGCCTTTTCGGAAAGAGGCTCTGCCGAGGACGAGAGCCATGAGATGTTCCTCCTCTGGGCAAGCCCGGGTCCCAGATCCTGTTGTGCCTGTGAATAGGCTGCAGGGGGACGGTGAAGACCAGCAACAGCTTTCAGGGCTGCCACCTTCCGTGTGGGACAAGGAGCCGGATGTGTGCCTTTCCGGAATCAGGCTCCGCCGAGGACGAGAGCCATGAGATGTTCCTCCTCTGGCCAAGCCAGCGTCGTGAATCCTGTTGTGATTGTGAATAGGCTGCAGGGGGACAGTGAAGACCAGCAACATCTTTGCGGCCTGCCACCTTCCGTGTGGGACAAGGAGCCGGACGTGTGCCTTTCCGGAAACAGGCTCCGCCGAGGACGAGAGCCATGAGATGTTCCTCCTCTGGGCAAGCCCAGGTCCCAGACCCTGTTGTGCCTGTGAATAGGCTGCAGGGGGACGGTGAAGACCAGCAACAGCTTTCAGGGCTGCCACCTTCCTTGTGGGACAAGGAGCCGGACGTGTGCCTTTTCGGAAAGAGACTCTGCCGAGGACGAGAGCCATGAGATGTTCTTCCTCTGGGCAAGCCCAGGTCCCAGATCCTCTTGTGCCTGAGAATAGGCTGAAGGGGGACGGTGAAGACCAGCAACATCTTTCCGGCCTGCCACCTTCCGTGTGGGACAAGGAGCCGGACGTGTGCCTTTTCGGAAACAGGCTCTGCCGAGGACGAGAGCCATGAGATGTTCCTCCTCTGGGCAAGCCCAGGTCCCAGATCCTGTTGTACCTGTGAATAGGCTGCAGGGGGACGGTGAAGACCAGCAACAGCTTTCAGGACTGCCACCTTCCGTGTGGGACAAGGAGCCGGACGAGTGCCTTTTCCGAAAGAGGCTCTGCCGAGGACGAGAGCCATGAGATGTTCCTCCTCTGGGCAAGCCCGGGTCCCAGATCCTGTTGTGCCTGTGAATAGGCTGCAGGGGGACGGTGAAGACCAGCAACAGCTTTCACGGCTGCCACCTTCCGTGTGGGACAAGGAGCCGGACGTGTGCCTTTTCGGAAAGAGGCTCTGCCGAGGACGAGAGCCATGAGATGTTCCTCCTCTGGGCAAGCCCAGGTCCCAGATCCTGTTGTGCCTGTGAATAGGCTGCAGGGGGACGGTGAAGACCAGCAACATCTTTCCGGCCTGCCACCTTCCGTGTGGGACAAGGAGCCGGACGTGTGCCTTTCCTGAAACAGGCTCTGCCGAGGACGAGAGCCATGAGATGTTCCTCCTCTGGGCAATCCCGAGTCCCAGATCCTGTTTTGCCTCTGAATAGGCTGCAGGGGTCGGTGAAGACCAGCAACAGCTTTCAGGGCTGCCACCTTCCGTGTGGGAAGAGGAGCCGGACGTGTGCCTTCTCGGAAACAGGCTCTGCCGAGGACGAGAGCCATGAGATGTTCCTCCTCTGGGCAAGCCCGGGTCCCAGATCCTGTTGTAGCTGCGAATAGGCTGCAGGGGGACGGTGAAGACCAGCAACAGCTTTCAGGGCTGCCACCTTCCTTGTGGGACAAGGAGCCAGAAGTGTGCCTTTCAGAAAGAGGCTCTGCCGAGGACGAGAACCATGAGATGTTCCTCCTCTGGGCAAGCCCAGGTCCCAGATCCTGTTGTGCCTGTGAATAGGCTGCAGGGGGACGGTGAAGACCAGCAACAGCTTTCAGGGCTGCCACCTTCCGTGTGGGACAAGGAGCCGGACGAGTGCCTTTTCGGAAAGAGGCTCTGCCGAGGACGAGAGCCATGAGATGTTCCTCCTCTGGGCAAGCCCGGGTCCCAGATCCTGTTGTGCCTGTGAATAGGCTGCAGGGGGACGGTGAAGACCAGCAACAGCTTTCAGGGCTGCCACCTTCCGTGTGGGACAAGGAGCCGGATGTGTGCCTTTCCGGAATCAGGCTCCGCCGAGGACGAGAGCCATGAGATGTTCCTCCTCTGGCCAAGCCAGCGTCGTGAATCCTGTTGTGATTGTGAATAGGCTGCAGGGGGACAGTGAAGACCAGCAACATCTTTGCGGCCTGCCACCTTCCGTGTGGGACAAGGAGCCGGACGTGTGCCTTTCCGGAAACAGGCTCCGCCGAGGACGAGAGCCATGAGATGTTCCTCCTGTGGGCAAGCCCAGGTCCCAGACCCTGTTGTGCCTGTGAATAGGCTGCAGGGGGACGGTGAAGACCAGCAACAGCTTTCAGGGCTGCCACCTTCCTTGTGGGACAAGGAGCCGGACGTGTGCCTTTTCGGAAAGAGACTCTGCCGAGGACGAGAGCCATGAGATGTTCTTCCTCTGGGCAAGCCCAGGTCCCAGATCCTCTTGTGCCTGAGAATAGGCTGAAGGGGGACGGTGAAGACCAGCAACATCTTTCCGGCCTGCCACCTTCCGTGTGGGACAAGGAGCCGGACGTGTGCCTTTCCTGAATCAGGCTCTGCCGAGGACGAGAGCCATGAGATGTTCCTCCTCTGGGCAAGCCCAGGTCCCAGATCCTGTTTTGCCTGTGAATAGGCTGCAGGGGGACGGTGAAGACCAGCAACAGCTTTCAGGACTGCCACCTTCCGTGTGGGACAAGGAGCCGGACGAGTGCCTTTTCGGAAAGAGGCTCTGCCGAGGACGAGAGCCATGAGATGTTCCTCCTCTGGGCAAGCCCGGGTCCCAGATCCTGTTGTGCCTGTGAATAGGCTGCAGGGGGACGGTGAAGACCAGCAACAGCTTTCAGGGCTGCCACCTTCCGTGTGGGACAAGGAGCCGGACGTGTGCCTTTTCGGAAAGAGGCTCTGCCGAGGACGAGAGCCATGAGATGTTCCTCCTCTGGTCAAGCCCAGGTCCCAGATCCTGTTGTGCCTGTGAATAGGCTGCAGGGGGACGGTGAAGACCAGCAACATCTTTCCGGCCTGCCACCTTCCGTGTGGGACAAGGAGCCGGACGTGTGCCTTTCCTGAAACAGGCTCTGCCGAGGACGAGAGCCATGAGATGTTCCTCCTCTGGGCAATCCCGAGTCCCAGATCCTGTTTTGCCTCTGAATAGGCTGCAGGGGTCGGTGAAGACCAGCAACAGCTTTCAGGGCTGCCACCTTCCGTGTGGGAAGAGGAGCCGGACGTGTGCCTTCTCGGAAACAGGCTCTGCCGAGGACGAGAGCCATGAGATGTTCCTCCTCTGGGCAAGCCCGGGTCCCAGATCCTGTTGTAGCTGCGAATAGGCTGCAGGGGGACGGTGAAGACCAGCAACAGCTTTCAGGGCTGCCACCTTCCTTGTGGGACAAGGAGCCAGAAGTGTGCCTTTCAGAAAGAGGCTCTGCCGAGGACGAGAACCATGAGATGTTCCTCCTCTGGGCAAGCCCAGGTCCCAGATCCTGTTGTGCCTGTGAATAGGCTGCAGGGGGACGGTGAAGACCAGCAACAGCTTTCAGGGCTGCCACCTTCCGTGTGGGACAAGGAGCCGGACGTGTTCCTTTTCGGAAAGAGGCTCTGCCGAGGACGAGAGCCATGAGATGTTCCTCCTCTGGGCAAGCCCGGGTCCCAGATCCTGTTGTGCCTGTGAATAGGCTGCAGGGGGACGGTGAAGACCAGCAACAGCTTTCAGGGCTGCCACCTTCCGTGTGGGACAAGGAGCCGGACGTGTGCCTTTTCGGAAAGAGGCTCTACCGAGGACGAGAGCCATGAGATGTTCCTCCTCTGGGCAAGCCCAGGTCCCAGATCCTGTTGTGCCTGTGAATAGGCTGCAGGGGGACGGTGAAGACCAGCAACAGCTTTCCGGCCTGCCACCTTCCGTGTGGGACAAGGAGCCGGACAAGTGCCTTTGCAGAATCAGGCTCTGCCGAGGACGAGAGCCAGTAGATGTTCCTCCTCTGGGCAATCCCGAGTCCCAAATCCTGTTTTAACTGTGAATAGGCTGCAGGGGGACGGTGAAGACCAGCAACAGCTTTCAGGGCTGCCACCTTCCGTGTGGGAAGAGGAGCCGGACGTGTGCCTTCTCGGAAAGAGGCTCTGCCGAGGACGAGAGCCATTAGATGTTCCTCCTCTGGGGAAGCCCGGGTCCCAGATCCTGTTGTAGCTGTGAATAGGCTGCAGGGGGACGGTGAAGACCAGCAACAGCTTTCAGGGCTGCCACCTTCCGTGTGGGACAAGGAGCCAGACGTGTGCCTTTCGGAAAGAGGCTCTGCCGCGGACGAGAACCATGAGATGTTCCTCCTCTGGGCAAGCCCAGGTCCCAGATCCTGTTGTGCCTGTGAATAGGCTGCAGGGGGACGGTGAAGACCAGCAACAGCTTTCAGGGCTGCCACCTTCCGTGTGGGACAAGGAGCCGGACGTGTGCCTTTTCCGAAAGAGGCTCTGCCGAGGACGAGAGCCATGAGATGTTCCTCCTCTGGGCAAGCCCAGGTCCCAGATCCTCTTGTGCCTGTGAATAGGCTGCAGGGGGACGGTGAAGACCAGCAACAGCTTTCCGGACTGCCACCTTCCGTGTGGGACAAGGAGCCGGACGTGTGCCTTTCCTGAATCAGACTCTGCCGAGGACGAGAGCCAGTAGATGTTCCTCCTCTGGGCAATCCCGAGTCCCAAATCCTGTTTTAACTGTGAATAGGCTGCAGGGGGACGGTGAAGACCAGCAACAGCTTTCAGGGCTGCCACCTTCCGTGTGGGACGAGTCGGACGTGTGCCTTTTCGGAAAGAGGCTCTGCCGATCACGATAGCCATGAGATGTTCCTCCTCTGGGCAAGCCCAGGTCCCAGATCCTGTTGTGCCTGTGAATAGGCTGCAGGGGGACGGTGAAGACCAGCAACAGCTTTCAGGGCTGCCACCTTCCGTGTGGGACAAGGAGCCGGACGTGTTCCTTTTCGGAAAGAGGCTCTGCCGAGGACGAGAGCCATGAGATGTTCCTCCTCTGGGCAAGCCCGGGTCCCAGATCCTGTTGTGCCTGTGAATAGGCTGCAGGGGGACGGTGAAGACCAGCAACAGCTTTCAGGGCTGCCACCTTCCGTGTGGGACAAGGAGCCGGATGTGTGCCTTTCCGGAATCAGGCTCCGCCGAGGACGAGAGCCATGAGATGTTCCTCCTCTGGCCAAGCCAGCGTCGTGAATCCTGTTGTGATTGTGAATAGGCTGCAGGGGGACAGTGAAGACCAGCAACATCTTTGCGGCCTGCCACCTTCCGTGTGGGACAAGGAGCCGGACGTGTGCCTTTCCGGAAACAGGCTCCGCCGAGGACGAGAGCCATGAGATGTTCCTCCTGTGGGCAAGCCCAGGTCCCAGACCCTGTTGTGCCTGTGAATAGGCTGCAGGGGGACGGTGAAGACCAGCAACAGCTTTCAGGGCTGCCACCTTCCTTGTGGGACAAGGAGCCGGACGTGTGCCTTTTCGGAAAGAGACTCTGCCGAGGACGAGAGCCATGAGATGTTCTTCCTCTGGGCAAGCCCAGGTCCCAGATCCTCTTGTGCCTGAGAATAGGCTGAAGGGGGACGGTGAAGACCAGCAACATCTTTCCGGCCTGCCACCTTCCGTGTGGGACAAGGAGCCGGACGTGTGCCTTTCCTGAAACAGGCTCTGCCGAGGACGAGAGCCATGAGATGTTCCTCCTCTGGGCAATCCCGAGTCCCAGATCCTGTTTTGCCTCTGAATAGGCTGCAGGGGTCGGTGAAGACCAGCAACAGCTTTCAGGGCTGCCACCTTCCGTGTGGGAAGAGGAGCCGGACGTGTGCCTTCTCGGAAACAGGCTCTGCCGAGGACGAGAGCCATGAGATGTTCCTCCTCTGGGCAAGCCCGGGTCCCAGATCCTGTTGTAGCTGCGAATAGGCTGCAGGGGGACGGTGAAGACCAGCAACAGCTTTCAGGGCTGCCACCTTCCTTGTGGGACAAGGAGCCAGAAGTGTGCCTTTCAGAAAGAGGCTCTGCCGAGGACGAGAACCATGAGATGTTCCTCCTCTGGGCAAGCCCAGGTCCCAGATCCTGTTGTGCCTGTGAATAGGCTGCAGGGGGACGGTGAAGACCAGCAACAGCTTTCAGGGCTGCCACCTTCCGTGTGGGACAAGGAGCCGGACGTGTTCCTTTTCGGAAAGAGGCTCTGCCGAGGACGAGAGCCATGAGATGTTCCTCCTCTGGGCAAGCCCGGGTCCCAGATCCTGTTGTGCCTGTGAATAGGCTGCAGGGGGACGGTGAAGACCAGCAACAGCTTTCAGGGCTGCCACCTTCCGTGTGGGACAAGGAGCCGGACGTGTGCCTTTTCGGAAAGAGGCTCTACCGAGGACGAGAGCCATGAGATGTTCCTCCTCTGGGCAAGCCCAGGTCCCAGATCCTGTTGTGCCTGTGAATAGGCTGCAGGGGGACGGTGAAGACCAGCAACAGCTTTCCGGCCTGCCACCTTCCGTGTGGGACAAGGAGCCGGACAAGTGCCTTTGCAGAATCAGGCTCTGCCGAGGACGAGAGCCAGTAGATGTTCCTCCTCTGGGCAATCCCGAGTCCCAAATCCTGTTTTAACTGTGAATAGGCTGCAGGGGGACGGTGAAGACCAGCAACAGCTTTCAGGGCTGCCACCTTCCGTGTGGGAAGAGGAGCCGGACGTGTGCCTTCTCGGAAAGAGGCTCTGCCGAGGACGAGAGCCATTAGATGTTCCTCCTCTGGGGAAGCCCGGGTCCCAGATCCTGTTGTAGCTGTGAATAGGCTGCAGGGGGACGGTGAAGACCAGCAACAGCTTTCAGGGCTGCCACCTTCCGTGTGGGACAAGGAGCCAGACGTGTGCCTTTCGGAAAGAGGCTCTGCCGCGGACGAGAACCATGAGATGTTCCTCCTCTGGGCAAGCCCAGGTCCCAGATCCTGTTGTGCCTGTGAATAGGCTGCAGGGGGACGGTGAAGACCAGCAACAGCTTTCAGGGCTGCCACCTTCCGTGTGGGACAAGGAGCCGGACGTGTGCCTTTTCCGAAAGAGGCTCTGCCGAGGACGAGAGCCATGAGATGTTCCTCCTCTGGGCAAGCCCAGGTCCCAGATCCTCTTGTGCCTGTGAATAGGCTGCAGGGGGACGGTGAAGACCAGCAACAGCTTTCCGGACTGCCACCTTCCGTGTGGGACAAGGAGCCGGACGTGTGCCTTTCCTGAATCAGACTCTGCCGAGGACGAGAGCCAGTAGATGTTCCTCCTCTGGGCAATCCCGAGTCCCAAATCCTGTTTTAACTGTGAATAGGCTGCAGGGGGACGGTGAAGACCAGCAACAGCTTTCAGGGCTGCCACCTTCCGTGTGGGAAGAGGAGCCGGACGTGTGCCTTCTCGGAGAGAGGCTCTGCCAAGGACGAGAGCCATGAGATGTTCCTCCTCTGGGGAAGCCCGGGTCCCAGATCCTGTTGTAGCTGTGAATAGGCTGCAGGGGGACGGTGAAGACCAGCAACAGCTTTCAGGGCTGCCACCTTCCATGTGGGACAAGGAGCCAGACGTGTGCCTTTCGGAAAGAGGCTCTGCCGAGGACGAGAACCATGAGATGTTCCTCCTCTGGGCAAGCCCAGTTCCCAGATCCTGTTGTGCCTGTGAATAGGCTGCAGGGGGACGGTGAAGACCAGCAACAGCTTTCAGGGCTGCCACCTCCCGTGTGGGACAAGGAGCCGGACGTGTGCCTTTTCCGAAAGAGGCTCTGCCGAGGACGAGAGCCATGAGATGTTCCTCCTCTGGGCAAGCCCAGGTCCCAGATCCTCTTGTGCCTGTGAATAGGCTGCATGGGGACGGTGAAAACCAGCAACATCTTTTCGGCCTGCCACCTTCCGTGTGGGACAAGGAGCCGGACGTGTGCCTTTTCGGAAAGAGACTCTGCCGAGGACGAGAACCATGAGATGTTCCTCCTCTGGGCAAGCCCAGGTCCCAGATCCTGTTGTAGCTGTGAATAGGCTGCAGGGGGACGGTGAAGACCAGCAACAGCTTTCAGGGCTGCCACCTTCCGTGTTGGACGAGTCGGACGTGTGCCTTTTCGGAAAGAGGCTCTGCCGATCACGATAGCCATGAGATGTTCCTCCTCTGGGCAAGCCCAGGTCCCAGATCCTGTTGTGCCTGTGAATAGGCTGCAGGGGGACGGTGAAGACCAGCAACAGCTTTCAGGGCTGCCACCTTCCGTGTGGGACAAGGAGCCGGACGTGTTCCTTTTCGGAAAGAGGCTCTGCCGAGGACGAGAGCCATGAGATGTTCCTCCTCTGGGCAAGCCCGGGTCCCAGATCCTGTTGTGCCTGTGAATAGGCTGCAGGGGGACGGTGAAGACCAGCAACAGCTTTCAGGGCTGCCACCTTCCGTGTGGGACAAGGAGCCGGATGTGTGCCTTTCCGGAATCAGGCTCCGCCGAGGACGAGAGCCATGAGATGTTCCTCCTCTGGCCAAGCCAGCGTCGTGAATCCTGTTGTGATTGTGAATAGGCTGCAGGGGGACAGTGAAGACCAGCAACATCTTTGCGGCCTGCCACCTTCCGTGTGGGACAAGGAGCCGGACGTGTGCCTTTCCGGAAACAGGCTCCGCCGAGGACGAGAGCCATGAGATGTTCCTCCTGTGGGCAAGCCCAGGTCCCAGAACCTGTTGTGCCTGTGAATAGGCTGCAGGGGGACGGTGAAGACCAGCAACAGCTTTCAGGGCTGCCACCTTCCTTGTGGGACAAGGAGCCGGACGTGTGCCTTTTCGGAAAGAGACTCTGCCGAGGACGAGAGCCATGAGATGTTCTTCCTCTGGGCAAGCCCAGGTCCCAGATCCTCTTGTGCCTGAGAATAGGCTGAAGGGGGACGGTGAAGACCAGCAACATCTTTCCGGCCTGCCACCTTCCGTGTGGGACAAGGAGCCGGACGTGTGCCTTTTCGGAAACAGGCTCTGCCGAGGACGAGAGCCATGAGATGTTCCTCCTCTGGGCAAGCCCAGGTCCCAGATCCTGTTTTGCCTGTGAATAGGCTGCAGGGGGACGGTGAAGACCAGCAACAGCTTTCAGGACTGCCACCTTCCGTGTGGGACAAGGAGCCGGACGAGTGCCTTTTCCGAAAGAGGCTCTGCCGAGGACGAGAGCCATGAGATGTTCCTCCTCTGGGCAAGCCCGGGTCCCAGATCCTGTTGTGCCTGTGAATAGGCTGCAGGGGGACGGTGAAGACCAGCAACAGCTTTCAGGGCTGCCACCTTCCGTGTGGGACAAGGAGCCGGACGTGTGCCTTTTCGGAAAGAGGCTCTGCCGAGGACGAGAGCCATGAGATGTTCCTCCTCTGGGCAAGCCCAGGTCCCAGATCCTGTTGTGCCTGTGAATAGGCTGCAGGGGGACGGTGAAGACCAGCAACATCTTTCCGGCCTGCCACCTTCCGTGTGGGACAAGGAGCCGGACGTGTGCCTTTCCTGAAACAGGCTCTGCCGAGGACGAGAGCCAGTAGATGTTCCTCCTCTGGGCAATCCCGAGTCCCAAATCCTGTTTTAACTGTGAATAGGCTGCAGGGGGACGGTGAAGACCAGCAACAGCTTTCAGGGCTGCCACCTTCCGTGTGGGAAGAGGAGCCGGACGTGTGCCTTCTCGGAGAGAGGCTCTGCCAAGGACGAGAGCCATGAGATGTTCCTCCTCTGGGGAAGCCCGGGTCCCAGATCCTGTTGTAGCTGTGAATAGGCTGCAGGGGGACGGTGAAGACCAGCAACAGCTTTCAGGGCTGCCACCTTCCATGTGGGACAAGGAGCCAGACGTGTGCCTTTCGGAAAGAGGCTCTGCCGAGGACGAGAACCATGAGATGTTCCTCCTCTGGGCAAGCCCAGGTCCCAGATCCTGTTGTGCCTGTGAATAGGCTGCAGGGGGACGGTGAAGACCAGCAACAGCTTTCAGGGCTGCCACCTCCCGTGTGGGACAAGGAGCCGGACGTGTGCCTTTTCCGAAAGAGGCTCTGCCGAGGACGAGAACCATGAGATGTTCCTCCTCTGGGCAAGCCCAGGTCCCAGATCCTCTTGTGCCTGTGAATAGGCTGCATGGGGACGGTGAAAACCAGCAACATCTTTTCGGCCTGCCACCTTCCGTGTGGGACAAGGAGCCGGACGTGTGCCTTTTCGGAAAGAGACTCTGCCGAGGACGAGAACCATGAGATGTTCCTCCTCTGGGCAAGCCCAGGTCCCAGATCCTGTTGTAGCTGTGAATAGGCTGCAGGGGGACGGTGAAGACCAGCAACAGCTTTCAGGGCTGCCACCTTCCGTGTGGGACGAGTCGGACGTGTGCCTTTTCGGAAAGAGGCTCTGCCGATCACGATAGCCATGAGATGTTCCTCCTCTGGGCAAGCCCAGGTCCCAGATCCTGTTGTGCCTGTGAATAGGCTGCAGGGGGACGGTGAAGACCAGCAACAGCTTTCAGGGCTGCCACCTTCCGTGTGGGACAAGGAGCCGGACGTGTTCCTTTTCGGAAAGAGGCTCTGCCGAGGACGAGAGCCATGAGATGTTCCTCCTCTGGGCAAGCCCGGGTCCCAGATCCTGTTGTGCCTGTGAATAGGCTGCAGGGGGACGGTGAAGACCAGCAACAGCTTTCAGGGCTGCCACCTTCCGTGTGGGACAAGGAGCCGGATGTGTGCCTTTCCGGAATCAGGCTCCGCCGAGGACGAGAGCCATGAGATGTTCCTCCTCTGGCCAAGCCAGCGTCGTGAATCCTGTTGTGATTGTGAATAGGCTGCAGGGGGACAGTGAAGACCAGCAACATCTTTGCGGCCTGCCACCTTCCGTGTGGGACAAGGAGCCGGACGTGTGCCTTTCCGGAAACAGGCTCCGCCGAGGACGAGAGCCATGAGATGTTCCTCCTGTGGGCAAGCCCAGGTCCCAGACCCTGTTGTGCCTGTGAATAGGCTGCAGGGGGACGGTGAAGACCAGCAACAGCTTTCAGGGCTGCCACCTTCCTTGTGGGACAAGGAGCCGGACGTGTGCCTTTTCGGAAAGAGACTCTGCCGAGGACGAGAGCCATGAGATGTTCTTCCTCTGGGCAAGCCCAGGTCCCAGATCCTCTTGTGCCTGAGAATAGGCTGAAGGGGGACGGTGAAGACCAGCAACATCTTTCCGGCCTGCCACCTTCCGTGTGGGACAAGGAGCCGGACGTGTGCCTTTTCGGAAACAGGCTCTGCCGAGGACGAGAGCCATGAGATGTTCCTCCTCTGGGCAAGCCCAGGTCCCAGATCCTGTTTTGCCTGTGAATAGGCTGCAGGGGGACGGTGAAGACCAGCAACAGCTTTCAGGACTGCCACCTTCCGTGTGGGACAAGGAGCCGGACGAGTGCCTTTTCCGAAAGAGGCTCTGCCGAGGACGAGAGCCATGGGATGTTCCTCCTCTGGGCAAGCCCGGGTCCCAGATCCTGTTGTGCCTGTGAATAGGCTGCAGGGGGACGGTGAAGACCAGCAACAGCTTTCAGGGCTGCCACCTTCCGTGTGGGACAAGGAGCCGGACGTGTGCCTTTTCGGAAAGAGGCTCTGCCGAGGACGAGAGCCATGAGATGTTCCTCCTCTGGGCAAGCCCAGGTCCCAGATCCTGTTGTGCCTGTGAATAGGCTGCAGGGGGACGGTGAAGACCAGCAACATCTTTCCGGCCTGCCACCTTCCGTGTGGGACAAGGAGCCGGACGTGTGCCTTTCCTGAAACAGGCTCTGCCGAGGACGAGAGCCAGTAGATGTTCCTCCTCTGGGCAATCCCGAGTCCCAGATCCTGTTTTGCCTCTGAATAGGCTGCAGGGGTCGGTGAAGACCAGCAACAGCTTTCAGGACTGCCACCTTCCGTGTGGGAAGAGGAGCCGGACGTGTGCCTTCTCGGAAACAGGCTCTGCCGAGGACGAGAGCCATGAGATGTTCCTCCTCTGGGCAAGCCCGGGTCCCAGATCCTGTTGTAGCTGCGAATAGGCTGCAGGGGGACGGTGAAGACCAGCAACAGCTTTCAGGGCTGCCACCTTCCTTGTGGGACAAGGAGCCAGAAGTGTGCCTTTCAGAAAGAGGCTCTGCCGAGGACGAGAGCCATGAGATGTTCCTCCTCTGGGCAAGCCCAGGTCCCAGATCCTGTTGTGCCTGTGAATAGGCTGCAGGGGGACGGTGAAGACCAGCAACAGCTTTCAGGGCTGCCACCTTCCGTGTGGGACAAGGAGCCGGACGTGTTCCTTTTCGGAAAGAGGCTCTGCCGAGGACGAGAGCCATGAGATGTTCCTCCTCTGGGCAAGCCCGGGTCCCAGATCCTGTTGTGCCTGTGAATAGGCTGCAGGGGGACGGTGAAGACCAGCAACAGCTTTCAGGGCTGCCACCTTCCGTGTGGGACAAGGAGCCGGACGTGTGCCTTTTCGGAAAGAGGCTCTACCGAGGACGAGAGCCATGAGATGTTCCTCCTCTGGGCAAGCCCAGGTCCCAGATCCTGTTGTGCCTGTGAATAGGCTGCAGGGGGACGGTGAAGACCAGCAACAGCTTTCCGGCCTGCCACCTTCCGTGTGGGACAAGGAGCCGGACAAGTGCCTTTGCAGAATCAGGCTCTGCCGAGGACGAGAGCCAGTAGATGTTCCTCCTCTGGGCAATCCCGAGTCCCAAATCCTGTTTTAACTGTGAATAGGCTGCAGGGGGACGGTGAAGACCAGCAACAGCTTTCAGGGCTGCCACCTTCCGTGTGGGAAGAGGAGCCGGACGTGTGCCTTCTCGGAAACAGGCTCTGCCGAGGACGAGAGCCATGAGATGTTCCTCCTCTGGGGAAGCCCGGGTCCCAGATCCTGTTGTAGCTGTGAATAGGCTGCAGGGGGACGGTGAAGACCAGCAACAGCTTTCAGGGCTGCCACCTTCCGTGTGGGACAAGGAGCCAGACGTGTGCCTTTCGGAAAGAGGCTCTGCCGCGGACGAGAACCATGAGATGTTCCTCCTCTGGGCAAGCCCAGGTCCCAGATCCTGTTGTGCCTGTGAATAGGCTGCAGGGGGACGGTGAAGACCAGCAACAGCTTTCAGGGCTGCCACCTTCCGTGTGGGACAAGGAGCCGGACGTGTGCCTTTTCCGAAAGAGGCTCTGCCGAGGACGAGAGCCATGAGATGTTCCTCCTCTGGGCAAGCCCAGGTCCCAGATCCTCTTGTGCCTGTGAATAGGCTGCAGGGGGACGGTGAAGACCAGCAACAGCTTTCCGGCCTGCCACCTTCCGTGTGGGACAAGGAGCCGGACGTGTGCCTTTCCTGAATCAGGCTCTGCCGAGGACGAGAGCCAGTAGATGTTCCTCCTCTGGGCAATCCCGAGTCCCAAATCCTGTTTTAACTGTGAATAGGCTGCAGGGGGACGGTGAAGACCAGCAACAGCTTTCAGGGCTGCCACCTTCCGTGTGGGAAGAGGAGCCGGACGTGTGCCTTCTCGGAGAGAGGCTCTGCCAAGGACGAGAGCCATGAGATGTTCCTCCTCTGGGGAAGCCCGGGTCCCAGATCCTGTTGTAGCTGTGAATAGGCTGCAGGGGGACGGTGAAGACCAGCAACAGCTTTCAGGGCTGCCACCTTCCATGTGGGACAAGGAGCCAGACGTGTGCCTTTCGGAAAGAGGCTCTGCCGAGGACGAGAACCATGAGATGTTCCTCCTCTGGGCAAGCCCAGGTCCCAGATCCTGTTGTGCCTGTGAATAGGCTGCAGGGGGACGGTGAAGACCAGCAACAGCTTTCAGGGCTGCCACCTCCCGTGTGGGACAAGGAGCCGGACGTGTGCCTTTTCCGAAAGAGGCTCTGCCGAGGACGAGAGCCATGAGATGTTCCTCCTCTGGGCAAGCCCAGGTCCCAGATCCTCTTGTGCCTGTGAATAGGCTGCATGGGGACGGTGAAAACCAGCAACATCTTTTCGGCCTGCCACCTTCCGTGTGGGACAAGGAGCCGGACGTGTGCCTTTTCGGAAAGAGACTCTGCCGAGGACGAGAACCATGAGATGTTCCTCCTCTGGGCAAGCCCAGGTCCCAGATCCTGTTGTAGCTGTGAATAGGCTGCAGGGGGACGGTGAAGACCAGCAACAGCTTTCAGGGCTGCCACCTTCCGTGTGGGACGAGTCGGACGTGTGCCTTTTCGGAAAGAGGCTCTGCCGATCACGATAGCCATGAGATGTTCCTCCTCTGGGCAAGCCCAGGTCCCAGATCCTGTTGTGCCTGTGAATAGGCTGCAGGGGGACGGTGAAGACCAGCAACAGCTTTCAGGGCTGCCACCTTCCGTGTGGGACAAGGAGCCGGACGTGTGCCTTTTCGGAAAGAGGCTCTGCCGATGACGAGAGCCATGAGATGTTCCTCCTCTGGGCAAGCCCGGGTCCCAGATCCTGTTGTGCCTGTGAATAGGCTGCAGGGGGACGGTGAAGACCAGCAACAGCTTTCAGGGCTGCCACCTTCCGTGTGGGACAAGGAGCCGGATGTGTGCCTTTCCGGAATCAGGCTCCGCCGAGGACGAGAGCCATGAGATGTTCCTCCTCTGGCCAAGCCAGCGTCGTGAATCCTGTTGTGATTGTGAATAGGCTGCAGGGGGACAGTGAAGACCAGCAACATCTTTGCGGCCTGCCACCTTCCGTGTGGGACAAGGAGCCGGACGTGTGCCTTTCCGGAAACAGGCTCCGCCGAGGACGAGAGCCATGAGATGTTCCTCCTGTGGGCAAGCCCAGGTCCCAGACCCTGTTGTGCCTGTGAATAGGCTGCAGGGGGACGGTGAAGACCAGCAACAGCTTTCAGGGCTGCCACCTTCCTTGTGGGACAAGGAGCCGGACGTGTGCCTTTTCGGAAAGAGACTCTGCCGAGGACGAGAGCCATGAGATGTTCTTCCTCTGGGCAAGCCCAGGTCCCAGATCCTCTTGTGCCTGAGAATAGGCTGAAGGGGGACGGTGAAGACCAGCAACATCTTTCCGGCCTGCCACCTTCCGTGTGGGACAAGGAGCCGGACGTGTGCCTTCTCGGAAACAGGCTCTGCCGCGGACGAGAACCATGAGATGTTCCTCCTCTGGGCAAGCCCAGGTCCCAGATCCTGTTGTGCCTGTGAATAGGCTGCAGGGGGACGGTGAAGACCAGCAACAGCTTTCAGGGCTGCCACCTTCCGTGTGGGACAAGGAGCCGGACGAGTGCCTTTTCCGAAAGAGGCTCTGCCGAGGACGAGAGCCATGAGATGTTCCTCCTCTGGGCAAGCCCGGGTCCCAGATCCTGTTGTGCCTGTGAATAGGCTGCAGGGGGACGGTGAAGACCAGCAACAGCTTTCAGGGCTGCCACCTTCCGTGTGGGACAAGGAGCCGGACGTGTGCCTTTTCGGAAAGAGGCTCTGCCGAGGACGAGAGCCATGAGATGTTCCTCCTCTGGGCAAGCCCAGGTCCCAGATCCTGTTGTGCCTGTGAATAGGCTGCAGGGGGACGGTGAAGACCAGCAACATCTTTCCGGCCTGCCACCTTCCGTGTGGGACAAGGAGCCGGACGTGTGCCTTTCCTGAAACAGGCTCTGCCGAGGACGAGAGCCAGTAGATGTTCCTCCTCTGGGCAATCCCGAGTCCCAGATCCTGTTTTGCCTCTGAATAGGCTGCAGGGGTCGGTGAAGACCAGCAACAGCTTTCAGGACTGCCACCTTCCGTGTGGGAAGAGGAGCCGGACGTGTGCCTTCTCGGAAACAGGCTCTGCCGAGGACGAGAGCCATGAGATGTTCCTCCTCTGGGCAAGCCCGGGTCCCAGATCCTGTTGTAGCTGCGAATAGGCTGCAGGGGGACGGTGAAGACCAGCAACAGCTTTCAGGGCTGCCACCTTCCTTGTGGGACAAGGAGCCAGAAGTGTGCCTTTCAGAAAGAGGCTCTGCCGAGGACGAGAACCATGAGATGTTCCTCCTCTGGGCAAGCCCAGGTCCCAGATCCTGTTGTGCCTGTGAATAGGCTGCAGGGGGACGGTGAAGACCAGCAACAGCTTTCAGGGCTGCCACCTTCCGTGTGGGACAAGGAGCCGGACGTGTTCCTTTTCGGAAAGAGGCTCTGCCGAGGACGAGAGCCATGAGATGTTCCTCCTCTGGGCAAGCCCGGGTCCCAGATCCTGTTGTGCCTGTGAATAGGCTGCAGGGGGACGGTGAAGACCAGCAACAGCTTTCAGGGCTGCCACCTTCCGTGTGGGACAAGGAGCCGGACGTGTGCCTTTTCGGAAAGAGGCTCTACCGAGGACGAGAGCCATGAGATGTTCCTCCTCTGGGCAAGCCCAGGTCCCAGATCCTGTTGTGCCTGTGAATAGGCTGCAGGGGGACGGTGAAGAACAGCAACAGCTTTCCGGCCTGCCACCTTCCGTGTGGGACAAGGAGCCGGACAAGTGCCTTTGCAGAATCAGGCTCTGCCGAGGACGAGAGCCATGAGATGTTCCTCCTCTGGGCAATCCCGAGTCCCAAATCCTGTTTTAACTGTGAATAGGCTGCAGGGGGACGGTGAAGACCAGCAACAGCTTTCAGGGCTGCCACCTTCCGTGTGGGAAGAGGAGCCGGACGTGTGCCTTCTCGGAAACAGGCTCTGCCGAGGACGAGAGCCATGAGATGTTCCTCCTCTGGGGAAGCCCGGGTCCCAGATCCTGTTGTAGCTGTGAATAGGCTGCAGGGGGACGGTGAAGACCAGCAACATCTTTCCGGCCTGCCACCTTCCGTGTGGGACAAGGAGCCGGACGTGTGCCTTCTCGGAAACAGGCTCTGCCGCGGACGAGAACCATGAGATGTTCCTCCTCTGGGCAAGCCCAGGTCCCAGATCCTGTTGTGCCTGTGAATAGGCTGCAGGGGGACGGTGAAGACCAGCAACAGCTTTCAGGGCTGCCACCTTCCGTGTGGGACAAGGAGCCGGACGTGTGCCTTTTCCGAAAGAGGCTCTGCCGAGGACGAGAGCCATGAGATGTTCCTCCTCTGGGCAAGCCCAGGTCCCAGATCCTCTTGTGCCTGTGAATAGGCTGCATGGGGACGGTGAAAACCAGCAACAGCTTTCAGGGCTGCCACCTTCCGTGTGGGAAGAGGAGCCGGACGTGTGCCTTCTCGGAAACAGGCTCTGCCGAGGACGAGAACCATGAGATGTTCCTCTTCTGGGCAAGCCCATGTCCCAGATCCTGTTGTAGCTGTGAATAGGCTGCAGGGGGACGGTGAAGACCAGCAACAGCTTTCAGGGCTGCCACCTTCCGTGTGGGACGAGTCGGACGTGTGCCTTTTCGGAAAGAGGCTCTGCCAAGGACGATAGCCATGAGATGTTCCTCCTCTGGGCAAGCCCAGGTCCCAGATCCTGTTGTGCCTGTGAATAGGCTGCAGGGGGACGGTGAAGACCAGCAACAGCTTTCAGGGCTGCCACCTTCCGTGTGGGACAAGGAGCCGGACGTGTGCCTTTTCGGAAAGAGGCTCTGCCGAGGACGAGAGCCATTAGATGTTCCTCCTCTGGGCAAGCCCGGGTCCCAGATCCTGTTGTGCCTGTGAATAGGCTGCATGGGGACGGTGAAAACCAGCAACACCTTCCCGGCCTGCCACCTTCCGTGTGGGACAAGGAGCCGGACGAGTGCCTTTTCGGAAACAGGCTCTGCCGAGGACGAGAGCCATGAGATGTTCCTCCTCTGGGCAAGCGCGTGTCCCATATCCTGTTGTACCTGTGAATAGGCTGCAGGGGGACGGTGAAGACCAGCAACAGCTTTCAGGGCTGCCACCTTCCGTGTGGGACAAGGAGCCGGATGTGTGCCTTTCCGGAATCAGGCTCCGCCGAGGACGAGAGCCATGAGATGTTCCTCCTCTGGCCAAGCCAGCGTCGTGAATCCTGTTGTGATTGTGAATAGGCTGCAGGGGGACAGTGAAGACCAGCAACATCTTTGCGGCCTGTCACCTTCCCTGTGGGACAAGGAGCCGGACGTGTGCCTTTCCGGAATAAGGCTCCGCCGAGGACGAGAGCCATGAGATGTTCCTCCTCTGGGCAAGCCCAGGTCCCAGACCTTGTTGTGCCTGTGAATAGGCTGCAGGGGGACGGTGAAGACCAGCAACAGCTTTCCGGCCTGCCACCTTCCGTGTGGGACAAGGAGCCGGATGTGTGCCTTTCCTGAATCAGGCTCTGCCGAGGACGAGAGCCATGAGATGTTCCTCCTCTGGGCAAGCCCGGGTCCCAGATCCTGTTGTACCTGTGAATAGGCTGCAGGGGGACGGTGAAGACCAGCAACAGCTTTCCGGCCTGCCACCTTCCGTGTGGGACAAGGAGCCGGACGTGTGCCTTTTCGGAAAGAGGCTCTGCCGAGGACGAGAGCCATGAGATGTTCCTCCTCTGGGCAAGGCCAGGTCCCAGATCCTGTTGTGCCTGTGAATAGGCTGCAGTGGGACGGTGAAGCCCAGCAACAGCTTTCAGGGCTGCCACCTTCCGTGTGGGACAAGGAGCCAGACGTGTGCCTTTTCGGAAAGAGGCTCTGCCGAGGACGAGAGCCATGAGATGTTCCTCCTCTGGGCAAGCCCGGGTCCCAGATCCTGTTGTGCCTGTGAATAGGCTGCAGGGGGACGGTGAAGACCAGCAACATCTTTCCGGCCTCCCACCTTCCGTGTGGGACAAGGAGCCGGACGTGTGCCTTTCCTGAAACAGGCTCTGCCGAGGACGAGAGCCATGAGATGTTCTTCCTCTGGGCAAGCCCAGGTCCCAGATCCTCTTGTGCCTGAGAATAGGCTGAAGGGGGACGGTGAAGACCAGCAACATCTTTCCGGCCTGCCACCTTCCGTGTGGGACAAGGAGCCGGACGTGTGCCTTTCCTGAATCAGGCTCTGCCGAGGACGAGAGCCATGAGATGTTCCTCCTCTGGGCAAGCCCAGGTCCCAGATCCTGTTTTGCCTGTGAATAGGCTGCAGGGGGACGGTGAAGACCAGCAACAGCTTTCAGGACTGCCACCTTCCGTGTGGGACAAGGAGCCGGACGAGTGCCTTCACGGAAACAGGCTCTGCCGAGGACGAGAGCCATTAGATGTTCCTCCTCTGGGCAAGCCCGGGTCCCAGATCCTGTTGTGCCTGTGAATAGGCTGAAGGGGGACGGTGAAAACCAGCAACACCTTCCCGGCCTGCCACCTTCCGTGTGGGACAAGGAGCCGGACGAGTGCCTTTTCGGAAACAGGCTCTGCCGAGGACGAGAGCCATGAGATGTTCCTCCTCTGGGCAAGCGCGTGTCCCATATCCTGTTGTACCTGTGAATAGGCTGCAGGGGGACGGTGAAGACCAGCAACAGCTTTCAGGGCTGCCACCTTCCGTGTGGGACAAGGAGCCGGATGTGTGCCTTTCCGGAATCAGGCTCCGCCGAGGACGAGAGCCATGAGATGTTCCTCCTCTGGCCAAGCCAGCGTCGTGAATCCTGTTGTGATTGTGAATAGGCTGCAGGGGGACAGTGAAGACCAGCAACATCTTTGCGGCCTGTCACCTTCCCTGTGGGACAAGGAGCCGGACGTGTGCCTTTCCGGAATAAGGCTCCGCCGAGGACGAGAGCCATGAGATGTTCCTCCTCTGGGCAAGCCCAGGTCCCAGACCTTGTTGTGCCTGTGAATAGGCTGCAGGGGGACGGTGAAGACCAGCAACAGCTTTCCGGCCTGCCACCTTCCGTGTGGGACAAGGAGCCGGATGTGTGCCTTTCCTGAATCAGGCTCTGCCGAGGACGAGAGCCATGAGATGTTCCTCCTCTGGGCAAGCCCGGGTCCCAGATCCTGTTGTACCTGTGAATAGGCTGCAGGGGGACGGTGAAGACCAGCAACAGCTTTCCGGCCTGCCACCTTCCGTGTGGGACAAGGAGCCGGACGTGTGCCTTTTCGGAAAGAGGCTCTGCCGAGGACGAGAGCCATGAGATGTTCCTCCTCTGGGCAAGGCCAGGTCCCAGATCCTGTTGTGCCTGTGAATAGGCTGCAGTGGGACGGTGAAGCCCAGCAACAGCTTTCAGGGCTGCCACCTTCCGTGTGGGACAAGGAGCCAGACGTGTGCCTTTTCGGAAAGAGGCTCTGCCGAGGACGAGAGCCATGAGATGTTCCTCCTCTGGGCAAGCCCGGGTCCCAGATCCTGTTGTGCCTGTGAATAGGCTGCAGGGGGACGGTGAAGACCAGCAACATCTTTCCGGCCTCCCACCTTCCGTGTGGGACAAGGAGCCGGACGTGTGCCTTTCCTGAAACAGGCTCTGCCGAGGACGAGAGCCATGAGATGTTCTTCCTCTGGGCAAGCCCAGGTCCCAGATCCTCTTGTGCCTGAGAATAGGCTGAAGGGGGACGGTGAAGACCAGCAACATCTTTCCGGCCTGCCACCTTCCGTGTGGGACAAGGAGCCGGACGTGTGCCTTTCCTGAATCAGGCTCTGCCGAGGACGAGAGCCATGAGATGTTCCTCCTCTGGGCAAGCCCAGGTCCCAGATCCTGTTTTGCCTGTGAATAGGCTGCAGGGGGACGGTGAAGACCAGCAACAGCTTTCAGGACTGCCACCTTCCGTGTGGGACAAGGAGCCGGACGAGTGCCTTTTCCGAAAGAGGCTCTGCCGAGGACGAGAGCCATGAGATGTTCCTCCTCTGGGCAAGCCCGGGTCCCAGATCCTGTTGTGCCTGTGAATAGGCTGCAGGGGGACGGTGAAGACCAGCAACAGCTTTCAGGGCTGCCACCTTCCGTGTGGGAAGAGGAGCCGGACGTGTGCCTTCTCGGAAAGAGGCTCCGCCGAGGACGAGAGCCATGAGATGTTCCTCCTCTGGGGAAGCCCGGGTCCCAGATCCTGTTGTAGCTGTGAATAGGCTGCAGGGGGACGGTGAAGACCAGCAACAGCTTTCAGGGCTGCCACCTTCCGTGTGGGACAAGGAGCCAGACGTGTGCCTTTCGGAAAGAGGCTCTGCCGCGGACGAGAACCATGAGATGTTCCTCCTCTGGGCAAGCCCAGGTCCCAGATCCTGTTGTGCCTGTGAATAGGCTGCAGGGGGACGGTGAAGACCAGCAACAGCTTTCAGGGCTGCCACCTTCCGTGTGGGACAAGGAGCCGGACGTGTGCCTTTTCCGAAAGAGGCTCTGCCGAGGACGAGAGCCATGAGATGTTCCTCCTCTGGGCAAGCCCAGGTCCCAGATCCTCTTGTGCCTGTGAATAGGCTGCAGGGGGACGGTGAAGACCAGCAACAGCTTTCCGGCCTGCCACCTTCCGTGTGGGACAAGGAGCCGGACGTGTGCCTTTCCTGAAACAGGCTCTGCCGAGGACGAGAGCCAGTAGATGTTCCTCCTCTGGGCAATCCCGAGTCCCAAATCCTGTTTTAACTGTGAATAGGCTGCAGGGGGACGGTGAAGACCAGCAACAGCTTTCAGGGCTGCCACCTTCCGTGTGGGAAGAGGAGCCGGACGTGTGCCTTCTCGGAAAGAGGCTCTGCCAAGGACGAGAGCAATGAGATGTTCCTCCTCTGGGGAAGCCCGGGTCCCAGATCCTGTTGTAGCTGTGAATAGGCTGCAGGGGGACGGTGAAGACCAGCAACAGCTTTCAGGGCTGCCACCTTCCGTGTGGGACAAGGAGCCGGATGTGTGCCTTTCGGAAAGAGGCTCTGCCGAGGACGAGAACCATGAGATGTTCCTCCTCTGGGCAAGCCCAGGTCCCAGATCCTCTTGTGCCTGTGAATAGGCTGCAGGGGGACGGTGAAGACCAGCAACAGCTTTCAGGACTGCCACCTTCCGTGTGGGACAAGGAGCCGGACGTGTGCCTTTTCGGAAAGAGGCTCTGCCGAGGACGAGAGCCATGAGATGTTCCTCCTCTGGGCAATCCCGAGTCCCAGATCCTGTTGTGCCTGTGAATAGGCTGCAGGGGTCGGTGAAGACCAGCAACAGCTTTCAGGACTGCCACCTTCCGTGTGGGAAGAGGAGCCGGACGTGTGCCTTCTCGGAAACAGGCTCTGCCGAGGACGAGAGCCATGAGATGTTCCTCCTCTGGGCAAGCCCGGGTCCCAGATCCTGTTGTAGCTGCGAATAGGCTGCAGGGGGACGGTGAAGACCAGCAACAGCTTTCAGGGCTGCCACCTTCCTTGTGGGACAAGGAGCCAGAAGTGTGCCTTTCAGAAAGAGGCTCTGCCGAGGACGAGAACCATGAGATGTTCCTCCTCTGGGCAAGCCCAGGTCCCAGATCCTGTTGTGCCTGTGAATAGGCTGCAGGGGGACGGTGAAGACCAGCAACAGCTTTCAGGGCTGCCACCTTCCGTGTGGGACAAGGAGCCGGACGTGTTCCTTTTCGGAAAGAGGCTCTGCCGAGGACGAGAGCCATGAGATGTTCCTCCTCTGGGCAAGCCCGGGTCCCAGATCCTGTTGTGCCTGTGAATAGGCTGCAGGGGGACGGTGAAGACCAGCAACAGCTTTCAGGGCTGCCACCTTCCGTGTGGGACAAGGAGCCGGACGTGTGCCTTTTCGGAAAGAGGCTCTACCGAGGACGAGAGCCATGAGATGTTCCTCCTCTGGGCAAGCCCAGGTCCCAGATCCTGTTGTGCCTGTGAATAGGCTGCAGGGGGACGGTGAAGACCAGCAACAGCTTTCCGGCCTGCCACCTTCCGTGTGGGACAAGGAGCCGGACAAGTGCCTTTGCAGAATCAGGCTCTGCCGAGGACGAGAGCCAGTAGATGTTCCTCCTCTGGGCAATCCCGAGTCCCAAATCCTGTTTTAGCTGTGAATAGGCTGCAGGGGGACGGTGAAGACCAGCAACAGCTTTCAGGGCTGCCACCTTCCGTGTGGGAAGAGGAGCCGGACGTGTGCCTTCTCGGAAAGAGGCTCTGCCGAGGACGAGAGCCATGAGATGTTCCTCCTCTGGGGAAGCCCGGGTCCCAGATCCTGTTGTAGCTGTGAATAGGCTGCAGGGGGACGGTGAAGACCAGCAACAGCTTTCAGGGCTGCCACCTTCCGTGTGGGACAAGGAGCCAGACGTGTGCCTTTCGGAAAGAGGCTCTGCCGCGGACGAGAACCATGAGATGTTCCTCCTCTGGGCAAGCCCAGGTCCCAGATCCTCTTGTGCCTGTGAATAGGCTGCATGGGGACGGTGAAAACCAGCAACAGCTTTCAGGGCTGCCACCTTCCGTGTGGGAAGAGGAGCCGGACGTGTGCCTTCTCGGAAACAGGCTCTGCCGAGGACGAGAGCCATGAGATGTTCCTCCTCTGGGCAAGCCCGGGTCCCAGATCCTGTTGTGCCTGTGAATAGGCTGCATGGGGACGGTGAAAACCAGCAACACCTTCCCGGCCTGCCACCTTCCGTGTGGGACAAGGAGCCGGACGAGTGCCTTTTCGGAAACAGGCTCTGCCGAGGACGAGAGCCATGAGATGTTCCTCCTCTGGGCAAGCGCGTGTCCCATATCCTGTTGTACCTGTGAATAGGCTGCAGGGGGACGGTGAAGACCAGCAACAGCTTTCAGGGCTGCCACCTTCCGTGTGGGACAAGGAGCCGGATGTGTGCCTTTCCGGAATCAGGCTCCGCCGAGGACGAGAGCCATGAGATGTTCCTCCTCTGGCCAAGCCAGCGTCGTGAATCCTGTTGTGATTGTGAATAGGCTGCAGGGGGACAGTGAAGACCAGCAACATCTTTGCGGCCTGTCACCTTCCCTGTGGGACAAGGAGCCGGACGTGTGCCTTTCCGGAATAAGGCTCCGCCGAGGACGAGAGCCATGAGATGTTCCTCCTGTGGGCAAGCCCAGGTCCCAGACCTTGTTGTGCCTGTGAATAGGCTGCAGGGGGACGGTGAAGACCAGCAACAGCTTTCCGGCCTGCCACCTTCCGTGTGGGACAAGGAGCCGGATGTGTGCCTTTCCTGAATCAGGCTCTGCCGAGGACGAGAGCCATGAGATGTTCCTCCTCTGGGCAAGCCCGGGTCCCAGATCCTGTTGTACCTGTGAATAGGCTGCAGGGGGACGGTGAAGACCAGCAACAGCTTTCCGGCCTGCCACCTTCCGTGTGGGACAAGGAGCCGGACGTGTGCCTTTTCGGAAAGAGGCTCTGCCGAGGACGAGAGCCATGAGATGTTCCTCCTCTGGGCAAGGCCAGGTCCCAGATCCTGTTGTGCCTGTGAATAGGCTGCAGTGGGACGGTGAAGCCCAGCAACAGCTTTCAGGGCTGCCACCTTCCGTGTGGGACAAGGAGCCAGACGTGTGCCTTTTCGGAAAGAGGCTCTGCCGAGGACGAGAACCATGAGATGTTCCTCCTCTGGGCAAGCCCAGGTCCCAGATCCTCTTGTGCCTGAGAATAGGCTGAAGGGGGACGGTGAAGACCAGCAACATCTTTCCGGCCTGCCACCTTCCGTGTGGGACAAGGAGCCGGACGTGTGCCTTTCCTGAATCAGGCTCTGCCGAGGACGAGAGCCATGAGATGTTCCTCCTCTGGGCAAGCCCAGGTCCCAGATCCTGTTTTGCCTGTGAATAGGCTGCAGGGGGACGGTGAAGACCAGCAACAGCTTTCAGGACTGCCACCTTCCGTGTGGGACAAGGAGCCGGACGAGTGCCTTTTCCGAAAGAGGCTCTGCCGAGGACGAGAGCCATGAGATGTTCCTCCTCTGGGCAAGCCCGGGTCCCAGATCCTGTTGTGCCTGTGAATAGGCTGCAGGGGGACGGTGAAGACCAGCAACAGCTTTCAGGGCTGCCACCTTCCGTGTGGGACAAGGAGCCGGACGTGTGCCTTTTCGGAAAGAGGCTCTGCCGAGGACGAGCCATGAGATGTTCCTCCTCTGGGCAAGCCCAGGTCCCAGATCCTGTTGTGCCTGTGAATAGGCTGCAGGGGGACGGTGAAGACCAGCAACATCTTTCTGGCCTGCCACCTTCCGTGTGGGACAAGGAGCCGGACGTGTGCCTTTCCTGAAACAGGCTCTGCCGAGGACGAGAGCCATGAGATGTTCCTCCTCTGGGCAATCCCGAGTCCCAGATCCTGTTTTGCCTCTGAATAGGCTGCAGGGGTTGGTGAAGACCAGCAACATCTTTCAGGGCTGCCACCTTCCGTGTGGGAAGAGGAGCCGGACGTGTGCCTTCTCGGAAACAGGCTCTGCCGAGGACGAGAGCCATGAGATGTTCCTCCTCTGGGCAAGCCCGGGTCCCAGATCCTGTTGTAGCTGCGAATAGGCTGCAGGGGGACGGTGAAGACCAGCAACAGCTTTCAGGGCTGCCACCTTCCTTTTGGGACAAGGAGCCAGAAGTGTGCCTTTCAGAAAGAGGCTCTGCCGAGGACGAGAACCATGAGATGATCCTCCTCTGGGCAAGCCCAGGTCCCAGATCCTGTTGTGCCTGTGAATAGGCTGCAGGGGGACGGTGAAGACCAGCAACAGCTTTCCGGCCTGCCACCTTCCGTGTGGGACAAGGAGCCGGACGTGTGCCTTTCCTGAATCAGGCTCTGCCGAGGACGAGAGCCAGTAGATGTTCCTCCTCTGGGCAATCCCGAGTCCCAAATCCTGTTTTAACTGTGAATAGGCTGCAGGGGGACGGTGAAGACCAGCAACAGCTTTCAGGGCTGCCACCTTCCGTGTGGGAAGAGTAGCCGGACGTGTGCCTTCTCGGAAAGAGGCTCTGCCGAGGACGAGAGCCATGAGATGTTCCTCCTCTGGGGAAGCCCGGGTCCCAGATCCTGTTGTAGCTGTGAATAGGCTGCAGGGGGACGGTGAAGACCAGCAACAGCTTTCAGGGCTGCCACCTTCCGTGTGGGACAAGGAGCCAGACGTGTGCCTTTCGGAAAGAGGCTCTGCCGCGGACGAGAACCATGAGATGTTCCTCCTCTGGGCAAGCCCAGGTCCCAGATCCTGTTGTGCCTGTGAATAGGCTGCAGGGGGACGGTGAAGACCAGCAACAGCTTTCAGGGCTGCCACCTTCCGTGTGGGACAAGGAGCCGGACGTGTGCCTTTTCCGAAAGAGGCTCTGCCGAGGACGAGAGCCATGAGATGTTCCTCCTCTGGGCAAGCCCAGGTCCCAGATCCTCTTGTGCCTGTGAATAGGCTGCATGGGGACGGTGAAAACCAGCAACAGCTTTCAGGGCTGCCACCTTCCGTGTGGGACAAGGAGCCGGACGTGTGCCTTTCCTGAAACAGGCTCTGCCGAGGACGAGAGCCATGAGATGTTCCTCCTCTGGGCAATCCCGAGTCCCAGATCCTGTTTTGCCTCTGAATAGGCTGCAGGGGTCGGTGAAGACCAGCAACAGCTTTCAGGGCTGCCACCTTCCGTGTGGGAAGAGGAGCCGGACGTGTGCCTTCTCGGAAACAGGCTCTGCCGAGGACGAGAGCCATGAGATGTTCCTCCTCTGGGCAAGCCCGGGTCCCAGATCCTGTTGTAGCTGCGAATAGGCTGCAGGGGGACGGTGAAGACCAGCAACAGCTTTCAGGGCTGCCACCTTCCTTGTGGGACAAGGATCCAGAAGTGTGCCTTTCAGAAAGAGGCTCTGCCGAGGACGAGAACCATGAGATGTTCCTCCTCTGGGCAAGCCCAGGTCCCAGATCCTGTTGTGCCTGTGAATAGGCTGCAGGCGGACGGTGAAGACCAGCAACAGCTTTCCGGCCTGCCACCTTCCGTGTGGGACAAGGAGCCGGACGTGTGCCTTTTCGGAAAGAGGCTCTGCCGAGGACGAGAGCCATGAGATGTTCCTCCTCTGGGCAAGCCCGGGTCCCAGATCCTGTTGTGCCTGTGAATAGGCTGCAGGGGGACGGTGAAGACCAGCAACAGCTTTCAGGGCTGCCACCTTCCGTGTGGGACAAGGAGCCGGACGTGTGCCTTTTCGGAAAGAGGCTCTTCCGAGGACGAGAGCCATGAGATGTTCCTCCTCTGGGCAAGCCCGGGTCCCAGATCCTGTTGTGCCTGTGAATAGGCTGCAGGGGGACGGTGAAGACCAGCAACAGCTTTCCGGCCTGCCACCTTCCGTGTGGGACAAGGAGCCGGACGTGTGCCTTTCCTGAATCAGGTTCTGCCGAGGACGAGAGCCAGTAGATGTTCCTCCTCTGGGCAATCCCGAGTCCCAAATCCTGTTTTAACTGTGAATAGGCTGCAGGGGGACGGTGAAGACCAGCAACAGCTTTCAGGGCTGCCACCTTCCGTGTGGGAAGAGGAGCCGGACGTGTGCCTTCTCGGAAAGAGGCTCTGCCGAGGACGAGAGCCATGAGATGTTCCTCCTCTGGGGAAGCCCGGGTCCCAGATCCTGTTGTAGCTGTGAATAGGCTGCAGGGGGACGGTGAAGACCAGCAAGAGCTTTCAGGGCTGCCACCTTCCGTGTGGGACAAGGAGCCAGACGTGTGCCTTTCGGAAAGAGGCTCTGCCGCGGACGAGAACCATGAGATGTTCCTCCTCTGGGCAAGCCCAGGTCCCAGATCCTGTTGTGCCTGTGAATAGGCTGCAGGGGGACGGTGAAGACCAGCAACAGCTTTCAGGGCTGCCACCTTCCGTGTGGGACAAGGAGCCGGACGTGTGCCTTTTCCGAAAGAGGCTCTGCCGAGGACGAGAGCCATGAGATGTTCCTCCTCTGGGCAAGCCCAGGTCCCAGATCCTCTTGTGCCTGTGAATAGGCTGCATGGGGACGGTGAAAACCAGCAACAGCTTTCAGGGCTGCCACCTTCCGTGTGGGAAGAGGAGCCGGACGTGTGCCTTCTCGGAAACAGGCTCTGCCGAGGACGAGAACCATGAGATGTTCCTCCTCTGGGCAAGCCCAGGTCCCAGATCCTGTTGTAGCTGTGAATAGGCTGCAGGGGGACGGTGAAGACCAGCAACAGCTTTCAGGGCTGCCACCTTCCGTGTGGGACGAGTCGGACGTGTGCCTTTTCGGAAAGAGGCTCTGCCGAGGACGATAGCCATGAGATGTTCCTCCTCTGGGCAAGCCCAGGTCCCAGATCCTGTTGTGCCTGTGAATAGGCTGCAGGGGGACGGTGAAGACCAGCAACAGCTTTCAGGGCTGCCACCTTCCGTGTGGGACAAGGAGCCGGACGTGTGCCTTTTCGGAAAGAGGCTCTGCCGAGGACGACAGCCATGAGATGTTCCTCCTCTGGGCAAGCCCGGGTCCCAGATCCTGTTGTGCCTGTGAATAGGCTGCATGGGGACGGTGAAAACCAGCAACACCTTCCCGGCCTGCCACCTTCCGTGTGGGACAAGGAGCCGGACGAGTGCCTTTTCGGAAACAGGCTCTGCCGAGGACGAGAGCCATGAGATGTTCCTCCTCTGGGCAAGCGCGTGTCCCATATCCTGTTGTACCTGTGAATAGGCTGCAGGGGGACGGTGAAGACCAGCAACAGCTTTCAGGGCTGCCATCTTCCGTGTGGGACAAGGAGCCGGATGTGTGCCTTTCCGGAATCAGGCTCCGCCGAGGACGAGAGCCATGAGATGTTCCTCCTCTGGCCAAGCCAGCGTCGTGAATCCTGTTGTGATTGTGAATAGGCTGCAGGGGGACAGTGAAGACCAGCAACATCTTTGCGGCCTGCCACCATCCCTGTGGGACAAGGAGCCGGACGTGTGCCTTTCCGGAATAAGGCTCCGCCGAGGACGAGAACCATGAGATGTTCCTCCTCTGGGCAAGGCCAGGTCCCAGATCCTGTTGTGCCTGTGAATAGGCTGCATGGGGACGGTGAAGACCAGCAACATCTTTCAGGGCTGCCACCTACCGTGTGGGACAAGGAGCCGGACGAGTGCCTTTTCAGAATCAGGCTCTGCCGAGGACGAGAGCCATGAGATGTTCCTCCTCTGGGCAAGCGCGTGTCCCATATCCTGTTGTACCTGTGAATAGGCTGCAGGGGGGACGGTAAAGACCAGCAACAGCTTTCAGGGCTGCCACCTTCCGTGTGGGACAAGGAGCCAGTCGTGTGCCTTTTCGGAAAGAGGCTCTGCCGAGGACGAGAGCCATGAGATGTTCCTCCTCTGGGCAAGCCCAGGTCCCAGATCCTGTTGTGCCTGTGAATAGGCTGCAGGGGGACGGTGAAGACCAGCAACATCTTTCCGGCCTGCCACCTTCCGTGTGGGACAAGGAGCCGGACGTGTGCCTTTCCTGAAACAGGCTCTGCCGAGGACGAGAGCCATGAGATGTTCCTCCTCTGGGCAATCCCGAGTCCCAGATCCTGTTTTGCCTCTGAATAAGCTGCAGGGGGACGGTGAAGACCAGCAACAGCTTTCAGGGCTGCCACCTTCCGTGTGGGACAAGGAGCCAGAAGTGTGCCTTTCGGAAAGAGGCTCTGCCGAGGATGAGAACCATGAGATGTTCCTCCTCTGGGCAAGCCCAGGTCCCAGATCCTGTTGTGCCTGTGAATAGGCTGCAGGGGGACGGTGAAGACCAGCAACAGCTTTCAGGGCTGCCACCTTCCGTGTGGGACAAGGAGCCGGACGTGTTCCTTTTCGGAAAGAGGCTCTGCCGAGGACGAGAGCCATGAGATGTTCCTCCTCTGGGCAAGCCCGGGTCCCAGATCCTGTTGTGCCTGTGAATAGGCTGCAGGGGGACGGTGAAGACCAGCAACAGCTTTCAGGGCTGCCACCTTCCGTGTGGGACAAGGAGCCGGACGTGTGCCTTTTCGGAAAGAGGCTCTGCCGAGGACGAGAGCCAGTAGATGTTCCTCCTCTGGGCAATCCTGAGTCCCAAATCCTGTTTTAACTGTGAATAGGCTGCAGGGGGACGGTGAAGACCAGCAACAGCTTTCAGGGCTGCCACCTTCCGTGTGGGAAGAGGAGCCGGACGTGTGCCTTTTCGGAAAGAGGCTCTGCCGAGGACGAGAGCCATGAGATGTTCCTCCTCTGGGGAAGCCCGGGTCCCAGATCCTGTTGTGCCTGTGAATAGGCTGCAGGGGGACGGTGAAGACCAGCAACAGCTTTCAGGGCTGCCACCTTCCGTGTGGGACAAGGAGCCAGACGTGTGCCTTTCGGAAAGAGGCTCTGCCGAGGACGAGAACCATGAGATGTTCCTCCTCTGGGCAAGCCCAGGTCCCAGATCCTGTTGTGCCTGTGAATAGGCTGCAGGGGGACGGTGAAGACCAGCAACAGCTTTCAGGGCTGCCACCTTCCGTGTGGGACAAGGAGCCGGACGTGTGCCTTTTCCGAAAGAGGCTCTGCCGAGGACGAGAGCCATGAGATGTTCCTCCTCTGGGCAAGCCCAGGTCCCAGATCCTCTTGTGCCTGTGAATAGGCTGCATGGGGACGGTGAAAACCAGCAACATCTTTTCGGCCTGCCACCTTCCGTGTGGGACGAGTCGGACGTGTGCCTTTTCGGAAAGAGGCTCTGCCGAGGACGATAGCCATGAGATGTTCCTCCTCTGGGCAAGCCCGGGTCCCAGATCCTGTTGTGCCTGTGAATAGGCTGCATGGGGACGGTGAAAACCAGCAACACCTTCCCGGCCTGCCACCTTCCGTGTGGGACAAGGAGCCGGACGAGTGCCTTTTCGGAAACAGGCTCTGCCGAGGACGAGAGCCATGAGATGTTCCTCCTCTGGGCAAGCGCGTGTCCCATATCCTGTTGTACCTGTGAATAGGCTGCAGGGGGACGGTGAAGACCAGCAACAGCTTTCCGGCCTGCCACCTTCCCTGTGGGACAAGGAGCCGGACGTGTGCCTTTCCGGAAACAGGCTCCGCCGTGGACGAGAGCCATGAGATGTTCCTCCTGTGGGCAAGCCCAGGTCCCAGACCCTGTTGTGCCTGTGAATAGGCTGCAGGGGGACGGTGAAGACCAGCAACAGCTTTCCGGCCTGCCACCTTCCGTGTGGGAAGAGGAGCCGGACGTGTGCCTTCTCGGAAACAGGCTCTGCCGAGGACGAGAGCCATGAGATGTTCCTCCTCTGGGCAAGCCCGGGTCCCAGATCCTGTTGTAGCTGCGAATAGGCTGCAGGGGGACGGTGAAGACCAGCAACAGCTTTCAGGGCTGCCACCTTCCTTGTGGGACAAGGAGCCAGAAGTGTGCCTTTCGGAAAGAGGCTCTGCCGAGGACGAGAACCATGAGATGTTCCTCCTCTGGGCAAGCCCAGGTCCCAGATCCTGTTGTGCCTGTGAATAGGCTGCAGGGGGACGGTGAAGACCAGCAACAGCTTTCAGGGCTGCCACCTTCCGTGTGGGACAAGGAGCCGGACGTGTTCCTTTTCGGAAAGAGGCTCTGCCGAGGACGAGAGCCATGAGATGTTCCTCCTCTGGGCAAGCCCGGGTCCCAGATCCTGTTGTGCCTGTGAATAGGCTGCAGGGGGACGGTGAAGAGCAGCAACAGCTTTCACGGCTGCCACCTTCCGTGTGGGACAAGGAGCCGGACGTGTGCCTTTTCGGAAAGAGGCTCTACTGAGGACGAGAGCCATGAGATGTTCCTCCTCTGGGCAAGCCCAGGTCCCAGATCCTGTTGTGCCTGTGAATAGGCTGCAGGGGGACGGTGAAGACCAGCAACAGCTTTCCGGCCTGCCACCTTCCGTGTGGGACAAGGAGCCGGACGTGTGCCTTTCCTGAATCAGGCTCTGCCGAGGACGAGAGCCAGTAGATGTTCCTCCTCTGGGCAATCCCGAGTCCCAAATCCTGTTTTAACTGTGAATAGGCTGCAGGGGGACGGTGAAGACCAGCAACAGCTTTCAGGGCTGCCACCTTCCGTGTGGGAAGAGGAGCCGGACGTGTGCCTTCTCGGAAAGAGGCTCTGCCGAGGACGAGAGCCATGAGATGTTCCTCCTCTGGGGAAGCCCGGGTCCCAGATCCTGTTGTAGCTGTGAATAGGCTGCAGGGGGACGGTGAAGACCAGCAACAGCTTTCAGGGCTGCCACCTTCCGTGTGGCACAAGGAGCCAGACGTGTGCCTTTCGGAAAGAGGCTCTGCCGAGGACGAGAGCCATGAGATGTTCCTCCTCTGGGCAAGCCCAGGTCCCAGATCCTGTTGTGCCTGTGAATAGGCTGCAGGGGGACGGTGAAGACCAGCAACAGCTTTCAGGGCTGCCACCTTCCGTGTGGGACAAGGAGCCGGACGTGTGCCTTTTCCGAAAGAGGCTCTGCCGAGGACGAGAGCCATGAGATGTTCCTCCTCTGGGCAAGCCCAGGTCCCAGATCCTCTTGTGCCTGTGAATAGGCTGCATGGGGACGGTGAAAACCAGCAACATCTTTTCGGCCTGCCACCTTCCGTGTGGGACAAGGAGCCGGACGTGTGCCTTTTCGGAAAGAGACTCTGCCGAGGACGAGAACCATGAGATGTTCCTCCTCTGGGCAAGCCCAGGTCCCAGATCCTGTTGTAGCTGTGAATAGGCTGCAGGGGGACGGTGAAGACCAGCAACAGCTTTCAGGGCTGCCACCTTCCGTGTGGGACGAGTCGGACGTGTGCCTTTTCGGAAAGAGGCTCTGCCGAGGACGATAGCCATGAGATGTTCCTCCTCTGGGCAAGCCCAGGTCCCAGATCCTGTTGTGCCTGTGAATAGGCTGCAGGGGGACGGTGAAGACCAGCAACAGCTTTCAGGGCTGCCAACTTCCGTGTGGGACAAGGAGCCGGACGTGTGCCTTTTCGGAAAGAGGCTCTGCCGAGGACGAGAGCCATGAGATGTTCCTCCTCTGGGCAAGCCCGGGTCCCAGATCCTGTTGTGCCTGTGAATAGGCTGCAGGGGGACGGTGAAGACCAGCAACAGCTTTCAGGGCTGCCACCTTCCGTGTGGGACAAGGAGCCGGACGTGTGCCTTTTCGGAAAGAGGCTCTGCCGAGGACGAGAGCCATGAGATGTTCCTCCTCTGGGCAAGCCCGGGTCCCAGATCCTGTTGTGCCTGTGAATAGGCTGCAGGCGGACGGTGAAGACCAGCAACAGCTTTCAGGGCTGCCACCTTCCGTGTGGGACAAGGAGCCGGATGTGTGCCTTTCCGGAATCAGGCTCCGCCGAGGACGAGAGCCATGAGATGTTCCTCCTCTGGCCAAGCCAGCGTCGTGAATCCTGTTGTGATTGTGAATAGGCTGCAGGGGGACAGTGAAGACCAGCAACATCTTTCCGGCCTGCCACCTTCCGTGTGGGACAAGGAGCCGGACGTGTGCCTTTCCTGAAACAGGCTCTGCCGAGGACGAGAGCCATGAGATGTTCCTCCTCTGGGCAATCCCGAGTCCCAGATCCTGTTTTGCCTCTGAATAAGCTGCAGGGGGACGGTGAAGACCAGCAACAGCTTTCAGGGCTGCCACCTTCCGTGTGGGAAGAGGAGCCGGACGTGTGCCTTCTCGGAAACAGGCTCTGCCGAGGACGAGAGCCATGAGATGTTCCTCCTCTGGGCAAGCCCGGGTCCCAGATCCTGTTGTAGCTGCGAATAGGCTGCAGGGGGACGGTGAAGACCAGCAACAGCTTTCAGGGCTGCCACCTTCCTTGTGGGACAAGGAGCCAGAAGTGTGCCTTTCGGAAAGAGGCTCTGCCGAGGATGAGAACCATGAGATGTTCCTCCTCTGGGCAAGCCCAGGTCCCAGATCCTGTTGTGCCTGTGAATAGGCTGCAGGGGGACGGTGAAGACCAGCAACAGCTTTCAGGGCTGCCACCTTCCGTGTGGGACAAGGAGCCGGACGTGTTCCTTTTCGGAAAGAGGCTCTGCCGAGGACGAGAGCCATGAGATGTTCCTCCTCTGGGCAAGCCCGGGTCCCAGATCCTGTTGTGCCTGTGAATAGGCTGCAGGGGGACGGTGAAGACCAGCAACAGCTTTCAGGGCTGCCACCTTCCGTGTGGGACAAGGAGCCGGACGTGTGCCTTTTCGGAAAGAGGCTCTGCCGAGGACGAGAGCCAGTAGATGTTCTTCCTCTGGGCAATCCCGAGTCCCAAATCCTGTTTTAACTGTGAATAGGCTGCAGGGGGACGGTGAAGACCAGCAACAGCTTTCAGGGCTGCCACCTTCCGTGTGGGAAGAGGAGCCGGACGTGTGCCTTTTCGGAAAGAGGCTCTGCCGAGGACGAGAGCCATGAGATGTTCCTCCTCTGGGGAAGCCCGGGTCCCAGATCCTGTTGTAGCTGTGAATAGGCTGCAGGGGGAGGGTGAAGACCAGCAACAGCTTTCAGGGCTGCCACCTTCCGTGTGGGACAAGGAGCCAGACGTGTGCCTTTCGGAAAGAGGCTCTGCCGAGGACGAGAACCATGAGATGTTCCTCCTCTGGGCAAGCCCAGGTCCCAGATCCTGTTGTGCCTGTGAATAGGCTGCAGGGGGACGGTGAAGACCAGCAACAGCTTTCAGGGCTGCCACCTTCCGTGTGGGACAAGGAGCCGGACGTGTGCCTTTTCCGAAAGAGGCTCTGCCGAGGACGAGAGCCATGAGATGTTCCTCCTCTGGGCAAGCCCAGGTCCCAGATCCTCTTGTGCCTGTGAATAGGCTGCATGGGGACGGTGAAAACCAGCAACAGCTTTCAGGGCTGCCACCTTCCGTGTGGGACAAGGAGCCGGACGTGTGCCTTTCCTGAAACAGGCTCTGCCGAGGACGAGAGCCATGAGATGTTCCTCCTCTGGGCAATCCCGAGTCCCAGATCCTGTTTTGCCTCTGAATAGGCTGCAGGGGTCGGTGAAGACCAGCAACAGCTTTCAGGGCTGCCACCTTCCGTGTGGGAAGAGGAGCCGGACGTGTGCCTTCTCGGAAACAGGCTCTGCCGAGGACGAGAGCCATGAGATGTTCCTCCTCTGGGCAAGCCCGGGTCCCAGATCCTGTTGTGCCTGTGAATAGGCTGCAGGGGGACGGTGAAGACCAGCAACAGCTTTCCGGCCTGCCACCTTCCGTGTGGGACAAGGAGCCGGACGTGTGCCTTTCCTGAATCAGGCTCTGCCGAGGACGAGAGCCAGTAGATGTTCCTCCTCTGGGCAATCCCGAGTCCCAAATCCTGTTTTAACTGTGAATAGGCTGCAGGGGGACGGTGAAGACCAGCAACAGCTTTCAGGGCTGCCACCTTCCGTGTGGGAAGAGGAGCCGGACGTGTGCCTTCTCGGAAAGAGGCTCTGCCGAGGACGAGAGCCATGAGATGTTCCTCCTCTGGGGAAGCCCGGGTCCCAGATCCTGTTGTAGCTGTGAATAGGCTGCAGGGGGACGGTGAAGACCAGCAACAGCTTTCAGGGCTGCCACCTTCCGTGTGGGACAAGGAGCCGGACGTGTGCCTTTTCGGAAAGAGGCTCTACCGAGGACGAGAGCCATGAGATGTTCCTCCTCTGGGCAAGCCCGGGTCCCAGATCCTGTTGTACCTGTGAATAGGCTGCAGGGGGACGGTGAAGACCAGCAACAGCTTTCCGGCCTGCCACCTTCCGTGTGGGACAAGGAGCCGGACGTGTGCCTTTTCGGAAAGAGGCTCTGCCGAGGACGAGAGCCATGAGATGTTCCTCCTCTGGGCAAGCCCAGGTCCCAGATCCTGTTGTGCCTGTGAATAGGCTGCAGGGGGACGGTGAAGACCAGCAACAGCTTTCAGGGCTGCCACCTTCCGTGTGGGACAAGGAGCCAGACGTGTGCCTTTTCGGAAAGAGGCTCTGCCGAGGACGAGAGCCATGAGATGTTCCTCCTCTGGGCAAGCCCAGGTCCCAGATCCTCTTGTGCCTGTGAATAGGCTGCATGGGGACGGTGAAAACCAGCAACAGCTTTCAGGGCTGCCACCTTCCGTGTGGGACAAGGAGCCGGACGTGTGCCTTTCCTGAAACAGGCTCTGCCGAGGACGAGAGCCATGAGATGTTCCTCCTCTGGGCAATCCCGAGTCCCAGATCCTTTTTTGCCTCTGAATAGGCTGCAGGGGTCGGTGAAGACCAGCAACAGCTTTCAGGGCTGCCACCTTCCGTGTGGGAAGAGGAGCCGGACGTGTGCCTTCTCGGAAACAGGCTCTGCCGAGGACGAGAGCCATGAGATGTTCCTCCTCTGGGCAAGCCCGGGTCCCAGATCCTGTTGTAGCTGCGAATAGGCTGCAGGGGGACGGTGAAGACCAGCAACAGCTTTCAGGGCTGCCACCTTCCTTGTGGGACAAGGAGCCAGAAGTGTGCCTTTCAGAAAGAGGCTCTGCCGAGGACGAGAACCATGAGATGTTCCTCCTCTGGGCAAGCCCAGGTCCCAGATCCTGTTGTGCCTGTGAATAGGCTGCAGGGGGACGGTGAAGACCAGCAACAGCTTTCAGGGCTGCCACCTTCCGTGTGGGACAAGGAGCCGGACGTGTTCCTTTTCGGAAAGAGGCTCTGCCGAGGACGAGAGCCATGAGATGTTCCTCCTCTGGGCAAGCCCGGGTCCCAGATCCTGTTGTGCCTGTGAATAGGCTGCAGGGGGACGGTGAAGACCAGCAACAGCTTTCAGGGCTGCCACCTTCCGTGTGGGACAAGGAGCCGGACGTGTGCCTTTTCGGAAAGAGGCTCTACCGAGGACGAGAGCCATGAGATGTTCCTCCTCTGGGCAAGCCCAGGTCCCAGATCCTGTTGTGCCTGTGAATAGGCTGCAGGGGGACGGTGAAGACCAGCAACAGCTTTCCGGCCTGCCACCTTCCGTGTGGGACAAGGAGCCGGACGTGTGCCTTTCCTGAATCAGGCTCTGCCGAGGACGAGAGCCAGTAGATGTTCCTCCTCTGGGCAATCCCGAGTCCCAAATCCTGTTTTAACTGTGAATAGGCTGCAGGGGGACGGTGAAGACCAGCAACAGCTTTCAGGGCTGCCACCTTCCGTGTGGGAAGAGGAGCCGGACGTGTGCCTTCTCGGAAAGAGGCTCTGCCGAGGACGAGAGCCATGAGATGTTCCTCCTCTGGGGAAGCCCGGGTCCCATATCCTGTTGTAGCTGTGAATAGGCTGCAGGGGGACGGTGAAGACCAGCAACAGCTTTCAGGGCTGCCACCTTCCGTGTGGGACAAGGAGCCAGACGTGTGCCTTTCGGAAAGAGGCTCTGCCGCGGACGAGAACCATGAGATGTTCCTCCTCTGGGCAAGGCCAGGTCCCAGATCCTGTTGTGCCTGTGAATAGGCTGCAGGGGGATGGTGAAGACCAGCAACAGCTTTCAGGGCTGCCACCTTCCGTGTGGGACAAGGAGCCGGACGTGTGCCTTTTCCGAAAGAGGCTCTGCCGAGGACGAGAGCCATGAGATGTTCCTCCTCTGGGCAAGCCCAGGTCCCAGATCCTCTTGTGCCTGTGAATAGGCTGCATGGGGACGGTGAAAACCAGCAACATCTTTTCGGCCTGCCACCTTCCGTGTGGGACAAGGAGCCGGACGTGTGCCTTCTGGGAAACAGGCTCTGCCGAGGACGAGAACCATGAGATGTTCCTCCTCTGGGCAAGCCCAGGTCCCAGATCCTGTTGTAGCTGTGAATAGGCTGCAGGGGGACGGTGAAGACCAGCAACATCTTTCAGGGCTGCCACCTTCCGTGTGGGACAAGGAGCCGGACGAGTGCCTTTTCAGAATCAGGCTCTGCCGAGGACGAGAGCCATGAGATGTTCCTCCTCTGGGCAAGCGCGTGTCCCATATCCTGTTGTACCTGTGAATAGGCTGCAGGGGGACGGTAAAGACCAGCAACAGCTTTCAGGGCTGCCACCTTCCGTGTGGGACAAGGAGCCAGTCGTGTGCCTTTTCAGAATCAGGCTCTGCCGAGGACGAGAGCCATGAGATGTTCCTCCTCTGGGCAAGCCCAGGTCCCAGATCCTGTTGTGCCTGTGAATAGGCTGCAGGGGGACGGTGAAGACCAGCAACATCTTTCCGGCCTGCCACCTTCCGTGTGGGACAAGGAGCCGGACGTGTGCCTTTCCTGAAACAGGCTCTGCCGAGGACGAGAGCCATGAGATGTTCCTCCTCTGGGCAATCCCGAGTCCCAGATCCTGTTTTGCCTCTGAATAAGCTGCAGGGGGACGGTGAAGACCAGCAACAGCTTTCAGGGCTGCCACCTTCCGTGTGGGAAGAGGAGCCGGACGTGTGCCTTCTCGGAAACAGGCTCTGCCGAGGACGAGAGCCATGAGATGTTCCTCCTCTGGGCAAGCCCGGGTCCCAGATCCTGTTGTAGCTGCGAATAGGCTGCAGGGGGACGGTGAAGACCAGCAACAGCTTTCAGGGCTGCCACCTTCCTTGTGGGACAAGGAGCCAGAAGTGTGCCTTTCGGAAAGAGGCTCTGCCGAGGATGAGAACCATGAGATGTTCCTCCTCTGGGCAAGCCCAGGTCCCAGATCCTGTTGTGCCTGTGAATAGGCTGCAGGGGGACGGTGAAGACCAGCAACAGCTTTCAGGGCTGCCACCTTCCGTGTGGGATAAGGAGCCGGACGTGTTCCTTTTCGGAAAGAGGCTCTGCCGAGGACGAGAGCCATGAGATGTTCCTCCTCTGGGCAAGCCCGGGTCCCAGATCCTGTTGTGCCTGTGAATAGGCTGCAGGGGGACGGTGAAGACCAGCAACAGCTTTCAGGGCTGCCACCTTCCGTGTGGGACAAGGAGCCGGACGTGTGCCTTTTCGGAAAGAGGCTCTGCCGAGGACGAGAGCCAGTAGATGTTCCTCCTCTGGGCAATCCCGAGTCCCAAATCCTGTTTTAACTGTGAATAGGCTGCAGGGGGACGGTGAAGACCAGCAACAGCTTTCAGGGCTGCCACCTTCCGTGTGGGAAGAGGAGCCGGACGTGTGCCTTTTCGGAAAGAGGCTCTGCCGAGGACGAGAGCCATGAGATGTTCCTCCTCTGGGGAAGCCCAGGTCCCAGATCCTGTTGTGCCTGTGAATAGGCTGCAGGGGGACGGTGAAGACCAGCAACAGCTTTCAGGGCTGCCACCTTCCGTGTGGGACAAGGAGCCAGACGTGTGCCTTTCGGAAAGAGGCTCTGCCGAGGACGAGAACCATGAGATGTTCCTCCTCTGGGCAAGCCCAGGTCCCAGATCCTGTTGTGCCTGTGAATAGGCTGCAGGGGGACGGTGAAGACCAGCAACAGCTTTCAGGGCTGCCACCTTCCGTGTGGGACAAGGAGCCGGACGTGTGCCTTTTCCGAAAGAGGCACTGCCGAGGACGAGAGCCATGAGATGTTCCTCCTCTGGGCAAGCCCAGGTCCCAGATCCTCTTGTGCCTGTGAATAGGCTGCATGGGGACGGTGAAAACCAGCAACATCTTTTCGGCCTGCCACCTTCCGTGTGGGATAAGGAGCCGGACGAGTGCCTTTTCGGAATCAGGCTCTGCCGAGGACGATAGCCATGAGATGTTCCTCCTCTGGGCAAGCCCGGGTCCCAGATCCTGTTGTGCCTGTGAATAGGCTGCATGGGGACGGTGAAAACCAGCAACACCTTCCCGGCCTGCCACCTTCCGTGTGGGACAAGGAGCCGGACGAGTGCCTTTTCGGTAACAGGCTCTGCCGAGGACGAGAGCCATGAGATGTTCCTCCTCTGGGCAAGCGCGTGTCCCATATCCTGTTGTACCTGTGAATAGGCTGCAGGGGGACGGTGAAGACCAGCAACAGCTTTCCGGCCTGCCACCTTCCCTGTGGGACAAGGAGCCGGACGTGTGCCTTTTCGGAAAGAGGCTCTGCCGAGGACGAGAGCCATGAGATGTTCCTCCTCTGGGCAAGCCCGGGTCCCAGATCCTGTTGTGCCTGTGAATAGGCTGCATGGGGACGGTGAAAACCAGCAACACCTTCCCGGCCTGCCACCTTCCGTGTGGGACAAGGAGCCGGACGAGTGCCTTTTCGGAAACAGGCTCTGCCGAGGACGAGAGCCATGAGATGTTCCTCCTCTGGGCAAGCGCGTGTCCCATATCCTGTTGTACCTGTGAATAGGCTGCAGGGGGACAGTGAAGACCAGCAACAGCTTTCAGGGCTGCCATCTTCCGTGTGGGACAAGGAGCCGGATGTGTGCCTTTCCGGAATCAGGCTCCGCCGAGGACGAGAGCCATGAGATGTTCCTCCTCTGGCCAAGCCAGCGTCGTGAATCCTGTTGTGATTGTGAATAGGCTGCAGGGGGACAGTGAAGACCAGCAACATCTTTGCGGCCTGCCACCATCCCTGTGGGACAAGGAGCCGGACGTGTGCCTTTCCGGAATAAGGCTCCGCCGAGGACGAGAACCATGAGATGTTCCTCCTCTGGGCAAGGCCAGGTCCCAGATCCTGTTGTGCCTGTGAATAGGCTGCATGGGGACGGTGAAGACCAGCAACATCTTTCAGGGCTGCCACCTTCCGTGTGGGACAAGGAGCCGGACGAGTGCCTTTTCAGAATCAGGCTCTGCCGAGGACGAGAGCCATGAGATGTTCCTCCTCTGGGCAAGCGCGTGTCCCATATCCTGTTGTACCTGTGAATAGGCTGCAGGGGGACGGTAAAGACCAGCAACAGCTTTCAGGGCTGCCACCTTCCGTGTGGGACAAGGAGCCAGTCGTGTGCCTTTTCGGAAAGAGGCTCTGCCGAGGACGAGAGCCATGAGATGTTCCTCCTCTGGGCAAGCCCAGGTCCCAGATCCTGTTGTGCCTGTGAATAGGCTGCAGGGGGACGGTGAAGACCAGCAACATCTTTCCGGCCTGCCACCTTCCGTGTGGGACAAGGAGCCGGACGTGTGCCTTTCCTGAAACAGGCTCTGCCGAGGACGAGAGCCATGAGATGTTCCTCCTCTGGGCAATCCCGAGTCCCAGATCCTGTTTTGCCTCTGAATAAGCTGCAGGGGGACGGTGAAGACCAGCAACAGCTTTCAGGGCTGCCACCTTCCGTGTGTGAAGAGGAGCCGGACGTGTGCCTTCTCGGAAACAGGCTCTGCCGAGGACGAGAGCCATGAGATGTTCCTCCTCTGGGCAAGCCCGGGTCCCAGATCCTGTTGTAGCTGCGAATAGGCTGCAGGGGGACGGTGAAGACCAGCAACAGCTTTCAGGGCTGCCACCTTCCTTGTGGGACAAGGAGCCAGAAGTGTGCCTTTCGGAAAGAGGCTCTGCCGAGGATGAGAACCATGAGATGTTCCTCCTCTGGGCAAGCCCAGGTCCCAGATCCTGTTGTGCCTGTGAATAGGCTGCAGGGGGACGGTGAAGACCAGCAACAGCTTTCAGGGCTGCCACCTTCCGTGTGGGACAAGGAGCCGGACGTGTTCCTTTTCGGAAAGAGGCTCTGCCGAGGACGAGAGCCATGAGATGTTCCTCCTCTGGGCAAGCCCGGGTCCCAGATCCTGTTGTGCCTGTGAATAGGCTGCAGGGGGACGGTGAAGACCAGCAACAGCTTTCAGGGCTGCCACCTTCCGTGTGGGACAAGGAGCCGGACGTGTGCCTTTTCGGAAAGAGGCTCTGCCGAGGACGAGAGCCAGTAGATGTTCCTCCTCTGGGCAATCCCGAGTCCCAAATCCTGTTTTAACTGTGAATAGGCTGCAGGGGGACGGTGAAGACCAGCAACAGCTTTCAGGGCTGCCACCTTCCGTGTGGGAAGAGGAGCCGGACGTGTGCCTTTTCGGAAAGAGGCTCTGCCCAGGACGAGAGCCATGAGATGTTCCTCCTCTGGGGAAGCCCGGGTCCCAAATCCTGTTGTGCCTGTGAATAGGCTGCAGGGGGACGGTGAAGACCAGCAACAGCTTTCAGGGCTGCCACCTTCCGTGTGGGACAAGGAGCCAGACGTGTGCCTTTCGGAAAGAGGCTCTGCCGAGGACGAGAACCATGAGATGTTCCTCCTCTGGGCAAGCCCAGGTCCCAGATCCTCTTGTGCCTGTGAATAGGCTGCATGGGGACGGTGAAAACCAGCAACATCTTTTCGGCCTGCCACCTTCCGTGTGGGACGAGTCGGACGTGTGCCTTTTCGGAAAGAGGCTCTGCCGAGGACGATAGCCATGAGATGTTCCTCCTCTGGGCAAGCCCGGGTCCCAGATCCTGTTGTGCCTGTGAATAGGCTGCATGGGGACGGTGAAAACCAGCAACACCTTCCCGGCCTGCCACCTTCCGTGTGGGACAAGGAGCCGGACGAGTGCCTTTTCGGAAACAGGCTCTGCCGAGGACGAGAGCCATGAGATGTTCCTCCTCTGGGCAAGCGCGTGTCCCATATCCTGTTGTACCTGTGAATAGGCTGCAGGGGGACGGTGAAGACCAGCAACAGCTTTCCGGCCTGCCACCTTCCCTGTGGGACAAGGAGCCGGACGTGTGCCTTTCCGGAAACAGGCTCCGCCGAGGACGAGAGCCATGAGATGTTCCTCCTGTGGGCAAGCCCAGGTCCCAGACCCTGTTGTGCCTGTGAATAGGCTGCAGGGGGACGGTGAAGACCAGCAACAGCTTTCCGGCCTGCCACCTTCCGTGTGGGACAAGGAGCCGGATGTGTGCCTTTCCTGAATCAGGCTCTGCCGAGGACGAGAGCCATGAGATGTTCCTCCTCTGGGCAAGCGCGTGTCCCATATCCTGTTGTACCTGTGAATAGGCTGCAGGGGGACGGTGAAGACCAGCAACAGCTTTCCGGCCTGCCACCTTCCCTGTGGGACAAGGAGCCGGACGTGTGCCTTTTCGGAAAGAGGCTCTGCCGAGGACGAGAGCCATGAGATGTTCCTCCTCTGGGCAAGCCCGGGTCCCAGATCCTGTTGTGCCTGTGAATAGGCTGCATGGGGACGGTGAAAACCAGCAACACCTTCCCGGCCTGCCACCTTCCGTGTGGGACAAGGAGCCGGACGAGTGCCTTTTCGGAAACAGGCTCTGCCGAGGACGAGAGCCATGAGATGTTCCTCCTCTGGGCAAGCGCGTGTCCCATATCCTGTTGTACCTGTGAATAGGCTGCAGGGGGACAGTGAAGACCAGCAACAGCTTTCAGGGCTGCCATCTTCCGTGTGGGACAAGGAGCCGGATGTGTGCCTTTCCGGAATCAGGCTCCGCCGAGGACGAGAGCCATGAGATGTTCCTCCTCTGGCCAAGCCAGCGTCGTGAATCCTGTTGTGATTGTGAATAGGCTGCAGGGGGACAGTGAAGACCAGCAACATCTTTGCGGCCTGCCACCATCCCTGTGGGACAAGGAGCCGGACGTGTGCCTTTCCGGAATAAGGCTCCGCCGAGGACGAGAACCATGAGATGTTCCTCCTCTGGGCAAGGCCAGGTCCCAGATCCTGTTGTGCCTGTGAATAGGCTGCATGGGGACGGTGAAGACCAGCAACATCTTTCAGGGCTGCCACCTTCCGTGTGGGACAAGGAGCCGGACGAGTGCCTTTTCTGAATCAGGCTCTGCCGAGGACGAGAGCCATGAGATGTTCCTCCTCTGGGCAAGCGCGTGTCCCATATCCTGTTGTACCTGTGAATAGGCTGCAGGGGGACGGTAAAGACCAGCAACAGCTTTCAGGGCTGCCACCTTCCGTGTGGGACAAGGAGCCAGTCGTGTGCCTTTTCGGAAAGAGGCTCTGCCGAGGACGAGAGCCATGAGATGTTCCTCCTCTGGGCAAGCCCAGGTCCCAGATCCTGTTGTGCCTGTGAATAGGCTGCAGGGGGACGGTGAAGACCAGCAACATCTTTCCGGCCTGCCACCTTCCGTGTGGGACAAGGAGCCGGACGTGTGCCTTTCCTGAAACAGGCTCTGCCGAGGACGAGAGCCATGAGATGTTCCTCCTCTGGGCAATCCCGAGTCCCAGATCCTGTTTTGCCTGTGAATAAGCTGCAGGGGGACGGTGAAGACCAGCAACAGCTTTCAGGGCTGCCACCTTCCGTGTGTGAAGAGGAGCCGGACGTGTGCCTTCTCGGAAACAGGCTCTGCCGAGGACGAGAGCCATGAGATGTTCCTCCTCTGGGCAAGCCCGGGTCCCAGATCCTGTTGTAGCTGCGAATAGGCTGCAGGGGGACGGTGAAGACCAGCAACAGCTTTCAGGGCTGCCACCTTCCTTGTGGGACAAGGAGCCAGAAGTGTGCCTTTCGGAAAGAGGCTCTGCCGAGGATGAGAACCATGAGATGTTCCTCCTCTGGGCAAGCCCAGGTCCCAGATCCTGTTGTGCCTGTGAATAGGCTGCAGGGGGACGGTGAAGACCAGCAACAGCTTTCAGGGCTGCCACCTTCCGTGTGGGACAAGGAGCCGGACGTGTTCCTTTTCGGAAAGAGGCTCTGCCGAGGACGAGAGCCATGAGATGTTCCTCCTCTGGGCAAGCCCGGGTCCCAGATCCTGTTGTGCCTGTGAATAGGCTGCAGGGGGACGGTGAAGACCAGCAACAGCTTTCAGGGCTGCCACCTTCCGTGTGGGACAAGGAGCCGGACGTGTGCCTTTTCGGAAAGAGGCTCTGCCGAGGACGAGAGCCAGTAGATGTTCCTCCTCTGGGCAATCCCGAGTCCCAAATCCTGTTTTAACTGTGAATAGGCTGCAGGGGGACGGTGAAGACCAGCAACAGCTTTCAGGGCTGCCACCTTCCGTGTGGGAAGAGGAGCCGGACGTGTGCCTTTTCGGAAAGAGGCTCTGCCGAGGACGAGAGCCATGAGATGTTCCTCCTCTGGGGAAGCCCGGGTCCCAGATCCTGTTGTGCCTGTGAATAGGCTGCAGGGGGACGGTGAAGACCAGCAACAGCTTTCAGGGCTGCCACCTTCCGTGTGGGACAAGGAGCCAGACGTGTGCCTTTCGGAAAGAGGCTCTGCCGAGGACGAGAACCATGAGATGTTCCTCCTCTGGGCAAGCCCAGGTCCCAGATCCTCTTGTGCCTGTGAATAGGCTGCATGGGGACGGTGAAAACCAGCAACATCTTTTCGGCCTGCCACCTTCCGTGTGGGACGAGTCGGACGTGTGCCTTTTCGGAAAGAGGCTCTGCCGAGGACGATAGCCATGAGATGTTCCTCCTCTGGGCAAGCCCGGGTCCCAGATCCTGTTGTGCCTGTGAATAGGCTGCATGGGGACGGTGAAAACCAGCAACACCTTCCCGGCCTGCCACCTTCCGTGTGGGACAAGGAGCCGGACGAGTGCCTTTTCGGAAACAGGCTCTGCCGAGGACGAGAGCCATGAGATGTTCCTCCTCTGGGCAAGCGCGTGTCCCATATCCTGTTGTACCTGTGAATAGGCTGCAGGGGGACGGTGAAGACCAGCAACAGCTTTCCGGCCTGCCACCTTCCCTGTGGGACAAGGAGCCGGACGTGTGCCTTTCCGGAAACAGGCTCCGCCGAGGACGAGAGCCATGAGATGTTCCTCCTGTGGGCAAGCCCAGGTCCCAGACCCTGTTGTGCCTGTGAATAGGCTGCAGGGGGACGGTGAAGACCAGCAACAGCTTTCCGGCCTGCCACCTTCCGTGTGGGACAAGGAGCCGGATGTGTGCCTTTCCTGAATCAGGCTCTGCCGAGGACGAGAGCCATGAGATGTTCCTCCTCTGGGCAAGCCCGGGTCCCAGATCCTGTTGTACCTGTGAATAGGCTGCAGGGGGACGGTGAAGACCAGCAACAGCTTTCAGGGCTGCCACCTTCCGTGTGGGACAAGGAGCCGGACGTGTGCCTTTTCGGAAAGAGGCTCTGCCGAGGACGAGAGCCATGAGATGTTCCTCCTCTGGGCAAGGCCAGGTCCCAGATCCTGTTGTGCCTGTGAATAGGCTGCAGGGGGACGGTGAAGCCCAGCAACAGCTTTCAGGGCTGCCACCTTCCGTGTGGGACAAGGAGCCAGACGTGTGCCTTTTCGGAAAGAGGCTCTGCCGAGGACGAGAGCCATGAGATGTTCCTCCTCTGGGCAAGCCCGGGTCCCAGATCCTGTTTTGCCTCTGAATAGGCTGCAGGGGGACGGTGAAGACCAGCAACAGCTTTCAGGGCTGCCACCTTCCGTGTGGGAAGAGGAGCCGGACGTGTGCCTTCTCGGAAACAGGCTCTGCCGAGGACGAGAGCCATGAGATGTTCCTCCTCTGGGCAAGCCCGTGTCCCAGATCCTGTTGTAGCTGCGAATAGGCTGCAGGGGGACGGTGAAGACCAGCAACAGCTTTCAGGGCTGCCACCTTCCGTGTGGGACAAGGAGCCAGAAGTGTGCCTTTCGGAAAGAGGCTCTGCCGAGGACGAGAACCATGAGATGTTCCTCCTCTGGGCAAGCCCAGGTCCCAGATCCTGTTGTGCCTGTGAATAGGCTGCAGGGGGACGGTGAAGACCAGCAACAGCTTTCAGGGCTGCCACCTTCCGTGTGGGACAAGGAGCCGGACGTGTTCCTTTTCCGAAAGAGGCTCTGCCGAGGACGAGAGCCATGAGATGTTCCTCCTCTGGGCAAGCCCGGGTCCCAGATCCTGTTGTGCCTGTGAATAGGCTGCAGGGGGACGGTGAAGAGCAGCAACAGCTTTCACGGCTGCCACCTTCCGTGTGGGACAAGGAGCCGGACGTGTGCCTTTTCGGAAAGAGGCTCTACCGAGGACGAGAGCCATGAGATGTTCCTCCTCTGGGCAAGCCCAGGTCCCAGATCCTGTTGTGCCTGTGAATAGGCTGCAGGGGGACGGTGAAGACCAGCAACAGCTTTCCGGCCTGCCACCTTCCGTGTGGGACAAGGAGCCGGACGTGTGCCTTTCCTGAATCAGGCTCTGCCGAGGACGAGAGCCAGTAGATGTTCCTCCTCTGGGCAATCCCGAGTCCCAAATCCTGTTTTAACTGTGAATAGGCTGCAGGGGGACGGTGAAGACCAGCAACAGCTTTCAGGGCTGCCACCTTCCGTGTGGGAAGAGGAGCCGGACGTGTGCCTTCTCGGAAAGAGGCTCTGCCGAGGACGAGAGCCATGAGATGTTCCTCCTCTGGGGAAGCCCGGGTCCCAGATCCTGTTGTAGCTGTGAATAGGCTGCAGGGGGACGGTGAAGACCAGCAACAGCTTTCAGGGCTGCCACCTTCCGTGTGGGACAAGGAGCCAGACGTGTGCCTTTCGGAAAGAGGCTCTGCCGAGGACGAGAACCATGAGATGTTCCTCCTCTGGGCAAGCCCAGGTCCCAGATCCTGTTGTGCCTGTGAATAGGCTGCAGGGGGACGGTGAAGACCAGCAACAGCTTTCAGGGCTGCCACCTTCCGTGTGGGACAAGGAGCCGGACGTGTGCCTTTTCCGAAAGAGGCTCTGCCGAGGACGAGAGCCATGAGATGTTCCTCCTCTGGGCAAGCCCAGGTCCCAGATCCTCTTGTGCCTGTGAATAGGCTGCATGGGGACGGTGAAAACCAGCAACATCTTTTCGGCCTGCCACCTTCCGTGTGGGACAAGGAGCCGGACGTGTGCCTTTTCGGAAAGAGACTCTGCCGAGGACGAGAACCATGAGATGTTCCTCCTCTGGGCAAGCCCAGGTCCCAGATCCTGTTGTGCCTGTGAATAGGCTGCAGGGGGACGGTGAAGACCAGCAACAGCTTTCAGGGCTGCCAACTTCCGTGTGGGACAAGGAGCCGGACGTGTGCCTTTTCGGAAAGAGGCTCTGCCGAGGACGAGAGCCATGAGATGTTCCTCCTCTGGGCAAGCCCGGGTCCCAGATCCTGTTGTGCCTGTGAATAGGCTGCAGGGGGACGGTGAAGACCAGCAACAGCTTTCAGGGCTGCCACCTTCCGTGTGGGACAAGGAGCCGGACGTGTGCCTTTGCGGAAAGAGGCTCTGCCGAGGACGAGAGCCATGAGATGTTCCTCCTCTGGGCAAGCCCGGGTCCCAGATCCTGTTGTGCCTGTGAATAGGCTGCAGGCGGACGGTGAAGACCAGCAACAGCTTTCAGGGCTGCCACCTTCCGTGTGGGACAAGGAGCCGGATGTGTGCCTTTCCGGAATCAGGCTCCGCCGAGGACGAGAGCCATGAGATGTTCCTCCTCTGGCCAAGCCAGCGTCGTGAATCCTGTTGTGATTGTGAATAGGCTGCAGGGGGACAGTGAAGACCAGCAACATCTTTCCGGCCTGCCACCTTCCGTGTGGGACAAGGAGCCGGACGTGTGCCTTTCCTGAAACAGGCTCTGCCGAGGACGAGAGCCATGAGATGTTCCTCCTCTGGGCAATCCCGTGTCCCAGATCCTGTTTTGCCTCTGAATAAGCTGCAGGGGGACGGTGAAGACCAGCAACAGCTTTCAGGGCTGCCACCTTCCGTGTGGGAAGAGGAGCCGGACGTGTGCCTTCTCGGAAACAGGCTCTGCCGAGGACGAGAGCCATGAGATGTTCCTCCTCTGGGCAAGCCCGGGTCCCAGATCCTGTTGTAGCTGCGAATAGGCTGCAGGGGGACGGTGAAGACCAGCAACAGCTTTCAGGGCTGCCACCTTCCTTGTGGGACAAGGAGCCAGACGTGTGCCTTTCGGAAAGAGGCTCTGCCGAGGATGAGAACCATGAGATGTTCCTCCTCTGGGCAAGCCCAGGTCCCAGATCCTGTTGTGCCTGTGAATAGGCTGCAGGGGGACGGTGAAGACCAGCAACAGCTTTCAGGGCTGCCACCTTCCGTGTGGGACAAGGAGCCGGACGTGTTCCTTTTCGGAAAGAGGCTCTGCCGAGGACGAGAGCCATGAGATGTTCCTCCTCTGGGCAAGCCCGGGTCCCAGATCCTGTTGTGCCTGTGAATAGGCTGCAGGGGGACGGTGAAGACCAGCAACAGCTTTCAGGGCTGCCACCTTCCGTGTGGGACAAGGAGCCGGACGTGTGCCTTTTCGGAAAGAGGCTCTGCCGAGGACGAGAGCCAGTAGATGTTCCTCCTCTGGGCAATCCCGAGTCCCAAATCCTGTTTTAACTGTGAATAGGCTGCAGGGGGACGGTGAAGACCAGCAACAGCTTTCAGGGCTGCCACCTTCCGTGTGGGAAGAGGAGCCGGACGTGTGCCTTTTCGGAAAGAGGCTCTGCCGAGGACGAGAGCCATGAGATGTTCCTCCTCTGGGGAAGCCCGGGTCCCAGATCCTGTTGTAGCTGTGAATAGGCTGCAGGGGGACGGTGAAGACCAGCAACAGCTTTCAGGGCTGCCACCTTCCGTGTGGGACAAGGAGCCAGACGTGTGCCTTTCGGAAAGAGGCTCTGCCGAGGACGAGAACCATGAGATGTTCCTCCTCTGGGCAAGCCCAGGTCCCAGATCCTGTTGTGCCTGTGAATAGGCTGCAGGGGGACGGTGAAGACCAGCAACAGCTTTCAGGGCTGCCACCTTCCGTGTGGGACAAGGAGCCGGACGTGTGCCTTTTCCGAAAGAGGCTCTGCCGAGGACGAGAGCCATGAGATGTTCCTCCTCTGGGCAAGCCCAGGTCCCAGATCCTCTTGTGCCTGTGAATAGGCTGCATGGGGACGGTGAAAACCAGCAACATCTTTTCGGCCTGCCACCTTCCGTGTGGGACGAGTCGGACGTGTGCTTTTTCGGAAAGAGGCTCTGCCGAGGACGATAGCCATGAGATGTTCCTCCTCTGGGCAAGCTCGGGTCCCAGATCCTGTTGTGCCTGTGAATAGGCTGCATGGGGACGGTGAAAACCAGCAACACCTTCCCGGCCTGCCACCTTCCGTGTGGGACAAGGAGCCGGACGAGTGCCTTTTAGGAAACAGGCTCTGCCGAGGACGAGAGCCATGAGATGTTCCTCCTGTGGGCAAGCCCAGGTCCCAGACCCTGTTGTGCCTGTGAATAGGCTGCAGGGGGACGGTGAAGACCAGCAACAGCTTTCAGGGCTGCCACCTTCCTTGTGGGACAAGGAGCCGGACGTGTGCCTTTTCGGAAAGAGACTCTGCCGAGGACGAGAGCCATGAGATGTTCTTCCTCTGGGCAAGCCCTGGTCCCAGATCCTCTTGTGCCTGAGAATAGGCTGAAGGGGGACGGTGAAGACCAGCAACATCTTTCCGGCCTGCCACCTTCCGTGTGGGACAAGGAGCCGGACGTGTGCCTTTCCTGAATCAGGCTCTGCCGAGGACGAGAGCCATGAGATGTTCCTCCTCTGGGCAAGCCCAGGTCCCAGATCCTGTTTTGCCTGTGAATAGGCTGCAGGGGGACGGTGAAGACCAGCAACAGCTTTCAGGACTGCCACCTTCCGTGTGGGACAAGGAGCCGGACGAGTGCCTTCTCGGAAACAGGCTCTGCCGAGGACGAGAGCCATGAGATGTTCCTCCTCTGGGCAAGCCCGGGTCCCAGATCCTGTTGTGCCTGTGAATAGGCTGCAGGGGGACGGTGAAGACCAGCAACAGCTTTCAGGGCTGCCAACTTCCGTGTGGGACAAGGAGCCGGACGTGTGCCTTTTCGGAAAGAGGCTCTGCCGAGGACGAGAGCCATGAGATGTTCCTCCTCTGGGCAAGCCCAGGTCCCAGATCCTGTTGTGCCTGTGAATAGGCTGCAGGGGGACGGTGAAGACCAGCAACATCTTTCCGGCCTGCCACCTTCCGTGTGGGACAAGGAGCCGGACGTGTGCCTTTCCTGAAACAGGCTCTGCCGAGGACGAGAGCCATGAGATGTTCCTCCTCTGGGCAATCCCGAGTCCCAGATCCTGTTTTGTCTCTGAATAGGCTGCAGGGGGACGGTGAAGACCAGCAACAGCTTTCAGGGCTGCCACCTTCCGTGTGGGAAGAGGAGCCGGACGTGTGCCTTCTCGGAAACAGGCTCTGCCGAGGACGAGAGCCATGAGATGTTCCTCCTCTGGGCAAGCCCGGGTCCCAGATCCTGTTGTAGCTGCGAATAGGCTGCAGGGGGACGGTGAAGACCAGCAACAGCTTTCAGGGCTGCCACCTTCCGTGTGGGACAAGGAGCCGGACGTGTTCCTTTTCGGAAAGAGGCTCTGCCGAGGACGAGAGCCATGAGATGTTCCTCCTCTGGGCAAGCCCAGGTCCCAGATCCTGTTGTGCCTGTGAATAGGCTGCAGGGGGACGGTGAAGACCAGCAACAGCTTTCCGGCCTGCCACCTTCCGTGTGGGACAAGGAGCCGGACGTGTGCCTTTCCTGAATCAGGCTCTGCCGAGGACGAGAGCCAGTAGATGTTCCTCCTCTGGGCAATCCCGAGTCCCAAATCCTGTTTTAACTGTGAATAGGCTGCAGTGGGACGGTGAAGACCAGCAACAGCTTTCAGGGCTGCCACCTTCCGTGTGGGAAGAGGAGCCGGACGTGTGCCTTCTCGGAAAGAGGCTCTGCCGAGGACGAGAGCCATGAGATGTTCCTCCTCTGGGGTAGCCCGGGTCCCAGATCCTGTTGTAGCTGTGAATAGGCTGCAGGGGGACGGTGAAGACCAGCAACAGCTTTCAGGGCTGCCACCTTCCGTGTGGGACAAGGAGCCAGACGTGTGCCTTTCGGAAAGAGGCTCTGCCGCGGACGAGAACCATGAGATGTTCCTCCTCTGGGCAAGCCCAGGTCCCAGATCCTGTTGTGCCTGTGAATAGGCTGCAGGGGGACGGTGAAGACCAGCAACAGCTTTCAGGGCTGCCACCTTCCGTGTGGGACAAGGAGCCGGACGTGTGCCTTTTCCGAAAGAGGCTCTGCCGAGGACGAGAGCCATGAGATGTTCCTCCTCTGGGCAAGCCCAGGTCCCAGATCCTGTTGTGCCTGTGAATAGGCTGCATGGGGACGGTGAAAACCAGCAACATCTTTTCGGCCTGCCACCTTCCGTGTGGGACAAAGAGCCGGACGTGTTCCTTTTCGGAAAGAGACTCTGCCGAGGACGAGAACCATGAGATGTTCCTCCTCTGGGCAAGCCCAGGTCCCAGATCCTGTTGTAGCTGTGAATAGGCTGCAGGGGGACGGTGAAGACCAGCAACAGCTTTCAGGGCTGCCACCTTCCGTGTGGGACGAGTCGGAGGTGTGCCTTTTCGGAAAGAGGCTCTGCCGAGGACGATAGCCATGAGATGTTCCTCCTCTGGGCAAGCCCAGGTCCCAGATCCTGTTGTGCCTGTGAATAGGCTGCAGGGGGACGGTGAAGACCAGCAACAGCTTTCAGGGCTGCCACCTTCCGTGTGGGACAAGGAGCCGGACGTGTGCCTTTTCGGAAAGAGGCTCTGCCGAGGACGAGAGCCATGAGATGTTCCTCCTCTGGGCAAGCCCGGGTCCCAGATCCTGTTTTGCCTCTGAATAGGCTGCAGGGGGACGGTGAAGCCCAGCAACAGCTTTCAGGGCTGCCACCTTCCGTGTGGGACAAGGAGCCAGACGTGTGCCTTTTCGGAAAGAGGCTCTGCCGAGGACGAGAGCCATGAGATGTTCCTCCTCTGGGCAAGCCCGGGTCCCAGATCCTGTTTTGCCTCTGAATAGGCTGCAGGGGGACGGTGAAGACCAGCAACAGCTTTCAGGGCTGCCACCTTCCGTGTGGGAAGAGGAGCCGGACGTGTGCCTTCTCGGAAACAGGCTCTGCCGAGGACGAGAGCCATGAGATGTTCCTCCTCTGGGCAAGCCCGGGTCCCAGATCCTGTTGTAGCTGCGAATAGGCTGCAGGGGGACGGTGAAGACCAGCAACAGCTTTCAGGGCTGCCACCTTCCTTGTGGGACAAGGAGCCAGAAGTGTGCCTTTCGGAAAGAGGCTCTGCCGAGGACGAGAACCATGAGATGTTCCTCCTCTGGGCAAGCCCAGGTCCCAGATCCTGTTGTGCCTGTGAATAGGCTGCAGGGGGACGGTGAAGACCAGCAACAGCTTTCAGGGCTGCCACCTTCCGTGTGGGACAAGGAGCCGGACGTGTTCCTTTTCCGAAAGAGGCTCTGCCGAGGACGAGAGCCATGAGATGTTCCTCCTCTGGGCAAGCCCGGGTCCCAGATCCTGTTGTGCCTGTGAATAGGCTGCAGGGGGACGGTGAAGAGCAGCAACAGCTTTCACGGCTGCCACCTTCCGTGTGGGACAAGGAGCCGGACGTGTGCCTTTTCGGAAAGAGGCTCTACCGAGGACGAGAGCCATGAGATGTTCCTCCTCTGGGCAAGCCCAGGTCCCAGATCCTGTTGTGCCTGTGAATAGGCTGCAGGGGGACGGTGAAGACCAGCAACAGCTTTCCGGCCTGCCACCTTCCGTGTGGGACAAGGAGCCGGACGTGTGCCTTTCCTGAATCAGGCTCTGCCGAGGACGAGAGCCAGTAGATGTTCCTCCTCTGGGCAATCCCGAGTCCCAAATCCTGTTTTAACTGTGAATAGGCTGCAGGGGGACGGTGAAGACCAGCAACAGCTTTCAGGGCTGCCACCTTCCGTGTGGGAAGAGGAGCCGGACGTGTGCCTTCTCGGAAAGAGGCTCTGCCGAGGACGAGAGCCATGAGATGTTCCTCCTCTGGGGAAGCCCGGGTCCCAGATCCTGTTGTAGCTGTGAATAGGCTGCAGGGGGACGGTGAAGACCAGCAACAGCTTTCAGGGCTGCCACCTTCCGTGTGGGACAAGGAGCCAGACGTGTGCCTTTCGGAAAGAGGCTCTGCCGAGGACGAGAACCATGAGATGTTCCTCCTCTGGGCAAGCCCAGGTCCCAGATCCTGTTGTGCCTGTGAATAGGCTGCAGGGGGACGGTGAAGACCAGCAACAGCTTTCAGGGCTGCCACCTTCCGTGTGGGACAAGGAGCCGGACGTGTGCCTTTTCCGAAAGAGGCTCTGCCGAGGACGAGAGCCATGAGATGTTCCTCCTCTGGGCAAGCCCAGGTCCCAGATCCTCTTGTGCCTGTGAATAGGCTGCATGGGGACGGTGAAAACCAGCAACATCTTTTCGGCCTGCCACCTTCCGTGTGGGACAAGGAGCCGGACGTGTGCCTTTTCGGAAAGAGTCTCTGCCGAGGACGAGAACCATGAGATGTTCCTCCTCTGGGCAAGCCCAGGTCCCAGATCCTGTTGTGCCTGTGAATAGGCTGCAGGGGGACGGTGAAGACCAGCAACAGCTTTCAGGGCTGCCAACTTCCGTGTGGGACAAGGAGCCGGACGTGTGCCTTTTCGGAAAGAGGCTCTGCCGAGGACGAGAGCCATGAGATGTTCCTCCTCTGGGCAAGCCCGGGTCCCAGATCCTGTTGTGCCTGTGAATAGGCTGCAGGGGGACGGTGAAGACCAGCAACAGCTTTCAGGGCTGCCACCTTCCGTGTGGGACAAGGAGCCGGACGTGTGCCTTTTCGGAAAGAGGCTCTGCCGAGGACGAGAGCCATGAGATGTTCCTCCTCTGGGCAAGCCCGGGTCCCAGATCCTGTTGTGCCTGTGAATAGGCTGCAGGCGGACGGTGAAGACCAGCAACAGCTTTCAGGGCTGCCACCTTCCGTGTGGGACAAGGAGCCGGATGTGTGCCTTTCCGGAATCAGGCTCCGCCGAGGACGAGAGCCATGAGATGTTCCTCCTCTGGCCAAGCCAGCGTCGTGAATCCTGTTGTGATTGTGAATAGGCTGCAGGGGGACAGTGAAGACCAGCAACATCTTTCCGGCCTGCCACCTTCCGTGTGGGACAAGGAGCCGGACGTGTGCCTTTCCTGAAACAGGCTCTGCCGAGGACGAGAGCCATGAGATGTTCCTCCTCTGGGCAATCCCGAGTCCCAGATCCTGTTTTGCCTCTGAATAAGCTGCAGGGGGACGGTGAAGACCAGCAACAGCTTTCAGGGCTGCCACCTTCCGTGTGGGAAGAGGAGCCGGACGTGTGCCTTCTCGGAAACAGGCTCTGCCGAGGACGAGAGCCATGAGATGTTCCTCCTCTGGGCAAGCCCGGGTCCCAGATCCTGTTGTAGCTGCGAATAGGCTGCAGGGGGACGGTGAAGACCAGCAACAGCTTTCAGGGCTGCCACCTTCCTTGTGGGACAAGGAGCCAGACGTGTGCCTTTCGGAAAGAGGCTCTGCCGAGGATGAGAACCATGAGATGTTCCTCCTCTGGGCAAGCCCAGGTCCCAGATCCTGTTGTGCCTGTGAATAGGCTGCAGGGGGACGGTGAAGACCAGCAACAGCTTTCAGGGCTGCCACCTTCCGTGTGGGACAAGGAGCCGGACGTGTTCCTTTTCGGAAAGAGGCTCTGCCGAGGACGAGAGCCATGAGATGTTCCTCCTCTGGGCAAGCGCGTGTCCCATATCCTGTTGTGCCTGTGAATAGGCTGCAGGGGGACGGTGAAGACCAGCAACAGCTTTCAGGGCTGCCACCTTCCGTGTGGGACAAGGAGCCGGACGTGTGCCTTTTCGGAAAGAGGCTCTGCCGAGGACGAGAGCCAGTAGATGTTCCTCCTCTGGGCAATCCCGAGTCCCAGATCCTGTTTTGTCTCTGAATAGGCTGCAGGGGGACGGTGAAGACCAGCAACAGCTTTCAGGGCTGCCACCTTCCGTGTGGGACAAGAAGCCGGACGTGTGCCTTTTCGGAAAGAGGCTCTGCCGAGGACGAGAGCCATGAGATGTTCCTCCTCTGGGGAAGCCCGGGTCCCAGATCCTGTTGTAGCTGTGAATAGGCTGCAGGGGGACGGTGAAGACCAGCAACAGCTTTCAGGGCTGCCACCTTCCGTGTGGGACAAGGAGCCAGACGTGTGCCTTTCGGAAAGAGGCTCTGCCGAGGACGAGAACCATGAGATGTTCCTCCTCTGGGCAAGCCCAGGTCCCAGATCCTGTTGTGCCTGTGAATAGGCTGCAGGGGGACGGTGAAGACCAGCAACAGCTTTCAGGGCTGCCACCTTCCGTGTGGGACAAGGAGCCGGACGTGTGCCTTTTCCGAAAGAGGCTCTGCCGAGGACGAGAGCCATGAGATGTTCCTCCTCTGGGCAAGCCCAGGTCCCAGATCCTCTTGTGCCTGTGAATAGGCTGCATGGGGACGGTGAAAACCAGCAACATCTTTTCGGCCTGCCACCTTCCGTGTGGGACGAGTCGGACGTGTGCTTTTTCGGAAAGAGGCTCTGCCGAGGACGATAGCCATGAGATGTTCCTCCTCTGGGCAAGCTCGGGTCCCAGATCCTGTTGTGCCTGTGAATAGGCTGCATGGGGACGGTGAAAACCAGCAACACCTTCCCGGCCTGCCACCTTCCGTGTGGGACAAGGAGCCGGACGAGTGCCTTTTCGGAAACAGGCTCTGCCGAGGACGAGAGCCATGAGATGTTCCTCCTCTGGGCAAGCGCGTGTCCCATATCCTGTTGTACCTGTGAATAGGCTGCAGGGGGACGGTGAAGACCAGCAACAGCTTTCAGGGCTGCCACCTTCCGTGTGGGACAAGGAGCCGGATGTGTGCCTTTCCGGAATCAGGCTCCGCCGAGGACGAGAGCCATGAGATGTTCCTCCTCTGGCCAAGCCAGCGTCGTGAATCCTGTTGTGATTGTGAATAGGCTGCCGGGGGACAGTGAAGACCAGCAACATCTTTGCGGCCTGCCACCTTCCGTGTGGGACAAGGAGCCGGACGTGTGCCTTTTCGGAAAGAGGCTCTGCCGAGGACGAGAGCCATGAGATGTTCCTCCTCTGGGCAAGGCCAGGTCCCAAATCCTGTTGTGCCTGTGAATAGGCTGCAGGGGGACGGTGAAGCCCAGCAACAGCTTTCAGGGCTGCCACCTTCCGTGTGGGACAAGGAGCCAGACGTGTGCCTTTTCGGAAAGAGGCTCTGCCGAGGACGAGAGCCATGAGATGTTCCTCCTCTGGGCAAGCCCGGGTCCCAGATCCTGTTGTGCCTGTGAATAGGCTGCATGGGGACGGTGAAGACCAGCAACATCTTTCCGGCCTGCCGCCTTCCGTGTGGGACAAGGAGCCGGACGTGTGCCTTTCCTGAAACAGGCTCTGCCGAGGACGAGAGCCATGAGATGTTCCTCCTCTGGGCAATCCCGAGTCCCAGATCCTGTTTTGCCTCTGAATAGGCTGCAGGGGGACGGTGAAGACCAGCAACAGCTTTCAGGGCTGCCACCTTCCGTGTGGGAAGAGGAGCCGGACGTGTGCCTTCTCGGAAACAGGCTCTGCCGAGGACGAGAGCCATGAGATGTTCCTCCTCTGGGCAAGCCCGGGTCCCAGATCCTGTTGTAGCTGCGAATAGGCTGCAGGGGGACGGTGAAGACCAGCAACAGCTTTCAGGGCTGCCACCTTCCTTGTGGGACAAGGAGCCAGAAGTGTGCCTTTCGGAAAGAGGCTCTGCCGAGGACGAGAACCATGAGATGTTCCTCCTCTGGGCAAGCCCAGGTCCCAGATCCTGTTGTGCCTGTGAATAGGCTGCAGGGGGACGGTGAAGACCAGCAACAGCTTTCAGGGCTGCCACCTTCCGTGTGGGACAAGGAGCCGGACGTGTTCCTTTTCGGAAAGAGGCTCTGCCGAGGACGAGAGCCATGAGATGTTCCTCCTCTGGGCAAGCCCGGGTCCCAGATCCTGTTGTGCCTGTGAATAGGCTGCAGGGGGACGGTGAAGAGCAGCAACAGCTTTCACGGCTGCCACCTTCAGTGTGGGACAAGGAGCCGGACGTGTGCCTTTTCGGAAAGAGGCTCTACCGAGGACGAGAGCCATGAGATGTTCCTCCTCTGGGCAAGCCCAGGTCCCAGATCCTGTTGTGCCTGTAAATAGGCTGCAGGGGGACGGTGAAGACCAGCAACAGCTTTCCGGCCTGCCACCTTCCGTGTGGGACAAGGAGCCGGACGTGTGCCTTTCCTGAAACAGGCTCTGCCGAGGACGAGAGCCATGAGATGTTCCTCCTCTGGGCAATCCCGAGTCCCAGATCCTGTTTTGCCTCTGAATAAGCTGCAGGGGGACGGTGAAGACCAGCAACAGCTTTCAGGGCTGCCACCTTCCGTGTGGGAAGAGGAGCCGGACGTGTGCCTTCTCGGAAACAGGCTCTGCTGAGGACGAGAGCCATGAGATGTTCCTCCTCTGGGCAAGCCCGGGTCCCAGATCCTGTTGTAGCTGCGAATAGGCTGCAACGGGAAGGTGAAGACCAGCAACAGCTTTCAGGGCTGCCACCTTCCTTGTGGGACAAGGAGCCAGACGTGTGCCTTTCGGAAAGAGGCTCTGCCGAGGATGAGAACCATGAGATGTTCCTCCTCTGGGCAAGCCCAGGTCCCAGATCCTGTTGTGCCTGTGAATAGGCTGCAGGGGGACGGTGAAGACCAGCAACAGCTTTCAGGGCTGCCACCTTCCGTGTGGGACAAGGAGCCGGTCGTGTTCCTTTTCGGAAAGAGGCTCTGCCGAGGACGAGAGCCATGAGATGTTCCTCCTCTGGGCAAGCCCGGGTCCCAGATCCTGTTGTGCCTGTGAATAGGCTGCAGGGGGACGGTGAAGACCAGCAACAGCTTTCAGGGCTGCCACCTTCCGTGTGGGACAAGGAGCCGGACGTGTGCCTTTTCGGAAAGAGGCTCTGCCGAGGACGAGAGCCAGTAGATGTTCCTCCTCTGGGCAATCCCGAGTCCCAAATCCTGTTTTAACTGTGAATAGGCTGCAGGGGGACGGTGAAGACCAGCAACAGCTTTCAGGGCTGCCACCTTCCTTGTGGGACAAGGAGCCGGACGTGTGCCTTTTCGGAAAGAGGCTCTGCCGAGGACGAGAGCCATGAGATGTTCCTCCTCTGGGGAAGCCCGGGTCCCAGATCCTGTTGTAGCTGTGAATAGGCTGCAGGGGGACGGTGAAGACCAGCAACAGCTTTCAGGGCTGCCACCTTCCGTGTGGGACAAGGAGCCAGACGTGTGCCTTTCGGAAAGAGGCTCTGCCGAGGACGAGAACCATGAGATGTTCCTCCTCTGGGCAAGCCCAGGTCCCAGATCCTGTTGTGCCTGTGAATAGGCTGCAGGGGGACGGTGAAGACCAGCAACAGCTTTCAGGGCTGCCACCTTCCGTGTGGGACAAGGAGCCGGACGTGTGCCTTTTCCGAAAGAGGCTCTGCCGAGGACGAGAGCCATGAGATGTTCCTCCTCTGGGCAAGCCCAGGTCCCAGATCCTCTTGTGCCTGTGAATAGGCTGCATGGGGACGGTGAAAACCAGCAACATCTTTTCGGCCTGCCACCTTCCGTGTGGGACGAGTCGGACGTGTGCCTTTTCGGAAAGAGGCTCTGCCGAGGACGATAGCCATGAGATGTTCCTCCTCTGGGCAAGCCCGGGTCCCAGATCCTGTTGTGCCTGTGAATAGGCTGCATGGGGACGGTGAAAACCAGCAACACCTTCCCGGCCTGCCACCTTCCGTGTGGGACAAGGAGCCAGACGAGTGCCTTTTCGGAAACAGGCTCTGCCGAGGACGAGAGCCATGAGATGTTCCTCCTCTGGGCAAGCGCGTGTCCCATATCCTGTTGTACCTGTGAATAGGCTGCAGGGGGACGGTGAAGACCAGCAACAGCTTTCAGGGCTGCCACCTTCCGTGTGGGACAAGGAGCCGGATGTGTGCCTTTCCGGAATCAGGCTCCGCCGAGGACGAGAGCCATGAGATGTTCCTCCTCTGGCCAAGCCAGCGTCGTGAATCCTGTTGTGATTGTGAATAGGCTGCAGGGGGACAGTGAAGACCAGCAACATCTTTGCGGCCTGCCACCTTCCGTGTGGGACAAGGAGCCGGACGTGTGCCTTTTCGGAAAGAGGCTCTGCCGAGGACGAGAGCCATGAGATGTTCCTCCTCTGGGCAAGGCCAGGTCCCAGATCCTGTTGTGCCTGTGAATAGGCTGCAGGGGGACGGTGAAGCCCAGCAACAGCTTTCAGGGCTGCCACCTTCCGTGTGGGACAAGGAGCCAGACGTGTGCCTTTTCGGAAAGAGGCTCTGCCGAGGACGAGAGCCATGAGATGTTCCTCCTCTGGGCAAGCCCGGGTCCCAGATCCTGTTGTGCCTGTGAATAGGCTGCATGGGGACGGTGAAGACCAGCAACATCTTTCCGGCCTGCCGCCTTCCGTGTGGGACAAGGAGCCGGACGTGTGCCTTTCCTGAAACAGGCTCTGCCGAGGACGAGAGCCATGAGATGTTCCTCCTCTGGGCAATCCCGAGTCCCAGATCCTGTTTTGCCTCTGAATAGGCTGCAGGGGGACGGTGAAGACCAGCAACAGCTTTCAGGGCTGCCACCTTCCGTGTGGGAAGAGGAGCCGGACGTGTGCCTTCTCGGAAACAGGCTCTGCCGAGGACGAGAGCCATGAGATGTTCCTCCTCTGGGCAAGCCCGGGTCCCAGATCCTGTTGTAGCTGCGAATAGGCTGCAGGGGGACGGTGAAGACCAGCAACAGCTTTCAGGGCTGCCACCTTCCTTGTGGGACAAGGAGCCAGAAGTGTGGCTTTCGGAAAGAGGCTCTGCCGAGGACGAGAACCATGAGATGTTCCTCCTCTGGGCAAGCCCAGGTCCCAGATCCTGTTGTGCCTGTGAATAGGCTGCAGGGGGACGGTGAAGACCAGCAACAGCTTTCAGGGCTGCCACCTTCCTTGTGGGACAAGGAGCCGGACGTGTTCCTTTTCGGAAAGAGGCTCTGCCGAGGACGAGAGCCATGAGATGTTCCTCCTCTGGGCAAGCCCGGGTCCCAGATCCTGTTGTGCCTGTGAATAGGCTGCAGGGGGACGGTGAAGAGCAGCAACAGCTTTCACGGCTGCCACCTTCAGTGTGGGACAAGGAGCCGGACGTGTGCCTTTTCGGAAAGAGGCTCTACCGAGGACGAGAGCCATGAGATGTTCCTCCTCTGGGCAAGCCCAGGTCCCAGATCCTGTTGTGCCTGTGAATAGGCTGCAGGGGGACGGTGAAGACCAGCAACAGCTTTCCGGCCTGCCACCTTCCGTGTGGGACAAGGAGCCGGACGTGTGCCTTTCCTGAATCAGGCTTCGCCGAGGACGAGAGCCAGTAGATGTTCCTCCTCTGGGCAATCCCGAGTCCCAAATCCTGTTTTAACTGTGAATAGGCTGCAGGGGGACGGTGAAGACCAGCAACAGCTTTCAGGGCTGCCACCTTCCGTGTGGGAAGAGGAGCCGGACGTGTGCCTTCTCGGAAAGAGGCTCTGCCGAGGACGAGAGCCATGAGATGTTCCTCCTCTGGGGAAGCCCGGGTCCCAGATCCTGTTGTAGCTGTGAATAGGCTGCAGGGGGACGGTGAAGACCAGCAACAGCTTTCAGGGCTGCCACCTTCCGTGTGGGACAAGGAGCCGGACGTGTGCCTTTCGGAAAGAGGCTCTGCCGAGGACGAGAACCATGAGATGTTCCTCCTCTGGGCAAGCCCAGGTCCCAGATCCTGTTGTGCCTGTGAATAGGCTGCAGGGGGACGGTGAAGACCAGCAACAGCTTTCAGGGCTGCCACCTTCCGTGTGGGACAAGGAGCCGGACGTGTGCCTTTTCCGAAAGAGGCTCTGCCGAGGACGAGAGCCATGAGATGTTCCTCCTCTGGGCAAGCCCAGGTCCCAGATCCTCTTGTGCCTGTGAATAGGCTGCAGGGGGACGGTGAAAACCAGCAACATCTTTTCGGCCTGCCACCTTCCGTGTGGGACAAGGAGCCGGACGTGTGCCTTTTCGGAAAGAGACTCTGCCGAGGACGAGAACCATGAGATGTTCCTCCTCTGGGCAAGCCCAGGTCCCAGATCCTGTTGTAGCTGTGAATAGGCTGCAGGGGGACGGTGAAGACCAGCAACAGCTTTCAGGGCTGCCACCTTCCGTGTGGGACAAGGAGCCGGACGTGTGCCTTTTCGGAAAGAGGCTCTGCCGAGGACGAGAGCCATGAGATGTTCCTCCTCTGGGCAAGCCCGGGTCCCAGATCCTGTTGTGCCTGTGAATAGGCTGCAGGCGGACGGTGAAGACCAGCAACAGCTTTCAGGGCTGCCACCTTCCGTGTGGGACAAGGAGCCGGATGTGTGCCTTTCCGGAATCAGGCTCCGCCGAGGACGAGAGCCATGAGATGTTCCTCCTCTGGCCAAGCCAGCGTCGTGAATCCTGTTGTGATTGTGAATAGGCTGCAGGGGGACAGTGAAGACCAGCAACATCTTTGCGGCCTGCCACCTTCCATGTGGGACAAGGAGCCGGACGTGTGCCTTTCCGGAAACAGGCTCCGCCGAGGACGAGAGCCATGAGATGTTCCTCCTGTGGGCAAGCCCAGGTCCCAGACCCTGTTGTGCCTGTGAATAGGCTGCAGGGGGACGGTGAAGACCAGCAACAGCTTTCAGGGCTGCCACCTTCCTTGTGGGACAAGGAGCCGGACGTGTGCCTTTTCGGAAAGAGACTCTGCCGAGGACGAGAGCCATGAGATGTTCTTCCTCTGGGCAAGCCCAGGTCCCAGATCCTCTTGTGCCTGAGAATAGGCTGAAGGGGGACGGTGAAGACCAGCAACATCTTTCCGGCCTGCCACCTTCCGTGTGGGACAAGGAGCCGGACGTGTGCCTTTCCTGAATCAGGCTCTGCCGAGGACGAGAGCCATGAGATGTTCCTCCTCTGGGCAAGCCCAGGTCCCAGATCCTGTTTTGCCTGTGAATAGGCTGCAGGGGGACGGTGAAGACCAGCAACAGCTTTCAGGACTGCCACCTTCCGTGTGGGACAAGGAGCCGGACGAGTGCCTTCTCGGAAACAGGCTCTGCCGAGGACGAGAGCCATGAGATGTTCCTCCTCTGGGCAAGCCCGGGTCCCAGATCCTGTTGTGCCTGTGAATAGGCTGCAGGGGGACGGTGAAGACCAGCAACAGCTTTCAGGGCTGCCAACTTCCGTGTGGGACAAGGAGCCGGACGTGTGCCTTTTCGGAAAGAGGCTCTGCCGAGGACGAGAGCCATGAGATGTTCCTCCTCTGGGCAAGCCCAGGTCCCAGATCCTGTTGTGCCTGTGAATAGGCTGCAGGGGGACGGTGAAGACCAGCAACATCTTTCCGGCCTGCCACCTTCCGTGTGGGACAAGGAGCCGGACGTGTGCCTTTCCTGAATCAGGCTCTGCCGAGGACGAGAGCCATGAGATGTTCCTCCTCTGGGCAATCCCGAGTCCCAGATCCTGTTTTGTCTCTGAATAGGCTGCAGGGGGACGGTGAAGACCAGCAACAGCTTTCAGGGCTGCCACCTTCCGTGTGGGAAGAGGAGCCGGACGTGTGCCTTCTCGGAAACAGGCTCTGCCGAGGACGAGAGCCATGAGATGTTCCTCCTCTGGGCAAGCCCGGGTCCCAGATCCTGTTGTAGCTGCGAATAGGCTGCAGGGGGACGGTGAAGACCAGCAACAGCTTTCAGGGCTGCCACCTTCCGTGTGGGACAAGGAGCCGGACGTGTTCCTTTTCGGAAAGAGGCTCTGCCGAGGACGAGAGCCATGAGATGTTCCTCCTCTGGGCAAGCCCGGGTCCCAGATCCTGTTGTGCCTGTGAATAGGCTGCAGGGGGACGGTGAAGACCAGCAACAGCTTTCAGCGCTGCCACCTTCCGTGTGGGACAAGGAGCCGGACGTGTGCCTTTTCGGAAAGAGGCTCTACCGAGGACGAGAGCCATGAGATGTTCCTCCTCTGGGCAAGCCCAGGTCCCAGATCCTGTTGTGCCTGTGAATAGGCTGCAGGGGGACGGTGAAGACCAGCAACAGCTTTCCGGCCTGCCACCTTCCGTGTGGGACAAGGAGCCGGACGTGTGCCTTTCCTGAATCAGGCTCTGCCGAGGACGAGAGCCAGTAGATGTTCCTCCTCTGGGCAATCCCGAGTCCCAAATCCTGTTTGAACTGTGAATAGGCTGCAGGGGGACGGTGAAGACCAGCAACAGCTTTCAGGGCTGCCACCTTCCGTGTGGGAAGAGGAGCCGGACGTGTGCCTTCTCGGAAAGAGGCTCTGCCGAGGACGAGAGCCATGAGATGTTCCTCCTCTGGGGTAGCCCGGGTCCCAGATCCTGTTGTAGCTGTGAATAGGCTGCAGGGGGACGGTGAAGACCAGCAACACCTTTCAGGGCTGCCACCTTCCGTGTGGGACAAGGAGCCAGACGTGTGCCTTTCGGAAAGAGGCTCTGCCGCGGACGAGAACCATGAGATGTTCCTTCTCTGGGCAAGCCCAGGTCCCAGATCCTCTTGTGCCTGTGAATAGGCTGCAGGGGGACCGTGAAGACCAGCAACAGCTTTCAGGGCTGCCACCATCCGTGTGGGACAAGGAGCCGGACGTGTGCCTTTTCCGAAAGAGGCTCTGCCGAGGACGAGAGCCAGTAGATGTTCCTCCTCTGGGCAAGCCCAGGTCCCAGATCCTGTTGTGCCTGTGAATAGGCTGCAGGGGGACGGTGAAGACCAGCAACATCTTTCCGGCCTGCTACCTTCCGTGTGGGACAAGGAGCCGGACATGTGCCTTTCCTGAATCAGGCTCTGCCGAGGACGAGAGCCATGAGATGTTCCTCCTCTGGGCAAGCCCAGGTCCCAGATCCTGTTGTGCCTGTGAATAGGCTGCATGGGGACGGTGATAACCAGCAACAGCTTTCAGGGCTGCCACCTTCCGTGTGGGACAAGGAGCCGGATGAGTGCCTTTTTGGAATCAGGCTCTGCCGAGGACGAGAGCCATGAGATGTTCCTCCTCTGGGAAAGCCCGGGTCCCAGATCCTGTTTTGCCTGTGAATAGGCTGCAGGGGGACGGTGAAGACCAGCAACAGCTTTCAGGGCTGCCACCTTCCGTGTGGGACAAGAAGCCGGACGTGTGCCTTTTCGGAAAGAGGCTCTGCCGAGGACGAGAGCCATGAGATGTTCCTCCTCTGGGCAAGCCCAGGTCCCAGATCCTGTTGTGCCTGTGAATAGGCTGCAGGGGGACGGTGAAGACCAGCAACATCTTTCCGGCCTGCCACCTTCCGTGTGGGACAAGGAGCCGGACGTGTGCCTTTCCTGAATCAGGCTCTGCCGAGGACGAGAGCCATGAGATGTTCCTCCTCTGGGCAATCCCGAGTCCCAGATCCTGTTGTGCCTGTGAATAGGCTGCAGGGGGACGGTGAAGACCAGCAACAGCTTTCAGGGCTGCCACCTTCCGTGTGGGACAAGGAGCCGGACGTGTGCCTTTCCTGAATCAGGCTCTGCCGAGGACGAGAGCCAGTAGATGTTCCTCCTCTGGGCAATCCCGAGTCCCAGATCCTGTTGTGCCTGTGAATAGGCTGCAGGGGGACGGTGAAGACCAGCAACAGCTTTCAGGGCTGCCACCTTCCGTGTGGGAGAGGAGCCGGACGTGTGCCTTCTCGGAAACAGGCACTGCCGAGGAGGAGAGCCATGAGATGTTCCTCCTCTGGGCAAGCCCGCGTCCCAGATCCTGTTGTAGCTGTGAATAGGCTGCAGGGGGACGGTGAAGACCAGCAACAGCTTTCAGGGCTGCCACCTTCCGTGTGGGACAAGGAGCCAGACGTGTGCCTTTCGGAAAGAGGCTCTGCCGCGGACGAGAACCATGACATGTTCCTCCTCTGGGCAAGCCCAGGTCCCAGATCCTGTTGTGCCTGTGAATAGGCTGCAGGGGGACGGTGAAGACCAGCAACAGCTTTCAGGGCTGCCACCTTCCGTGTGGGACAAGGAGCCGGACGTGTGCCTTTTCCGAAAGAGGCTCTGCCGAGGACGAGAGCCATGAGATGTTCCTCCTCTGGGCAAGCCCAGGTTCCAGATCCTGTTGTGCCTGTGAATAGGCTGCAGGGGGACGGTGAAGACCAGCAACAGATTTCAGGGCTGCCACCTTCCGTGTGGGACAAGGAGCCGGACGTGTGCCTTCTCGGAAACAGGCTCTGCCGAGGACGAGAGCCAGTAGATGTTCCTCCTCTGGGCAAGCCCAGGTCCCAGATCCTGTTGTGCCTGTGAATAGGCTGCAGGGGGAGGGTGGAGACCAGCAACAGCTTTCAGGGCTGCCACCTTCCGTGTGGGACAAGGAGCCGGACGTGTGCCTTTCCTGAATCAGGCTCTGCCGAGGACGAGAGCCATGAGATGTTCCTCCTCTGGGCAAGCCCGGGTCCCAGATCCTGTTGTAGCTGTGAATAGGCTGCAGGGGGACGGTGAAGACCAGCAACAGCTTTCAGGGCTGCCACCTTCCGTGTGGGACAAGGAGCCGGACGTGTGCCTTTCGGAAAGAGGCTCTGCCGAGGACGAGAACCATGAGATGTTCCTCCTCTGGGCAAGCCCGGGTCCCAGATCCTGTTGTAGCTGTGAATAGGCTGCAGGGGGACGGTGAAGACCAGCAACAGCTTTCAGGGCTGCCACCTTCCGTGTGGGACAAGGAGCCGGACGTGTGCCTTTTCGGAAAGAGACTCTGCCGAGGACGAGAGCCATGAGATGTTCCTCCTCTGGGCAAGCCCAGGTCCCAGATCCTCTTGTGCCTGTGAATAGGCTGCAGGGGGACGGTGAAGACCAGCAACATCTTTCCGGCCTGCTACCTTCCGTGTGGGACAAGGAGCCGGACATGTGCCTTTCCTGAATCAGGCTCTGCCGAGGACGAGAGCCATGAGATGTTCCTCCTCTGGGCAAGCCCAGGTCCCAGATCCTGTTGTGCCTGTGAATAGGCTGCATGGGGACGGTGATAACCAGCAACAGCTTTCAGGGCTGCCACCTTCCGTGTGGGACAAGGAGCCGGATGAGTGCCTTTTTGGAATCAGGCTCTGCCGAGGACGAGAGCCATGAGATGTTCCTCCTCTGGAAAAGCCCGGGTCCCAGATCCTGTTTTGCCTGTGAATAGGCTGCAGGGGGACGGTGAAGACCAGCAACAGCTTTCAGGGCTGCCACCTTCCGTGTGGGACAAGAAGCCGGACGTGTGCCTTTTCGGAAAGAGGCTCTGCCGAGGACGAGAGCCATGAGATGTTCCTCCTCTGGGCAAGCCCAGGTCCCAGATCCTGTTGTGCCTGTGAATAGGCTGCAGGGGGACGGTGAAGACCAGCAACATCTTTCCGGCCTGCCACCTTCCGTGTGGGACAAGGAGTCGGACGTGTGCCTTTCGGGAAGAGGCTCTGCAGAGGACGAGAACCATGAGATGTTCCTCCTCTGGGCAAGCCCGGGTCCCAGATCCTGTTGTGCCTGTGAATAGGCTGCAGGGGGAGGGTGAAGACCAGCAACAGCTTTCAGGGATGCCACCTTCCGTGTGGGACAAGGAGCCAGACGTGTGCCTTTCGGAAACAGGCACTGCCAAGGACGAGAACCATGAGATGTTCCTCCTCTGGGCAAGCCCAGGTCCCAGATCCTGTTGTGCCTGTGAATAGGCTGCAGGGGGACGGTGAAGACCAGCAACAGCTTTCCGGCCTGCCACCTTCCGTGTGGGACAAGGAGCCGGACGTGTGCCTTTCCTGAATCAGGCTCTGCCGAGGACGAGAGCCATGAGATGTTCCTCCTCTGGGCAATCCCGAGTCCCAGATCCTGTTTTGCCTTTGAATAGGCTGCAGGGGGACGGTGAAGACCAGCAACAGCTTTCAGGGCTGCCACCTTCCGTGTGGGAAGAGGAGCCGGACGTGTGCCTTCTCGGAAACAGGCACTGCCGAGGACGAGAGCCATGAGATGTTCCTCCTCTGGGCAAGCCCGGGTCCCAGATCCTGTTGTAGCTGTGAATAGGCTGCAGGGGGACGGTGAAGACCAGCAACATCTTTCCGGCCTGCCACCTTCCGTGTGGGACAAGGAGCCGGACGTGTGCCTTTCGGAAAGAGGCTCTGCCGCGGACGAGAACCATGACATGTTCCTCCTCTGGGCAAGCCCAGGTCCCAGATCCTGTTGTGCCTGTGAATAGGCTGCAGGGGGACGGTGAAGACCAGCAACAGCTTTCCGGCCTGCCACCTTCCGTGTGGGACAAGGAGCCGGACGTGTGCCTTTTCCGAAAGAGGCTCTGCCGAGGACGAGAGCCAGTAGATGTTCCTCCTCTGGGCAAGCCCAGGTCCCAGATCCTGTTGTGCCTGTGAATAGGCTGCAGGGGGAGGGTGGAGACCAGCAACAGCTTTCAGGGCTGCCACCTTCCGTGTGGGACAAGAAGCCGGACGTGTGCCTTTTCGGAAAGAGGCTCTGCCGAGGACGAGAGCCATGAGATGTTCCTCCTCTGGGCAAGCCCAGGTCCCAGATCCTGTTGTGCCTCTGAATAGGCTGCAGGGGGACGGTGAAGACCAGCAACATCATTCCGGCCTGCCACCTTCCGTGTGGGACAAGTAGCCGGACGTGTGCCTTTCGGGAAGAGGCTCTGCAGAGGACGAGAACCATGAGATGTTCCTCCTCTGGGCAAGCCCGGGTCCCAGATCCTGTTGTGCCTGTGAATAGGCTGCAGGGGGACGGTGAAGACCAGCAACAGCTTTCAGGGCTGCCACCTTCCGTGTGGGACAAGGAGCCGGACGTGTGCCTTTCCTGAATCAGGCTCTGCCGAGGACGAGAGCCATGAGATGTTCCTCCTCTGGGCAATCCCGAGTCCCAGATCCTGTTGTGCCTGTGAATAGGCTGCAGGGGGAGGGTGAAGACCAGCAACAGCTTTCAGGGCTGCCACCTTCGGTGTGGGACAAGGAGCCGGACGTGTGCCTTTCCTGAATCAGGCTCTGCCGAGGACGAGAACCATGAGATGTTCCTCCTCTGGGCAAGCCCAGGTCCCAGATCCTGTTGTAGCTGTGAATAGGCTGCAGGGGGACGGTGAAGACCAGCAACATCTTTCCGGCCTGCTACCTTCCGTGTGGGACAAGGAGCCGGACGTGTGCCTTTCCTGAATCAGGCTCTGCCGAGGACGAGAGCCATGAGATGTTCCTGCTCTGGGCAAGCCCGGGTCCCAGATCCTGTTGTGCCTGTGAATAGGCTGCAGGGGGACGGTGAAGACCAGCAACAGCTTTCAGGGCTGCCACCTTCCGTGTGGGACAAGGAGCCGGATGAGTGCCTTTTTGGAATCAGGCTCTGCCGAGGACGAGAGCCATGAGATGTTCCTCCTCTGGGAAATCCCGGGTCCCAGATCCTGTTTTGCCTGTGAATAGGCTGCAGGAGGACGGTGAAGACCAGCAACAGCTTTCAGGGCTGCCACCTTCCGTGTGGGACAAGAAGCCGGACGTGTGCCTTTTCGGAAAGAGGCTCTGCCGAGGACGAGAGCCATGAGATGTTCCTCCTCTGGGCAAGCCCAGGTCCCAGATCCTGTTGTGCCTCTGAATAGGCTGCAGGGGGACGGTGAAGACCAGCAACATCATTCCGGCCTGCCACCTTCCGTGTGGGACAAGGAGCCGGACGTGTGCCTTTCCTGAATCAGGCTCTGCCGAGGAAGAGAGCCATGAGATGTTCCTCCTCTGGGCAAGCCCGGGTCCCAGATCCTCTTGTGCCTGTGAATAGGCTGCATGGGGACGGTGAAGACCAGCAACAGCTTTCAGGGCTGCCACCTTCCGTGTGGGACAAGGAGCCAGACGTGTGCCTTTCGGAAAGAGGCTCTGCCGAGGACGAGAACCATGAGATGTTCCTCCTCTGGGCAAGCCCAGGTCCCAGATCCTGTTGTAGCTGTGAATAGGCTGCAGGGGGACGGTGAAGACCAGCAACAGCTTTCAGGGCTGCCACCTTCCGTGTGGGACAAGGAGCCGGACGTGTGCCTTTCCTGAATCAGGCTCTGCCGAGGACGAGAGCCATGAGATGTTCCTCCTCTGGGCAATCCCGAGTCCCAGATCCTGTTGTGCCTGTGAATAGGCTGCAGGGGGACGGTGAAGACCAGCAACAGCTTTCAGGGCTGCCACCTTCCGTGTGGGACAAGGAGCCGGACGTGTGCCTTTCCTGAATCAGGCTCTGCCGAGGACGAGAGCCATGAGATGTTCCTCCTCTGGGCAATCCCGAGTCCCAGATCCTGTTTTGCCTCTGAATAGGCTGCAGGGGGACGGTGAAGACCAGCAACAGCTTTCAGGGCTGCCACCTTCCGTGTGGGAAGAGGAGCCGGACGTGTGCCTTCTCGGAAACAGGCACTGCCGAGGACGAGAGCCATGAGATGTTCCTCCTCTGGGCAAGCCCGGGTCCCAGATCCTGTTGTAGCTGTGAATAGGCTGCAGGGGGACGGTGAAGACCAGCAACAGCTTTCAGGGTTGCCACCTTCCGTGTGGGACAAGGAGCCAGACGTGTGCCTTTCGGAAAGAGGCTCTGCCGCGGACGAGAACCATGACATGTTCCTCCTCTGGGCAAGCCCAGGTCCCAGATCCTGTTGTGCCTGTGAATAGGCTGCAGGGGGACGGTGAAGACCAGCAACAGCTTTCCGGCCTGCCACCTTCCGTGTGGGACAAGGAGCCGGACGTGTGCCTTTTCCGAAAGAGGCTCTGCCGAGGACGAGAGCCAGTAGATGTTCCTCCTCTGGGCAAGCCCAGGTCCCAGATCCTGTTGTGCCTGTGAATAGGCTGCAGGGGGAGGGTGGAGACCAGCAACAGCTTTCAGGGCTGCCACCTTCCATGTGGGACAAGGAGCCGGACGTGTGCCTTTCGGAAAGAGGCTCTGCCGAGGACGAGAACCATGAGATGTTCCTCCTCTGGGCAAGCCCAGGTCCCAGATCCTGTTGTAGCTGTGAATAGGCTGCAGGGGGACGGTGAAGACCAGCAACATCTTTCCGGCCTGCTACCTTCCGTGTGGGACAAGGAGCCGGACGTGTGCCTTTCCTGAATCAGGCTCTGCCGAGGACGAGAGCCATGAGATGTTCCTCCTCTGGGCAAGCCCAGGTCCCAGATCCTGTTGTGCCTGTGAATAGGCTGCATGGGGACGGTGAAGACCAGCAACACCTTTCAGGGCTGCCACCTTCCGTGTGGGACAAGGAGCCGGATGAGTGCCTTTTTGGAATCAGGCTCTGCCGAGGACGAGAGCCATGAGATGTTCCTCCTCTGGGAAAGCCCGGGTCCCAGATCCTGTTTTGCCTGTGAATAGGCTGCAGGAGGACGGTGAAGACCAGCAACAGCTTTCAGGGCTGCCACCTTCCGTGTGGGACAAGAAGCCGGACGTGTGCCTTTTCGGAAAGAGGCTCTGCCGAGGACGAGAGCCATGAGATGTTCCTCCTCTGGGCAAGCCCAGGTCACAGATCCTGTTGTGCCTCTGAATAGGCTGCAGGGGGACGGTGAAGACCAGCAACATCATTCCGGCCTGCCACCTTCCGTGTGGGACAAGGAGCCGGACGTGTGCCTTTCGGGAAGAGGCTCTGCAGAGGACGAGAACCATGAGATGTTCCTCCTCTGGGCAAGCCCGGGTCCCAGATCCTGTTGTGCCTGTGAATAGGCTGCAGGGGGAGGGTGAAGACCAGCAACAGCTTTCAGGGCTGCCACCTTCCGTGTGGGACAAGGAGGCAGACGTGTGCCTTTCGGAAAGAGGCTCTGCCGAGGACGAGAGCCATGAGATGTTCCTCCTCTGGGCAAGCCCGGGTCCCAGATCCTGTTGTAGCTGTGAATAGGCTGCAGGCGGACGGTGAAGACCAGCAACAGCTTTCCGGCCTGCTACCTTCCGTGTGGGACAAGGAGCCGGACGTGTGCCTTTCCTGAATCAGGCTCTGCCGAGGACGAGAGCCATGAGATGTTCCTCCTCTGGGCAAGCCCAGGTCCCAGATCCTGTTGTGCCTGTGAATAGGCTGCAGGGGGACGGTGAAGACCAGCAACAGCTTTCAGGGCTGCCACCTTCCGTGTGGGACAAGGAGCCGGACGTGTGCCTTTTCCGAAAGAGGCTCTGCCGAGGACGAGAGCCATGAGATGTTCCTCCTCTGGGAAAGCCCGGGTCCCAGATCCTGTTTTGCCTGTGAATAGGCTGCAGGAGGACGGTGAAGACCAGCAACAGCTTTCAGGGCTGCCACCTTCCGTGTGGGACAAGAAGCCGGACGTGTGCCTTTTCGGAAAGAGGCTCTGCCGAGGACGAGAGCCATGAGATGTTCCTCCTCTGGGCAAGCCCAGGTCCCAGATCCTGTTGTGCCTCTGAATAGGCTGCAGGGGGACGGTGAAGACCAGCAACATCATTCCGGCCTGCCACCTTCCGTGTGGGACAAGGAGCCGGACGTGTGCCTTTCGGGAAGAGGCTCTGCAGAGGACGAGAACCATGAGATGTTCCTCCTCTGGGCAAGCCCGGGTCCCAGATCCTGTTGTGCCTGTGAATAGGCTGCAGGGGGAGGGTGAAGACCAGCAACAGCTTTCAGGGCTGCCACCTTCCTTGTGGGACAAGGAGGCAGACGTGTGCCTTTCGGAAAGAGGCTCTGCCGAGGACGAGAACCATGAGATGTTCCTCCTCTGGGCAAGCCCAGGTCCCAGATCCTGTTGTAGCTGTGAATAGGCTGCAGGGGGACGGTGAAGACCGGCAACATCTTTCAGGGCTGCCACCTTCCGTGTGGGACAAGGAGCCGGACGTGTGCCTTTTCGGAAAGAGACTCTGCCGAGGACGAGAGCCATGAGATTTTCCTCCTCTGGGCAAGCCCAGGTCCCAGGTCCTCTTGTGCCTGTGAATAGGCTGCAGGGGGACGGTGAAGACCAGCAACATCTTTCCGGCCTGCCACCTTCCGTGTGGGACAAGGAGCCGGACGTGTGCCTTTCCTGAATCAGGCTCTGCCGAGGACGAGAGCCATGAGATGTTCCTCCTCTGGGCAAGCCCGGGTCCCAGATCCTGTTGTGCCTGTGAATAGGCTGCAGGGGGACGGTGAAGACCAGCAACAGCTTTCAGGGCTGCCACCTTCCGTGTGGGACAAGGAGCCAGACGTGTGCCTTTCGGAAAGAGGCTCTGGCGAGGACGAGAACCATGAGATGTTCCTCCTCTGGGCAAGCCCAGGTCCCATATCCTGTTGTAGCTGTGAATAGGCTGCAGGGGGACGGTGAAGACCAGCAACAGCTTTCAGGGCTGCCACCTTCCGTGTGGGACAAGGAGCCGGACGTGTGCCTTTCCTGAATCAGGCTCTGCCGAGGACGAGAGCCATGAGATGTTCCTCCTCTGGGCAATCCCGAGTCCCAGATCCTGTTTTGCCTCTGAATAGGCTGCAGGGGGACGGTGAAGACCAGCAACAGCTTTCAGGGCTGCCACCTTCCGTGTGGGAAGAGGAGCCGGACGTGTGCCTTCTCGGAAAGAGGCACTGCCGAGGACGAGAGCCATGAGATGTTCCTCCTCTGGGCAAGCCCGGGTCCCAGATCCTGTTGTAGCTGTGAATAGGCTGCAGGGGGACGGTGAAGACCAGCAACAGCTTTCAGGGCTGCCACCTTCCGTGTGGGACAAGGAGCCAGACGTGTGCCTTTCGGAAAGAGGCTCTGCCGCGGACGAGAACCATGACATGTTCCTCCTCTGGGCAAGCCCAGGTCCCAGATCCTGTTGTGCCTGTGAATAGGCTGCAGGGGGACGGTGAAGACCAGCAACAGCTTTCCGGCCTGCCACCTTCCGTGTGGGACAAGGAGCCGGACGTGTGCCTTTTCCGAAAGAGGCTCTGCCGAGGACGAGAGCCAGTAGATGTTCCTCCTCTGGGCAAGCCCAGGTCCCAGATCCTGTTGTGCCTGTGAATAGGCTGCAGGGGGAGGGTGGAGACCAGCAACAGCTTTCAGGGCTGCCACCTTCCATGTGGGACAAGGAGCCGGACGTGTGCCTTTCGGAAAGAGGCTCTGCCGAGGACGAGAACCATGAGATGTTCCTCCTCTGGGCAAGCCCAGGTCCCAGATCCTGTTGTAGCTGTGAATAGGCTGCAGGGGGACGGTGAAGACCAGCAACATCTTTCCGGCCTGCTACCTTCCGTGTGGGACAAGGAGCCGGACGTGTGCCTTTCCTGAATCAGGCTCTGCCGAGGACGAGAGCCATGAGATGTTCCTCCTCTGGGCAAGCCCAGGTCCCAGATCCTGTTGTGCCTGTGAATAGGCTGCATGGGGACGGTGAAGACCAGCAACACCTTTCAGGGCTGCCACCTTCCGTGTGGGACAAGGAGCCGGATGAGTGCCTTTTTGGAATCAGGCTCTGCCGAGGACGAGAGCCATGAGATGTTCCTCCTCTGGGAAAGCCCGGGTCCCAGATCCTGTTTTGCCTGTGAATAGGCTGCAGGAGGACGGTGAAGACCAGCAACAGCTTTCAGGGCTGCCACCTTCCGTGTGGGACAAGTAGCCGGACGTGTGCCTTTTCGGAAAGAGGCTCTGCCGAGGACGAGAGCCATGAGATGTTCCTCCTCTGGGCAAGCCCAGGTCCCAGATCCTGTTGTGCCTCTGAATAGGCTGCAGGGGGACGGTGAAGACCAGCAACATCATTCCGGCCTGCCACCTTCCGTGTGGGACAAGGAGCCGGACGTGTGCCTTTCGGGAAGAGGCTCTGCAGAGGACGAGAACCATGAGATGTTCCTCCTCTGGGCAAGCCCGGGTCCCAGATCCTGTTGTGCCTGTGAATAGGCTGCAGGGGGAGGGTGAAGACCAGCAACAGCTTTCAGGGCTGCCACCTTCCGTGTGGGACAAGGAGGCAGACGTGTGCCTTTCGGAAAGAGGCTCTGCCGAGGACGAGAACAATGAGATGTTCCTCCTCTGGGCAAGCCCAGGTCCCAGATCCTGTTGTAGCTGTGAATAGGCTGCAGGGGGACGGTGAAGACCGGCAACATCTTTCAGGGCTGCCACCTTCCGTGTGGGACAAGGAGCCGGACGTGTGCCTTTCCTGAATCAGGCTCTGCCGAGGACGAGAACCATGAGATTTTCCTCCTCTGGGCAAGCCCAGGTCCCAGGTCCTCTTGTGCCTGTGAATAGGCTGCAGGGGGACGGTGAAGACCAGCAACATCTTTCCGGCCTGCCACCTTCCGTGTGGGACAAGGAGCCGGACGTGTGCCTTTCCTGAATCAGGCTCTGCCGAGGACGAGAGCCATGAGATGTTCCTCCTCTGGGCAAGCCCGGGTCCCAGATCCTGTTGTGCCTGTGAATAGGCTGCAGGGGGACGGTGAAGACCAGCAACAGCTTTCAGGGCTGCCACCTTCCGTGTGGGACAAGGAGCCAGACGTGTGCCTTTCGGAAAGAGGCTCTGGCGAGGACGAGAACCATGAGATGTTCCTCCTCTGGGCAAGCCCAGGTCCCATATCCTGTTGTAGCTGTGAATAGGCTGCAGGGGGACGGTGAAGACCAGCAACAGCTTTCAGGGCTGCCACCTTCCGTGTGGGACAAGGAGCCGGACGTGTGCCTTTCCTGAATCAGGCTCTGCCGAGGACGAGAGCCATGAGATGTTCCTCCTCTGGGCAATCCCGAGTCCCAGATCCTGTTGTGCCTGTGAATAGGCTGCAGGGGGAGGGTGAAGACCAGCAACAGCTTTCAGGGCTGCCACCTTCGGTGTGGGACAAGGAGCCGGACGTGTGCCTTTCCTGAATCAGGCTCTGCCGAGGACGAGAACCATGAGATGTTCCTCCTCTGGGCAAGCCCAGGTCCCAGATCCTGTTGTAGCTGTGAATAGGCTGCAGGGGGACGGTGAAGAGCAGCAACATCTTTCCGGCCTGCTACCTTCCGTGTGGGACAAGGAGCCGGACGTGTGCCTTTCCTGAATCAGGCTCTGCCGAGGACGAGAGCCATGAGATGTTCCTCCTCTGGGCAAGCCCAGGTCCCAGATCCTGTTGTGCCTGTGAATAGGCTGCAGGGGGACGGTGAAGACCAGCAACATCTTTCAGGGCTGCCACCTTCCGTGTGGGACAAGGAGCCGGATGAGTGCCTTTTTGGAATCAGGCTCTGCCGAGGACGAGAGCCATGAGATGTTCCTCCTCTGGGAAAGCCCGGGTCCCAGATCCTGTTTTGCCTGTGAATAGGCTGCAGGAGGACGGTGAAGACCAGCAACAGCTTTCAGGGCTGCCACCTTCCGTGTGGGACAAGAAGCCGGACGTGTGCCTTTTCGGAAAGAGGCTCTGCCGAGGACGAGAGCCATGAGATGTTCCTCCTCTGGGCAAGCCCAGGTCCCAGATCCTGTTGTGCCTCTGAATAGGCTGCAGGGGGACGGTGAAGACCAGCAACATCATTCCGGCCTGCCACCTTCCGTGTGGGACAAGGAGCCGGACGTGTGCCTTTCGGGAAGAGGCTCTGCAGAGGACGAGAACCATGAGATGTTCCTCCTCTGGGCAAGCCCGGGTCCCAGATCCTGTTGTGCCTGTGAATAGGCTGCAGGGGGACGGTGAAGACCAGCAACAGCTTTCAGGGCTGCCACCTTCCGTGTGGGACAAGGAGGCAGACGTGTGCCTTTCGGAAAGAGGCTCTGCCGAGGACGAGAACCATGAGATGTTCCTCCTCTGGGCAAGCCCAGGTCCCAGATCCTGTTGTAGCTGTGAATAGGCTGCAGGGGGACGGTGAAGACCAGCAACAGCTTTCAGGGCTGCCACCTTCCGTGTGGGACAAGGAGCCAGACGTGTGCCTTTCGGAAAGAGGCTCTGGCGAGGACGAGAACCATGAGATGTTCCTCCTCTGGGCAAGCCCAGGTCCCATATCCTGTTGTAGCTGTGAATAGGCTGCAGGGGGACGGTGAAGACCAGCAACAGCTTTCAGGGCTGCCACCTTCCGTGTGGGACAAGGAGCCGGACGTGTGCCTTTCCTGAATCAGGCTCTGCCGAGGACGAGAGCCATGAGATGTTCCTCCTCTGGGCAATCCCGAGTCCCAGATCCTGTTGTGCCTGTGAATAGGCTGCAGGGGGAGGGTGAAGACCAGCAACAGCTTTCAGGGCTGCCACCTTCCGTGTGGGACAAGGAGCCGGACGTGTGCCTTTCCTGAATCAGGCTCTGCCGAGGACGAGAACCATGAGATGTTCCTCCTCTGGGCAAGCCCAGGTCCCAGATCCTGTTGTAGCTGTGAATAGGCTGCAGGGGGACGGTGAAGACCAGCAACATCTTTCCGGCCTGCTACCTTCCGTGTGGGACAAGGAGCCGGACGTGTGCCTTTCCTGAATCAGGCTCTGCCGAGGACGAGAGCCATGAGATGTTCCTCCTCTGGGCAAGCCCAGGTCCCAGATCCTGTTGTGCCTGTGAATAGGCTGCATGGGGACGGTGAAGACCAGCAACAGCTTTCAGGGCTGCCACCTTCCGTGTGGGACAAGGAGCCGGATGAGTGCCTTTTTGGAATCAGGCTCTGCCGAGGACGAGAGCCATGAGATGTTCCTCCTCTGGGAAAGCCCGGGTCCCAGATCCTGTTTTGCCTGTGAATAGGCTGCAGGAGGACGGTGAAGACCAGCAACAGCTTTCAGGGCTGCCACCTTCCGTGTGGGACAAGAAGCCGGACGTGTGCCTTTTCGGAAAGAGGCTCTGCCGAGGACGAGAGCCATGAGATGTTCCTCCTCTGGGCAAGCCCGGGTCCCAGATCCTCTTGTGCCTGTGAATAGGCTGCAGGGGGACGGTGAAGACCAGCAACAGCTTTCAGGGCTGCCACCTTCCGTGTGGGACAAGGAGCCAGACGTGTGCCTTTTCGGAAAGAGGCTCTGGCGAGGACGAGAACCATGAGATGTTCCTCCTCTGGGCAAGCCCAGGTCCCATATCCTGTTGTAGCTGTGAATAGGCTGCAGGGGGACGGTGAAGACCAGCAACAGCTTTCAGGGCTGCCACCTTCCGTGTGGGACAAGGAGCCGGACGTGTGCCTTTCCTGAATCAGGCTCTGCCGAGGACGAGAGCCATGAGATGTTCCTCCTCTGGGCAATCCCGAGTCCCAGATCCTGTTGTGCCTGTGAATAGGCTGCAGGGGGACGGTGAAGACCAGCAACAGCTTTCAGGGCTGCCACCTTCCGTGTGGGACAAGGAGCCGGACGTGTGCCTTTCCTGAATCAGGCTCTGCCGAGGACGAGAGCCATGAGATGTTCCTCCTCTGGGCAATCCCGAGTCCCAGATCCTGTTTTGCCTCTGAATAGGCTGCAGGGGGACGGTGAAGACCAGCAACAGCTTTCAGGGCTGCCACCTTCCGTGTGGGAAGAGGAGCCGGACGTGTGCCTTCTCGGAAACAGGCACTGCCGAGGACGAGAGCCATGAGATGTTCCTCCTCTGGGCAAGCCCGGGTCCCAGATCCTGTTGTAGCTGTGAATAGGCTGCAGGGGGACGGTGAAGACCAGCAACAGCTTTCAGGGCTGCCACCTTCCGTGTGGGACAAGGAGCCAGACGTGTGCCTTTCGGAAAGAGGCTCTGCCGCGGACGAGAACCATGACATGTTCCTCCTCTGGGCAAGCCCAGGTCCCAGATCCTGTTGTAGCTGTGAATAGGCTGCAGGGGGACGGTGAAGACCAGCAACATCTTTCCGGCCTGCTACCTTCCGTGTGGGACAAGGAGCCAGACGTGTGCCTTTCCTGAATCAGGCTCTGCCGAGGACGAGAGCCATGAGATGTTCCTCCTCTGGGCAAGCCCAGGTCCCAGATCCTGTTGTGCCTGTGAATAGGCTGCATGGGGACGGTGAAGACCAGCAACAGCTTTCAGGGCTGCCACCTTCCGTGTGGGACAAGGAGCCGGATGAGTGCCTTTTTGGAATCAGGCTCTGCCGAGGACGAGAGCCATGAGATGTTCCTCCTCTGGGAAAGCCCGGGTCCCAGATCCTGTTTTGCCTGTGAATAGGCTGCAGGAGGACGGTGAAGACCAGCAACAGCTTTCAGGGCTGCCACCTTCCGTGTGGGACAAGAAGCCGGACGTGTGCCTTTTCGGAAAGAGGCTCTGCCGAGGACGAGAGCCATGAGATTTTCCTCCTCTGGGCAAGCCCAGGTCCCAGGTCCTCTTGTGCCTGTGAATAGGCTGCAGGGGGACGGTGAAGACCAGCAACATCTTTCCGGCCTGCCACCTTCCGTGTGGGACAAGGAGCCGGACGTGTGCCTTTCCTGAATCAGGCTCTGCCGAGGACGAGAGCCATGAGATGTTCCTCCTCTGGGCAAGCCCGGGTCCCAGATCCTGTTGTGCCTGTGAATAGGCTGCAGGGGGACGGTGAAGACCAGCAACAGCTTTCAGGGCTGCCACCTTCCGTGTGGGACAAGGAGCCAGACGTGTGCCTTTCCTGAATCAGGCTCTGCCGAGGACGAGAGCCATGAGATGTTCCTCCTCTGGGCAATCCCGAGTCCCAGATCCTGTTGTGCCTGTGAATAGGCTGCAGGGGGAGGGTGAAGACCAGCAACAGCTTTCAGGGCTGCCACCTTCGGTGTGGGACAAGGAGCCGGACGTGTGCCTTTTCGGAATCAGGCTCTGCCGAGGACGAGAACCATGAGATGTTCCTCCTCTGGGCAAGCCCAGGTCCCAGATCCTGTTGTAGCTGTGAATAGGCTGCAGGGGGACGGTGAAGACCAGCAACATCTTTCCGGCCTGCTACCTTCCGTGTGGGACAAGGAGCCGGACGTGTGCCTTTCCTGAATCAGGCTCTGCCGAGGACGAGAGCCATGAGATGTTCCTCCTCTGGGCAAGCCCAGGTCCCAGATCCTGTTGTGCCTGTGAATAGGCTGCATGGGGACGGTGAAGACCAGCAACAGCTTTCAGGGCTGCCACCTTCCGTGTGGGACAAGGAGCCGGATGAGTGCCTTTTTGGAATCAGGCTCTGCCGAGGACGAGAGCCATGAGATGTTCCTCCTCTGGGAAAGCCCGGGTCCCAGATCCTGTTTTGCCTGTGAATAGGCTGCAGGAGGACGGTGAAGACCAGCAACAGCTTTCAGGGCTGCCACCTTCCGTGTGGGACAAGAAGCCGGACGTGTGCCTTTTCGGAAAGAGGCTCTGCCGAGGACGAGAGCCATGAGATGTTCCTCCTCTGGGCAAGCCCAGGTCCCAGATCCTGTTGTGCCTCTGAATAGGCTGCAGGGGGACGGTGAAGACCAGCAACATCATTCCGGCCTGCCACCTTCCGTGTGGGACAAGGAGCCGGACGTGTGCCTTTCGGGAAGAGGCTCTGCAGAGGACGAGAACCATGAGATGTTCCTCCTCTGGGCAAGCCCGGGTCCCAGATCCTGTTGTGCCTGTGAATAGGCTGCAGGGGGAGGGTGAAGACCAGCAACAGCTTTCAGGGCTGCCACCTTCCGTGTGGGACAAGGAGCCAGACGTGTGCCTTTCGGAAAGAGGCTCTGCCGAGGACGAGAACCATGAGATGTTCCTCCTCTGGGCAAGCCCAGGTCCCAGATCCTGTTGTAGCTGTGAATAGGCTGCAGGGGGACGGTGAAGACCGGCAACATCTTTCAGGGCTGCCACCTTCCGTGTGGGACAAGGAGCCGGACGTGTGCCTTTTCGGAAAGAGACTCTGCCGAGGACGAGAGCCATGAGATTTTCCTCCTCTGGGCAAGCCCAGGTCCCAGGTCCTCTTGTGCCTGTGAATAGGCTGCAGGGGGACGGTGAAGACCAGCAACATCTTTCCGGCCTGCCACCTTCCGTGTGGGACAAGGAGCCGGACGTGTGCCTTTCCTGAATCAGGCTCTGCCGAGGACGAGAGCCATGAGATGTTCCTCCTCTGGGCAAGCCCGGGTCCCAGATCCTGTTGTGCCTGTGAATAGGCTGCAGGGGGACGGTGAAGACCAGCAACAGCTTTCAGGGCTGCCACCTTCCGTGTGGGACAAGGAGCCAGACGTGTGCCTTTCGGAAAGAGGCTCTGGCGAGGACGAGAACCATGAGATGTTCCTCCTCTGGGCAAGCCCAGGTCCCATATCCTGTTGTAGCTGTGAATAGGCTGCAGGGGGACGGTGAAGACCAGCAACAGCTTTCAGGGCTGCCACCTTCCGTGTGGGACAAGGAGCCGGACGTGTGCCTTTCCTGAATCAGGCTCTGCCGAGGACGAGAGCCATGAGATGTTCCTCCTCTGGGCAATCCCGAGTCCCAGATCCTGTTGTGCCTGTGAATAGGCTGCAGGGGGAGGGTGAAGACCAGCAACAGCTTTCAGGGCTGCCACCTTCCGTGTGGGACAAGGAGCCAGACGTGTGCCTTTCGGAAAGAGGCTCTGCCGAGGACGAGAACCATGAGATGTTCCTCCTCTGGGCAAGCCCAGGTCCCAGATCCCGTTGTGCCTGTGAATAGGCTGCAGGGGGAGGGTGAAGACCAGCAACATCTTTCAGGGCTGCCACCTTCCGTGTGGGACAAGGAGCCGGACGTGTGCCTTTTCCGAAAGAGGCTCTGCCGAGGACGAGAGCCATGAGATGTTCCTCCTCTGGGCAAGCCCAGGCTCCAGATCCTGTTGTGCCTGTGAATAGGCTGCATGGGGACGGTGAAAACCAGCAACATCTTTCCGGCCTGCCACCTTCCGTGTGGGACAAGGAGCCGGACGTGTGCCTTTTCGGAAAGAGGCTCTGCCGAGGACGAGAGCCATGAGATGTTCCTCCTCTGGGCAAGCCCAGGTCCCAGATCCTGTTTTGCCTGTGAATAGGCTGCAGGGGGACGGTGAAGACCAGCAACAGCTTTCAGGGCTGCCACCTTCCGTATGGTACAAAGAGCCGGACGTGTGCCTTTCCTGAATCAGGCTCTGCCGAGGACGAGAGCCATGAGATGTTCCTCCTCTGGGCAAGCCCGAGTCCCAGATCCTGTTGTGCCTGTGAATAGGCTGCAGGGGGAGGGTGAAGACCAGCAACAGCTTTCAGGGCTGCCACGTTCCGTGTGGGACAAGGAGCCAGACGTGTGCCTTTCGGAAAGAGGCTCTGCCGAGGACGAGAACCATGAGATGTTCCTCCTCTGGGCAAGCCCAGGTCCCAGATCCTGTTGTAGCTGTGAATAGGCTGCAGGGGGATGGTGAAGACCAGCAACATCTTTCCGGCCTGTCACCTTCCGTGTGGGACAAGGAGCCGGACGTGTGCCTTTCCTGAATGAGGCTCTGCCGAGGACGAGAGCCATGAGATGTTCCTCCTCTGGGCAATCCCGAGTCCCAGATCCTGTTTTGCCTGTGAATAGGCTGCAGGGGGACGGTGAAGAGCAGCAACAGCTTTCAGGGCTGCCACCTTCCGTGTGGGACAAGGAGCCGTACGTGTGCCTTCTCGGAAACAGGCTCTGCCGAGGACGAGAGCCATGAGATGTTCCTCCTCTGGGCAAGCCCGGGTCCCAGATCCTGTTGTGCCTGTGAATAGGCTGCAGGGGGAGGGTGGAGACCAGCAACAGCTTTCAGGGCTGCCACCTTCCGTGTGGGACAAGGAGCCGGACGTGTGCCTTTCCTGAATCAGGCTCTGCCGAGGACGAGAACCATGAGATGTTCCTCCTCTGGGCAAGCCCGGGTCCCAGATCCTGTTGTGCCTGTGAATAGGCTGCAGGGGGAGGGTGAAGACCAGCAACAGCTTTCAGGGCTGCCACCTTCCGTGTGGGACAAGGAGCCAGACGTGTGCCTTTCAGAAAGAGGCTCTGCCGAGGACGAGAGCCATGAGATGTTCCTCCTCTGGGCAAGCCCAGGTCCCAGATCCTGTTGTAGCTGTGAATAGGCTGCAGGGGGATGGTGAAGACCAGCAACATCTTTCCGGCCTGTCACCTTCCGTGTGGGACAAGGAGCCGGACGTGTGCCTTTCCTGAATCAGGCTCTGCCGAGGACGAGAACCATGAGATGTTCCTCCTCTGGGCAAGCCCGGGTCCCAGATCCTGTTGTGCCTGTGAATAGGCTGCAGGGGGAGGGTGAAGACCAGCAACAGCTTTCAGGGCTGCCACCTTCCGTGTGGGACAAGGAGCCAGACGTGTGCCTTTCGGAAAGAGGCTCTGCCGAGGACGAGAACCATGAGATGTTCCTCCTCTGGGCAAGCCCAGGTCCCAGATCCTGTTGTAGCTGTGAATAGGCTGCAGGGGGACGGTGAAGACCAGCAACATCTTTCCGGCCTGTCACCTTCCGTGTGGGACAAGGAGCCGGACGTGTGCCTTTTCGGAAAGAGACTCTGCCGAGGACGAGAGCCATGAGATGTTCCTCCTCTGGGCAAGCCCAGGTCCCAGATCCTCTTGTGCCTGTGAATAGGCTGCAGGGGGAGGGTGAAGACCAGCAACAGCTTTCAGGGCTGCCACCTTCCGTGTGGGACAAGGAGCCGGACGAGTGCCTTTTCCGAAAGAGGCTCTGCCGAGGACGAGAGCCATGAGATGTTCCTCCTCTGGGCAAGCCCGGGTCCCAGATCATGTTGTGCGTGTGAATAGGCTGCAGGGGGACGGTGAAGACCGGCAACATCTTTCAGGGCTGCCACCTTCCGTGTGGGACAAGGAGCCAGACGTATGCCTTTTCGGAAAGAGGCTCTGCCGAGGACGAGAGCCATGAGATGTTCCTCCTCTGGGCAAGCCCAGGTCCCAGATCCTCTTGTGCCTGTGAATAGGCTGCAGGGGGACGGTGAAGACCAGCAACATCTTTCCGGCCTGTCACCTTCCGTGTGGGACAAGGAGCCGGACGTGTGCCTTTTCGGAAAGAGGCTCTGCCGAGGACGAGAGCCATGAGATGTTCCTCCTCTGGGCAAGCCCAGGTCCCAGATCCTCTTGTGCCTGTGAATAGGCTGCAGGGGGACGGTGAAGACCAGCAACATCTTTCCGGCCTGCCACCTTCCGTGTGGGACAAGGAGCCGGACGTGTGCCTTTCCTGAATCAGGCTCTGCCGAGGACGAGAGCCATGAGATGTTCCTCCTCTGGGCAAGCCCAGGTCCCAGATCCTGTTTTGCCTCTGAATAAGCTGCAGGGGGACGGTGAAGACCAGCAACAGCTTTCAGGGCTGCCACCTTCCGTGTGGGAAGAGGAGCCGGACGTGTGCCTTCTCGGAAACAGGCTCTGCCGAGGACGAGAGCCATGAGATGTTCCTCCTCTGGGCAAGCCCAGGTCCCAGGTCCTCTTGTGCCTGTGAATAGGCTGCAGGGGGACGGTGAAGACCAGCAACATCTTTCCGGCCTGCCACCTTCCGTGTGGGACAAGGAGCCGGACGTGTGCCTTTCCTGAATCAGGCTCTGCCGAGGACGAGAGCCATGAGATGTTCCTCCTCTGGGCAAGCCCAGGTCCCAGATCCTGTTGTAGCTGTGAATAGGCTGCAGGGGGACGGTGAAGACCAGCAACAGCTTTCCGGCCTGCCACCTTCCGTGTGGGACAAGGAGCCGGACGTGTGCCTTTTCGGAAAGAGGCTCTGCCGAGGACGAGAGCCATGAGATGTTCCTCCTCTGGGCAATCCCGAGTCCCAGATCCTGTTTTGCCTCTGAATAGGCTGCAGGGGGACGGTGAAGACCGGCAACATCTTTCAGGGCTGCCACCTTCCGTGTGGGACAAGGAGCCGGACGTGTGCCTTTTCGGAAAGAGACTCTGCCGAGGACGAGAGCCATGAGATTTTCCTCCTCTGGGCAAGCCCAGGTCCCAGATCATGTTGTGCCTGTGAATAGGCTGCAGGGGGACGGTGAAGACCAGCAACATCTTTCCGGCCTGCCACCTTCCGTGTGGGACAAGGAGCCGGACGTGTGCCTTTCCTGAATCAGGCTCTGCCGAGGACGAGAGCCATGAGATGTTCCTCCTCTGGGCAAGCCCGGGTCCCAGATCCTGTTGTGCCTGTGAATAGGCTGCAGGGGGACGGTGAAGACCAGCAACAGCTTTCAGGGCTGCCACCTTCCGTGTGGGACAAGGAGCCAGACGTGTGCCTTTCGGAAAGAGGCTCTGGCGAGGACGAGAACCATGAGATGTTCCTCCTCTGGGCAAGCCCAGGTCCCATATCCTGTTGTAGCTGTGAATAGGCTGCAGGGGGACGGTGAAGACCAGCAACAGCTTTCAGGGCTGCCACCTTCCGTGTGGGACAAGGAGCCGGACGTGTGCCTTTCCTGAATCAGGCTCTGCCGACGACGAGAGCCATGAGATGTTCCTCCTCTGGGCAATCCCGAGTCCCAGATCCTGTTGTGCCTGTGAATAGGCTGCAGGGGGAGGGTGAAGACCAGCAACAGCTTTCAGGGCTGCCACCTTCCGTGTGGGACAAGGAGCCAGACGTGTGCCTTTCGGAAAGAGGCTCTGGCGAGGACGAGAACCATGAGATGTTCCTCCTCTGGGCAAGCCCAGGTCCCAGATCCCGTTGTGCCTGTGAATAGGCTGCAGGGGGAGGGTGAAGACCAGCAACATCATTCAGGGCTGCCACCTTCCGTGTGGGACAAGGAGCCGGACGTGTGCCTTTTCCGAAAGAGGCTCTGCCGAGGACGAGAGCCATGAGATGTTCCTCCTCTGGGCAAGCCCAGGCTCCAGATCCTGTTGTGCCTGTGAATAGGCTGCATGGGGACGGTGAAAACCAGCAACATCTTTCCGGCCTGCCACCTTCCGTGTGGGACAAGGAGCCGGACGTGTGCCTTTTCGGAAAGAGGCTCTGCCGAGGACGAGAGCCATGAGATGTTCCTCCTCTGGGCAAGCCCAGGTCCCAGATCCTGTTTTGCCTGTGAATAGGCTGCAGGGGAACGGTGAAGACCAGCAACAGCTTTCAGGGCTGCCACCTTCCGTATGGTACAAAGAGCCGGACGTGTGCCTTTCCTGAATCAGGCTCTGCCGAGGACGAGAGCCATGAGATGTTCCTCCTCTGGGCAAGCCCGAGTCCCAGATCCTGTTGTGCCTGTGAATAGGCTGCAGGGGGAGGGTGAAGACCAGCAACAGCTTTCAGGGCTGCCACGTTCCGTGTGGGACAAGGAGCCAGACGTGTGCCTTTCGGAAAGAGGCTCTGCCGAGGACGAGAACCATGAGATGTTCCTCCTCTGGGCAAGCCCAGGTCCCAGATCCTGTTGTAGCTGTGAATAGGCTGCAGGGGGATGGTGAAGACCAGCAACATCTTTCCGGCCTGTCACCTTCCGTGTGGGACAAGGAGCCGGACGTGTGCCTTTCCTGAATCAGGCTCTGCCGAGGACGAGAGCCATGAGATGTTCCTCCTCTGGGCAATCCCGAGTCCCAGATCCTGTTTTGCCTGTGAATAGGCTGCAGGGGGACGGTGAAGAGCAGCAACAGCTTTCAGGGCTGCCACCTTCCGTGTGGGACAAGGAGCCGTACGTGTGCCTTCTCGGAAACAGGCTCTGCCGAGGACGAGAGCCATGAGATGTTCCTCCTCTGGGCAAGCCCGGGTCCCAGATCCTGTTGTGCCTGTGAATAGGCTGCAGGGGGAGGGTGGAGACCAGCAACAGCTTTCAGGGCTGCCACCTTCCGTGTGGGACAAGGAGCCGTACGTGTGCCTTCTCGGAAACAGGCTCTGCCGAGGACGAGAACCATGAGATGTTCCTCCTCTGGGCAAGCCCGGGTCCCAGATCCTGTTGTGCCTGTGAATAGGCTGCAGGGGGAGGGTGAAGACCAGCAACAGCTTTCAGGGCTGCCACCTTCCGTGTGGGACAAGGAGCCAGACGTGTGCCTTTCGGAAAGAGGCTCTGCCGAGGACGAGAACCATGAGATGTTCCTCCTCTGGGCAAGCCCAGGTCCCAGATCCTGTTGTAGCTGTGAATAGGCTGCAGGGGGATGGTGAAGACCAGCAACATCTTTCCGGCCTGTCACCTTCCGTGTGGGACAAGGAGCCGGACGTGTGCCTTTTCGGAAAGAGACTCTGCCGAGGACGAGAGCCATGAGATGTTCCTCCTCTGGGCAAGCCCAGGTCCCAGATCCTCTTGTGCCTGTGAATAGGCTGCAGGGGGAGGGTGAAGACCAGCAACAGCTTTCAGGGCTGCCACCTTCCGTGTGGGACAAGGAGCCGGACGAGTGCCTTTTCCGAAAGAGGCTCTGCCGAGGACGAGAGCCATGAGATGTTCCTCCTCTGGGCAAGCCCGGGTCCCAGATCATGTTGTGCCTGTGAATAGGCTGCAGGGGGACGGTGAAGACCGGCAACATCTTTCAGGGCTGCCACCTTCCGTGTGGGACAAGGAGCCAGACGTATGCCTTTTCGGAAAGAGGCTCTGCCGAGGACGAGAGCCATGAGATGTTCCTCCTCTGGGCAAGCCCAGGTCCCAGATCCTCTTGTGCCTGTGAATAGGCTGTAGGGGGATGGTGAAGACCAGCAACATCTTTCCGGCCTGTCACCTTCCGTGTGGGACAAGGAGCCGGACGTGTGCCTTTTCGGAAAGAGGCTCTGCCGAGGACGAGAGCCATGAGATGTTCCTCCTCTGGGCAAGCCCAGGTCCCAGATCCTCTTGTGCCTGTGAATAGGCTGCAGGGGGACGGTGAAGACCAGCAACATCTTTCCGGCCTGCCACCTTCCGTGTGGGACAAGGAGCCGGACGTGTGCCTTTCCTGAATCAGGCTCTGCCGAGGACGAGAGCCATGAGATGTTCCTCCTCTGGGCAAGCCCAGGTCCCAGATCCTGTTTTGCCTCTGAATAGGCTGCAGGGGGACGGTGAAGACCAGCAACAGCTTTCAGGGCTGCCACCTTCCGTGTGGGAAGAGGAGCCGGACGTGTGCCTTCTCGGAAACAGGCTCTGCCGAGGACAAGAGCCATGAGATGTTCCTCCTCTGGGCAAGCCCAGGTCCCAGATCCTCTTGTGCCTGTGAATAGGCTGCAGGGGGACGGTGAAGACCAGCAACATCTTTCCGGCCTGCCACCTTCCGTGTGGGACAAGGAGCCGGACGTGTGCCTTTCCTGAATCAGGCTCTGCCGAGGACGAGAGCCATGAGATGTTCCTCCTCTGGGCAAGCCCGGGTCCCAGATCTTGTTGTGCCTGTGAATAGGCTGCAGGGGGACGGTGAAGACCAGCAACAGCTTTCAGGGCTGCCACCTTCCGTGTGGGACAAGGTGCCAGACGTCTGCCTTTCGGAAAGAGGCTCTGGCGAGGACGAGAACCATGAGATGTTCCTCCTCTGGGCAAGCCTAGGTCCCAGATCCTGTTGTAGCTGTGAATAGGCTGCAGGGGGACGGTGAAGACCAGCAACAGCTTTCAGGGCTGCCACCTTCCGTGTGGGACAAGGAGCCGGACGTGTGCCTTTCCTGAATCAGGCTCTGCCGAGGACGAGAGCCATGAGATGTTCCTCCTCTGGGCAATCCCGAGTCCCAGATCCTGTTGTGCCTGTGAATAGGCTGCAGGGGGACGGTGAAGACCAGCAACAGCTTTCAGGGCTGCCACCTTCGGTGTGGGACAAGGAGCCGGACGTGTGCCTTTCCTGAATCAGGCTCTGCCGAGGACGAGAACCATGAGATGTTCCTCCTCTGGGCAAGCCCAGGTCCCAGATCCCCTTGTGCCTGTGAATAGGCTGCAGGGGGACGGTGAAGACCAGCAACATCTTTCCGGCCTGCCACCTTCCGTGTGGGACAAGGAGCCGGACGTGTGCCTTTTCGGAAAGAGGCTCTGCCGAGGACGAGAGCCATGAGATGTTCCTCCTCTGGGCAAGCCCAGGTCCCAGATCCTCTTGTGCCTGTGAATAGGCTGCAGGGGGACGGTGAAGACCAGCAACAGCTTTCCGGCCTGCCACCTTCCGTGTGGGACAAGTAGCCGGACGTGTGCCTTTCCTGAATCAGGCTCTGCCGAGGACGAGAGCCATGAGATGTTCCTCCTCTGGGCAATCCCGAGTCCCAGATCCTGTTTTGCCTCTGAATAGGCTGCAGGGGGACGGTGAAGACCAGCAACAGCTTTCAGGGCTGCCACCTTCTGTGTGGGAAGAGGAGCCGGACGTGTGCCTTCTCGGAAACAGGCTCTGCCGAGGACGAGAGCCATGAGATGTTCCTCCTCTGGGCAAGCCCAGGTCCCAGATCCTCTTGTGCCTGTGAATAGGCTGCAGGGGGACGGTGAAGACCAGCAACATCTTTCCGGCCTGCCACCTTCCGTGTGGGACAAGGAGCCGGACGTGTGCCTTTCCTGAATCAGGCTCTGCCGAGGACGAGAGCCATGAGATGTTCCTCCTCTGGGCAAGCCCGGGTCCCAGATCCTGTTGTGCCTGTGAATAGGCTGCAGGGGGACGGTGAAGACCAGCAACAGCTTTCAGGGCTGCCACCTTACGTGTGGGACAAGGAGCCAGACGTATGCCTTTTCGGAAAGAGGCTCTGCCGAGGACGAGAGCCATGAGATGTTCCTCCTCTGGGCAAGCCCCGGTCCTGAATCCTGTTGTGCCTGTGAATAGGCTGCAGGGGGACGGTGAAGACCAGCAACATCTTTCCGGCCTGTCACCTTCCGTGTGGGACAAGGAGCCGGACGTGTGCCTTTTCGGAAAGAGGCTCTGCCGAGGACGAGAGCCATGAGATGTTCCTCCTCTGGGCAAGCCCAGGTCCCAGATCCTCTTGTGCCTGTGAATAGGCTGCAGGGGGACGGTGAAGACCAGCAACAGCTTTCAGGGCTGCCACCTTCCGTGTGGGACAAGGAGCCAGACGTGTGCCTTTCGGAAAGAGGCTCTGCCGAGGACGAGAACCATGAGATGTTCCTCCTCTGGGCAAGCCCAGGTCCCAGATCCTGTTGTAGCTGTGAATAGGCTGCAGGGGGATGGTGAAGACCAGCAACATCTTTCCGGCCTGTCACCTTCCGTGTGGGACAAGGAGCCGGACGTGTGCCTTTTCGGAAAGAGACTCTGCCGAGGACGAGAGCCATGAGATGTTCCTCCTCTGGGCAAGCCCAGGTCCCAGATCCTCTTGTGCCTGTGAATAGGCTGCAGGGGGAGGGTGAAGACCAGCAACAGCTTTCAGGGCTGCCACCTTCCGTGTGGGACAAGGAGCCGGACGAGTGCCTTTTCCGAAAGAGGCTCTGCCGAGGACGAGAGCCATGAGATGTTCCTCCTCTGGGCAAGCCCGGGTCCCAGATCATGTTGTGCCTGTGAATAGGCTGCAGGGGGACGGTGAAGACCGGCAACATCTTTCAGGGCTGCCACCTTCCGTGTGGGACAAGGAGCCAGACGTATGCCTTTTCGGAAAGAGGCTCTGCCGAGGACGAGAGCCATGAGATGTTCCTCCTCTGGGCAAGCCCAGGTCCCAGATCCTCTTGTGCCTGTGAATAGGCTGCAGGGGGACGGTGAAGACCAGCAACATCTTTCCGGCCTGTCACCTTCCGTGTGGGACAAGGAGCCGGACGTGTGCCTTTTCGGAAAGAGGCTCTGCCGAGGACGAGAGCCATGAGATGTTCCTCCTCTGGGCAAGCCCAGGTCCCAGATCCTCTTGTGCCTGTGAATAGGCTGCAGGGGGACGGTGAAGACCAGCAACATCTTTCCGGCCTGCCACCTTCCGTGTGGGACAAGGAGCCGGACGTGTGCCTTTCCTGAATCAGGCTCTGCCGAGGACGAGAGCCATGAGATGTTCCTCCTCTGGGCAAGCCCAGGTCCCAGATCCTGTTTTGCCTCTGAATAGGCTGCAGGGGGACGGTGAAGACCAGCAACAGCTTTCAGGGCTGCCACCTTCCGTGTGGGAAGAGGAGCCGGACGTGTGCCTTCTCGGAAACAGGCTCTGCCGAGGACGAGAGCCATGAGATGTTCCTCCTCTGGGCAAGCCCAGGTCCCAGATCCTCTTGTGCCTGTGAATAGGCTGCAGGGGGACGGTGAAGACCAGCAACATCTTTCCGGCCTGCCACCTTCCGTGTGGGACAAGGAGCCGGACGTGTGCCTTTCCTGAATCAGGCTCTGCCGAGGACGAGAGCCATGAGATGTTCCTCCTCTGGGCAAGCCCGGGTCCCAGATCTTGTTGTGCCTGTGAATAGGCTGCAGGGGGACGGTGAAGACCAGCAACAGCTTTCAGGGCTGCCACCTTCCGTGTGGGACAAGGTGCCAGACGTCTGCCTTTCGGAAAGAGGCTCTGGCGAGGACGAGAACCATGAGATGTTCCTCCTCTGGGCAAGCCCAGGTCCCAGATCCTGTTGTAGCTGTGAATAGGCTGCAGGGGGACGGTGAAGACCAGCAACAGCTTTCAGGGCTGCCACCTTCCGTGTGGGACAAGGAGCCGGACGTGTGCCTTTCCTGAATCAGGCTCTGCCGAGGACGAGAGCCATGAGATGTTCCTCCTCTGGGCAATCCCGAGTCCCAGATCCTGTTGTGCCTGTGAATAGGCTGCAGGGGGACGGTGAAGACCAGCAACAGCTTTCAGGGCTGCCACCTTCGGTGTGGGACAAGGAGCCGGACGTGTGCCTTTCCTGAATCAGGCTCTGCCGAGGACGAGAACCATGAGATGTTCCTCCTCTGGGCAAGCCCAGGTCCCAGATCCCCTTGTGCCTGTGAATAGGCTGCAGGGGGACGGTGAAGACCAGCAACATCTTTCCGGCCTGCCACCTTCCGTGTGGGACAAGGAGCCGGACGTGTGCCTTTTCGGAAAGAGGCTCTGCCGAGGACGAGAGCCATGAGATGTTCCTCCTCTGGGCAAGCCCAGGTCCCAGATCCTCTTGTGCCTGTGAATAGGCTGCAGGGGGACGGTGAAGACCAGCAACAGCTTTCCGGCCTGCCACCTTCCGTGTGGGACAAGTAGCCGGACGTGTGCCTTTCCTGAATCAGGCTCTGCCGAGGACGAGAGCCATGAGATGTTCCTCCTCTGGGCAATCCCGAGTCCCAGATCCTGTTTTGCCTCTGAATAGGCTGCAGGGGGACGGTGAAGACCAGCAACAGCTTTCAGGGCTGCCACCTTCTGTGTGGGAAGAGGAGCCGGACGTGTGCCTTCTCGGAAACAGGCTCTGCCGAGGACGAGAGCCATGAGATGTTCCTCCTCTGGGCAAGCCCAGGTCCCAGATCCTCTTGTGCCTGTGAATAGGCTGCAGGGGGACGGTGAAGACCAGCAACATCTTTCCGGCCTGCCACCTTCCGTGTGGGACAAGGAGCCGGACGTGTGCCTTTCCTGAATCAGGCTCTGCCGAGGACGAGAGCCATGAGATGTTCCTCCTCTGGGCAAGCCCGGGTCCCAGATCCTGTTGTGCCTGTGAATAGGCTGCAGGGGGACGGTGAAGACCAGCAACAGCTTTCAGGGCTGCCACCTTACGTGTGGGACAAGGAGCCAGACGTATGCCTTTTCGGAAAGAGGCTCTGCCGAGGACGAGAGCCATGAGATGTTCCTCCTCTGGGCAAGCCCCGGTCCTGAATCCTGTTGTGCCTGTGAATAGGCTGCAGGGGGACGGTGAAGACCAGCAACATCTTTCCGGCCTGTCACCTTCCGTGTGGGACAAGGAGCCGGACGTGTGCCTTTTCGGAAAGAGGCTCTGCCGAGGACGAGAGCCATGAGATGTTCCTCCTCTGGGCAAGCCCAGGTCCCAGATCCTCTTGTGCCTGTGAATAGGCTGCAGGGGGACGGTGAAGACCAGCAACAGCTTTCAGGGCTGCCACCTTACGTGTGGGACAAGGAGCCGGACGAGTGCCTTTTCCGAAAGAGGCTCTGCCGAGGACGAGAGCCATGAGATGTTCCTCCTCTGGGCAAGCCCGGGTCCCAGATCATGTTGTGCCTGTGAATAGGCTGCAGGGGGACGGTGAAGACCAGCAACAGCATTCAGGGCTGCCACCTTCCGTGTGGGACAAGGAGCCGGACGTGTGCCTTTCCTGAATCAGGCTCTGCCGAGGACGAGAGCCATGAGATGTTCCTCCTCTGGGCAAGCCCAGGTCCCAGATCCTGTTTTGCCTCTGAATAGGCTGCAGGGGGACGGTGAAGACCAGCAACAGCTTTCAGGGCTGCCACCTTCCGTGTGGGAAGAGGAGCCGGACGTGTGCCTTCTCGGAAACAGGCTCTGCCGAGGACGAGAGCCATGAGATGTTCCTCCTCTGGGCAAGCCCGGGTCCCAGATCCTGTTGTAGCTGTGAATAGGCTGCAGGGGGACGGTGAAGACCAGCAACAGCTTTCAGGGCTGCCACCTTCCGTGTGGGACAAGGAGCCGGACGAGTGCCTTTTCCGAAAGAGGCTCTGCCGAGGACGAGAGCCATGAGATGTTCCTCCTCTGGGCAAGCCCGGGTCCCAGATCATGTTGTGCCTGTGAATAGGCTGCAGGGGGACGGTGAAGACCAGCAACAGCTTTCAGGGCTGCCACCTTCCGTGTGGGACAAGGAGCCGTACGTGTGCCTTTCGGAAAGAGGCTCTGCCGAGGACGAGAACCATGAGATGTTCCTCCTCTGGGCAAGCCCAGGTCCCAGATCCTGTTGTAGCTGTGAATAAGCTGCAGGGGGACGGTGAAGACCAGTAACATCTTTCAGGGCTGCCACCTTCCGTGTGGGACAAGGAGCCGGACGTGTGCCTTTTCGGAAAGAGACTCTGCCGAGGACGAGAGCCATGAGATGTTCCTCCTCTGGGCAAGCCCAGGTCCCAGATCCTCTTGTGCCTGTGAATAGGCTGCAGGGGGACGGTGAAGACCAGCAACATCTTTCCGGCCTGCCACCTTCCGTGTGGGACAAGGAGCCGGACGTGTGCCTTTCCTGAATCAGGCTCTGCCGAGGACGAGAGCCATGAGATGTTCCTCCTCTGGGCAAGCCCGGGTCCCAGATCCTGTTGTGCCTGTGAATAGGCTGCAGGGGGAGGGTGAAGACCAGCAACAGCTTTCAGGGCTGCCACCTTCCGTGTGGGACAAGGAGCCAGACGTGTGCCTTTTCGGAAAGAGGCTCTGCCGTGGACGAGAGCCATGAGATGTTCCTCCTCTGGGCAAGCCCAGGTCCCAGATCCTCTTGTGCCTGTGAATAGGCTGCAGGGGGACGGTGAAGACCAGCAACATCTTTCCGGCCTGCCACCTTCCGTGTGGGACAAGGAGCCGGACGTGTGCCTTTCCTGAAACAGGCTCTGCCGAGGACGAGAGCCATGAGATGTTCCTCCTCTGGGCAATCCCGAGTCCCAGATCCTGTTTTGCCTCTGAATAGGCTGCAGGGGGACGGTGAAGACCAGCAACATCTTTAGGGCTGCCACCTTCCGTGTGGGAAGAGGAGCCGGACGTGTGCCTTCTCGGAAACAGGCTCTGCCGAGGACGAGAGCCATGAGATGTTCCTCCTCTGGGCAAGCCCGGGTCCCAGATCCTGTTGTAGCTGTGAATAGGCTGCAGGGGGACGGTGAAGACCAGCAACAGCTTAGAGGGCTGCCACCTTCCGTGTGGGACAAGGAGCCGGACGTGTGCCTTTTCGGAAAGAGGCTCTGCCGAGGACGAGAGCCATGAGATGTTCCTCCTCTGGGCAAGCCCAGGTCCCAGATCCTGTTGTGCCTGTGAATAGGCAGCAGGAGGACGGTGAAGACCAGCAACAGCTTTCAGGGCTGCCACCTTACGTGTGGGACAAGGAGCCGGACGAGTGCCTTTTCCGAAAGAGGCTCTGCCGAGGACGAGAGCCATGAGATGTTCCTCCTCTGGGCAAGCCCGGGTCCCAGATCCTGTTGTGCCTGTGAATAGGCTGCAGGGGGACGGTGAAGACCAGCAACAGCTTTCAGGGCTGCCACCTTCCGTGTGGGACAAGGAGCCAGACGTGTGCCTTTTCGGAAAGAGGCTCTGCCGAGGACGAGAGCCATGAGATGTTCCTCCTCTGGGCAAGCCCAGGTCCCAGATCCTCTTGTGCCTGTGAATAGGCTGCAGGGGGACGGTGAAGACCAGCAACATCTTTCCGGCCTGTCACCTTACGTGTGGGACAAGGAGCCGGACGAGTGCCTTTTCCGAAAGAGGCTCTGCCGAGGACGAGAGCCATGAGATGTTCCTCCTCTGGGCAAGCCCGGGTCCCAGATCATGTTGTGCCTGTGAATAGGCTGCAGGGGGACGGTGAAGACCAGCAACAGCTTTCCGGGCTGCCACCTTCCGTGTGGGACAAGGAGCCGGACGTGTGCCTTTCCTGAATCAGGCTCTGCCGAGGACGAGAGCCATGAGATGTTCCTCCTCTGGGCAAGCCCGGGTCCCAGATCCTGTTGTAGCTGTGAATAGGCTGCAGGGGGACGGTGAAGACCAGCAACAGCTTTCAGGGCTGCCACCTTCCGTGTGGGACAAGGAGCCGGACGAGTGCCTTTTCCGAAAGAGGCTCTGCCGAGGACGAGAGCCATGAGATGTTCCTCCTCTGGGCAAGCCCGGGTCCCAGATCATGTTGTGCCTGTGAATAGGCTGCAGGGGGACGGTGAAGACCAGCAACAGCTTTCAGGGCTGCCACCTTCCGTGTGGGACAAGGAGCCAGACGTGTGCCTTTCGGAAACAGGCTCTGCCGAGGACGAGAACCATGAGATGTTCCTCCTCTGGGCAAGCCCAGGTCCCAGATCCTGTTGTAGCTGTGAATAAGCTGCAGGGGGACGGTGAAGACCAGTAACATCTTTCAGGGCTGCCACCTTCCGTGTGGGACAAGGAGCCGGACGTGTGCCTTTTCGGAAAGAGACTCTGCCGAGGACGAGAGCCATGAGATGTTCCTCCTCTGGGCAAGCCCAGGTCCCAGATCCTCTTGTGCCTGTGAATAGGCTGCAGGGGGACGGTGAAGACCAGCAACATCTTTCCGGCCTGCCACCTTCCGTGTGGGACAAGGAGCCGGACGTGTGCCTTTCCTGAATCAGGCTCTGCCGAGGACGAGAGCCATGAGATGTTCCTCCTCTGGGCAAGCCCGGGTCCCAGATCCTGTTGTGCCTGTGAATAGGCTGCAGGGGGAGGGTGAAGACCAGCAACAGCTTTCAGGGCTGCCACCTTCCGTGTGGGACAAGGAGCCAGACGTGTGCCTTTTCGGAAAGAGGCTCTGCCGTGGACGAGAGCCATGAGATGTTCCTCCTCTGGGCAAGCCCAGGTCCCAGATCCTCTTGTGCCTGTGAATAGGCTGCAGGGGGACGGTGAAGACCAGCAACATCTTTCCGGCCTGCCACCTTCCGTGTGGGACAAGGAGCCGGACGTGTGCCTTTCCTGAAACAGGCTCTGCCGAGGACGAGAGCCATGAGATGTTCCTCCTCTGGGCAATCCCGAGTCCCAGATCCTGTTTTGCCTCTGAATAGGCTGCAGGGGGACGGTGAAGACCAGCAACATCTTTAGGGCTGCCACCTTCCGTGTGGGAAGAGGAGCCGGACGTGTGCCTTCTCGGAAACAGGCTCTGCCGAGGACGAGAGCCATGAGATGTTCCTCCTCTGGGCAAGCCCGGGTCCCAGATCCTGTTGTAGCTGTGAATAGGCTGCAGGGGGACGGTGAAGACCAGCAACAGCTTATAGGGCTGCCACCTTCCGTGTGGGACAAGGAGCCGGACGTGTGCCTTTTCGGAAAGAGGCTCTGCCGAGGACGACAGCCATGAGATGTTCCTCCTCTGGGCAAGCCCAGGTCCCAGATCCTGTTGTGCCTGTGAATAGGCAGCAGGAGGACGGTGAAGACCAGCAACAGCTTTCAGGGCTGCCACCTTACGTGTGGGACAAGGAGCCGGACGAGTGCCTTTTCCGAAAGAGGCTCTGCCGAGGACGAGAGCCATGAGATGTTCCTCCTCTGGGCAAGCCCGGGTCCCAGATCCTGTTGTGCCTGTGAATAGGCTGCAGGGGGACGGTGAAGACCAGCAACAGCTTTCAGGGCTGCCACCTTCCGTGTGGGACAAGGAGCCAGACGTGTGCCTTTTCGGAAAGAGGCTCTGCCGAGGACGAGAGCCATGAGATGTTCCTCCTCTGGGCAAGCCCAGGTCCCAGATCCTCTTGTGCCTGTGAATAGGCTGCAGGGGGACGGTGAAGACCAGCAACATCTTTCCGGCCTGTCACCTTACGTGTGGGACAAGGAGCCGGACGAGTGCCTTTTCCGAAAGAGGCTCTGCCGAGGACGAGAGCCATGAGATGTTCCTCCTCTGGGCAAGCCCGGGTCCCAGATCATGTTGTGCCTGTGAATAGGCTGCAGGGGGACGGTGAAGACCAGCAACAGCTTTCCGGGCTGCCACCTTCCGTGTGGGACAAGGAGCCGGACGTGTGCCTTTCCTGAATCAGGCTCTGCCGAGGACGAGAGCCATGAGATGTTCCTCCTCTGGGCAAGCCCGGGTCCCAGATCCTGTTGTAGCTGTGAATAGGCTGCAGGGGGACGGTGAAGACCAGCAACAGCTTTCAGGGCTGCCACCTTCCGTGTGGGACAAGGAGCCGGACGAGTGCCTTTTCCGAAAGAGGCTCTGCCGAGGACGAGAGCCATGAGATGTTCCTCCTCTGGGCAAGCCCGGGTCCCAGATCATGTTGTGCCTGTGAATAGGCTGCAGGGGGACGGTGAAGACCAGCAACAGCTTTCAGGGCTGCCACCTTCCGTGTGGGACAAGGAGCCAGACGTGTGCCTTTCGGAAACAGGCTCTGCCGAGGACGAGAACCATGAGATGTTCCTCCTCTGGGCAAGCCCAGGTCCCAGATCCTGTTGTAGCTGTGAATAAGCTGCAGGGGGACGGTGAAGACCAGTAACATCTTTCAGGGCTGCCACCTTCCGTGTGGGACAAGGAGCCGGACGTGTGCCTTTTCGGAAAGAGACTCTGCCGAGGACGAGAGCCATGAGATGTTCCTCCTCTGGGCAAGCCCAGGTCCCAGATCCTCTTGTGCCTGTGAATAGGCTGCAGGGGGACGGTGAAGACCAGCAACATCTTTCCGGCCTGCCACCTTCCGTGTGGGACAAGGAGCCGGACGTGTGCCTTTCCTGAATCAGGCTCTGCCGAGGACGAGAGCCATGAGATGTTCCTCCTCTGGGCAAGCCCGGGTCCCAGATCCTGTTGTGCCTGTGAATAGGCTGCAGGGGGAGGGTGAAGACCAGCAACAGCTTTCAGGGCTGCCACCTTCCGTGTGGGACAAGGAGCCAGACGTGTGCCTTTTCGGAAAGAGGCTCTGCCGAGGACGAGAGCCATGAGATGTTCCTCCTCTGGGCAAGCCCAGGTCCCAGATCCTCTTGTGCCTGTGAATAGGCTGCAGGGGGACGGTGAAGACCAGCAACAGCTTTCCGGCCTGCCACCTTCCGTGTGGGACAAGGAGCCGGACGTGTGCCTTACCTGAAACAGGCTCTGCCGAGGACGAGAGCCATGAGATGTTCCTCCTCTGGGCAATCCCGAGTCCCAGATCCTGTTTTGCCTCTGAATAGGCTGCAGGGGGACGGTGAAGACCAGCAACGTCTTTCAGGGCTGCCACCTTCCGTGTGGGAAGAGGAGCCGGACGTGTGCCTTCTCGGAAACAGGCTCTGCCGAGGACGAGAGCCATGAGATGTTCCTCCTCTGGGCAAGCCCGGGTCCCAGATCCTGTTGTGCCTGTGAATAGGCTGCAGGGGGACGGTGAAGACCAGCAACAGCTTATAGGGCTGCCACCTTCCGTGTGGGACAAGGAGCCAGACGTGTGCCTTTCGGAAAGAGGCTCTGCCGAGGACGAGAGCCATGAGATGTTCCTCCTCTGGGCAAGCCCAGGTCCCAGATCCTGTTGTGCCTGTGAATAGGCAGCAGGAGGGCGGTGAAGACCAGCAACAGCTTTCAGGGCTGCCACCTTCCGTGTGGGACAAGGAGCCGGACGAGTGCCTTTTCCGAAAGAGGCTCTGCCGAGGACGAGAGCCATGAGATGTTCCTCCTCTGGGCAAGCCCGGGTCCCAGATCCTGTTGTGCCTGTGAATAGGCTGCAGGGGGACGGTGAAGACCAGCAACAGCTTTCAGGGCTGCCACCTTCCGTGTGGGACAAGGAGCCGGACGTGTGCCTTTTCGGAAAGAGGCTCTGCCGAGGACGAGAGCCATGAGATGTTCCTCCTCTGGGCAAGCCCAGGTCCCAGATCCTCTTGTGCCTGTGAATAGGCTGCAGGGGGACGGTGAAGACCAGCAACAGCTTTCAGGGCTGCCACCTTACGTGTGGGACAAGGAGCCGGACGAGTGCCTTTTCCGAAAGAGGCTCTGCCGAGGACGAGAGCCATGAGATGTTCCTCCTCTGGGCAAGCCCGGGTCCCAGATCATGTTGTGCCTGTGAATAGGCTGCAGGGGGACGGTGAAGACCAGCAACAGCTTTCAGGGCTGCCACCTTCCGTGTGGGACAAGGAGCCGGACGAGTGCCTTTTCCGAAAGAGGCTCTGCCGAGGACGAGAGCCATGAGATGTTCCTCCTCTGGGCAAGCCCAGGTCCCAGATCCTCTTCTGCCTGTGAATAGGCTGCAGGGGGACGGTGAAGACCAGCAACATCTTTCCGACCTGCCACCTTCCGTGTGGGACAAGGAGCCGGACGTGTGCCTTTCCTGAATCAGGCTCTGCCGAGGACGAGAGCCATGAGATGTTCCTCCTCTGGGCAAGCCCGGGTCCCAGATCCTGTTGTAGCTGTGAATAGGCTGCAGGGGGAGGGTGAAGACCAGCAACAGCTTTCAGGGCTGCCACCTTCCGTGTGGGACAAGGAGCCAGACGTGTGCCTTTCGGAAAGAGGCTCTGCCGAGGACGAGAGCCATGAGATGTTCCTCCTCTGGGCAAGCCCAGGTCCCAGATCCTCTTGTGCCTGTGAATAGGCTGCAGGGGGACGGTGAAGACCAGCAACATCTTTCAGGGCTGCCACCTTCCGTGTGGGACAAGGAGCCGGACGTGTGCCTTTCCTGAATCAGGCTCTGCCGAGGACGAGAGCCATGAGATGTTCCTCCTCTGGGCAAGCCCGGGTCCCAGATCCTGTTGTGCCTGTGAATAGGCTGCAGGGGGACGGTGAAGACCAGCAACAGCTTTCAGGGCTGCCACCTTCCGTGTGGGACAAGGAGCCAGACGTGTGCCTTTTCGGAAAGAGGCTCTGCCGAGGACGAGAGCCATGAGATGTTCCTCCTCTGGGCAAGCCCAGGTCCCAGATCCTCTTGTGCCTGTGAATAGGCTGCAGGGGGACGGTGAAGACCAGCAACATCTTTCCGGCCTGCCACCTTCCGTGTGGGACAAGGAGCCGGACGTGTGCCTTTCCTGAATCAGGCTCTGCCGAGGACAAGAGCCATGAGATGTTCCTCCTCTGGGCAATCCCGAGTCCCAGATCCTGTTGTGCCTGTGAATAGGCTGCAGGGGGACGGTGAAGACCAGCAACAGCTTTCAGGGCTGCCACCTTCCGTGTGGGAAGAGGAGCCGGACGTGTGCCTTCTCGGAAACAGGCTCTGCCGAGGACGAGAGCCATGAGATGTTCCTCCTCTGGGCAAGCCCGGGTCCCAGATCCTGTTGTAGCTGTGAATAGGCTGCAGGGGGACGGTGAAGACCAGCAACAGCTTTCAGGGCTGCCACCTTCCGTGTGGGACAAGGAGCCAGACGTGTGCCTTTCGGAAAGAGGCTCTGCCGAGGACGAGAGCCATGAGATGTTCCTCCTCTGGGCAAGCCCAGGTCCCAGATCCTGTTGTGCCTGTGAATAGGCTGCAGGGGGACGGTGCAGACCAGCAACAGCTTTCAGGGCTGCCACCTTCCGTGTGGGACAAGGAGCCGGACGAGTGCCTTTTCCGAAAGAGGCTCTGCCGAGGACGAGAGCCATGAGATGTTCCTCCTCTGGGCAAGCCCGGGTCCCAGATCATGTTGTGCCTGTGAATAGGCTGCAGGGGGACGGTGAAGACCAGCAACAGCTTTCAGGGCTGCCACCTTCCGTGTGGGACAAGGAGCCAGACGTGTGCCTTTTCGGAAAGAGGCTCTGCCGAGGACGAGAGCCATGAGATGTTCCTCCTCTGGGCAAGCCCAGGTCCCAGATCCTCTTCTGCCTGTGAATAGGCTGCAGGGGGACGGTGAAGACCAGCAACATCTTTCCGGCCTGTCACCTTCCGTGTGGGACAAGGAGCCGGACGTGTGCCTTTTCGGAAAGAGGCTCTGCCGAGGACGAGAGCCATGAGATGTTCCTCCTCTGGGCAAGCCCAGGTCCCAGATCCTCTTGTGCCTGTGAATAGGCTGCAGGGGGACGGTGAAGACCAGCAACAGCTTTCCGGCCTGCCACCTTCCGTGTGGGACAAGGAGCCGGACGTGTGCCTTTCCTGAATCAGGCTCTGCCGAGGACGAGAGCCATGAGATGTTACTCCTCTGGGCAATCCCGAGTCCCAGATCCTGTTTTGCCTCTGAATAGGCTGCAGGGGGACGGTGAAGACCAGCAACAGCTTTCAGGGCTGCCACCTTCCGTGTGGGAAGAGGAGCCGGACGTCTGCCTTCTCGGAAACAGGCTCTGCCGAGGACGAGAGCCATGAGATGTTCCTCCTCTGGGCAAGCCCGGGTCCCAGATCCTGTTGTAGCTGTGAATAGGCTGCAGGGGGACGGTGAAGACCAGCAACAGCTTTCAGGGCTGCCACCTTCTGTGTGGGACAAGGAGCCGGACGAGTGCCTTTTCCGAAAGAGGCTCTGCCGAGGACGAGAGCCATGAGATGTTCCTCCTCTGGGCAAGCCCGGGTCCCAGATCATGTTGTGCCTGTGAATAGGCTGCAGGGGGATGGTGAAGACCAGCAACAGCTTTCAGGGCTGCCACCTTCCGTGTGGGACAAGGAGCCAGACGTGTGCCTTTCGGAAACAGGCTCTGCCGAGGACGAGAACCATGAGATGTTCCTCCTCTGGGCAAGCCCAGGTCCCAGATCCTGTTGTAGCTGTGAATAGGCTGCAGGGGGACGGTGAAGACCAGTAACATCTTTCAGGGCTGCCACCTTCCGTGTGGGACAAGGAGCCAGACGTGTGCCTTTTCGGAAAGAGGCTCTGCCGAGGACGAGAGCCATGAGATGTTCCTCCTCTGGGCAAGCCCAGGTCCCAGATCCTCTTGTGCCTGTGAATAGGCTGCAGGGGGACGGTGAAGACCAGCAACATCTTTCCGGCCTGTCACCTTCCGTGTGGGACAAGGAGCCGGACGTGTGCCTTTTCGGAAAGAGGCTCTGCCGAGGACGAGAGCCATGAGATGTTCCTCCTCTGGGCAAGCCCAGGTCCCAGATCCTCTTGTGCCTGTGAATAGGCTGCAGGGGGACGGTGAAGACCAGCAACAGCTTTCAGGGCTGCCACCTTACGTGTGGGACAAGGAGCCGGACGAGTGCCTTTTCCGAAAGAGGCTCTGCCGAGGACGAGAGCCATGAGATGTTCCTCCTCTGGGCAAGCCCGGGTCCCAGATCATGTTGTGCCTGTGAATAGGCTGCAGGGGGACGGTGAAGACCAGCAACAGCTTTCAGGGCTGCCACCTTCCGTGTGGGACAAGGAGCCAGACGTGTGCCTTTCGGAAAGAGGCTCTGCCGAGGACGAGAACCATGAGATGTTCCTCCTCTGGGCAAGCCCAGGTCCCAGATCCTGTTGTAGCTGTGAATAGGCTGCAGGGGGACGGTGAAGACCAGCAACATCTTTCAGGGCTGCCACCTTCCGTATGGGACAAGGAGCCGGACGTGTGCCTTTTCGGAAAGAGACTCCGCCGAGGACGAGAGCCATGAGATGTTCCTCCTCTGGGCAAGCCCAGGTCCAAGATCCTGTTGTGCCTGTGAATAGGCTGCAGGGGGACGGTGAAGACCAGCAACATCTTTCCGGCCTGCCACCTTCCGTGTGGGACAAGGAGCCGGACGTGTGCCTTTCCTGAATCAGGCTCTGCCGAGGACGAGAGCCATGAGATGTTCCTCCTCTGGGCAAGCCCGGGTCCCAGATCCTGTTGTAGCTGTGAATAGGCTGCAGGGGGACGGTGAAGACCAGCAACAGCTTTCAGGGCTGCCACCTTCCGTGTGGGACAAGGAGCCAGACGTGTGCCTTTCGGAAAGAGGCTCTGCCGAGGACGAGAGCCATGAGATGTTCCTCCTCTGGGCAAGCCCAGGTCCCAGATCCTCTTGTGCCTGTGAATAGGCTGCAGGGGGACGGTGAAGACCAGCAACATCTTTCAGGGCTGCCACCTTCCGTGTGGGACAAGGAGCCGGACGTGTGCCTTTCCTGAATCAGGCTCTGCCGAGGACGAGAGCCATGAGATGTTCTTCCTCTGGGCAAGCCCGGGTCCCAGATCCTGTTGTGCCTGTGAATAGGCTGCAGGGGGAGGTTGAAGACCAGCAACAGCTTTCAGGGCTGCCACCTTCCGTGTGGGACAAGGAGCCAGACGTGTGCCTTTTCGGAAAGAGGCTCTGCCGAGGACGAGAGCCATGAGATGTTCCTCCTCTGGGCAAGCCCAGGTCCCAGATCCTCTTGTGCCTGTGAATAGGCTGCAGGGGGACGGTGAAGACCAGCAACAGCTTTCCGGCCTGCCACCTTCCGTGTGGGACAAGGAGCCGGACGTGTGCCTTTCCTGAATCAGGCTCTGCCGAGGACAAGAGCCATGAGATGTTCCTCCTCTGGGCAATCCCGAGTCCCAGATCCTGTTTTGCCTCTGAATAGGCTGCAGGGGGACGGTGAAGACCAGCAACATCTTTCCGGCCTGTCACCTTCCGTGTGGGACAAGGAGCCGGACGTGTGCCTTTTCGGAAAGAGGCTCTGCCGAGGACGAGAGCCATGAGATGTTCCTCCTCTGGGCAAGCCCAGGTCCCAGATCCTCTTGTGCCTGTGAATAGGCTGCAGGGGGACGGTGAAGACCAGCAACAGCTTTCAGGGCTGCCACCTTACGTGTGGGACAAGGAGCCGGACGAGTGCCTTTTCCGAAAGAGGCTCTGCCGAGGACGAGAGCCATGAGATGTTCCTCCTCTGGGCAAGCCCGGGTCCCAGATCATGTTGTGCCTGTGAATAGGCTGCAGGGGGACGGTGAAGACCAGCAACAGCTTTCAGGGCTGCCACCTTCCGTGTGGGACAAGGAGCCGGACGAGTGCCTTTTCCGAAAGAGGCTCTGCCGAGGACGAGAGCCATGAGATGTTCCTCCTCTGGGCAAGCCCAGGTCCAAGATCCTCTTGTGCCTGTGAATAGGCTGCAGGGGGACGGTGAAGACCAGCAACATCTTTCCGGCCTGCCACCTTCCGTGTGGGACAAGGAGCCGGACGTGTGCCTTTCCTGAATCAGGCTCTGCCGAGGACGAGAGCCATGAGATGTTCCTCCTCTGGGCAAGCCCGGGTCCCAGATCCTGTTGTAGCTGTGAATAGGCTGCAGGGGGAGGGTGAAGACCAGCAACAGCTTTCAGGGCTGCCACCTTCCGTGTGGGACAAGGAGCCAGACGTGTGCCTTTCGGAAAGAGGCTCTGCCGAGGACGAGAGCCATGAGATGTTCCTCCTCTGGGCAAGCCCAGGTCCCAGATCCTCTTGTGCCTGTGAATAGGCTGCAGGGGGACGGTGAAGACCAGCAACATGTTTCAGGGCTGCCACCTTCCGTGTGGGACAAGGAGCCGGACGTGTGCCTTTTCGGAAAGAGGCTCTGCCGAGGACGAGAGCCATGAAATGTTCCTCCTCTGGGCAAGCCCGGGTCCCAGATCCTGTTGTGCCTGTGAATAGGCTGCAGGGGGACGGTGAAGACCAGCAACAGCTTTCAGGGCTGCCACCTTCCGTGTGGGACAAGGAGCCAGACGTGTGCCTTTCGGAAAGAGGCTCTGCCGAGGACGAGAGCCATGAGATGTTCCTCCTCTGGGCAAGCCCAGGTCCCAGATCCTCTTGTGCCTGTGAATAGGCTGCAGGGGGACGGTGAAGACCAGCAACATGTTTCAGGGCTGCCACCTTCCGTGTGGGACAAGGAGCCGGACGTGTGCCTTTCCTGAATCAGGCTCTGCCGAGGACGAGAGCCATGAAATGTTCCTCCTCTGGGCAAGCCCGGGTCCCAGATCCTGTTGTGCCTGTGAATAGGCTGCAGGGGGAGGGTGAAGACCAGCAACAGCTTTCAGGGCTGCCACCTTCCGTGTGGGACAAGGAGCCAGACGTGTGCCTTTTCGGAAAGAGGCTCTGCCGAGGACGAGAGCCATGAGATGTTCCTCCTCTGGGCAAGCCCAGGTCCCAGATCCTCTTGTGCCTGTGAATAGGCTGCAGGGGGACGGTGAAGACCAGCAACATCTTTCCGGCCTGCCACCTTCCGTGTGGGACAAGGAGCCGGACGTGTGCCTTTCCTGAATCAGGCTCTGCCGAGGACAAGAGCCATGAGATGTTCCTCCTCTGGGCAATCCCGAGTCCCAGATCCTGTTGTGCCTGTGAATAGGCTGCAGGGGGACGGTGAAGACCAGCAACAGCTTTCAGGGCTGCCACCTTCCGTGTGGGAAGAGGAGCCGGACGTGTGCCTTCTCGGAAACAGGCTCTGCCGAGGACGAGAGCCATGAGATGTTCCTCCTCTGGGCAAGCCCGGGTCCCAGATCCTGTTGTAGCTGTGAATAGGCTGCAGGGGGACGGTGAAGACCAGCAACAGCTTTCAGGGCTGCCACCTTCCGTGTGGGACAAGGAGCCAGACGTGTGCCTTTCGGAAAGAGGCTCTGCCGAGGACGAGAGCCATGAGATGTTCCTCCTCTGGGCAAGCCCAGGTCCCAGATCCTGTTGTGCCTGTGAATAGGCTGCAGGGGGACGGTGCAGACCAGCAACAGCTTTCAGGGCTGCCACCTTCCGTGTGGGACAAGGAGCCGGACGAGTGCCTTTTCCGAAAGAGGCTCTGCCGAGGACGAGAGCCATGAGATGTTCCTCCTCTGGGCAAGCCCGGGTCCCAGATCATGTTGTGCCTGTGAATAGGCTGCAGGGGGACGGTGAAGACCAGCAACAGCTTTCAGGGCTGCCACCTTCCGTGTGGGACAAGGAGCCAGACGTGTGCCTTTTCGGAAAGAGGCTCTGCCGAGGACGAGAGCCATGAGATGTTCCTCCTCTGGGCAAGCCCAGGTCCCAGATCCTCTTCTGCCTGTGAATAGGCTGCAGGGGGACGGTGAAGACCAGCAACATCTTTCCGGCCTGTCACCTTCCGTGTGGGACAAGGAGCCGGACGTGTGCCTTTTCGGAAAGAGGCTCTGCCGAGGACGAGAGCCATGAGATGTTCCTCCTCTGGGCAAGCCCAGGTCCCAGATCCTCTTGTGCCTGTGAATAGGCTGCAGGGGGACGGTGAAGACCAGCAACAGCTTTCCGGCCTGCCACCTTCCGTGTGGGACAAGGAGCCGGACGTGTGCCTTTCCTGAATCAGGCTCTGCCGAGGACGAGAGCCATGAGATGTTACTCCTCTGGGCAATCCCGAGTCCCAGATCCTGTTTTGCCTCTGAATAGGCTGCAGGGGGACGGTGAAGACCAGCAACAGCTTTCAGGGCTGCCACCTTCCGTGTGGGAAGAGGAGCCGGACGTGTGCCTTCTCGGAAACAGGCTCTGCCGAGGACGAGAGCCATGAGATGTTCCTCCTCTGGGCAAGCCCGGGTCCCAGATCCTGTTGTAGCTGTGAATAGGCTGCAGGGGGACGGTGAAGACCAGCAACAGCTTTCAGGGCTGCCACCTTCTGTGTGGGACAAGGAGCCGGACGAGTGCCTTTTCCGAAAGAGGCTCTGCCGAGGACGAGAGCCATGAGATGTTCCTCCTCTGGGCAAGCCCGGGTCCCAGATCATGTTGTGCCTGTGAATAGGCTGCAGGGGGACGGTGAAGACCAGCAACAGCTTTCAGGGCTGCCACCTTCCGTGTGGGACAAGGAGCCAGACGTGTGCCTTTCGGAAACAGGCTCTGCCGAGGACGAGAACCATGAGATGTTCCTCCTCTGGGCAAGCCCAGGTCCCAGATCCTGTTGTAGCTGTGAATAGGCTGCAGGGGGACGGTGAAGACCAGTAACATCTTTCAGGGCTGCCACCTTCCGTGTGGGACAAGGAGCCAGACGTGTGCCTTTTCGGAAAGAGGCTCTGCCGAGGACGAGAGCCATGAGATGTTCCTCCTCTGGGCAAGCCCAGGTCCCAGATCCTCTTGTGCCTGTGAATAGGCTGCAGGGGGACGGTGAAGACCAGCAACATCTTTCCGGCCTGTCACCTTCCGTGTGGGACAAGGAGCCGGACGTGTGCCTTTTCGGAAAGAGGCTCTGCCGAGGACGAGAGCCATGAGATGTTCCTCCTCTGGGCAAGCCCAGGTCCCAGATCCTCTTGTGCCTGTGAATAGGCTGCAGGGGGACGGTGAAGACCAGCAACAGCTTTCAGGGCTGCCACCTTACGTGTGGGACAAGGAGCCGGACGAGTGCCTTTTCCGAAAGAGGCTCTGCCGAGGACGAGAGCCATGAGATGTTCCTCCTCTGGGCAAGCCCGGGTCCCAGATCATGTTGTGCCTGTGAATAGGCTGCAGGGGGACGGTGAAGACCAGCAACAGCTTTCAGGGCTGCCACCTTCCGTGTGGGACAAGGAGCCAGACGTGTGCCTTTCGGAAAGAGGCTCTGCCGAGGACGAGAACCATGAGATGTTCCTCCTCTGGGCAAGCCCAGGTCCCAGATCCTGTTGTAGCTGTGAATAGGCTGCAGGGGGACGGTGAAGACCAGCAACATCTTTCAGGGCTGCCACCTTCCGTATGGGACAAGGAGCCGGACGTGTGCCTTTTCGGAAAGAGACTCTGCCGAGGACGAGAGCCATGAGATGTTCCTCCTCTGGGCAAGCCCAGGTCCAAGATCCTGTTGTGCCTGTGAATAGGCTGCAGGGGGACGGTGAAGACCAGCAACATCTTTCCGGCCTGCCACCTTCCGTGTGGGACAAGGAGCCGGACGTGTGCCTTTCCTGAATCAGGCTCTGCCGAGGACGAGAGCCATGAGATGTTCCTCCTCTGGGCAAGCCCGGGTCCCAGATCCTGTTGTAGCTGTGAATAGGCTGCAGGGGGACGGTGAAGACCAGCAACAGCTTTCAGGGCTGCCACCTTCCGTGTGGGACAAGGAGCCAGACGTGTGCCTTTCGGAAAGAGGCTCTGCCGAGGACGAGAGCCATGAGATGTTCCTCCTCTGGGCAAGCCCAGGTCCCAGATCCTGTTGTGCCTGTGAATAGGCTGCAGGGGGACGGTGAAGCCCAGCAACAGCTTTCAGGGCTGCCACCTTCCGTGTGGGACAAGGAGCCGGACGTGTGCCTTTCCTGAATCAGGCTCTGCCGAGGACGAGAGCCATGAGATGTTCTTCCTCTGGGCAAGCCCGGGTCCCAGATCCTGTTGTGCCTGTGAATAGGCTGCAGGGGGAGGTTGAAGACCAGCAACAGCTTTCAGGGCTGCCACCTTCCGTGTGGGACAAGGAGCCAGACGTGTGCCTTTTCGGAAAGAGGCTCTGCCGAAGACGAGAGCCATGAGATGTTCCTCCTCTGGGCAAGCCCAGGTCCCAGATCCTCTTGTGCCTGTGAATAGGCTGCAGGGGGACGGTGAAGACCAGCAACATCTTTCCGGCCTGCCACCTTCCGTGTGGGACAAGGAGCCGGACGTGTGCCTTTCCTGAATCAGGCTCTGCCGAGGACAAGAGCCATGAGATGTTCCTCCTCTGGGCAATCCCGAGTCCCAGATCCTGTTTTGCCTCTGAATAGGCTGCAGGGGGACGGTGAAGACCAGCAACATCTTTCAGGGCTGCCACCTTCCGTGTGGGAAGAGGAGCCGGACGTGTGCCTTCTCGGAAACAGGCTCTGCCGAGGACGAGAGCCATGAGATGTTCCTCCTCTGGGCAAGCCCGGGTCCCAGATCCTGTTGTAGCTGTGAATAGGCTGCAGGGGGACGGTGAAGACCAGCAACAGCTTTCAGGGCTGCCACCTTCCGTGTGGGACAAGGAGCCAGACGTGTGCCTTTCGGAAAGAGGCTCTGCCGAGGACGAGAGCCATGAGATGTTCCTCCTCTGGGCAAGCCCGGGTCCCAGATCCTCTTGTGCCTGTGAATAGGCTGCAGGGGGACGGTGAAGACCAGCAACATCTTTCCGGCCTGTCACCTTCCGTGTGGGACAAGGAGCCGGACGTGTGCCTTTTCCGAAAGAGGCTCTGCCGAGGACGAGAGCCATGAGATGTTCCTCCTCTGGGCAAGCCCGGGTCCCAGATCATGTTGTGCCTGTGAATAGGCTGCAGGGGGACGGTGAAGACCAGCAACAGCTTTCAGGGCTGCCACCTTCCGTGTGGGACAAGGAGCCGGACGTGTGCCTTTTCCGAAAGAGGCTCTGCCGAGGACGAGAGCCATGAGATGTTCCTCCTCTGGGCAAGCCCAGGTCCAAGATCCTCTTGTGCCTGTGAATAGGCTGCAGGGGGACGGTGAAGACCAGCAACATCTTTCCGGCCTGCCACCTTCCGTGTGGGACAAGGAGCCGGACGTGTGCCTTTCCTGAATCAGGCTCTGCCGAGGACGAGAGCCATGAGATGTTCCTCCTCTGGGCAAGCCCGGGTCCCAGATCCTGTTGTAGCTGTGAATAGGCTGCAGGGGGAGGGTGAAGACCAGCAACAGCTTTCAGGGCTGCCACCTTCCGTGTGGGACAAGGAGCCAGACGTGTGCCTTTCGGAAAGAGGCTCTGCCGAGGACGAGAGCCATGAGATGTTCCTCCTCTGGGCAAGCCCAGGTCCCAGATCCTCTTGTGCCTGTGAATAGGCTGCAGGGGGACGGTGAAGACCAGCAACAGGTTTCAGGGCTGCCACCTTCCGTGTGGGACAAGGAGCCGGACGTGTGCCTTTCCTGAATCAGGCTCTGCCGAGGACGAGAGCCATGAAATGTTCCTCCTCTGGGCAAGCCCGGGTCCCAGATCCTGTTGTGCCTGTGAATAGGCTGCAGGGGGAGGGTGAAGACCAGCAACAGCTTTCAGGGCTGCCACCTTCCGTGTGGGACAAGGAGCCAGACGTGTGCCTTTTCGGAAAGAGGCTCTGCCGAGGACGAGAGCCATGAGATGTTCCTCCTCTGGGCAAGCCCAGGTCCCAGATCCTCTTGTGCCTGTGAATAGGCTGCAGGGGGACGGTGAAGACCAGCAACATCTTTCCGGCCTGCCACCTTCCGTGTGGGACAAGGAGCCGGACGTGTGCCTTTCCTGAATCAGGCTCTGCCGAGGACAAGAGCCATGAGATGTTCCTCCTCTGGGCAATCCCGAGTCCCAGATCCTGTTGTGCCTGTGAATAGGCTGCAGGGGGACGGTGAAGACCAGCAACAGCTTTCAGGGCTGCCACCTTCCGTGTGGGAAGAGGAGCCGGACGTGTGCCTTCTCGGAAACAGGCTCTGCCGAGGACGAGAGCCATGAGATGTTCCTCCTCTGGGCAAGCCCGGGTCCCAGATCCTGTTGTAGCTGTGAATAGGCTGCAGGGGGACGGTGAAGACCAGCAACAGCTTTCAGGGCTGCCACCTTCCGTGTGGGACAAGGAGCCAGACGTGTGCCTTTCGGAAAGAGGCTCTGCCGAGGACGAGAGCCATGAGATGTTCCTCCTCTGGGCAAGCCCAGGTCCCAGATCCTGTTGTGCCTGTGAATAGGCTGCAGGGGGACGGTGCAGACCAGCAACAGCTTTCAGGGCTGCCACCTTCCGTGTGGGACAAGGAGCCGGACGAGTGCCTTTTCCGAAAGAGGCTCTGCCGAGGACGAGAGCCATGAGATGTTCCTCCTCTGGGCAAGCCCGGGTCCCAGATCATGTTGTGCCTGTGAATAGGCTGCAGGGGGACGGTGAAGACCAGCAACAGCTTTCAGGGCTGCCACCTTCCGTGTGGGACAAGGAGCCAGACGTGTGCCTTTTCGGAAAGAGGCTCTGCCGAGGACGAGAGCCATGAGATGTTCCTCCTCTGGGCAAGCCCAGGTCCCAGATCCTCTTGTGCCTGTGAATAGGCTGCAGGGGGACGGTGAAGACCAGCAACAGCTTTCAGGGCTGCCACCTTCCGTGTGGGACAAGGAGCCGGACGTGTGCCTTTTCGGAAAGAGGCTCTGCCGAGGACGAGAGCCATGAGATGTTCCTCCTCTGGGCAAGCCCAGGTCCCAGATCCTCTTGTGCCTGTGAATAGGCTGCAGGGGGACGGTGAAGACCAGCAACAGCTTTCCGGCCTGCCACCTTCCGTGTGGGACAAGGAGCCGGACGTGTGCCTTTCCTGAATCAGGCTCTGCCGAGGACGAGAGCCATGAGATGTTACTCCTCTGGGCAATCCCGAGTCCCAGATCCTGTTTTGCCTCTGAATAGGCTGCAGGGGGACGGTGAAGACCAGCAACAGCTTTCAGGGCTGCCACCTTCCGTGTGGGAAGAGGAGCCGGACGTGTGCCTTCTCGGAAACAGGCTCTGCCGAGGACGAGAGCCATGAGATGTTCCTCCTCTGGGCAAGCCCGGGTCCCAGATCCTGTTGTAGCTGTGAATAGGCTGCAGGGGGACGGTGAAGACCAGCAACAGCTTTCAGGGCTGCCACCTTCTGTGTGGGACAAGGAGCCGGACGAGTGCCTTTTCCGAAAGAGGCTCTGCCGAGGACGAGAGCCATGAGATGTTCCTCCTCTGGGCAAGCCCGGGTCCCAGATCATGTTGTGCCTGTGAATAGGCTGCAGGGGGACGGTGAAGACCAGCAACAGCTTTCAGGGCTGCCACCTTCCGTGTGGGACAAGGAGCCAGACGTGTGCCTTTCGGAAACAGGCTCTGCCGAGGACGAGAACCATGAGATGTTCCTCCTCTGGGCAAGCCCAGGTCCCAGATCCTGTTGTAGCTGTGAATAGGCTGCAGGGGGACGGTGAAGACCAGTAACATCTTTCAGGGCTGCCACCTTCCGTGTGGGACAAGGAGCCGGACGTGTGCCTTTTCGGAAAGAGACTCTGCCGAGGACGAGAGCCATGAGATGTTCCTCCTCTGGGCAAGCCCAGGTCCCAGATCCTCTTGTGCCTGTGAATAGGCTGCAGGGGGACGGTGAAGACCAGCAACATCTTTCCGGCCTGCCACCTTCCGTGTGGGACAAGGAGCCGGACGTGTGCCTTTCCTGAATCAGGCTCTGCCGAGGACGAGAGCCATGAGATGTTCCTCCTCTGGGCAATCCCGAGTCCCAGATCCTGTTTTGCCTCTGAATAGGCTGCAGGGGGACGGTGAAGACCAGCAACATCTTTCAGGGCTGCCACCTTCCGTGTGGGAAGAGGAGCCGGACGTGTGCCTTCTAGGAAACAGGCTCTGCCGAGGACGAGAGCCATGAGATGTTCCTCCTCTGGGCAAGCCCGGGTCCCAGATCCTGTTGTAGCTGTGAATAGGCTGCAGGGGGACGGTGAAGACCAGCAACAGCTTATAGGGCTGCCACCTTCCGTGTGGGACAAGGAGCCAGACGTGTGCCTTTCGGAAAGAGGCTCTGCCGAGGACGAGAGCCATGAGATGTTCCTCCTCTGGGCAAGCCCAGGTCCCAGATCCTGTTGTGCCTGTGAATAGGCAGCAGGGGGACGGTGAAGACCAGCAACAGCTTTCAGGGCTGCCACCTTACGTGTGGGACAAGGAGCCGGACGAGTGCCTTTTCCGAAAGAGGCTCTGCCGAGGACGAGAGCCATGAGATGTTCCTCCTCTGGGCAAGCCCGGGTCCCAGATCCTGTTGTGCCTGTGAATAGGCTGCAGGGGGACGGTGAAGACCAGCAACAGCTTTCAGGGCTGCCACCTTCCGTGTGGGACAAGGAGCCGGACGAGTGCCTTTTACGAAAGAGGCTCTGCCGAGGACGAGAGCCATGAGATGTTCCTCCTCTGGGCAAGCCCGGGTCCCAGATCATGTTGTGCCTGTGAATAGGCTGCAGGGGGACGGTGAAGACCAGCAACAGCTTTCAGGGCTGCCACCTTCCGTGTGGGACAAGGAGCCAGACGTGTGCCTTTTCGGAAAGAGGCTCTGCCGAGGACGAGAGCCATGAGATGTTCCTCCTCTGGGCAAGCCCAGGTCCCAGATCCTCTTCTGCCTGTGAATAGGCTGCAGGGGGACGGTGAAGACCAGCAACATCTTTCCGGCCTGTCACCTTCCGTGTGGGACAAGGAGCCGGACGTGTGCCTTTTCGGAAAGAGGCTCTGCCGAGGACGAGAGCCATGAGATGTTCCTCCTCTGGGCAAGCCCAGGTCCCAGATCCTCTTGTGCCTGTGAATAGGCTGCAGGGGGACGGTGAAGACCAGCAACAGCTTTCCGGCCTGCCACCTTCCGTGTGGGACAAGGAGCCGGACGTGTGCCTTTCCTGAATCAGGCTCTGCCGAGGACGAGAGCCATGAGATGTTACTCCTCTGGGCAATCCCGAGTCCCAGATCCTGTTTTGCCTCTGAATAGGCTGCAGGGGGACGGTGAAGACCAGCAACAGCTTTCAGGGCTGCCACCTTCCGTGTGGGAAGAGGAGCCGGACGTGTGCCTTCTCGGAAACAGGCTCTGCCGAGGACGAGAGCCATGAGATGTTCCTCCTCTGGGCAAGCCCGGGTCCCAGATCCTGTTGTAGCTGTGAATAGGCTGCAGGGGGACGGTGAAGACCAGCAACAGCTTTCAGGGCTGCCACCTTCTGTGTGGGACAAGGAGCCGGACGAGTGCCTTTTCCGAAAGAGGCTCTGCCGAGGACGAGAGCCATGAGATGTTCCTCCTCTGGGCAAGCCCGGGTCCCAGATCATGTTGTGCCTGTGAATAGGCTGCAGGGGGACGGTGAAGACCAGCAACAGCTTTCAGGGCTGCCACCTTCCGTGTGGGACAAGGAGCCAGACGTGTGCCTTTCGGAAACAGGCTCTGCCGAGGACGAGAACCATGAGATGTTCCTCCTCTGGGCAAGCCCAGGTCCCAGATCCTGTTGTAGCTGTGAATAGGCTGCAGGGGGACGGTGAAGACCAGTAACATCTTTCAGGGCTGCCACCTTCCGTGTGGGACAAGGAGCCAGACGTGTGCCTTTTCGGAAAGAGGCTCTGCCGAGGACGAGAGCCATGAGATGTTCCTCCTCTGGGCAAGCCCAGGTCCCAGATCCTCTTGTGCCTGTGAATAGGCTGCAGGGGGACGGTGAAGACCAGCAACATCTTTCCGGCCTGTCACCTTCCGTGTGGGACAAGGAGCCGGACGTGTGCCTTTTCGGAAAGAGGCTCTGCCGAGGACGAGAGCCATGAGATGTTCCTCCTCTGGGCAAGCCCAGGTCCCAGATCCTCTTGTGCCTGTGAATAGGCTGCAGGGGGACGGTGAAGACCAGCAACAGCTTTCAGGGCTGCCACCTTACGTGTGGGACAAGGAGCCGGACGAGTGCCTTTTCCGAAAGAGGCTCTGCCGAGGACGAGAGCCATGAGATGTTCCTCCTCTGGGCAAGCCCGGGTCCCAGATCATGTTGTGCCTGTGAATAGGCTGCAGGGGGACGGTGAAGACCAGCAACAGCTTTCAGGGCTGCCACCTTCCGTGTGGGACAAGGAGCCAGACGTGTGCCTTTCGGAAAGAGGCTCTGCCGAGGACGAGAACCATGAGATGTTCCTCCTCTGGGCAAGCCCAGGTCCCAGATCCTGTTGTAGCTGTGAATAGGCTGCAGGGGGACGGTGAAGACCAGCAACATCTTTCAGGGCTGCCACCTTCCGTATGGGACAAGGAGCCGGACGTGTGCCTTTTCGGAAAGAGACTCTGCCGAGGACGAGAGCCATGAGATGTTCCTCCTCTGGGCAAGCCCAGGTCCAAGATCCTGTTGTGCCTGTGAATAGGCTGCAGGGGGACGGTGAAGACCAGCAACATCTTTCCGGCCTGCCACCTTCCGTGTGGGACAAGGAGCCGGACGTGTGCCTTTCCTGAATCAGGCTCTGCCGAGGACGAGAGCCATGAGATGTTCCTCCTCTGGGCAAGCCCGGGTCCCAGATCCTGTTGTAGCTGTGAATAGGCTGCAGGGGGACGGTGAAGACCAGCAACAGCTTTCAGGGCTGCCACCTTCCGTGTGGGACAAGGAGCCAGACGTGTGCCTTTCGGAAAGAGGCTCTGCCGAGGACGAGAGCCATGAGATGTTCCTCCTCTGGGCAAGCCCAGGTCCCAGATCCTGTTGTGCCTGTGAATAGGCTGCAGGGGGACGGTGAAGCCCAGCAACAGCTTTCAGGGCTGCCACCTTCCGTGTGGGACAAGGAGCCGGACGTGTGCCTTTCCTGAATCAGGCTCTGCCGAGGACGAGAGCCATGAGATGTTCTTCCTCTGGGCAAGCCCGGGTCCCAGATCCTGTTGTGCCTGTGAATAGGCTGCAGGGGGAGGTTGAAGACCAGCAACAGCTTTCAGGGCTGCCACCTTCCGTGTGGGACAAGGAGCCAGACGTGTGCCTTTTCGGAAAGAGGCTCTGCCGAAGACGAGAGCCATGAGATGTTCCTCCTCTGGGCAAGCCCAGGTCCCAGATCCTCTTGTGCCTGTGAATAGGCTGCAGGGGGACGGTGAAGACCAGCAACATCTTTCCGGCCTGCCACCTTCCGTGTGGGACAAGGAGCCGGACGTGTGCCTTTCCTGAATCAGGCTCTGCCGAGGACAAGAGCCATGAGATGTTCCTCCTCTGGGCAATCCCGAGTCCCAGATCCTGTTTTGCCTCTGAATAGGCTGCAGGGGGACGGTGAAGACCAGCAACATCTTTCAGGGCTGCCACCTTCCGTGTGGGAAGAGGAGCCGGACGTGTGCCTTCTCGGAAACAGGCTCTGCCGAGGACGAGAGCCATGAGATGTTCCTCCTCTGGGCAAGCCCGGGTCCCAGATCCTGTTGTAGCTGTGAATAGGCTGCAGGGGGACGGTGAAGACCAGCAACAGCTTTCAGGGCTGCCACCTTCCGTGTGGGACAAGGAGCCAGACGTGTGCCTTTCGGAAAGAGGCTCTGCCGAGGACGAGAGCCATGAGATGTTCCTCCTCTGGGCAAGCCCGGGTCCCAGATCCTCTTGTGCCTGTGAATAGGCTGCAGGGGGACGGTGAAGACCAGCAACATCTTTCCGGCCTGTCACCTTCCGTGTGGGACAAGGAGCCGGACGTGTGCCTTTTCCGAAAGAGGCTCTGCCGAGGACGAGAGCCATGAGATGTTCCTCCTCTGGGCAAGCCCGGGTCCCAGATCATGTTGTGCCTGTGAATAGGCTGCAGGGGGACGGTGAAGACCAGCAACAGCTTTCAGGGCTGCCACCTTCCGTGTGGGACAAGGAGCCGGACGTGTGCCTTTTCCGAAAGAGGCTCTGCCGAGGACGAGAGCCATGAGATGTTCCTCCTCTGGGCAAGCCCAGGTCCAAGATCCTCTTGTGCCTGTGAATAGGCTGCAGGGGGACGGTGAAGACCAGCAACATCTTTCCGGCCTGCCACCTTCCGTGTGGGACAAGGAGCCGGACGTGTGCCTTTCCTGAATCAGGCTCTGCCGAGGACGAGAGCCATGAGATGTTCCTCCTCTGGGCAAGCCCGGGTCCCAGATCCTGTTGTAGCTGTGAATAGGCTGCAGGGGGAGGGTGAAGACCAGCAACAGCTTTCAGGGCTGCCACCTTCCGTGTGGGACAAGGAGCCAGACGTGTGCCTTTCGGAAAGAGGCTCTGCCGAGGACGAGAGCCATGAGATGTTCCTCCTCTGGGCAAGCCCAGGTCCCAGATCCTCTTGTGCCTGTGAATAGGCTGCAGGGGGACGGTGAAGACCAGCAACATGTTTCAGGGCTGCCACCTTCCGTGTGGGACAAGGAGCCGGACGTGTGCCTTTCCTGAATCAGGCTCTGCCGAGGACGAGAGCCATGAAATGTTCCTCCTCTGGGCAAGCCCGGGTCCCAGATCCTGTTGTGCCTGTGAATAGGCTGCAGGGGGAGGGTGAAGACCAGCAACAGCTTTCAGGGCTGCCACCTTCCGTGTGGGACAAGGAGCCAGACGTGTGCCTTTTCGGAAAGAGGCTCTGCCGAGGACGAGAGCCATGAGATGTTCCTCCTCTGGGCAAGCCCAGGTCCCAGATCCTCTTGTGCCTGTGAATAGGCTGCAGGGGGACGGTGAAGACCAGCAACATCTTTCCGGCCTGCCACCTTCCGTGTGGGACAAGGAGCCGGACGTGTGCCTTTCCTGAATCAGGCTCTGCCGAGGACAAGAGCCATGAGATGTTCCTCCTCTGGGCAATCCCGAGTCCCAGATCCTGTTGTGCCTGTGAATAGGCTGCAGGGGGACGGTGAAGACCAGCAACAGCTTTCAGGGCTGCCACCTTCCGTGTGGGAAGAGGAGCCGGACGTGTGCCTTCTCGGAAACAGGCTCTGCCGAGGACGAGAGCCATGAGATGTTCCTCCTCTGGGCAAGCCCGGGTCCCAGATCCTGTTGTAGCTGTGAATAGGCTGCAGGGGGACGGTGAAGACCAGCAACAGCTTTCAGGGCTGCCACCTTCCGTGTGGGACAAGGAGCCAGACGTGTGCCTTTCGGAAAGAGGCTCTGCCGAGGACGAGAGCCATGAGATGTTCCTCCTCTGGGCAAGCCCAGGTCCCAGATCCTGTTGTGCCTGTGAATAGGCTGCAGGGGGACGGTGCAGACCAGCAACAGCTTTCAGGGCTGCCACCTTCCGTGTGGGACAAGGAGCCGGACGAGTGCCTTTTCCGAAAGAGGCTCTGCCGAGGACGAGAGCCATGAGATGTTCCTCCTCTGGGCAAGCCCGGGTCCCAGATCATGTTGTGCCTGTGAATAGGCTGCAGGGGGACGGTGAAGACCAGCAACAGCTTTCAGGGCTGCCACCTTCCGTGTGGGACAAGGAGCCAGACGTGTGCCTTTTCGGAAAGAGGCTCTGCCGAGGACGAGAGCCATGAGATGTTCCTCCTCTGGGCAAGCCCAGGTCCCAGATCCTCTTGTGCCTGTGAATAGGCTGCAGGGGGACGGTGAAGACCAGCAACAGCTTTCAGGGCTGCCACCTTCCGTGTGGGACAAGGAGCCGGACGTGTGCCTTTTCGGAAAGAGGCTCTGCCGAGGACGAGAGCCATGAGATGTTCCTCCTCTGGGCAAGCCCAGGTCCCAGATCCTCTTGTGCCTGTGAATAGGCTGCAGGGGGACGGTGAAGACCAGCAACAGCTTTCCGGCCTGCCACCTTCCGTGTGGGACAAGGAGCCGGACGTGTGCCTTTCCTGAATCAGGCTCTGCCGAGGACGAGAGCCATGAGATGTTACTCCTCTGGGCAATCCCGAGTCCCAGATCCTGTTTTGCCTCTGAATAGGCTGCAGGGGGACGGTGAAGACCAGCAACAGCTTTCAGGGCTGCCACCTTCCGTGTGGGAAGAGGAGCCGGACGTGTGCCTTCTCGGAAACAGGCTCTGCCGAGGACGAGAGCCATGAGATGTTCCTCCTCTGGGCAAGCCCGGGTCCCAGATCATGTTGTGCCTGTGAATAGGCTGCAGGGGGACGGTGAAGACCAGCAACAGCTTTCAGGGCTGCCACCTTCCGTGTGGGACAAGGAGCCAGACGTGTGCCTTTCGGAAAGAGGCTCTGCCGAGGACGAGAGCCATGAGATGTTCCTCCTCTGGGCAAGCCCGGGTCCCAGATCCTCTTGTGCCTGTGAATAGGCTGCAGGGGGACGGTGAAGACCAGCAACATCTTTCCGGCCTGTCACCTTCCGTGTGGGACAAGGAGCCGGACGTGTGCCTTTTCCGAAAGAGGCTCTGCCGAGGACGAGAGCCATGAGATGTTCCTCCTCTGGGCAAGCCCGGGTCCCAGATCATGTTGTGCCTGTGAATAGGCTGCAGGGGGACGGTGAAGACCAGCAACAGCTTTCAGGGCTGCCACCTTCCGTGTGGGACAAGGAGCCGGACGTGTGCCTTTTCCGAAAGAGGCTCTGCCGAGGACGAGAGCCATGAGATGTTCCTCCTCTGGGCAAGCCCAGGTCCAAGATCCTCTTGTGCCTGTGAATAGGCTGCAGGGGGACGGTGAAGACCAGCAACATCTTTCCGGCCTGCCACCTTCCGTGTGGGACAAGGAGCCGGACGTGTGCCTTTCCTGAATCAGGCTCTGCCGAGGACGAGAGCCATGAGATGTTCCTCCTCTGGGCAAGCCCGGGTCCCAGATCCTGTTGTAGCTGTGAATAGGCTGCAGGGGGAGGGTGAAGACCAGCAACAGCTTTCAGGGCTGCCACCTTCCGTGTGGGACAAGGAGCCAGACGTGTGCCTTTCGGAAAGAGGCTCTGCCGAGGACGAGAGCCATGAGATGTTCCTCCTCTGGGCAAGCCCAGGTCCCAGATCCTCTTGTGCCTGTGAATAGGCTGCAGGGGGACGGTGAAGACCAGCAACATGTTTCAGGGCTGCCACCTTCCGTGTGGGACAAGGAGCCGGACGTGTGCCTTTCCTGAATCAGGCTCTGCCGAGGACGAGAGCCATGAAATGTTCCTCCTCTGGGCAAGCCCGGGTCCCAGATCCTGTTGTGCCTGTGAATAGGCTGCAGGGGGAGGGTGAAGACCAGCAACAGCTTTCAGGGCTGCCACCTTCCGTGTGGGACAAGGAGCCAGACGTGTGCCTTTTCGGAAAGAGGCTCTGCCGAGGACGAGAGCCATGAGATGTTCCTCCTCTGGGCAAGCCCAGGTCCCAGATCCTCTTGTGCCTGTGAATAGGCTGCAGGGGGACGGTGAAGACCAGCAACATCTTTCCGGCCTGCCACCTTCCGTGTGGGACAAGGAGCCGGACGTGTGCCTTTCCTGAATCAGGCTCTGCCGAGGACAAGAGCCATGAGATGTTCCTCCTCTGGGCAATCCCGAGTCCCAGATCCTGTTGTGCCTGTGAATAGGCTGCAGGGGGACGGTGAAGACCAGCAACAGCTTTCAGGGCTGCCACCTTCCGTGTGGGAAGAGGAGCCGGACGTGTGCCTTCTCGGAAACAGGCTCTGCCGAGGACGAGAGCCATGAGATGTTCCTCCTCTGGGCAAGCCCGGGTCCCAGATCCTGTTGTAGCTGTGAATAGGCTGCAGGGGGACGGTGAAGACCAGCAACAGCTTTCAGGGCTGCCACCTTCCGTGTGGGACAAGGAGCCAGACGTGTGCCTTTCGGAAAGAGGCTCTGCCGAGGACGAGAGCCATGAGATGTTCCTCCTCTGGGCAAGCCCAGGTCCCAGATCCTGTTGTGCCTGTGAATAGGCTGCAGGGGGACGGTGCAGACCAGCAACAGCTTTCAGGGCTGCCACCTTCCGTGTGGGACAAGGAGCCGGACGAGTGCCTTTTCCGAAAGAGGCTCTGCCGAGGACGAGAGCCATGAGATGTTCCTCCTCTGGGCAAGCCCGGGTCCCAGATCATGTTGTGCCTGTGAATAGGCTGCAGGGGGACGGTGAAGACCAGCAACAGCTTTCAGGGCTGCCACCTTCCGTGTGGGACAAGGAGCCAGACGTGTGCCTTTTCGGAAAGAGGCTCTGCCGAGGACGAGAGCCATGAGATGTTCCTCCTCTGGGCAAGCCCAGGTCCCAGATCCTCTTGTGCCTGTGAATAGGCTGCAGGGGGACGGTGAAGACCAGCAACAGCTTTCAGGGCTGCCACCTTCCGTGTGGGACAAGGAGCCGGACGTGTGCCTTTTCGGAAAGAGGCTCTGCCGAGGACGAGAGCCATGAGATGTTCCTCCTCTGGGCAAGCCCAGGTCCCAGATCCTCTTGTGCCTGTGAATAGGCTGCAGGGGGACGGTGAAGACCAGCAACAGCTTTCCGGCCTGCCACCTTCCGTGTGGGACAAGGAGCCGGACGTGTGCCTTTCCTGAATCAGGCTCTGCCGAGGACGAGAGCCATGAGATGTTACTCCTCTGGGCAATCCCGAGTCCCAGATCCTGTTTTGCCTCTGAATAGGCTGCAGGGGGACGGTGAAGACCAGCAACAGCTTTCAGGGCTGCCACCTTCCGTGTGGGAAGAGGAGCCGGACGTGTGCCTTCTCGGAAACAGGCTCTGCCGAGGACGAGAGCCATGAGATGTTCCTCCTCTGGGCAAGCCCGGGTCCCAGATCATGTTGTGCCTGTGAATAGGCTGCAGGGGGACGGTGAAGACCAGCAACAGCTTTCAGGGCTGCCACCTTCCGTGTGGGACAAGGAGCCAGACGTGTGCCTTTCGGAAACAGGCTCTGCCGAGGACGAGAACCATGAGATGTTCCTCCTCTGGGCAAGCCCAGGTCCCAGATCCTGTTGTAGCTGTGAATAGGCTGCAGGGGGACGGTGAAGACCAGTAACATCTTTCAGGGCTGCCACCTTCCGTGTGGGACAAGGAGCCGGACGTGTGCCTTTTCGGAAAGAGACTCTGCCGAGGACGAGAGCCATGAGATGTTCCTCCTCTGGGCAAGCCCAGGTCCCAGATCCTCTTGTGCCTGTGAATAGGCTGCAGGGGGACGGTGAAGACCAGCAACATCTTTCCGGCCTGCCACCTTCCGTGTGGGACAAGGAGCCGGACGTGTGCCTTTCCTGAATCAGGCTCTGCCGAGGACGAGAGCCATGAGATGTTCCTCCTCTGGGCAATCCCGAGTCCCAGATCCTGTTTTGCCTCTGAATAGGCTGCAGGGGGACGGTGAAGACCAGCAACATCTTTCAGGGCTGCCACCTTCCGTGTGGGAAGAGGAGCCGGACGTGTGCCTTCTAGGAAACAGGCTCTGCCGAGGACGAGAGCCATGAGATGTTCCTCCTCTGGGCAAGCCCGGGTCCCAGATCCTGTTGTAGCTGTGAATAGGCTGCAGGGGGACGGTGAAGACCAGCAACAGCTTATAGGGCTGCCACCTTCCGTGTGGGACAAGGAGCCAGACGTGTGCCTTTCGGAAAGAGGCTCTGCCGAGGACGAGAGCCATGAGATGTTCCTCCTCTGGGCAAGCCCAGGTCCCAGATCCTGTTGTGCCTGTGAATAGGCAGCAGGGGGACGGTGAAGACCAGCAACAGCTTTCAGGGCTGCCACCTTACGTGTGGGACAAGGAGCCGGACGAGTGCCTTTTCCGAAAGAGGCTCTGCCGAGGACGAGAGCCATGAGATGTTCCTCCTCTGGGCAAGCCCGGGTCCCAGATCCTGTTGTGCCTGTGAATAGGCTGCAGGGGGACGGTGAAGACCAGCAACAGCTTTCAGGGCTGCCACCTTCCGTGTGGGACAAGGAGCCAGACGTGTGCCTTTTCGGAAAGAGGCTCTGCCGAGGACGAGAGCCATGAGATGTTCCTCCTCTGGGCAAGCCCAGGTCCCAGATCCTCTTGTGCCTGTGAATAGGCTGCAGGGGGACGGTGAAGACCAGCAACATCTTTCCGGCCTGTCACCTTCCGTGTGGGACAAGGAGCCGGACGTGTGCCTTTTCGGAAAGAGGCTCTGCCGAGGACGAGAGCCATGAGATGTTCCTCCTCTGGGCAAGCCCAGGTCCCAGATCCTCTTGTGCCTGTGAATAGGCTGCAGGGGGACGGTGAAGACCAGCAACAGCTTTCAGGGCTGCCACCTTACGTGTGGGACAAGGAGCCGGACGAGTGCCTTTTCCGAAAGAGGCTCTGCCGAGGACGAGAGCCATGAGATGTTCCTCCTCTGGGCAAGCCCGGGTCCCAGATCCTGTTGTGCCTGTGAATAGGCTGCAGGGGGAGGGTGAAGACCAGCAACAGCTTTCAGGGCTGCCACCTTCCGTGTGGGACAAGGAGCCAGACGTGTGCCTTTTCGGAAAGAGGCTCTGCCGAGGACGAGAGCCATGAGATGTTCCTCCTCTGGGCAAGCCCAGGTCCCAGATCCTCTTGTGCCTGTGAATAGGCTGCAGGGGGACGGTGAAGACCAGCAACATCTTTCCGGCCTGCCACCTTCCGTGTGGGACAAGGAGCCGGACGTGTGCCTTTCCTGAATCAGGCTCTGCCGAGGACAAGAGCCATGAGATGTTCCTCCTCTGGGCAATCCCGAGTCCCAGATCCTGTTTTGCCTCTGAATAGGCTGCAGGGGGACGGTGAAGACCAGCAACATCTTTCAGGGCTGCCACCTTCCGTGTGGGACGAGGAGCCGGACGTGTGCCTTCTCGGAAACAGGCTCTGCCGAGGACGAGAGCCATGAGATGTTCCTCCTCTGGGCAAGCCCGGGTCCCAGATCCTGTTGTAGCTGTGAATAGGCTGCAGGGGGACGGTGAAGACCAGCAACAGCTTTCAGGGCTGCCACCTTCCGTGTGGGACAAGGAGCCAGACGTGTGCCTTTCGGAAAGAGGCTCTGCCGAGGACGAGAGCCATGAGATGTTCCTCCTCTGGGCAAGCCCAGGTCCCAGATCCTGTTGTGCCTGTGAATAGGCTGCAGGGGGACGGTGAAGACCAGCAACAGCTTTCAGGGCTGCCACCTTCCGTGTGGGACAAGGAGCCGGACGAGTGCCTTTTCCGAAAGAGGCTCTGCCGAGGACGAGAGCCATGAGATGTTCCTCCTCTGGGCAAGCCCAGGTCCCAGATCCTCTTCTGCCTGTGAATAGGCTGCAGGGGGACGGTGAAGACCAGCAACATCTTTCCGGCCTGTCACCTTCCGTGTGGGACAAGGAGCCGCACGTGTGCCTTTTCGGAAAGAGGCTCTGCCGAGGACGAGAGCCATGAGATGTTCCTCCTCTGGGCAAGCCCAGGTCCCAGATCCTCTTGTGCCTGTGAATAGGCTGCAGGGGGACGGTGAAGACCAGCAACAGCTTTCAGGGCTGCCACCTTACGTGTGGGACAAGGAGCCGGACGAGTGCCTTTTCCGAAAGAGGCTCTGCCGAGGACGAGAGCCATGAGATGTTCCTCCTCTGGGCAAGCCCGGGTCCCAGATCATGTTGTGCCTGTGAATAGGCTGCAGGGGGACGGTGAAGACCACCAACAGCTTTCAGGGCTGCCACCTTCCGTGTGGGACAAGGAGCCGGACGAGTGCCTTTTCCGAAAGAGGCTCTGCCGAGGACGAGAGCCATGAGATGTTCCTCCTCTGGGCAAGCCCAGGTCCAAGATCCTGTTGTGCCTGTGAATAGGCTGCAGGGGGACGGTGAAGACCAGCAACATCTTTCCGGCCTGCCACCTTCCGTGTGGGACAAGGAGCCGGACGTGTGCCTTTCCTGAATCAGGCTCTGCCGAGGACAAGAGCCATGAGATGTTCCTCCTCTGGGCAATCCCGAGTCCCAGATCCTGTTGTGCCTGTGAATAGGCTGCAGGGGGACGGTGAAGACCAGCAACAGCTTTCAGGGCTGCCACCTTCCGTGTGGGAAGAGAGGCCGGACGTGTGCCTTTTCGGAAAGAGGCTCTGCCGAGGACGAGAGCCATGAGATGTTCCTCCTCTGGGCAAGCCCGGGTCCCAGATCCTGTTGTAGCTGTGAATAGGCTGCAGGGGGACGGTGAAGACCAGCAACAGCTTTCAGGGCTGCCACCTTCCGTGTGGGACAAGGAGCCAGACGTGTGCCTTTCGGAAAGAGGCTCTGCCGAGGACGAGAGCCATGAGATGTTCCTCCTCTGGGCAAGCCCAGGTCCCAGATCCTGTTGTGCCTGTGAATAGGCTGCAGGGGGACGGTGCAGACCAGCAACAGCTTTCAGGGCTGCCACCTTCCGTGTGTGACAAGGAGCCGGACGAGTGCCTTTTCCGAAAGAGGCTCTGCCGAGGACGAGAGCCATGAGATGTTCCTCCTCTGGGCAAGCCCGGGTCCCAGATCATGTTGTGCCTGTGAATAGGCTGCAGGGGGACGGTGAAGACCAGCAACAGCTTTCAGGGCTGCCACCTTCCGTGTGGGACAAGGAGCCAGACGTGTGCCTTTTCGGAAAGAGGCTCTGCCGAGGACGAGAGCCATGAGATGTTCCTCCTCTGGGCAAGCCCAGGTCCCAGATCCTCTTCTGCCTGTGAATAGTCTGCAGGGGGACGGTGAAGACCAGCAACATCTTTCCGGCCTGTCACCTTCCGTGTGGGACAAGGAGCCGGACGTGTGCCTTTTCGGAAAGAGGCTCTGCCGAGGACGAGAGCCATGAGATGTTCCTCCTCTGGGCAAGCCCAGGTCCCAGATCCTCTTGTGCCTGTGAATAGGCTGCAGGGGGACGGTGAAGACCAGCAACAGCTTTCCGGCCTGCCACCTTCCGTGTGGGACAAGGAGCCGGACGTGTGCCTTTCCTGAATCAGGCTCTGCCGAGGACGAGAGCCATGAGATGTTACTCCTCTGGGCAATCCCGAGTCCCAGATCCTGTTTTGCCTCTGAATAGGCTGCAGGGGGACGGTGAAGACCAGCAGCAGCTTTCAGGGCTGCCACCTTCCGTGTGGGAAGAGGAGCCGGACGTGTGCCTTCTCGGAAACAGGCTCTGCCGAGGACGAGAGCCATGAGATGTTCCTCCTCTGGGCAAGCCCGGGTCCCAGATCCTGTTGTAGCTGTGAATAGGCTGCAGGGGGACGGTGAAGACCAGCAACAGCTTTCAGGGCTGCCACCTTCTGTGTGGGACAAGGAGCCGGACGAGTGCCTTTTCCGAAAGAGGCTCTGCCGAGGACGAGAGCCATGAGATGTTCCTCCTCTGGGCAAGCCCGGGTCCCAGATCATGTTGTGCCTGTGAATAGGCTGCAGGGGGACGGTGAAGACCAGCAACAGCTTTCAGGGCTGCCACCTTCCGTGTGGGACAAGGAGCCAGACGTGTGCCTTTCGGAAACAGGCTCTGCCGAGGACGAGAACCATGAGATGTTCCTCCTCTGGGCAAGCCCAGGTCCCAGATCCTGTTGTAGCTGTGAATAGGCTGCAGGGGGACGGTGAAGACCAGTAACATCTTTCAGGGCTGCCACCTTCCGTGTGGGACAAGGAGCCGGACGTGTGCCTTTTCGGAAAGAGACCCTGCCGAGGACGAGAGCCATGAGGTGTTCCTCCTCTGGGCAAGCCCAGGTCCCAGATCCTCTTGTGCCTGTGAATAGGCTGCAGGGGGACGGTGAAGACCAGCAACAGCTTTCCGGCCTGCCACCTTCCGTGTGGGACAAGGAGCCGGACGTGTGCCTTTCCTGAATCAGGCTCTGCCGAGGACGAGAGCCATGAGATGTTCCTCCTCTGGGCAAGCCCGGGTCCCAGATCCTGTTGTGCCTGTGAATAGGCTGCAGGTGGAGGGTGAAGACCAGCAACAGCTTTCAGGGCTGCCACCTTCCGTGTGGGACAAGGAGCCAGACGTGTGCCTTTTCGGAAAGAGGCTCTGCCGAGGACGAGAGCCATGAGATGTTCCTCCTCTGGGCAAGCCCAGGTCCCAGATCCTCTTGTGCCTGTGAATAGGCTGCAGGGGGACGGTGAAGACCAGCAACATCTTTCCGGCCTGCCACCTTCCGTGTGGGACAAGGAGCCGGACGTGTGCCTTTCCTGAAACAGGCTCTGCCGAGGACGAGAGCCATGAGATGTTCCTCCTCTGGGCAATCCCGAGTCCCAGATCCTGTTTTGCCTCTGAATAGGCTGCAGGGGGACGGTGAAGACCAGCAACATCTTTCAGGGCTGCCACCTTCCGTGTGGGAAGAGGAGCCGGACGTGTGCCTTCTCGGAAACAGGCTCTGCCGAGGACGAGAGCCATGAGATGTTCCTCCTCTGGGCAAGCCCGGGTCCCAGATCCTGTTGTAGCTGTGAATAGGCTGCAGGGGGACGGTGAAGACCAGCAACAGCTTATAGGGCTGCCACCTTCCGTGTGGGACAAGGAGCCAGACGTGTGCCTTTCGGAAAGAGGCTCTGCCGAGGACGAGAGCCATGAGATGTTCCTCCTCTGGGCAAGCCCAGGTCCCAGATCCTGTTGTGCCTGTGAATAGGCAGCAGGGGGACGGTGAAGACCAGCAACAGCTTTCAGGGCTGCCACCTTACGTGTGGGACAAGGAGCCGGACGAGTGCCTTTTCCGAAAGAGCCTCTGCCGAGGACGAGAGCCATGAGATGTTCCTCCTCTGGGCAAGCCCGGGTCCCAGATCATGTTGTGCCTGTGAATAGGCTGCAGGGGGACGGTGAAGACCAGCAACAGCTTTCAGGGCTGCCACCTTCCGTGTGGGACAAGGAGCCGGACGTGTGCCTTTTCGGAAAGAGGCTCTGCCGAGGACGAGAGCCATGAGATGTTCCTCCTCTGGGCAAGCCCAGGTCCCAGATCCTCTTGTGCCTGTGAATAGGCTGCAGGGGGACGGTGAAGACCAGCAACATCTTTCCGGCCTGTCACCTTCCGTGTGGGACAAGGAGCCGGACGTGTGCCTTTTCGGAAAGAGGCTCTGCCGAGGACGAGAGCCATGAGATGTTCCTCCTCTGGGCAAGCCCGGGTCCCAGATCCTCTTGTGCCTGTGAATAGGCTGCATGGGGACGGTGAAGACCAGCAACAGCTTTCAGGGCTGCCACCTTCCGTGTGGGACAAGGAGCCGGACGAGTGCCTTTTCCGAAAGAGGCTCTGCCGAGGACGAGAGCCATGAGATGTTCCTCCTCTGGGCAAGCCCAGGTCCCAGATCCTGTTGTAGCTGTGAATAGGCTGCAGGGGGACGGTGAAGACCAGCAACATCTTTCAGGGCTGCCACCTTCCGTGTGGGACAAGGAGCCGGACGTGTGCCTTTTCGGAAAGAGTCTCTGCCGAGGACGAGAGCCATGAGATGTTCCTCCTCTGGGCAAGCCCAGGTCCAAGATCCTGTTGTGCCTGTGAATAGGCTGCAGGGGGACGGTGAAGACCAGCAACATCTTTCCGGCCTGCCACCTTCCGTGTGGGACAAGGAGCCGGACGTGTGCCTTTCCTGAATCAGGCTCTGCCGAGGACGAGAGCCATGAGATGTTCCTCCTCTGGGCAAGCCCGGGTCCCAGATCCTGTTGTAGCTGTGAATAGGCTGCAGGGGGACGGTGAAGACCAGCAACAGCTTTCAGGGCTGCCACCTTCCGTGTGGGACAAGGAGCCAGACGTGTGCCTTTCGGAAAGAGGCTCTGCCGAGGACGAGAGCCATGAGATGTTCCTCCTCTGGGCAAGCCCAGGTCCCAGATCCTCTTGTGCCTGTGAATAGGCTGCAGGGGGACGGTGAAGACCAGCAACAGCTTTCCGGCCTGCCACCTTCCGTGTGGGACAAGGAGCCGGACGTGTGCCTTTCCTGAATCAGGCTCTGCCGAGGACGAGAGCCATGAGATGTTCTTCCTCTGGGCAAGCCCGGGTCCCAGATCCTGTTGTGCCTGTGAATAGGCTGCAGGGGGACGGTGAAGACCAGCAACAGCTTTCAGGGCTGCCACCTTCCGTGTGGGACAAGGAGCCAGACGTGTGCCTTTTCGGAAAGAGGCTCTGCCGAGGACGAGAGCCATGAGATGTTCCTCCTCTGGGCAAGCCCAGGTCCCAGATCCTCTTGTGCCTGTGAATAGGCTGCAGGGGGACGGTGAAGACCAGCAACATCTTTCCGGCCTGCCACCTTCCGTGTGGGACAAGGAGCCGGACGTGTGCCTTTCCTGAATCAGGCTCTGCCGAGGACAAGAGCCATGAGATGTTCCTCCTCTGGGCAATCCCGAGTCCCAGATCCTGTTTTGCCTCTGAATAGGCTGCAGGGGGACGGTGAAGACCAGCAACATCTTTCAGGGCTGCCACCTTCCGTGTGGGAAGAGGAGCCGGACGTGTGCCTTCTCGGAAACAGGCTCTGCCGAGGACGAGAGCCATGAGATGTTCCTCCTCTGGGCAAGCCCGGGTCCCAGATCCTGTTGTGCCTGTGAATAGGCTGCAGGGGGACGGTGAAGACCAGCAACAGCTTTCAGGGCTGCCACATTCCGTGTGGGACAAGGAGCCGGACGAGTGCCTTTTCCGAAAGAGGCTCTGCCGAGGACGAGAGCCATGAGATGTTCCTCCTCTGGGCAAGCCCGGGTCCCAGATCATGTTGTGCCTGTGAATAGGCTGCAGGGGGACGGTGAAGACCAGCAACAGCTTTCAGGGCTGCCACCTTCCGTGTGGGACAAGGAGCCAGACGTGTGCCTTTTCGGAAAGAGGCTCTGCCGAGGACGAGAGCCATGAGATGTTCCTCCTCTGGGCAAGCCCAGGTCCCAGATCCTCTTCTGCCTGTGAATAGGCTGCAGGGGGACGGTGAAGACCAGCAACATCTTTCCGGCCTGTCACCTTCCGTGTGGGACAAGGAGCCGGACGTGTGCCTTTTCGGAAAGAGGCTCTGCCGAGGACGAGAGCCATGAGATGTTCCTCCTCTGGGCAAGCCCAGGTCCCAGATCCTCTTGTGCCTGTGAATAGGCTGCAGGGGTACGGTGAAGACCAGCAACAGCTTTCCGGCCTGCCACCTTCCGTGTGGGACAAGGAGCCGGACGTGTGCCTTTCCTGAATCAGGCTCTGCTGAGGACGAGAGGCATGAGATGTTACTCCTCTGGGCAATCCCGAGTCCCAGATCCTGTTGTGCCTGTGAATAGGCTGCAGGGGGACGGTGAAGACCAGCAACAGCTTTCAGGGCTGCCACCTTCCGTGTGGGACAAGGAGCCGGACGAGTGCCTTTTCCGAAAGAGGCTCTGCCGAGGACGAGAGCCATGAGATGTTCCTCCTCTGGGCAAGCCCGGGTCCCAGATCCTGTTGTGCCTGTGAATAGGCTGCAGGGGGACGGTGAAGACCAGCAACAGCTTTCAGGGCTGCCACCTTCCGTGTGGGACAAGGAGCCGGACGTGTGCCTTTCGGAAAGAGGCTCTGCCGAGGACGAGAACCATGAGATGTTCCTCCTCTGGGCAAGCCCAGGTCCCAGATCCTGTTGTAGCTGTGAATAGGCTGCAGGGGGACGGTGAAGACCAGCAACATCTTTCAGGGCTGCCACCTTCCGTGTGGGACAAGGAGCCGGACGTGTGCCTTTTCGGAAAGAGACTCTGCCGAGGACGAGAGCCATGAGATGTTCCTCCTCTGGGCAAGCCCAGGTCCAAGATCCTGTTGTGCCTGTGAATAGGCTGCAGGGGGACGGTGAAGACCAGCAACATCTTTCCGGCCTGCCACCTTCCGTGTGGGACAAGGAGCCGGACCTGTGCCTTTCCTGAATCAGGCTCTGCCGAGGACGAGAGCCATGAGATGTTCCTCCTCTGGGCAAGCCCGGGTCCCAGATCCTGTTGTAGCTGTGAATAGGCTGCAGGGGGACGGTGAAGACCAGCAACAGCTTTCAGGGCTGCCACCTTCCGTGTGGGACAAGGAGCCAGACGTGTGCCTTTCGGAAAGAGGCTCTGCCGAGGACGAGAGCCATGAGATGTTCCTCCTCTGGGCAAGCCCAGGTCCAGATCCTCTTGTGCCTGTGAATAGTCTGCAGGGGGACGGTGAAGACCAGCAACATCTTTCAGGGCTGCCACCTTCCGTGTGGGACAAGGAGCCGGACGTGTGCCTTTCCTGAATCAGGCTCTGCCGAGGACGAGAGCCATGAGATGTTCTTCCTCTGGGCAAGCCCGGGTCCCAGATCCTGTTGTAGCTGTGAATAGGCTGCAGGGGGAGGGTGAAGACCAGCAACAGCTTTCAGGGCTGCCACCTTCCGTGTGGGACAAGGAGCCAGACGTGTGCCTTTCGGAAAGAGGCTCTGCCGAGGACGAGAGCCATGAGATGTTCCTCCTCTGGGCAAGCCCAGGTCCCAGATCCTGTTGTGCCTGTGAATAGGCTGCAGGGGGACGGTGAAGACCAGCAACAGCTTTCAGGGCTGCCACCTTCCGTGTGGGACAAGGAGCCGGACGAGTGCCTTATCCGAAAGAGGCTCTGCCGAGGACGAGAGCCATGAGATGTTCCTCCTCTGGGCAAGCCCGGGTCCCAGATCATGTTGTGCCTGTGAATAGGCTGCAGGGGGACGGTGAAGACCAGCAACAGCTTTCAGGGCTGCCACCTTCCGTGTGGGACAAGGAGCCAGACGTGTGCCTTTTCGGAAAGAGGCTCTGCCGAGGACGAGAGCCATGAGATGTTCTTCCTCTGGGCAAGCCCAGGTCCCAGATCCTGTTGTGCCTGAGAATAGGCTGCAGGGGGACGGTGAAGACCAGCAACATCTTTCCGGCCTGCCATCTTCCGTGTGGGACAAGGAGCCGGACGTGTGCCTTTTCGGAAAGAGGCTCTGCCAAGGACGAGAGCCATGAGATGTTCCTCCTCTGGGCAAGCCCAGGTCCCAGATCCTCTTGTGCCTGTGAATAGGCTGCAGGGGGACGGTGAAGACCAGCAACAGCTTTCCGGCCTGCCACCTTCCGTGTGGGACAAGGAGCCGGACGTGTGCCTTTCCTGAATCAGGCTCTGCCGAGGACGAGAGCCATGAGATGTTCCTCCTCTGGGCAATCCCGAGTCCCAGATCCTGTTGTGCCTGTGAATAGGCTGCAGGGGGACGGTGAAGACCAGCAACAGCTTTCAGGGCTGCCACCTTCCTTGTGGGAAGAGGAGCCGGACGTGTGCCTTCTCGGAAACAGGCTCTGCCGAGGACGAGAGCCATGAGATGTTCCTCCTCTGGGCAAGCCCGGGTCCCAGATCCTGTTGTAGCTGTGAATAGGCTGCAGGGGGACGGTGAAGACCAGCAACAGCTTTCAGGGCTGCCACCTTCCGTGTGGGACAAGGAGCCAGACGTGTGCCTTTCGGAAAGAGGCTCTGCCGAGGACGAGAGCCATGAGATGTTCCTCCTCTGGGCAAGCCCAGGTCCCAGATCCTGTTGTGCCTGTGAATAGGCTGCAGGGGGACGGTGAAGACCAGCAACAGCTTTCAGGGCTGCCACCTTCCGTGTGGGACAAGGAGCCGGACGAGTGCCTTTTCCGAAAGAGGCTCTGCCGAGGACGAGAGCCATGAGATGTTCCTCCTCTGGGCAAGCCCGGGTCCCAGATCATGTTGTGCCTGTGAATAGGCTGCAGGGGGACGGTGAAGACCAGCAACAGCTTTCAGGGCTGCCACCTTCCGTGTGGGACAAGGAGCCGGACGTGTGCCTTTCGGAAAGAGGCTCTGTCGAGGACGAGAACCATGAGATGTTCCTCCTCTGGGCAAGCCCAGGTCCCAGATCCTCTTGTGCCTGTGAATAGGCTGCAGGGGGACGGTGAAGACCAGCACATCTTTCCGGCCTGCCACCTTCCGTGTGGGACAAGGAGCCGGACGTGTGCCTTTCCTGAATCAGGCTCTGCCGAGGACGAGAGCCATGAGATGTTCCTCCTCTGGGCAAGCCCGGGTCCCAGATCCTGTTGTACCTGTGAATAGGCTGCAGGGGGACGGTGAAGACCAGCAACAGCTTTCAGGGCTGCCACCTTCCGTGTGGGACAAGGAGCCAGACGTGTGCCTTTCGGAAAGAGGCTCTGCCGAGGACGAGAACCGTGAGATGTTCCTCCTCTGGGCAAGCCCAGGTCCCAGATCCTGTTGTGCCTGTGAATAGGCTGCAGGGGGACGGTGAAGACCAGCAACAGCTTTCAGGGCTGCCACCTTCCGTGTGGGACAAGGAGCCGGACGTGTGCCTTTTCCGAAAGAGGCTCTGCCTAGGACGAGAGCCATGAGATGTTCCTCCTCTGGGCAAGCCCGGGTCCCAGATCCTGTTGTGCCTGTGAATAGGCTGCAGGGGGACGGTGAAGACCAGCAACAGCTTTCAGGGCTGCCACCTTCCGTGTGGAACAAGGAGCCGGACGTGTGCCTTTTCGGAAAGAGGCTCTGCAGAGGACGAGAGCCATGAGATGTTCCTCCTCTGGGCAAGCCCAGGTCCCAGATCCTCTTGTGCCTGTGAATAGGCTGCAGGGGGACGGTGAAGACCAGCAACAGCTTTCCGGCCTGCCACCTTCCGTGTGGGACAAGGAGCCGGACGTGTGCCTTTCCGGAATCAGGCTCCGCCGAGGACGAGAGCCAGTAGATGTTCCTCCTCTGGGCAATCCCGAGTCCCAGATCCTGTTGTGCCTGTGAATAGGCTGCAGGGGGACGGTGAAGACCAGCAACAGCTTTCAGGGCTGCCACCTTCCGTGTGGGACAAGGAGCCGGACGTGTGCCTTTTCGGAAACAGGCACTGCAGAGGACGAGAGCCATGAGATGTTCCTCCTCTGGGCAAGCCCGGGTCCCAGATCCTGTTGTAGCTGTGAATAGGCTGCAGGGGGACGGTGAAGACCAGCAACAGCTTTCAGGGCTGCCACCTTCCGTGTGGGACAAGGAGCCAGACGTGTGCCTTTCGGAAAGAGGCTCTGCCGCGGACGAGAACCATGAGATGTTCCTCCTCTGGGCAAGCCCAGGTCCCAGATCCTGTTGTGCCTGTGAATAGGCTGCAGGGGGAAGGTGAAGACCAGCAACAGCTTTCAGGGCTGACACCTTCCGTGTGGGACAAGGAGCCGGACGTGTGCCTTTTCCGAAAGAGGCTCTGCCGAGGACGAGAGCCATGAGATGTTCCTCCTCTGGGCAAGCCCAGGTTCCAGATCCTGTTGTGCCTGTGAATCGGCTGCATGGGGACGGTGAAAACCAGCAACATCTTTCCGGCCTGCCACCTTCCGTGTGGGACAAGGAGCCGGACGTGTGCCTTTTCGGAAAGAGGCTCTGCCGAGGACGAGAACCATGAGATGTTCTTCCTCTGGGCAAGCCCAGGTCCCAGATCCTGTTGTGACTGTGAATAGGCTGCAGGGGGAGGGTGAAGACCAGCAACAGCTTTCAGGGCTGCCACATTCCGTGTGGGACAAGGAGCCGGACGTGTGCCTTCTCGGAAGCAGGCTCTGCCGAGGACGAGAGCCATGAGATGTTCCTCCTCTGGGCAAGCCCGGGTCCCAGATCCTGTTGTGCCTGTGAATAGGCTGCAGGGGGAGGGTGGAGACCAGCAACAGCTTTCAGGGCTGCCACCTTCCGTGTGGGACAAGGAGCCGGACGTGTGCCTTTCGGAAAGAGGCTCTGCCGAGGACGAGAACCATGAGATGTTCCTCCTCTGGGCAAGCCCAGGTCCCACATCCTGTTGTGACTGTGAATAGGCTGCAGGGGGAGGGTGAAGACCAGCAACAGCTTTCAGGGCTGCCACCTTCCGTGTGGGAGAAGGAGCCAGAAGTGTGCCTTTCGGAAAGAGGCTCTGCCGAGGACGAGAACCATGAGATGTTCCTCCTCTGGGCAAGCCCAGGTCCCAGATCCTGTTGTAGCTGTGAATAGGCTGCAGGGGGACGGTGAAGACCAGCAACAGCTTTCAGGGCTGCCACCTTCCGTGTGGGACAAGGAGCCGGACGTGTGCCTTTTCGGAAAGAGACTCTGCCGAGGACGAGAGCCATGAGATGTTCTTCCTCTGGGCAAGCCCAGGTCCCAGATCCTGTTGTGCCTGAGAATAGGCTGAAGGGGGACGGTGAAGACCAGCAACATCTTTCCGGCCTGCCACCTTCCGTGTGGGACAAGGGGCCGGACGTGTGCCTTTCCTGAATCAGGCTCTGCCGAGGACGAGAGCCATGAGATGTTCCTCCTCTGGGCAAGCCCAGGTCCCAGATCCTCTTTTGCCTGTGAATAGGCTGCAGGGGGACGCTGAAGACCAGCAACAGCTTTCAGGGCTGCCACCTTCCGTGTGGGACAAGGAGCCGGACGTGTGCCTTCTCGGAAGCAGGCTCTGCCGAGGACGAGAGCCATGAGATGTTCCTCCTCTGGGCAAGCCCGGGTCCCAGATCCTGTTGTAGCTGTGAATAGGCTGCAGGGGGACGGTGAAGACCAGCAACAGCTTTCAGGGCTGCCACCTTCCGTGTGGGAAGAGGAGCCGGACGTGTGCCTTTCCTGAATCAGGCTCTGCTGAGGACGAGAGGCATGAGATGTTACTCCTCTGGGCAATCCCGAGTCCCAGATCCTGTTTTGCCTCTGAATAGGCTGCAGGGGGACGGTGAAGACCAGCAACAGCTTTCAGGGCTGCCACCTTCCGTGTGGGACAAGGAGCCGGACGAGTGCCTTTTCCGAAAGAGGCTCTGCCGAGGACGAGAGCCATGAGATGTTCCTCCTCTGGGCAAGCCCGGGTCCCAGATCCTGTTGTGCCTGTGAATAGGCTGCAGGGGGACGGTGAAGACCAGCAACAGCTTTCAGGGCTGCCACCTTCCGTGTGGGACAAGGAGCCGGACGTGTGCCTTTCGGAAAGAGGCTCTGCCGAGGACGAGAACCATGAGATGTTCCTCCTCTGGGCAAGCCCAGGTCCCAGATCCTGTTGTAGCTGTGAATAGGCTGCAGGGGGACGGTGAAGACCAGCAACATCTTTCAGGGCTGCCACCTTCCGTGTGGGACAAGGAGCCGGACGTGTGCCTTTTCGGAAAGAGACTCTGCCGAGGACGAGAGCCATGAGATGTTCCTCCTCTGGGCAAGCCCAGGTCCAAGATCCTGTTGTGCCTGTGAATAGGCTGCAGGGGGACGGTGAAGACCAGCAACATCTTTCCGGCCTGCCACCTTCCGTGTGGGACAAGGAGCCGGACGTGTGCCTTTCCTGAATCAGGCTCTGCCGAGGACGAGAGCCATGAGATGTTCCTCCTCTGGGCAAGCCCGGGTCCCAGATCCTGTTGTAGCTGTGAATAGGCTGCAGGGGGACGGTGAAGACCAGCAACAGCTTTCAGGGCTGCCACCTTCCGTGTGGGACAAGGAGCCAGACGTGTGCCTTTCGGAAAGAGGCTCTGCCGAGGACGAGAGCCATGAGATGTTCCTCCTCTGGGCAAGCCCAGGTCCCAGATCCTGTTGTGCCTGTGAATAGGCTGCAGGGGGACGGTGAAGACCAGCAACATCTTTCCGGCCTGCCACCTTCCGTGTGGGACAAGGAGCCGGACGTGTGCCTTTCCTGAAAGAGGCTCTGCCGAGGACGAGAGCCATGAGATGTTCCTCCTCTGGGCAATCCCGTGTCCCAGATCCTGTTTTGCCTCTGAATAGGCTGCAGGGGGAGGGTGAAGACCAGCAACAGCTTTCAGGGCTGCCACCTTCCGTGTGGGAAGAGGAGCCGGACGTGTGCCTTCTCGGAAACAGGCTCTGCCGAGGACGAGAGCCATGAGATGTTCCTCCTCTGGGCAAGCCCGGGTCCCAGATCCTGTTGTAGCTGCGAATAGGCTGCAGGGGGACGGTGAAGACCAGCAACAGCTTTCAGGGCTGCCACCTTCCTTGTGGGACAAGGAGCCAGAAGTGTGCCTTTCGGAAAGAGGCTCTGCCGAGGACGAGAACCATGAGATGTTCCTCCTCTGGGCAAGCCCAGGTCCCAGATCCTGTTGTGCCTGTGAATAGGCTGCAGGGGGAGGGTGAAGACCAGCAACAGCTTTCAGGGCTGCCACCTTCCGTGTGGGACAAGGAGCCGGACGTGTTCCTTTTCCGAAAGAGGCTCTGACGAGGACGAGAGCCATGAGATGTTCCTCCTCTGGGCAAGCCCGGGTCCCAGATCCTGTTGTGCCTGTGAATAGGCTGCAGGGGAACGGTGAAGACCAGCAACAGCTTTCAGGGCTGCCACCTTCCGTGTGGGACAAGGAGCCGGACGTGTGCCTTTCCTGAATCAGGCTCTGCCGAGGACGAGAGCCATGAGATGTTCCTCCTCTGGGCAATCCCGAGTCCCAAATCCTGTTTTAACTGTGAATAGGCTGCAGGGGGACGGTGAAGACCAGCAACAGCTTTCAGGGCTGCCACCTTCCGTGTGGGAAGAGGAGCCGGACGTGTGCCTTCTCGGAAAGAGGCTCTGCCGAGGACGAGAGCCATGAGATGTTCCTCCTCTGGGGAAGCCCGGGTCCCAGATCCTGTTGTAGCTGTGAATAGGCTGCAGGGGGACGGTGAAGACCAGCAACAGCTTTCAGGGCTGCCACCTTCCGTGTGGGACAAGGAGCCAGACGTGTGTCTTTCGGAAAGAGGCTCTGCCGAGGGCGAGAACCATGAGATGTTCCTCCTCTGGGCAAGCCCAGGTCCCAGATCCTGTTGTGCCTGTGAATAGGCTGCAGGGGGACGGTGAAGACCAGCAACAGCTTTCAGGGCTGCCACCTTCCGTGTGGGACAAGGAGCCGGACGTGTGCCTTTCCTGAATCAGGCTCTGCCGAGGACGAGAGCCATGAGATGTTCCTCCTCTGGGCAAGCCCAGGTACCAGATCCTCTTGTGCCTGTGAATAGGCTGCATGGGGACGGTGAAAACCAGCAACATCTTTTCGGCCTGCCACCTTCCGTGTGGGACAAGGAGCCGGACGTGTGCCTTTTCGGAAAGAGGCTCTGCCGAGGACGAGAGCCATGAGATGTTCCTCCTCTGGGCAAGCCCGGGTCCCAGATCCTGTTGTGCCTGTGAATAGGCTGCATGGGGACGGTGAAAACCAGCAACACCTTCCCGGCCTGCCACCCTCCGTGTGGGACAAGGAGCCGGACGTGTGCCTTTTCGGAAACAGGCTCTGCCGAGGACGAGAGCCATGAGATGTTCCTCCTCTGGGCAAGCGCGTGTCCCAGATCCTGTTGTGCCTGTGAATAGGCTGCAGGGGGACGGTGAAGACCAGCAACAGCTTTCAGGGCTGCCACCTTCCGTGTGGGACAAGGAGCCGGATGTGTGCCTTTCCGGAATCAGGCTCCGCCGAGGACGAGAGCCATGAGATGTTCCTCCTCTGGCCAAGCCAGCGTCGTGAATCCTGTTGTGATTGTGAATAGGCTGCAGGGGGACAGTGAAGACCAGCAACATCTTTGCGGCCTGCCACCTTCCGTGTGGGACAAGGAGCCGGACGTGTGCCTTTCCGGAAACAGGCTCCGCCGAGGACGAGAGCCATGAGATGTTCCTCCTGTGGGCAAGCCCAGGTCCCAGACCCTGTTGTGCCTGTGAATAGGCTGCAGGGGGACGGTGAAGACCAGCAACAGCTTTCCGGCCTGCCACCTTCCGTGTGGGACAAGGAGCCGGATGTGTGCCTTTCCTGAATCAGGCTCTGCCGAGGACGAGAGCCATGAGATGTTCCTCCTCTGGGCAAGCCCGGGTCCCAGATCCTGTTGTGCCTGTGAATAGGCTGCAGGGGGACGGTGAAGACCAGCAACATCTTTCAGGGCTGCCACCTTCCGTGTGGGACAAGGAGCCGGACGTGTGCCTTTTCGGAATCAGGCTCTGCCGAGGACGAGAGCCCTGAGATGTTCCTCCTCTGGCCAAGCCAGCGTCATGAATCCTGTTGTGATTGTGAATAGGCTGCAGGGGGACAGTGAAGACCAGCAACATCTTTCCGGGCTGCCTCCTTCCCTGTGGGACAAGGAGCCTGACGTGTGCCTTTCCGGAATCAGGCTCCGCCGAGGACGAGAGCCATGAGATGTTCCTCCTCTGGGCAAGCCCAGGTCCCAGATGCTGTTGTAGCTGTGAACAGGCTGCAGGGGGAAGGTGAAGACCAGCAACAGCTTTCAGGGCTGCCACCTTCCGTGTGGGACGAGTCGGACGTGTGCCTTTTCGGAAAGAGGCTCTGCCGAGGACGATAGCCATGAGATGTTCCTCCTCTGGGCAAGCCCGGGTCCCAGATCCTGTTGTGCCTGTGAATAGGCTGCAGGGTGACGCTGAAGACCAGCAACAGCTTTCAGGGCTGCCACCTTCCGTGTGGGACAAGGAGCCGGACGTGTGCCTTTTCGGAAAGAGGCTCTGCCGAGGACGAGAGCCATGAGATGTTCCTCCTCTGGGCAAGCCCGGGTCCCAGATCCTGTTGTGCCTGTGAATAGGCTGCATGGGGACGGTGAAAACCAGCAACACCTTCCCGGCCTGCCACCCTCCGTGTGGGACAAGGAGCCGGACGAGTGCCTTTTCGGAAACAGGCTCTGCCGAGGACGAGAGCCATGAGATGTTCCTCCTCTGGGCAAGCGCGTGTCCCAGATCCTGTTGTGCCTGTGAATAGGCTGCAGGGGGACGGTGAAGACCAGCAACAGCTTTCAGGGCTGCCACCTTCCGTGTGGGACAAGGAGCCGGATGTGTGCCTTTCCGGAATCAGGCTCCGCCGAGGACGAGAGCCATGAGATGTTCCTCCTCTGGCCAAGCCAGCGTCGTGAATCCTGTTGTGATTGTGAATAGGCTGCAGGGGGACAGTGAAGACCAGCAACATCTTTGCGGCCTGCCACCTTCCGTGTGGGACAAGGAGCCGGACGTGTGCCTTTCCGGAAACAGGCTCCGCCGAGGACGAGAGCCATGAGATGTTCCTCCTGTGGGCAAGCCCAGGTCCCAGACCCTGTTGTGCCTGTGAATAGGCTGCAGGGGGACGGTGAAGACCAGCAACAGCTTTCCGGCCTGCCACCTTCCGTGTGGGACAAGGAGCCGGATGTGTGCCTTTCCTGAATCAGGCTCCGCCGAGGACGAGAGCCATGAGATGTTCCTCCTCTGGGCAAGCCCGGGTCCCAGATCCTGTTGTGCCTGTGAATAGGCTGCATGGGGACGGTGAAGACCAGCAACATCTTTCAGGGCTGCCACCTTCCGTGTGGGACAAGGAGCCGGACGTGTGCCTTTTCGGAAAGAGGCTCTGCCGAGGACGAGAGCCATGAGATGTTCCTCCTCTGGGCAATCCCGAGTCCCAGATCCTGTTGTGCCTGTGAATAGGCTGCATGGGGACGGTGAAGACCAGCAACAGCTTTCAGGGCTGCCACCTTCCGTGTGGGAAGAGGAGCCGGACGTGTGCCTTCTCGGAAACAGGCTCTGCCGAGGACGAGAGCCATGAGATGTTCCTCCTCTGGGCAAGCCCGGGTCCCAAATCCTGTTGTGCCTGTGAATAGGCTGCAGGGGGACGGTGAAGACCAGCAACATCTTTCAGGGCTGCCACCTTCCGTGTGGGACAAGGAGCCGGATGTGTGCCTTTCCTGAATCAGGCTCTGCCGAGGACAAGAGCCATGAGATGTTCCTCCTCTGGGCAAGCCCGGGTCCCAGATCCTGTTGTGCCTGTGAATAGGCTGCAGGGGGACGGTGAAGACCAGCAACAGCTTTCAGGGCTGCCACCTTCCGTGTGGGACAAGGAGCCGGATGTGTGCCTTTCCTGAATCAGGCTCTGCCGAGGACAAGAGCCATGAGATGTTCCTCCTCTGGGCAAGCCCGGGTCCCAGATCCTGTTGTGCCTGTGAATAGGCTGCAGGGGCACGGTGAAGACCAGCAACATCTTTCAGGGCTGCCACCTTCCGTGTGGGACAAGGAGCCGGACGAGTGCCTTTCCGGAATCAGGCTGCGCCGAGGACGAGAGCCATGAGATGTTCCTCCTCTGGCCAAGCCAGCGTCGTGAATCCTGTTGTGATTGTGAATAGGCTGCAGGGGGACAGTGAAGACCAGCAACATCTTTCCGGCCTGCCTCCTTCCCTGTGGGACAAGGAGCCGGACGTGTGCCTTTCCGGAATCAGGCTCCGCCGAGGACGAGAGCCATGAGATGTTCCTCCTCTGGGCAAGCCCAGGTCCCAGATCCTGTTGTAGCTGTGAATAGGCTGCAGGGGGACAGTGAAGACCAGCAACAGCTTTCAGGGCTGCCACCTTCCGTGTGGGACAAGGAGCCGGACCAGTGCCTTTTCGGAATCAGGCTCTGCCGAGGACGAGAGCCATGAGATGTTCCTCCTCTGGGCAAGCCCAGGTCCCAGATCCTGTTGTGCCTGTGAATAGGCTGCATGGGGATGGTGAAAACCAGCAACATCTTTCAGGGCTGCCACCTTCCGTGTGGGACAAGGAGCCGGACAAGTGCCTTTGCGGAATCAGGCTCTGCCGAGGACGAGAGCCATGAGATGTTCCTCCTCTGGGCAAGCCCGGGTCCCAGATCCTGTTGTGCCTGTGAATAGGCTGCAGGGGGACGGTGAAGACCAGCAACAGCTTTCAGGGCTGCCACCTTCCGTGTGGGACAAGGAGCCGGACCAGTGCCTTTTCGGAATCAGGCTCTGCTGAGGACGAGAGCCATGAGATGTTCCTCCTCTTGGCAAGCCCGGGTCCCAGATCCTGTTGTGCCTGTGAATAGGCTGCAGGGGGACCGTGAAGACCAGCAAAAGCTTTCAGGGCTGCCACCTTCCGTGTGGGACAAGGAGCCGGACGTGTGCCTTTTCGGAATCAGGCTCTGCCGAGGATGAGAGCCATGAGATGTTCCTCCTCTGGGCAAGTCCGGGTCCCAGATCCTGTTGTGCCTGTGAATAGGCTGCAGGGGGACGGTGAAGACCAGCAACAGCTTTCAGGGCTGCCACCTTCCTTGTGGGAAGAGGAGCCGGACGTGTGCCTTCTCGGAAACAGGCTCTGCCGAGGACGAGAGCCATGAGATGTTCCTCCTCTGGGCAAGCCCGGGTCCCAGATCCTGTTGTAGCTGTGAATAGGCTGCAGGGGGACGGTGAAGACCAGCAACAGCTTTCAGGGCTGCCACCTTCCGTGTGGGACAAGGAGCCAGACGTGTGCCTTTCGGAAAGAGGCTCTGCCGAGGACGAGAGCCATGAGATGTTCCTCCTCTGGGCAAGCCCAGGTCCCAGATCCTGTTGTGCCTGTGAATAGGCTGCAGGGGGACGGTGAAGACCAGCAACAGCTTTCAGGGCTGCCACCTTCCGTGTGGGACAAGGAGCCGGACGAGTGCCTTTTCCGAAAGAGGCTCTGCCGAGGACGAGAGCCATGAGATGTTCCTCCTCTGGGCAAGCCCGGGTCCCAGATCATGTTGTGCCTGTGAATAGGCTGCAGGGGGACGGTGAAGACCAGCAACAGCTTTCAGGGCTGCCACCTTCCGTGTGGGACAAGGAGCCGGACGTGTGCCTTTCGGAAAGAGGCTCTGTCGAGGACGAGAACCATGAGATGTTCCTCCTCTGGGCAAGCCCAGGTCCCAGATCCTCTTGTGCCTGTGAATAGGCTGCAGGGGGACGGTGAAGACCAGCACATCTTTCCGGCCTGCCACCTTCCGTGTGGGACAAGGGGCCGGACGTGTGCCTTTCCTGAATCAGGCTCTGCCGAGGACGAGAGCCATGAGATGTTCCTCCTCTGGGCAAGCCCGGGTCCCAGATCCTGTTGTAGCTGTGAATAGGCTGCAGGGGGACGGTGAAGACCAGCAACAGCTTTCAGGGCTGCCACCTTCCGTGTGGGACAAGGAGCCAGACGTGTGCCTTTCGGAAAGAGGCTCTGCCGAGGACGAGAACCGTGAGATGTTCCTCCTCTGGGCAAGCCCAGGTCCCAGATCCTGTTGTGCCTGTGAATAGGCTGCAGGGGGACGGTGAAGACCAGCAACAGCTTTCAGGGCTGCCACCTTCCGTGTGGGACAAGGAGCCGGACGTGTGCCTTTTCCGAAAGAGGCTCTGCCTAGGACGAGAGCCATGAGATGTTCCTCCTCTGGGCAAGCCCGGGTCCCAGATCCTGTTGTGCCTGTGAATAGGCTGCAGGGGGACGGTGAAGACCAGCAACAGCTTTCAGGGCTGCCACCTTCCGTGTGGAACAAGGAGCCGGACGTGTGCCTTTTCGGAAAGAGGCTCTGCAGAGGACGAGAGCCATGAGATGTTCCTCCTCTGGGCAAGCCCAGGTCCCAGATCCTCTTGTGCCTGTGAATAGGCTGCAGGGGGACGGTGAAGACCAGCAACAGCTTTCCGGCCTGCCACCTTCCGTGTGGGACAAGGAGCCGGACGTGTGCCTTTCCGGAATCAGGCTCCGCCGAGGACGAGAGCCAGTAGATGTTCCTCCTCTGGGCAATCCCGAGTCCCAGATCCTGTTTTGCCTGTGAATAGGCTGCAGGGGGACGGTGAAGACCAGCAACAGCTTTCAGGGCTGCCACCTTCCGTGTGGGACAAGGAGCCGGACGTGTGCCTTCTCGGAAACAGGCACTGCAGAGGACGAGAGCCATGAGATGTTCCTCCTCTGGGCAAGCCCGGGTCCCAGATCCTGTTGTAGCTGTGAATAGGCTGCAGGGGGACGGTGAAGACCAGCAACAGCTTTCAGGGCTGCCACCTTCCGTGTGGGACAAGGAGCCAGACGTGTGCCTTTCGGAAAGAGGCTCTGCCGCGGACGAGAACCATGAGATGTTCCTCCTCTGGGCAAGCCCAGGTCCCAGATCCTGTTGTGCCTGTGAATAGGCTGCAGGGGGAAGGTGAAGACCAGCAACAGCTTTCAGGGCTGACACCTTCCGTGTGGGACAAGGAGCCGGACGTGTGCCTTTTCCGAAAGAGGCTCTGCCGAGGACGAGAGCCATGAGATGTTCCTCCTCTGGGCAAGCCCAGGTTCCAGATCCTGTTGTGCCTGTGAATCGGCTGCATGGGGACGGTGAAAACCAGCAACATCTTTCCGGCCTGCCACCTTCCGTGTGGGACAAGGAGCCGGACGTGTGCCTTTTCGGAAAGAGGCTCTGCCGAGGACGAGAACCATGAGATGTTCTTCCTCTGGGCAAGCCCAGGTCCCAGATCCTGTTGTGACTGTGAATAGGCTGCAGGGGGAGGGTGAAGACCAGCAACAGCTTTCAGGGCTGCCACATTCCGTGTGGGACAAGGAGCCGGACGTGTGCCTTCTCGGAAGCAGGCTCTGCCGAGGACGAGAGCCATGAGATGTTCCTCCTCTGGGCAAGCCCGGGTCCCAGATCCTGTTGTGCCTGTGAATAGGCTGCAGGGGGAGGGTGGAGACCAGCAACAGCTTTCAGGGCTGCCACCTTCCGTGTGGGACAAGGAGCCGGACGTGTGCCTTTCGGAAAGAGGCTCTGCCGAGGACGAGAACCATGAGATGTTCCTCCTCTGGGCAAGCCCAGGTCCCACATCCTGTTGTGACTGTGAATAGGCTGCAGGGGGAGGGTGAAGACCAGCAACAGCTTTCAGGGCTGCCACCTTCCGTGTGGGAGAAGGAGCCAGAAGTGTGCCTTTCGGAAAGAGGCTCTGCCGAGGACGAGAACCATGAGATGTTCCTCCTCTGGGCAAGCCCAGGTCCCAGATCCTGTTGTAGCTGTGAATAGGCTGCAGGGGGACGGTGAAGACCAGCAACAGCTTTCAGGGCTGCCACCTTCCGTGTGGGACAAGGAGCCGGACGTGTGCCTTTTCGGAAAGAGACTCTGCCGAGGACGAGAGCCATGAGATGTTCTTCCTCTGGGCAAGCCCAGGTCCCAGATCCTGTTGTGCCTGAGAATAGGCTGAAGGGGGACGGTGAAGACCAGCAACATCTTTCCGGCCTGCCACCTTCCGTGTGGGACAAGGGGCCGGACGTGTGCCTTTCCTGAATCAGGCTCTGCCGAGGACGAGAGCCATGAGATGTTCCTCCTCTGGGCAAGCCCAGGTCCCAGATCCTCTTTTGCCTGTGAATAGGCTGCAGGGGGACGCTGAAGACCAGCAACAGCTTTCAGGGCTGCCACCTTCCGTGTGGGACAAGGAGCCGGACGTGTGCCTTCTCGGAAGCAGGCTCTGCCGAGGACGAGAGCCATGAGATGTTCCTCCTCTGGGCAAGCCCGGGTCCCAGATCCTGTTGTAGCTGTGAATAGGCTGCAGGGGGACGGTGAAGACCAGCAACAGCTTTCAGGGCTGCCACCTTCCGTGTGGGAAGAGGAGCCGGACGTGTGCCTTTCCTGAATCAGGCTCTGCTGAGGACGAGAGGCATGAGATGTTACTCCTCTGGGCAATCCCGAGTCCCAGATCCTGTTTTGCCTCTGAATAGGCTGCAGGGGGACGGTGAAGACCAGCAACAGCTTTCAGGGCTGCCACCTTCCGTGTGGGACAAGGAGCCGGACGAGTGCCTTTTCCGAAAGAGGCTCTGCCGAGGACGAGAGCCATGAGATGTTCCTCCTCTGGGCAAGCCCGGGTCCCAGATCCTGTTGTGCCTGTGAATAGGCTGCAGGGGGACGGTGAAGACCAGCAACAGCTTTCAGGGCTGCCACCTTCCGTGTGGGACAAGGAGCCGGACGTGTGCCTTTCGGAAAGAGGCTCTGCCGAGGACGAGAACCATGAGATGTTCCTCCTCTGGGCAAGCCCAGGTCCCAGATCCTGTTGTAGCTGTGAATAGGCTGCAGGGGGACGGTGAAGACCAGCAACATCTTTCAGGGCTGCCACCTTCCGTGTGGGACAAGGAGCCGGACGTGTGCCTTTTCGGAAAGAGACTCTGCCGAGGACGAGAGCCATGAGATGTTCCTCCTCTGGGCAAGCCCAGGTCCAAGATCCTGTTGTGCCTGTGAATAGGCTGCAGGGGGACGGTGAAGACCAGCAACATCTTTCCGGCCTGCCACCTTCCGTGTGGGACAAGGAGCCGGACGTGTGCCTTTCCTGAATCAGGCTCTGCCGAGGACGAGAGCCATGAGATGTTCCTCCTCTGGGCAAGCCCGGGTCCCAGATCCTGTTGTAGCTGTGAATAGGCTGCAGGGGGACGGTGAAGACCAGCAACAGCTTTCAGGGCTGCCACCTTCCGTGTGGGACAAGGAGCCAGACGTGTGCCTTTCGGAAAGAGGCTCTGCCGAGGACGAGAGCCATGAGATGTTCCTCCTCTGGGCAAGCCCAGGTCCCAGATCCTGTTGTGCCTGTGAATAGGCTGCAGGGGGACGGTGAAGACCAGCAACATCTTTCCGGCCTGCCACCTTCCGTGTGGGACAAGGAGCCGGACGTGTGCCTTTCCTGAAACAGGCTCTGCCGAGGACGAGAGCCATGAGATGTTCCTCCTCTGGGCAATCCCGAGTCCCAGATCCTGTTTTGCCTCTGAATAGGCTGCAGGGGGAGGGTGAAGACCAGCAACAGCTTTCAGGGCTGCCACCTTCCGTGTGGGAAGAGGAGCCGGACGTGTGCCTTCTCGGAAACAGGCTCTGCCGAGGACGAGAGCCATGAGATGTTCCTCCTCTGGGCAAGCCCGGGTCCCAGATCCTGTTGTAGCTGCGAATAGGCTGCAGGGGGACGGTGAAGACCAGCAACAGCTTTCAGGGCTGCCACCTTCCTTGTGGGACAAGGAGCCAGAAGTGTGCCTTTCGGAAAGAGGCTCTGCCGAGGACGAGAACCATGAGATGTTCCTCCTCTGGGCAAGCCCAGGTCCCAGATCCTGTTGTGCCTGTGAATAGGCTGCAGGGGGAGGGTGAAGACCAGCAACAGCTTTCAGGGCTGCCACCTTCCGTGTGGGACAAGGAGCCGGACGTGTTCCTTTTCCGAAAGAGGCTCTGACGAGGACGAGAGCCATGAGATGTTCCTCCTCTGGGCAAGCCCGGGTCCCAGATCCTGTTGTGCCTGTGAATAGGCTGCAGGGGAACGGTGAAGACCAGCAACAGCTTTCAGGGCTGCCACCTTCCGTGTGGGACAAGGAGCCGGACGTGTGCCTTTCCTGAATCAGGCTCTGCCGAGGACGAGAGCCATGAGATGTTCCTCCTCTGGGCAATCCCGAGTCCCAAATCCTGTTTTAACTGTGAATAGGCTGCAGGGGGACGGTGAAGACCAGCAACAGCTTTCAGGGCTGCCACCTTCCGTGTGGGAAGAGGAGCCGGACGTGTGCCTTCTCGGAAAGAGGCTCTGCCGAGGACGAGAGCCATGAGATGTTCCTCCTCTGGGGAAGCCCGGGTCCCAGATCCTGTTGTAGCTGTGAATAGGCTGCAGGGGGACGGTGAAGACCAGCAACAGCTTTCAGGGCTGCCACCTTCCGTGTGGGACAAGGAGCCAGACGTGTGTCTTTCGGAAAGAGGCTCTGCCGAGGGCGAGAACCATGAGATGTTCCTCCTCTGGGCAAGCCCAGGTCCCAGATCCTGTTGTGCCTGTGAATAGGCTGCAGGGGGACGGTGAAGACCAGCAACAGCTTTCAGGGCTGCCACCTTCCGTGTGGGACAAGGAGCCGGACGTGTGCCTTTCCTGAATCAGGCTCTGCCGAGGACGAGAGCCATGAGATGTTCCTCCTCTGGGCAAGCCCAGGTACCAGATCCTCTTGTGCCTGTGAATAGGCTGCATGGGGACGGTGAAAACCAGCAACATCTTTTCGGCCTGCCACCTTCCGTGTGGGACAAGGAGCCGGACGTGTGCCTTTTCGGAAAGAGGCTCTGCCGAGGACGAGAGCCATGAGATGTTCCTCCTCTGGGCAAGCCCGGGTCCCAGATCCTGTTGTGCCTGTGAATAGGCTGCATGGGGACGGTGAAAACCAGCAACACCTTCCCGGCCTGCCACCCTCCGTGTGGGACAAGGAGCCGGACGAGTGCCTTTTCGGAAACAGGCTCTGCCGAGGACGAGAGCCATGAGATGTTCCTCCTCTGGGCAAGCGCGTGTCCCAGATCCTGTTGTGCCTGTGAATAGGCTGCAGGGGGACGGTGAAGACCAGCAACAGCTTTCAGGGCTGCCACCTTCCGTGTGGGACAAGGAGCCGGATGTGTGCCTTTCCGGAATCAGGCTCCGCCGAGGACGAGAGCCATGAGATGTTCCTCCTCTGGCCAAGCCAGCGTCGTGAATCCTGTTGTGATTGTGAATAGGCTGCAGGGGGACAGTGAAGACCAGCAACATCTTTGCGGCCTGCCACCTTCCGTGTGGGACAAGGAGCCGGACGTGTGCCTTTCCGGAAACAGGCTCCGCCGAGGACGAGAGCCATGAGATGTTCCTCCTGTGGGCAAGCCCAGGTCCCAGACCCTGTTGTGCCTGTGAATAGGCTGCAGGGGGACGGTGAAGACCAGCAACAGCTTTCCGGCCTGCCACCTTCCGTGTGGGACAAGGAGCCGGATGTGTGCCTTTCCTGAATCAGGCTCTGCCGAGGACGAGAGCCATGAGATGTTCCTCCTCTGGGCAAGCCCGGGTCCCAGATCCTGTTGTGCCTGTGAATAGGCTGCAGGGGGACGGTGAAGACCAGCAACATCTTTCAGGGCTGCCACCTTCCGTGTGGGACAAGGAGCCGGACGTGTGCCTTTTCGGAATCAGGCTCTGCCGAGGACGAGAGCCCTGAGATGTTCCTCCTCTGGCCAAGCCAGCGTCATGAATCCTGTTGTGATTGTGAATAGGCTGCAGGGGGACAGTGAAGACCAGCAACATCTTTCCGGGCTGCCTCCTTCCCTGTGGGACAAGGAGCCTGACGTGTGCCTTTCCGGAATCAGGCTCCGCCGAGGACGAGAGCCATGAGATGTTCCTCCTCTGGGCAAGCCCAGGTCCCAGATGCTGTTGTAGCTGTGAACAGGCTGCAGGGGGAAGGTGAAGACCAGCAACAGCTTTCAGGGCTGCCACCTTCCGTGTGGGACGAGTCGGACGTGTGCCTTTTCGGAAAGAGGCTCTGCCGAGGACGATAGCCATGAGATGTTCCTCCTCTGGGCAAGCCCGGGTCCCAGATCCTGTTGTGCCTGTGAATAGGCTGCAGGGTGACGCTGAAGACCAGCAACAGCTTTCAGGGCTGCCACCTTCCGTGTGGGACAAGGAGCCGGACGTGTGCCTTTTCGGAAAGAGGCTCTGCCGAGGACGAGAGCCATGAGATGTTCCTCCTCTGGGCAAGCCCGGGTCCCAGATCCTGTTGTGCCTGTGAATAGGCTGCATGGGGACGGTGAAAACCAGCAACACCTTCCCGGCCTGCCACCCTCCGTGTGGGACAAGGAGCCGGACGAGTGCCTTTTCGGAAACAGGCTCTGCCGAGGACGAGAGCCATGAGATGTTCCTCCTCTGGGCAAGCGCGTGTCCCAGATCCTGTTGTGCCTGTGAATAGGCTGCAGGGGGACGGTGAAGACCAGCAACAGCTTTCAGGGCTGCCACCTTCCGTGTGGGACAAGGAGCCGGATGTGTGCCTTTCCGGAATCAGGCTCCGCCGAGGACGAGAGCCATGAGATGTTCCTCCTCTGGCCAAGCCAGCGTCGTGAATCCTGTTGTGATTGTGAATAGGCTGCAGGGGGACAGTGAAGACCAGCAACATCTTTGCGGCCTGCCACCTTCCGTGTGGGACAAGGAGCCGGACGTGTGCCTTTCCGGAAACAGGCTCCGCCGAGGACGAGAGCCATGAGATGTTCCTCCTGTGGGCAAGCCCAGGTCCCAGACCCTGTTGTGCCTGTGAATAGGCTGCAGGGGGACGGTGAAGACCAGCAACAGCTTTCCGGCCTGCCACCTTCCGTGTGGGACAAGGAGCCGGATGTGTGCCTTTCCTGAATCAGGCTCCGCCGAGGACGAGAGCCATGAGATGTTCCTCCTCTGGGCAAGCCCGGGTCCCAGATCCTGTTGTGCCTGTGAATAGGCTGCATGGGGACGGTGAAGACCAGCAACATCTTTCAGGGCTGCCACCTTCCGTGTGGGACAAGGAGCCGGACGTGTGCCTTTTCGGAAAGAGGCTCTGCCGAGGACGAGAGCCATGAGATGTTCCTCCTCTGGGCAATCCCGAGTCCCAGATCCTGTTGTGCCTGTGAATAGGCTGCATGGGGACGGTGAAGACCAGCAACAGCTTTCAGGGCTGCCACCTTCCGTGTGGGAAGAGGAGCCGGACGTGTGCCTTCTCGGAAACAGGCTCTGCCGAGGACGAGAGCCATGAGATGTTCCTCCTCTGGGCAAGCCCGGGTCCCAAATCCTGTTGTGCCTGTGAATAGGCTGCAGGGGGACGGTGAAGACCAGCAACATCTTTCAGGGCTGCCACCTTCCGTGTGGGACAAGGAGCCGGATGTGTGCCTTTCCTGAATCAGGCTCTGCCGAGGACAAGAGCCATGAGATGTTCCTCCTCTGGGCAAGCCCGGGTCCCAGATCCTGTTGTGCCTGTGAATAGGCTGCAGGGGGACGGTGAAGACCAGCAACAGCTTTCAGGGCTGCCACCTTCCGTGTGGGACAAGGAGCCGGATGTGTGCCTTTCCTGAATCAGGCTCTGCCGAGGACAAGAGCCATGAGATGTTCCTCCTCTGGGCAAGCCCGGGTCCCAGATCCTGTTGTGCCTGTGAATAGGCTGCAGGGGCACGGTGAAGACCAGCAACATCTTTCAGGGCTGCCACCTTCCGTGTGGGACAAGGAGCCGGACGAGTGCCTTTCCGGAATCAGGCTGCGCCGAGGACGAGAGCCATGAGATGTTCCTCCTCTGGCCAAGCCAGCGTCGTGAATCCTGTTGTGATTGTGAATAGGCTGCAGGGGGACAGTGAAGACCAGCAACATCTTTCCGGCCTGCCTCCTTCCCTGTGGGACAAGGAGCCGGACGTGTGCCTTTCCGGAATCAGGCTCCGCCGAGGACGAGAGCCATGAGATGTTCCTCCTCTGGGCAAGCCCAGGTCCCAGATCCTGTTGTAGCTGTGAATAGGCTGCAGGGGGACAGTGAAGACCAGCAACAGCTTTCAGGGCTGCCACCTTCCGTGTGGGACAAGGAGCCGGACCAGTGCCTTTTCGGAATCAGGCTCTGCCGAGGACGAGAGCCATGAGATGTTCCTCCTCTGGGCAAGCCCAGGTCCCAGATCCTGTTGTGCCTGTGAATAGGCTGCATGGGGATGGTGAAAACCAGCAACATCTTTCAGGGCTGCCACCTTCCGTGTGGGACAAGGAGCCGGACAAGTGCCTTTGCGGAATCAGGCTCTGCCGAGGACGAGAGCCATGAGATGTTCCTCCTCTGGGCAAGCCCGGGTCCCAGATCCTGTTGTGCCTGTGAATAGGCTGCAGGGGGACGGTGAAGACCAGCAACAGCTTTCAGGGCTGCCACCTTCCGTGTGGGACAAGGAGCCGGACCAGTGCCTTTTCGGAATCAGGCTCTGCTGAGGACGAGAGCCATGAGATGTTCCTCCTCTTGGCAAGCCCGGGTCCCAGATCCTGTTGTGCCTGTGAATAGGCTGCAGGGGGACCGTGAAGACCAGCAAAAGCTTTCAGGGCTGCCACCTTCCGTGTGGGACAAGGAGCCGGACGTGTGCCTTTTCGGAATCAGGCTCTGCCGAGGATGAGAGCCATGAGATGTTCCTCCTCTGGGCAAGTCCGGGTCCCAGATCCTGTTGTGCCTGTGAATAGGCTGCAGGGGGACGGTGAAGACCAGCAACAGCTTTCAGGGCTGCCACCTTCCGTGTGGGACAAGGAGCCGGACGAGTGCCTTTTCCGAAAGAGGCTCTGCCGAGGACGAGAGCCATGAGATGTTCCTCCTCTGGGCAAGCCCGGGTCCCAGATCATGTTGTGCCTGTGAATAGGCTGCAGGGGGACGGTGAAGACCAGCAACAGCTTTCAGGGCTGTCACCTTCCGTGTGGGACAAGGAGCCAGACGTGTGCCTTTTCGGAAAGAGGCTCTGCCGAGGACGAGAGCCATGAGATGTTCCTCCTCTGGGCAAGCCCAGGTCCCAGATCCTCTTCTGCCTGTGAATAGGCTGCAGGGGGACGGTGAAGACCAGCAACATCTTTCCGGCCTGTCACCTTCCGTGTGGGACAAGGAGCCGGACGTGTGCCTTTTCGGAAAGAGGCTCTGCCGAGGACGAGAGCCATGAGATGTTCCTCCTCTGGGCAAGCCCAGGTCCCAGATCCTCTTGTGCCTGTGAATAGGCTGCAGGGGTACGGTGAAGACCAGCAACAGCTTTCCGGCCTGCCACCTTCCGTGTGGGACAAGGAGCCGGACGTGTGCCTTTCCTGAATCAGGCTCTGCTGAGGACGAGAGGCATGAGATGTTACTCCTCTGGGCAATCCCGAGTCCCAGATCCTGTTTTGCCTCTGAATAGGCTGCAGGGGGACGGTGAAGACCAGCAACAGCTTTCAGGGCTGCCACCTTCCGTGTGGGACAAGGAGCCGGACGAGTGCCTTTTCCGAAAGAGGCTCTGCCGAGGACGAGAGCCATGAGATGTTCCTCCTCTGGGCAAGCCCGGGTCCCAGATCCTGTTGTGCCTGTGAATAGGCTGCAGGGGGACGGTGAAGACCAGCAACAGCTTTCAGGGCTGCCACCTTCCGTGTGGGACAAGGATCCGGACGTGTGCCTTTCGGAAAGAGGCTCTGCCGAGGACGAGAACCATGAGATGTTCCTCCTCTGGGCAAGCCCAGGTCCCAGATCCTGTTGTAGCTGTGAATAGGCTGCAGGGGGACGGTGAAGACCAGCAACATCTTTCAGGGCTGCCACCTTCCGTGTGGGACAAGGAGCCGGACGTGTGCCTTTTCGGAAAGAGACTCTGCCGAGGACGAGAGCCATGAGATGTTCCTCCTCTGGGCAAGCCCAGGTCCAAGATCCTGTTGTGCCTGTGAATAGGCTGCAGGGGGACGGTGAAGACCAGCAACATCTTTCCGGCCTGCCACCTTCCGTGTGGGACAAGGAGCCGGACGTGTGCCTTTCCTGAATCAGGCTCTGCCGAGGACGAGAGCCATGAGATGTTCCTCCTCTGGGCAAGCCCGGGTCCCAGATCCTGTTGTAGCTGTGAATAGGCTGCAGGGGGACGGTGAAGACCAGCAACAGCTTTCAGGGCTGCCACCTTCCGTGTGGGACAAGGAGCCAGACGTGTGCCTTTCGGAAAGAGGCTCTGCCGAGGACGAGAGCCATGAGATGTTCCTCCTCTGGGCAAGCCCAGGTCCCAGATCCTGTTGTGCCTGTGAATAGGCTGCAGGGGGACGGTGAAGACCAGCAACATCTTTCCGGCCTGCCACCTTCCGTGTGGGACAAGGAGCCGGACGTGTGCCTTTCCTGAAACAGGCTCTGCCGAGGACGAGAGCCATGAGATGTTCCTCCTCTGGGCAATCCCGAGTCCCAGATCCTGTTTTGCCTCTGAATAGGCTGCAGGGGGAGGGTGAAGACCAGCAACAGCTTTCAGGGCTGCCACCTTCCGTGTGGGAAGAGGAGCCGGACGTGTGCCTTCTCGGAAACAGGCTCTGCCGAGGACGAGAGCCATGAGATGTTCCTCCTCTGGGCAAGCCCGGGTCCCAGATCCTGCTGTAGCTGCGAATAGGCTGCAGGGGGACGGTGAAGACCAGCAACAGCTTTCAGGGCTGCCACCTTCCGTGTGGGACAAGGAGCCGGACGTGTGCCTTTCCTGAATCAGGCTCTGCCGAGGACGAGAGCCATGAGATGTTCCTCCTCTGGGCAAGCCCAGGTCCCAGATCCTCTTGTGCCTGTGAATAGGCTGCATGGGGACGGTGAAAACCAGCAACATCTTTTCGGCCTGCCACCTTCCGTGTGGGACAAGGAGCCGGACGTGTGCCTTTTCGGAAAGAGGCTCTGCCGAGGACGAGAACCATGAGATGTTCCTCCTCTGGGCAAGCCCAGGTCCCAGATCCTGTTGTAGCTGTGAATAGGCTGCAGGGGGACGGTGAAGACCAGCAACAGCTTTCAGGGCTGCCACCTTCCGTGTGGGACAAGGAGCCGGACGTGTGCCTTTCCGGAATCAGGCTCCGCCGAGGACGAGAGCCATGAGATGTTCCTCCTCTGGGCAAGCCCGGGTCCCAGATCCTGTTGTGCCTGTGAATAGGCTGCATGGGGACGGTGAAAACCAGCAACACCTTCCCGGCCTGCCACCCTCCTTGTGGGACAAGGAGCCGGACGAGTGCCTTTTCGGAAACAGGCTCTGCCGAGGACGAGAGCCATGAGATGTTCCTCCTCTGGGCAAGCACGTGTCCCAGATCCTGTTGTGCCTGTGAATAGGCTGCAGGGGGACGGTGAAGACCAGCAACAGCTTTCAGGGCTGCCACCTTCCGTGTGGGACAAGGAGCCGGACGTGTGCCTTCTCGGAAACAGGCTCTGCCGAGGACGAGAGCCATGAGATGTTCCTCCTCTGGGCAAGCCCGGGTCCCAGATCCTGCTGTAGCTGCGAATAGGCTGCAGGGGGACGGTGAAGACCAGCAACAGCTTTCAGGGCTGCCACCTTCCGTGTGGGACAAGGAGCCGGACGTGTGCCTTTCCTGAATCAGGCTCTGCCGAGGACGAGAGCCATGAGATGTTCCTCCTCTGGGCAAGCCCAGGTCCCAGATCCTCTTGTGCCTGTGAATAGGCTGCATGGGGACGGTGAAAACCAGCAACATCTTTTCGGCCTGCCACCTTCCGTGTGGGACAAGGAGCCGGACGTGTGCCTTTTCGGAAAGAGGCTCTGCCGAGGACGAGAACCATGAGATGTTCCTCCTCTGGGCAAGCCCAGGTCCCAGATCCTGTTGTAGCTGTGAATAGGCTGCAGGGGGACGGTGAAGACCAGCAACAGCTTTCAGGGCTGCCACCTTCCGTGTGGGACAAGGAGCCGGACGTGTGCCTTTCCGGAATCAGGCTCCGCCGAGGACGAGAGCCATGAGATGTTCCTCCTCTGGGCAAGCCCGGGTCCCAGATCCTGTTGTGCCTGTGAATAGGCTGCATGGGGACGGTGAAAACCAGCAACACCTTCCCGGCCTGCCACCCTCCTTGTGGGACAAGGAGCCGGACGAGTGCCTTTTCGGAAACAGGCTCTGCCGAGGACGAGAGCCATGAGATGTTCCTCCTCTGGGCAAGCACGTGTCCCAGATCCTGTTGTGCCTGTGAATAGGCTGCAGGGGGACGGTGAAGACCAGCAACAGCTTTCAGGGCTGCCACCTTCCGTGTGGGACAAGGAGCCGGATGTGTGCCTTTCCGGAATCAGGCTCCGCCGAGGACGAGAGCCATGAGATGTTCCTCCTCTGGCCAAGCCAGCGTCGTGAATCCTGTTGTGATTGTGAATAGTCTGCAGGGGGACAGTGAAGACCAGCAACATCTTTGCGGCCTGCCACCTTCCGTGTGGGACAAGGAGCCGGACGTGTGCCTTTCCGGAAACAGGCTCCGCCGAGGACGAGAGCCATGAGATGTTCCTCCTGTGGGCAAGCCCAGGTCCCAGACCCTGTTGTGCCTGTGAATAGGCTGCAGGGGGACGGTGAAGACCAGCAACAGCTTTCCGGCCTGCCACCTTCCGTGTGGGACAAGGAGCCGGATGTGTGCCTTTCCTGAATCAGGCTCTGCCGAGGACGAGAGCCATGAGATGTTCCTCCTCTGGGCAAGCCCGGGTCCCAGATCCTGTTGTGCCTGTGAATAGGCTGCATGGGGACGGTGAAGACCAGCAACATCTTTCAGGGCTGCCACCTTCCGTGTGGGACAAGGAGCCGGACGTGTGCCTTTTCGGAATCAGGCTCTGCCGAGGACGAGAGCCCTGAGATGTTCCTCCTCTGGCCAAGCCAGCGTCATGAATCCTGTTGTGATTGTGAATAGGCTGCAGGGGGACAGTGAAGACCAGCAAAATCTTTCCGAACTGCCTCCTTCCCTGTGGGACAAGGAGCCGGACGTGTGCCTTTCCTGAATCAGGCTCCGCCGAGGACGAGAGCCATGAGATGTTCCTCCTCTGGGCAAGCCCAGGTCCCAGATCCTGTTGTAGCTGTGAATAGGCTGCAGGGGGACGGTGAAGACCAGCAACAGCTTTCCGGCCTGCCACCTTCCGTGTGGGACAAGGAGCCGGACGTGTGCCTTTTCGGAAAGAGGCTCTGCCGAGGACGAGAGCCATGAGATGTTCCTCCTCTGGGCAATCCCGAGTCCCAGATCCTGTTGTGCCTGTGAATAGGCTGCAGGGGGACGGTGAAGACCAGCAACAGCTTTCAGGGCTGCCACCTTCCGTGTGGGAAGAGGAGCCGGACGTGTGCCTTCTCGGAAACAGGCTCTGCCGAGGACGAGAGCCATGAGATGTTCCTCCTCTGGGCAAGCCCGGGTCCCAAATCCTGTTGTGCCTGTGAATAGGCTGCAGGGGGACGGTGAAGACCAGCAACATCTTTCAGGGCTGCCACCTTCCGTGTGGGACAAGGAGCCGGATGTGTGCCTTTCCTGAATCAGGCTCTGCCGAGGACAAGAGCCATGAGATGTTCCTCCTCTGGGCAAGCCCGGGTCCCAGATCCTGTTGTGCCTGTGAATAGGCTGCAGGGGGACGGTGAAGACCAGCAACAGCTTTCAGGGCTGCCACCTTCCGTGTGGGACAAGGAGCCAGGCGTGTGCCTTTCGGAAAGAGGCTCTGCCGAGGACGAGAACCATGAGATGTTCCTCCTCTGGGCAAGCCCAGGTCCCACATCCTGTTGTGCCTCTGAATAGGCTGCAGGGGCACGGTGAAGACCAGCAACATCTTTCAGGGCTGCCACCTTCCGTGTGGGACAAGGAGCCGGACGAGTGCCTTTCCGGAATCAGGCTGCGCCGAGGACGAGAGCCATGAGATGTTCCTCCTCTGGGCAAGCCCAGGTCCCACATCCTCTTGTGCCTGTGAATAGGCTGCATGGGGACGGTGAAAACCAGCAACATCTTTCAGGGCTGCCACCTTCCGTGTGGGACAAGGAGCCGGACAAGTGCCTTTGCGGAATCAGGCTCTGCCGAGGACGAGAGCCATGAGATGTTCCTCCTCTGGGCAAGCCCGAGTCCCAGATCCTGTTTTGCCTGTGAATAGGCTGCAGGGGGACGGTGAAGACCAGCAACAGCTTTCAGGGCTGCCACCTTCCGTGTGGGACAATGAGCCGGACGAGTGCCTTTTCGGAATCAGGCTCCGCCGAGGACTAGAGCCATGAGATGTTCCTCCTCTGGCCAAGCCAGCGTCGTGAATCCTGTTGTGATTGTGAATAGGCTGCAGGGGGACAGTGAAGACCAGCAACATCTTTCCGGCCTGCCTCCTTCCCTGTGGGACAAGGAGCCGGACGTGTGCCTTTCCGGAATCAGGCTCCGCCGAGGACGAGAGCCATGAGATATTCCTCCTCTGGGCAAGCCCAGGTCCCAGATCCTGTTGTAGCTGTGAATAGGCTGCAGGGGGACGGTGAAGACCAGCAACAGCTTTCAGGGCTGCCACCTTCCGTGTGGGACAAGGAGCCGGACCAGTGCCTTTTCGGAATCAGGCTCTGCCGAGGACGAGAGCCATGAGATGTTCCTCCTCTGGGCAAGCCCAGGTCCCAGATCCTGTTGTGCCTGTGAATAGGCTGCAGGGGGACGGTGAAGACCAGCAACAGCTTTCAGGGCTGCCACCTTCCGTGTGGGACAAGGAGCCGGACCAGTGCCTTTTCGGAATCAGGCTCTGCTGAGGACGAGAGCCATGAGATGTTCCTCCTCTTGGCAAGCCCGGGTCCCAGATCCTGTTGTGCCTGTGAATAGGCTGCAGGGGGACCGTGAAGACCAGCAAAAGCTTTCAGGGCTGCCACCTTCCGTGTGGGACAAGGAGCCGGACGTGTGCCTTTTCGGAATCAGGCTCTGCTGAGGATGAGAGCCATGAGATGTTCCTCCTCTGGGCAAGTCCGGGTCCCAGATCCTGTTGTGCCTGTGAATAGGCTGCAGGGGGACGGTGAAGACCAGCAACAGCTTTCAGGGCTGCCACCTTCCGTGTGGGACAAGGAGCCGGACGTGTGCCTTTTCGGAAAGAGGCTCTGCCGAGCACGAGAGCCATGAGATGTTCCTCCTCTGGGCAAGCCCGGGTCCCAGATCCTGTTGTGCCTGTGAATAGGCTGCATGGGGACGGTGAAGACCAGAAACATCTTTCAGGGCTGCCACCTTCCGTGTGGGACAAGGAGCCGGACGTGTGCCTTTTCGGAATCAGGCTCTGCCGAGGACGAGAGCCCTGAGATGTTCCTCCTCTGGCCAAGCCAGCGTCGTGAATCCTGTTGTGATTGTGAATAGGCTGCAGGGGGACAGTGAAGACCAGCAACATCTTTCCGGGCTGCCTCCTTCCCTGTGGGACAAGGAGCCGGACGTGTGCCTTTCCGGAATCAGGCTCCGCCGAGGACGAGAGCCATGAGATGTTCCTCCTCTGGGCAAGCCCAGGTCCCAGATCCTGTTGTAGCTGTGAATAGGCTGCAGGGGGACGGTGAAGACCAGCAACAGCTTTCCGGCCTGCCACCTTCCGTGTGGGACAAGGAGCCGGACGTGTGCCTTTTCGGAAAGAGGCTCTGCCGAGGACGAGAGCCATGAGATGTTCCTCCTCTGGGCAATCCCGAGTCCCAGATCCTGTTGTGCCTGTGAATAGGCTGCAGGGGGACGGTGAAGACCAGCAACAGCTTTCAGGGCTGCCACCTTCCGTGTGGGAAGAGGAGCCGGACGTGTGCCTTCTCGGAAACAGGCTCTGCCGAGGACGAGAGCCATGAGATGTTCCTCCTCTGGGCAAGCCCGGGTCCCAAATCCTGTTGTGCCTGTGAATAGGCTGCAGGGGGACGGTGAAGACCAGCAACATCTTTCAGGGCTGCCACCTTCCGTGTGGGACAAGGAGCCGGATGTGTGACTTTCCTGAATCAGGCTCTGCCGAGGACAAGAGCCATGAGATGTTCCTCCTCTGGGCAAGCCCGGGTCCCAGATCCTGTTGTGCCTGTGAATAGGCTGCAGGGGGACGGTGAAGACCAGCAACAGCTTTCAGGGCTGCCACCTTCCGTGTGGGACAAGGAGCCAGGCGTGTGCCTTTCGGAAAGAGGCTCTGCCGAGGACGAGAGCCATGAGATGTTCCTCCTCTGGGCAAGCCCAGGTCCCAGATCCTGTTGTGCCTGTGAATAGGCTGCAGGAGCACGGTGAAGACCAGCAACATCTTTCAGGGCTGCCACCTTCCGTGTGGGACAAGGAGCCGGACGAGTGCCTTTTCGGAATCAGGCTCTGCCGAGGACGAGAGCCATGAGATTTTCCTCCTCTGGGCAAGCCCAGGTCCCACATCCTCTTGTGCCTGTGAATAGGCTGCATGGGGACGGTGAAAACCAGCAACATCTTTCAGGGCTGCCACCTTCCGTGTGGGACAAGGAGCCGGACCAGTGCCTTTTCGGAATCAGGCTCTGCTGAGGACGAGAGCCATGAGATGTTCCTCCTCTTGGCAAGCCCGGGTCCCAGATCCTGTTGTGCCTGTGAATAGGCTGCAGGGGGACCGTGAAGACCAGCAAAAGCTTTCAGGGCTGCCACCTTCCGTGTGGGACAAGGAGCCGGACGTGTGCCTTTTCGGAATCAGGCTCTGCTGAGGATGAGAGCCATGAGATGTTCCTCCTCTGGGCAAGTCCGGGTCCCAGATCCTGTTGTGCCTGTGAATAGGCTGCAGGGGGACGGTGAAGACCAGCAACAGCTTTCAGGGCTGCCACCTTCCGTGTGGGACAAGGAGCCGGACGTGTGCCTTTTCGGAAAGAGGCTCTGCCGAGCACGAGAGCCATGAGATGTTCCTCCTCTGGGCAATCCCGAGTCCCAAATCCTGTTTTAACTGTGAATAGGCTGCAGGGGGACGGTGAAGACCAGCAACAGCTTTCAGGGCTGCCACCTTCCGTGTGGGAAGAGGAGCCGGACGTGTGCCTTCTCGGAAAGAGGCTCTGCCGAGGACGAGAGCCATGAGATGTTCCTCCTCTGGGCAAGCCCGGGTCCCAGATCCTCTTGTGCCTGTGAATAGGCTGCATGGGGACGGTGAAGACCAGCAACATCTTTCCGGCCTGCCACCTTCCGTGTGGGACAAGGAGCCGGACGAGTGCCTTTTCGGAATCAGGCTCTGCCGAGGACGATAGCCATGAGATGTTCCTCCTCTGGGCAAGCGCGTGTCCCATATCCTGTTGTACCTGTGAATAGGCTGCAGGGGGACGGTGAAGACCAGCAACAGCTTTCAGGGCTGCCACCTTCCGTGTGGGACAAGGAGCCGGAAGTGTGCCTTTTCGGAATCAGGCTCTGCCGAGGACGAGAACCATGAGATGTTCCTCCTCTGGGCAAGCCCCGGTCCTGAATCCTGTTGTGCCTGTGAATAGGCTGCAGGGGGACGGTGAAGATCAGCAACAGCTTTCAGGGTTGCCACCTTCCGTGTGGGACAAGGAGCCGGACGTGTACCTTTTCGGAAAGAGACTCTGCCGAGGACGAGAGCCATGAGATGTTCCTCCTCTGGGCAAGCCCAGGTCCAGATCCTCTTGTGCCTGTGAATAGGCTGCAGGGGGATGGTGAAGACCAGCAACATCTTTCCGGCCTGCCACATTCCGTGTGGGACAAGGAGCCGGACGTGTGCCTTTCCTGAATCAGGCTCTGCCGAGGACGAGAGCCATGAGATGTTCCTCCTCTGCGCAAGCCCGAGTCCCAGATCCTGTTTTGCCTGTGAATAGGCTGCAGGGGGACGGTGAAGACCAGCAACAGCTTTCAGGGCTGCCACCTTTCTTGTGGGACAAGGAGCCGGACGTGTGCCTTTTCGGAATCAGGCTCTGCTGAGGATGAGAGCCATGAGATGTTCCTCCTCTGGGCAAGCCCAGGTCCCAGATCCTGTTGTGCCTGTGAATAGGCTGCAGGGGGACGGTGAAGACCAGCAACAGCTTTCAGGGCTGCCACCTTCCGTGTGGGACAAGGAGCCAGACGTGTGCCTTTCGGAAAGAGGCTCTGCCGAGGGCGAGAACCATGAGATGTTCCTCCTCTGGGCAAGCCCAGGTCCCACATCCTCTTGTGCCTGTGAATAGGCTGCAGGGGCACGGTGAAGACCAGCAACATCTTTCAGGGCTGCCACCTTCCGTGTGGGACAAGGAGCCGGACGAGTGCCTTTTCGGAATCAGGCTCTGCCGAGGACGAGAGCCATGAGATGTTCCTCCTCTGGGCAAGCCCAGGTCCCACATCCTCTTGTGCCTGTGAATAGGCTGCATGGGGACGGTGAAAACCAGCAACATCTTTCAGGGCTGCCACCTTCCGTGTGGGACAAGGAGCCGGACAAGTGCCTTTGCAGAATCAGGCTCTGCCGAGGACGAGAGCCATGAGATGTTCCTCCTCTGGGCAAGCCCGAGTCCCAGATCCTGTTTTGCCTGTGAATAGGCTGCAGGGGGACGGTGAAGACCAGCAACAGCTTTCAGGGCTGCCACCTTCCGTGTGGGACAAGGAGCCGGACGAGTGCCTTTTCGGAATCAGGCTCTGCTGAGGACGAGAGCCATGAGATGTTCCTCCTCTGGCCAAGCCAGCGTCGTGAATCCTGTTGTGATTGTTAATAGGCTGCAGGGGGACAGTGAAGACCAGCAACATCTTTCCGGCCTGCCTCCTTCCCTGTGGGACAAGGAGCCGGACGTGTGCCTTTTCGGAATCAGGCTCTGCCGAGGACGAGAGCCATGAGATGTTCCTCCTCTGGGCAAGCCCAGGTCCCAGATCCTGTTGTAGCTGTGAATAGGCTGCAGGGGGACGGTGAAGACCAGCAACATCTTTCAGGGCTGCCACCTTCCGTGTGGGACAAGGAGCCGGACGTGTGCCTTTTCAGAATCAGGCTCGCCGAGGACGAGAGCCATGAGATGTTCCTCCTCTTGGCAAGCCCGGGTCCCAGATCCTGTTGTGCCTGTGAATAGGCTGCATGGGGACGGTGAAGACCAGCAACATCTTTCAGGGCTGCCACCTTCCGTGTGGGACAAGGAGCCGGACGAGTGCCTTTTCGGAATCAGGCTCTGCCGAGGACGAGAGCCATGAGATGTTCCTCCTCTGGGCAAGCGCGTGTCCCATATCCTGTTGTACCTGTGAATAGGCTGCATGGGGACGGTGAAGACCAGCAACAGCTTTCAGGGCTGCCACCTTCCGTGTGGGACAAGGAGCCGGACGTGTGCCTTTTCGGAATCAGGCTCTGCCGAGGACGAGAGCCATGAGATGTTCCTCCTCTGGGCAAGCCCCGGTCCTGAATCCTGTTGTGCCTGTGAATAGGCTGCAGGGGGACGGTGAAGACCAGCAACAGCTTTCAGGGCTGCCACCTTCCGTGTGGGACAAGGAGCCGGACGTGTGCCTTTTCGGAAAGAGACTCTGCCGAGGACGAGAGCCATGAGATGTTCCTCCTCTGGGCAAGCCAAGGTCCCAGATCCTCTTGTGCCTGTGAATAGGCTGCAGGGGGACGGTGAAGACCAGCAACATCTTTCCGGCCTGCCACCTTCCGTGTGGGACAAGGAGCCGGACGTGTGCCTTTCCTGAATCAGGCTCTGCCGAGGACGAGAGCCATGAGATGTTCCTCCTCTGGGCAAGCCCGAGTCCCAGATCCTGTTTTGCCTGTGAATAGGCTGCAGGGGGACGGTGAAGACCAGCAACAGCTTTCAGGGCTGCCACCTTCCGTGTGGGACAAGGAGCCGGACGTGTGCCTTCTCGGACACAGGGTCTGCCGAGGACGAGAGCCATGAGATGTTCCTCCTCTGGGCAAGCCCGGGTCCCAGATCCTGTTGTGCCTGTGAATAGGCTGCAGGGGGACGGTGAAGACCAGCAACAGCTTTCAGGGCTGTCACCTTCCGTGTGGGACAAGGAGCCAGACGTGTGCCTTTCGGAAAGAGGCTCTGCCGAGGACGAGAGCCATGAGATGTTCCTCCTCTGGGCAAGCCCAGGTCCCAGATCCTGTTGTGCCTGTGAATAGGCTGCAGGGGGACGGTGAAGACCAGCAACAGCTTTCAGGGCTGCCACCTTATGTGTGGGACAAGGAGCCGGACGAGTGCCTTTTCCGAAAGAGGCTCTGCCGAGGACGAGAGCCATGAGATGTTCCTCCTCTGGGCAAGCCCGGGTCCCAGATCATGTTGTGCCTGTGAATAGGCTGCAGGGGGACGGTGAAGACCAGCAACACCTTTCAGGGCTGCCACCTTCCGTGTGGGACAAGGAGCCGGACGTGTGCCTTTTCGGAATCAGGCTCTGCCGAGGACGAGAGCCATGAGATGTTCCTCCTCTGGGCAAGCCCAGGTCCCAGATCCTCTTGTGCCTGTGAATAGGCTGCAGGGGGACGGTGAAGACCAGCAACATCTTTCCGGCCTGTCACCTTCCGTGTGGGACAAGGAGCCGGACGTGTGCCTTTTCGGAAAGAGGCTCTGCCGAGGACGAGAGCCATGAGATGTTCCTCCTCTGGGCAAGCCCAGGTCCCAGATCCTCTTGTGCCTGTGAATAGGCTGCAGGGGGACGGTGAAGACCAGCAACAGCTTTCCGGCCTGCCACCTTCCGTGTGGGACAAGGAGCCGGACGTGTGCCTTTCCTGAATCAGGCTCTGCCGAGGACGAGAGCCATGAGATGTTCCTCCTCTGGGCAAGCCCAGGTCCCAGATCCTGTTTTGCCTCTGAAAAGGCTGCAGGGGGACGGTGAAGACCAGCAACAGCTTTCAGGGCTGCCACCTTCCGTGTGGGAAGAGGAGCCGGACGTGTGCCTTCTCGGACACAGGGTCTGCCGAGGACGAGAGCCATGAGATGTTCCTCCTCTGGCCAAGCCAGCGTCGTGAATTCTGTTGTGATTGTGAATAGGCTGCAGGGGGACAGTGAAGACCAGCAACATCTTTCCGGGCTGCCTCCTTCCCTGTGGGACAAGGAGCCGGACGTGTGCCTTTCCGGAATCAGGCTCCGCCGAGGACGAGAGCCATGAGATGTTCCTCCTCTGGGCAAGCCCAGGTCCCAGATCCTGTTTTGCCTGTGAATAGGCTGCAGGGGGACGGTGAAGACCAGCAACAGCTTTCAGGGCTGCCACCTTCCGTGTGGGACAAGGAGCCGGACCAGTGCCTTTTCGGAATCAGGCTCTGCCGAGGACGAGAGCCATGAGATGTTCCTCCTCTGGGAAAGCCCAGGTCCCAGATCCTGTTGTGCCTGTGAATAGGCTGCAGGGGGATGGTGAAGACCAGCAACAGCTTTCAGGGCTGCCACCTTCCGTGTGGGACAAGGAGCCGGACGTGTGCCTTTTCGGAAAGAGGCTCTGCCTAGGACGAGAGCATTGAGATGTTCCTCCTCTGGGCAAGCCCGGGTCCCAGATCCTGTTGTGCCTGTGAATAGGCTGCTGGGGGACCGTGAAGACCAGCAACATCTTTCAGGGCTGCCACCTTCCGTGTGGGACAAGGAGCCGGACGATTGCCTTTACGGAATCAGGCTCTGCCGAGGACGAGAGCCATGAGATGTTCCTCCTCTGGGCCAGCGCGTGTCCCATATCCTGTTGTACCTGTGAATAGGCTGCAGGGGGACGGTGAAGACCAGCAACAGCTTTCAGGGCTGCCACCTTCCGTGTGGGACAAGGAGCCGGATGTGTGCCTTTTCGGAATCAGGCTCTTCCGAGGACGAGAGCCATGAGATGTTCCTCCTCTGGGCAAGCCCCGGTCCTGAATCCTGTTGTGCCTGTGAATAGGCTGCAGGGGGACAGTGAAGACCAGCAACATCTTTCAGGGCTGCCACCTTCCGTGTGGGACAAGGAGCCGGATGTGTGCCTTTCCGGAATCAGGCTCCGCCGAGGACGAGAGCCATGAGATGTTCCTCCTCTGGGCAAGCCCGAGTCCCAGATCCTGTTTTGCCTGTGAATAGGCTGCAGGGGGACGGTGAAGACCAGCAACAGCTTTCAGGGCTGCCACCTTCCGTGTGGGACAAGGAGCCGGACGAGTGCCTTTTCGGAATCAGGCTCCGCCGAGGACGAGAGCCATGAGATGTTCCTCCTCTGGGCAAGCCCAGGTCCCAGATCCTCTTGTGCCTGTGAATAGGCTGCATGAGGACGGTGAAAACCAGCAACATCTTTCAGGGCTGCCACCTTCCGTGTGGGACAAGGAGACGGACAAGTGCCTTTGCGGAATCAGGCTCTGCCGAGGACGAGAGCCATGAGATGTTCCTCCTCTGGGCAAGCCCGAGTCCCAGATCCTGTTTTGCCTGTGAATAGGCTGCAGGGGGACGGTGAAGACCAGCAACAGCTTTCAGGGCTGCCACCTTCCGTGTGGGACAAGGAGCCGGACGAGTGCCTTTTCCGAAAGAGGCTCTGCCGAGGACGAGAGCCATGAGATGTTCCTCCTCTGGGCAAGCCCAGGTCCCAGGTCCTGTTGTGCCTGTGAATAGGCTGCAGGGGGACGGTGAAGACCAGCAACATCTTTCCGGCCTGCCACCTTCCGTGTGGGACAAGGAGCCGGACGTGTGCCTTTTCGGAATCAGGCTCTGCCGAGGACGAGAGCCATGAGATGTTCCTCCTCTGGGCAAGCCCAGGTCCCAGATCCTCTTGTGCCTGTGAATAGGCTGCATGGGGACGGTGAAAACCAGCAACATCTTTCAGGGCTGCCACCTTCCGTGTGGGACAAGGAGCCGGACAAGTGCCTTTGCGGAATCAGGCTCTGCCGAGGACGAGAGCCATGAGATGTTCCTCCTCTGGGCAAGCCCGAGTCCCAGATCCTGTTTTGCCTGTGAATAGGCTGCAGGGGGACGGTGAAGACCAGCAACAGCTTTCAGGGCTGCCACCTTCCGTGTGGGACAAGGAGCCGGACGAGTGCCTTTTCGGAATCAGGCTCCGCCGAGGACGAGAGCCATGAGATGTTCCTCCTCTGGCCAAGCCAGCGTCGTGAATCCTGTTGTGATTGTTAATAGGCTGCAGGGGGACAGTGAAGACCAGCAACATCTTTCCGGCCTGCCTCCTTCCCTGTGGGACAAGGAGCCGGACGTGTGCCTTTTCGGAATCAGGCTCTGCCGAGGACGAGAGCCATGAGATGTTCCTCCTCTGGGCAAGCCCAGGTCCCAGATCCTGTTGTAGCTGTGAATAGGCTGCAGGGGGACGGTGAAGACCAGCAACAGCTTTCAGGGCTGCCACCTTCCGTGTGGGACAAGGAGCCGGACCAGTGCCTTTTCAGAATCAGGCTCGCCGAGGACGAGAGCCATGAGATGTTCCTCCTCTGGGCAAGCCCAGGTCCCAGATCCTCTTGTGCCTGTGAATAGGCTGCATGGGGACGGTGAAAACCAGCAACATCTTTCAGGGCTGCCACCTTCCGTGTGGGACAAGGAGCCGGACAAGTGCCTTTGCGGAATCAGGCTCTGCCGAGGACGAGAGCCATGAGATGTTCCTCCTCTGGGCAAGCCCGAGTCCCAGATCCTGTTTTGCCTGTGAATAGGCTGCAGGGGGACGGTGAAGACCAGCAACAGCTTTCAGGGCTGCCACCTTCCGTGTGGGACAAGGAGCCGGACGAGTGCCTTTTCGGAAAGAGTCTCTGCCGAGGACGAGAGCCATGAGATGTTCCTCCTCTGGGCAAGCCCGGGTCCCAGATCCTGTTGTGCCTGTGAGTAGGCTGCAGGGGGACCGTGAAGACCAGCAAAAGCTTTCCGGGCTGCCACCTTCCGTGTGGGACAAGGAGCCGGACGTGTGCCTTTTCGGAATCAGGCTCTGCTGAGGATGAGAGCCATGAGATGTTCCTCCTCTGGGCAAGTCCGGGTCCCAGATCCTGTTGTGCCTGTGAATAGGCTGCAGGGGGACCGTGAAGACCAGCAACAGCTTTCAGGGCTGCCACCTTCCGTGTGGGACAAGGAGCCGGACGAGTGCCTTTTCGGAATCAGGCTCTGCCGAGGACGAGAGCCATGAGATGTTCCTCCTCTGGGCAAGCGCGTGTCCCATATCCTGTTGTGCCTGTGAATAGGCTGCAGGGGGACGGTGAAGACCAGCAACATCTTTCCGGCCTGCCACCTTCCGTGTGGGACAAGGAGCCGGACGTGTGCCTTTCCTGAATCAGGCTCTGCCGAGGACGAGAGCCATGAGATGTTCCTCCTCTGGGCAAGCCCGAGTCCCAGATCCTGTTTTGCCTGTGAATAGGCTGCAGGGGGACGGTGAAGACCAGCAACATCTTTCAGGGCTGCCACCTTCCGTGTGGGACAAGGAGCCGGACGTGTGCCTTCTCGGACACAGGGTCTGCCGAGGACGAGAGCCCTGAGATGTTCCTCCTCTGGCCAAGCCAGCGTCATGAATCCTGTTGTGATTGTGAATAGGCTGCAGGGGGACAGTGAAGACCAGCAACATCTTTCCGGGCTGCCTCCTTCCCTGTGTGACAAGGAGCCGGACGTGTGCCTTTCCGGAATCAGGCTCCGCCGAGGACGAGAGCCATGAGATGTTCCTCCTCTGGGCAAGCCCAGGTCCCAGATCCTGTTGTAGCTGTGAATAGGCTGCAGGGGGACGGTGAAGACCAGCAACAGCTTTCCGGCCTGCCACCTTCCGTGTGGGACAAGGAGCCGGACGTGTGCCTTTTCGGAAAGAGGCTCTGCCGAGGACGAGAGCCATGAGATGTTCCTCCTCTGGGCAATCCCGAGTCCCAGATCCTGTTGTGCCTGTGAATAGGCTGCATGGGGACGGTGAAGACCAGCAACAGCTTTCAGGGCTGCCACCTTCCGTGTGGGAAGAGGAGCCGGACGTGTGCCTTCTCGGAAACAGGCTCTGCCGAGGACGAGAGCCATGAGATGTTCCTCCTCTGGGCAAGCCCAGGTCCCAGATCCTCTTGTGCCTGTGAATAGGCTGCAGGGGGACGTTGAAGACCAGCAACAGCTTTCAGGGCTGCCACCTTCCGTGTGGGACAAGGAGCCGGACGTGTGCCTTTCCTGAATCAGGCTCTGCCGAGGACGAGAGCCATGAGATGTTCCTCCTCTGGGCAAGCCCAGGTCCCAGATCCTGTTTTGCCTCTGAAAAGGCTGCAGGGGGACGGTGAAGACCAGCAACAGCTTTCAGGGCTGCCACCTTCCGTGTGGGAAGAGGAGCCGGACGTGTGCCTTCTCGGACACAGGGTCTGCCGAGGACGAGAGCCATGAGATGTTCCTCCTCTGGCCAAGCCAGCGTCGTGAATTCTGTTGTGATTGTGAATAGGCTGCAGGGGGACAGTGAAGACCAGCAACATCTTTCCGGCCTGCCTCCTTTCCTGTGGGACAAGGAGCCGGAAGTGTGCCTTCTCGGAAACAGGCTCTGCCGAGGACGAGAGCCATGAGATGTTCCTCCTCTGGGCAAGCCCAGGTCCCAGATCCTGTTGTAGCTGTGAATAGGCTGCAGGGGGACGGAGAAGACCAGCAACAGCTTTCCGGCCTGCCACCTTCCGTGTGGGACAAGGAGCCGGACGAGTGCCTTTTCGGAATCAGGCTCTGCCGAGGACGAGAGCCATGAGATGTTCCTCCTCTGGGCAAGCCCGAGTCCCAGATCCTGTTTTGCCTGTGACTAGGCTGCATGGGGACGGTGAAAACCAGCAACATCTTTCAGGGCTGCCACCTTCCGTGTGGTACAAGGAGCCGGACAAGTGCCTTTTCGGAATCAGGCTCTGCCGAGGACGAGAGCCATGAGATGTTCCTCCTCTGGGCAAACCCGAGTCCCAGATCCTGTTTTGCCTGTGAATAGGCTGCAGGGGGACGGTGAAGACCAGCAACATCTTTAAGGGCTGCCACCTTCCGTGTGGGACAAGGAGCCGGACCAGTGCCTTTTCGGAATCAGGCTCTGCCGAGGACGAGAGCCATGAGATGTTCCTCCTCTGGGCAAGCCCGGGTCCCAGATCCTGTTGTGCCTGTGAATAGGCTGCAGGGGGACTGTGAAGACCAGCAACAGCTTTCAGGGCTGCCACCTTCCGTGTGGGACAAGGAGCCGGACGTGTGCCTTTTCGGAAACAGGCTCTGCCGAGGACGAGAGCCATGAGATGTTCCTCCTCTGGGCAAGCCCAGGTCCCAGATCCTGTTGTGCCTGTGAATAGGCTGCAGGGGGACGGTGAAGACCAGCAACAGCTTTCAGGGCTGCCACCTTCCGTGTGGGACAAGGAGCCGGACGTGTGCCTTTTCGGAAAAGAGGCTCTGCCGAGGACGAGAGCATTGAGATGTTCCTCCTCTGGGCAAGCCCGGGTCCCAGATCCTGTTGTGCCTGTGAATAGGCTGCTGGGGGACCGTGAAGACCAGCAACATCTTTCAGGGCTGCCACCTTCCGTGTGGGACAAGGAGCCGGACGAGTGCCTTTACGGAATCAGGCTCTGCCGAGGACGAGAGCCATGAGATGTTCCTCCTCTGGGCAAGCCCGAGTCCCAGATCCTGTTTTGCCTGTGAATAGGCTGCAGGGGGACGGTGAAGACCAGCAACAGCTTTCAGGGCTGCCACCTTCCGTGTGGGACAAGGAGCCGGACCAGTGCCTTTTCGGAATCAGGCTCCGCCGAGGACGAGAGCCATGAGATGTTCCTCCTCTGGCCAAGCCAGCGTCGTGAATCCTGTTGTGATTGTTAATAGGCTGCAGGGGGACAGTGAAGACCAGCAACATCTTTCCGGCCTGCCTCCTTCCCTGTGGGACAAGGAGCCGGACGTGTGCCTTTTCGGAAAGAGGCTCTGCCGAGGACGAGAGCCATGAGATGTTCCTCCTCTGGGCAAGCCCAGGTCCCAGATCCTGTTGTGCCTGTGAATAGGCTGCAGGGGGACGGTGAAGACCAGCAACAGCTTTCAGGGCTGCCACCTTCCGTGTGGGACAAGGAGCCGGACGAGTGCCTTTTCGGAAAGAGTCTCTGCCGAGGACGAGAGCCATGAGATGTTCCTCCTCTGGGCAAGCCCGGGTCCCAGATCCTGTTGTGCCTGTGAATAGGCTGCATGGGGACGGTGAAGACCAGCAACATCTTTCAGGGCTGCCACCTTCCGTGTGGGACAAGGAGCCGGACGAGTGCCTTTTCGGAATCAGGCTCTGCCGAGGACGAGAGCCATGAGATGTTCCTCCTCTGGGCAAGCGCGTGTCCCATATCCTGTTGTGCCTGTGAATAGGCTGCAGGGGGACGGTGAAGGCCAGCAACAGCTTTCCGGGCTGCCACCTTCCGTGTGGGACAAGGAGCCGGACGTGTGCCTTCTCGGAATCAGGCTCTGCCGAGGACGAGAGCCATGAGATGTTCCTCCTCTGGGCAAGCCCAGGTCCCAGATCCTGTTTTGCCTGTGAATAGGCTGCAGGGGGACGGTGAAGACCAGCAACAGCTTTCAGGGCTGCCACCTTCCGTGAGGGACAAGGAGCCGGACGTGTGCCTTTTCGGAAAGAGACTCTGCCGAGGACGAGAGCCATGAGATGTTCCTCCTCTGGGCAAGCCCAGGTCCCAGATCCTCTTGTGCCTGTGAATAGGCTGCAGGGGGACGGTGAAGACCAGCAACATCTTTCCGGCCTGCCACCTTCCGTGTGGGACAAGGAGCCGGACGTGTGCCTTTCCTGAATCAGGCTCTGCCGAGGACAAGAGCCATGAGATGTTCCTCCTCTGGGCAAGCCCAAGTCCCAGATCCTGTTTTGCCTGTGAATAGGCTGCAGGGGGACGGTGAAGACCAGCAACAGCTTTCAGGGCTGCCACCTTCCGTGTGGGACAAGGAGCCGGACGTGTGCCTTCTCGGACACAGGGTCTGCCGAGGACGAGAGCCATGAGATGTTCCTCCTCTGGGCAAGCCCGGGTCCCAGATCCTGTTGTGCCTGTGAATAGGCTGCAGGGGGACGGTGAAGACCAGCAACAGCTTTCAGGGCTGTCACCTTCCGTGTGGGACAAGGAGCCAGACGTGTGCCTTTCGGAAAGAAGCTCTGCCGAGGACGAGAGCCATGAGATGTTCCTCCTCTGGGCAAGCCCAGGTCCCAGATCCTGTTGTGCCTGTGAATAGGCTGCAGGGGGACGGTGAAGACCAGCAACAGCTTTCAGGGCTGCCACCTTATGTGTGGGACAAGGAGCCGGACGAGTGCCTTTTCCGAAAAGGCTCTGCCGAGGACGAGAGCCATGAGATGTTCCTCCTCTGGGCAAGCCCGGGTCCCAGATCATGTTGTGCCTGTGAATAGGCTGCAGGGGGACGGTGAAGACCAGCAACACCTTTCAGGGCTGCCACCTTCCGTGTGGGACAAGGAGCCAGACGTGTGCCTTTTCGGAAAGAGGCTCTGCCGAGGACGAGAGCCATGAGATGTTCCTCCTCTGGGCAAGCCCAGGTCCCAGATCCTCTTGTGCCTGTGAATAGGCTGCAGGGGGACGGTGAAGACCAGCAACATCTTTCCGGCCTGCCACCTTCCGTGTGGGACAAGGAGCCGGACGTGTGCCTTTTCGGAATCAGGCTCCGCCGAGGATGAGAGCCATGAGATGTTCCTCCTCTGGGCAAGCCCAGGTCCCAGATCCTGTTGTAGCTGTGAATAGGCTGCAGGGGGACGGTGAAGACCAGCAACAGCTTTCAGGGCTGACACCTTCCGTGTGGGACAAGGAGCCGGACGAGTGCCTTTTCGGAATCAGGCTCTGCCGAGGACGAGAGCCATGAGATGTTCCTCCTCTGGGCAAGCCCAGGTCCCAGATCCTGTTTTGCCTCTGAAAAGGCTGCAGGGGGACGGTGAAGACCAGCAACAGCTTTCAGGGCTGCCACCTTCCGTGTGGGAAGAGGAGCCGGACGTGTGCCTTCTCGGACACAGGGTCTGCCGAGGACGAGAGCCATGAGATGTTCCTCCTCTGGCCAAGCCAGCGTCGTGAATTCTGTTGTGATTGTGAATAGGCTGCAGGGGGACAGTGAAGACCAGCAACATCTTTCCGGCCTGCCTCCTTTCCTGTGGGACAAGGAGCCGGACGTGTGCCTTCTCGGAAACAGGCTCTGCCGAGGACGAGAGCCATGAGATGTTCCTCCTCTGGGCAAGCCCAGGTCCCAGATCCTGTTGTAGCTGTGAATAGGCTGCAGGGGGACGGAGAAGACCAGCAACAGCTTTCCGGCCTGCCACCTTCCGTGTGGGACAAGGAGCCGGACGAGTGCCTTTTCGGAATCAGGCTCTGCCGAGGACGAGAGCCATGAGATGTTCCTCCTCTGGGCAAGCCCGAGTCCCAGATCCTGTTTTGCCTGTGACTAGGCTGCATGGGGACGGTGAAAACCAGCAACATCTTTCAGGGCTGCCACCTTCCGTGTGGTACAAGGAGCCGGACAAGTGCCTTTTCGGAATCAGGCTCTGCCGAGGACGAGAGCCATGAGATGTTCCTCCTCTGGGCAAACCCGAGTCCCAGATCCTGTTGTGCCTCTGAATAGGCTGCAGGGGGACGGTGAAGACCAGCAACATCTTTAAGGGCTGCCACCTTCCGTGTGGGACAAGGAGCCGGACCAGTGCCTTTTCGGAATCAGGCTCTGCCGAGGACGAGAGCCATGAGATGTTCCTCCTCTGGGCAAGCCCGGGTCCCAGATCCTGTTGTGCCTGTGAATAGGCTGCAGGGGGACTGTGAAGACCAGCAACAGCTTTCAGGGCTGCCACCTTCCGTGTGGGACAAGGAGCCGGACGTGTGCCTTTTCGGAAACAGGCTCTGCCGAGGACGAGAGCCATGAGATGTTCCTCCTCTGGGCAAGCCCAGGTCCCAGATCCTGTTGTGCCTGTGAATAGGCTGCAGGGGGACGGTGAAGACCAGCAACAGCTTTCAGGGCTGCCACCTTCCGTGTGGGACAAGGAGCCGGACGTGTGCCTTTTCGGAAAAGAGGCTCTGCCGAGGACGAGAGCATTGAGATGTTCCTCCTCTGGGCAAGCCCGGGTCCCAGATCCTGTTGTGCCTGTGAATAGGCTGCTGGGGGACCGTGAAGACCAGCAACATCTTTCAGGGCTGCCACCTTCCGTGTGGGACAAGGAGCCGGACGAGTGCCTTTACGGAATCAGGCTCTGCCGAGGACGAGAGCCATGAGATGTTCCTCCTCTGGGCAAGCCCGAGTCCCAGATCCTGTTTTGCCTGTGAATAGGCTGCAGGGGGACGGTGAAGACCAGCAACAGCTTTCAGGGCTGCCACCTTCCGTGTGGGACAAGGAGCCGGACCAGTGCCTTTTCGGAATCAGGCTCCGCCGAGGACGAGAGCCATGAGATGTTCCTCCTCTGGCCAAGCCAGCGTCGTGAATCCTGTTGTGATTGTTAATAGGCTGCAGGGGGACAGTGAAGACCAGCAACATCTTTCCGGCCTGCCTCCTTCCCTGTGGGACAAGGAGCCGGACGTGTGCCTTTTCGGAAAGAGGCTCTGCCGAGGACGAGAGCCATGAGATGTTCCTCCTCTGGGCAAGCCCAGGTCCCAGATCCTGTTGTGCCTGTGAATAGGCTGCAGGGGGACGGTGAAGACCAGCAACAGCTTTCAGGGCTGCCACCTTCCGTGTGGGACAAGGAGCCGGACGAGTGCCTTTTCGGAAAGAGTCTCTGCCGAGGACGAGAGCCATGAGATGTTCCTCCTCTGGGCAAGCCCGGGTCCCAGATCCTGTTGTGCCTGTGAATAGGCTGCATGGGGACGGTGAAGACCAGCAACATCTTTCAGGGCTGCCACCTTCCGTGTGGGACAAGGAGCCGGACGAGTGCCTTTTCGGAATCAGGCTCTGCCGAGGACGAGAGCCATGAGATGTTCCTCCTCTGGGCAAGCGCGTGTCCCATATCCTGTTGTGCCTGTGAATAGGCTGCAGGGGGACGGTGAAGGCCAGCAACAGCTTTCCGGGCTGCCACCTTCCGTGTGGGACAAGGAGCCGGACGTGTGCCTTCTCGGAATCAGGCTCTGCCGAGGACGAGAGCCATGAGATGTTCCTCCTCTGGGCAAGCCCAGGTCCCAGATCCTCTTGTGCCTGTGAATAGGCTGCAGGGGGACGGTGAAGACCAGCAACATCTTTCCGGCCTGCCACCTTCCGTGTGGGACAAGGAGCCGGACGTGTGCCTTTCCTGAATCAGGCTCTGCCGAGGACAAGAGCCATGAGATGTTCCTCCTCTGGGCAAGCCCAAGTCCCAGATCCTGTTTTGCCTGTGAATAGGCTGCAGGGGGACGGTGAAGACCAGCAACAGCTTTCAGGGCTGCCACCTTCCGTGTGGGACAAGGAGCCGGACGTGTGCCTTCTCGGACACAGGGTCTGCCGAGGACGAGAGCCATGAGATGTTCCTCCTCTGGGCAAGCCCGGGTCCCAGATCCTGTTGTGCCTGTGAATAGGCTGCAGGGGGACGGTGAAGACCAGCAACAGCTTTCAGGGCTGTCACCTTCCGTGTGGGACAAGGAGCCAGACGTGTGCCTTTCGGAAAGAAGCTCTGCCGAGGACGAGAGCCATGAGATGTTCCTCCTCTGGGCAAGCCCAGGTCCCAGATCCTGTTGTGCCTGTGAATAGGCTGCAGGGGGACGGTGAAGACCAGCAACAGCTTTCAGGGCTGCCACCTTATGTGTGGGACAAGGAGCCGGACGAGTGCCTTTTCCGAAAAGGCTCTGCCGAGGACGAGAGCCATGAGATGTTCCTCCTCTGGGCAAGCCCGGGTCCCAGATCATGTTGTGCCTGTGAATAGGCTGCAGGGGGACGGTGAAGACCAGCAACACCTTTCAGGGCTGCCACCTTCCGTGTGGGACAAGGAGCCAGACGTGTGCCTTTTCGGAAAGAGGCTCTGCCGAGGACGAGAGCCATGAGATGTTCCTCCTCTGGGCAAGCCCAGGTCCCAGATCCTCTTGTGCCTGTGAATAGGCTGCAGGGGGACGGTGAAGACCAGCAACATCTTTCCGGCCTGCCACCTTCCGTGTGGGACAAGGAGCCGGACGTGTGCCTTTTCGGAATCAGGCTCCGCCGAGGATGAGAGCCATGAGATGTTCCTCCTCTGGGCAAGCCCAGGTCCCAGATCCTGTTGTAGCTGTGAATAGGCTGCAGGGGGACGGTGAAGACCAGCAACAGCTTTCAGGGCTGACACCTTCCGTGTGGGACAAGGAGCCGGACGAGTGCCTTTTCGGAATCAGGCTCTGCCGAGGACGAGAGCCATGAGATGTTCCTCCTCTGGGCAAGCCCAGGTCCCAGATCCTCTTGTGCCTGTGAATAGGCTGCATGGCGCCGGTGAAGACCAGCAAAAGCTTTCAGGGCTGCCACCTTCCGTGTGGGACAAGGAGCCGGACGTGTGCCTTTTCGGAATCAGGCTCTGCTGAGGATGAGAGCCATGAGATGTTCCTCCTCTGGGCAAGCCCCGGTCCTGAATCCTGTTGTGCCTGTGAATAGGCTGCAGGGGGACAGTGAAGACCAGCAACATCTTTCAGGGCTGCCACCTTCCGTGTGGGACAAGGAGCCGGATGTGTGCCTTTCCAGAATCAGGCTCCGCCGAGGACGAGAGCCATGAGATGTTCCTCCTCTGGCCAAGCCAGCGTCGTGAATCCTGTTGTGATTGTGAATAGGCTGCAGGGGGACAGTGAAGACCAGCAACATCTTTCCGGCCTGCCTCCTTCCCTGTGGGACAAGGAGCCGGACGTGTGCCTTTCCTGAATCAGGCTGTGCTGAGGACGAGAGCCATGAGATGTTCCTCCTCTGGCCAAGACAGCGTCGTGAATCCTGTTGTGATTGTGAATAGGCTGCAGGGGGACAGTGAAGACCAGCAAAAGCTTTCCGGCCTGCCTCCTTCCCTGTGGGACAATGAGCCGGACGTGTGCCTTTCCGGAATCAGGCACCGCCGAGGACGAGAGCCATGAGATGTTCCTCCTCTGGGCAATCTCGAGTCCCAGATCCTGTTTTGCCTCTGAATAGGCTGCAGGGGGACGGTGAAGACCAGCAACAGCTTTCAGGGCTGCCACCTTCCGTGTGGGACAAGGAGCCGGACCTATGCCTTTTCGGAAAGAGGCTCTGCCGAGGACGAGAGCCATGAGATGTTCCTCCTCTGGGCAAGCCCAGGTCCCAGGTCCTGTTGTGCCTGTGAATAGGCTGCAGGGGGACGGTGAAGACCAGCAACATCTTTCCGGCCTGCCACCTTCCGTGTGGGACAAGGAGCCGGACGTGTGCCTTTCCTGAATCAGGCTCTGCCGAGGACAAGAGCCATGAGATGTTCCTCCTCTGGGCAAGCCCGGGTCCCAGATCCTGTTGTGCCTGTGAATAGGCTGCAGGGGGACGGTGAAGACCAGCAACAGCTTTCAGGGCTGGCACCTTCCGTGTGGGACAAGGAGCCAGACCTGTGCCTTTCGGAAAGAGGCTCTGCCGAGGACGAGAACCATGAGATGTTCCTCCTCTGGGCAAGCCCAGGTCCCAGATCCTCTTGTGCCTGTGAATAGGCTGCATGGGGACGGTGAAAACCAGCAACATCTTTCAGGGCTGCCACCTTCCGTGTGGGACAAGGAGCCGGACAAGTGCCTTTTCGGAAAGAGGCTCTGCCGAGGACGAGAGCCATGAGATGTTCCTCCTCTGGGCAAGCCCGAGTCCCAGATCCTGTTTTGCCTGTGAATAGGCTGCAGGGGGACGGTGAAGACCAGCAACAGCTTTCAGGGCTGCCACCTTCCGTGTGGGACAAGGAGCCAGACGAGTGCCTTTTCGGAATCAGGCTCCGCCGAGGACGAGAGCCATGAGATGTTCCTCCTCTGGCCAAGCCAGCGTCGTGAATCCTGTTGTGATTGTGAATAGGCTGCAGGGGGACAGTGAAGACCAGCAACATCTTTCCGGCCTGTCTCCTTAGGTGTGGGACAAGGAGCCGGACGTGTGCCTTTCCGGAATCAGGCTCCGCCGAGGACGAGAGCCATGAGATGTTCCTCCTCTGGGCAAGCCCAGGTCCCAGATCCTGTTGTAGCTGTGAATAGGCTGCAGGGGGACGGTGAAGACCAGCAACAGCTTTCAGGGCTGCCACCTTCCGTGTGGGACAAGGAGCCGGACGAGTGCCTTTTCGGAAAGAGGCTCTGCCGAGGACGAGAGCCATGAGATGTTCCTCCTCTGGGCAAGCCCGAGTCCCAGATCCTGTTTTGCCTGTGAATAGGCTGCAGGGGGACGGTGAAGACCAGCAACAGCTTTCAGGGCTGCCACCTTCCGTGTGGGACAAGGAGCCGGAGCAGTGCCTTTTCGGAATCAGGCTCTGCCGAGGACGAGAGCCATGAGATGTTCCTCCTCTTGGCAAGCCCGGGTCCCAGATCCTGTTGTGCCTGTGAATAGGCTGCAGGGGGACGGTGAAGACCAGCAACATCTTTCAGGGCTGCCACCTTCCGTGTGGGACAAGGATCCGGACGTGTGCCTTTTCGGAATCTGGCTCTGCCGAGGACGAGAGCCATGAGATGTTCCTCCTCTGGGCAAGCCCGGGTCCCAGATCCTGTTGTGCCTGTGAATAGGCTGCAGGGGGACGGTGAAGACCAGCAACATCTTTCAGGGCTGCCACCTTCAGTGTGGGACAAGGAGCCGGACGAGTGCCTTTTCGGAATCAGGCTCTGCCGAGGACGAGAGCCATGAGATGTTCCTCCTCTGGGCAAGCGCGTGTCCCATATCCTGTTGTACCTGTGAATAGGCTGCAGGGGGACGGTGAAGACCAGCAACAGCTTTCAGGGCTGCCACCTTCCGTGTGGGACAAGGAGCCGGACGTGTGCCTTTTCGGAATCAGGCTCTGCCGAGGACGAGAGCCATGAGATGTTCCTCCTCTGGGCAAGCCCCGGTCCTGAATCCTGTTGTGCCTGTGAATAGGCAGCAGGGGGACAGTGAAGACCAGCAACATCTTTCAGGGCTGCCACCTTCCGTGTGGGACAAGGAGCCGGATGTGTGCCTTTCCGGAATCAGGCTCCGCCGAGGACGAGAGCCATGAGATGTTCCTCCTCTGGCCAAGCCAGGCGTCGTGAATCCTTTTGTGATTGTGAATAGGCTGCAGGGGGACAGTGAAGACCAGCAACATCTTTCCGGCCTGCCTCCTTCCCTGTGGGACATGGAGCCGGACGTGTGCCTTTCCGGAATCAGGCTCTGCCGAGGACGAGAGCCATGAGATGTTCCTCCTCTGGCCAAGCCAGCGTCGTGAATCCTGTTGTGATTGTGAATAGGCTGCAGGGGGACAGTGAAGACCAGCAACATCTTTCCGGCCTGCCACCTTCCGTGTGGGACAAGGAGCCGCACGTGTGCCTTTCCTGAATCAGGCTCTGCCGAGGACGAGAGCCATGAGATGTTCCTCCTCTGGGCAATCCCGAGTCCCAGATCCTGTTTTGCCTCTGAATAGGCTGCAGGGGGACGGTGAAGACCATCAACATCTTTCCGGCCTGCCACCTTCCATGTGGGACAAGGAGCCGGACGTGTGCCTTTTCGGAAAGAGGCTCTGCCGAGGACGAGAGCCATGAGATGTTCCTCCTCTGGGCAAGCCCAGGTCCCAGGTCCTGTTGTGCCTGTGAATAGGCTGCAGGGGGACGGTGAAGACCAGCAACAGCTTTCAGGGCTGCCACCTTCCGTGTGGGACAAGGAGCCGGACGTGTGCCTTTCCTGAATCAGGCTCTGCCGAGGACGAGAGCCATGAGATGTTCCTCCTCTGGGCAATCCCGAGTCCCAGATCCTGTTTTGCCTCTGAATAGGCTGCAGGGGGACGGTGAAGACCAGCAACAGCTTTCAGGGCTGCCACCTTCCGTGTGGGAAGAGGAGCCGGACGTGTGCCTTTTCGGAAAGAGGCTCTGCCGAGGACGAGAGCCATGAGATGTTCCTCCTCTGGGCAAGCCCGGGTCCCAGATCCTGTTGTGCCTGTGAATAGGCTGCAGGGGGACGGTGAAGACCAGCAACAGCTTTCCGGCCTGCCACCTTCCGTGTGGGACAAGGAGCCGGATGTGTTCCTTTCCTGAATCAGGCTCTGCCGAGGACAAGAGCCATGAGATGTTCCTCCTCTGGGCAAGCCCGGGTCCCAGATCCTGTTGTGCCTGTGAATAGGCTGCAGGGGGACGGTGAAGACCAGCAACATCTTTCAGGGCTGCCACCTTCCGTGTGGGACAAGGAGCCGGACGTGTGCCTTTCGGAAAGAGGCTCTGCCGAGGACGAGAACCATGAGATGTTCCTCCTCTGGGCAAGCCCGGATCCCAGATCCTGTTGTGCCTGTGAATAGGCTGCATGGGGACGGTGAAAACCAGCAACAGCTTTCCGGCCTGCCACCTTCCGTGTGGGACAAGGAGCCGGACGAGTGCCTTTTCAGAAACAGGCTCTGCCGAGGACGAGAGCCATGAGATGTTCCTCCTCTGGGCAAGCGCGTGTCCCATATCCTGTCGTACCTGTGAATAGGCTGCAGGGGGACGGTGAAGACCAGCAACAGCTTTCCGGCCTGCCACCTTCCGTGTGGGACAAGGAGCCGGACGTGTGCCTTTTCGGAAACAGGCTCTGCCGAGGACGAGAGCCATGAGATGTTCCTCCTCTGGGCAAGCCCAGGTCCCAGATCCTGTTGTGCCTGTGAATAGGCTGCAGGGGGACGGTGAAAACCAGCAACAGCTTTCAGGTCTGCCACCTTCCGTGTGGGAAGAGGAGCCGGACGTGTGCCTTTTCGGAAAGAGGCTCTGCCGAGGACGAGAGCCATGAGATGTTCCTCCTCTGGGCAAGCCCGGGTCGCAGATCCTGTTGTGCCTGTGAATAGGCTGCATGGGGACGGTGAAGACCAGCAACATCTTTCAGGGCTGCCACCTTCCGTGTGGGACAAGGAGCCGGACGAGTGCCTTTTCAGAATCAGGCTCTGCCGAGGACGAGAGCCATGAGATGTTCCTCCTCTGGGCAAGCGCGTGTCCCATATCCTGTTGTACCTGTGAATAGGCTGCAGGGGGACGGTAAAGACCAGCAACATCTTTCAGGGCTGCCACCTTCCGTGTGGGACAAGGAGCCTGACGTGTGCCTTTTCGGAAAGAGGCTCTGCCGAGGACGAGAGCCATGAGATGTTCCTCCTCTGGCCAAGCCAGCGTCGTGAATCCTGTTGTGATTGTGAATAGGCTGCAGGGGGACAGTGAAGACCAGCAACATCTTTCCGTGCTGCCTCCTTCCCTGTGGGACAAGGAGCCGGACGTGTGCCTTTCCGGAATCAGGCTCCGCCGAGGACGAGAACCATGAGATGTTCCTCCTCTGGGCAAGCCCAGGTCCCAGATCCTGTTGTAGCTGTGAATAGGCTGCAGGGGGACGGTGAAGACCAGCAACAGCTTTCAGGGCTGCCACCTTCCGTGTGGGACAAGGAGCCGGACGTGTGCCTTTTCGGAAAGAGGCTCTGCCGAGGACGAGAGCCATGAGATGTTCCTCCTCTGGGCAAGCCCAGGTCCCAGGTCCTGTTGTGCCTGTGAATAGGCTGTAGGGGGACGGTGAAGACCAGCAACATCTTTCCGGCCTGCCACCTTCCGTGTGGGACAAGGAGCCGGACGTGTGCCTTTCCTGAATCAGGCTCTGCCGAGGACGAGAGCCATGAGATGTTCCTCCTCTGGGCAATCTCGAGTCCCAGATCCTGTTTTGCCTCTGAATAGGCTGCAGGGGGACGGTGAAGACCAGCAACAGCTTTCAGGGCTGCCACCTTCCGTGTGGGACAAGGAGCCAGACGTGTGCCTTTCGGAAAGAGGCTCTGCCGAGGACGAGAACCATGAGATGTTCCTCCTCTGGGCAAGCCCAGGTCCCACATCCTCTTGTGCCTGTGAATAGGCTGCATGGGGACGGTGAAAACCAGCAACATCTTTCAGGGCTGCCACCTTCCGTGTGGGACAAGGAGCCGGACATGTGCCTTTGCGGAATCAGGCTCTGCCGAGGACGAGAGCCATGAGATGTTCCTCCTCTGGGCAAGCCCGAGTCCCAGATCCTGTTGTGCCTGTGAATAGGCTGCAGGGGGACAGTGAAGACCAGCAACAGCTTTCAGGGCTGCCACCTTCCGTGTGGGACAAGGAGCCGGACGAGTGCCTTTTCGGAATCAGGCTCCGCCGAGGACGAGAGCCATGAGATGTTCCTCCTCTGGCCAAGCCAGCGTCGTGAATCCTGTTGTGCCTGTGAATAGGCTGCAGGGAGACGGTGAAGACCAGCAACATCTTTCAGGGCTGCCACCTTCCGTGTGGGACAACGAGCCGGACAAGTGCCTTTGCGGAATCAGGCTCTGCCGAGGACGAGAGCCATGAGATGTTCCTCCTCTGGGCAAGCCCGAGTCCCAGATCCTGTTTTGCCTGTGAATAGGCTGCAGGGGGACGGTGAAGACCAGCAACAGCTTTCAGGCCTGCCACCTTCCGTGTGGGACAAGGAGCCGGACGAGTGCCTTTTAGGAATCAGGCTCTGCCGAGGACGAGAGCCATGAGATGTTCCTCCTCTTGGCAAGCCCGGGTCCCAGATCCTGTTGTGCCTGTGAATAGGCTGCAGGGGGACCGTGAAGACCAGCAAAAGCTTTCAGGGCTGCCACCTTCCGTGTGGGACAAGGAGCCGGACGTGTGCCTTTTCGGAATCAGGCTCTGCTGAGGATGAGAGCCATGAGATGTTCCTCCTCTGGGAAAGTCCGGGTCCCAGATCCTGTTGTGCCTGTGAATAGGCTGCAGGGGGACCGTGAAGACCAGCAACAGCTTTCAGGGCTGCCACCTTCCGTGTGGGACAAGGAGCCGGACGTGTGCCTTTTCGGAAAGAGGCTCTGCCGAGGACGAGAGCCATGAGATGTTCCTCCTCTGGGCAAGCCCGGGTCCCAGATCCTGTTGTGCCTGTGTATAGGCTGCATGGGGACGATGAAGACCAGCAACATCTTTCAGGGCTGCCACCTTCCGTGTGGGACAAGGAGCCGGACGACTGCCTTTTCGGAATCAGGCTCTGCCGAGGACGAGAGCCATGAGATGTTCCTCCTCTGGGCAAGCCCCGGTCCTGAATCCTGTTGTGCCTGTGAATAGGCTGCAGGGGGACGGTGAAGACCAGCAACAGCTTTCAGGGCTGCCACCTTCCGTGTGGGACAAGGAGCCGGATGTGTGCCTTTCCGGAATCAGGCTCCGCCGAGGACGAGAGCCATGAGATGTTCCTCCTCTGGCCAAGACAGCGTCGTGAATCCTGTTGTGATTGTGAATAGGCTGCAGGGGGACAGTGAAGACCAGCAACATCTTTCCGGCCTGCCTCCTTCCCTGTGGGACAAGGAGCCGGACGTGTGCCTTTCCGGAATCAGGCTCCGCCGAGGACAAGAGCCATGAGATGTTCCTCCTCTGGGCAAGCCCAGGTCCCAGATCCTGTTGTAGCTGTGAATAGGCTGCAGGGGGACGGTGAAGACCAGCAACATCTTTCCGGCCTGCCACCTTCCGTCTGGGACAAGGAGCCGGACGTGTGCCTTTTCGGAAAGAGGCTCTGCCGAGGACGAGAGCCATGAGATGTTCCTCCTCTGGGCAAGCCCAGGTCCCAGATCCTGTTGTGCCTGTGAATAGGCTGCAGGGGGACGGTGAAGACCAGCAACATCTTTCCGGCCTGCCACCTTCCGTGTGGGACAAGGAGCCGGACGTGTGCCTTTCCTGAATCAGGCTCTGCTGAGGACGAGAGCCATGAGATGTTCCTCCTCTGGCCAAGCCAGCGTCGTGAATCCTGTTGTGATTGTGAATAGGCTGCAGGGGGACAGTGAAGACCAGCAACATCTTTCCGGCCTGCCTCCTTCCCTGTGGGACAATGAGCTGGACGTGTGCCTTTCCGGAATCAGGCACCGCCGAGGACGAGAGCCATGAGATGTTCCTCCTCTGGGCAAGCCCAGGTCCCAGATCCTGTTGTAGCTGTGAATAGGCTGCAGGGGGACGGTGAAGACCAGCAACAGCTTTCAGGGCTGCCACCTTCCGTGTGGGACAAGGAGCCGGACGTGTGCCTTTTCGGAAAGAGGCTCTGCCGAGGACGAGAGCCATGAGATGTTCCTCCTCTGGGCAAGCCCAGGTCCCAGGTCCTGTTGTGCCTGTGAATAGGCTGCAGGGGGACGGTGAAGACCAGCAACATCTTTCCGGCCTGCCACCTTCCGTGTGGGACAAGGAGCCGGACGTGTGCCTTTCCTGAATCAGGCTCTGCCGAGGACAAGAGCCATGAGATGTTCCTCCTCTGGGCAAGCCCGGGTCCCAGATCCTGTTGTGCCTGTGAATAGGCTGCAGGGGGACGGTGAAGACCAGCAACAGCTTTCAGGGCTGCCACCTTCCGTGTGGGACAAGGAGCCAGACGTGTGCCTTTCGGAAAGAGGCTCTGCCGAGGACGAGAAACATGAGATGTTCCTCCTCTGGGCAAGCCCAGGTCCCACATCCTCTTGTGCCTGTGAATAGGCTGCATGGGGACGGTGAAGACCAGCAACATCTTTCAGGGCTGCCACCTTCCGTGTGGGACAAGGAGCCGGACGAGTGCCTTTTCGGAATCAGGCTCTGCCGAGGACGAGAGCCATGAGATGTTCCTCCTCTGGGCAAGCCCAGGTCCCAGATCCTCTTGTGCCTGTGAATAGGCTGCAGGGGGACGGTGAAAACCAGCAACATCTTTCAGGGCTGCCACCTTCCGTGTGGGACAAGGAGCCGGACAAGTGCCTTTTCGGAAAGAGGCTCTGCCGAGGACGAGAGCCATGAGATGTTCCTCCTCTGGGCAAGCCCGAGTCCCAGATCCTGTTTTGCCTGTGAATAGGCTGCAGGGGGACGGTGAAGACCAGCAACATCTTTCAGGGCTGCCACCTTCCGTGTGGGACAAGGAGCCGGACGAGTGCCTTTTCGGAATCAGGCTCCGCCGAGGACGAGAGCCATGAGATGTTCCTCCTCTGGCCAAGCCAGCGTCGTGAATCCTGTTGTGATTGTGAATAGGCTGCAGGGGGACAGTGAAGACCAGCAACATCTTTCCGGCCTGCCTCCTTCCGTGTGGGACAAGGAGCCGGACGTGTGCCTTTCCGGAATCAGGCTCCGCCGAGGACGAGAGCCATGAGATGTTCCTCCTCTGGGCAAGCCCAGGTCCCAGATCCTGTTGTGCCTGTGAATAGGCTGCAGGGGGACGGTGAAGACCAGCAACAGCTTTCAGGGCTGCCACGTTCCGTGTGGGACAAGGAGCCGGACGAGTGCCTTTTCGGAATCAGGCTCTGCCGAGGACGAGAGCCATGAGATGTTCCTCCTCTGGGCAAGCCCAGGTCCCAGATCCTCTTGTGCCTGTGAATAGGCTGCATGGGGACGGTGAAAACCAGCAACATCTTTCAGGGCTGCCACCTTCCGTGTGGGACAAGGAGCCGGACAAGTGCCTTTGCGGAATCAGGCTCTGCCGAGGACGAGAGCCATGAGATGTTCCTCCTCTGGGCAAGCCCGAGTCCCAGATCCTGTTTTGCCTGTGAATAGGCTGCAGGGGGACGGTGAAGACCAGCAACATCTTTCCGGCCTGCCACCTTCCGTGTGGGACAAGGAGCCGGATGTGTGCCTTTCCTGAATCAGGGTCTGCCGAGGACGAGAGCCATGAGATGTTCCTCCTCTGGGCAAGCCCAGGTCCCAGATCCTGTTGTGCCTGTGAATAGGCTGCAGGGGGACGGTGAAGACCAGCAACAGCTTTCAGGGCTGCCACCTTCCGTGTGGGACAAGGATCCGGACGTGTGCCTTTTCGGAATCAGGCTCTGCCGAGGACGAGAGCCATGAGATGTTCCTCCTCTGGGCAAGCCCGGGTCCCAGATCCTGTTGTGCCTGTGAATAGGCTGCAGGGGGACGGTGAAGACCAGCAACAGCTTTCAGGGCTGCCACCTTCCGTGTGGGACAAGGAGCCGGACGAGTGCCTTTTCGGAATCAGGCTCTGCCGAGGACGAGAGCCATGAGATGTTCCTCCTCTGGGCAAGCGCGTGTCCCATATCCTGTTGTACCTGTGAATAGGCTGCAGGGGGACGGTGAAGACCAGCAACAGCTATCAGGGCTGCCACCTTCCGTGTGGGACAAGGAGCCGGACGTGTGCCTTTTCGGAATCAGGCTCTGCCGAGGACGAGAGCCATGAGATGTTCCTCCTCTGGGCAAGCCCCGGTCCTGAATCCTGTTGTGCCTGTGAATAGGCTGCAGGGGGACAGTGAAGACCAGCAACATCTTTCAGGGCTGCCACCTTCCGTGTGGGACAAGGAGCCGGATGTGTGCCTTTCCGGAATCAGGCTCCGCCGAGGACGAGAGCCATGAGATGTTCCTCCTCTGGGCAAGCCCAGGTCCCAGATCCTGTTGTAGCTGTGAATAGGCTGCAGGGGGACGGTGAAGACCAGCAACAGCTTTCAGGGCTGCCACCTTCCGTGTGGGACAAGGAGCCGGACGAGTGCCTTTTCGGAATCAGGCTCTGCCGAGGACGAGAGCCATGAGATGTTCCTCCTCTGGGCAAGCCCAGGTCCCAGATCCTCTTGTGCCTGTGAATAGGCTGCATGGGGACGGTGAAAACCAGCAACATCTTTCAGGGCTGCCACCTTCCGTGTGGGACAAGGAGCCGGACAAGTGCCTTTGCGGAATCAGTCTCTGCCGAGGACGAGAGCCATGAGATGTTCCTCCTCTGGGAAAGCCCGAGTCCCAGATCCTGTTTTGCCTGTGAATAGGCTGCAGGGGGACGGTGAAGACCAGCAACAGCTTTCAGGGCTGCCACCTTCGTGTGGGACAAGGAGCCGGATGTGTGCCTTTCCTGAATCAGGGTCTGCCGAGGATGAGAGCCTTGAGATGTTCCTCCTCTGGGCAAGCCCGGGTCCCAGATCCTGTTGTGCCTGTGAATAGGCTGCAGGGGGACGGTGAAGACCAGCAACAGCTTTCAGGGCTGCCACCTTCCGTGTGGGACAAGGATCCGGACGTGTGCCTTTTCGGAATCAGGCTCTGCCGAGGATGAGAGCCATGAGATGTTCCTCCTCTGGGCAAGCCCGGGTCCCAGATCCTGTTGTGCCTGTGAATAGGCTGCAGGGGGACGGTGAAGACCAGCAACAGCTTTCAGGGCTGCCACCTTCCGTGTGGGACAAGGAGTCGGACGAGTGCCTTTTCGGAATCAGGCTCTGCCGAGGACGAGAGCCATGAGATGTTCCTCCTCTGGGCAAGCGCGTGTCCCATATCCTGTTGTACCTGTGAATAGGCTGCAGGGGGACGGTGAAGACCAGCAACAGCTTTCAGGGCTGCCACCTTCCGTGTGGGACAAGGAGCCGGACGTGTGCCTTTTCGGAATCAGGCTCTGCCGAGGACGAGAGCCATGAGATGTTCCTCCTCTGGGCAAGCCCCGGTCCTGAATCCTGTTGTGCCTGTGAATAGGCTGCAGGGGGACAGTGAAGACCAGCAACATCTTTCAGGGCTGCCACCTTCCGTGTGGGACAAGGAGCCGGATGTGTGCCTTTCCGGAATCAGGCCCCGCCGAGGACGAGAGCCATGAGATGTTCCTCCTCTGGCCAAGCCAGGCGTCGTGAATCCTTTTGTGATTGTGAATAGGCTGCATGGGGACAGTGAAGACCAGCAACATCTTTCCGGCCTGCCTCCTTCCCTGTGGGACATGGAGCAGGACGTGTGCCTTTCCGGAATCAGGCTCCGCCGAGGACAAGAGCCATGAGATGTTCTTCCTCTGGGCAAGCCCAGGTCCCAGATCCTGTTGTAGCTGTGAATAGGCTGCAGGGGGAGGGTGAAGACCAGCAACAGCTTTCAGGGCTGCCACCTTCCTTGTGGGACAAGGAGCCGGACGTGTGCCTTTTCGGAAAGAGGCTCTGCCGAGGACGAGAGCCATGAGATGTTCCTCCTCTGGGCAAGCCCAGGTCCCAGATCCTGTTGTGCCTGTGAATAGGCTGCAGGGGGACGGTGAAGACCAGCAACAGCTTTCAGGGCTGCCACCTTCCGTGTGGGACAAGGAGCCGGACGTGTGCCTTTCCGGAATCAGGCTCTGCCGAGGACGAGAGCCATGAGATGTTCCTCCTCTGGCCAAGCCAGCGTCGTGAATCCTGTTGTGATTGTGAATAGGCTGCAGGGGGACAGTGAAGACCAGCAACATCTTTCCGGCCTGCCACCTTCCGTGTGGGACAAGGAGCCGCACGTGTGCCTTTCCTGAATCAGGCTCTGCCGAGGACGAGAGCCATGAGATGTTCCTCCTCTGGGCAATCCCGAGTCCCAGATCCTGTTTTGCCTCTGAATAGGCTGCAGGGGGACGGTGAAGACCATCAACATCTTTCCGGCCTGCCACCTTCCATGTGGGACAAGGAGCCGGACGTGTGCCTTTTCGGAAAGAGGCTCTGCCGAGGACGAGAGCCATGAGATGTTCCTCCTCTGGGCAAGCCCAGGTCCCAGGTCCTGTTGTGCCTGTGAATAGGCTGCAGGGGGACGGTGAAGACCAGCAACAGCTTTCAGGGCTGCCACCTTCCGTGTGGGACAAGGAGCCGGACGTGTGCCTTTCCTGAATCAGGCTCTGCCGAGGACGAGAGCCATGAGATGTTCCTCCTCTGGGCAATCCCGAGTCCCAGATCCTGTTTTGCCTCTGAATAGGCTGCAGGGGGACGGTGAAGACCAGCAACAGCTTTCAGGGCTGCCACCTTCCGTGTGGGAAGAGGAGCCGGACGTGTGCCTTTTCGGAAAGAGGCTCTGCCGAGGACGAGAGCCATGAGATGTTCCTCCTCTGGGCAAGCCCGGGTCCCAGATCCTGTTGTGCCTGTGAATAGGCTGCAGGGGGACGGTGAAGACCAGCAACAGCTTTCCGGCCTGCCACCTTCCGTGTGGGACAAGGAGCCGGATGTGTTCCTTTCCTGAATCAGGCTCTGCCGAGGACAAGAGCCATGAGATGTTCCTCCTCTGGGCAAGCCCGGGTCCCAGATCCTGTTGTGCCTGTGAATAGGCTGCAGGGGGACGGTGAAGACCAGCAACATCTTTCAGGGCTGCCACCTTCCGTGTGGGACAAGGAGCCGGACGTGTGCCTTTCGGAAAGAGGCTCTGCCGAGGACGAGAACCATGAAATGTTCCTCCTCTGGGCAAGCCCGGATCCCAGATCCTGTTGTGCCTGTGAATAGGCTGCATGGGGACGGTGAAAACCAGCAACAGCTTTCCGGCCTGCCACCTTCCGTGTGGGACAAGGAGCCGGACGAGTGCCTTTTCAGAAACAGGCTCTGCCGAGGACGAGAGCCATGAGATGTTCCTCCTCTGGGCAAGCGCGTGTCCCATATCCTGTCGTACCTGTGAATAGGCTGCAGGGGGACGGTGAAGACCAGCAACAGCTTTCCGGCCTGCCACCTTCCGTGTGGGACAAGGAGCCGGACGTGTGCCTTTTCGGAAAGAGGCTCTGCCGAGGACGAGAGCCATGAGATGTTCCTCCTCTGGGCAAGCCCAGGTCCCAGATCCTGTTGTGCCTGTGAATAGGCTGCAGGGGGACGGTGAAAACCAGCAACAGCTTTCAGGTCTGCCACCTTCCGTGTGGGAAGAGGAGCCGGACGTGTGCCTTTTCGGAAAGAGGCTCTGCCGAGGACGAGAGCCATGAGATGTTCCTCCTCTGGGCAAGCCCGGGTCGCAGATCCTGTTGTGCCTGTGAATAGGCTGCATGGGGACGGTGAAGACCAGCAACATCTTTCAGGGCTGCCACCTTCCGTGTGGGACAAGGAGCCGGACGAGTGCCTTTTCAGAATCAGGCTCTGCCGAGGACGAGAGCCATGAGATGTTCCTCCTCTGGGCAAGCGCGTGTCCCATATCCTGTTGTACCTGTGAATAGGCTGCAGGGGGACGGTAAAGACCAGCAACATCTTTCAGGGCTGCCACCTTCCGTGTGGGACAAGGAGCCTGACGTGTGCCTTTTCGGAAAGAGGCTCTGCCGAGGACGAGAGCCCTGAGATGTTCCTCCTCTGGCCAAGCCAGCGTCGTGAATCCTGTTGTGATTGTGAATAGGCTGCAGGGGGACAGTGAAGACCAGCAACATCTTTCCGTGCTGCCTCCTTCCCTGTGGGACAAGGAGCCGGACGTGTGCCTTTCCGGAATCAGGCTCCGCCGAGGACGAGAACCATGAGATGTTCCTCCTCTGGGCAAGCCCAGGTCCCAGATCCTGTTGTAGCTGTGAATAGGCTGCAGGGGGACGGTGAAGACCAGCAACAGCTTTCAGGGCTGCCACCTTCCGTGTGGGACAAGGAGCCGGACGTGTGCCTTTTCGGAAAGAGGCTCTGCCGAGGACGAGAGCCATGAGATGTTCCTCCTCTGGGCAAGCCCAGGTCCCAGGTCCTGTTGTGCCTGTGAATAGGCTGTAGGGGGACGGTGAAGACCAGCAACATCTTTCCGGCCTGCCACCTTCCGTGTGGGACAAGGAGCCGGACGTGTGCCTTTCCTGAATCAGGCTCTGCCGAGGACGAGAGCCATGAGATGTTCCTCCTCTGGGCAATCTCGAGTCCCAGATCCTGTTTTGCCTCTGAATAGGCTGCAGGGGGACGGTGAAGACCAGCAACAGCTTTCAGGGCTGCCACCTTCCGTGTGGGACAAGGAGCCAGACGTGTGCCTTTCGGAAAGAGGCTCTGCCGAGGACGAGAACCATGAGATGTTCCTCCTCTGGGCAAGCCCAGGTCCAACATCCTCTTGTGCCTGTGAATAGGCTGCATGGGGACGGTGAAAACCAGCAACATCTTTCAGGGCTGCCACCTTCCGTGTGGGACAAGGAGCCGGACATGTGCCTTTGCGGAATCAGGCTCTGCCGAGGACGAGAGCCATGAGATGTTCCTCCTCTGGGCAAGCCCGAGTCCCAGATCCTGTTGTGCCTGTGAATAGGCTGCAGGGGGACAGTGAAGACCAGCAACAGCTTTCAGGGCTGCCACCTTCCGTGTGGGACAAGGAGCCGGACGAGTGCCTTTTCGGAATCAGGCTCCGCCGAGGACGAGAGCCATGAGATGTTCCTCCTCTGGCCAAGCCAGCGTCGTGAATCCTGTTGTGCCTGTGAATAGGCTGCAGGGGGACGGTGAAGACCAGCAACATCTTTCAGGGCTGCCACCTTCCGTGTGGGACAACGAACCGGACAAGTGCCTTTGCGGAATCAGGCTCTGCCGAGGACGAGAGCCATGAGATGTTCCTCCTCTGGGCAAGCCCGAGTCCCAGATCCTGTTTTGCCTGTGAATAGGCTGCAGGGGGACGGTGAAGACCAGCAACAGCTTTCAGGCCTGCCACCTTCCGTGTGGGACAAGGAGCCGGACGAGTGCCTTTTCGGAATCAGGCTCTGCCGAGGACGAGAGCCATGAGATGTTCCTCCTCTTGGCAAGCCCGGGTCCCAGATCCTGTTGTGCCTGTGAATAGGCTGCAGGGGGACCGTGAAGACCAGCAAAAGCTTTCAGGGCTGCCACCTTCCGTGTGGGACAAGGAGCCGGACGTGTGCCTTTTCGGAATCAGGCTCTGCTGAGGATGAGAGCCATGAGATGTTCCTCCTCTGGGCAAGTCCGGGTCCCAGATCCTGTTGTGCCTGTGAATAGGCTGCAGGGGGACCGTGAAGACCAGCAACAGCTTTCAGGGCTGCCACCTTCCGTGTGGGACAAGGAGCCGGACGTGTGCCTTTTCGGAAAGAGGCTCTGCCGAGGACGAGAGCCATGAGATGTTCCTCCTCTGGGCAAGCCCCGGTCCTGAATCCTGTTGTGCCTGTGAATAGGCTGCAGGGGGACGGTGAAGACCAGCAACAGCTTTCAGGGCTGCCACCTTCCGTGTGGGACAAGGAGCCGGATGTGTGCCTTTCCGGAATCAGGCTCCGCCGAGGACGAGAGACATGAGATGTTCCTCCTCTGGCCAAGACAGCGTCGTGAATCCTGTTGTGATTGTGAATAGGCTGCAGGGGGACAGTGAAGACCAGCAACATCTTTCCGGCCTGCCTCCTTCCCTGTGGGACAAGGAGCCGGACGTGTGCCTTTCCGGAATCAGGCTCCGCCGAGGACAAGAGCCATGAGATGTTCCTCCTCTGGGCAAGCCCAGGTCCCAGATCCTGTTGTAGCTGTGAATAGGCTGCAGGGGGACGGTGAAGACCAGCAACATCTTTCCGGCCTGCCACCTTCCGTGTGGGACAAGGAGCCGGACGTGTGCCTTTTCGGAAAGAGGCTCTGCCGAGGACGAGAGCCATGAGATGTTCCTCCTCTGGGCAAGCCCAGGTCCCAGATCCTGTTGTGCCTGTGAATAGGCTGCAGGGGGACGGTGAAGACCAGCAACATCTTTCCGGCCTGCCACCTTCCGTGTGGGACAAGGAGCCGGACGTGTGCCTTTCCTGAATCAGGCTCTGCTGAGGACGAGAGCCATGAGATGTTCCTCCTCTGGCCAAGCCAGCGTCGTGAATCCTGTTGTGATTGTGAATAGGCTGCAGGGGGACAGTGAAGACCAGCAACATCTTTCCGGCCTGCCTCTTTCCCTGTGGGACAATGAGCCGGACGTGTGCCTTTCCGGAATCAGGCACCGCCGAGGACGAGAGCCATGAGATGTTCCTCCTCTGGGCAAGCCCAGGTCCCAGATCCTGTTGTAGCTGTGAATAGGCTGCAGGGGGACGGTGAAGACCAGCAACAGCTTTCAGGGCTGCCACCTTCCGTGTGGGACAAGGAGCCGGACGTGTGCCTTTTCGGAAAGAGGCTCTGCCGAGGACGAGAGCCATGAGATGTTCCTCCTCTGGGCAAGCCCAGGTCCCAGGTCCTGTTGTGCCTGTGAATAGGCTGCAGGGGGACGGTGAAGACCAGCAACATCTTTCCGGCCTGCCACCTTCCGTGTGGGACAAGGAGCCGGACGTGTGCCTTTCCTGAATCAGGCTCTGCCGAGGACAAGAGCCATGAGATGTTCCTCCTCTGGGCAAGCCCGGGTCCCAGATCCTGTTGTGCCTGTGAATAGGCTGCAGGGGGACGGTGAAGACCAGCAACAGCTTTCAGGGCTGCCACCTTCCGTGTGGGACAAGGAGCCAGACGTGTGCCTTTCGGAAAGAGGCTCTGCCGAGGACGAGAAACATGAGATGTTCCTCCTCTGGGCAAGCCCAGGTCCCAGATCCTGTTGTGCCTGTGAATAGGCTGCATGGGGACGGTGAAGACCAGCAACATCTTTCAGGGCTGCCACCTTCCGTGTGGGACAAGGAGCCGGACGAGTGCCTTTTCGGAATCAGGCTCTGCCGAGGACGAGAGCCATGAGATGTTCCTCCTCTGGGCAAGCCCAGGTCCCAGATCCTCTTGTGCCTGTGAATAGGCTGCAGGGGGACGGTGAAAACCAGCAACATCTTTCAGGGCTGCCACCTTCCGTGTGGGACAAGGAGCCGGACAAGTGCCTTTTCGGAAAGAGGCTCTGCCGAGGACGAGAGCCATGAGATGTTCCTCCTCTGGGCAAGCCCGAGTCCCAGATCCTGTTTTGCCTGTGAATAGGCTGCAGGGGGACGGTGAAGACCAGCAACATCTTTCAGGGCTGCCACCTTCCGTGTGGGACAAGGAGCCGGACGAGTGCCTTTTCGGAATCAGGCTCTGCCGAGGACGAGAGCCATGAGATGTTCCTCCTCTGGGCAAGCCCAGGTCCCAGATCCTCTTGTGCCTGTGAATAGGCTGCAGGGGGACGGTGAAAACCAGCAACATCTTTCAGGGCTGCCACCTTCCGTGTGGGACAAGGAGCCGGACAAGTGCCTTTTCGGAAAGAGGCTCTGCCGAGGACGAGAGCCATGAGATGTTCCTCCTCTGGGCAAGCCCGAGTCCCAGATCCTGTTTTGCCTGTGAATAGGCTGCAGGGGGACGGTGAAGACCAGCAACATCTTTCAGGGCTGCCACCTTCCGTGTGGGACAAGGAGCCGGACGAGTGCCTTTTCGGAATCAGGCTCCGCCGAGGACGAGAGCCATGAGATGTTCCTCCTCTGGCCAAGCCAGCGTCGTGAATCCTGTTGTGATTGTGAATAGGCTGCAGGGGGACAGTGAAGACCAGCAACATCTTTCCGGCCTGCCTCCTTCCGTGTGGGACAAGGAGCCGGACGTGTGCCTTTCCGGAATCAGGCTCCGCCGAGGACGAGAGCCATGAGATGTTCCTCCTCTGGGCAAGCCCAGGTCCCAGATCCTGTTGTGCCTGTGAATAGGCTGCAGGGGGACGGTGAAGACCAGCAACAGCTTTCAGGGCTGCCACGTTCCGTGTGGGACAAGGAGCCGGACGAGTGCCTTTTCGGAATCAGGCTCTGCCGAGGACGAGAGCCATGAGATGTTCCTCCTCTGGGCAAGCCCAGGTCCCAGATCCTCTTGTGCCTGTGAATAGGCTGCATGGGGACGGTGAAAACCAGCAACATCTTTCAGGGCTGCCACCTTCCGTGTGGGACAAGGAGCCGGACAAGTGCCTTTGCGGAATCAGGCTCTGCCGAGGACGAGAGCCATGAGATGTTCCTCCTCTGGGCAAGCCCGAGTCCCAGATCCTGTTTTGCCTGTGAATAGGCTGCAGGGGGACGGTGAAGACCAGCAACATCTTTCCGGCCTGCCACCTTCCGTGTGGGACAAGGAGCCGGATGTGTGCCTTTCCTGAATCAGGGTCTGCCGAGGACGAGAGCCATGAGATGTTCCTCCTCTGGGCAAGCCCGGGTCCCAGATCCTGTTGTGCCTGTGAATAGGCTGCAGGGGGACGGTGAAGACCAGCAACAGCTTTCAGGGCTGCCACCTTCCGTGTGGGACAAGGATCCGGACGTGTGCCTTTTCGGAATCAGGCTCTGCCGAGGACGAGAGCCATGAGATGTTCCTCCTCTGGGCAAGCCCGGGTCCCAGATCCTGTTGTGCCTGTGAATAGGCTGCAGGGGGACGGTGAAGACCAGCAACAGCTTTCAGGGCTGCCACCTTCCGTGTGGGACAAGGAGCCGGACGAGTGCCTTTTCGGAATCAGGCTCTGCCGAGGACGAGAGCCATGAGATGTTCCTCCTCTGGGCAAGCGCGTGTCCCATATCCTGTTGTACCTGTGAATAGGCTGCAGGGGGACGGTGAAGACCAGCAACAGCTTTCAGGGCTGCCACCTTCCGTGTGGGACAAGGATCCGGACGTGTGCCTTTTCGGAATCAGGCTCTGCCGAGGATGAGAGCCATGAGATGTTCCTCCTCTGGGCAAGCCCGGGTCCCAGATCCTGTTGTGCCTGTGAATAGGCTGCAGGGGGACGGTGAAGACCAGCAACAGCTTTCAGGGCTGCCACCTTCCGTGTGGGACAAGGAGCCGGACGAGTGCCTTTTCGGAATCAGGCTCTGCCGAGGACGAGAGCCATGAGATGTTCCTCCTCTGGGCAAGCGCGTGTCCCATATCCTGTTGTACCTGTGAATAGGCTGCAGGGGGACGGTGAAGACCAGCAACAGCTTTCAGGGCTGCCACCTTCCGTGTGGGACAAGGAGCCGGACGTGTGCCTTTTCGGAATCAGGCTCTGCCGAGGACGAGAGCCATGAGATGTTCCTCCTCTGGGCAAGCCCCGGTCCTGAATCCTGTTGTGCCTGTGAATAGGCTGCAGGGGGACAGTGAAGACCAGCAACATCTTTCAGGGCTGCCACCTTCCGTGTGGGACAAGGAGCCGGATGTGTGCCTTTCCGGAATCAGGCTCCGCCGAGGACGAGAGCCATGAGATGTTCCTCCTCTGGCCAAGCCAGGCGTCGTGAATCCTTTTGTGATTGTGAATAGGCTGCATGGGGACAGTGAAGACCAGCAACATCTTTCCGGCCTGCCTCCTTCCCTGTGGGACATGGAGCCGGACGTGTGCCTTTCCGGAATCAGGCTCCGCCGAGGACAAGAGCCATGAGATGTTCTTCCTCTGGGCAAGCCCGGGTCCCAGATCCTGTTGTAGCTGTGAATAGGCTGCAGGGGGAGGGTGAAGACCAGCAACAGCTTTCAGGGCTGCCACCTTCCGTGTGGGACAAGGAGCCGGACGTGTGCCTTTTCGGAAAGAGGCTCTGCCGAGGACGAGAGCCATGAGATGTTCCTCCTCTGGGCAAGCCCAGGTCCCAGATCCTGTTGTGCCTGTGAATAGGCTGCAGGGGGACGGTGAAGACCAGCAACAGCTTTCAGGGCTGCCACCTTCCGTGTGGGACAAGGAGCCGGACGAGTGCCTTTTCGGAATCAGGCTCCGCCGAGGACGAGAGCCATGAGATGTTCGTCCTCTGGCCAAGCCAGCGTCGTGAATCCTGTTGTGATTGTGAATAGGCTGCAGGGGGACAGTGAAGACCAGCAACAGCTTTCAGGGCTGCCACCTTCCGTGTGGGACAAGGAGCCGGACGTGTGCCTTTCCGGAATCAGGCTCTGCCGAGGACGAGAGCCATGAGATGTTCCTCCTCTGGGCAAGCCCAAACCCAGATCCTATTGTGTCTGTGAATAGGCTGCAGGGGGACCATGAAGACCAGCAACAGCTTTCAGGGCTGCCACCTTCCGTGTGGGACAAGGAGCCGGACGTGTGCCTTTTCGGAAAGACGCTCTGCCGAGGACGAGAGCCATGAGATGTTCCTCCTCTGGGCAAGCCCGGGTCCCAGATCCTGTTGTGCCTGTGAATAGGCTGCAGGGGGACCGTGAAGACCAGCAACAGCTTTCAGGGCTGCCACCTTCCGTGTGGGACAAGGAGCCGGACGAGTGCCTTTTCGGAATCAGGCTCTGCCGAGGACGAGAGCCATGAGATGTTCCTCCTCTGGGCAAGCGCATGTCCCATATCCTGTTGTACCTGTGAATAGGCTGCAGGGGGACGGTGAAGACCAGCAACAGCTTTCAGGGCTGCCACCTTCCGTGTGGGACAAGGAGCCGGACGAGTGTCTTTTCGGAATCAGGCTCTGCCGAGGACGAGAGCCATGAGATGTTCCTCCTCTGGGCAAGCCCAGGTCCCAGATCCTCTTGTGCCTGTGAATAGGCTGCATGGGGACGGTGAAAACCAGCAACATCTTTCAGGGCTGCCACCTTCCGTGTGGGACAAGGAGCCGGACGTGTGCCTTTCCGGAATCAGGCTCTGCCGAGGACGAGAGCCATGAGATGTTCCTCCTCTGGGCAAGCCCGGATCCCAGATCCTGTTGTGCCTGTGAATAGGCTGCATGGGGACGGTGAAAACCAGCAACAGCTTTCCGGCCTGCCACCTTCCGTGTGGGACAAGGAGCCGGACGAGTGCCTTTTCGGAAACAGGCACTGCCGAGGACGAGAGCCATGAGATGTTCCTCCTCTGGGCAAGCGCGTGTCCCATATAATGTTGTACCTGTGAATAGGCTGCAGGGGGACGGTGAAGACCAGCAACAGCTTTCAGGGCTGCCACCTTCCGTGTGGGACAAGGAGCCGGACGTGTGCCTTTTCGGAATCAGGCTCTGCCGAGGACGAGAGCCATGAGATGTTCCTCCTCTGGGCAAGCCCCGGTCCTGAATCCTGTTGTGCCTGTGAATAGGCTGCAGGGGGACGGTGAAGACCAGCAACAGCTTTCAGGGCTGCCACCTTCCGTGTGGGACAAGGAGCCGGATGTGTGCCTTTCCGGAATCAGGCTCCGCCGAGGACGAGAGCCATGAGATGTTCCTCCTCTGGCCAAGACAGCGTCGTGAATCCTGTTGTGATTGTGAATAGGCTGCAGGGGGACAGTGAAGACCAGCAACATCTTTCCGGCCTGCCTCCTTCCCTGTGGGACAAGGAGCCGGACGTGTGCCTTTCCGGAATCAGGCTCCGCCGAGGACAAGAGCCATGAGATGTTCCTCCTCTGGGCAAGCCCAGGTCCCAGATCCTGTTGTAGCTGTGAATAGGCTGCAGGGGGACGGTGAAGACCAGCAACATCTTTCCGGCCTGCCACCTTCCGTGTGGGACAAGGAGCCGGATGTGTGCCTTTCCGGAATCAGGCTCCGCCGAGGACGAGAGCCATGAGATGTTCCTCCTCTGGCCAAGCCCGCGTCGTGAATCCTGTTGTGATTGTGAATAGGCTGCAGGGGGACAGTGAAGACCAGCAACATCTTTGCGGCCTGCCACCTTCCCTGTGGGACAAGGAGCCGGACGTGTGCCTTGCCGGAATCATGCTCCGCCGAGGACGAGAGCCATGAGATGTTCCTCCTCTGGGCAAGCCCAGGTCCCAGACCCTGTTGTGCCTGTGAATAGGCTGCAGGGGGACGGTGAAGACCAGCAACAGCTTTCCGGCCTGCCACCTTCCGTGTGGGACAAGGAGCCGGATGTGTGCCTTTCCTGAATCAGGGTCTGCCGAGGACGAGAGCCATGAGATGTTCCTCCTCTGGGCAAGCCCGGGTCCCAGATCCTGTTGTACCTGTGAATAGGCTGCAGGGGGACGGTGAAGACCAGCAAGAGCTTTCTGGCCTGCCACCTTCCGTGTGGGACAAGGAGCCGGACGTGTGCCTTTCCGGAATAAGGTTTCGCCGAGGACGAGAGCCATGAGATGTTCCTCCTCTGGGCAAGCCCGGGTCCCAGATCCTGTTGTGCCTGTGAATAGGCTGCATGGGGACGGTGAAGACCAGCAACATCTTTCAGGGCTGCCACCTTCCGTGTGGGATAAGGAGCCGGACGAGTGCCTTTTCGGAATCAGGCTCTGCCGAGGACGAGAGCCATGAGATGTTCCTCCTCTGGGCAAGCCAGAGTCCCAGATCCTGTTTTGCCTGTGAATAGGCTGCAGGGGGACGGTGAAGACCAGCAACAGCTTTCAGGGCTGCCACCTTCCGTGTGGGAAGAGGAGCCGGACGTGTGCCTTCTCGGAAACAGGCTCTGCCGAGGACGAGAGCCATGAGATGTTCCTCCTCTGGGCAAGCCCGGGTCCCAGATCCTGTTGTGCCTGTGAATAGGCTGCATGGGCACCCTGAAGACCAGCAACATCTTTCAGGGCTGCCACCTTCCGTGTGGGACAATGAGCCGTACGAATGCCTTTTCGGAATCAGGCTCTGCCGAAGACGAGAGCCATGAGATGTTCCTCTTCTGGGCAAGCGCGTGTCCCATATCCTGTTGTACCTGTGAATAGGCTGCAGGGGGACGGTGAAGACCAGCAACAGCTTTCAGGGCTGCCACCTTCCGTGTGGGACAAGGAGCCGGACGTGTGCCTTTTCGGAATCAGGCTCTGCCGAGGACGAGAGCCATGAGATGTTCCTCCTCTGGGCAAGCCCGGGTCCCAGATCCTGTTGTGCCTGTGAATAGGCTGTATGGGCACGGTGAAGACCAGCAACAGCTTTCAGGGCTGCCACCTTCCGTGTGGGACAAGGAGCCGGATGTGTGCCTTTTCGGAATCAGGCTCTGCCGAGGACGAGAGCCATGAGATGTTCCTCCTCTGGCCAAGCCAGCGTCGTGAATCCTGTTGTGATTGTGAATAGGCTGCAGGGGGACAGTGAAGACCAGCAACAGCTTTCAGGGCTGCCTCCTTCCCTGTGGGACAAGGAGCCGGACGTGTGCCTTTCCGGAATCAGGCTCCGCCGAGGACAAGAGCCATGAGATGTTCCTCCTCTGGGCAAGCCCAGGTCCCAGATCCTGTTGTAGCTGTGAATAGGCTGCAGGGGGACGGTGAAGACCAGCAACAGCTTTCAGGGCTGCCACCTTCCGTGTGGGACAAGGAGCCGGACGTGTGCCTTTCCTGAATCAGGCTCTGCCGAGGACGAGAGCCATGAGATGTTCCTCCTCTGGCCAAGCCAGCGTCGTGAATCCTGTTGTGATTGTGAATAGGCTGCAGGGGGACAGTGAAGACCAGCAACATCTTTCCGGCCTGCCTCCTTCCCTGTGGGACAAGGAGCCGGACGTGTGCCTTTCCGGAACAGGCTCCGCCGAGGACGAGAGCCATGAGATGTTCCTCCTCTGGGCAAGCCCAGGTCCCAGATCCTGTTGTAGCTGTGAATAGGCTGCAGGGGGACGGTGAAGACCAGCAACATCTTTCAGGGCTGCCACCTTCCGTGTGGGACAAGGAGCCGGATGTGTGCCTTTCGGAAAGAGGCTCTGCCGAGGACGATAGCCATGAGATGTTCCTCCTCTGGGCAAGCCCAGGTCCCAGATCCTGTTGTGCCTGTGAATAGGCTGCAGGGGGACGGTGAAGACCAGCAACAGCTTTCAGGGCTGCCACCTTCCGTGTGGGACAAGGAGCCGGACGTGTGCCTTTTCGGAAAGAGGCTCTGCCGAGGACGAGAGCCATGAGATGTTCCTCCTCTGGGCAAGCGCGTGTCCCATATCCTGTTGTACCTGTGAATAGGCTGCAGGGGGACGGTGAAGACCAGCAACAGCTTTCAGGGCTGCCACCTTCCGTGTGGGACAAGGAGCCGGACGTGTGCCTTTTCGGAAAGAGGCTCTGCCGAGGACGAGAGCCATGAGATGTTCCTCCTCTGGGCAAGCCCCGGTCCTGAATCCTGTTGTGCCTGTGAATAGGCTGCAGGGGGACAGTGAAGACCAGCAACATCTTTCAGGGCTGCCACCTTCCGTGTGGGACAAGGAGCCGGATGTGTGCCTCTCCGGAATCAGGCTCCGCCGAGGACGAGAGCCATGAGATGTTCCTCCTCTGGCCAAGCCAGGCGTCGTGAATCCTTTTGTGATTGTGAAGAGGCTGCATGGGGACAGTGAAGACCAGCAACATCTTTCCGGCCTGCCTCCTTCCCTGTGGGACATGGAGCCGGACGTGTGCCTTTCCGGAATCAGGCTCCGCCGAGGACGAGAGCCATGAGATGTTCTTCCTCTGGGCAAGCCCAGGTCCCAGATCCTGTTGTAGCTGTGAATAGGCTGCAGGGGGAGGGTGAAGACCAGCAACAGCTTTCAGGGCTGCCACCTTCCGTGTGGGACAAGGAGCCGGACGTGTGCCTTTTCGGAAAGAGGCTCTGCCGAGGACGAGAGCCATGAGATGTTCCTCCTCTGGGCAAGCCCAGGTCCCAGATCCTGTTGTGCCTGTGAATAGGCTGCAGGGGGACGGTGAAGACCAGCAACATCTTTCAGGGCTGCCACCTTCCGTGTGGGACAATGAGCCGGACGAGTGCCTTTTCGGAATCAGGCTCTGCCGAGGACGAGAGCCATGAGATGTTCCTCCTCTGGGCAAGCCCAGGTCCCAGATCCTCTTGTGCCTGTGAATAGGCTGCATGGGGACGGTGAAAACCAGCAACATCTTTCAGGGCTGCCACCTTCCGTGTGGGACAAGGAGCCGGACGTGTGCCTTTTCGGAAAGAGGCTCTGCCGAGGACGAGAGCCATGAGATGTTCCTCCTCTGGGCAAGCCCGAGTCCCAGATCCTGTTGTGCCTGTGAATAGGCTGCAGGGGGACGGTGAAGACCAGCAACAGCTTTCAGGGCTGCCACCTTCCGTGTGGGACAAGGAGCCGGACGAGTGCCTTTTCGGAATCAGGCTCCGCCGAGGACGAGAGCCATGAGATGTTCGTCCTCTGGCCAAGCCAGCGTCGTGAATCCTGTTGTGATTGTGAATAGGCTGCAGGGGGACAGTGAAGACCAGCAACAGCTTTCAGGGCTGCCACCTTCCGTGTGGGACAAGGAGCCGGACGTGTGCCTTTCCGGAATCAGGCTCTGCCGAGGACGAGAGCCATGAGATGTTCCTCCTCTGGGCAAGCCCAAACCCAGATCCTGTTGTGTCTGTGAATAGGCTGCAGGGGGACCATGAAGACCAGCAACAGCTTTCAGGGCTGCCACCTTCCGTGTGGGACAAGGAGCCGGACGTGTGCCTTTTCGGAAAGACGCTCTGCCGAGGACGAGAGCCATGAGATGTTCCTCCTCTGGGCAAGCCCGGGTCCCAGATCCTGTTGTGCCTGTGAATAGGCTGCAGGGGGACCGTGAAGACCAGCAACAGCTTTCAGGGCTGCCACCTTCCGTGTGGGACAAGGAGCCGGACGAGTGCCTTTTCGGAATCAGGCTCTGCCGAGGACGAGAGCCATGAGATGTTCCTCCTCTGGGCAAGCGCATGTCCCATATCCTGTTGTACCTGTGAATAGGCTGCAGGGGGACGGTGAAGACCAGCAACAGCTTTCAGGGCTGCCACCTTCCGTGTGGGACAAGGAGCCGGACGAGTGTCTTTTCGGAATCAGGCTCTGCCGAGGACGAGAGCCATGAGATGTTCCTCCTCTGGGCAAGCCCAGGTCCCAGATCCTCTTGTGCCTGTGAATAGGCTGCATGGGGACGGTGAAAACCAGCAACATCTTTCAGGGCTGCCACCTTCCGTGTGGGACAAGGAGCCGGAAAAGGGCCTTTGCGGAATCAGGCTCTGCCGAGGACGAGAGCCATGAGATGTTCCTCCTCTGGGCAAGCCCGGATCCCAGATCCTGTTGTGCCTGTGAATAGGCTGCATGGGGACGGTGAAAACCAGCAACAGCTTTCCGGCCTGCCACCTTCCGTGTGGGACAAGGAGCCGGACGAGTGCCTTTTCGGAAACAGGCTCTGCCGAGGACGAGAGCCATGAGATGTTCCTCCTCTGGGCAAGCGCGTGTCCCATATAATGTTGTACCTGTGAATAGGCTGCAGGGGGACGGTGAAGACCAGCAACAGCTTTCAGGGCTGCCACCTTCCGTGTGGGACAAGGAGCCGGACGTGTGCCTTTTCGGAATCAGGCTCTGCCGAGGACGAGAGCCATGAGATGTTCCTCCTCTGGGCAAGCCCCAGTCCTGAATCCTGTTGTGCCTGTGAATAGGCTGTAGAGGGACAGTGAAGACCAGCAACATCTTTCAGGGCTGCCACCTTCCGTGTGGGACAAGGAGCCAGATGTGTGCCTTTCCGGAATCAGGCTCCGCCGAGGACGAGAGCCATGAGATGTTCCTCCTCTGGCCAAGCCCGCGTCGTGAATCCTGTTGTGATTGTGAATAGGCTGCAGGGGGACAGTGAAGACCAGCAACATCTTTGCGGCCTGCCACCTTCCCTGTGGGACAAGGAGCCGGACGTGTGCCTTGCCGGAATCATGCTCCGCAGAGGACGAGAGCCATGAGATGTTCCTCCTCTGGGCAAGCCCAGGTCCCAGACCCTGTTGTGCCTGTGAATAGGCTGCAGGGGGACGGTGAAGACCAGCAACAGCTTTCCGGCCTGCCACCTTCCGTGTGGGACAAGGAGCCGGATGTGTGCCTTTCCTGAATCAGGGTCTGCCGAGGACGAGAGCCATGAGATGTTCCTCCTCTGGGCAAGCCCGGGTCCCAGATCCTGTTGTGCCTGTGAATAGGCTGCAGGGGGACGGTGAAGACCAGCAACAGCTTTCCGGCCTGCCACCTTCCGTGTGGGACAAGGAGCCGGACGTGTGCCTTTCCGGAATAAGGTTTCGCCGAGGACGAGAGCCATGAGATGTTCCTCCTCTGGGCAAGCCCGGGTCCCAGATCCTGTTGTGCCTGTGAATAGGCTGCATGGGGACGGTGAAGACCAGCAACATCTTTCAGGGCTGCCGCCTTCCGTGTGGGATAAGGAGCCGGACGAGTGCCTTTTCGGAATCAGGCTCTGCCGAGGACGAGAGCCATGAGATGTTCCTCCTCTGGGCAAGCCCGAGTCCCAGATCCTGTTTTGCCTGTGAATAGGCTGCAGGGGGACGGTGAAGACCAGCAACAGCTTTCAGGGCTGCCACCTTCCGTGTGGGACAAGGAGCCGGACGTGTGCCTTTTCGGAAAGAGACTCTGCCGAGGACGAGAGCCATGAGATGTTCCTCCTCTGGGCAAGCCCGGGTCCCAGATCCTGTTGTGCCTGTGAATAGGCTGCATGGGCACCCTGAAGACCAGCAATATCTTTCAGGGCTGCCACCTTCCGTGTGGGACAATGAGCCGTACGAATGCCTTTTCGGAATCAGGCTCTGCCGAAGACGAGAGCCATGAGATGTTCCTCTTCTGGGCAAGCGCGTGTCCCATATCCTGTTGTGCCTGTGAATAGGCTGCAGGGGGACGGTGAAGACCAGCAACAGCTTTCAGGGCTGCCACCTTCCGTGTGGGACAAGGAGCCGGACGTGTGCCTTTTCGGAATCAGGCTCTGCCGAGGACGAGAGCCATGAGATGTTCCTCCTCTGGGCAAGCCCGGGTCCCAGATCCTGTTGTGCCTGTGAATAGGCTGTATGGGCACGGTGAAGACCAGCAACAGCTTTCAGGGCTGCCACCTTCCGTGTGGGACAAGGAGCCGGATGTGTGCCTTTTCGGAATCAGGCTCTGCCGAGGACGAGAGCCATGAGATGTTCCTCCTCTGGCCAAGCCAGCGTCGTGAATCCTGTTGTGCCTGTGAATAGGCTGCAGGGGGACGGTGAAGACCAGCAACAGCTTTCAGGGCTGCCACCTTCCGTGTGGGACAAGGAGCCGGACGTGTGCCTTTTCGGAAAGAGGCTCTGCCGAGGACGAGAGCCATGAGATGTTCCTCCTTTGGCAAGCCCAGGTCCCAGATCCTGTTGTGCCTGTGAATAGGCTGCAGGGGGACGGTGAAGACCAGAAACATCTTTCCGGCCTGCCACCTTCCGTGTGGGACAAGGAGCCGGACGTGTGCCTTTCCTGAATCAGGCTCTGCCGAGGACGAGAGCCATGAGATGTTCCTCCTCTGGCCAAGCCAGCGTCGTGAATCCTGTTGTGATTGTGAATAGGCTGCAGGGGGACAGTGAAGACCAGCAACATCTTTCCGGCCTGCCTCCTTCCCTGTGGGACAAGGAGCCGGACGTGTGCCTTTCCGGAACAGGCTCCGCCGAGGACGAGAGCCATGAGATGTTCCTCCTCTGGGCAAGCCCAGGTCCCAGATCCTGTTGTAGCTGTGAATAGGCTGCAGGGGGACGGTGAAGACCAGCAACATCTTTCAGGGCTGCCACCTTCCGTGTGGGACAAGGAGCCGGATGTGTGCCTTTCGGAAAGAGGCTCTGCCGAGGACGAGAACCATGAGATGTTCCTCCTCTGGGCAAGCCCAGGTCCCAGATCCTGTTGTGCCTGTGAATAGGCTGCAGGGGGACGGTGAAGACCAGCAACATCTTTCAGGGCTGCCACCTTCCGTGTGGGACAAGGAGCCGGACGAGTGTCTTTTCGGAGTCAGGCTCTGCCGAGGACGAGAGCCATGAGATGTTCCTCCTCTGGGCAAGCCCAGGTCCCAGATCCTCTTGTGCCTGTGAATAGGCTGCATGGGGACGGTGAAAACCAGCAACATCTTTCAGGGCTGCCACCTTCCGTGTGGGACAAGGAGCCGGACGAGTGCCTTTGCGGAATCAGGCTCTGCCGAGGACGAGAGCCATGAGATGTTGCTCCTCTGGGCAAGCCCAAGTCCCAGATCCTGTTTTGCCTGTGAATAGGCTGCAGGGGGACGGTGAAGACCAGCAACAGCTTTCAGGGCTGCCACCTTCCGTGTGGGACAAGGAGCCGGACCAGTGCCTTTTCGGAATCAGGCTCTGCCGAGGACGAGAGCCATGAGATGTTCCTCCTCTGGGCAAGCCCGGGTCCCAGATCCTGTTGTGCCTGTGAATAGGCTGCAGGGGGACCGTGAAGACCAGCAACAGCTTTCAGGGCTGCCACCTTCCGTGTGGGACAAGGAGCCGGACGAGTGCCTTTTCGGAAACAGGCTCTGCCGAGGACGAGAGCCATGAGATGTTCCTCCTCTGGCAAAGCCAGCGTCGTGAATCCTGTTGTGATTGTGAATAGGCTGCAGGGGGACAGTGAAGACCAGCAACATCTTTCCGGCCTGCCTCCTTCCCTGTGGGACAAGGAGCCGGACGTGTGCCTTTCCGGAATCAGGCTCCGCCGAGGACAAGAGCCATGAGATGTTCCTCCTCTGGGCAAGCCCAGGTCCCAGATCCTGTTGTAGCTGTGAATAGGCTGCAGGGGGACGGTGAAGACCAGCAACAGCTTTCAGGGCTGCCACCTTCCGTGTGGGACAAGGAGCCGGACGTGTGCCTTTTCGGAAAGAGGCTCTGCCGAGGACGAGAGCCATGAGATGTTCCTCCTTTGGCAAGCCCAGGTCCCAGATCCTGTTGTGCCTGTGAATAGGCTGCAGGGGGACGGTGAAGACCAGCAACATCTTTCCGGCCTGCCACCTTCCGTGTGGGACAAGGAGCCGGACGTGTGCCTTTCCTGAATCAGGCTCTGCCGAGGACGAGAGCCATGAGATGTTCCTCCTCTGGCCAAGCCAGCGTCGTGAATCCTGTTGTGATTGTGAATAGGCTGCAGGGGGACAGTGAAGACCAGCAACATCTTTCCGGCCTGCCACCTTCCGTGTGGGACAAGGAGCCGGACGTGTGCCTTTTCGGAAAGAGGCTCTGCCGAGGACGAGAGCCATGAGATGTTCCTCCTCTGGGCAATCCCGAGTCCCAGATCCTGTTTTGCCTCTGAATAGGCTGCAGGGGGACGGTGAAGACCAGCAACAGCTTTCAGGGCTGCCACCTTCCGTGTGGGAAGAGGAGCCGGACGTGTGCCTTCTCGGAAACAGGCTCTGCCGAGGACGAGAGCCATGAGATGTTCCTCCTCTGGGCAAGCCCGGGTCCCAGATCCTGTTGTGCCTGTGAATAGGCTGCAGGGGGACGGTGAAGACCAGCAACAGCTTTCCGGCCTGCCACCTTCCGTGTGGGACAAGGAGCCGGATGTGTGCCTTTCCTGAATCAGGCTCTGCCGAGGACAAGAGCCATGAGATGTTCCTCCTCTGGGCAAGCCCGGGTCCCAGATCCTGTTGTGCCTGTGAATAGGCTGCAGGGGGACGGTGAAGACCAGCAACAGCTTTCAGGGCTGCCACCTTCCGTGTGGGACAAGGAGCCGGACGTGTGCCTTTTCGGAAAGAGGCTCTGCCGAGGACGAGAGCCATGAGATGTTCCTCCTCTGGGCAAGCCCGGATCCCAGATCCTGTTGTGCCTGTGAATAGGCTGCATGGGGACGGTGAAAACCAGCAACAGCTTTCCGGCCTGCCACCTTCCGTGTGGGACAAGGAGCCGGACGAGTGCCTTTTCGGAAACAGGCTCTGCCGAGGACGAGAGCCATGAGATGTTCCTCCTCTGGGCAAGCGCGTGTCCCATATAATGTTGTACCTGTGAATAGGCTGCAGGGGGACGGTGAAGACCAGCAACAGCTTTCAGGGCTGCCACCTTCCGTGTGGGACAAGGAGCCGGACGTGTGCCTTTTCGGAATCAGGCTCTTCCGAGGACGAGAGCCATGAGATGTTCCTCCTCTGGGCAAGCCCCGGTCCTGAATCCTGTTGTGCCTGTGAATAGGCTGTAGAGGGACAGTGAAGACCAGCAACATCTTTCAGGGCTGCCACCTTCCGTGTGGGACAAGGAGCCAGATGTGTGCCTTTCCGGAATCAGGCTCCGCCGAGGACGAGAGCCATGAGATGTTCCTCCTCTGGCCAAGCCCGCGTCGTGAATCCTGTTGTGATTGTGAATAGGCTGCAGGGGGACAGTGAAGACCAGCAACAGCTTTCCGGCCTGCCACCTTCCGTGTGGGACAAGGAGCCGGACGTGTGCCTTTCCGGAATAAGGTTTCGCCGAGGACGAGAGCCATGAGATGTTCCTCCTCTGGGCAAGCCCGGGTCCCAGATCCTGTTGTGCCTGTGAATAGGCTGCAGGGGGACGGTGAAGACCAGCAACATCTTTCAGGGCTGCCACCTTCCGTGTGGGATAAGGAGCCGGACGAGTGCCTTTTCGGAATCAGGCTCTGCCGAGGACGAGAGCCATGAGATGTTCCTCCTCTGGGCAAGCCCGAGTCCCAGATCCTGTTTTGCCTGTGAATAGGCTGCAGGGGGACGGTGAAGACCAGCAACAGCTTTCAGGGCTGCCACCTTCCGTGTGGGAAGAGGAGCCGGACGTGTGCCTTCTCGGAAACAGGCTCTGCCGAGGACGAGAGCCATGAGATGTTCCTCCTCTGGGCAAGCCCGGGTCCCAGATCCTGTTGTGCCTGTGAATAGGCTGCAGGGGGACGGTGAAGACCAGCAACAGCTTTCCGGCCTGCCACCTTCCGTGTGGGACAAGGAGCCGGATGTGTGCCTTTCCTGAATCAGGCTCTGCCGAGGACAAGAGCCATGAGATGTTCCTCCTCTGGGCAAGCCCGGGTCCCAGATCCTGTTGTGCCTGTGAATAGGCTGCAGGGGGACGGTGAAGACCAGCAACAGCTTTCAGGGCTGCCACCTTCCGTGTGGGACAAGGAGCCGGACGTGTGCCTTTTCGGAAAGAGGCTCTGCCGAGGACGAGAGCCATGAGATGTTCCTCCTCTGGGCAAGCCCGGATCCCAGATCCTGTTGTGCCTGTGAATAGGCTGCATGGGGACGGTGAAAACCAGCAACAGCTTTCCGGCCTGCCACCTTCCGTGTGGGACAAGGAGCCGGACGAGTGCCTTTTCGGAAACAGGCTCTGCCGAGGACGAGAGCCATGAGATGTTCCTCCTCTGGGCAAGCGCGTGTCCCATATAATGTTGTACCTGTGAATAGGCTGCAGGGGGACGGTGAAGACCAGCAACAGCTTTCAGGGCTGCCACCTTCCGTGTGGGACAAGGAGCCGGACGTGTGCCTTTTCGGAATCAGGCTCTGCCGAGGACGAGAGCCATGAGATGTTCCTCCTCTGGGCAAGCCCCGGTCCTGAATCCTGTTGTGCCTGTGAATAGGCTGTAGAGGGACAGTGAAGACCAGCAACATCTTTCAGGGCTGCCACCTTCCGTGTGGGACAAGGAGCCAGATGTGTGCCTTTCCGGAATCAGGCTCCGCCGAGGACGAGAGCCATGAGATGTTCCTCCTCTGGCCAAGCCCGCGTCGTGAATCCTGTTGTGATTGTGAATAGGCTGCAGGGGGACAGTGAAGACCAGCAACATCTTTGCGGCCTGCCACCTTCCCTGTGGGACAAGGAGCCGGACGTGTGCCTTGCCGGAATCATGCTCCGCCGAGGACGAGAGCCATGAGATGTTCCTCCTCTGGGCAAGCCCAGGTCCCAGACCCTGTTGTGCCTGTGAATAGGCTGCAGGGGGACGGTGAAGACCAGCAACAGCTTTCCGGCCTGCCACCTTCCGTGTGGGACAAGGAGCCGGACGTGTGCCTTTCCGGAATAAGGTTTCGCCGAGGACGAGAGCCATGAGATGTTCCTCCTCTGGGCAAGCCCGGGTCCCAGATCCTGTTGTGCCTGTGAATAGGCTGCATGGGGACGGTGAAGACCAGCAACATCTTTCAGGGCTGCCACCTTCCGTGTGGGATAAGGAGCCGGACGAGTGCCTTTTCGGAATCAGGCTCTGCCGAGGACGAGAGCCATGAGATGTTCCTCCTCTGGGCAAGCCCGAGTCCCAGATCCTGTTTTGCCTGTGAATAGGCTGCAGGGGGACGGTGAAGACCAGCAACAGCTTTCAGGGCTGCCACCTTCCGTGTGGGAAGAGGAGCCGGACGTGTGCCTTCTCGGAAACAGGCACTGCCGAGGACGAGAGCCATGAGATGTTCCTCCTCTGGGCAAGCCCAGGTCCCAGATCCTGTTGTGCCTGTGAATAGGCTGCATGGGCACGGTGAAGACCAGCAACATCTTTCAGGGCTGCCACCTTCCGTGTGGGACAATGAGCCGTACGAATGCCTTTTCGGAATCAGGCTCTGCCGAGGACGAGAGCCATGAGATGTTCCTCTTCTGGGCAAGCGCGTGTCCCATATCCTGTTGTACCTGTGAATAGGCTGCAGGGGGACGGTGAAGACCAGCAACAGCTTTCAGGGCTGCCACCTTCCGTGTGGGACAAGGAGCCGGACGTGTGCCTTTTCGGAATCAGGCTCTGCCGAGGACGAGAGCCATGAGACGTTCCTCCTCTGGGCAAGCCCGGGTCCCAGATCCTGTTGTGCCTGTGAATAGGCTGTATGGGCACGGTGAAGACCAGCAACAGCTTTCAGGGCTGCCACCTTCCGTGTGGGACAAGGAGCCGGATGTGTGCCTTTTCGGAATGAGGCTCTGCCGAGGACGAGAGCCATGAGATGTTCCTCCTCTGGCCAAGCCAGCGTCGTGAATCCTGTTGTGATTGTGAATAGGCTGCAGGGGGACAGTGAAGACCAGCAACATCTTTCCGGCCTGCCTCCTTCCCTGTGGGACAAGGAGCCGGACGTGTGCCTTTCCGGAATCAGGCTCCGCCGAGGACAAGAGCCATGAGATGTTCCTCCTCTGGGCAAGCCCAGGTCCCAGATCCTTTTGTAGCTGTGAATAGGCTGCAGGGGGACGGTGAAGACCAGCAACAGCTTTCAGGGCTGCCACCTTCCGTGTGGGACAAGGAGCCGGACGTGTGCCTTTTCGGAAAGAGGCTCTGCCGAGGACGAGAGCCATGAGATGTTCCTTTTTTGGCAAGCCCAGGTCCCAGATCCTGTTGTGCCTGTGAATAGGCTGCAGGGGGACGGTGAAGACCAGCAACATCTTTCCGGCCTGCCACCTTCCGTGTGGGACAAGGAGCCGGACGTGTGCCTTTCCTGAATCAGGCTCTGCCGAGGACGAGAGCCATGAGATGTTCCTCCTCTGGCCAAGCCAGCGTCGTGAATCCTGTTGTGATTGTGAATAGGCTGCAGGGGGACAGTGAAGACCAGCAACATCTTTCCGGCCTGCCTCCTTCCCTGTGGGACAAGGAGCCGGACGTGTGCCTTTCCGGAATCAGGCTCCGCCGAGGACGAGATCCATGAGATGTTCCTCCTCTGGGCAAGCCCAGGTCCCAGATCCTGTTGTAGCTGTGAATAGGCTGCAGGGGGACGGTGAAGACCAGCAACAGCTTTCAGGGCTGCCACCTTCCATGTGGGACAAGGAGCCGGACGTGTGCCTTTTCGGAAAGAGGCTCTGCCGAGGACGAGAGCCATGAGATGTTCCTCCTCTGGGCAAGCCCAGGTCCCAGGTCCTGTTGTGCCTGTGAATAGGCTGCAGGGGGACGGTGAAGACCAGCAACATCTTTCCGGCCTGCCACCTTCCGTGTGGGACAAGGAGCCGGACGTGTGCCTTTTCGGAAAGAGGCTCTGCCGAGGACGAGAGCCATGAGATGTTCCTCCTCTGGGCTATCCCGAGTCCCAGATCCTGTTTTGCCTCTGAATAGGCTGCAGGGGGACGGTGAAGACCAGCAACAGCTTTCAGGGCTGCCACCTTCCGTGTGGGAAGAGGAGCCGGACGTGTGCCTTATCGGAAACAGGCTCTGCCGAGGACGAGAGCCATGAGATGTTCCTCCTCTGGGCAAGCCCGGGTCCCAGATCCTGTTGTGCCTGTGAATAGGCTGCAGGGGGACGGTGAAGACCAGCAACAGCTTTCCAGCCTGCCACCTTCCGTGTGGGACAAGGAGCCGGATGTGTGCCTTTCCTGAATCAGGCTCTGCCGAGGACAAGAGCCATGAGATGTTCCTCCTCTGGGCAAGCCCGGGTCCCAGATCCTGTTGTGCCTGTGAATAGGCTGCAGGGGGACGGTGAAGACCAGCAACAGCTTTCAGGGCTGCCACCTTCCGTGTGGGACAAGGAGCCGGACGAGTGCCTTTTCGGAAACAGGCTCTGCCGAGGACGAGAGCCATGAGATGTTCCTCCTCTGGGCAAGCGCGTGTCCCATATAATGTTGTACCTGTGAATAGGCTGCAGGGGGACGGTGAAGACCAGCAACAGCTTTCAGGGCTGCCACCTTCCGTGTGGGACAAGGAGCCGGACGTGTGCCTTTTCGGAATCAGGCTCTGCCGAGGACGAGAGCCATGAGATGTTCCTCCTCTGGGCAAGCCCCGGTCCTGAATCCTGTTGTGCCTGTGAATAGGCTGTAGAGGGACAGTGAAGACCAGCAACATCTTTCAGGGCTGCCACCTTCCGTGTGGGACAAGGAGCCGGATGTGTGCCTTTCCGGAATCAGGCTGCGCCGAGGACGAGAGCCATGAGATGTTCCTCCTCTGGCCAAGCCCGCGTCGTGAATCCTGTTGTGATTGTGAATAGGCTGCAGGGGGACAGTGAAGACCAGCAACATCTTTGCGGCCTGCCACCTTCCCTGTGGGACAAGGAGCCGGACGTGTGCCTTGCCGGAATCATGCTCCGCCGAGGACGAGAGCCATGAGATGTTCCTCCTCTGGGCAAGCCCAGGTCCCAGACCCTGTTGTGCCTGTGAATAGGCTGCAGGGGGACGGTGAAGACCAGCAACAGCTTTCCGGCCTGCCACCTTCCGTGTGGGACAAGGAGCCGGATGTGTGCCTTTCCTGAATCAGGCTCTGCCGAGGACGAGAGCCATGAGATGTTCCTCCTCTGGGCAAGCCCGGGTCCCAAATCCTGTTGTGCCTGTGAATAGGCTGCATGGGGACGGTGAAGACCAGCAACATCTTTCAGGGCTGCCACCTTCCGTGTGGGATAAGGAGCCGGACGAGTGCCTTTTCGGAATCAGGCTCTGCCGAGGACGAGAGCCATGAGATGTTCCTCCTCTGGGCAAGCCCGAGTCCCAGATCCTGTTGTGCCTGTGAATAGGCTGCAGGGGGACGGTGAAGACCAGCAACAGCTTTCAGGGCTGCCACCTTCCGTGTGGGAAGAGGAGCCGGACGTGTGCCTTCTCGGAAACAGGCTCTGCCGAGGACGAGAACCATGAGATGTTCCTCCTCTGGGCAAGCCCGGGTCCCAGATCCTGTTGTGCCTGTGAATAGGCTGCATGGGCACGGTGAAGACCAGCAACATCTTTCAGGGCTGCCACCTTCCGTGTGGGACAAGGAGCCGTACGAATGCCTTTTCGGAATCAGGCTCTGCCGAGGACGAGAGCCATGAGATGTTCCTCTTTTGGGCAAGCGCGTGTCCCATATCGTGTTGTACCTGTGAATAGGCTGCAGGGGGACGGTGAAGACCAGCAACAGCTTTCAGGGCTGCCACCTTCCGTGTGGGACAAGGAGCCGGACGAGTGTCTTTTCGGAATCAGGCTCTGCCGAGGACGAGAGCCATGAGATGTTCCTCCTCTGGGCAAGCCCAGGTCCCAGATCCTCTTGTGCCTGTGAATAGGCTGCATGGGGACGGTGAAAACCAGCAACATCTTTCAGGGCTGCCACCTTCCGTGTGGGACAAGGAGCCGGACAAGTGCCTTTGCGGAATCAGGCTCTGCCGAGGACGAGAGCCATGAGATGTTCCTCCTTTGGCAAGCCCAGGTCCCAGATCCTGTTTTGCCTGTGAATAGGCTGCAGGGGGACGGTGAAGACCAGCAACAGCTTTCAGGGCTGCCACCTTCCGTGTGGGACAAGGAGCCGGACCAGTGCCTTTTCGGAATCAGGCTCTGCCGAGGACGAGAGCCATGAGATGTTCCTCCTCTGGGCAAGCCCGGGTCCCAGATCCTGTTGTGCCTGTGAATAGGCTGCAGGGGGACCGTGAAGACCAGCAACAGCTTTCAGGGCTGCCACCTTCCGTGTGGGACAAGGAGCCGGACGAGTGCCTTTTCGGAATCAGGCTCTGCCGAGGACGAGAGCCATGAGATGTTCCTCCTCTGGGCAAGCCCAGGTCCCAGATCCTGTTGTAGCTGTGAATAGGCTGCAGGGGGACGGTGAAGACCAGCAACAGCTTTCAGGGCTGCCACCTTCCGTGTGGGACAAGGAGCCGGACGTTGCCTTTTCGGAATCAGGCTCTGCCGAGGACGAGAGCCATGAGATGTTCCTCCTCTGGGCAAGCCCCGGTCCTGAATCCTGTTGTGCCTGTGAATAGGCTGTAGAGGGACAGTGAAGACCAGCAACATCTTTCAGGGCTGCCACCTTCCGTGTGGGACAAGGAGCCGGATGTGTGCCTTTCCAGAATCAGGCTCCGCCGAGGACGAGAGCCATGAGATGTTCCTCCTCTGGCCAAGCCCGCGTCGTGAATCCTGTTGTGATTGTGAATAGGCTGCAGGGGGACAGTGAAGACCAGCAACATCTTTGCGGCCTGCCACCTTCCCTGTGGGACAAGGAGCCGGACGTGTGCCTTGCCGGAATCATGCTCCGCCGAGGACGAGAGCCATGAGATGTTCCTCCTCTGGGCAAGCCCAGGTCCCAGACCCTGTTGTGCCTGTGAATAGGCTGCAGGGGGACGGTGAAGACCAGCAACAGCTTTCCGGCCTGCCACCTTCCGTGTGGGACAAGGAGCCGGATGTGTGCCTTTCCTGAATCAGGCTCTGCCGAGGACGAGAGCCATGAGATGTTCCTCCTCTGGGCAAGCCCGGGTCCCAGATCCTGTTGTACCTGTGAATAGCCTGCAGGGGGACGGTGAAGACCAGCAACATCTTTCCGGCCTGCCACCTTCCGTGTGGGACAAGGAGCCGGACGTGTGCCTTTCCGGAATAAGGTTTCGCCGAGGACGCGAGCCATGAGATGTTCCTCCTCTGGGCAAGCCCGGGTCCCAAATCCTGTTGTGCCTGTGAATAGGCTGCATGGGGACGGTGAAGACCAGCAACATCTTTCAGGGCTGCCACCTTCCGTGTGGGATAAGGAGCCGGACGAGTGCCTTTTCGGAATCAGGCTCTGCCGAGGACGAGAGCCATGAGATGTTCCTCCTCTGGGCAAGCCCGAGTCCCAGATCCTGTTGTGCCTGTGAATAGGCTGCAGGGGGACGGTGAAGACCAGCAACAGCTTTCAGGGCTGCCACCTTCCGTGTGGGAAGAGGAGCCGGACGTGTGCCTTCTCGGAAACAGGCTCTGCCGAGGACGAGAGCCATGAGATGTTCCTCCTCTGGGCAAGCCCGGGTCCCAGATCCTGTTGTGCCTGTGAATAGGCTGCATGGGCACGGTGAAGACCAGCAACATCTTTCAGGGCTGCCACCTTCCGTGTGGGACAATGAGCCGTACGAATGCCTCTTCGGAATCAGGCTCTGCCGAGGACGAGAGCCATGAGATGTTCCTCTTCTGGGCAAGCGCGTGTCCCATATCCTGTTGTACCTGTGAATAGGCTGCAGGGGGACGGTGAAGACCAGCAACAGCTTTCAGGGCTGCCACCTTCCGTGTGGGACAAGGAGTTGGACGAGTGTCTTTTCGGAATCAGGCTCTGCCGAGGACGAGAGCCATGAGATGTTCCTCCTCTGGGCAAGCCCAGGTCCCAGATCCTCTTGTGCCTGTGAATAGGCTGCATGGGGACGGTGAAAACCAGCAACATCTTTCAGGGCTGCCACCTTCCGTGTGGGACAAGGAGCCGGACAAGTGCCTTTGCGGAATCAGGCTCTGCCGAGGACGAGAGCCATGAGATGTTCCTCCTCTGGGCAAGCCCAAGTCCCAGATCCTGTTTTGCCTGTGAATAGGCTGCAGGGGGACGGTGAAGACCAGCAACAGCTTTCAGGGCTGCCACCTTCCGTGTGGGACAAGGAGCCGGACCAGTGCCTTTTCGGAATCAGGCTCTGCCGAGGACGAGAGCCATGAGATGTTCCTCCTCTGGGCAAGCCCGGGTCCCAGATCCTGTTGTGCCTGTGAATAGGCTGCAGGGGGACCGTGAAGACCAGCAACAGCTTTCAGGGCTGCCACCTTCCGTGTGGGACAAGGAGCCGGACGAGTGCCTTTTCGGAATCAGGCTCTGCCGAGGACGAGAGCCATGAGATGTTCCTCCTCTGGGCAAGCCCAGGTCCCAGATCCTGTTGTAGCTGTGAATAGGCTGCAGAGGGACGGTGAAGACCAGCAACAGCTTTCAGGGCTGCCACCTTCCGTGTGGGACAAGGAGCCGGATGTGTGCCTTTTCGGAATCAGGCTCTGCCGAGGACGAGAGCCATGAGATGTTCCTCCTCTGGGCAAGCCCCGGCCCTGAATCCTGTTGTGCCTGTGAATAGGCTGCAGGGGGACAGTGAAGACCAGCAACATCTTTCAGGGCTGCCACCTTCCTTGTGGGACAAGGAGCCGGATGTGTGCCTTTCCGGAATCAGGCTCCGCCGAGGACGAGAGCCATGAGATGTTCCTCCTCTGGCCAAGCCAGCGTCGTGAATCCTGTTGTGATTGTGAATAGGCTGCAGGGGGACAGTGAAGACCAGCAACATCTTTCCGGCCTGCCTCCTTCCCTGTGGGACAAGGAGCCGGACGTGTGCCTTTCCGGAATCAGGCTCCGCCGAGGACAAGAGCCATGAGATGTTCCTCCTCTGGGCAAGCCCAGGTCCCAGATCCTGTTGTAGCTGTGAATAGGCTGCAGGGGGACGGTGAAGACCAGCAACAGCTTTCAGGGCTGCCACCTTCCGTGTGGGACAAGGAGCCGGACGTGTGCCTTTTCGGAAAGAGGCTCTGCCGAGGACGAGAGAAATGAGATGTTCCTCCTTTGGCAAGCCCAGGTTCCAGATCCTGTTGTGCCTGTGAATAGGCTGCAGGGGGACGGTGAAGACCAGCAACATCTTTCCGGCCTGCCACCTTCCGTGTGGGACAAGGAGCCGGACGTGTGCCTTTCCTGAATCAGGCTCTGCCGAGGACGAGAGCCATGAGATGTTCCTCCTCTGTCCAAGCCAGCGTCGTGAATCCTGTTGTGATTGTGAATAGGCTGCAGGGGGACAGTGAAGACCAGCAACATCTTTCCGGCCTGCCTCCTTCCCTGTGGGACAAGGAGCCGGACGTGTGCCTTTCCGGAACAGGCTCCGCCGAGGACGAGAGCCATGAGATGTTCCTCCTCTGGGCAAGCCCAGGTCCCAGATCCTGTTGTGCCTGTGAATAGGCTGCAGGGGGACGGTGAAGACCAGCAACAGCTTTCAGGGCTGCCACCTTCCATGTGGGACAAGGAGCCGGACGTGTGCCTTTTCGGAAAGAGGCTCTGCCGAGGACGAGAGCCATGAGATGTTCCTCCTCTGGGCAAGCCCAGGTCCCAGGTCCTGTTGTGCCTGTGAATAGGCTGCAGGGGGACGGTGAAGACCAGCAACATCTTTCCGGCCTGCCACCTTCCGTGTGGGACAAGGAGCCGGACGTGTGCCTTTTCGGAAAGAGGCTCTGCCGAGGACGAGAGCCATGAGATGTTCCTCCTCTGGGCAATCCCGAGTCCCAGATCCTGTTTTGCCTCTGAATAGGCTGCAGGGGGACGGTGAAGACCAGCAACAGCTTTCAGGGCTGCCACCTTCCGTGTGGGAAGAGGAGCCGGACGTGTGCCTTCTCGGAAACAGGCTCTGCCGAGGACGAGAGCCATGAGATGTTCCTCCTCTGGGCAAGCCCGGGTCCCAGATCCTGTTGTGCCTGTGAATAGGCTGCAGGGGGACGGTGAAGACCAGCAACAGCTTTCCGGCCTGCCACCTTCCGTGTGGGACAAGGAGCCGGATGTGTGCCTTTCCTGAATCAGGCTCTGCCGAGGACAAGAGCCATGAGATGTTCCTCCTCTGGGCAAGCCCGGGTCCCAGATCCTGTTGTGCCTGTGAATAGGCTGCAGGGGGACGGTGAAGACCAGCAACAGCTTTCAGGGCTGCCACCTTCCGTGTGGGACAAGGAGCCGGACGAGTGCCTTTTTGGAAACAGGCTCTGCCGAGGACGAGAGCCATGAGATGTTCCTCCTCTGGGCAAGCGCGTGTCCCATATAATGTTGTACCTGTGAATAGGCTGCAGGGGGACGGTGAAGACCAGCAACAGCTTTCAGGGCTGCCACCTTCCGTGTGGGACAAGGAGCCGGACGTGTGCCTTTTCGGAATCAGGCTCTGCCGAGGACGAGAGCCATGAGATGTTCCTCCTCTGGGCAAGCCCCGGTCCTGAATCCTGTTGTGATTGTGAATAGGCTGCAGGGGGACAGTGAAGACCAGCAACATCTTTCAGGGCTGCCACCTTCCGTGTGGGACAAGGAGCCGGATGTGTGCCTTTCCGGAATCAGGCTCCGCCGAGGACGAGAGCCATGAGATGTTCCTCCTCTGGCCAAGCCCGCGTCGTGAATCCTGTTGTGATTGTGAATAGGCTGCAGGGGGACAGTGAAGACCAGCAACATCTTTGCGGCCTGCCACCTTCCCTGTGGGACAAGGAGCCGGACGTGTGCCTTGCCGGAATCATGCTCCGCCGAGGACGAGAGCCATGAGATGTTCCTCCTCTGGGCAAGCCCACGTCCCAGACCCTGTTGTGCCTGTGAATAGGCTGCAGGGGGACGGTGAAGACCAGCAACAGCTTTCCGGCCTGCCACCTTCCGTGTGGGACAAGGAGCCGGATGTGTGCCTTTCCTGAATCAGGCTCTGCCGAGGACGAGAGCCATGAGATGTTCCTCCTCTGGGCAAGCCCGGGTCCCAGATCCTGTTGTACCTGTGAATAGGCTGCAGGGGGACGGTGAAGACCCGCAACAGCTTTCCGGCCTGCCACCTTCCGTGTGGGACAAGGAGCCGGACGTGTGCCTTTCCGGAATAAGGTTTCGCCGAGGACGAGAGCCATGAGATGTTCCTCCTCTGGGCAAGCCCGGGTCCCAAATCCTGTTGTGCCTGTGAATAGGCTGCATGGGGACGGTGAAGACCAGCAACATCTTTCAGGGCTGGCACCTTCCGTGTGGGATAAGGAGCCGGACGAGTGCCTTTTCGGAATCAGGCTCTGCCGAGGACGAGAGCCATGAGATGTTCCTCCTCTGGGCAAGCCCGAGTCCCAGATCCTGTTGTGCCTGTGAATAGGCTGCAGGGGGACGGTGAAGACCAGCAACAGCTTTCAGGGCTGCCACCTTCCGTGTGGGAAGAGGAGCCGGACGTGTGCCTTCTCGGAAACAGGCTCTGCCGAGGACGAGAGCCATGAGATGTTCCTCCTCTGGGCAAGCCCGGGTCCCAGATCCTGTTGTGCCTGTGAATAGGCTGCATGGGCACGGTGAAGACCAGCAACATCTTTCAGGGCTGCCACCTTCCGTGTGGGACAAGGAGCCGTACGAATGCCTTTTCGGAATCAGGCTCTGCCGAGGACGAGAGCCATGAGATGTTCCTCTTCTGGGCAAGCGCGTGTCCCATATCCTGTTGTACCTGTGAATAGGCTGCAGGGGGACGGTGAAGACCAGCAACAGCTTTCAGGGCTGCCACCTTCCGTGTGGGACAAGGAGCCGGACGTGTGCCTTTTCGGAAACAGGCTCTGCCGAGGACGAGAGCCATGAGATGTTCCTCCTCTGGGCAAGCCCCGGTCCTGAATCCTGTTGTGCCTGTGAATAGGCTGCAGGGGGACGGTGAAGACCAGCAACATCTTTCAGGGCTGCCACCTTCCGTGTGGGACAAGGAGCCGGACCAGTGCCTTTCCGGAATCAGGCTCCGCCGAGGACGAGAGCCATGAGATGTTCCTCCTCTGGCCAAGCCAGCGTCGTGAATCCTGTTGTGATTGTGAATAGGCTGCAGGGGGACAGTGAAGACCAGCAACATCTTTCCGGCCTGCCTCCTTCCCTGTGGGACAAGGAGCCGGACGTGTGCCTTTCCGGAATCAGGCTCCGCCGAGGACGAGAGCCATGAGATGTTCCTCCTCTGGGCAAGCCCGGGTCCCAGATCCTGTTGTACCTGTGAATAGGCTGCAGGGGGACGGTGAAGACCAGCAACATCTTTGCGGCCTGTCACCTTCCGTGTGGGAAAAGGAGCCGGACGTGTGCCTTTTCGGAAAGAGGCTCTGCCGAGGACGAGAGCCATGAGATGTTCCTCCTCTGGGCAATCCCGAGTCCCAGATCCTGTTTTGCCTCTGAATAGGCTGCAGGGGGACGGTGAAGACCAGCAACAGCTTTCAGGGCTGCCACCTTCCGTGTGGGAAGAGGAGCCGGACGTTTGCCTTCTCGGAAACAGGCTCTGCCGAGGACGAGAGCCATGAGATGTTCCTCCTCTGGGCAAGCCCGGGTCCCAGATCCTGTTGTGCCTGTGAATAGGCTGCAGGGGGACGGTGAAGACCAGCAACATCTTTCAGGGCTGCCACCTTCCGTGTGGGACAAGGAGCCGGACGTGTGCCTTTTCGGAAAGAGGGTCTGCCGAGGATGAGAGCCATGAGATGTTCCTCCTCTGGGCAAGCCCGGATCCCAGATCCTGTTGTGCCTGTGAATAGGCTGCATGGGGACGGTGAAAACCAGCAACAGCTTTCCGGCCTGCCACCTTCCGTGTGGGACAAGGAGCCGGACGAGTGCCTTTTCGGAAACAGGCTCTGCCGAGGACGAGAGCCATGAGATGTTCCTCCTCTGGGCAAGCGCGTGTCCCATATCCTGTTGTACCTGTGAATAGGCTGCAGGGGGACGGTGAAGACCAGCAACAGCTTTCAGGGCTGCCACCTTCCGTGTGGGACAAGGAGCCGGACGTGTGCCTTTTCGGAAACAGGCTCTGCCGAGGACGAGAGCCATGAGATGTTCCTTCTCTGGGCAAGCCCCGGTCCTGAATCCTGTTGTGCCTGTGAATAGGCTGTAGAGGGACGGTGAAGACCAGCAACATCTTTCAGGGCTGCCACCTTCCGTGTGGGAAGAGGAGCCGGACGTGTGCCTTCTCGGAAACAGGCTCTGCCGAGGACGAGAGCCATGAGATGTTCCTCCTCTGGGCAAGCCCGCGTCGTGAATCCTGTTGTGATTGTGAATAGGCTGCAGGGGGACAGTGAAGACCAGCAACATCTTTGCGGCCTGCCACCTTCCCTGTGGGACAAGGAGCCGGACGTGTGCCTTGCCGGAATCATGCTCCGCCGAGGACGAGAGCCATGAGATGTTCCTCCTCTGGGCAAGCCCAGGTCCCAGATCCTGTTTTGCCTGTGATTAGGCTGCAGGGGGACGGTGAAGACCAGCAACAGCTTTCAGGGCTGCCACCTTCCGTGTGGGAAGAGGAGCCGGACGTGTGCCTTCTCGGAAACAGGCTCTGCCGAGGACGAGAGCCATGAGATGTTCCTCCTCTGGGCAAGCCCAGGTCCCAGATCCTGTTGTGCCTGTGAATAGGCTGCATGGGGACGGTGAAGACCAGCAACAGCTTTCAGGGCTGCCACCTTCCGTGTGGGACAAGGAGCCGGATGTGTGCCTTTTCGGAAAGAGGCTCTGCCGAGGACGAGAGCCATGAGATGTTCCTCCTCTGGCCAAGCCCGGGTCCCAGATCCTGTTGTGCCTGTGAATAGGCTGCAGGGGGACGGTGAAGACCAGCAACATCTTTCAGGGCTGCCACCTTCCGTGTGGGACAAGGAGCCGGACGACTGCCTTTTCGGAATCAGGCTCTGCCGAGGACGAGAGCCATGAGATGTTCCTCCACTGGGGAAGTGCGTGTCCCATATCCTGTTGTACCTGTGAATAGGCTGCAGGGGGACGGTGAAGACCAGCAAAAGCTTTCAGGGCTGCCACCTTCCGTGTGGGACAAGGAGCCGGACGTGTGCCTTTCCGGAATCAGGCTCCGCCGAGAACGAGAGCCATGAGATGTTCCTCCTCTGCCCAAGCCCACGTCGTGAATCCTGTTGTGATTGCGAATAGGCTGCAGGGGGACAGTGAAGACCAGCAACATCTTTCCGGCCTGCCTCCTTCCCTGTGGGACAAGGAGCCGGACGTGTGCCTTTCCGGAACAGGCTCGGCCGAGGACGAGAGCCATGAGATGTTCCTCCTCTGGGCAAGCCCAGGTCCCAGATCCTGTTGTGCCTGTGAATAGGCTGCAGGGGGACGGTGAAGACCAGCAACAGCTTTCAGGGCTGCCACCTTCCATGTGGGACAAGGAGCCGGACGTGTGCCTTTCCGGAAAGAGGCTCTGCCGAGGACGAGAGCCATGAGATGTTCCTCCTCTGGGCAAGCCCAGGTCCCAGGTCCTGTTGTGCCTGTGAATAGGCTGCAGGGGGACGGTGAAGACCAGCAACATCTTTCCGGCCTGCCACCTTCCGTGTGGGACAAGGAGCCGGACGTGTGCCTTTTCGGAAAGAGGCTCTGCCGAGGACGAGAGCCATGAGATGTTCCTCCTCTGGGCAATCCCGAGTCCCAGATCCTGTTTTGCCTCTGAATAGGCTGCAGGGGGACGGTGAAGACCAGCAACAGCTTTCAGGGCTGCCACCTTCCGTGTGGGAAGAGGAGCCGGACGTGTGCCTTCTCGGAAACAGGCTCTGCCGAGGACGAGAGCCATGAGATGTTCCTCCTCTGGGCAAGCCCGGGTCCCAGATCCTGTTGTGCCTGTGAATAGGCTGCAGGGGGACGGTGAAGACCAGCAACAGCTTTCCGGCCTGCCACCTTCCGTGTGGGACAAGGAGCCGGATGTGTGCCTTTCCTGAATCAGGCTCTGCCGAGGACAAGAGCCATGAGATGTTCCTCCTCTGGGCAAGCCCGGGTCCCAGATCCTGTTGTGCCTGTGAATAGGCTGCAGGGGGACGGTGAAGACCAGCAACAGCTTTCAGGGCTGCCACCTTCCGTGTGGGACAAGGAGCCGGACGAGTGCCTTTTTGGAAACAGGCTCTGCCGAGGACGAGAGCCATGAGATGTTCCTCCTCTGGGCAAGCGCGTGTCCCATATAATGTTGTACCTGTGAATAGGCTGCAGGGGGACGGTGAAGACCAGCAACAGCTTTCAGGGCTGCCACCTTCCGTGTGGGACAAGGAGCCGGACGTGTGCCTTTTCGGAATCAGGCTCTGCCGAGGACGAGAGCCATGAGATGTTCCTCCTCTGGGCAAGCCCCGGTCCTGAATCCTGTTGTGATTGTGAATAGGCTGCAGGGGGACAGTGAAGACCAGCAACATCTTTCAGGGCTGCCACCTTCCGTGTGGGACAAGGAGCCGGATGTGTGCCTTTCCGGAATCAGGCTCCGCCGAGGACGAGAGCCATGAGATGTTCCTCCTCTGGCCAAGCCCGCGTCGTGAATCCTGTTGTGATTGTGAATAGGCTGCAGGGGGACAGTGAAGACCAGCAACATCTTTGCGGCCTGCCACCTTCCCTGTGGGACAAGGAGCCGGACGTGTGCCTTGCCGGAATCATGCTCCGCCGAGGACGAGAGCCATGAGATGTTCCTCCTCTGGGCAAGCCCACGTCCCAGACCCTGTTGTGCCTGTGAATAGGCTGCAGGGGGACGGTGAAGACCAGCAACAGCTTTCCGGCCTGCCACCTTCCGTGTGGGACAAGGAGCCGGATGTGTGCCTTTCCTGAATCAGGCTCTGCCGAGGACGAGAGCCATGAGATGTTCCTCCTCTGGGCAAGCCCGGGTCCCAGATCCTGTTGTACCTGTGAATAGGCTGCAGGGGGACGGTGAAGACCCGCAACAGCTTTCCGGCCTGCCACCTTCCGTGTGGGACAAGGAGCCGGACGTGTGCCTTTCCGGAATAAGGTTTCGCCGAGGACGAGAGCCATGAGATGTTCCTCCTCTGGGCAAGCCCGGGTCCCAAATCCTGTTGTGCCTGTGAATAGGCTGCATGGGGACGGTGAAGACCAGCAACATCTTTCAGGGCTGCCACCTTCCGTGTGGGATAAGGAGCCGGACGAGTGCCTTTTCGGAATCAGGCTCTGCCGAGGACGAGAGCCATGAGATGTTCCTCCTCTGCCCAAGCCCACGTCGTGAATCCTGTTGTGATTGCGAATAGGCTGCAGGGGGACAGTGAAGACCAGCAACATCTTTCCGGCCTGCCTCCTTCCCTGTGGGACAAGGAGCCGGACGTGTGCCTTTCCGGAACAGGCTCCGCCGAGGACGAGAGCCATGAGATGTTCCTCCTCTGGGCAAGCCCAGGTCCCAGATCCTGTTGTGCCTGTGAATAGGCTGCAGGGGGACGGTGAAGACCAGCAACAGCTTTCAGGGCTGCCACCTTCCATGTGGGACAAGGAGCCGGACGTGTGCCTTTCCGGAAAGAGGCTCTGCCGAGGACGAGAGCCATGAGATGTTCCTCCTCTGGGCAAGCCCAGGTCCCAGGTCCTGTTGTGCCTGTGAATAGGCTGCAGGGGGACGGTGAAGACCAGCAACATCTTTCCGGCCTGCCACCTTCCGTGTGGGACAAGGAGCCGGACGTGTGCCTTTTCGGAAAGAGGCTCTGCCGAGGACGAGAGCCATGAGATGTTCCTCCTCTGGGCAATCCCGAGTCCCAGATCCTGTTTTGCCTCTGAATAGGCTGCAGGGGGACGGTGAAGACCAGCAACAGCTTTCAGGGCTGCCACCTTCCGTGTGGGAAGAGGAGCCGGACGTGTGCCTTCTCGGAAACAGGCTCTGCCGAGGACGAGAGCCATGAGATGTTCCTCCTCTGGGCAAGCCCGGGTCCCAGATCCTGTTGTGCCTGTGAATAGGCTGCAGGGGGACGGTGAAGACCAGCAACAGCTTTCCGGCCTGCCACCTTCCGTGTGGGACAAGGAGCCGGATGTGTGCCTTTCCTGAATCAGGCTCTGCCGAGGACAAGAGCCATGAGATGTTCCTCCTCTGGGCAAGCCCGGGTCCCAGATCCTGTTGTGCCTGTGAATAGGCTGCAGGGGGACGGTGAAGACCAGCAACAGCTTTCAGGGCTGCCACCTTCCGTGTGGGACAAGGAGCCGGACGAGTGCCTTTTTGGAAACAGGCTCTGCCGAGGACGAGAGCCATGAGATGTTCCTCCTCTGGGCAAGCGCGTGTCCCATATAATGTTGTACCTGTGAATAGGCTGCAGGGGGACGGTGAAGACCAGCAACAGCTTTCAGGGCTGCCACCTTCCGTGTGGGACAAGGAGCCGGACGTGTGCCTTTTCGGAATCAGGCTCTGCCGAGGACGAGAGCCATGAGATGTTCCTCCTCTGGGCAAGCCCCGGTCCTGAATCCTGTTGTGATTGTGAATAGGCTGCAGGGGGACAGTGAAGACCAGCAACATCTTTCAGGGCTGCCACCTTCCGTGTGGGACAAGGAGCCGGATGTGTGCCTTTCCGGAATCAGGCTCCGCCGAGGACGAGAGCCATGAGATGTTCCTCCTCTGGCCAAGATCGCGTCGTGAATCCTGTTGTGATTGTGAATAGGCTGCAGGGGGACAGTGAAGACCAGCAACATCTTTGCGGCCTGCCACCTTCCCTGTGGGACAAGGAGCCGGACGTGTGCCTTGCCGGAATCATGCTCCGCCGAGGACGAGAGCCATGAGATGTTCCTCCTCTGGGCAAGCCCACGTCCCAGACCCTGTTGTGCCTGTGAATAGGCTGCAGGGGGACGGTGAAGACCAGCAACAGCTTTCCGGCCTGCCACCTTCCGTGTGGGACAAGGAGCCGGATGTGTGCCTTTCCTGAATCAGGCTCTGCCGAGGACGAGAGCCATGAGATGTTCCTCCTCTGGGCAAGCCCGGGTCCCAGATCCTGTTGTACCTGTGAATAGGCTGCAGGGGGACGGTGAAGACCCGCAACAGCTTTCCGGCCTGCCACCTTCCGTGTGGGACAAGGAGCCGGACGTGTGCCTTTCCGGAATAAGGTTTCGCCGAGGACGAGAGCCATGAGATGTTCCTCCTCTGGGCAAGCCCGGGTCCCAAATCCTGTTGTGCCTGTGAATAGGCTGCATGGGGACGGTGAAGACCAGCAACATCTTTCAGGGCTGGCACCTTCCGTGTGGGATAAGGAGCCGGACGAGTGCCTTTTCGGAATCAGGCTCTGCCGAGGACGAGAGCCATGAGATGTTCCTCCTCTGGGCAAGCCCGAGTCCCAGATCCTGTTTTGCCTGTGAATAGGCTGCAGGGGGACGGTGAAGACCAGCAACAGCTTTCAGGGCTGCCACCTTCCGTGTGGGAAGAGGAGCCGGACGTGTGCCTTCTCGGAAACAGGCTCTGCCGAGGACGAGAGCCATGAGATGTTCCTCCTCTGGGCAAGCCCGGGTCCCAGATCCTGTTGTGCCTGTGAATAGGCTGCATGGGCACGGTGAAGACCAGCAACATCTTTCAGGGCTGCCACCTTCCGTGTGGGACAAGGAGCCGTACGAATGCCTTTTCGGAATCAGGCTCTGCCGAGGACGAGAGCCATGAGATGTTCCTCTTCTGGGCAAGCGCGTGTCCCATATCCTGTTGTACCTGTGAATAGGCTGCAGGGGGACGGTGAAGACCAGCAACAGCTTTCAGGGCTGCCACCTTCCGTGTGGGACAAGGAGCCGGACGTGTGCCTTTTCGGAAACAGGCTCTGCCGAGGACGAGAGCCATGAGATGTTCCTCCTCTGGGCAAGCCCCGGTCCTGAATCCTGTTGTGCCTGTGAATAGGCTGCAGGGGGACGGTGAAGACCAGCAACATCTTTCAGGGCTGCCACCTTCCGTGTGGGACAAGGAGCCGGACCAGTGCCTTTCCGGAATCAGGCTCCGCCGAGGACGAGAGCCATGAGATGTTCCTCCTCTGGCCAAGCCCGCGTCGTGAATCCTGTTGTGATTGTGAATAGGCTGCAGGGGGACAGTGAAGACCAGCAACATCTTTCCGGCCTGCCTCCTTCCCTGTGGGACAAGGAGCCGGACGTGTGCCTTTCCGGAATCAGGCTCCGCCGAGGACAAGAGCCATGAGATGTTCCTCCTCTGGGCAAGCCCGGGTCCCAGATCCTGTTGTACCTGTGAATAGGCTGCAGGGGGACGGTGAAGACCAGCAACATCTTTGCGGCCTGTCACCTTCCGTGTGGGAAAAGGAGCCGGACGTGTGCCTTTTCGGAAAGAGGCTCTGCCGAGGACGAGAGCCATGAGATGTTCCTCCTCTGGGCAATCCCGAGTCCCAGATCCTGTTTTGCCTCTGAATAGGCTGCAGGGGGACGGTGAAGACCAGCAACAGCTTTCAGGGCTGCCACCTTCCGTGTGGGAAGAGGAGCCGGACGTGTGCCTTCTCGGAAACAGGCTCTGCCGAGGACGAGAGCCATGAGATGTTCCTCCTCTGGGCAAGCCCGGGTCCCAGATCCTGTTGTGCCTGTGAATAGGCTGCAGGGGGACGGTGAAGACCAGCAACATCTTTCAGGGCTGCCACCTTCCGTGTGGGACAAGGAGCCGGACGTGTGCCTTTTCGGAAAGAGGGTCTGCCGAGGATGAGAGCCATGAGATGTTCCTCCTCTGGGCAAGCCCGGATCCCAGATCCTGTTGTGCCTGTGAATAGGCTGCATGGGGACGGTGAAAACCAGCAACAGCTTTCCGGCCTGCCACCTTCCGTGTGGGACAAGGAGCCGGACGAGTGCCTTTTCGGAAACAGGCTCTGCCGAGGACGAGAGCCATGAGATGTTCCTCCTCTGGGCAAGCGCGTGTCCCATATCCTGTTGTACCTGTGAATAGGCTGCAGGGGGACGGTGAAGACCAGCAACAGCTTTCAGGGCTGCCACCTTCCGTGTGGGACAAGGAGCCGGACGTGTGCCTTTTCGGAATCAGGCTCTGCCGAGGACGAGAGCCATGAGATGTTCCTTCTCTGGGCAAGCCCCGGTCCTGAATCCTGTTGTGCCTGTGAATAGGCTGTAGTGGGACGGTGAAGACCAGCAACATCTTTCAGGGCTGCCACCTTCCGTGTGGGAAGAGGAGCCGGACGTGTGCCTTCTCGGAAACAGGCTCTGCCGAGGACGAGAGCCATGAGATGTTCCTCCTCTGGCCAAGCCCGCGTCGTGAATCCTGTTGTGATTGTGAATAGGCTGCAGGGGGACAGTGAAGACCAGCAACATCTTTGCGGCCTGCCACCTTCCCTGTGGGACAAGGAGCCGGACGTGTGCCTTGCCGGAATCATGCTCCGCCGAGGACGAGAGCCATGAGATGTTCCTCCTCTGGGCAAGCCCAGGTCCCAGATCCTGTTTTGCCTGTGATTAGGCTGCAGGGGGACGGTGAAGACCAGCAACAGCTTTCAGGGCTGCCACCTTCCGTGTGGGAAGAGGAGCCGGACGTGTGCCTTCTCGGAAACAGGCTCTGCCGAGGACGAGAGCCATGAGATGTTCCTCCTCTGGGCAAGCCCAGGTCCCAGATCCTGTTGTGCCTGTGAATAGGCTGCATGGGGACGGTGAAGACCAGCAACAGCTTTCAGGGCTGCCACCTTCCGTGTGGGACAAGGAGCCGGATGTGTGCCTTTTCGGAAAGAGGCTCTGCCGAGGACGAGAGCCATGAGATGTTCCTCCTCTGGCCAAGCCCGGGTCCCAGATCCTGTTGTGCCTGTGAATAGGCTGCAGGGGGACGGTGAAGACCAGCAACATCTTTCAGGGCTGCCACCTTCCGTGTGGGACAAGGAGCCGGACGACTGCCTTTTCGGAATCAGGCTCTGCCGAGGACGAGAGCCATGAGATGTTCCTCCACTGGGGAAGTGCGTGTCCCATATCCTGTTGTACCTGTGAATAGGCTGCAGGGGGACGGTGAAGACCAGCAAAAGCTTTCAGGGCTGCCACCTTCCGTGTGGGACAAGGAGCCGGACGTGTGCCTTTCCGGAATCAGGCTCCGCCGAGGACGAGAGCCATGAGATGTTCCTCCTCTGCCCAAGCCCGCGTCGTGAATCCTGTTGTGATTGCGAATAGGCTGCAGGGGGACAGTGAAGACCAGCAACATCTTTCCGGCCTGCCACCTTCCGTGTGGGACAAGGAGCCGGATGTGTGCCTTTCCTGAATCAGGGTCTGCCGAGGACGAGAGCCATGAGATGTTCCTCCTCTGGGCAAGCCCGGGTCCCAGATCCTGTTGTGCCTGTGAATAGGCTGCAGGGGGACGGTGAAGACCAGCAACAGCTTTCAGGGCTGCCACCTTCCGTGTGGGATAAGGAGCCGGACGAGTGCCTTTTCGGAATCAGGCTCTGCCGAGGACGAGAGCCATGAGATGTTCCTCCTCTGGGCAAGCCCAGGTCCCAGATCCTGTTTTGCCTGTGATTAGGCTGCAGGGGGACGGTGAAGACCAGCAACAGCTTTCAGGGCTGCCACCTTCCGTGTGGGAAGAGGAGCCGGACGTGTGCCTTCTCGGAAACAGGCTCTGCCGAGGACGAGAGCCATGAGATGTTCCTCCTCTGGGCAAGCCCAGGTCCCAGATCCTGTTGTGCCTGTGAATAGGCTGCATGGGGACGGTGAAGACCAGCAACAGCTTTCAGGGCTGCCACCTTCCGTGTGGGACAAGGAGCCGGATGTGTGCCTTTTCGGAAAGAGGCTCTGCCGAGGACGAGAGCCATGAGATGTTCCTCCTCTGGGGAAGTGCGTGTCCCATATCCTGTTGTACCTGTGAATAGGCTGCAGGGGGACGGTGAAGACCAGCAAAAGCTTTCAGGGCTTCCACCTTCCGTGTGGGACAAGGAGCCGGACGTGTGCCTTTCCGGAATCAGGCTCCGCCGAGGACGAGAGCCATGAGATGTTCCTCCTCTGGCCAAGCCCGCGCCGTGAATCCTGTTGTGATTGTGAATAGGCTGCAGGGGGACAGTGAAGACCAGCAACATCTTTGCGGCCTGCCACCTTCCCTGTGGGACAAGGAGCCGGACGTGTGCCTTGCCGGAATCATGCTCCGCCGAGGACGAGAGCCATGAGATGTTCCTCCTCTGGGCAAGCCCACGTCCCAGACCCTGTTGTGCCTGTGAATAGGCTGCAGGGGGACGGTGAAGACCAGCAACAGCTTTCCGGCCTGCCACCTTCCGTGTGGGACAAGGAGCCGGATGTGTGCCTTTCCTGAATCAGGCTCTGCCGAGGACGAGAGCCATGAGATGTTCCTCCTCTGGGCAAGCCCGGGTCCCAGATCCTGTTGTACCTGTGAATAGGCTGCAGGGGGACGGTGAAGACCCGCAACAGCTTTCCGGCCTGCCACCTTCCGTGTGGGACAAGGAGCCGGACGTGTGCCTTTCCGGAATAAGGTTTCGCCGAGGACGAGAGCCATGAGATGTTCCTCCTCTGGGCAAGCCCGGGTCCCAAATCCTGTTGTGCCTGTGAATAGGCTGCATGGGGACGGTGAAGACCAGCAACATCTTTCAGGGCTGGCACCTTCCGTGTGGGATAAGGAGCCGGACGAGTGCCTTTTCGGAATCAGGCTCTGCCGAGGACGAGAGCCATGAGATGTTCCTCCTCTGGGCAAGCCCGAGTCCCAGATCCTGTTTTGCCTGTGAATAGGCTGCAGGGGGACGGTGAAGACCAGCAACAGCTTTCAGGGCTGCCACCTTCCGTGTGGGAAGAGGAGCCGGACGTGTGCCTTCTCGGAAACAGGCTCTGCCGAGGACGAGAGCCATGAGATGTTCCTCCTCTGGGCAAGCCCGGGTCCCAGATCCTGTTGTGCCTGTGAATAGGCTGCATGGGCACGGTGAAGACCAGCAACATCTTTCAGGGCTGCCACCTTCCGTGTGGGACGAGGAGCCGTACGAATGCCTTTTCGGAATCAGGCTCTGCCGAGGACGAGAGCCATGAGATGTTCCTCTTCTGGGCAAGCGCGTGTCCCATATCCTGTTGTACCTGTGAATAGGCTGCAGGGGGACGGTGAAGACCAGCAACAGCTTTCAGGGCTGCCACCTTCCGTGTGGGACAAGGAGCCGGACGTGTGCCTTTTCGGAATCAGGATATGCCGAGGACGAGAGCCATGAGATGTTCCTCCTCTGGGCAAGCCCCGGTCCTGAATCCTGTTGTGCCTGTGAATAGGCTGCAGGGGGACGGTGAAGACCAGCAACATCTTTCAGGGCTGCCACCTTCCGTGTGGGACAAGGAGCCGGATGTGTGCCTTTCCGGAATCAGGCTCCGCCGAGGACGAGAGCCATGAGATGTTCCTCCTCTGGCCAAGCCAGCGTCGTGAATCCTGTTGTGATTGTGAATAGGCTGCAGGGGGACAGTGAAGACCAGCAACATCTTTCCGGCCTGCCTCCTTCCCTGTGGGACAAGGAGCCGGACGTGTGCCTTTCCGGAATCAGGCTCCGCCGAGGACAAGAGCCATGAGATGTTCCTCCTCTGGGCAAGCCCGGGTCCCAGATCCTGTTGTACCTGTGAATAGGCTGCAGGGGGACGGTGAAGATCAGCAACATCTTTGCGGCCTGCCACCTTCCGTGTGGGAAAAGGAGCCGGACGTGTGCCTTTTCGGAAAGAGGCTCTGCCGAGGACGAGAGCCATGAGATGTTCCTCCTCTGGGCAATCCCGAGTCCCAGATCCTGTTTTGCCTCTGAATAGGCTGCAGGGGGACGGTGAAGACCAGCAACAGCTTTCAGGGCTGCCACCTTCCGTGTGGGAAGAGGAGCCGGACGTGTGCCTTCTCGGAAACAGGCTCTGCCGAGGACGAGAGCCATGAGATGTTCCTCCTCTGGGCAAGCCCGGGTCCCAGATCCTGTTGTGCCTGTGAATAGGCTGCAGGGGGACGGTGAAGACCAGCAACATCTTTCAGGGCTGCCACCTTCCGTGTGGGACAAGGAGCCGGACGTGTGCCTTTTCGGAAAGAGGGTCTGCCGAGGATGAGAGCCATGAGATGTTCCTCCTCTGGGCAAGCCCGGATCCCAGATCCTGTTGTGCCTGTGAATAGGCTGCATGGGGACGGTGAAAACCAGCAACAGCTTTCCGGCCTGCCACCTTCCGTGTGGGACAAGGACCCGGACGAGTGCCTTTTCGGAAACAGGCTCTGCCGAGGACGAGAGCCATGAGATGTTCCTCCTCTGGGCAAGCGCGTGTCCCATATCCTGTTGTACCTGTGAATAGGCTGCAGGGGGACGGTGAAGACCAGCAACAGCTTTCAGGGCTGCCACCTTCCGTGTGGGACAAGGAGCCGGACGTGTGCCTTTTCGGAATCAGGCTCTGCCGAGGACGAGAGCCATGAGATGTTCCTTCTCTGGGCAAGCCCCGGTCCTGAATCCTGTTGTGCCTGTGAATAGGCTGTAGAGGGACGGTGAAGACCAGCAACATCTTTCAGGGCTGCCACCTTCCGTGTGGGAAGAGGAGCCGGACGTGTGCCTTCTCGGAAACAGGCTCTGCCGAGGACGAGAGCCATGAGATGTTCCTCCTCTGGCCAAGCCCGCGTCGTGAATCCTGTTGTGATTGTGAATAGGCTGCAGGGGGACAGTGAAGACCAGCAACATCTTTGCGGCCTGCCACCTTCCCTGTGGGACAAGGAGCCGGACGTGTGCCTTTCCTGAATCAGGGTCTGCCGAGGACGAGAGCCATGAGATGTTCCTCCTCTGGGCAAGCCCGGGTCCCAGATCCTGTTGTGCCTGTGAATAGGCTGCAGGGGGACGGTGAAGACCAGCAACAGCTTTCCGGCCTGCCACCTTCCGTGTGGGATAAGGAGCCGGACGAGTGCCTTTTCGGAATCAGGCTCTGCCGAGGACGAGAGCCATGAGATGTTCCTCCTCTGGGCAAGCCCAGGTCCCAGATCCTGTTTTGCCTGTGATTAGGGTGCAGGGGGACGGTGAAGACCAGCAACAGCTTTCAGGGCTGCCACCTTCCGTGTGGGAAGAGGAGCCGGACGTGTGCCTTCTCGGAAACAGGCTCTGCCGAGGACGAGAGCCATGAGATGTTCCTCCTCTGGGCAAGCCCAGGTCCCAGATCCTGTTGTGCCTGTGAATAGGCTGCATGGGGACGGTGAAGACCAGCAACAGCTTTCAGGGCTGCCACCTTCCGTGTGGGACAAGGAGCCAGACGTGTGCCTTTTCGGAAAGAGGCTCTGCCGAGGACGAGAGCCATGAGATGTTCCTCCTCTGGCCAAGCCCGGGTCCCAGATCCTGTTGTGCCTGTGAATAGGCTGCATGGGGACGGTGAAGACCAGCAACATCTTTCAGGGCTGCCACCTTCCGTGTGGGACAAGGAGCCGGACGACTGCCTTTTCGGAATCAGGCTCTGCCGAGGACGAGAGCCATGAGATGTTCCTCCTCTGGGGAAGTGCCTGTCCCATATCCTGTTGTACCTGTGAATAGGCTGCAGGGGGACGGTGAAGACCAGCAAAAGCTTTCAGGGCTGCCACCTTCCGTGTGGGACAAGGAGCCGGACGTGTGCCTTTCCGGAATCAGGCTCCGCCGAGGACGAGAGCCATGAGATGTTCCTCCTCTGCCCAAGCCCGCGTCGTGAATCCTGTTGTGATTGCGAATAGGCTGCAGGGGGACAGTGAAGACCAGCAACAGCTTTCCGGCCTGCCACCTTCCCTGTGGGACAAGGAGCCGGACGTGTGCCTTTCCGGAATCAGGCTCCGCCGAGGACGAGAACCATGAGATGTTCCTCCTCTGGGCAAGCCCATGTCCCAGACCCTGATGTGCCTGTGAATAGGCTGCAGGGGGACGGTGAAGACCAGCAACAGCTTTCAGGGCTGCCACATTCCGTGTGGGACAAGGAGCCGGACGTGTGCCTTCTCGGAAACAGGCTCTGCCGAGGACGAGAGCCATGAGATGTTCCTCCTCTGGGCAAGCCCGGATCCCAGATCCTGTTGTGCCTGTGAATAGGCTGCATGGGGACGGTGAAAACCAGCAACAGCTTTCCGGCCTGCCACCTTCCGTGTGGGACAAGGAGCCGGACGAGTGCCTTTTCGGAAACAGGCTCTGCCGAGGACGAGAGCCATGAGATGTTCCTCCTCTGGGGAAGCGCGTGTCCCATATCCTGTTGTACCTGTGAATAGGCTGCAGGGGGACGGTGAAGACCCGCAACAGCTTTCAGGGCTGCCACCTTCCGTGTGGGACAAGGAGCCAGACGTGTGCCTTTTCGGAATCAGGCTCTGCCGAGGACGAGAGCCATGAGATGTTCCTCCTCTGGGCAAGCCCCGGTCCTGAATCCTGTTGTGCCTGTGAATAGGCTGTAGAGGGACAGTGAAGACCAGCAACATCTTTCAGGGCTGCCACGTTCCGTGTGGGTCAAGGAGCCGGATGTGTGCCTTTCCGGAATCAGGCTCCGCCGAGGACGAGAGCCATGAGATGTTCCTCCTCTGGCCAAGCCCGCGTCGTGAATCCTGTTGTGATTGTGAATAGGCTGCAGGGGGACAGTGAAGACCGGCAACATCTTTGCGGCCTGCCACCTTCCCTGTGGGACAAGGAGCCGGACGTGTGCCTTGCCGGAATCATGCTCCGCCGAGGACGAGAGCCATGAGATGTACCTCCTCTGGGCAAGCCCAGGTCCCAGACCCTGTTGTGCCTGTGAATAGGCTGCAGGGGGACGGTGAAGACCAGCAACATCTTTCCGGCCTGCCACCTTCCGTGTGGGACAAGGAGCCGGATGTGTGCCTTTCCTGAATCAGGCTCTGCCGAGGACGAGAGCCATGAGATGTTCCTCCTCTGGGCAAGCCTGGGTCCCAGATCCTGTTGTGCCTGTGAATAGGCTGCAGGGGGACGGTGAAGACCAGCAACAGCTTTCAGGGCTGCCACCTTCCGTGTGGGACAATGAGCCGGACGTGTGCCTTCTCGGAAACAGGCTCTACCGAGGACGAGAGCCATGAGATGTTCCTCCTCTGGCCAAGCCCGGGTCCCAGATCCTGTTGTGCCTGTGAATAGGCTGCATGGGGACGGTGAAGACCAGCAACATCTTTCAGGGCTGCCACCTTCCGTGTGGGACAAGGAGCCGGACGACTGCCTTTTCGGAATCAGGCTCTGCCGAGGACGAGAGCCATGAGATGTTCCTCCTCTGGGGAAGTGCGTGTCCCATATCCTGTTGTACCTGTGAATAGGCTGCAGGGGGACGGTGAAGACCAGCAAAAGCTTTCAGGGCTGCCAACTTCCGTGTGGGACAAGGAGCCGGACGTGTGCCTTTCCGGAATCAGGCTCCGCCGAGGACGAGAGCCATGAGATGTTCCTCCTCTGCCCAAGCCCGCGTCGTGAATCCTGTTGTGATTGCGAATAGGCTGCAGGGGGACAGTGAAGACCAGCAACATCTTTCCGGCCTGCCACCTTCCCTGTGGGACAAGGAGCCGGACGTGTGCCTTTCCGGAATCAGGCTCCGCCGAGGACGAGAGCCATGAGATGTTCCTCCTCTGGGCAAGCCCATGTCCCAGACCCTGATGTGCCTGTGAATAGGCTGCAGGGGGACGGTGAAGACCAGCAACATCTTTCCGGCCTGCCACCTTCCGTGTGGGACAAGGAGCCGGATGTGTGCCTTTCCTGAATCAGGGTATGCCGAGGACGAGAGCCATGAGATGTTCCTCCTCTGGGCAAGCCCGGGTCCCAGATCCTGTTGTACCTGTGAATAGGCTGCAGGGGGACGGTGAAGACCAGCAACAGCTTTCCGGCCTGCCACCTTCCGTCTGGGACAAGGAGCCGGACGTGTGCCTTTCCGGAATAAGGTTTCGCCGAGGACGAGAGCCATGAGATGTTCCTCCTCTGGGCAAGCCCGGGTCCCACATCCTGTTGTGCCTGTGAATAGGCTGCAGGGGGACGGTGAAGACCAGCAACATCTTTCAGGGCTGCCACCTTCCGTGTGGGAAGAGGAGCCGGACGTGTGCCTTCTCGGAAACAGGCTCTGCCGAGGACGAGAGCCATGAGATGTTCCTCCTCTGGGCAAGCCCGGGTCCCAGATCCTGTTATGCCTGTGAATAGGCTGCAGGGGGACGGTGAAGACCAGCAACAGCTTTCAGGGCTGCCACCTTCCGTGTGGGACAAGGAGCCGGACGTGTGCCTTTTCGGAAAGAGGCTCTGCCGAGGACGAGAGCCATGAGATGTTCCTCCTCTGGGCAAGCCCAGGTCCCAGGTCCTGTTGTGCCTGTGAATAGGCTGCATGGGGACGGTGAAAACCAGCAACAGCTTTCCGGCCTGCCACCTTCCGTGTGGGACAAGGAGCCGGACGAGTGCCTTTTCGGAAACAGGCTCTGCCGAGGACGAGAGCCATGAGATGTTCCTCCTCTGGGGAAGCGCGTGTCCCATATCCTGTTGTACCTGTGAATAGGCTGCAGGGGGACGGTGAAGACCAGCAACAGCTTTCAGGGCTGCCACCTTCCGTGTGGGACAAGGAGCCGGACGTGTGCCTTTTCGGAATCAGGCTCTGCCGAGGACGAGAGCCATGAGATGTTCCTCCTCTGGGCAAGCCCCGGTCCTGAATCCTGTTGTGCCTGTGAATAGGCTGTAGAGGGACGGTGAAGACCAGCAACATCTTTCAGGGCTGCCACCTTCCGTGTGGGACAAGGAGCCGGATGTGTGCCTTTCCGGAATCAGGCTCCGCCGAGGACGAGAGCCATGAGATGTTCCTCCTCTGGCCAAGCCCGCGTCGTGAATCCTGTTGTGATTGTGAATAGGCTGCAGGGGGACAGTGAAGACCAGCAACATCTTTGCGGCCTGCCACCTTCCCTGTGGGACAAGGAGCCGGACGTGTGCCTTGCCGGAATCATGCTCCGCCGAGGACGAGAGCCATGAGATGTTCCTCCTCTGGGAAAGCCCAGGTCCCAGACCCTGTTGTTCCTGTGAATAGGCTGCAGGGGGACGGTGAAGACCAGCAACAGCTTTCCGGCCTGCCACCTTCCGTGTGGGACAAGGAGCCGGACGTGTGCCATTCCTGAATCAGGCTCTGCCGAGGACGAGAGCCATGAGATGTTCCTCCTCTGGGCAAGCCCGGGTCCCAGATCCTGTTGTACCTGTGAATAGGCTGCAGGGGGACGGTGAAGACCAGCAACAGCTTTCCGGCCTGCCACCTTCCGTGTGGGACAAGGAGCCGGACGTGTGCCTTTCCGGAATAAGGTTTCGCCGAGGACGAGAGCCATGAGATGTTCCTCCTCTGGGCAAGCCCGGGTCCCAGATCCTGTTTTGCCTGTGATTAGGCTGCAGGGGGACGGTGAAGACCAGCAACAGCTTTCAGGGCTGCCACCTTCCGTGTGGGAAGAGGAGCCGGACGTGTGCCTTCTCGGAAACAGGCTCTGCCGAGGACGAGAGCCATGAGATGTTCCTCCTCTGGGCAAGCCCAGGTCCCAGATCCTGTTGTGCCTGTGAATAGGCTGCATGGGGACGGTGAAGACCAGCAACAGCTTTCAGGGCTGCCACCTTCCGTGTGGGACAAGGAGCCGGATGTGTGCCTTTTCGGAAAGAGGCTCTGCCGAGGACGAGAGCCATGAGATGTTCCTCCTCTGGCCAAGCCCGGGTCCCAGATCCTGTTGTGCCTGTGAATAGGCTGCATGGGGACGGTGAAGACCAGCAACATCTTTCAGGGCTGCCACATTCCGTGTGGGACAAGGAGCCGGACGACTGCCTTTTCGGAATCAGGCTCTGCCGAGGACGAGAGCCATGAGATGTTCCTCCTCTGGGGAAGTGCGTGTCCCATATGCTGTTGTACCTGTGAATAGGCTGCAGGGGGACGGTGAAGACCAGCAAAAGCTTTCAGGGCTGCCACCTTCCGTGTGGGACAAGGAGCCGGACGTGTGCCTTTCCGGAATCAGGCTCCGCCGAGGACGAGAGCCATGAGATGTTCCTCCTCTGCCCAAGCCCGCGTCGTGAATCCTGTTGTGATTGCGAATAGGCTGCAGGGGGACAGTGAAGACCAGCAACATCTTTCCGGCCTGCCACCTTCCCTGTGGGACAAGGAGCCGGACGTGTGCCTTTCCGGAATCAGGCTCCGCCGAGGACGAGAGCCATGAGATGTTCCTCCTCTGGGCAAGCCCATGTCCCAGACCCTGATGTGCCTGTGAATAGGCTGCAGGGGGACGGTGAAGACCAGCAACAGCTTTCCGGCCTGCCACCTTCCGTGTGGGACAAGGAGCCGGATGTGTGCCTTTCGTGAATCAGGGTATGCCGAGGACGAGAGCCATGAGATGTTCCTCCTCTGGGCAAGCCCGGGTCCCAGATCCTGTTGTACCTGTGAATAGGCTGCAGGGGGACGGTGAAGACCAGCAACAGCTTTCCGGCCTGCCACCTTCCGTCTGGGACAAGGAGCCGGACGTGTGCCTTTCCGGAATAAGGTTTCGCCGAGGACGAGAGCCATGAGATGTTCCTCCTCTGGGCAAGCCCGGGTCCCACATCCTGTTGTGCCTGTGAATAGGCTGCAGGGGGACGGTGAAGACCAGCAACATCTTTCAGGGCTGCCACCTTCCGTGTGGGAAGAGGAGCCGGACGTGTGCCTTCTCGGAAACAGGCTCTGCCGAGGACGAGAGCCATGAGATGTTCCTCCTCTGGGCAAGCCCGGGTCCCAGATCCTGTTATGCCTGTGAATAGGCTGCAGGGGGACGGTGAAGACCAGCAACAGCTTTCAGGGCTGCCACCTTCCGTGTGGGACAAGGAGCCGGACGTGTGCCTTTTCGGAAAGAGGCTCTGCCGAGGACGAGAGCCATGAGATGTTCCTCCTCTGGGCAAGCCCGGATCCCAGATCCTGTTGTGCCTGTGAATAGGCTGCATGGGGACGGTGAAAACCAGCAACAGCTTTCCGGCCTGCCACCTTCCGTGTGGGACAAGGAGCCGGACGAGTGCCTTTTCGGAAACAGGCTCTGCCGAGGACGAGAGCCATGAGATGTTCCTCCTCTGGGGAAGCGCGTGTCCCATATCCTGTTGTACCTGTGAATAGGCTGCAGGGGGACGGTGAAGACCAGCAACAGCTTTCAGGGCTGCCACCTTCCGTGTGGGACAAGGAGCCGGACGTGTGCCTTTTTGGAATCAGGCTCTGCCGAGGACGAGAGCCATGAGATGTTCCTCCTCTGGGCAAGCCCCGGTCCTGAATCCTGTTGTGCCTGTGAATAGGCTGCAGGGGGACGGTGAAGACCAGCAACATCTTTCAGGGCTGCCACCTTCCGTGTGGGACAAGGAGCCGGATGTGTGCCTTTCCGGAATCAGGCTCCGCCGAGGACGAGAGCCATGAGATGTTCCTCCTCTGGCCAAGCCCGCGTCGTGAATCCTGTTGTGATTGTGAATAGGCTGCAGGGGGACAGTGAAGACCAGCAACATCTTTGCGGCCTGCCACCTTCCCTGTGGGACAAGGAGCCGGACGTGTGCCTTGCCGGAATCATGCTCCGCCGAGGACGAGAGCCATGAGATGTTCCTCCTCTGGGCAAGCCCAGGTCCCAGACCCTGTTGTTCCTGTGAATAGGCTGCAGGGGGACGGTGAAGACCAGCAACAGCTTTCCGGCCTGCCACCTTCCGTGTGGGACAAGGAGCCGGACGTGTGCCTTTCCTGAATCAGGCTCTGCCGAGGACGAGAGCCATGAGATGTTCCTCCTCTGGGCAAGCCCGGGTCCCAGATCCTGTTGTACCTGTGAATAGGCTGCAGGGGGACGGTGAAGACCAGCAACAGCTTTCCGGCCTGCCACCTTCCGTGTGGGACAAGGAGCCGGACGTGTGCCTTTCCGGAATAAGGTTTCGCCGAGGACGAGAGCCATGAGATGTTCCTCCTCTGGGCAAGCCCGGGTCCCAGATCCTGTTTTGCCTGTGATTAGGCTGCAGGGGGACGGTGAAGACCAGCAACAGCTTTCAGGGCTGCCACCTTCCGTGTGGGAAGAGGAGCCGGACGTGTGCCTTCTCGGAAACAGGCTCTGCCGAGGACGAGAGCCATGAGATGTTCCTCCTCTGGGCAAGCCCAGGTCCCAGATCCTGTTGTGCCTGTGAATAGGCTGCATGGGGACGGTGAAGACCAGCAACAGCTTTCAGGGCTGCCACCTTCCGTGTGGGACAAGGAGCCGGATGTGTGCCTTTTCGGAAAGAGGCTCTGCCGAGGACGAGAGCCATGAGTTGTTCCTCCTCTGGCCAAGCCCGGGTCCCAGATCCTGTTGTGCCTGTGAATAGGCTGCATGGGGACGGTGAAGACCAGCAACATCTTTCAGGGCTGCCACATTCCGTGTGGGACAAGGAGCCGGACGACTGCCTTTTCGGAATCAGGCTCTGCCGAGGACGAGAGCCATGAGATGTTCCTCCTCTGGGGAAGTGCGTGTCCCATATCCTGTTGTACCTGTGAATAGGCTGCAGGGGGACGGTGAAGACCAGCAAAAGCTTTCAGGGCTGCCACCTTCCGTGTGGGACAAGGAGCCGGACGTGTGCCTTTCCGGAATCAGGCTCCGCCGAGGACGAGAGCCATGAGATGTTCCTCCTCTGGCCAAGCCAGCGTCGTGAATCCTGTTGTGATTGCGAATAGGCTGCAGGGGGACAGTGAAGACCAGCAACATCTTTGTGGCCTGCCACCTTCTGTGTGGGAAAAGGAGCCGGACGTGTGCCTTTCCGGAATCAGGCTCCGCCGAGGACGAGAGCCATGAGATGTTCCTCCTCTGGGCAAGCCCATGTCCCAGACCCTGATGTGCCTGTGAATAGGCTGCAGGGGGACGGTGAAGACCAGCAACAGCTTTCCGGCCTGCCACCTTCCGTGTGGGACAAGGAGCCGGATGTGTGCCTTTCCTGAATCAGGGTCTGCCGAGGACGAGAGCCATGAGATGTTCCTCCTCTGGGCAAGCCCCGGTCCCAGATCCTGTTGTACCTGTGAATAGGCTGCAGGGGGACGGTGAAGACCAGCAACATCTTTCAGGGCTGCCACCTTCCGTGTGGGACAAGGAGCCGGACGTGTGCCTTTCCGGAATAAGGTTTCGCCGAGGACGAGAGCCATGAGATGTTCCTCCTCTGGGCAAGCCCGGGTCCCACATCCTGTTGTGCCTGTGAATAGGCTGCAGGGGGACGTTGAAGACCAGCAACATCTTTCCGGCCTGCCACCTTCCGTGTGGGAAGAGGAGCCGGACGTGTGCCTTCTCGGAAACAGGCTCTGCCGAGGACGAGAGCCATGAGATGTTCCTCCTCGTGCCAAGCCAGCGTCGTGAATCCTGTTGTGATTGTGAATAGGCTGCAGGGGGACGGTGAAGACCAGCAACATCTTTCCGGCCTGCCTCCTTCCCTGTGGGACAAGGAGCCGGACGTGTGCCTTTCCGGAACAGGCTCCGCCGAGGACGAGAGCCATGAGATGTTCCTCCTCTGGGCAAGCCCAGGTCCCAGATCCTGTTGTGCCTGTGAATAGGCTGCAGGGGGACGGTGAAGACCAGCAACAGCTTTCAGGGCTGCCACCTTCCGTGTGGGACAAGGAGCCGGAAGTGTGCCTTTTCGGAAAGAGGCTCTGCCGAGGACGAGAGCCATGAGATGTTCCTCCTCTGGGCAAGCCCAGGTCCCAGGTCCTGTTGTGCCTGTGAATAGGCTGCAGGGGGACGGTGAAGACCAGCAACATCTTTCCGGCCTGCCACCTTCCGTGTGGGACAAGGAGCCGGACGTGTGCCTTTTCGGAAAGAGGCTCTGCCGAGGACGAGAGCCATAAGATGTTCCTCCTCTGGGCAAGCCCGGGTCCCAGATCCTGTTGTGCCTGTGAATAGGCTGCAGGGGGACGGTGAAGACCAGCAACAGCTTTCCGGCCTGCCACCTTCCGTGTGGGACAAGGAGCCGGATGTGTGCCTTTCCTGAATCAGGCTCTGCCGAGGACAAGAGCCATGGGATGTTCCTCCTCTGGGCAAGCCCGGGTCCCAGATCCTGTTGTGCCTGTGAATAGGCTGCAGGGGGACGGTGAAGACCAGCAACAGCTTTCAGGGCTGCCACCTTCTGTGTGGGACAAGGAGCCGGATGTGTGCCTTTCCTGAATCAGGCTCCGCCGAGGACGAGAGCCATGAGATGTTCCTCCTCTGGCCAAGCCCGCGTCGTGAATCCTGTTGTGATTGTGAATAGGCTGCAGGGGGACAGTGAAGACCAGCAACATCTTTGCGGGCTGCCACCTTCCCTGTGGGACAAGGAGCCGGACGTGTGCCTTGCCGGAATCATGCTCCGCCGAGGACGAGAGCCATGAGATGTTCCTCCTCTGGGCAAGCCCAGGTCCCAGACCCTGTTGTGCCTGTGAATAGGCTGCAGGGGGACGGTGAAGACCAGCAACAGCTTTCCGGCCTGCCACCTTCCGTGTGGGACAAGGAGCCGGATGTGTGCCTTTCCTGAATCAGGCTCTGCCGAGGACGAGAGCCATGAGATGTTCCTCCTCTGGCCAAGCCCGGGTCCCAGATCCTGTTGTGCCTGTGAATAGGCTGCATGGGGACGGTGAAGACCAGCAACATCTTTCAGGGCTGCCACATTCCGTGTGGGACAAGGAGCCGGACGACTGCCTTTTCGGAATCAGGCTCTGCCGAGGACGAGAGCCATGAGATGTTCCTCCTCTGGGGAAGTGCGTGTCCCATATCCTGTTGTACCTGTGAATAGGCTGCAGGGGGACGGTGAAGACCAGCAAAAGCTTTCAGGGCTGCCACCTTCCGTGTGGGACAAGGAGCCGGACGTGTGCCTTTCCGGAATCAGGCTCCGCCGAGGACGAGAGCCATGAGATGTTCCTCCTCTGCCCAAGCCCGCGTCGTGAATCCTGTTGTGATTGCGAATAGGCTGCAGGGGGACAGTGAAGACCAGCAACATCTTTGTGGCCTGCCACCTTCTGTGTGGGAAAAGGAGCCGGACGTGTGCCTTTCCGGAATCAGGCTCCGCCGAGGACGAGAGCCATGAGATGTTCCTCCTCTGGGCAAGCCCATGTCCCAGACCCTGATGTGCCTGTGAATAGGCTGCAGGGGGACGGTGAAGACCATCAACAGCTTTCCGGCCTGCCACCTTCCGTGTGGGACAAGGAGCCGGATGTGTGCCTTTCCTGAATCAGGGTCTGCCGAGGACGAGAGCCATGAGATGTTCCTCCTCTGGGCAAGCCCCGGTCCCAGATCCTGTTGTACCTGTGAATAGGCTGCAGGGGGACGGTGAAGACCAGCAACAGCTTTCAGGGCTGCCACCTTCCGTGTGGGACAAGGAGCCGGACGTGTGCCTTTCCGGAATAAGGTTTCGCCGAGGACGAGAGCCATGAGATGTTCCTCCTCTGGGCAAGCCCGGGTCCCACATCCTGTTGTGCCTGTGAATAGGCTGCAGGGGGACGGTGAAGACCAGCAACAGCTTTCCGGCCTGCCACCTTCCGTGTGGGAAGAGGAGCCGGACGTGTGCCTTCTCGGAAACAGGCTCTGCCGAGGACGAGAGCCATGAGATGTTCCTCCTCTGGCCAAGCCAGCGTCGTGAATCCTGTTGTGATTGTGAATAGGCTGCAGGGGGACAGTGAAGACCAGCAACATCTTTCCGGCCTGCCACCTTCCCTGTGGGACAAGGAGCCGGACGTGTGCCTTTCCGGAACAGGCTCCGCCGAGGACGAGAGATATGAGATGTTCCTCCTCTGGGCAAGCCCAGGTCCCAGATCCTCTTGTGCCTGTGAATAGGCTGCAGGGGGACGGTGAAGACCAGCAACAGCTTTCAGGGCTGCCACCTTCCGTGTGGGACAAGGAGCCGGAAGTGTGCCTTTTCGGAAAGAGGCTCTGCCGAGGACGAGAGCCATGAGATGTTCCTCCTCTGGGCAAGCCCAGGTCCCAGGTCCTGTTGTGCCTGTGAATAGGCTGCAGGGGGACGGTGAAGACCAGCAACATCTTTCCGGCCTGCCACCTTCCGTGTGGGACAAGGAGCCGGACGTGTGCCTTTTCGGAAAGAGGCTCTGCCGAGGACGAGAGCCATAAGATGTTCCTCCTCTGGGCAAGCCCGGGTCCCAGATCCTGTTGTGCCTGTGAATAGGCTGCAGGGGGACGGTGAAGACCAGCAACAGCTTTCCGGCCTGCCACCTTCCGTGTGGGACAAGGAGCCGGAGGTGTGCCTTTGCGGAATCAGGCTCTGCCGAGGACAAGAGCCATGGGATGTTCCTCCTCTGGGCAAGCCCGGGTCCCAGATACTGTTGTGCCTGTGAATAGGCTGCAGGGGGACGGTGAAGACCAGCAACAGCTTTCAGGGCTGCCACCTTCTGTGTGGGACAAGGAGCCGGATGTGTGCCTTTCCTGAATCAGGCTCCGCCGAGGACGAGAGCCATGAGATGTTCCTCCTCTGGCCAAGCCCGCGTCGTGAATCCTGTTGTGATTGTGAATAGGCTGCAGGGGGACAGTGAAGACCAGCAACATCTTTGCGGGCTGCCACCTTCCCTGTGGGACAAGGAGCCGGACGTGTGCCTTGCCGGAATCATGCTCCGCCGAGGACGAGAGCCATGAGATGTTCCTCCTCTGGGCAAGCCCAGGTCCCAGACCCTGTTGTGCCTGTGAATAGGCTGCAGGGGGACGGTGAAGACCAGCAACAGCTTTCCGGCCTGCCACCTTCCGTGTGGGACAAGGAGCCGGATGTGTGCCTTTCCTGAATCAGGCTCTGCCGAGGACGAGAGCCATGAGATGTTCCTCCTCTGGGCAAGCCCGGGTCCCAGATCCTGTTGTACCTGTGAATAGGCTGCAGGGGGACGGTGAAGACCAGCAACATCTTTCCGGCCTGCCACCTTCCGTGTGGGACAAGGAGCCGGACGTGTGCCTTTCCGGAATAAGGTTTCGCCGAGGACGAGAGCCATGAGATGTTCCTCCTCTGGGCAAGCCCGGGTCCCAAATCCTGTTGTGCCTGTGAATAGGCTGCATGGGGACGGTGAAGACCAGCAACATCTTTCAGGGCTGCCACCTTCCGTGTGGGATAAGGAGCCGAACGAGTGCCTTTTCGGAATCAGGCTCTGCCGAGGACGAGAGCCATGAGATGTTCCTCCTCTGGGCAAGCCCGAGTCCCAGATCCTGTTTTGCCTGTGATTAGGCTGCAGGGGGACGGTGAAGACCAGCAACAGCTTTCAGGGCTGCCACCTTCCGTGTGGGAAGAGGAGCTGGACGTGTGCCTTCTCGGAAACAGGCTCTGCCGAGGACGAGAGCCATGAGATGTTCCTCCTCTGGGCAAGCCCAGGTCCCAGATCCTGTTGTGCCTGTGAATAGGCTGCATGGGGACGGTGAAGACCAGCAACAGCTTTCAGGGCTGCCACCTTCCGTTTTTGGACAAGGAGCCTGATGTGTGCCTTTTCGGAAAGAGGCTCTGCCGAGGACGAGAGCCATGAGATGTTCCTCCTCTGGCCAAGCCCGGGTCCCAGATCCTGTTGTGCCTGTGAATAGGCTGCATGGGGACGGTGAAGACCAGCAACATCTTTCAGGGCTGCCACCTTCCGTGTGGGACAAGGAGCCGGACGACTGCCTTTTCGGAATCAGGCTCTGCCGAGGACGAGAGCCATGAGATGTTCCTCCTCTGGGGAAGTGCGTGTCCCATATCCTGTTGTACCTGTGAATAGGCTGCAGGGGGACGGTGAAGACCAGCAAAAGCTTTCAGGGCTGCCACCTTCCGTGTGGGACAAGGAGCCGGACGTGTGCCTTTCCGGAATCAGGCTCCGCCGAGGACGAGATCCATGAGATGTTCCTCCTCTGGGCAAGCCCACGTCGTGAATCCTGTTGTGATTGTGAATAGGCTGCAGGGGGACAGTGAAGACCAGCAACATCTTTGTGGCCTGCCACCTTCTGTGTGGGAAAAGGAGCCGGACGTGTGCCTTTGCGGAATCAGGCTCCGCCGAGGACGAGAGCCATGAGATGTTCCTCCTCTGGGCAAGCCCGGGTCCCAGATCCTGTTTTACCTGTGAATAGGCTGCAGGGGGACGGTGAAGACCAGCAACAGCTTTCCGGCTTGCCATCTTCCGTGTGGGACTAGGAGCCGGATGTGTGCCTTTCCTGAATCAGGGTCTGCCGAGGACGAGAGCCATGAGATGTTCCTCCTCTGGGCAAGCCCGGGTCCCAGATCCTGTTGTACCTGTGAATAGGCTGCAGGGGGACGGTGAAGACCAGCAACAGCTTTCCGGCCTGCCACCTTCCGTGTGGGACAAGGAGCCGGACGTGTGCCTTTCCGGAATAAGGTTTCGCCGAGGACGAGAGCCATGAGATGTTCCTCCTCTGGGCAAGCCCGGGTCCCACATCCTGTTGTGCCTGTGAATAGGCTGCAGGGGGACGGTGAAGACCAGCAACATCTTTCAGGGCTGCCACCTTCCGTGTGGGAAGAGGAGCCGGACGTGTGCCTTCTCGGAAACAGGCTCTGCCGAGGACGAGAGCCATGAGATGTTCCTCCTCTGGGCAAGCCCGGGTCCCAGATCCTGTTGTGCCTGTGAATAGGCTGCAGGGGGACGGTGAAGACCAGCAACAGCTTTCAGGGCTGCCACCTTCCGTGTGGGACAAGGAGCCGGACGTGTGCCTTTTCGGAATCAGGCTCTGCCGAGGACGAGAGCCATGAGATGTTCCTCCTCTGGGCAAGTCCGGGTCCCAGATCCTGTTGTGCCTGTGAATAGGCTGCAGGGGGACGGTGAAGACCAGCAACAGCTTTCCGGGCTGCCACCTTCCGTGTGGGACAAGGAGCCGGACGTGTGCCTTTTCGGAAAGAGGCTCTGCCGAGGACGAGAGCCATGAGATGTTCCTCCTCTGGGCAAGCGCGTGTCCCATATCCTGTTGTACCTGTGAATAGGCTGCAGGGGGACGGTGAAGACCAGCAACAGCTTTCAGGGCTGCCACCTTCCGTGTGGGACAAGGATCCGGACGTGTGCCTTTTCGGAAAGAGGCTCTGCCGAGGACGAGAGCCATGAGATGTTCCTCCTCTGGGCAAGCCCCGGTCCTGAATCCTGTTGTGCCTGTGAATAGGCTGCAGGGGGACGGTGAAGACCAGCAACATCTTTCAGGGCTGCCACCTTCCGTGTGTGAAGAGGAGCCGGACGTGTGCCTTCTCCGAAACAGGCTCTGCCGAGGACGAGAGCCATGAGATGTTCCTCCTCTGGGCAAGCCCGGGTCCCAGATCCTGTTGTGCCTGTGAATAGGCTGCAGGGGGACGGTGAAGACCAGCAACATCTTTCCGGCCTGCCACCTTCCGTGTGGGACAAGGAGCCGGACGTGTGCCTTTCTGGATTCAGGCTCTGCCGAGGACGAGAGCCATGAGATGTTCCTCCTCTGGGCAAGCCCCGGTCCTGAATCCTGTTGTGCCTTTGAATAGGCTGCAGGGGGACAGTGAAGACCAGGAACATCTTTCAGGGCTGCCACCTTCTGTGTGGGATAAGGAGCCGGACGAGTGTCTTTTCGGAAACAGGCTCTGCCGAGGACGAGAGCCATGAGATGTTCCTCCTCTGGGCAAGCCCGTGTCCCAGATCCTGTTTTGCCTGTGAATAGGCTGCAGGGGGACGGTGAAGACAAGCAACAGCTTTCAGGGCTGCCACCTTCCGTGTGGGAAGAGGAGCTGGACGTGTGCCTTCTCGGAAACAGGCTCTGCCGAGGACGAGAGCCATGAGATGTTCCTCCTCTGGGCAAGCCCAGGTCCCAGATCCTGTTGTGCCTGTGAATAGGCTGCATGGGGACGGTGAAGACCAGCAACAGCTTTCAGGGCTGCCACCTTCCGTGTGGGACAAGGAGCCTGATGTGTGCCTTTTCGGAAAGAGGCTCTGCCGAGGACGAGAGCCATGAGATGTTCCTCCTCTGGCCAAGCCCGGGTCCCAGATCCTGTTGTGCCTGTGAATAGGCTGCATGGGGACGGTGAAGACCAGCAACATCTTTCAGGGCTGCCACCTTCCGTGTGGGACAAGGAGCCGGACGACTGCCTTTTCGGAATCAGGCTCTGCCGAGGACGAGAGCCATGAGATGTTCCTCCTCTGGGGAAGTGCGTGTCCCATATCCTGTTGTACCTGTGAATAGGCTGCAGGGGGATGGTGAAGACCAGCAAAAGCTTTCAGGGCTGCCACCTTCCATGTGGGACAAGGAGCCGGACGTGTGACTTTCCGGAATCAGGCTCCGCCGAGGACGAGAGCCATGAGATGTTCCTCCTCTGGGCAAGCCCACGTCGTGAATCCTGTTGTGATTGTGAATAGGCTGCAGCGGGACAGTGAAGACCAGCAACATCTTTGTGGCCTGCCACCTTCTGTGTGGGAAAAGGAGCCGGACGTGTGCCTTTCCGGAATCAGGCTCCGCCGAGGAGGAGAGCCATGAGATGTTCCTCCTCTGGGCAAGCCCAAGTCCCAGACCCTGATGTGCCTGTGAATAGGCTGCAGGGGGACGGTGAAGACCAGCAACATCTTTCCGGCCTGCCACCTTCCGTGTGGGACAAGGAGCCGGATGTGTGCCTTTCCTGAATCAGGGTCTGCCGAGGACGAGAGCCATGAGATGTTCCTCCTCTGGGCAAGCCCGGGTCCCAGATCCTGTTGTACCTGTGAATAGGCTGCAGGGGGACGGTGAAGACCAGCAACAGCTTTCCGGCCTGCCACCTTCCGTGTGGGACAAGGAGCCGGACGTGTGCCTTTCCGGAATAAGGTTTCGCCGAGGACGAGAGCCATGAGATGTTCCTCCTCTGGGCAAGCCCGGGTCCCACATCCTGTTGTGCCTGTGAATAGGCTGCAGGGGGACGGTGAAGACCAGCAACATCTTTCAGGGCTGCCACCTTCCGTGTGGGAAGAGGAGCCGGACGTGTGCCTTCTCGGAAACAGGCTCTGCCGAGGACGAGAGCCATGAGATGTTCCTCCTCTGGGCAAGCCCGGGTCCCAGATCCTGTTGTGCCTGTGAATAGGCTGCAGGGGGACGGTGAAGACCAGCAACAGCTTTCAGGGCTGCCACCTTCCGTGTGGGACAAGGAGCCGGACGTGTGCCTTTTTGGAAAGAGGCTCTGCCGAGGACGAGAGCCATGAGATGTTCCTCCTCTGGGCAAGCCCGGGTCCCAGATCCTGTTGTGCCTGTGAATAGGCTGCAGGGGGACGGTGAAGACCAGCAACAGCTTTCCGGGCTGCCACCTTCCGTGTGGGACAAGGAGCCGGACGTGTGCCTTTCCGGAATCAGGCTCTGCCGAGGACGAGAGCCATGAGATGTTCCTCCTCTGGGCAAGCGCGTGTCCCATATCCTGTTGTACCTGTGAATAGGCTGCAGGGGGACGGTGAAGACCAGCAACAGCTTTCAGGGCTGCCACCTTCCGTGTGGGACAAGGATCCGTACGTGTGCCTTTTCGGAAAGAGGCTCTGCCGAGGACGAGAGCCATGAGATGTTCCTCCTCTGGGCAAGCCCCGGTCCTGAATCCTGTTGTGCCTGTGAATAGGCTGCAGGGGGACGGTGAAGACCAGCAACATCTTTCAGGGCTGCCACCTTCCGTGTGTGAAGAGGAGCCGGACGTGTGCCTTCTCCGAAACAGGCTCTGCCGAGGACGAGAGCCATGAGATGTTCCTCCTCTGGGCAAGCCCGGGTCCCAGATCCTGTTGTGCCTGTGAATAGGCTGCAGGGGGACGGTGAAGACCAGCAACATCTTTCCGGCCTGCCACCTTCCGTGTGGGACAAGGAGCCGGACGTGTGCCTTTCTGGAATCAGGGTCTGCCGAGGACGAGAGCCATGAGATGTTCCTCCTCTGGGCAAGCCCCGGTCCTGAATCCTGTTGTGCCTTTGAATAGGCTGCAGGGGGACAGTGAAGACCAGGAACATCTTTCAGGGCTGCCACCTTCTGTGTGGGATAAGGAGCCGGACGAGTGCCTTTTCGGAAACAGGCTCTGCCGAGGACGAGAGCCATGAGATGTTCCTCCTCTGGGCAAGCCCGAGTCCCAGATCCTGTTTTGCCTGTGAATAGGCTGCAGGGGGATGGTGAAGACCAGCAAAAGCTTTCAGGGCTGCCACCTTCCATGTGGGACAAGGAGCCGGACGTGTGACTTTCCGGAATCAGGCTCCGCCGAGGACGAGAGCCATGAGATGTTCCTCCTCTGGGCAAGCCCACGTCGTGAATCCTGTTGTGATTGTGAATAGGCTGCAGCGGGACAGTGAAGACCAGCAACATCTTTGTGGCCTGCCACCTTCTGTGTGGGAAAAGGAGCCGGACGTGTGCCTTTCCGGAATCAGGCTCCGCCGAGGAGGAGAGCCATGAGATGTTCCTCCTCTGGGCAAGCCCAAGTCCCAGACCCTGATGTGCCTGTGAATAGGCTGCAGGGGGACGGTGAAGACCAGCAACATCTTTCCGGCCTGCCACCTTCCGTGTGGGACAAGGAGCCGGATGTGTGCCTTTCCTGAATCAGGGTCTGCCGAGGACGAGAGCCATGAGATGTTCCTCCTCTGGGCAAGCCCGGGTCCCAGATCCTGTTGTACCTGTGAATAGGCTGCAGGGGGACGGTGAAGACCAGCAACAGCTTTCCGGCCTGCCACCTTCCGTGTGGGACAAGGAGCCGGACGTGTGCCTTTCCGGAATAAGGTTTCGCCGAGGACGAGAGCCATGAGATGTTCCTCCTCTGGGCAAGCCCGGGTCCCACATCCTGTTGTGCCTGTGAATAGGCTGCAGGGGGACGGTGAAGACCAGCAACATCTTTCAGGGCTGCCACCTTCCGTGTGGGAAGAGGAGCCGGACGTGTGCCTTCTCGGAAACAGGCTCTGCCGAGGACGAGAGCCATGAGATGTTCCTCCTCTGGGCAAGCCCGGGTCCCAGATCCTGTTGTGCCTGTGAATAGGCTGCAGGGGGACGGTGAAGACCAGCAACAGCTTTCAGGGCTGCCACCTTCCGTGTGGGACAAGGAGCCGGACGTGTGCCTTTTTGGAAAGAGGCTCTGCCGAGGACGAGAGCCATGAGATGTTCCTCCTCTGGGCAAGCCCGGGTCCCAGATCCTGTTGTGCCTGTGAATAGGCTGCAGGGGGACGGTGAAGACCAGCAACAGCTTTCCGGGCTGCCACCTTCCGTGTGGGACAAGGAGCCGGACGTGTGCCTTTCTGGAATCAGGCTCTGCCGAGGACGAGAGCCATGAGATGTTCCTCCTCTGGGCAAGCGCGTGTCCCATATCCTGTTGTACCTGTGAATAGGCTGCAGGGGGACGGTGAAGACCAGCAACAGCTTTCAGGGCTGCCACCTTCCGTGTGGGACAAGGATCCGTACGTGTGCCTTTTCGGAAAGAGGCTCTGCCGAGGACGAGAGCCATGAGATGTTCCTCCTCTGGGCAAGCCCCGGTCCTGAATCCTGTTGTGCCTGTGAATAGGCTGCAGGGGGACGGTGAAGACCAGCAACATCTTTCAGGGCTGCCACCTTCCGTGTGTGAAGAGGAGCCGGACGTGTGCCTTCTCCGAAACAGGCTCTGCCGAGGACGAGAGCCATGAGATGTTCCTCCTCTGGGCAAGCCCGGGTCCCAGATCCTGTTGTGCCTGTGAATAGGCTGCAGGGGGACGGTGAAGACCAGCAACATCTTTCCGGCCTGCCACCTTCCGTGTGGGACAAGGAGCCGGACGTGTGCCTTTCTGGAATCAGGGTCTGCCGAGGACGAGAGCCATGAGATGTTCCTCCTCTGGGCAAGCCCCGGTCCTGAATCCTGTTGTGCCTTTGAATAGGCTGCAGGGGGACAGTGAAGACCAGGAACATCTTTCAGGGCTGCCACCTTCTGTGTGGGATAAGGAGCCGGACGAGTGCCTTTTCGGAAACAGGCTCTGCCGAGGACGAGAGCCATGAGATGTTCCTCCTCTGGGCAAGCCCGAGTCCCAGATCCTGTTTTGCCTGTGAATAGGCTGCAGGGGGACGGTGAAGACCAGCAACAGCTTTCAGGGCTGCCACCTTCCGTGTGGGAAGAGGAGCTGGACGTGTGCCTTCTCGGAAACAGGCTCTGCCGAGGACGAGAGCCATGAGATGTTCCTCCTCTGGGCAAGCCCAGGTCCCAGATCCTGTTGTGCCTGTGAATAGGCTGCATGGGGACGGTGAAGACCAGCAACAGCTTTCAGGGCTGCCACCTTCCGTGTGGGACAAGGAGCCTGATGTGTGCCTTTTCGGAAAGAGGCTCTGCCGAGGACGAGAGCCATGAGATGTTCCTCCTCTGGCCAAGCCCGGGTCCCAGATCCTGTTGTGCCTGTGAATAGGCTGCATGGGGACGGTGAAGACCAGCAACATCTTTCAGGGCTGCCACCTTCCGTGTGGGACAAGGAGCCGGACGACTGCCTTTTCGGAATCAGGCTCTGCCGAGGACGAGAGCCATGAGATGTTCCTCCTCTGGGGAAGTGCGTGTCCCATATCCTGTTGTACCTGTGAATAGGCTGCAGGGGGACGGTGAAGACCAGCAAAAGCTTTCAGGGCTGCCACCTTCCATGTGGGACAAGGAGCCGGACGTGTGACTTTCCGGAATCAGGCTCCGCCGAGGACGAGAGCCATGAGATGTTCCTCCTCTGGGCAAGCCCACGTCGTGAATCCTGTTGTGATTGTGAATAGGCTGCAGCGGGACAGTGAAGACCAGCAACATCTTTGTGGCCTGCCACCTTCTGTGTGGGAAAAGGAGCCGGACGTGTGCCTTTCCGGAATCAGGCTCCGCCGAGGACGAGAGCCATGAGATGTTCCTCCTCTGGGCAAGCCCAAGTCCCAGACCCTGATGTGCCTGTGAATAGGCTGCAGGGGGACGGTGAAGACCAGCAACATCTTTCCGGCCTGCCACCTTCCGTGTGGGACAAGGAGCCGGATGTGTGCCTTTCCGGAATCAGGGTCTGCCGAGGACGAGAGCCATGAGATGTTCCTCCTCTGGGCAAGCCCGGGTCCCAGATCCTGTTGTACCTGTGAATAGGCTGCAGGGGGAGGGTGAAGACCAGCAACAGCTTTCCGGCCTGCCACCTTCCGTGTGGGACAAGGAGCCGGACGTGTGCCTTTCCGGAATAAGGTTTCGCCGAGGACGAAAGCCATGAGATGTTCCTCCTCTGGGCAAGCCCGGGTCCCACATCCTGTTGTGCCTGTGAATAGGCTGCAGGGGGACGGTGAAGACCAGCAACATCTTTCAGGGCTGCCACCTTCCGTGTGGGAAGAGGAGCCGGACGTGTGCCTTCTCGGAAACAGGCTCTGCCGAGGACGAGAGCCATGAGATGTTTCTCCTCTGGGCAAGCCCGGGTCCCAGATCCTGTTGTGCCTGTGAATAGGCTGCAGGGGGACGGTGAAGACCAGCAACAGCTTTCAGGGCTGCCACCTTCCGTGTGGGACAAGGAGCCGGACGTGTGCCTTTTCGGAAAGAGGCTCTGCCGAGGACGAGAGCCATGAGATGTTCCTCCTCTGGGCAAGCCCGGGTCCCAGATCCTGTTGTGCCTGTGAATAGGCTGCAGGGGGACGGTGAAGACCAGCAACATCTTTCAGGGCTGCCACCTTCCGTGTGGGACAAGGAGCCGGACGACTGCCTTTTCGGAATCAGGCTCTGCCGAGGACGAGAGCCATGAGATGTTCCTCCTCTGGGAAAGCGCGTGTCCCATATCCTGTTGTACCTGTGAATAGGCTGCAGGGGGACGGTGAAGACCAGCAACAGCTTTCAGGGCTGCCACCTTCCGTGTGGGACAAGGAGCCGGACGTGTGCCTTTTCGGAATCAGGCTCTGCCGAGGACGAGAGCCATGAGATGTTCCTCCTCTGGGCAAGCCCCGGTCCTGAATCCTGTTGTGCCTGTGAATAGGCTGCAGGGGGACAGTGAAGACCAGGAACATCTTTCAGGGCTGCCACCTTCTGTGTGGGATAAGGAGCCGGACGAGTGCCTTTTCGGAAAGAGGCTCTGCCGAGGACGAGAGCCATGAGATGTTCCTCCTCTGGGCAAGCCCGGGTCCCAGATCCTGTTTTGCCTGTGAATAGGCTGCAGGGGGACGGTGAAGACCAGCAACATCTTTCCAGCCTGCCACCTTCCGTGTGGGACAAGGAGCCGGACGTGTGCCTTTCCGGAATCAGGCTCTGCCGAGGACGAGAGCCATGAGATGTTCCTCCTCTGGGCAAGCCGCGGTCCTGAATCCTGTTGTGCCTGTGCATAGGCTGCAGGGGGACGGTGAAGACGAGCAACATCTTTCAGGGCTGCCACATTCCTTGTGGGACAAGGAGCCGGACGTGTGCCTTTCCGGAATCAGGCTCTGCCGAGGACGAGAGCCATGAGATGTTCCTCCTCTGGGCAAGCCCGGGTCCCAGATCCTGTTGTACCTGTGAATAGCCTGCATGGGGACGGTGTGACCAGCAACAGCTTTCAGGGCTGCCACCTTCCGTGTGGGACAAGGAGCCGGACGAGTGCCTTTTCGGAAAAAGGCTCTGCCGAGGACGAGAGCCATGAGATGTTCCTCCTCTGGGCAAGCCCAGGTCCCAGATCCTGTTTTGCCTGTGAATAGGCTGCAGGGGGACGGTGAAGACCAGCAACATCTTTCAGGGCTGCAACCTTCCGTGTGGGACAAGGAGCCGGACGTGTGCCTTCTCGGAAAGAGGCTCTGCCGAGGACGAGAGCCATGAGATGTTCCTCCTCTGGGCAAGCCCGGGTCCCAGATCCTGTTGTACCTGTGAATAGGCTGCATGGGGATGGTGAAGACCAGCAACAGCTTTCCGGCCTGCCACCTTCCGTGTGGGACAAGGAGCCGGACGTGTGCCTTTTCGAAAAGAGGCTCTGCCGAGGACGAGAGCCATGAGATGTTCCTCCTCTGGGCAAGCCCCGGTCCTGAATCCTGTTGTGCCTGTGCATAGGCTGCAGGGGGACGGTGAAGACGAGCAACATCTTTCAGGGCTGCCACCTTCCGTGTGGGACAAGGAGCCGGACGTGTGCCTTTCCGGAATCAGGCCCTGCCGAGGACGAGAGCCATGAGATGTTCCTCCTCTGGGCAAGCCCGGGTCCCAGATCCTGTTCTACCTGTGAATAGGCTGCAGGGGGACGGTGAAGACCAGCAACATCTTTCAGGGCTGCCACCTTCCGTGTGGGACAAGGAGCCGGACGTGTGCCTTTTCGAAAAGAGGCTCTGCCGAGGACGAGAGCCATGAGATGTTCCTCCTCTGGGCAAGCCCAGGTCCCAGATCCTGTTGTAGCTGTGAATAGGCAGCAGGGGGAAGGTGAAGACCAGCAACAGCTTTCAGGGCTGCCACCTTCCGTGTGGGACAAGGAGCCGGACGAGTGCCTTTTCCGAAAGAGGATCTGCCGAGGACGAGAGCCATGAGATGTTCCTCCTCTGGGCAAGCCCAGGTCCCAGATCCTATTGTGCCTGTGAATAGGCTGCATGTGGACGGTGAAGACCAGCAACAGCTTTCAGGGCTGCCACCTTCCGTGTGGGACAAGGAGCCGGACGTGTGACTTTTCGGAAAGAGGCTCTGCCGAGGACATGAGCCATGAGATGTTCCTCCTTTGGCAAGCCCCGGTCCCAGATCCTGTTGTGCCTGTGAATAGGCTGCAGGGGGACGGTGAAGACCAGCAACATCTTTCCAGCCTGCCACCTTCCGTGTGGGACAAGGAGCCGGACGTGTGCCTTTTCGGAATCAGGCTCTGCCGAGGACGAGAGCCATGAGATGTTCCTCCTCTGGGCAAGCCCCGGTCCTGAATCCTGTTGTGCCTGTGCATAGGCTGCAGGGGGACGGTGAAGACGAGCAACATCTTTCAGGGCTGCCACATTGCTTGTGGGACAAGGAGCCGGACGTGTGCCTTTCTAGAATAAGGCTCTGCCGAGGACGAGAGCCATGAGATGTTCCTCCTCTGGGCAAGCCCGGGTCCCAGATCCTGTTGTGCCTGTGAATAGGCTGCAGGGGGACGGTGAAGACCAGCAACAGCTTTCAGGGCTGCCACCTTCCGTGTGGGACAAGGAGCCGGACGAGTGTCTTTTCGGAATCAGGCTCTGCCGAGGACGAGAGCCATGAGATGTTCCTCCTCTGGGCAAGCCCGAGTCCCAGATCCTGTTTTGCCTGTGAATAGGCTGCAGGGGGACGGTGAAGACCAGCAACAGCTTTCCGGGCTGCCACCTTCCGTGTGGGACAAGGAGCCGGACGTGTGCCTTTTCGGAATCAGACTCTGCCGAGGACGAGAACCATGAGATGGTCCTCCTCTGGCAAGCCCAAGTCTCAGATCCTGTTGTTCCTGTGAATAGGCTGCAGGGGGACGGTGAAGACCAGCAACATCTTTCCGGCCTGCCAAGTTCCGTGTAGGACAAGGAGCCGGACGTGTGCCTTTCCGGAATAAGGCTCTGCCGAGGACGAGAGCCATGAGATGTTCCTCCTCTGGGCAAGCCCGGGTCCCAGATCCTGTTGTGCCTGTGAATAGGCTGCATGGGGACGGTGAAGACCAGCAACAGCTTTCAGGGCTGCCACTTTCCATGTGGGACATGGAGCCGGATGAGTGCCTTTTCGGAATCAGGCTCTGCCGAGGACGAGAGCCATGAGATGTTCCTCCTCTGGGCAAGCCCAGGTCCCAGATCCTGTTTTGCCTGTGAATAGGCTGCAGGGGGACGGTGAAGACCAGCAACATCTTTCAGGGCTGCAACATTCCGTGTGGGACAAGGAGCCGGACGTGTGCCTTCTCGGAAAGAGGCTCTGCCGAGGACGAGAGCCATGAGATGTTCCTCCTCTGGGCAAGCCCGGGTCCCAGATCCTGTTGTACCTGTGAATAGGCTGCATGGGGACGGTGAAGACCAGCAACAGCTTTCCGGCCTGCCACCTTCCGTGTGGGACAAGGAGCCGGACGTGTGCCTTTTCGAAAAGAGGCTCTGCCGAGGACGAGAGCCATGAGATGTTCCTCCTCTGGGCAAGCCCCGGTCCTGAATCCTGTTGTGCCTGTGCATAGGCTGCAGGGGGACGGTGAAGACGAGCAACATCTTTCAGGGCTGCCACCTTCCGTGTGGGACAAGGAGCCGGACGTGTGCCTTTCCGGAATCAGGCCCTGCCGAGGACGAGAGCCATGAGATGTTCCTCCTCTGGGCAAGCCCGGGTCCCAGATCCTGTTCTACCTGTGAATAGGCTGCAGGGGGACGGTGAAGACCAGCAACATCTTTCAGGGCTGCCACCTTCCGTGTGGGACAAGGAGCCGGACGTGTGCCTTTTCGAAAAGAGGCTCTGCCGAGGACGAGAGCCATGAGATGTTCCTCCTCTGGGCAAGCCCAGGTCCCAGATCCTGTTGTAGCTGTGAATAGGCAGCAGGGGGAAGGTGAAGACCAGCAACAGCTTTCAGGGCTGCCACCTTCCGTGTGGGACAAGGAGCCGGACGAGTGCCTTTTCCGAAAGAGGCTCTGCCGAGGACGAGAGCCATGAGATGTTCCTCCTCTGGGCAAGCCCAGGTCCCAGATCCTATTGTGCCTGTGAATAGGCTGCATGTGGACGGTGAAGACCAGCAACAGCTTTCAGGGCTGCCACCTTCCGTGTGGGACAAGGAGCCGGACGTGTGACTTTTCGGAAAGAGGCTCTGCCGAGGACATGAGCCATGAGATGTTCCTCCTTTGGCAAGCCCAGGTCCCAGATCCTGTTGTGCCTGTGAATAGGCTGCAGGGGGACGGTGAAGACCAGCAACATCTTTCCAGCCTGCCACCTTCCGTGTGGGACAAGGAGCCGGACGTGTGCCTTTTCGGAATCAGGCTCTGCCGAGGACGAGAGCCATGAGATGTTCCTCCTCTGGGCAAGCCCCGGTCCTGAATCCTGTTGTGCCTGTGCATAGGCTGCAGGGGGACGGTGAAGACGAGCAACATCTTTCAGGGCTGCCACATTGCTTGTGGGACAAGGAGCCGGACGTGTGCCTTTCTAGAATCAGGCTCTGCCGAGGACGAGAGCCATGAGATGTTCCTCCTCTGGGCACGCCCGAGTCCCAGATCCTGTTTTGCCTGTGAATAGGCTGCAGGGGGACGGTGAAGACCAGCAACATCTTTCAGGGCTGCCACCTTCCGTGTGGGACAAGGAGCCGGACGTGTGCCTTTTCGGAATCAGACTCTGCCGAGGACGAGAACCATGAGATGGTCCTCCTCTGGCAAGCCCAAGTCCCAGATCCTGTTGTTCCTGTGAATAGGCTGCAGGGGGACGGTGAAGACCAGCAACATCTTTCCGGCCTGCCAAGTTCCGTGTAGGACAAGTAGCCGGACGTGTGCCTTTCCGGAATCAGACTCTGCCGAGGACGAGAACCATGAGATGGTCCTCCTCTGGGCAAGCCCGGGTCCCAGATCCTGTTGTGCCTGTGAATAGGCTGCATGGGGACGGTGAAGACCAGCAACAGCTTTCAGGGCTGCCACCTTCCATGTGGGACAGGGAGCCGGATGAGTGCCTTTTCGGAATCAGGCTCTGCCAAGGACGAGAGCCATGAGATGTTCCTCCTCTGGGCAAGACCGAGTCCCAGATCCTGTTTTGCCTGTGAATAGGCTGCATGGGGACGGTGAAGACCAGCAACATCTTTCAGGGCTGCCACCTTCCGTGTGGGACAAGGAGCCGGACGTGTGCCTTTTCGGAAAGAGGCTCTGCCGAGGACGAGAGCCATGAGATGTTCCTCCTCTGGGCAAGCCCGGGTCCCAGATCCTGTTGTACCTGTGAATAGGCTGCAGGGGGACGGTGAAGACCATCAACAGCTTTCCGGCCTGCCAACTTCCGTGTGGGACAAGGAGCCGGACGTGTGCCTTTCCGGAATCAGGATCTGCCGAGGACGAGAGCCATGAGATGTTCCTCCTCTGGGCAAGCCCCGGTCCTGAATCCTGTTGTGCCTGTGCATAGGCTGCAGGGGGACGGTGAAGACGAGCAACAGCTTTCAGGGCTGCCACCTTCCGTGTGGGACAAGGAGCCGGACGTGTGCCTTTCCGGAATCAGGCCCTGCCGAGGACGAGAGCCATGAGATGTTCCTCCTCTGGGCAAGCCCGGGTCCCAGATCCTGTTGTAGCTGTGAATAGGCTGCAGGGGGACGGTGAAGACCAGCAACATCTTTCAGGGCTGCCACCTTCCGTGTGGGACAAGGAGCCGGACGTGTGCCTTTTCGGAAAGAGGCTCTGCCGAGGACGAGAGCCATGAGATGTTCCTCCTCTGGGCAAGCCCAGGTCCCAGATCCTGTTGTAGCTGTGAATAGGCAGCAGGGGGAAGGTGAAGACCAGCAACAGCTTTCAGGGCTGCCACCTTCGGTGTGGGACAAGGAGCCGGACGTTTGCCTTTTCGGAAAGAGGCTCTGCCGAGGACGAGAGCCATGAGATGTTCCTCCTCTGGGCAAGCCCAGGTCCCAGATCCTATTGTGCCTGTGAATAGGCTGCATGTGGACGGTGAAGACCAGCAACAGCTTTCAGGGCTGCCACCTTCCGTGTGGGACAAGGAGCCGGACGTGTGACTTTTCGGAAAGAGGCTGTGCCGAGGACATGAGCCATGAGATGTTCCTCCTTTGGCAAGCCCAGGTCCCAGATCCTGTTGTGCCTGTGAATAGGCTGCAGGGGGACGGTGAAGACCAGCAACATCTTTCCGGCCTGCCACCTTCCGTGTGGGACAAGGAGCCGGACGTGTGCCTTTCCTGAATCAGGCTCTGCCGAGGACGAGAGCCATGAGATGTTCCTCCTCTGGGCAAGCCCGGGTCCCAGATCCTGTTGTACCTGTGAATAGGCTGCAGGGGGACGGTGAAGACCAGCAACAGCTTTCCGGCCTGCCACCTTCCGTGTGGGACAAGGAGCCGGACGTGTGCCTTTTCGGAAAGAGGCTCTGCCGAGGACGAGAGCCATGAGATGTTCCTCCTCTGGGCAAGCCCCGGTCCTGAATCCTGTTGTGCCTGTGAATAGGCTGCAGGGGGACGGTGAAGACGAGCAACATCTTTCAGGGCTGCCACATTGCTTGTGGGACAAGGAGCCGGACGTGTGCCTTTCCTGAATCAGGCTATGCCGAGGACGAGAGCCATGAGATGTTCCTCCTCTGGGCAAGCCCGGGTCCCAGATCCTGTTGTGCCGGTGAATAGGCTGCAGGGGGACGGTGAAGACCAGCAATAGCTTTCAGGGCTGCCACCTTCCGTGTGGGACAAGGAGCCGGACGAGTGCCTTTTCGGAATCAGGCTCTGCCAAGGACGAGAGCCATGAGATGTTCCTCCTCTGGGCAAGCCCGAATCCCAGATCCTGTTTTGCCTGTGAATAGGCTGCAGGGGGACGGTGAAGACCAGGAACATCTTTCAGGGCTGCCACCTTCCGTGTGGGACAAGGAGCCGGACGTGTGCCTTTTCGGAATCAGAATCTGCCGAGGACGAGAACCATGAGATGTTCCTCCTCTGGCAAGCCCAAGTCCCAGATCCTGTTGTGCCTGTGAATAGGCTGCAGGGGGACGGTGAAGACCAGCAACAGCTTTCCGGCCTGCCACCTTCCGTGTGGGACAAGGAGCCAGACGTGTGCCTTTCCTGAATCAGGCTCTGCCGAGGACGAGAGCCATGAGATGTTCCTCCTCTGGGCAAGCCCGGGTCCCAGATCCTGTTTTGCCTGTGAATAGGCTGCAGGGGAACGGTGAAGACCAGCATCATCTTTCAGGGCTGCCACCTTCCGTGTGGGACAAGGAGCCAGACGTGTGCCTTTTCGGAAAGAGGCTCTGCCGAGGACGAGAGCCATGAGATGTTCCTCCTCTGGGCAAGCCCAGGTCCCAGATCCTGTTGTACCTGTGAATAGGCTGCAGGGGGACGGTGAAGACCAGCAACAGCTTTCAGGGCTGCCACCTTCCGTGTGGGACAAGGAGCCGGACGTGTGCCTTTTCGGAAAGAGGCTCTGCCGAGGACGAGAGCCATGAGATGTTCCTCCTCTGGGCAAGCCCACGTCCCAGATCCTGTTGTAGCTGTGAATAGGCTGCAGGGGGACGGTGAAGACCAGCAACAGCTTTCAGGGCTGCCACCTTCCGTGTGGGACAAGGAGCCGGACGTGTGCCTTTTCGGAATCAGGCTCTGCCGAGGACGAGAACCATGAGATGTTCCTCCTCTGGGCAAGCCCAAGTCCCAGATCCTGTTGTGCCTGTGAATAGGCTGCAGGGGGACGGTGAAGACCAGCAACATCTTTCCAGCCTGCCACCTTCCGTGTGGGACAAGCAGCCGGACGTGTGCCTTTTCGGAATCAGGCTCTGCCGAGGACGAGAACCATGAGATGTTCCTCCTCTGGGCAAGCCCGGGTCCCAGATCCTGTTGTGCCTGTGAATAGGCTGCATGGGGACGGTGAAGACCAGCAACATCTTTCAGGGCTGCCACCTTCCATGTGGGACAAGGAGCCGGATGAGTGCCTTTTCGGAATCAGGCTCTGCCGAGGACGAGAGCCATGAGATGTTCCTCCTCTGGGCAAGCCCGGGTCCCAGATCCTGTTGTGCCTGTGAATAGGCTGCAGGGGAACGGTGAAGACCAGCAACATCTTTCAGGGCTGCCACCTTCCGTGTGGGACAAGGAGCCAGACGTGTGCCTTTTCGGAAAGAGGCTCTGCCGAGGACGAGAGCCATGAGATGTTCCTCCTCTGGGCAAGCCCAGGTCCCAGATCCTGTTGTACCTGTGAATAGGCTGCAGGGGGACGGTGAAGACCAGCAAAAGCTTTCAGGGCTGCCACCTTCCGTGTGGGACAAGGAGCCGGACGTGTGCCTTTTCGGAAAGAGGCTCTGCCGAGGACGAGAGCCATGAGATGTTCCTCCTCTGGGCAAGCCCACGTCCCAGATCCTGTTGTAGCTGTGAATAGGCTGCAGGGGGACGGTGAAGACCAGCAACAGCTTTCAGGGCTGCCACCTTCCGTGTGGGACAAGGAGCCGGACGTGTGCCTTTTCGGAATCAGGCTCTGCCGAGGACGAGAACCATGAGATGTTCCTCCTCTGGGCAAGCCCAAGTCCCAGATCCTGTTGTGCCTGTGAATAGGCTGCAGGGGGACGGTGAAGACCAGCAACATCTTTCCAGCCTGCCACCTTCCGTGTGGGACAAGCAGCCGGACGTGTGCCTTTTCGGAATCAGGCTCTGCCGAGGACGAGAACCATGAGATGTTTCTCCTCTGGGCAAGCCCGGGTCCCAGATCCTGTTGTGCCTGTGAATAGGCTGCATGGGGACGGTGAAGACCAGCAACATCTTTCAGGGCTGCCACCTTCCATGTGGGACAAGGAGCCGGATGAGTGCCTTTTCGGAATCAGGCTCTGCCGAGGACGAGAGCCATGAGATGTTCCTCCTCTGGGCAAGCCCGAGTCCCAGATCCGGCTGTGCCTGTGAATAGGCTGCAGGGGGACGGTGAAGACAATCAACAGCTTTCCGGCCTGCCACCTTCCGTGTGGGACAAGGAGCCGGACGTGTGCCTTTCCGGAATAAGGCTCCGCCGAGGACGATAGCCATGAGATGTTCCTCCTCTGGGCAAGCCCGGGTCCCAGATCCTGTTGTGCCTGTGAATAGGCTGCAGGGGGACGGTGAAGACCAGCAACAGCTTTCAGGGCCGCCACCTTCCATGTGGGACAAGGAGCCGGACCAGTGCCTTATCGGAATCAGGCTCTGCCGAGGACGAGAGCCATGAGATGTTCCTCCTCTGGGCAAGCCCCGGTCCTGAATCCTGTTGTGCCTGTGAATAGGCTGCAGGGGGACAGTGAAGACCAGGAACATCTTTCAGGGCTGCCACCTTCCGTGTGGGACAAGGAGCCGGACGTGTGCCTTTCCAGAATCAGGCTCCGCCAAGGACGAGAGCCATGAGATGTTCCTCCTCTGGGCAAGCCCGGGTCCCAGATCCTGTTGTGCCTGTGAATAGGCTGCAGGGGGACGGTGAAGACCAGCAACAGCTTTCCGGCCTGCCACCTTCCGTGTGGGACAAGGAGCCGGACGTGTGCCTTTCCTGAATCAGGCTCTGCCGAGGACAAGAGCCATGAAATGTTCCTCCTCTGGGCAAGCCCGGGTCCCAGATCCTGTTGTACCTGTGAATAGGCTGCAGGGGGACGGTGAAGACCATCAACAGCTTTCCGGCCTGCCACCTTCCGTGTGGGACAAGGAGCCGGACGTGTGCCTTTCAGGAATCAGGCTCCGCCAAGGACGAGAGCCATGAGATGTTCCTCCTTTGGGCAAGCCCGGGTCCCAGATCCTGTTGTAGCTGTGAATAGGCTGCATGGGGACGGTGAAGACGAGCAACATCTTTCAGGGCTACCACAATCCTTGTGGGACAAGGAGCCGGACGTGTGCCTTTCCAGTATCAGGCTCTGCCGAGGATGAGAGCCATGAGATGTTCCTCCTCTGGGCAAGCCCCGGTCCTAAATCCTGTTGTGCCTGTGAATAGACTGCAGGGGGACGGAGAAGACCAGCAACAGCTTTCCGGCCTGCCACCTTCCGTGTGGGACAAGGAGCCGGACGTGTGCCTTTTCGGAATAAGGCTCCGCCGAGGACGAGAGCCATGAGATGTTCCTCCTCTGGGCAAGCCCGGGTCCCAGATCCTGTTGTGCCTGTGAATAGGCTGCAGGGGGACGGTGAAGACCAGCAACAGCTTTCCGGCCTGCCACCTTCCGTGTGGGACAAGGAGCCGGACGTGTGCCTTTCCTGAATCAGGCTCTGCCGAGGACGAGAGCCATGAGATGTTCCTCCTCTGGGCAAGCCCGGGTCCCAGATCCTGTTTTGCCTGTGAATAGGCTGCAGGGGAACGGTGAAGACCAGGAACATCTTTCAGGGCTGCCACCTTCCGTGTGGGACAAGGAGCCAGACGTGTGCCTTTTCGGAAAGAGGCTCTGCCGAGGAGGAGAGCCATGAGATGTTCCTCCTCTGGGCAAGCCCAGGTCCCAGATCCTGTTGTACCTGTGAATAGGCTGCAGGGGGACGGTGAAGACCAGCAACAGCTTTCAGGGCTGCCACCTTCCGTGTGGGACAAGGAGCCGGACGTGTGCCTTTTCGGAAAGAGGCTCTGCCGAGGACGAGAGCCATGAGATGTTCCTCCTCTGGGCAAGCCCAGGTCCCAGATCCTGTTGTAGCTGTGAATAGGCTGCAGGGGGACGGTGAAGACCAGCAACATCTTTCCAGCCTGCCACCTTCCGTGTGGGACAAGGAGCCGGACGTGTGCCTTTCCGGAATAAGGCTCCGCCGAGGACGAGAGCCATGAGATGTTCCTCCTTTGGGCAAGCCCGAGTCCCAGATCCTGTTGTGCCTGTGAATAGGCTGCAGGGGGACAGTGAAGACCAGCAACAGCTTTCAGGGCTGCCACCTTCCGTGTGGACAAGGAGCCGGACGTGTGCCTTTTCGGAATCAGGCTCTGCCGAGGACGAGAACCATGAGATGTTCCTCCTCTGGGCAAGCCCAAGTCCCAGATCCTGTTGTGCCTGTGAATAGGCTGCAGGGGGACGTTGAAGACCAGCAACATCTTTCCGGCCTGCCACCTTCCATGTGGGACAAGGAGCCGGACCAGTGCCTTATCGGAATCAGGCTCTGCCGAGGACGAGAGCCATGAGATGTTCCTCCTCTGGGCAAGCCCGGGTCCCAGATCCTGTTGTGCCTGTGAATAGGCTGCAGGGGGACAGTGAAGACCAGGAACATCTTTCAGGGCTGCCACCTTCCGTGTGGGACAAGGAGCCGGACGTGTGCCTTTCCGGAATCAGGCTCCGCCGAGGACGAGAGCCATGAGATGTTCCTCCTCTGGGCAAGCCCGGGTCCCAGATCCTGTTGTGCCTGTGAATAGGCTGCAGGGGGACGGTGAAGACCAGCAACAGCTTTCAGGGCCGCCACATTCCATGTGGGACAAGGAGCCAGACGTGTGCCTTTTCGGAATGAGGCTCTGCCGAGGACGAGAGCCATGAGATGTTCCTCCTCTGGGCAATCCCAGGTCCCAGGTCCTGTTGTGCCTGTGAATAGGCTGCAGGGGGTCGGTGAAGACCAGCAACAGCTTTCCGGCCTGCCACTTTCCGTGTGGGACAAGGAGCCGGACGTGTGCCTTTTTGGAAAGAGGCTCTGCCGAGGACGAGAGCCATGAGATGTTCCTCCTCTGGGCAAGCCCAGGTCCCAGATCCTGTTTTGCCTGTGAATAGGCTGCAGGGGGACGGTGAAGACCAGCAACAGCTTTCAGGGCTGCCACCTTCCGTGTGGGACATGGAGCCGGACGTGTGCCTTTTCGGAATCAGGCTCTGCCGAGGACGAGAACCATGAGATGTTCCTCCTCTGGGCAAGCCCACGTCCCAGATCCTGTTGTAGCTGTGAATAGGCTGCAGGGGGACGGTGAAGACCAGCAACAGCTTTCAGGGCTGCCACCTTCGTGTGGGACAAGGAGCCGGACGTGTGCCTTTTCGGAATCAGGCTCTGCCGAGGACGAGAGCCATGAGATGTTCCTCCTCTGGGCAAGCCCAAGTCCCAGATCCTGTTGTGCCTGTGAATAGGCTGCAGGGGGACGGTGAAGACCAGCAACATCTTTCCAGCCTGCCACCTTCCGTGTGGGACAAGGAGCCGGACGTGTGCCTTTCCGGAATAAGGCTCCGCCGAGGACGAGAGCCATGAGATGTTCCTCCTTTGGGCAAGCCCGAGTCCCAGATCCTGTTGTGCCTGTGAATAGGCTGCAGGGGAACGGTGAAGACCAGCAACAGCTTTCAGGGCTGCCACCTTCCGTGTGGGACAAGGAGCCAGACGTGTGTCTTTTCGGAAAGAGGCTCTGCCGAGGACGAGAGCCATGAGATGTTCCTCCTCTGGGCAAGACCAGGTCCCAGATCCTGTTTTGCCTGTGAATAGGCTGCAGGGGGACAGTGAAGACCAGCAACAGCTTTCAGGGCTGCCACCTTCCGTGTGCACAAGGAGCCGGACGTGTGCCTTTTCGGAATCAGGCTCTGCCGAGGACGAGAACCATGAGATGTTCCTCCTCTGGGCAAGCCCAAGTCCCAGATCCTGTTGTGCCTGTGAATAGGCTGCAGGGGGACGTTGAAGACCAGCAACATCTTTCCGGCCTGCCACCTTCCGTGTGGGACAAGGAGCCGGACGTGTGCCTTTTCGGAATCAGGCTCTGCCGAGGACGAGAACCATGAGATGTTCCTCCTTTGGGCAAGCCCGGGTCCCAGATCCTGTTGTGCCTGTGAATAGGCTGCAGGGGGACAGTGAAGACCAGGAACATCTTTCAGGGCTGCCACCTTCCGTGTGGGACAAGGAGCCGGACGTGTGCCTTTCCGGAATCAGGCTCCGCCGAGGACGAGAGCCATGAGATGTTCCTCCTCTGGGCAAGCCCGGGTCCCAGATCCTGTTGTGCCTGTGAATAGGCTGCAGGGGGACGGTGAAGACCAGCAACAGCTTTCAGGGCCGCCACATTCCATGTGGGACAAGGAGCCAGACGTGTGCCTTTTCGGAAAGAGGCTCTGCCGAGGACGAGAGCCATGAGATGTTCCTCCTCTGGGCAAGCCCAGGTCCCAGGTCCTGTTGTGCCTGTGAATAGGCTGCAGGGGGACGGTGAAGACCAGCAACAGCTTTCAGGGCTGCCACCTTCCGTGTGGGACATGGAGCCGGACGTGTGCCTTTTCGGAATCAGGCTCTGCCGAGGACGAGAACCATGAGATGTTCCTCCTCTGGGCAAGCCCACGTCCCAGATCCTGTTGTAGCTGTGAATAGGCTGCAGGGGGACGGTGAAGACCAGCAACAGCTTTCAGGGCTGCCACCTTCGTGTGGGACAAGGAGCCGGACGTGTGCCTTTTCGGAATCAGGCTCTGCCGAGGACGAGAGCCATGAGATGTTCCTCCTCTGGGCAAGCCCAAGTCCCAGATCCTGTTGTGCCTGTGAATAGGCTGCAGGGGGACGGTGAAGACCAGCAACATCTTTCCAGCCTGCCACCTTCCGTGTGGGACAAGGAGCCGGACGTGTGCCTTTCAGGAATAAGGCTCCGCCGAGGACGAGAGCCATGAGATGTTCCTCCTTTGGGCAAGCCCGAGTCCCAGATCCTGTTGTGCCTGTGAATAGGCTGCAGGGGGACGGTGAAGACCAGCAACAGCTTTCAGGGCTGCCACCTTCCGTGTGGGACAAGGAGCCAGACGTGTGTCTTTTCGGAAAGAGGCTCTGCCGAGGACGAGAGCCATGAGATGTTCCTCCTCTGGGCAAGACCAGGTCCCAGATCCTGTTTTGCCTGTGAATAGGCTGCAGGGGGACAGTGAAGACCAGCAACAGCTTTCAGGGCTGCCACCTTCCGTGTGCACAAGGAGCCGGACGTGTGCCTTTTCGGAATCAGGCTCTGCCGAGGACGAGAACCATGAGATGTTCCTCCTCTGGGCAAGCCCAAGTCCCAGATCCTGTTGTGCCTGTGAATAGGCTGCAGGGGGACGTTGAAGACCAGCAACATCTTTCCGGCCTGCCACCTTCCGTGTGGGACAAGGAGCCGGACGTGTGCCTTTTCGGAATCAGGCTCTGCCGAGGACGAGAACCATGAGATGTTCCTCCTTTGGGCAAGCCCGGGTCCCAGATCCTGTTGTGCCTGTGAATAGGCTGCAGGGGGACAGTGAAGACCAGGAACATCTTTCAGGGCTGCCACCTTCCGTGTGGGACAAGGAGCCGGACGTGTGCCTTTCCGGAATCAGGCTCCGCCGAGGACGAGAGCCATGAGATGTTCCTCCTCTGGGCAAGCCCGGGTCCCAGATCCTGTTGTGCCTGTGAATAGGCTGCAGGGGGACGGTGAAGACCAGCAACAGCTTTCAGGGCCGCCACATTCCATGTGGGACAAGGAGCCAGACGTGTGCCTTTTCGGAAAGAGGCTCTGCCGAGGACGAGAGCCATGAGATGTTCCTCCTCTGGGCAATCCCAGGTCCCAGGTCCTGTTGTGCCTGTGAATAGGCTGCAGGGGGTCGGTGAAGACCAGCAACAGCTTTCCGGCCTGCCACTTTCCGTGTGGGACAAGGAGCCGGACGTGTGCCTTTTTGGAAAGAGGCTCTGCCGAGGACGAGAGCCATGAGATGTTCCTCCTCTGGGCAAGCCCAGGTCCCAGATCCTGTTTTGCCTGTGAATAGGCTGCAGGGGGACGGTGAAGACCAGCAACAGCTTTCAGGGCTGCCACCTTCCGTGTGGGACATGGAGCCGGACGTGTGCCTTTTCGGAATCAGGCTCTGCCGAGGACGAGAACCATGAGATGTTCCTCCTCTGGGCAAGCCCAAGTCCCAGATCCTGTTGTGCCTGTGAATAGGCTGCATGGGGACGGTGATGACCAGCAACATCTTTCCGGCCTGCCACCTTCCGTGTGGGACAAGGAGCCGGACGTGTGCCTTTCCGGAATAAGGCTCCGCCGAGGACGAGAACCATGAGATGTTCCTCCTCTGGGCAAGCCCAGGTCCCAGATCCTCTTGTGCCTGTGAATAGGCTGCATGGGGACGGTGAAGACCAGCAACATCTTTCAGGGCTGCCACCTTCCATGTGGGACAAGGAGCCGGATGAGTGCCTTTTCGGAATCAGGCTCTGCCGAGGACGAGAGCCATGAGATGTTCCTCCTCTGGGCAAGCCCGAGTCCCAGATCCTGTTGTGCCTGTGAATAGGCTGCAGGGGGACGGTGAAGACCAGCAACAGCTTTCTGGGCTGCCACCGTCCGTGTGGGAAAAGGAGCCGGACGTGTGCCTTCTCGGAAACAGGCTCTGCCGAGGACGAGAGCCATGAGATGTTCCTCCTCTGGGCAAGCCCGGGTCCCAGATCCTGCTGTGCCTGTGAATAGGCTGCAGGGGGACGGTGAAGACCAGCAACAGCTTTCCGGCCTGCCACCTTCCGTGTGGGACAAGGAGCCGGACGTGTGCCTTTCCGGAATCAGGCTCCGCCGAGGACGATAGCCATGAGATATTCCTCCTCTGGGCAAGCCCGGGTCCCAGATCCTGTTGTGCCTGTGAATAGGCTGCAGGGGGACGGTGAAGACCAGCAACATCTTTCCAGCCTGCCACCTTCCGTGTGGGACAAGGAGCCGGACGTGTGCCTTTCCGGAATAAGGCTCCGCCGAGGACGAGAGCCATGAGATGTTCCTCCTTTGGGCAAGCCCGAGTCCCAGATCCTGTTGTGCCTGTGAATAGGCTGCAGGGGGACAGTGAAGACCAGCAACAGCTTTCAGGGCTGCCACCTTCCGTGTGCACAAGGAGCCGGACGTGTGCCTTTTCGGAATCAGGCTCTGCCGAGGACGAGAACCATGAGATGTTCCTCCTCTGGGCAAGCCCAAGTCCCAGATCCTGTTGTGCCTGTGAATAGGCTGCAGGGGGACGTTGAAGACCAGCAACATCTTTCCGGCCTGCCACCTTCCGTGTGGGACAAGGAGCCGGACGTGTGCCTTTTCGGAATCAGGCTCTGCCGAGGACGAGAACCATGAGATGTTCCTCCTTTGGGCAAGCCCGGGTCCCAGATCCTGTTGTGCCTGTGAATAGGCTGCAGGGGGACAGTGAAGACCAGGAACATCTTTCAGGGCTGCCACCTTCCGTGTGGGACAAGGAGCCGGACGTGTGCCTTTCCGGAATCAGGCTCCGCCGAGGACGAGAGCCATGAGATGTTCCTCCTCTGGGCAAGCCCGGGTCCCAGATCCTGTTGTGCCTGTGAATAGGCTGCAGGGGGACGGTGAAGACCAGCAACAGCTTTCAGGGCAGCCACATTCCATGTGGGACAAGGAGCCAGACGTGTGCCTTTTCGGAAAGAGGCTCAGCCGAGGACGAGAGCCATGAGATGTTCCTCCTCTGGGCAATCCCAGGTCCCAGGTCCTGTTGTGCCTGTGAATAGGCTGCAGGGGGTCGGTGAAGACCAGCAACAGCTTTCCGGCCTGCCACTTTCCGTGTGGGACAAGGAGCCGGACGTGTGCCTTTTTGGAAAGAGGCTCTGCCGAGGACGAGAGCCATGAGATGTTCCTCCTCTGGGCAAGCCCAGGTCCCAGATCCTGTTTTGCCTGTGAATAGGCTGCAGGGGGACGGTGAAGACCAGCAACAGCTTTCAGGGCTGCCACCTTCCGTGTGGGACATGGAGCCGGACGTGTGCCTTTCCGGAATAAGGCTCCGCCGAGGACGAGAACCATGAGATGTTCCTCCTCTGGGCAAGCCCAGGTCCCAGATCCTCTTGTGCCTGTGAATAGGCTGCATGGGGACGGTGAAGACCAGCAACATCTTTCAGGGCTGCCACCTTCCATGTGGGACAAGGAGCCGGATGAGTGCCTTTTCGGAATCAGGCTCTGCCGAGGACGAGAGCCATGAGATGTTCCTCCTCTGGGCAAGCCCGAGTCCCAGATCCTGTTGTGCCTGTGAATAGGCTGCAGGGGGACGGTGAAGACCAGCAACAGCTTTCTGGGCTGCCACCGTCCGTGTGGGAAAAGGAGCCGGACGTGTGCCTTCTCGGAAACAGGCTCTGCCGAGGACGAGAGCCATGAGATGTTCCTCCTCTGGGCAAGCCCGGGTCCCAGATCCTGTTGTGCCTGTGAATAGGCTGCAGGGGGACGGTGAAGACCAGCAACAGCTTTCCGGCCTGCCACCTTCCGTGTGGGACAAGGAGCCGGACGTGTGCCTTTCCGGAATCAGGCTCCGCCGAGGACGATAGCCATGAGATATTCCTCCTCTGGGCAAGCCCGGGTCCCAGATCCTGTTGTGCCTGTGAATAGGCTGCAGGGGGACGGTGAAGACCAGCAACAGCTTTCAGGGCCGCCACCTTCCATGTGGGACAAGGAGCCGGACCAGTGCCTTATCGGAATCAGGCTCTGCCGAGGACGAGAGCCATGAGATGTTCCTCCTCTGGGCAAGCCCCGGTCCTGAATCCTGTTGTGCCTGTGAATAGGCTGCAGGGGGACAGTGAAGACCAGGAACATCTTTCAGGGCTGCCACCTTCCGTGTGGGACAAGGAGCCGGACGTGTGCCTTTCCGGAATCAGGTTCCGCCAAGGACGAGAGCCATGAGATGTTCCTCCTCTGGGCAAGCCCGGGTCCGAGATCCTGTTATGCCTGTGAATAGGCTGCAGGGGGACGGTGAAGACCAGCAACAGCTTTCCGGCCTGCCACCTTCCGTGTGGGACAAGGAGCCGGACGTGTGCCTTTCCTGAATCAGGCTCTGCCGAGGACAAGAGCCATGAAATGTTCCTCCTCTGGGCAAGCCCGGGTCCCAGATCCTGTTGTACCTGTGAATAGGCTGCAGGGGGACGGTGAAGACCATCAACAGCTTTCCGGCCTGCCACCTTCCGTGTGGGACAAGGAGCCGGACGTGTGCCTTTCCGGAATCAGGCTCCGCCAAGGACGAGAACCATGAGATGTTCCTCCTTTGGGCAAGCCCGGGTCCCAGATCCTGCTGTGCCTGTGAATAGGCTGCATGGGGACGGTGAAGACGAGCAACATCTTTCAGGGCTACCACAATCCTTGTGGGACAATGAGCCGGACGTGTGCCTTTCCAGTATCAGGCTCTGCCGAGGACGAGAGCCATGAGATGTTCCTCCTCTGGGCAAGCCCCGGTCCTAAATCCTGTTGTGCCTGTGAATAGGCTGCAGGGGGACAGTGAAGACCAGGAACATCTTTCAGGGCTGCCACCTTCCGTGTGGGACAAGGATCCGGACGTGTGCCTTTCCGGAATCAGGCTCCGCCGAGGACGAGAGCCATGAGATGTTCCTCCTCTGGGCAAGCCCGGGTCCCAGATCCTGTTGTGCCTGTGAATAGGCTGCAGGGGGACGGTGAAGACCAGCAACAGCTTTCAGGGCCGCCACCTTCCATGTGGGACAAGGAGCCAGACGTGTGCCTTTTCGGAAAGAGGCTCTGCCGAGGACGAGAGCCATGAGATGTTCCTCCTCTGGGCAATCCCAGGTCCCAGGTCCTGTTGTGCCTGTGAATAGGCTGCAGGGGGTCGGTGAAGACCAGCAACAGCTTTCCGGCCTGCCACTTTCCGTGTGGGACAAGGAGCCGGACGTGTGCCTTTTTGGAAAGAGGCTCTGCCGAGGACGAGAGCCATGAGATGTTCCTCCTCTGGGCAAGCCCAGGTCCCAGATCCTGTTTTGCCTGTGAATAGGCTGCAGGGGGACGGTGAAGACCAGCAACAGCTTTCAGGGCTGCCACCTTCCGTGTGGGACATGGAGCCGGACGTGTGCCTTTTCGGAATCAGGCTCTGCCGAGGACGAGAACCATGAGATGTTCCTCCTCTGGGCAAGCCCAAGTCCCAGATCCTGTTGTGCCTGTGAATAGGCTGCAGGGGGACGGTGATGACCAGCAACATCTTTCCGGCCTGCCACCTTCCGTGTGGGACAAAGAGCCGGACGTGTGCCTTTCCGGAATAAGGCTCCGCCGAGGACGAGAACAATGAGATGTTCCTCCTCTGGGCAAGCCCAGGTCCCAGATCCTCTTGTGCCTGTGAATAGGCTGCATGGGGACGGTGAAGACCAGCAACATCTTTCAGGGCTGCCACCTTCCATGTGGGACAAGGAGCCGGATGAGTGCCTTTTCGGAATCAGGCTCTGCCGAGGACGAGAGCCATGAGATGTTCCTCCTCTGGGCAAGCCCGAGTCCCAGATCCTGTTGTGCCTGTGAATAGGCTGCAGGGGGACGGTGAAGACCAGCAACAGCTTTCTGGGCTGCCACCTTCCATGTGGGAAAAGGAGCCGGACGTGTGCCTTCTCGGAAACAGGCTCTGCCGAGGACGAGAGCCATGAGATGTTCCTCCTCTGGGCAAGCCCAGGTCCCAGATCCTGCTGTGCCTGTGAATAGGCTGCAGGGGGACGGTGAAGACCAGCAACAGCTTTCCGGCCTGCCACCTTCCGTATGGGACAAGGAGCCGGACGTGTGCCTTTCCGGAATCAGGCTCCGCCGAGGACGATAGCCATGAGATGTTCCTCCTCTGGGCAAGCCCGGGTCCCAGATCCTGTTGTGCCTGTGAATAGGCTGCAGGGGGACGGTGAAGACCAGCAACAGCTTTCAGGGCCGCCACCTTCCATGTGGGACAAGGAGCCGGACCAGTGCCTTATCGGAATCAGGCTCTGCCGAGGACGAGAGCCATGAGATGTTCCTCCTCTGGGCAAGCCCCGGTCCTGAATCCTGTTGTGCCTGTGAATAGGCTGCAGGGGGACAGTGAAGACCAGGAACATCTTTCAGGGCTGCCACCTTCCGTGTGGGACAAGGAGCCGGACGTGTGCCTTTCCGGAATCAGGCTCCGCCAAGGACGAGAGCCATGAGATGTTCCTCCTCTGGGCAAGCCCGGGTCCCAGATCCTGTTGTGCCTGTGAATAGGCTGCAGGGGGACGGTGAAGACCAGCAACAGCTTTCCGGCCTGCCACCTTCCGTTTGGGACAAGGAGACGGACGTGTGCCTTTCCTGAATCAGGCTCTGCCGAGGACAAGAGCCATGAAATGTTCCTCCTCTGGGCAAGCCCGGGTCCCAGATCCTGTTGTACCTGTGAATAGGCTGCAGGGGGACGGTGAAGACCATCAACAGCTTTCCGGCCTGCCACCTTCCGTGTGGGACAAGGAGCCGGACGAGTGCCTTTTAGGAATCAGGCTCTGCCCGAGGACGAGAGCCATGAGATGTTCCTCCTCTGGGCAAGTCCGAGTCCCACATCCTGTTTTGCCTGTGAATAGGCTGCAGGGGGACGGTGAAGACGAGCAACATCTTTCAGGGCTACCACAATCCTTGTGGGACAAGGAGCCGGACGTGTGCCTTTCCAGTATCAGGCTCTGCCGAGGATGAGAGCCATGAGATGTTCCTCCTCTGGGCAAGCCCCGGTCCTAAATCCTGTTGTGCCTGTGAATAGGCTGCAGGGGGACGGAGAAGACCAGCAACAGCTTTCCGGCCTGCCACCTTCCGTGTGGGACAAGGAGCCGGACGTGTGCCTTTTCGGAATAAGGCTCCGCCGAGGACGAGAGCCATGAGATGTTCCTCCTCTGGGCAAGCCCGGGTCCCAGATCCTGTTGTGCCTGTGAATAGGCTGCAGGGGGACGGTGAAGACCAGCAACAGCTTTCCGGCCTGCCACCTTCCGTGTGGGACAAGGAGCCGGACGTGTGCCTTTCCTGAATCAGGCTCTGCCGAGGACGAGAGCCATGAGATGTTCCTCCTCTGGGCAAGCCCGGGTCCCAGATCCTGTTTTGCCTGTGAATAGGCTGCAGGGGAACGGTGAAGACCAGGAACATCTTTCAGGGCTGCCACCTTCCGTGTGGGACAAGGAGCCAGACGTGTGCCTTTTCGGAAAGAGGCTCTGCCGAGGACGAGAGCCATGAGATGTTCCTCCTCTGGGCAAGCCCAGGTCCCAGATCCTGTTGTACCTGTGAATAGGCTGCAGGGGGACGGTGAAGACCAGCAACAGCTTTCAGGGCTGCCACCTTCCGTGTGGGACAAGGAGCCGGACGTGTGCCTTTTCGGAAAGAGGCTCTGCCGAGGACGAGAGCCATGAGATGTTCCTCCTCTGGGCAAGCCCACGTCCCAGATCCTGTTGTAGCTGTGAATAGGCTGCAGGGGGACGGTGAAGACCAGCAACAGCTTTCAGGGCTGCCACCTTCCGTGTGGGACAAGGAGCCGGACGTGTGCCTTTTCGGAATCAGGCTCTGCCGAGGACGAGAGCCATGAGATGTTCCTCCTCTGGGCAAGCCCAAGTCCCAGATCCTGTTGTGCCTGTGAATAGGCTGCAGGGGGACGGTGAAGACCAGCAACATCTTTCCAGCCTGCCACCTTCCGTGTGGGACAAGGAGCCGGACGTGTGCCTTTCCGGAATAAGGCTCCGCCGAGGACGAGAGCCATGAGATGTTCCTCCTTTGGGCAAGCCCGAGTCCCAGATCCTGTTGTGCCTGTGAATAGGCTGCAGGGGGACGGTGAAGACCAGCAACAGCTTTCAGGGCTGCCACCTTCCGTGTGGGACAAGGAGCCAGACGTGTGTCTTTTCGGAAAGAGGCTCTGCCGAGGACGAGAGCCATGAGATGTTCCTCCTCTGGGCAAGACCAGGTCCCAGATCCTGTTTTGCCTGTGAATAGGCTGCAGGGGGACAGTGAAGACCAGCAACAGCTTTCAGGGCTGCCACCTTCCGTGTGCACAAGGAGCCGGACGTGTGCCTTTTCGGAATCAGGCTCTGCCGAGGACGAGAACCATGAGATGTTCCTCCTCTGGGCAAGCCCAAGTCCCAGATCCTGTTGTGCCTGTGAATAGGCTGCAGGGGGACGTTGAAGACCAGCAACATCTTTCCGGCCTGCCACCTTCCGTGTGGGACAAGGAGCCGGACGTGTGCCTTTTCGGAATCAGGCTCTGCCGAGGACGAGAACCATGAGATGTTCCTCCTTTGGGCAAGCCCGGGTCCCAGATCCTGTTGTGCCTGTGAATAGGCTGCAGGGGGACAGTGAAGACCAGGAACATCTTTCAGGGCTGCCACCTTCCGTGTGGGACAAGGAGCCGGACGTGTGCCTTTCCGGAATCAGGCTCCGCCGAGGACGAGAGCCATGAGATGTTCCTCCTCTGGGCAAGCCCGGGTCCCAGATCCTGTTGTGCCTGTGAATAGGCTGCAGGGGGACGGTGAAGACCAGCAACAGCTTTCAGGGCCGCCACATTCCATGTGGGACAAGGAGCCAGACGTGTGCCTTTTCGGAAAGAGGCTCTGCCGAGGACGAGAGCCATGAGATGTTCCTCCTCTGGGCAATCCCAGGTCCCAGGTCCTGTTGTGCCTGTGAATAGGCTGCAGGGGGTCGGTGAAGACCAGCAACAGCTTTCCGGCCTGCCACTTTCCGTGTGGGACAAGGAGCCGGACGTGTGCCTTTTCGGAAAGAGGCTCTGCCGAGGACGAGAGCCATGAGATGTTCCTCCTCTGGGCAAGCCCAGGTCCCAGATCCTGTTTTGCCTGTGAATAGGCTGCAGGGGGACGGTGAAGACCAGCAACAGCTTTCAGGGCTGCCACCTTCCGTGTGGGACATGGAGCCGGACGTGTGCCTTTTCGGAATCAGGCTCTGCCGAGGACGAGAACCATGAGATGTTCCTCCTCTGGGCAAGCCCACGTCCCAGATCCTGTTGTAGCTGTGAATAGGCTGCAGGGGGACGGTGAAGACCAGCAACAGCTTTCAGGGCTGCCACCTTCCGTGTGGGACAAGGAGCCGGACGTGTGCCTTTTCGGAATCAGGCTCTGCCGAGGACGAGAGCCATGAGATGTTCCTCCTCTGGGCAAGCCCAAGTCCCAGATCCTGTTGTGCCTGTGAATAGGCTGCAGGGGGACGGTGAAGACCAGCAACATCTTTCCAGCCTGCCACCTTCCGTGTGGGACAAGGAGCCGGACGTGTGCCTTTCCGGAATAAGGCTCCGCCGAGGACGAGAGCCATGAGATGTTCCTCCTTTGGGCAAGCCCGAGTCCCAGATCCTGTTGTGCCTGTGAATAGGCTGCAGGGGGACGGTGAAGACCAGCAACAGCTTTCAGGGCTGCCACCTTCCGTGTGGGACAAGGAGCCAGACGTGTGTCTTTTCGGAAAGAGGCTCTGCCGAGGACGAGAGCCATGAGATGTTCCTCCTCTGGGCAAGACCAGGTCCCAGATCCTGTTTTGCCTGTGAATAGGCTGCAGGGGGACAGTGAAGACCAGCAACAGCTTTCAGGGCTGCCACCTTCCGTGTGCACAAGGAGCCGGACGTGTGCCTTTTCGGAATCAGGCTCTGCCGAGGACGAGAACCATGAGATGTTCCTCCTCTGGGCAAGCCCAAGTCCCAGATCCTGTTGTGCCTGTGAATAGGCTGCAGGGGGACGTTGAAGACCAGCAACATCTTTCCGGCCTGCCACCTTCCGTGTGGGACAAGGAGCCGGACGTGTGCCTTTCCGGGATCAGGCTCCGCCGAGGACGAGAACCATGAGATGTTCCTCCTTTGGGCAAGCCCGGGTCCCAGATCCTGTTGTGCCTGTGAATAGGCTGCAGGGGGACAGTGAAGACCAGGAACATCTTTCAGGGCTGCCACCTTCCGTGTGGGACAAGGAGCCGGACGTGTGCCTTTCCGGAATCAGGCTCCGCCGAGGACGAGAGCCATGAGATGTTCCTCCTCTGGGCAAGCCCGGGTCCCAGATCCTGTTGTGCCTGTGAATAGGCTGCAGGGGGACGGTGAAGACCAGCAACAGCTTTCAGGGCCGCCACATTCCATGTGGGACAAGGAGCCAGACGTGTGCCTTTTCGGAAAGAGGCTCTGCCGAGGACGAGAGCCATGAGATGTTCCTCCTCTGGGCAATCCCAGGTCCCAGGTCCTGTTGTGCCTGTGAATAGGCTGCAGGGGGTCGGTGAAGACCAGCAACAGCTTTCCGGCCTGCCACTTTCCGTGTGGGACAAGGAGCCGGACGTGTGCCTTTTTGGAAAGAGGCTCTGCCGAGGACGAGAGCCATGAGATGTTCCTCCTCTGGGCAAGCCCAGGTCCCAGATCCTGTTTTGCCTGTGAATAGGCTGCAGGGGGACGGTGAAGACCAGCAACAGCTTTCAGGGCTGCCACCTTCCGTGTGGGACATGGAGCCGGACGTGTGCCTTTTCGGAATCAGGCTCTGCCGAGGACGAGAACCATGAGATGTTCCTCCTCTGGGCAAGCCCAAGTCCCAGATCCTGTTGTGCCTGTGAATAGGCTGCATGGGGACGGTGATGACCAGCAACATCTTTCCGGCCTGCCACCTTCCGTGTGGGACAAGGAGCCGGACGTATGCCTTTCCGGAATAAGGCTCCGCCGAGGACGAGAACCATGAGATGTTCCTCCTCTGGGCAAGCCCAGGTCCCAGATCCTCTTGTGCCTGTGAATAGGCTGCATGGGGACGGTGAAGACCAGCAACATCTTTCAGGGCTGCCACCTTCCGTGTGGGACAAGGAGCCAGACGTGTGTCTTTTCGGAAAGAGGCTCTGCCGAGGACGAGAGCCATGAGATGTTCCTCCTCTGGGCAAGACCAGGTCCCAGATCCTGTTTTGCCTGTGAATAGGCTGCAGGGGGACAGTGAAGACCAGCAACAGCTTTCAGGGCTGCCACCTTCCGTGTGCACAAGGAGCCGGACGTGTGCCTTTTCGGAATCAGGCTCTGCCGAGGACGAGAACCATGAGATGTTCCTCCTCTGGGCAAGCCCAAGTCCCAGATCCTGTTGTGCCTGTGAATAGGCTGCAGGGGGACGTTGAAGACCAGCAACATCTTTCCGGCCTGCCACCTTCCGTGTGGGACAAGGAGCCGGACGTGTGCCTTTCCGGGATCAGGCTCCGCCGAGGACGAGAACCATGAGATGTTCCTCCTTTGGGCAAGCCCGGGTCCCAGATCCTGTTGTGCCTGTGAATAGGCTGCAGGGGGACAGTGAAGACCAGGAACATCTTTCAGGGCTGCCACCTTCCGTGTGGGACAAGGAGCCGGACGTGTGCCTTTCCGGAATCAGGCTCCGCCGAGGACGAGAGCCATGAGATGTTCCTCCTCTGGGCAAGCCCGGGTCCCAGATCCTGTTGTGCCTGTGAATAGGCTGCAGGGGGACGGTGAAGACCAGCAACAGCTTTCAGGGCCGCCACATTCCATGTGGGACAAGGAGCCAGACGTGTGCCTTTTCGGAAAGAGGCTCTGCCGAGGACGAGAGCCATGAGATGTTCCTCCTCTGGGCAATCCCAGGTCCCAGGTCCTGTTGTGCCTGTGAATAGGCTGCAGGGGGTCGGTGAAGACCAGCAACAGCTTTCCGGCCTGCCACTTTCCGTGTGGGACAAGGAGCCGGACGTGTGCCTTTTTGGAAAGAGGCTCTGCCGAGGACGAGAGCCATGAGATGTTCCTCCTCTGGGCAAGCCCAGGTCCCAGATCCTGTTTTGCCTGTGAATAGGCTGCAGGGGGACGGTGAAGACCAGCAACAGCTTTCAGGGCTGCCACCTTCCGTGTGGGACATGGAGCCGGACGTGTGCCTTTTCGGAATCAGGCTCTGCCGAGGACGAGAACCATGAGATGTTCCTCCTCTGGGCAAGCCCAAGTCCCAGATCCTGTTGTGCCTGTGAATAGGCTGCATGGGGACGGTGATGACCAGCAACATCTTTCCGGCCTGCCACCTTCCGTGTGGGACAAGGAGCCGGACGTATGCCTTTCCGGAATAAGGCTCCGCCGAGGACGAGAACCATGAGATGTTCCTCCTCTGGGCAAGCCCAGGTCCCAGATCCTCTTGTGCCTGTGAATAGGCTGCATGGGGACGGTGAAGACCAGCAACATCTTTCAGGGCTGCCACCTTCCATGTGGGACAAGGAGCCGGATGAGTGCCTTTTCGGAATCAGGCTCTGCCGAGGACGAGAGCCATGAGATGTTCCTCCTCTGGGCAAGCCCGAGTCCCAGATCCTGTTGTGCCTGTGAATAGGCTGCAGGGGGACGGTGAAGACCAGCAACAGCTTTCTGGGCTGCCACCTTCCGTGTGGGAAAAGGAGCCGGACGTGTGCCTTCTCGGAAACAGGCTCTGCCGAGGACGAGAGCCATGAGATGTTCCTCCTCTGGGCAAGCCCGGGTCCCAGATCCTGCTGTGCCTGTGAATAGGCTGCAGGGGGACGGTGAAGACCAGCAACAGCTTTCCGGCCTGCCACCTTCCGTGTGGGACAAGGAGCCGGACGTGTGCCTTTCCGGAATCAGGCTCCGCCGAGGACGATAGCCATGAGATGTTCCTCCTCTGGGCAAGCCCGGGTCCCAGATCCTGTTGTGCCTGTGAATAGGCTGCAGGGGGACGGTGAAGACCAGCAACAGCTTTCAGGGCCGCCACCTTCCATGTGGGACAAGGAGCCGGACCAGTGCCTTATCGGAATCAGGCTCTGCCGAGGACGAGAGCCATGAGATGTTCCTCCTCTGGGCAAGCCCCGGTCCTGAATCCTGTTGTGCCTGTGAATAGGCTGCAGGGGGACAGTGAAGACCAGGAACATCTTTCAGGGCTGCCACCTTCCGTGTGGGACAAGGAGCCGGACGTGTGCCTTTCCGGAATCAGGTTCCGCAAAGGACGAGAGCCATGAGATGTTCCTCCTCTGGGCAAGCCCGGGTCCGAGATCCTGTTATGCCTGTGAATAGGCTGCAGGGGGACGGTGAAGACCAGCAACAGCTTTCCGGCCTGCCACCTTCCGTGTGGGACAAGGAGCCGGACGTGTGCCTTTCCTGAATCAGGCTCTGCCGAGGACAAGAGCCATGAAATGTTCCTCCTCTGGGCAAGCCCGGGTCCCAGATCCTGTTGTACCTGTGAATAGGCTGCAGGGGGACGGTGAAGACCATCAACAGCTTTCCGGCCTGCCACCTTCCGTGTGGGACAAGGAGCCGGACGTGTGCCTTTCCGGAATCAGGCTCCGCCAAGGACGAGAACCATGAGATGTTCCTCCTTTGGGCAAGCCAGGGTCCCAGATCCTGCTGTGCCTGTGAATAGGCTGCATGGGGACGGTGAAGACGAGCAACATCTTTCAGGGCTACCACAATCCTTGTGGGACAATGAGCCGGACGTGTGCCTTTCCAGTATCAGGCTCTGCCGAGGACGAGAGCCATGAGATGTTCCTCCTCTGGGCAAGCCCCGGTCCTAAATCCTGTTGTGCCTGTGAATAGGCTGCAGGGGGACAGTGAAGACCAGGAACATCTTTCAGGGCTGCCACCTTCCGTGTGGGACAATGATCCGGACGTGTGCCTTTCCGGAATCAGGCTCCGCCGAGGACGAGAGCCATGAGATGTTCCTCCTCTGGGCAAGACCAGGTCCCAGATCCTGTTTTGCCTGTGAATAGGCTGCAGGGGGACGGTGAAGACCAGCAACAGCTTTCAGGGCTGCCACCTTCCGTGTGGGACATGGAGCCGGACGTGTGCCTTTTCGGAATCAGGCTCTGCCGAGGACGAGAACCATGAGATGTTCCTCCTCTGGGCAAGCCCAAGTCCCAGATCCTGTTGTGCCTGTGAATAGGCTGCAGGGGGACGGTGATGACCAGCAACATCTTTCAGGGCTGCCACCTTCCATGTGGGACAAGGAGCCGGATGAGTGCCTTTTCGGAATCAGGCTCTGCCGAGGACGAGAGCCATGAGATGTTCCTCCTCTGGGCAAGCCCGAGTCCCAGATCCTGTTGTGCCTGTGAATAGGCTGCAGGGGGACGGTGAAGACCAGCAACAGCTTTCTGGGCTGCCACCTTCCATGTGGGAAAAGGAGCCGGACGTGTGCCTTCTCGGAAACAGGCTCTGCCGAGGACGAGAGCCATGAGATGTTCCTCCTCTGGGCAAGCCCGGGTCCCAGATCCTGCTGTGCCTGTGAATAGGCTGCAGGGGGACGGTGAAGACCAGCAACAGCTTTCCGGCCTGCCACCTTCCGTATGGGACAAGGAGCCGGACGTGTGCCTTTCCGGAATCAGGCTCCGCCGAGGACGATAGCCATGAGATGTTCCTCCTCTGGGCAAGCCCGGGTCCCAGATCCTGTTGTGCCTGTGAATAGGCTGCAGGGGGACGGTGAAGACCAGCAACAGCTTTCAGGGCCGCCACCTTCCATGTGGGACAAGGAGCCGGACCAGTGCCTTATCGGAATCAGGCTCTGCCGAGGACGAGAGCCATGAGATGTTCCTCCTCTGGGCAAGCCCCGGTCCTGAATCCTGTTGTGCCTGTGAATAGGCTGCAGGGGGACAGTGAAGACCAGGAACATCTTTCAGGGCTGCCACCTTCCGTGTGGGACAAGGAGCCGGACGTGTGCCTTTCCGGAATCAGGCTCCGCCAAGGACGAGAGCCATGAGATGTTCCTCCTCTGGGCAAGCCCGGGTCCCAGATCCTGTTGTGCCTGTGAATAGGCTGCAGGGGGACGGTGAAGACCAGCAACAGCTTTCCGGCCTGCCACCTTCCGTTTGGGACAAGGAGCCGGACGTGTGCCTTTCCTGAATCAGGCTCTGCCGAGGACAAGAGCCATGAAATGTTCCTCCTCTGGGCAAGCCCGGGTCCCAGATCCTGTTGTACCTGTGAATAGGCTGCAGGGGGACGGTGAAGACCATCAACAGCTTTCCGGCCTGCCACCTTCCGTGTGGGACAAGGAGCCGGACGAGTGCCTTTTAGGAATCAGGCTCTGCCCGAGGACGAGAGCCATGAGATGTTCCTCCTCTGGGCAAGTCCGAGTCCCACATCCTGTTTTGCCTGTGAATAGGCTGCAGGGGGACGGTGAAGACCAGCAACAGCTTTCAGGGCTGCCACCTTCCGTGTGGGACAAGGAGCCGGATGTGTGCCTTTTCGGAATCAGGCTCTGCCGAGGACGAGAACCATGAGATGTTCCTCTCTGGGCAAGCCCAGGTCCCAGATCCTGTTGTGCCTGTGAATAGGCTGCAGGGGGACGGTGAAGACCAGCAACAGCTTTCCGGCCTGCCACCTTCCGTGTGGGACAAGGAGCCGGACGTGTGCCTTTCCGGAATCATGCTCTGCCGAGGACGAGAGGCATGAGATGTTCCTCCTCTGGGCAAGCCCGGGTCCCAGATCCTGTTTTGCCTGTGAATAGGCTGCAGGGGGACGGTGAAGACCAGCAACATCTTTCAGGGCTACCACATTCCTTGTGGGACAAGGAGCCGGACGTGTGCCTTTCCAGTATCAGGCTCTGCCGAGGACGAGAGCCATGAGATGTTCCTCCTCTGGGCAAGCCCCGGTCCTAAATCCTGTTGTGCCTGTGAATAGGCTGCAGGGGGACAGTGAAGACCAGGAACATCTTTCAGGGCTGCCACCTTCCGTGTGGGACAATGATCCGGACGTGTGCCTTTCCGGAATCAGGCTCCGCCGAGGACGAGAGCCATGAGATGTTCCTCCTCTGGGCAAGCCCGGGTCCCAGATCCTGTTGTGCCTGTGAATAGGCTGCAGGGGGACGGTGAAGACCAGCAACAGCTTTCAGGGCCGCCACCTTCCATGTGGGACAAGGAGCCAGACGTGTGCCTTTTCGGAAAGAGGCTCTGCCGAGGACGAGAGCCATGAGATGTTCCTCCTCTGGGCAATCCCAGGTCCCAGGTCCTGTTGTGCCTGTGAATAGGCTGCAGGGGGTCGGTGAAGACCAGCAACAGCTTTCCGGCCTGCCACTTTCCGTGTGGGACAAGGAGCCGGACGTGTGCCTTTTTGGAAAGAGGCTCTGCCGAGGACGAGAGCCATGAGATGTTCCTCCTCTGGGCAAGCCCAGGTCCCAGATCCTGTTTTGCCTGTGAATAGGCTGCAGGGGGACGGTGAAGACCAGCAACAGCTTTCAGGGCTGCCACCTTCCGTGTGGGACATGGAGCCGGACGTGTGCCTTTTCGGAATCAGGCTCTGCCGAGGACGAGAACCATGAGATGTTCCTCCTCTGGGCAAGCCCAAGTCCCAGATCCTGTTGTGCCTGTGAATAGGCTGCAGGGGGACGGTGATGACCAGCAACATCTTTCCGGCCTGCCACCTTCCGTGTGGGACAAAGAGCCGGACGTGTGCCTTTCCGGAATAAGGCTCCGCCGAGGACGAGAACAATGAGATGTTCCTCCTCTGGGCAAGCCCAGGTCCCAGATCCTCTTGTGCCTGTGAATAGGCTGCATGGGGACGGTGAAGACCAGCAACATCTTTCAGGGCTGCCGCCTTCCATGTGGGACAAGGAGCCGGATGAGTGCCTTTTCGGAATCAGGCTCTGCCGAGGACGAGAGCCATGAGATGTTCCTCCTCTGGGCAAGCCCGAGTCCCAGATCCTGTTGTGCCTGTGAATAGGCTGCAGGGGGACGGTGAAGACCAGCAACAGCTTTCTGGGCTGCCACCTTCCATGTGGGAAAAGGAGCCGGACGTGTGCCTTCTCGGAAACAGGCTCTGCCGAGGACGAGAGCCATGAGATGTTCCTCCTCTGGGCAAGCCCGGGTCCCAGATCCTGCTGTGCCTGTGAATAGGCTGCAGGGGGACGGTGAAGACCAGCAACAGCTTTCCGGCCTGCCACCTTCCGTATGGGACAAGGAGCCGGACGTGTGCCTTTCCGGAATCAGGCTCCGCCGAGGACGATAGCCATGAGATGTTCCTCCTCTGGGCAAGCCCGGGTCCCAGATCCTGTTGTGCCTGTGAATAGGCTGCAGGGGGACGGTGAAGACCAGCAACAGCTTTCAGGGCCGCCACCTTCCATGTGGGACAAGGAGCCGGACCAGTGCCTTATCGGAATCAGGCTCTGCCGAGGACGAGAGCCATGAGATGTTCCTCCTCTGGGCAAGCCCCGGTCCTGAATCCTGTTGTGCCTGTGAATAGGCTGCAGGGGGACAGTGAAGACCAGGAACATCTTTCAGGGCTGCCACCTTCCGTGTGGGACAAGGAGCCGGACGTGTGCCTTTCCGGAATCAGGCTCCGCCAAGGACGAGAGCCATGAGATGTTCCTCCTCTGGGCAAGCCCGGGTCCCAGATCCTGTTGTGCCTGTGAATAGGCTGCAGGGGGACGGTGAAGACCAGCAACAGCTTTCCGGCCTGCCACCTTCCGTTTGGGACAAGGAGCCGGACGTGTGCCTTTCCTGAATCAGGCTCTGCCGAGGACAAGAGCCATGAAATGTTCCTCCTCTGGGCAAGCCCGGGTCCCAGATCCTGTTGTACCTGTGAATAGGCTGCAGGGGGACGGTGAAGACCATCAACAGCTTTCCGGCCTGCCACCTTCCGTGTGGGACAAGGAGCCGGACGAGTGCCTTTTAGGAATCAGGCTCTGCCCGAGGACGAGAGCCATGAGATGTTCCTCCTCTGGGCAAGTCCGAGTCCCACATCCTGTTTTGCCTGTGAATAGGCTGCAGGGGGACGGTGAAGACCAGCAACAGCTTTCAGGGCTGCCACCTTCCGTGTGGGACAAGGAGCCGGATGTGTGCCTTTTCGGAATCAGGCTCTGCCGAGGACGAGAACCATGAGATGTTCCTCTCTGGGCAAGCCCAGGTCCCAGATCCTGTTGTGCCTGTGAATAGGCTGCAGGGGGACGGTGAAGACCAGCAACAGCTTTCCGGCCTGCCACCTTCCGTGTGGGACAAGGAGCCGGACGTGTGCCTTTCCGGAATCATGCTCTGCCGAGGACGAGAGGCATGAGATGTTCCTCCTCTGGGCAAGCCCGGGTCCCAGATCCTGTTTTGCCTGTGAATAGGCTGCAGGGGGACGGTGAAGACCAGCAACATCTTTCAGGGCTACCACATTCCTTGTGGGACAAGGAGCCGGACGTGTGCCTTTCCAGTATCAGGCTCTGCCGAGGACGAGAGCCATGAGATGTTCCTCCTCTGGGCAAGCCCCGGTCCTGAATCCTGTTGTGCCTGTGAATAGGCTGCAGGGGGACAGTGAAGACCAGGAACATCTTTCAGGGCTGCCACCTTCCGTGTGGGACAAGGAGCCAGACGTGTGCCTTTCCGGAATCAGGGTCCGCCGAGGACGAGAGCCATGAGATGTTCCTCCTCTGGGCAAGCCCGGGTCCCAGATCCTGTTGTGCCTGTGAATAGGCTGCAGGGGGACGGTGAAGACCAGCAACAGCTTTCAGGGCCGCCACCTTCCATGTGGGACAAGGAGCCGGACCAGTGCCTTATCGGAATCAGGCTCTGCCGAGGACGAGAGCCATGAGATGTTCCTCCTCTGGGCAAGCCCCGGTCCTGAATCCTGTTGTGCCTGTGAATAGGCTGCAGGGGGACGGTGAAGACCAGCAACAGCTTTCAGGGCTGCCACCTTCCGTGTGGGACAAGGAGCCGGACGTGTGCCTTTCCGGAATCAGGCTCCGCCAAGGACGAGAGCCATGAGATGTTCCTCCTCTGGGCAAGCCCGGGTCCCAGATCCTGTTGTGCCTGTGAATAGGCTGCAGGGGGACGGTGAAGACCAGCAACAGCTTTCCGGCCTGCCACCTTCCGTGTGGGACAAGGAGCCGGACGTGTGCCTTTCCTGAATCAGGCTCTGCCGAGGACAAGAGCCATGAGATGTTCCTCCTCTGGGCAAGCCCGGGTCCCAGATCCTGTTGTGCCTGTGAATAGGCTGCAGGGGGACGGTGAAGACCAGCAACAGCTTTCCGGCCTGCCACATTCCGTGTGGGACAAGGAGCCGGACGTGTGCCTTTCCGGAATCAGGCTCCGCCGAGGACGAGAGCCATGAGATGTTCCTCCTCTGGGCAAGCCCGGGTCCCAGATCCTGTTGTGCCTGTGAATAGGCTGCAGGGGAACGGTGAAGACCAGCAACAGCTTTCAGGGCTGCCACCTTCCGTGTGGGACAAGGAGCCGGACGTGTGCCTTTTCGGAAAGAGGCTCTGCCGAGGACGAGAACCATGAGATGTTCCTCTCTGGGCAAGCCCAGGTCCCAGATCCTGTTGTGCCTGTGAATAGGCTGCAGGGGGACGGTGAAGACCAGCAACAGCTTTAAGGGCTGCCACCTTCCGTGTGTGAAGAGGAGCCGGACGTGTGCCTTTTCGGAAACAGGCTCTGCCGAGGACGAGAGCCATGAGATGTTCCTCCTCTGGGCAAGCCCGAGTCCCAGATCCTGTTTTGCCTGTGAATAGGCTGCAGGGGGACGGTGAAGACGAGCAACATCTTTCAGGGCTGCCACATTCCTTGTGGGACAAGGAGCCGGACGTGTGCCTTTCCAGAATCAGGCTCTGCCGAGGACGAGAGCCATGAGATGTTCCTCCTCTGGGCAAGCCCCGGTCCTGAATCCTGTTGTGCCTGTGAATAGGCTGCAGGGGGACGGTGAAGACCAGCAACATCTTTCCGGCCTGCCACTTTCCGTGTGGGACAAGGAGCCGGACGTGTGCCTTTCCGGAATCAGGCTCTGCCGAGGACGAGAGCCATGAGATGTTCCTCCTCTGGGCAAGCCCGGGTCCCAGATCCTGTTGTGCCTGTGAATAGGCTGCAGGGGGACGGTGAAGATGAGCAACATCTTTCAGGGCTACCACATTCCCTGTAGGACAAGGAGCCGGACGTGTGCCTTTCCAGTATCAGGCTCTGCCGAGGACGAGAGCCATGAGATGTTCCTCCTCAGGGCAGGCCCCGGTCCTAAATCCTGTTGTGCCTGTGAATAGGCTGCAGGGGGACGGTGAAGAGCAGCAACAGCTTTCAGGGCCGCCACCTTCCATGTGGGACAAGGAGCCGGATGAGTGCCTTTTCGGAATCAGGCTCTGCCGAGGACGAGAGCCATGAGATGTTCCTGCTCTGGGAAGCCCGAGTCCCAGATCCTGTTGTACCTGTGAATAGGCTGCAGGGGGACGGTGAAGACCAGCAACAGCTTTCTGGGCTGCCACCTTCTGTGTGGGAAAAGGAGCCGGACGTGTGCCTTCTCGGAAACAGGCTCTGCCGAGGACGAAAGCCATGAGATGTTCCTCCTCTGGGCAAGCCCGGGTCCCAGATCCTGCTGTGCCTGTGAATAGGCTGCAGGGGGACGGTGAAGACAATCAACAGCTTTCCGGCCTGCCACCTTCCGTGTGGGACAAGGAGCCGGACGTGTGCCTTTCCGGAATAAGGCTCCGCCGAGGACGATAGCCATGAGATGTTCCTCCTCTGGGCAAGCCCGGGTCCCAGATCCTGTTGTGCCTGTGAATAGGCTGCAGGGGGACGGTGAAGACCAGCAACAGCTTTCAGGGCCGCCACCTTCCATGTGGGACAAGGAGCCGGAGCAGTGCCTTATCGGAATCAGGCTCTGCCGAGGACGAGAGCCATGAGATGTTCCTCCTCTGGGCAAGCCCCGGTCCTGAATCCTGTTGTGCCTGTGAATAGGCTGCAGGGGGACAGTGAAGGCCAGGAACATCTTTCAGGGCTGCCACCTTCCGTGTGGGACAAGGAGCCGGACGAGTGCCTTTTAGGAATCAGGCTCTGCCGAGGACGAGAGCCATGAGATGTTCCTCCTCTGGGCAAGCCCGGGTCCCAGATCCTGTTCTACCTGTGAATAGGCTGCAGGGGGACGGTGAAGACCAGCAACATCTTTCAGGGCTGCCACCTTCCGTGTGGGACAAGGAGCCAGACGTGTGCCTTTTCGGAAAGAGGCTCTGCCGAGGACATGAGCCATGAGATGTTCCTCCTCTGGGCAAGCCCAGGTCCCAGATCCTGTTGTAGCTGTGAATAGGCAGCAGGGGGAAGGTGAAGACCAGCAACAGCTTTCAGGGCTGCCACCTTCCGTGTGGGACAAGGAGCCGGACGTTTGCCTTTTCGGAAAGAGGCTCTGCCGAGGACGAGAGCCATGAGATGTTCCTCCTCTGGGCAAGCCCGGGTCCCAGATCCTGTTGTGCCGGTGAATAGGCTGCAGGGGGACGGTGAAGACCAGCAACATCTTTCAGGGCTGCCACCTTCCGTGTGGGACAAGGAGCCGGACGTGTGACTTTTCGGAAAGAGGCTCTGCCGAGGACATGAGCCATGAGATGTTCCTCCTTTGGCAAGCCCAGGTCCCAGATCCTGTTGTGCCTGTGAATAGGCTGCAGGGGGACGGTGAAGACCAGCAACAGCTTTCCGGCCTGCCACCTTCCGTGTGGGACAAGGAGCCGGACGTGTGCCTTTCCTGAATCAGGCTCTGCCGAGGACGAGAGCCATGAGATGTTCCTCCTCTGGGCAAGCCCGGGTCCCAGATCCTGTTGTACCTGTGAATAGGCTGCAGGGGGACGGTGAAGACCAGCAACAGCTTTCCGGCCTGCCACCTTCCGTGTGGGACAAGGAGCCGGACGTGTGCCTTTTCGGAAAGAGGCTCTGCCGAGGACGAGAGCCATGAGATGTTCCTCCTCTGGGCAAGCCCCGGTCCTGAATCCTGTTGTGCCTGTGCATAGGCTGCAGGGGGACGGTGAAGACGAGCAACATCTTTCAGGGCTGCCACATTGCTTGTGGGACAAGGAGCCGGACGTGTGCCTTTCCAGAATCAGGCTCTGCCGAGGACGAGAGCCATGAGATGTTCCTCCTCTGGGCAAGCCCGGGTCCCAGATCCTGTTGTGCCGGTGAATAGGCTGCAGGGGGACAGTGAAGACCAGCAACAGCTTTCAGGGCTGCCACCTTCCGTGTGGGACAAGGAGCCGGACGTGTGCCTTTTCGGAATCAGGCTCTGCCGAGGACGAGAGCCATGAGATGTTCCTCCTCTGGGCAAGCCCGAATCCCAGATCCTGTTTTGCCTGTGAATAGGCTGCAGGGGGACGGTGAAGACCAGCAACATCTTTCAGGGCTGCCACCTTCCGTGTGGGACAAGGAGCCGGACGTGTGCCTTTTCGGAATCAGACTCTGCCGAGGACGAGAACCATGAGATGTTCCTCCTCTGGCAAGCCCAAGTCCCAGATCCTGTTGTGCCTGTGAATAGGCTGCAGGGGGACGGTGAAGACCAGCAACATCTTTCCGGCCTGCCACCTTCCGTGTGGGACAAGGAGCCGGACGTGTGCCTTTCCTGAATCAGGCTCTGCCGAGGACGAGAGCCATGAGATGTTCCTCCTCTGGGCAAGCCCGGGTCCCAGATCCTGTTGTACCTGTGAATAGGCTGCAGGGGGACGGTGAAGACCAGCAACAGCTTTCCGGCCTGCCACCTTCCGTGTGGGACAAGGAGCCGGACGTGTGCCTTTTCGGAAAGAGGCTCTGCCGAGGACGAGAGCCATGAGATGTTCCTCCTCTGGGCAAGCCCCGATCCTGAATCCTGTTGTGCCTGTGCATAGGCTGCAGGGGGACGGTGAAGACGAGCAACATCTTTCAGGGCTGCCACATTGCTTGTGGGACAAGGAGCCGGACGTGTGCCTTTCCAGAATCAGGCTCTGCCGAGGACGAGAGCCATGAGATGTTCCTCCTCTGGGCAAGCCCGGGTCCCAGATCCTGTTGTGCCGGTGAATAGGCTGCAGGGGGACGGTGAAGACCAGCAACAGCTTTCAGGGCTGCCACCTTCCGTGTGGGACAAGGAGCCGGACGTGTGCCTTTTCGGAATCAGGCTCTGCCGAGGACGAGAGCCATGAGATGTTCCTCCTCTGGGCAAGCCCGAATCCCAGATCCTGTTTTGCCTGTGAATAGGCTGCAGGGGGACGGTGAAGACCAGCAACAGCTTTCAGGGCTGCCACCTTCCGTGTGGGACAAGGAGCCGGACGTGTGCCTTTTCGGAATCAGGCTCTACCGAGGACGAGAACCATGAGATGTTCCTCCTCTGGGCAAGCCCGGGTCCCAGATCCTGTTGTGCCTGTGAATAGGCTGCAGGGGGACGGTGAAGACCAGCAACATCTTTCCAGCCTGCCACCTTCCGTGTGGGACAAGGAGCCGGACGTGTGCCTTTTCGGAATCAGGCTCTGCCGAGGACGAGAACCATGAGATGTTCCTCCTCTGGGCAAGCCCGCGTCCCAGATCCGGCTGTGCCTGTGAATAGGCTGCAGGGGGACGGTGAAGACCAGCAACATCTTTCCGGCCTGCCACCTTCCGTGTGGGACAAGGAGCCGGACGTGTGCCTTTCCGGAATAAGGCTCCGCCGAGGACGATAGCCATGAGATGTTCCTCCTCTGGGCAAGCCCGGGTCCCAGATCCTGTTGTGCCTGTGAATAGGCTGCAGGGGGACGGTGAAGACCAGGAACATCTTTCAGGGCTGCCACCTTCCGTGTGGGACAAGGAGCCGGACCAGTGCCTTTTCGGAATCAGGCTCTGCCGAGGACGAGAGCCATGAGATGTTCCTCCTCTGAGCAAGCCCCGCTCCTGAATACTGTTGTGTCTGTGAATAGGCTGCAGGGGGACAGTGAAGACCAGGAACATCTTTCAGGGCTGCCACCTTCCGTGTGGGACAAGGAGCCGGAGCAGTGCCTTTCCGGAATCAGGCTCCGCCAAGGACGAGAGCCATGAGATGTTCCTCCTCTGGGCAAGCCCGGGTCCCAGATCCTGTTGTGCCTGTGAATAGGCTGCAGGGGGACGGTGAAGACCAGCAACAGCTTTCAGGGCTGCCACCTTCCGTGTGGGACAAGGAGCCGGACGTGTGCCTTTTCGGAATAAGGCTCCGCCGAGGACGAGAGCCATGAGATGTTCCTCCTCTGGGCAAGCCCGGGTCCCAGATCCTGTTGTGCCTGTGAATAGGCTGCAGGGGGACGGTGAAGACCAGCAACAGCTTTCCGGCCTGCCACCTTCCGTGTGGGACAAGGAGCCGGACGTGTGCCTTTCCTGAATCAGGCTCTGCCGAGGACGAGAGCCATGAGATGTTCCTCCTCTGGGCAAGCCCGGGTCCCAGATCCTGTTGTGCCTGTGAATAGGCTGCAGGGGAACGGTGAAGACCAGCAACATCTTTCAGGGCTGCCACCTTCCGTGTGGGACAAGGAGCCAGACGTGTGCCTTTTCGGAAAGAGGCTCTGCCGAGGACGAGAGCCATGAGATGTTCCTCCTCTGGGCAAGCCCGGGTCCCAGATCCTGTTGTACCTGTGAATAGGCTGCAGGGGGACGGTGAAGACCAGCAACAGCTTTCAGGGCTGCCACCTTCCGTGTGGGACAAGGAGCCGGACGTGTGCCTTTTCGGAAAGAGGCTCTGCCGAGGACGAGAGCCATGAGATGTTCCTCCTCTGGGCAAGCCCAAGTCCCAGATCCTGTTGTGCCTGTGAATAGGCTGCAGGGGGACGGTGAAGACCAGCAACAGCTTTCAGGGCTGCCACCTTCCGTGTGGGACAAGGAGCCGGACGTGTGCCTTTTCGGAAAGAGGCTCTGCCGAGGACGAGAGCCATGAGATGTTCCTCCTCTGGGCAAGACCAGGTCCCAGATCCTGTTTTGCCTGTGAATATGCTGCAGGGGGACAGTAAAGACCAGCAACAGCTTTCAGGGCTGCCACCTTCCGTGTGGACAAGGAGCCGGACGTGTGCCTTTTCGGAATCAGGCTCTGCCGAGGACGAGAACCATGAGATGTTCCTCCTCTGGGCAAGCCCAAGTCCCAGATCCTGTTGTGCCTGTGAATAGGCTGCAGGGGGACGGTGAAGACCAGCAACATCTTTCCGGCCTGCCACCTTCCGTGTGGGACAAGGAGCCGGACGTGTGCCTTTCCGGAATAAGGCTCCGCCGAGGACGAGAGCCATGAGATGTTCCTCCTCTGGGCAAGCCCAGGTCCCAGATCCTGTTGTGCCTGTGAATAGGCTGCATGGGGACGGTGAAGACCAGCAACAGCTTTCAGGGCTGCCACCTTCCTTGTGGGACAAGGAGCCGGAGCATTGCTTTTCGGAATCAGGCTCTGCCGAGGACGAGAGCCATGAGATGTTCCTCCTCTGGGCAAGCCCCGGTCCTGAATCCTGTTGTGCCTGTGAATAGGCTGCAGGGGGACAGTGAAGACCAGGAACATCTTTGCTGCCTGCCACCTTCCGTGTGGGACAAGAAGCCGGACGTGTGCCTTTTCGGAAAGAGGCTCCGCCAAGGACGAGAGCCATGAGATGTTCCTCCTCTGGGCAAGCCCGAGTCCCAGATCCTGTTGTGCCTGTGAATAGGCTGCAGGGGGACGGTGAAGACCAGCAACAGCTTTCCGGCCTGCCACCTTCCGTGTGGGACAAGGAGCCGGACGTGTGCCTTTCCTGAATCAGGCTCTGCCGAGGACAAGAGCCATGAGATGTTCCTCCTCTGGGCAAGCCCGGGTCCCAGATCCTGTTGTACCTGTGAATAGGCTGCAGGGGGACGGTGAAGACCATCAACAGCTTTCCGGCCTGCCACCTTCCGTGTGGGACAAGGAGCCAGACGTGTGCCTTTTCGGAAAGAGGCTCTGCCGAGGACGAGAGCCATGAGATGTTCCTCCTCTGGGCAAGCCCGGGTCCCAGATCCTGTTGTACCTGTGAATAGGCTGCAGGGGGACGGTGAAGACCAGCAACAGCTTTCAGGGCTGCCACCTTCCGTGTGGGACAAGGAGCCGGACGTGTGCCTTTTCGGAAAGAGGCTCTGCCGAGGACGAGAGCCATGAGATGTTCCTCCTCTGGGCAAGCCCAAGTCCCAGATCCTGTTGTGCCTGTGAATAGGCTGCAGGGGGACGGTGAAGACCAGCAACAGCTTTCAGGGCTGCCACCTTCCGTGTGGGACAAGGAGCCGGACGTGTGCCTTTTCGGAAAGAGGCTCTGCCGAGGACGAGAGCCATGAGATGTTCCTCCTCTGGGCAAGACCAGGTCCCAGATCCTGTTTTGCCTGTGAATATGCTGCAGGGGGACAGTAAAGACCAGCAACAGCTTTCAGGGCTGCCACCTTCCGTGTGGACAAGGAGCCGGACGTGTGCCTTTTCGGAATCAGGCTCTGCCGAGGACGAGAACCATGAGATGTTCCTCCTCTGGGCAAGCCCAAGTCCCAGATCCTGTTGTGCCTGTGAATAGGCTGCAGGGGGACGGTGAAGACCAGCAACATCTTTCCGGCCTGCCACCTTCCGTGTGGGACAAGGAGCCGGACGTGTGCCTTTCCGGAATAAGGCTCCGCCGAGGACGAGAGCCATGAGATGTTCCTCCTCTGGGCAAGCCCAGGTCCCAGATCCTGTTGTGCCTGTGAATAGGCTGCATGGGGACGGTGAAGACCAGCAACAGCTTTCAGGGCTGCCACCTTCCTTGTGGGACAAGGAGCCGGAGCATTGCTTTTCGGAATCAGGCTCTGCCGAGGACGAGAGCCATGAGATGTTCCTCCTCTGGGCAAGCCCCGGTCCTGAATCCTGTTGTGCCTGTGAATAGGCTGCAGGGGGACAGTGAAGACCAGGAACATCTTTGCTGCCTGCCACCTTCCGTGTGGGACAAGAAGCCGGACGTGTGCCTTTTCGGAAAGAGGCTCCGCCAAGGACGAGAGCCATGAGATGTTCCTCCTCTGGGCAAGCCCGAGTCCCAGATCCTGTTGTGCCTGTGAATAGGCTGCAGGGGGACGGTGAAGACCAGCAACAGCTTTCCGGCCTGCCACCTTCCGTGTGGGACAAGGAGCCGGACGTGTGCCTTTCCTGAATCAGGCTCTGCCGAGGACGAGAGCCATGAGATGTTCCTCCTCTGGGCAAGCCCGGGTCCCAGATCCTGTTGTACCTGTGAATAGGCTGCAGGGGGACGGTGAAGACCATCAACAGCTTTCCGGCCTGCCACCTTCCGTGTGGGACAAGGAGCCAGACGTGTGCCTTTTCGGAATAAGGCTCCGCCGAGGACGAGAGCCATGAGATGTTCCTCCTCTGGGCAAGCCCGGGTCCCAGATCCTGTTGTGCCTGTGAATAGGCTGCAGGGGGACGGTGAAGACCAGCAACAGCTTTCCGGCCTGCCACCTTCCGTGTGGGACAAGGAGCCGGACGTGTGCCTTCTCGGAAACAGGCTCTGCCGAGGACGAGAGCCATGAGATGTTCCTCCTCTGGGCAAGCCCGTGTCCTGAATCCTGTTGTGCCTGTGAATAGGCTGCAGGGGAACGTTGAAGACCAGCAACAGCTTTCAGGGCTGCCACCTTCCGTGTGGGACAAGGAGCCGGACGTGTGCCTTTTCGGAAAGAGGCTCTGCCGAGGACGAGAGCCATGAGATGTTCCTCCTCTGGGCAAGCCCAGGTCCCAGATCCTGTTGTAGCTGTGAATAGGCTGCAGGGGGACGGTGAAGACCAGCAACAGCTTTCAGGGCTGCCACCTTCCGTGTGGGACAAGGAGCCGGACGTGTGCCTTTTCGGAATCAGGCTCTGCCGAGGACGAGAGCCATGAGATGTTCCTCCTCTCAGCAAGCCCGGGTCCCAGATCCTGTTGTGCCTGTGAATAGGCTGCAGGGGGACGGTGAAGACCAGCAACATCTTTCAGGGCTACCACATTCCTTGTGGGAAAAGGAGCCGGACGTGTGCCCTTCCAGTATCAGGCTCTGCCGAGGACGAGAGCCATGAGATGTTCCTCCTCTGGGCAAGCCCCGGTCCTAAATCCTGTTGTGCCTGTGAATAGGCTGCAGGGGGACAGTGAAGACCAGGAACATCTCTCAGGGCTGCCACCTTCCGTGTGGGACAAGGAGCCGGACGTGTGCCTTTCCGGAATCAGGCTCCGCCGAGGACGAGAGCCATGAGATGTTCCTCCTCTGGGCAAGCCCGGGTCCCAGATCCTGTTGTGCCTGTGAATAGGCTGCAGGGGGACGGTGAAGACCAGCAACAGCTTTCAGGGCCGCCACCTTCCATGTGGGACAAGGAGCCAGACGTGTGCCTTTTCGGAAAGAGGCTCTGCCGAGGACGAGAGCCATGAGATGTTCCTCCTCTGGGCAATCCCAGGTCCCAGGTCCTGTTGTGCCTGTGAATAGGCTGCAGGGGGTCGGTGAAGACCAGCAACAGCTTTCCGGCCTGCCACTTTCCGTGTGGGACAAGGAGCAGGACGTGTGCCTTTTTGGAAAGAGGCTCTGCCGAGGACGAGAGCCATGAGATGTTCCTCCTCTGGGCAAGACCAGGTCCCAGATCCTGTTTTGCCTGTGAATAGGCTGCAGGGGGACGGTGAAGACCAGCAACAGCTTTCAGGGCTGCCACCTTCCGTGTGGGACAAGGAGCCGGACGTGTGCCTTTCCGGAATAAGGCTCCGCCGAGGACGAGAGCCATGAGATGTTCCTCCTTTGGGCAAGCCCGAGTCCCAGATCCTGTTGTGCCTGTGAATAGGCTGCAGGGGGACGGTGAAGACCAGCAACAGCTTTCAGGGCTGCCACCTTCCGTGTGGGACAAGGAGCCGGACGTGTGTCTTTTCGGAAAGAGGCTCTGCCGAGGACGAGAGCCATGAGATGTTCCTCCTCTGGGCAATCCCAGGTCCCAGATCCTGTTGTACCTGTGAATAGGCTGCAGGGGGACGGTGAAGACCAGCAACAGCTTTCAGGGCTGCCACCTTCCGTGTGGGACAAGGAGCCGGACGTGTGCCTTTTCGGAATAAGGCTCCGCCGAGGACGAGAGCCATGAGATGTTCCTCCTCTGGGCAAGCCCGGGTCCCAGATCCTGTTGTGCCTGTGAATAGGCTGCAGGGGGACGGTGAACACCAGCAACAGCTTTCCGGCCTGCCACCTTCCGTGTGGGACAAGGAGCCGGACGTGTGCCTTTCCTGAATCAGGCTCTGCCGAGGACGAGAGCCATGAGATGTTCCTCCTCTGGGCAAGCCCCGGTCCTGAATCCTGTTGTGCCTGTGAATAGGCTGCAGGGGGACAGTGAAGACCAGGAACATCTTTCAGGGCTGCCACCTTCCGTGTGGGACAAGGAGCCAGACGTGTGCCTTTCCGGAATCAGGCTCCGCCGAGGACGAGAGCCATGAGATGTTCCTCCTCTGGGCAAGCCCCGGTCCTGAATCCTGTTGTGCCTGTGAATAGGCTGCAGGGGGACGGTGAAGACCAGCAACAGCTTTCAGGGCCGCCACCTTCCATGTGGGACAAGGAGCCCGACCAGTGCCTTATCGGAATCAGGCTCTGCCGAGGACGAGAGCCATGAGATGTTCCTCCTCTGGGCAAGCCCCGGTCCTGAATCCTGTTGTGCCTGTGAATAGGCTGCAGGGGGACAGTGAAGACCAGGAACATCTTTCAGGGCTGCCACCTTCCGTGTGGGACAAGGAGCCGGACGTGTGCCTTTCCGGAATCAGGCTCCGACAAGGACGAGAGCCATGAGATGTTCCTCCTCTGGGCAAGCCCGGGTCCCAGATCCTGTTGTGCCTGTGAATAGGCTGCAGGGGGACGGTGAAGACCAGCAACAGCTTTCCGGCCTGCCACCTTCCGTGTGGGACAAGGAGCCGGACGTGTGCCTTTCCTGAATCAGGCTCTGCCGAGGACAAGAGCCATGAGATGTTCCTCCTCTGGGCAAGCCCGGGTCCCAGATCCTGTTGTGCCTGTGAATAGGCTGCAGGGGGACGGTGAAGACCAGCAACAGCTTTCCGGCCTGCCACCTTCCGTGTGGGACAAGGAGCCGGACGTGTGCCTTTCCGGAATCAGGCTCCGCCGAGGACGAGAGCCATGAGATGTTCCTCCTCTGGGCAAGCCCGGGTCCCAGATCCTGTTGTGCCTGTGAATAGGCTGCAGGGGGACGGTGAAGACCAGCAACAGCTTTCCGGCCTGCCACCTTCCGTGTGGGACAAGGAGCCGGACGTGTGCCTTCTCGGAAACAGGCTCTGCCGAGGACGAGAGCCATGAGATGTTCCTCCTCTGGGCAAGCCCGGGTCCCAGATCCTGTTGTGCCTGTGAATAGGCTGCAGGGGAACGTTGAAGACCAGCAACAGCTTTCAGGGCTGCCACCTTCCGTGTGGGACAAGGAGCCGGACGTGTGCCTTTTCGGAAAGAGGCTCTGCCGAGGACGAGAGCCATGAGATGTTCCTCCTCTGGGCAAGCCCAGGTCCCAGATCCTGTTGTAGCTGTGAATAGGCTGCAGGGGGACGGTGAAGACCAGCAACAGCTTTCAGGGCTGCCACCTTCCGTGTGGGACAAGGAGCCGGACGTGTGCCTTTTCGGAATCAGGCTCTGCCGAGGACGAGAGCCATGAGATGTTCCTCCTCTCAGCAAGCCCGGGTCCCAGATCCTGTTGTGCCTGTGAATAGGCTGCAGGGGGACGGTGAAGACCAGCAACATCTTTCAGGGCTACCACATTCCTTGTGGGAAAAGGAGCCGGACGTGTGCCCTTCCAGTATCAGGCTCTGCCGAGGACGAGAGCCATGAGATGTTCCTCCTCTGGGCAAGCCCCGGTCCTGAATCCTGTTGTGCCTGTGAATAGGCTGCAGGGGGACAGTGAAGACCAGGAACATCTTTCAGGGCTGCCACCTTCCGTGTGGGACAAGGAGCCGGACGTGTGCTTTTCCGGAATCAGGCTCCGACAAGGACGAGAGCCATGAGATGTTCCTCCTCTGGGCAAGCCCGGGTCCCAGATCCTGTTGTGCCTGTGAATAGGCTGCAGGGGGACGGTGAAGACCAGCAACAGCTTTCCGGCCTGCCACCTTCCGTGTGGGACAAGGAGCCGGACGTGTGCCTATCCTGAATCAGGCTCTGCCGAGGACAAGAGCCATGAGATGTTCCTCCTCTGGGCAAGCCCGGGTCCCAGATCCTGTTGTGCCTGTGAATAGGCTGCAGGGGGACGGTGAAGACCAGCAACAGCTTTCCGGCCTGCCACCTTCCGTGTGGGACAAGGAGCCGGACGTGTGCCTTTCCGGAATCAGGCTCCGCCGAGGACGAGAGCCATGAGATGTTCCTCCTCTGGGCAAGCCCGGGTCCCAGATCCTGTTTTGCCTGTGAATAGGCTGCAGGGGGACTGTGAAGACCAGCAACATCTTTCAGGGCTACCACATTCCTTGTGGGACAAGGAGCCGGACGTGTGCTTTCCAGTATCAGGCTCTGCCGAGGACGAGAGCCATGAGATGTTCCTCCTCTGGGCAAGCCCCGGTCCTGAATCCTGTTGTGCCTGTGAATAGGCTGCAGGGGGACAGTGAAGACCAGGAACATCTTTCAGGGCTGCCACCTTCCGTGTGGGACAAGGAGCCAGACGTGTGCCTTTCCGGAATCAGGCTCCGCCGAGGACGAGAGCCATGAGATGTTCCTCCTCTGGGCAAGCCCGGGTCCCAGATCCTGTTGTGCCTGTGAATAGGCTGCAGGGGGACGGTGAAGACCAGCAACAGCTTTCAGGGCCGCCACCTTCCATGTGGGACAAGGAGCCCGACCAGTGCCTTATCGGAATCAGGCTCTGCCGAGGACGAGAGCCATGAGATGTTCCTCCTCTGGGCAAGCCCCGGTCCTGAATCCTGTTGTGCCTGTGAATAGGCTGCAGGGGGACAGTGAAGACCAGGAACATCTTTCAGGGCTGCCACCTTCCGTGTGGGACAAGGAGCCGGACGTGTGCCTTTCCGGAATCAGGCTCCGACAAGGACGAGAGCCATGAGATGTTCCTCCTCTGGGCAAGCCCGGGTCCCAGATCCTGTTGTGCCTGTGAATAGGCTGCAGGGGGACGGTGAAGACCAGCAACAGCTTTCCGGCCTGCCACCTTCCGTGTGGGACAAGGAGCCGGACGTGTGCCTTTCCTGAATCAGGCTCTGCCGAGGACAAGAGCCATGAGATGTTCCTCCTCTGGGCAAGCCCGGGTCCCAGATCCTGTTGTGCCTGTGAATAGGCTGCAGGGGGACGGTGAAGACCAGCAACAGCTTTCCGGCCTGCCACCTTCCGTGTGGGACAAGGAGCCGGACGTGTGCCTTTCCGGAATCAGGCTCCGCCGAGGACGAGAGCCATGAGATGTTCCTCCTCTGGGCAAGCCCGGGTCCCAGATCCTGTTGTGCCTGTGAATAGGCTGCAGGGGGACGGTGAAGACCAGCAACAGCTTTCCGGCCTGCCACCTTCCGTGTGGGACAAGGAGCCGGACGTGTGCCTTCTCGGAAACAGGCTCTGCCGAGGACGAGAGCCATGAGATGTTCCTCCTCTGGGCAAGCCCGGGTCCCAGATCCTGTTGTGCCTGTGAATAGGCTGCAGGGGAACGTTGAAGACCAGCAACAGCTTTCAGGGCTGCCACCTTCCGTGTGGGACAAGGAGCCGGACGTGTGCCTTTCCTGAATCAGGCTTTGCCGAGGACGAGAGCCATGAGATGTTCCTCCTCTGGGCAAGCCCAGGTCCCAGATCCTGTTGTAGCTGTGAATAGGCTGCAGGGGGACGGTGAAGACCAGCAACAGCTTTCAGGGCTGCCACCTTCCGTGTGGGACAAGGAGCCGGACGTGTGCCTTTTCGGAATCAGGCTCTGCCGAGGACGAGAGCCATGAGATGTTCCTCCTCTCAGCAAGCCCGGGTCCCAGATCCTGTTGTGCCTGTGAATAGGCTGCAGGGGGACGGTGAAGACCAGCAACAGCTTTCAGGGCCGCCACCTTCCATGTGGGACAAGGAGCCCGACCAGTGCCTTATCGGAATCAGGCTCTGCCGAGGACGAGAGCCATGAGATGTTCCTCCTCTGGGCAAGCCCCGGTCCTGAATCCTGTTGTGCCTGTGAATAGGCTGCAGGGGGACAGTGAAGACCAGGAACATCTTTCAGGGCTGCCACCTTCCGTGTGGGACAAGGAGCCGGACGTGTGCCTTTCCGGAATCAGGCTCCGACAAGGACGAGAGCCATGAGATGTTCCTCCTCTGGGCAAGCCCGGGTCCCAGATCCTGTTGTGCCTGTGAATAGGCTGCAGGGGGACGGTGAAGACCAGCAACAGCTTTCCGGCCTGCCACCTTCCGTGTGGGACAAGGAGCCGGACGTGTGCCTTTCCTGAATCAGGCTCTGCCGAGGACAAGAGCCATGAGATGTTCCTCCTCTGGGCAAGCCCGGGTCCCAGATCCTGTTGTGCCTGTGAATAGGCTGCAGGGGGACGGTGAAGACCAGCAACAGCTTTCCGGCCTGCCACCTTCCGTGTGGGACAAGGAGCCGGACGTGTGCCTTTCCGGAATCAGGCTCCGCCGAGGACGAGAGCCATGAGATGTTCCTCCTCTGGGCAAGCCCGGGTCCCAGATCCTGTTGTGCCTGTGAATAGGCTGCAGGGGGACGGTGAAGACCAGCAACAGCTTTCCGGCCTGCCACCTTCCGTGTGGGACAAGGAGCCGGACGTGTGCCTTCTCGGAAACAGGCTCTGCCGAGGACGAGAGCCATGAGATGTTCCTCCTCTGGGCAAGCCCGGGTCCCAGATCCTGTTGTGCCTGTGAATAGGCTGCAGGGGAACGTTGAAGACCAGCAACAGCTTTCAGGGCTGCCACCTTCCGTGTGGGACAAGGAGCCGGACGTGTGCCTTTTCGGAAAGAGGCTCTGCCGAGGACGAGAGCCATGAGATGTTCCTCCTCTGGGCAAGCCCAGGTCCCAGATCCTGTTGTAGCTGTGAATAGGCTGCAGGGGGACGGTGAAGACCAGCAACAGCTTTCAGGGCTGCCACCTTCCGTGTGGGACAAGGAGCCGGACGTGTGCCTTTTCGGAATCAGGCTCTGCCGAGGACGAGAGCCATGAGATGTTCCTCCTCTCAGCAAGCCCGGGTCCCAGATCCTGTTGTGCCTGTGAATAGGCTGCAGGGGGACGGTGAAGACCAGCAACATCTTTCAGGGCTACCACATTCCTTGTGGGAAAAGGAGCCGGACGTGTGCCCTTCCAGTATCAGGCTCTGCCGAGGACGAGAGCCATGAGATGTTCCTCCTCTGGGCAAGCCCCGGTCCTGAATCCTGTTGTGCCTGTGAATAGGCTGCAGGGGGACAGTGAAGACCAGGAACATCTTTCAGGGCTGCCACCTTCCGTGTGGGACAAGGAGCCGGACGTGTGCCTTTCCGGAATCAGGCTCCGACAAGGACGAGAGCCATGAGATGTTCCTCCTCTGGGCAAGCCCGGGTCCCAGATCCTGTTGTGCCTGTGAATAGGCTGCAGGGGGACGGTGAAGACCAGCAACAGCTTTCCGGCCTGCCACCTTCCGTGTGGGACAAGGAGCCGGACGTGTGCCTATCCTGAATCAGGCTCTGCCGAGGACAAGAGCCATGAGATGTTCCTCCTCTGGGCAAGCCCGGGTCCCAGATCCTGTTGTGCCTGTGAATAGGCTGCAGGGGGACGGTGAAGACCAGCAACAGCTTTCCGGCCTGCCACCTTCCGTGTGGGACAAGGAGCCGGACGTGTGCCTTTCCGGAATCAGGCTCCGCCGAGGACGAGAGCCATGAGATGTTCCTCCTCTGGGCAAGCCCGGGTCCCAGATCCTGTTTTGCCTGTGAATAGGCTGCAGGGGGACTGTGAAGACCAGCAACATCTTTCAGGGCTACCACATTCCTTGTGGGACAAGGAGCCGGACGTGTGCTTTCCAGTATCAGGCTCTGCCGAGGACGAGAGCCATGAGATGTTCCTCCTCTGGGCAAGCCCCGGTCCTGAATCCTGTTGTGCCTGTGAATAGGCTGCAGGGGGACAGTGAAGACCAGGAACATCTTTCAGGGCTGCCACCTTCCGTGTGGGACAAGGAGCCAGACGTGTGCCTTTCCGGAATCAGGCTCCGCCGAGGACGAGAGCCATGAGATGTTCCTCCTCTGGGCAAGCCCGGGTCCCAGATCCTGTTGTGCCTGTGAATAGGCTGCAGGGGGACGGTGAAGACCAGCAACAGCTTTCAGGGCCGCCACCTTCCATGTGGGACAAGGAGCCCGACCAGTGCCTTATCGGAATCAGGCTCTGCCGAGGACGAGAGCCATGAGATGTTCCTCCTCTGGGCAAGCCCCGGTCCTGAATCCTGTTGTGCCTGTGAATAGGCTGCAGGGGGACAGTGAAGACCAGGAACATCTTTCAGGGCTGCCACCTTCCGTGTGGGACAAGGAGCCGGACGTGTGCCTTTCCGGAATCAGGCTCCGACAAGGACGAGAGCCATGAGATGTTCCTCCTCTGGGCAAGCCCGGGTCCCAGATCCTGTTGTGCCTGTGAATAGGCTGCAGGGGGACGGTGAAGACCAGCAACAGCTTTCCGGCCTGCCACCTTCCGTGTGGGACAAGGAGCCGGACGTGTGCCTTTCCTGAATCAGGCTCTGCCGAGGACAAGAGCCATGAGATGTTCCTCCTCTGGGCAAGCCCGGGTCCCAGATCCTGTTGTGCCTGTGAATAGGCTGCAGGGGGACGGTGAAGACCAGCAACAGCTTTCCGGCCTGCCACCTTCCGTGTGGGACAAGGAGCCGGACGTGTGCCTTTCCGGAATCAGGCTCCGCCGAGGACGAGAGCCATGAGATGTTCCTCCTCTGGGCAAGCCCGGGTCCCAGATCCTGTTGTGCCTGTGAATAGGCTGCAGGGGGACGGTGAAGACCAGCAACAGCTTTCCGGCCTGCCACCTTCCGTGTGGGACAAGGAGCCGGACGTGTGCCTTCTCGGAAACAGGCTCTGCCGAGGACGAGAGCCATGAGATGTTCCTCCTCTGGGCAAGCCCGGGTCCCAGATCCTGTTGTGCCTGTGAATAGGCTGCAGGGGAACGTTGAAGACCAGCAACAGCTTTCAGGGCTGCCACCTTCCGTGTGGGACAAGGAGCCGGACGTGTGCCTTTTCGGAAAGAGGCTCTGCCGAGGACGAGAGCCATGAGATGTTCCTCCTCTGGGCAAGCCCAGGTCCCAGATCCTGTTGTAGCTGTGAATAGGCTGCAGGGGGACGGTGAAGACCAGCAACAGCTTTCAGGGCTGCCACCTTCCGTGTGGGACAAGGAGCCGGACGTGTGCCTTTTCGGAATCAGGCTCTGCCGAGGACGAGAGCCATGAGATGTTCCTCCTCTCAGCAAGCCCGGGTCCCAGATCCTGTTGTGCCTGTGAATAGGCTGCAGGGGGACGGTGAAGACCAGCAACAGCTTTCAGGGCCGCCACCTTCCATGTGGGACAAGGAGCCCGACCAGTGCCTTATCGGAATCAGGCTCTGCCGAGGACGAGAGCCATGAGATGTTCCTCCTCTGGGCAAGCCCCGGTCCTGAATCCTGTTGTGCCTGTGAATAGGCTGCAGGGGGACAGTGAAGACCAGGAACATCTTTCAGGGCTGCCACCTTCCGTGTGGGACAAGGAGCCGGACGTGTGCCTTTCCGGAATCAGGCTCCGACAAGGACGAGAGCCATGAGATGTTCCTCCTCTGGGCAAGCCCGGGTCCCAGATCCTGTTGTGCCTGTGAATAGGCTGCAGGGGGACGGTGAAGACCAGCAACAGCTTTCCGGCCTGCCACCTTCCGTGTGGGACAAGGAGCCGGACGTGTGCCTTTCCTGAATCAGGCTCTGCCGAGGACAAGAGCCATGAGATGTTCCTCCTCTGGGCAAGCCCGGGTCCCAGATCCTGTTGTGCCTGTGAATAGGCTGCAGGGGGACGGTGAAGACCAGCAACAGCTTTCCGGCCTGCCACCTTCCGTGTGGGACAAGGAGCCGGACGTGTGCCTTTCCGGAATCAGGCTCCGCCGAGGACGAGAGCCATGAGATGTTCCTCCTCTGGGCAAGCCCGGGTCCCAGATCCTGTTGTGCCTGTGAATAGGCTGCAGGGGGACGGTGAAGACCAGCAACAGCTTTCCGGCCTGCCACCTTCCGTGTGGGACAAGGAGCCGGACGTGTGCCTTCTCGGAAACAGGCTCTGCCGAGGACGAGAGCCATGAGATGTTCCTCCTCTGGGCAAGCCCGGGTCCCAGATCCTGTTGTGCCTGTGAATAGGCTGCAGGGGAACGTTGAAGACCAGCAACAGCTTTCAGGGCTGCCACCTTCCGTGTGGGACAAGGAGCCGGACGTGTGCCTTTTCGGAAAGAGGCTCTGCCGAGGACGAGAGCCATGAGATGTTCCTCCTCTGGGCAAGCCCAGGTCCCAGATCCTGTTGTAGCTGTGAATAGGCTGCAGGGGGACGGTGAAGACCAGCAACAGCTTTCAGGGCTGCCACCTTCCGTGTGGGACAAGGAGCCGGACGTGTGCCTTTTCGGAATCAGGCTCTGCCGAGGACGAGAGCCATGAGATGTTCCTCCTCTCAGCAAGCCCGGGTCCCAGATCCTGTTGTGCCTGTGAATAGGCTGCAGGGGGACGGTGAAGACCAGCAACATCTTTCAGGGCTACCACATTCCTTGTGGGAAAAGGAGCCGGACGTGTGCCCTTCCAGTATCAGGCTCTGCCGAGGACGAGAGCCATGAGATGTTCCTCCTCTGGGCAAGCCCCGGTCCTAAATCCTGTTGTGCCTGTGAATAGGCTGCAGGGGGACAGTGAAGACCAGGAACATCTTTCAGGGCTGCCACCTTCCGTGTGGGACAAGGAGCCGGACGTGTGCCTTTCCGGAATCAGGCTCCGCCGAGGACGAGAGCCATGAGATGTTCCTCCTCTGGGCAAGCCCGGGTCCCAGATCCTGTTGTGCCTGTGAATAGGCTGCAGGGGGACGGTGAAGACCAGCAACAGCTTTCAGGGCCGCCACCTTCCATGTGGGACAAGGACCCAGACGTGTGCCTTTTCAGAAAGAGGCTCTGCCGAGGACGAGAGCCATGAGATGTTCCTCCTCTGGGCAATCCCAGGTCCCAGGTCCTGTTGTGCCTGTGAATAGGCTGCAGGGGGTCGGTGAAGACCAGCAACAGCTTTCCGGCCTGCCACTTTCCGTGTGGGACAAGGAGCCGGACGTGTGCCGTTTTGGAAAGAGGCTCTGCCGAGGACGAGAGCCATGAGATGTTCCTCCTCTGGGCAAGACCAGGTCCCAGATCCTGTTTTGCCTGTGAATAGGCTGCAGGGGGACGGTGAAGACCAGCAACAGCTTTCAGGGCTGCCACCTTCCGTGTGGGACAAGGAGCCGGACGTGTGCCTTTCCGGAATAAGGCTCCGCCGAGGACGAGAGCCATGAGATGTTCCTCCTTTGGGCAAGCCCGAGTCCCAGATCCTGTTGTGCCTGTGAATAGGCTGCAGGGGGACGGTGAAGACCAGCAACAGCTTTCAGGGCTGCCACCTTCCGTGTGGGACAAGGAGCCGGACGTGTGCCTTTCCGGAATCAGGCTCTGCCGAGGACGAGAGCCATGAGATGTTCCTCCTCTGGGCAAGCCCGGGTCCCAGATCCTGTTTTGCCTGTGAATAGGCTGCAGGGGGACTGTGAAGACCAGCAACATCTTTCAGGGCTACCACATTCCTTGTGGGACAAGGAGCCGGACGTGTGCCTTTCCAGTATCAGGCTCTGCCGAGGACGAGAGCCATGAGATGTTCCTCCTCTGGGCAAGCCCCGGTCCTGAATCCTGTTGTGCCTGTGAATAGGCTGCAGGGGGACAGTGAAGACCAGGAACATCTTTCAGGGCTGCCACCTTCCGTGTGGGACAAGGAGCCAGACGTGTGCCTTTCCGGAATCAGGCTCCGCCGAGGACGAGAGCCATGAGATGTTCCTCCTCTGGGCAAGCCCGGGTCCCAGATCCTGTTGTGCCTGTGAATAGGCTGCAGGGGGACGGTGAAGACCAGCAACAGCTTTCAGGGCCGCCACCTTCCATGTGGGACAAGGAGCCCGACCAGTGCCTTATCGGAATCAGGCTCTGCCGAGGACGAGAGCCATGAGATGTTCCTCCTCTGGGCAAGCCCCGGTCCTGAATCCTGTTGTGCCTGTGAATAGGCTGCAGGGGGACAGTGAAGACCAGGAACATCTTTCAGGGCTGCCACCTTCCGTGTGGGACAAGGAGCCGGACGTGTGCCTTTCCGGAATCAGGCTCCGACAAGGACGAGAGCCATGAGATGTTCCTCCTCTGGGCAAGCCCGGGTCCCAGATCCTGTTGTGCCTGTGAATAGGCTGCAGGGGGACGGTGAAGACCAGCAACAGCTTTCCGGCCTGCCACCTTCCGTGTGGGACAAGGAGCCGGACGTGTGCCTTTCCTGAATCAGGCTCTGCCGAGGACAAGAGCCATGAGATGTTCCTCCTCTAGGCAAGCCCGGGTCCCAGATCCTGTTGTGCCTGTGAATAGGCTGCAGGGGGACGGTGAAGACCAGCAACAGCTTTCCGGCCTGCCACCTTCCGTGTGGGACAAGGAGCCGGACGTGTGCCTTTCCGGAATCAGGCTCCGCCGAGGACGAGAGCCATGAGATGTTCCTCCTCTGGGCAAGCCCGGGTCCCAGATCCTGTTTTGCCTGTGAATAGGCTGCAGGGGGACTGTGAAGACCAGCAACATCTTTCAGGGCTACCACATTCCTTGTGGGACAAGGAGCCGGACGTGTGCTTTCCAGTATCAGGCTCTGCCGAGGACGAGAGCCATGAGATGTTCCTCCTCTGGGCAAGCCCCGGTCCTGAATCCTGTTGTGCCTGTGAATAGGCTGCAGGGGGACAGTGAAGACCAGGAACATCTTTCAGGGCTGCCACCTTCCGTGTGGGACAAGGAGCCAGACGTGTGCCTTTCCGGAATCAGGCTCCGCCGAGGACGAGAGCCATGAGATGTTCCTCCTCTGGGCAAGCCCGGGTCCCAGATCCTGTTGTGCCTGTGAATAGGCTGCAGGGGGACGGTGAAGACCAGCAACAGCTTTCAGGGCCGCCACCTTCCATGTGGGACAAGGAGCCCGACCAGTGCCTTATCGGAATCAGGCTCTGCCGAGGACGAGAGCCATGAGATGTTCCTCCTCTGGGCAAGCCCCGGTCCTGAATCCTGTTGTGCCTGTGAATAGGCTGCAGGGGGACAGTGAAGACCAGGAACATCTTTCAGGGCTGCCACCTTCCGTGTGGGACAAGGAGCCGGACGTGTGCCTTTCCGGAATCAGGCTCCGACAAGGACGAGAGCCATGAGATGTTCCTCCTCTGGGCAAGCCCGGGTCCCAGATCCTGTTGTGCCTGTGAATAGGCTGCAGGGGGACGGTGAAGACCAGCAACAGCTTTCCGGCCTGCCACCTTCCGTGTGGGACAAGGAGCCGGACGTGTGCCTTTCCTGAATCAGGCTCTGCCGAGGACAAGAGCCATGAGATGTTCCTCCTCTGGGCAAGCCCGGGTCCCAGATCCTGTTGTGCCTGTGAATAGGCTGCAGGGGGACGGTGAAGACCAGCAACAGCTTTCCGGCCTGCCACCTTCCGTGTGGGACAAGGAGCCGGACGTGTGCCTTTCCGGAATCAGGCTCCGCCGAGGACGAGAGCCATGAGATGTTCCTCCTCTGGGCAAGCCCGGGTCCCAGATCCTGTTGTGCCTGTGAATAGGCTGCAGGGGGACGGTGAAGACCAGCAACAGCTTTCAGGGCTGCCACCTTCCGTGTGGGACAAGGAGCCGGACGAGTGCCTTTTAGGAATCAGGCTCTGCCGAGGACGAGAGCCATGAGATGTTCCTCCTCTGGGCAAGTCCGAGTCCCAGATCCTGTTTTGCCTGTGAATAGGCTGCAGGGGGACGGTGAAGACCAGCAACAGCTTTCAGGGCTGCCACCTTCCGTGTGGGACAAGGAGCCGGACGTGTGCCTTTTCGGAAAGAGGCTCTGCCGAGGACGAGAACCATGAGATGTTCCTCTCTGGGCAAGCCCAGGTCCCAGATCCTGTTGTGCCTGTGAATAGGCTGCAGGGGGACGGTGAAGACCAGCAACAGCTTTCCGGCCTGCCACCTTCCGTGTGGGACAACGAGCCGGACGTGTGCCTTTCCGGAATCAGGCTCTGCCGAGGACGAGAGCCATGAGATGTTCCTCCTCTGGGCAAGCCCGGGTCCCAGATCCTGTTGTGCCTGTGAATAGGCTGCAGGGGGACGGTGAAGACGAGCAACAGCTTTCAGGGCTGCCACATTCCTTGTGGGACAAGGAGCCGGACGTGTGCCTTTCCAGTATCAGGCTCTGCCGAGGACAAGAGCCATGAGATGTTCCTCCTCTGGGCAAGCCCCGGTCCTAAATCCTGTTGTGCCTGTGAATAGGCTGCAGGGGGACAGTGAAGACCAGGAACATCTTTCAGGGCTGCCACCTTCCGTGTGGGACAAGGAGCCGGACGTGTGCCTTTCCGGAATAAGGCTCCGCCGAGGACGAGAGCCATGAGATGTTCCTCCTCTGGGCAAGCCCGGGTCCCAGATCCTGTTGTGCCTGTGAATAGGCTGCAGGGGGACGGTGAAGACCAGCAACAGCTTTCAGGGCCGCCACCTTCCATGTGGGACAAGGAGCCGGATGAGTGCCTTTTCGGAATCAGGCTCTGCCGAGGACGAGAGCCATGAGATGTTCCTCCTCTGGGCAAGCCCGAGTCCCAGATCCTGTTGTGCCTGTGAATAGGCTGCAGGGGGACGGTGAAGACCAGCAACAGCTTTCTGGGCTGCCACCTTCCGTGTGGGAAAAGGAGCCGGATGTGTGACTTCTCGGAAACAGGCTCTGCCGAGGACGAGAGCCATGAGATGTTCCTCCTCTGGGCAAGCCCGGGTCCCAGATCCTGCTGTGCCTGTGAATAGGCTGCAGGGGGACGGTGAAGACAATCAACAGCTTTCCGGCCTGCCACCTTCCGTGTGGGACAAGGAGCCGGACGTGTGCCTTTCCGGAATAAGGCTCCGCCGAGGACGATAGCCATGAGATGTTCCTCCTCTGGGCAAGCCCGGGTCCCAGATCCTGTTGTGCCTGTGAATAGGCTGCAGGGGGACGGTGAAGACCAGCAACAGCTTTCAGGGCCGCCACCTTCCATGTGGGACAAGGAGCCGGAGCAGTACCTTATCGGAATCAGGCTCTGCCGAGGACGAGAGCCATGAGATGTTCCTCCTCTGGGCAAGCCCCGGTCCTGAATCCTGTTGTGCCTGTGAATAGGCTGCAGGGGGACAGTGAAGACCAGGAACATCTTTCAGGGCTGCCACCTTCCGTGTGGGACAAGGAGCCGGACGAGTGCCTTTTAGGAATCAGGCTCTGCCGAGGACGAGAGCCATGAGATGTTCCTCCTCTGGGCAAGTCCGAGTCCCAGATCCTGTTTTGCCTGTGAATAGGCTGCAGGGGGACGGTGAAGACCAGCAACAGCTTTCAGGGCTGCCACCTTCCGTGTGGGACAAGGAGCCGGATGTGTGCCTTTTCGGAATCAGGCTCTGCCGAGGACGAGAACCATGAGATGTTCCTCTCTGGGCAAGCCCAGGTCCCAGATCCTGTTGTGCCTGTGAATAGGCTGCAGGGGGACGGTGAAGACCAGCAACAGCTTTCCGGCCTGCCACCTTCCGTGTGGGACAAGGAGCCGGACGTGTGCCTTTCCGGAATCAGGCTCTGCCGAGGACGAGAGCCATGAGATGTTCCTCCTCTGGGCAAGCCCGGGTCCCAGATCCTGTTGTGCCTGTGAATAGGCTGCAGGGGGACGGTGAAGACCAGCAACATCTTTCAGGGCTACCATATTCCTTGTGGGACAAGGAGCCGGACGTGTGCCTTTCCAGTATCAGGCTCTGCCGAGGACGAGAGCCATGAGATGTTCCTCCTCTGGGCAAGCCCCGGTCCTGAATCCTGTTGTGCCTGTGAATAGGCTGCAGGGGGACGGTGAAGACCAGCAACAGCTTTCAGGGCTGCCACCTTCCGTGTGGGACAAGGAGCCGGACGAGTGCCTTTTAGGAATCAGGCTCTGCCGAGGACGAGAGCCATGAGATGTTCCTCCTCTGGGCAAGTCCGAGTCCCAGATCCTGTTTTGCCTGTGAATAGGCTGCAGGGGGACGGTGAAGACCAGCAACAGCTTTCAGGGCTGCCACCTTCCGTGTGGGACAAGGAGCCGGACGTGTGCCTTTTCGGAAAGAGGCTCTGCCGAGGACGAGAGCCATGAGATGTTCCTCCTCTGGGCAAGCCCACGTCCCAGATCCTGTTGTAGCTGTGAATAGGCTGCAGGGGGACGGTGAAGACCAGCAACAGCTTTCAGGGCTGCCACCTTCCGTGTGGGACAAGGAGCCGGACGTGTGCCTTTTCGGAATCAGGCTCTGCCGAGGACGAGAGCCATGAGATGTTCCTCCTCTGGGCAAGCCCAAGTCCCAGATCCTGTTGTGCCTGTGAATAGGCTGCAGGGGGACGGTGAAGACCAGCAACATCTTTCCAGCCTGCCACCTTCCGTGTGGGACAAGGAGCCGGACGTGTGCCTTTCCGGAATAAGGCTCCGCCGAGGAGGAGAGCCATGAGATGTTCCTCCTTTGGGCAAGCCCGAGTCCCAGATCCTGTTGTGCCTGTGAATAGGCTGCAGGGGGACGGTGAAGACCAGCAACAGCTGTCAGGGCTGCCACCTTCCGTGTGGGACAAGGAGCCAGACGTGTGCCTTTTCGGAAAGAGGCTCTGCCGAGGACGAGAGCCATGAGATGTTCCTCCTCTGGGCAATCCCAGGTCCCAGATCCTGTTGTACCTGTGAATAGGCTGCAGGGGGACGGTGAAGACCAGCAACAGCTTTCAGGGCTGCCACCTTCCGTGTGGGACAAGGAGCCGGATGAGTGCCTTTTCGGAAAGAGGCTCTGCCGAGGACGAGAGCCATGAGATGTTCCTCCTCTGGGCAAGCCCAGGTCCCAGATCCTGTTTTGCCTGTGAATAGGCTGCAGGGGGACAGTGAAGACCAGCAACAGCTTTCAGGGCTGCCACCTTCCGTGTGGGACAAGGAGCCGGACGTGTGCCTTTTCGGAATCAGGCTCTGCCGAGGACGAGAGCCATGAGATGTTCCTCCTCTGGGCAAGCCCCGGTCCTGAATCCTGTTGTGCCTGTGAATAGGCTGCAGGGGGACAGTGAAGACCAGGAACATCTTTCAGGGCTGCCACCTTCTGTGTGGGACAAGGAGCCGGACGTGTGCTTTCCGGAAACAGGCTCCGCCAAGGACGAGAGCCATGAGATGTTCCTCCTCTGGGCAAGCCCGAGTCCCAGATCCTGTTGTGCCTGTGAATAGGCTGCAGGGGGACGGTGAAGACCATCAACAGCTTTCCGGCCTGCCACCTTCCGTGTGGGACAACGAGCCAGACGTGTGCCTTTTCGGAATAAGGCTCCGCCGAGGACGAGAGCCATGAGATGTTCCTCCTCTGGGCAAGCCCGGGTCCCAGATCCTGTTGTGCCTGTGAATAGGCTGCAGGGGGACGGTGAAGACCAGCAACAGCTTTCCGGCCTGCCACCTTCCGTGTGGGACAAGGAGCCGGACGTGTGCCTTTCCTGAATCAGGCTCTGCCGAGGACGAGAGCCATGAGATGTTCCTCCTCTGGGCAAGCCCGGGTCCCAGATCCTGTTGTGCCTGTGAATAGGCTGCAGGGGAACGGTGAAGACCAGCAACAGCTTTCAGGGCTGCCACCTTCCATGTGGGACAAGGAGCCGGACGTGTGCCTTTTCGGAAAGAGGCTCTGCCGAGGACGAGAGCCATGAGATGTTCCTCCTCTGGGCAAGCCCAGGTCCCAGATCCTGTTGTAGCTGTGAATAGGCTGCAGGGGGACGGTGAAGACCAGCAACAGCTTTCCGGGCTGCCACCTTCCGTGTGGGACAAGGAGCCGGACGTGTGCCTTTTCGGAATCAGGCTCTGCCGAGGACGAGAACCATGAGATGTTCCTCCTTTGGGCAAGCCCGGGTCCCAGATCCTGTTGTGCCTGTGAATAGGCTGCAGGGGGACGGTGAAGACCAGCAACAGCTTTCAGGGCTGCCACCTTCCGTGTGGGACAAGGAGCCAGACGTGTTCCTTTTCGGAAAGAGGCTCTGCCGAGGTCGAGAGCCATGAGATGTTCCTCCTCTGGGCAAGACCAGGTCCCAGATCCTGTTTTGCCTGTGAATAGGCTGCAGGGGGACGGTGAAGACCAGCAACAGCTTTCAGGGCTGCCACCTTCCGTGTGGGACAAGGAGCCGGACGTGTGCCTTTTCGGAATCAGGCTCTGCCGAGGACGAGAGCCATGAGATGTTCCTCCTCTGGGCAAGCCCGGGTCCCAGATCCTGTTGTGCCTGTGAATAGGCTGCAGGGGGACGGTGAAGACCAGCAACATCTTTCAGGGCTACCACCTTCCGTGTGGGACAAGGAGCCGGACGTGTGCCTTTCCAGAATCAGGCTCTGCCGAGGACGAGAGCCATGAGATGTTCCTCCTCTGGGCAAGCCCCGGTCCTGAATCCTGTTGTGCCTGTGAATAGGCTGCAGGGGGACGGTGAAGACCAGCAACAGCTTTCAGGGCTGCCACCTTCCGTGTGGGACAAGGAGCCGGACGAGTGCCTTTTAGGAATCAGGCTCTGCCGAGGACGAGAGCCATGAGATGTTCCTCCTCTGGGCAAGTCCGAGTCCCAGATCCTGCTGTGCCTGTGAATAGGCTGCAGGGGGACGGTGAAGACCAGCAACAGCTTTCAGGGCTGTCACCTTCCGTGTGGGACAAGGAGCCGGACGTGTGCCTTTTCGGAAAGAGGCTCTGCCGAGGACGAGAGCCATGAGATGTTCCTCCTCTGGGCAAGCCCACGTCCCAGATCCTGTTGTGCCTGTGAATAGGCTGCAGGGGGACGGTGAAGACCAGCAACAGCTTTCAGGGCTGCCACCTTCCGTGTGGGACAAGGAGCCGGACGTGTGCCTTTTCGGAATCAGGCTCTGCCGAGGACGAGAGCCATGAGATGTTCCTCCTCTGGGCAAGCCCAAGTCCCAGATCCTGTTGTGCCAGTGAATAGGCTGCAGGGGGACAGTGAAGACCAGCAACATCTTTCCAGCCTGCCACCTTCCGTGTGGGACAAGGAGCCGGACGTGTGCCTTTCCGGAATAAGGCTCCGCCGAGGACGAGAGCCATGAGATGTTCCTCCTCTGGGCAAGCCCGGGTCCCAGATCCTGTTGTGCCTGTGAATAGGCTGCAGGGGGACGGTGAAGACCAGCAACAGCTTTCAGGGCTGCCACCTTCCGTGTGGGACAAGGAGCCAGACGTGTGCCTTTTCGGAAAGAGGCTCTGCCGAGGACGAGAGCCATGAGATATTCCTCCTCTGGGCAATCCCAGGTCCCAGATGCTGTTGTACCTGTGAATAGGCTGCAGGGGGACGGTGAAGACCAGCAACAGCTTTCAGGGCTGCCACCTTCCGTGTGGGACAAGGAGCCGGATGAGTGCCTTTTCGGAAAGAGGCTCTGCCGAGGACGAGAGCCATGAGATGTTCCTCCTCTGGGCAAGCCCGGGTCCCAGATCCTGTTTTGCCTGTGAATAGGCTGCAGGGGGACGGTGCCACCTTCCTTGTGGGACAAGGAGCCGTACGTGTGCGTTTTCGGAAAGAGGCTCTGCCGAGGACGAGAGCCATGAGATGTTCCTCCTCTGGGCAAGCCCAGGTCCCAGGTCCTGTTGTGCCTGTGAATAGGCTGCAGGGGGTCGGTGAAGACCAGCAACAGCTTTCCGGCCTGCCACTTTCCGTGTGGGACAAGGAGCCGGACGTGTGCCTTTTTGGAAAGAGGCTCTGCCGAGGACGAGAGCCATGAGATGTTCCTCCTCTGGGCAAGACCAGGTCCCAGGTCCTGTTTTGCCTGTGAATAGGCTGCAGGGGGACGGTGAAGACCAGCAACAGCTTTCAGGGCTGCCACCTTCCGTGTGGGACATGGAGCCGGACGTGTGCCTTTTCGGAATCAGGCTCTGCCGAGGACGAGAACCATGAGATGTTCCTCCTCTGGGCAAGCCCAAGTCCCAGATCCTGTTGTGCCTGTGAATAGGCTGCAGGGGGACGGTGATGACCAGCAACAGCTTTCCGGACTGCCACCTTCCGTGTGGGACAAGGAGCCGGACGTGTGCCTTTCCGGAATAAGGCTCTGCCGAGGACGAGAGCCATGAGATGTTCCTCCTCTGGGCAAGCCCGGGTCCCAGATCCTGTTGTGCCTGTGAATAGGCTGCAGGGGAACGGTGAAGACCAGCAACAGCTTTCAGGGCTGCCACCTTCCGTGTGGGACAAGGAGCCGGACGTGTGCCTTTTCGGAAAGAGGCTCTGCCGAGGACGAGAGCCATGAGATGTTCCTCCTCTGGGCAAGCCCAGGTCCCAGATCCTGTTGTAGCTGTGAATAGGCTGCAGGGGGACGGTGAAGACCAGCAACAGCTTTCAGGGCTGCCACCTTCCGTGTGGGACAAGGAGCCGGACGTGTGCCTTTTCGGAATCAGGCTCTGCCGAGGACGAGAACCATGAGATGTTCCTCCTTTGGGCAAGCCCGCGTCCCAGATCCTGTTGTGCCTGTGAATAGGCTGCAGGGGGACGGTGAAGACCAGCAACAGCTTTCAGGGCTGCCACCTTCCGTGTGGGACAAGGAGCCAGACGTGTTCCTTTTCGGAAAGAGGCTCTGCCGAGGTCGAGAGCCATGAGATGTTCCTCCTCTGGGCAAGACCAGGTCCCAGATCCTGTTTTGCCTGTGAATAGGCTGCAGGGGGACGGTGAAGACCAGCAACAGCTTTCAGGGCTGCCACCTTCCGTGTGGGACAAGGAGCCGGACGTGTGCCTTTTCGGAATCAGGCTCTGCCGAGGACGAGAGCCATGAGATGTTCCTCCTCTGGGCAAGCCCAAGTCCCAGATCCTGTTGTGCCTGTGAATAGGCTGCAGGGGGACGGTGAAGACCAGCAACAGCTTTCCGGCCTGCCACCTTCCGTGTGGGACAATGAGCCGGACGTGTGCCTTTCCGGAATAAGGCTCCGCCGAGGACGATAGCCATGAGATGTTCCTCCTCTGGGCAAGCCCGGGTCCCAGATCCTGTTGTGCCTGTGAATAAGCTGCAGGGGGACGGTGAAGACCAGCAACATCTTTCAGGGCCGCCACCTTCCATGTGGGACAAGGACCCGGACCAGTGCCTTATGGGAATTAGGCTCTGCCGAGGACGAGAGCCATGAGATGTTCCTCCTCTGGGCAAGCCCCGGTCCTGAATCCTGTTGTGCCTGTGAATAGGCTGCAGGGGGACAGTGAAGACCAGCAACAGCTTTCCGGCCTGCCACCTTCCGTGTGGGACAAGGAGCCGGACGTGTGCCTTTCCTGAATCAGGCTCCGCCGAGGACGAGAGCCATGAGATGTTCCTCCTCTGGGCAAGCCCGGGTCCCAGATCCTGTTGTGCCTGTGAATAGGCTGCAGGGGGATGGTGAAGACCAGCAACAGCTTTCCGGCCTGCCACCTTCCGTGTGGGACAAGGAGCCGGACGTGTGCCTTTTCGGAAAGAGGCTCTGCCGAGGACGAGAGCCATGAGATGTTCCTCCTCTGGGCAAGCCCAGGTCCCAGATCCTGTTGTAGCTGTGAATAGGCTGCAGGGGGACGGTGAAGACCATCAACAGCTTTCCGGCCTGCCACCTTCCGTGTGGGACAACGAGCCAGACGTGTGCCTTTTCGGAATAAGGCTCCGCCGAGGACGAGAGCCATGAGATGTTCCTCCTCTGGGCAAGCCCGGGTCCCACATCCTGTTGTGCCTGTGAATAGGCTGCAGGGGGACGGTGAAGACCAGCAACAGCTTTCCGGCCTGCCACCTTCCGTGTGGGACAAGGAGCCGGACGTGTGCCTTTCCTGAATCAGGCTCTGCCGAGGACGAGAGCCATGAGATGTTCCTCCTCTGGGCAAGCCCGGGTCCCAGATCCTGTTGTAGCTGTGAATAGGCTGCAGGGGGACGGTGAAGACCAGCAACAGCTTTCAGGGCTGCCACCTTCCGTGTGGGACAAGGAGCCGGATGTGTGCCTTTTCGGAATCAGGCTCTGCCGAGGACGAGAACCATGAGATGTTCCTCCTTTGGGCAAGCCCGGGTCCCAGATCCTGTTGTGCCTGTGAATAGGCTGCAGGGGGACGGTGAAGACCAGCAACAGCTTTCAGGGCTGCCACCTTCCGTGTGGGACAAGGAGCCAGACGTGTTCCTTTTCGGAAAGAGGCTCTGCCGAGGTCGAGAGCCATGAGATGTTCCTCCTCTGGGCAAGACCAGGTCCCAGATCCTGTTGTGCCTGTGAATAGGCTGCAGGGGGACGGTGAAGACCAGCAACAGCTTTCAGGGCTGCCACCTTCCGTGTGGGACAAGGAGCCGGGCGTGTGCCTTTTCGGAATCAGGCTCTGCCGAGGACGAGAGCCATGAGATGTTCCTCCTCTGGGCAAGCCCAAGTCCCAGATCCTGTTGTGCCTGTGAATAGGCTGCAGGGGGACGGTGAAGACCAGCAACAGCTTTCCGGCCTGCCACCTTCCGTGTGGGACAAGGAGCCGGACGTGTGCCTTTCCGGAATCAGGCTCCGCCGAGGACGATAGCCATGAGATGTTCCTCCTCTGGGCAAGCCCGGGTCCCAGATCCTGTTGTGCCTGTGAATAGGCTGCAGGGGGACGGTGAAGACCAGCAACATCTTTCAGGGCCGCCACCTTCCATGTGGGACAAGGAGCCGGACCAGTGCCTTATCGAATTAGGCTCTGCCGAGGACGAGAGCCATGAGATGTTCCTCCTCTGGGCAAGCCCCGGTCCTGAATCCTGTTGTGCCTGTGAATAGGCTGCAGGGGGACAGTGAAGACCAGGAACATCTTTCAGGGCTGCCACCTTCCGTGTGGGACAAGGAGCCGGACGTGTGCCTTTCCTGAATCAGACTCCGCCGAGGACGAGAGCCATGAGATGTTCCTCCTCTGGGCAAGCCCGGGTCCCAGATCCTGTTGTGCCTGTGAATAGGCTGCAGGGGGATGGTGAAGACCAGCAACAGCTTTCCGGCCTGCCACCTTCCGTGTGGGACAAGGAGCCGGACGTGTGCCTTTCCTGAATCAGGCTCTGCCGAGGACGAGAGCCATGAGATGTTCCTCCTCTGGGCAAGCCCGGGTCCCAGATCCTGTTGTGCCTGTGAATAGGCTGCAGGGGAACGGTGAAGACCAGCAACAGCTTTCCGGCCTGCCACCTTCCGTGTGGGACAAGGAGCCGGACGTGTGCCTTTTCGGAAAGAGGCTCTGCCGAGGACGAGAGCCATGAGATGTTCCTCCTCTGGGCAAGCCCAGGTCCCAGATCCTGTTGTAGCTGTGAATAGGCTGCAGGGGGACGGTGAAGACCAGCAACAGCTTTCAGGGCTGCCACCTTCCGTGTGGGACAAGGAGCTGGACGTGTGCCTTTTCGGAATCAGGCTCTGCCGAGGACGAGAACCATGAGATGTTCCTCCTTTGGGCAAGCCCGGGTCCCAGATCCTGTTGTGCCTGTGAATAGGCTGCAGGGGGACGGTGAAGACCAGCAACAGCTTTCAGGGCTGCCACCTTCCGTGTGGGACAAGGAGCCGGATGTGTGCCTTTTCGGAATCAGGCTCTGCCGAGGACGAGAACCATGAGATGTTCCTCTCTGGGCAAGCCCAGGTCCCAGATCCTGTTGTGCCTGTGAATAGGCTGCAGGGGGACGGTGAAGACCAGCAACAGCTTTCCGGCCTGCCACCTTCCGTGTGGGACAAGGAGCCGGACGTGTGCCTTTCCGGAATCAGGCTCCGCCGAGGACGAGAGCCATGAGATGTTCCTCCTCTGGGCAAGCCCGGGTCCCAGATCCTGTTGTGCCTTTGAATAGGCTGCAGGGGGACGGTGAAGACGAGCAACATCTTTCAGGGCTACCACATTCCTTGTGGGACAAGGAGCCGGACGTGTGCCTTTCCAGAGTCAGGCTCTGCCGAGGACGAGAGCCATGAGATGTTCCTCCTCTGGGCAAGCCCCGGTCCTAAATCCTGTTGTGCCTGTGAATAGGCTGCAGGGGGACAGTGAAGACCAGGAACATCTTTCAGGGCTGCCACCTTCCGTGTGGGACAAGGAGCCGGACGTGTGCCTTTCCGGAATCAGGCTCTGCCGAGGACGAGAGCCATGAGATGTTCCTCCTCTGGGCAAGCCCGGGTCCCAGATCCTGTTGTGCCTGTGAATAGGCTGCAGGGGGGCGGTGAAGACCAGCAACAGCTTTCAGGGCTGCCACCTTCCGTGTGGGACAAGGAGCCAGACGTGTGCCTTTTCGGAAAGAGGCTCTGCCGAGGACGAGAGCCATGAGATATTCCTCCTCTGGGCAATCCCAGGTCCCAGATGCTGTTGTACCTGTGAATAGGCTGCAGGGGGACGGTGAAGACCAGCAACAGCTTTCAGGGCTGCCACCTTCCGTGTGGGACAAGGAGCCGGATGAGTGCCTTTTCGGAAAGAGGCTCTGCCGAGGACGAGAGCCATGAGATGTTCCTCCTCTGGGCAAGCCCGGGTCCCAGATCCTGTTTTGCCTGTGAATAGGCTGCAGGGGGACGGTGCCACCTTCCTTGTGGGACAAGGAGCCGGACGTGTGCCTTTTCGGAAAGAGGCTCTGCCGAGGACGAGAGCCATGAGATGTTCCTCCTCTGGGCAAGCCCCGGTCCCAGGTCCTGTTGTGCCTGTGAATAGGCTGCAGGGGGTCGGTGAAGACCAGCAACAGCTTTCCGGCCTGCCACTTTCCGTGTGGGACAAGGAGCCGGACGTGTGCCTTTTTGGAAAGAGGCTCTGCCGAGGACGAGAGCCATGAGATGTTCCTCCTCTGGGCAAGACCAGGTCCCAGGTCCTGTTTTGCCTGTGAATAGGCTGCAGGGGGACGGTGAAGACCAGCAACAGCTTTCAGGGCTGCCACCTTCCGTGTGGGACATGGAGCCGGACGTGTGCCTTTTCGGAATCAGGCTCTGCCGAGGACGAGAACCATGAGATGTTCCTCCTCTGGGCAAGCCCAAGTCCCAGATCCTGTTGTGCCTGTGAATAGGCTGCAGGGGGACGGTGATGACCAGCAACAGCTTTCCGGCCTGCCACCTTCCGTGTGGGACAAGGAGCCGGACGTGTGCCTTTCCGGAATAAGGCTCTGCCGAGGACGAGAGCCATGAGATGTTCCTCCTCTGGGCAAGCCCGGGTCCCAGATCCTGTTGTGCCTGTGAATAGGCTGCAGGGGAACGGTGAAGACCAGCAACAGCTTTCAGGGCTGCCACCTTCCGTGTGGGACAAGGAGCCGGACGTGTGCCTTTTCGGAAAGAGGCTCTGCCGAGGACGAGAGCCATGAGATGTTCCTCCTCTGGGCAAGCCCAGGTCCCAGATCCTCTTGTGCCTGTGAATAGGCTGCAGGGGGACGGTGAAGACCAGCAACAGCTTTCAGGGCTGCCACCTTCCGTGTGGGACAAGGAGCCGGACGTGTGCCTTTTCGGAATCAGGCTCTGCCGAGGACGAGAACCATGAGATGTTCCTCCTTTGGGCAAGCCCGCGTCCCAGATCCTGTTGTGCCTGTGAATAGGCTGCAGGGGGACGGTGAAGACCAGCAACAGCTTTCAGGGCTGCCACCTTCCGTGTGGGACAAGGAGCCAGACGTGTTCCTTTTCGGAAAGAGGCTCTGCCGAGGTCGAGAGCCATGAGATGTTCCTCCTCTGGGCAAGACCAGGTCCCAGATCCTGTTTTGCCTGTGAATAGGCTGCAGGGGGACGGTGAAGACCAGCAACAGCTTTCAGGGCTGCCACCTTCCGTGTGGGACAAGGAGCCGGACGTGTGCCTTTTCGGAATCAGGCTCTGCCGAGGACGAGAGCCATGAGATGTTCCTCCTCTGGGCAAGCCCAAGTCCCAGATCCTGTTGTGCCTGTGAATAGGCTGCAGGGGGACGGTGAAGACCAGCAACAGCTTTCCGGCCTGCCACCTTCCGTGTGGGACAATGAGCCGGACGTGTGCCTTTCCGGAATAAGGCTCCGCCGAGGACGATAGCCATGAGATGTTCCTCCTCTGGGCAAGCCCGGGTCCCAGATCCTGTTGTGCCTGTGAATAAGCTGCAGGGGGACGGTGAAGACCAGCAACATCTTTCAGGGCCGCCACCTTCCATGTGGGACAAGGACCCGGACCAGTGCCTTATGGGAATTAGGCTCTGCCGAGGACGAGAGCCATGAGATGTTCCTCCTCTGGGCAAGCCCCGGTCCTGAATCCTGTTGTGCCTGTGAATAGGCTGCAGGGGGACAGTGAAGACCAGCAACAGCTTTCCGGCCTGCCACCTTCCGTGTGGGACAAGGAGCCAGACGTGTGCCTTTCCTGAATCAGGCTCCGCCGAGGACGAGAGCCATGAGATGTTCCTCCTCTGGGCAAGCCCGGGTCCCAGATCCTGTTGTGCCTGTGAATAGGCTGCAGGGGGATGGTGAAGACCAGCAACAGCTTTCCGGCCTGCCACCTTCCGTGTGGGACAAGGAGCCGGACGTGTGCCTTTTCGGAAAGAGGCTCTGCCGAGGACGAGAGCCATGAGATGTTCCTCCTCTGGGCAAGCCCAGGTCCCAGATCCTGTTGTAGCTGTGAATAGGCTGCAGGGGGACGGTGAAGACCATCAACAGCTTTCCGGCCTGCCACCTTCCGTGTGGGACAACGAGCCAGACGTGTGCCTTTTCGGAATAAGGCTCCGCCGAGGACGAGAGCCATGAGATGTTCCTCCTCTGGGCAAGCCCGGGTCCCACATCCTGTTGTGCCTGTGAATAGGCTGCAGGGGGACGGTGAAGACCAGCAACAGCTTTCCGGCCTGCCACCTTCCGTGTGGGACAAGGAGCCGGACGTGTGCCTTTCCTGAATCAGGCTCTGCCGAGGACGAGAGCCATGAGATGTTCCTCCTCTGGGCAAGCCCGGGTCCCAGATCCTGTTGTAGCTGTGAATAGGCTGCAGGGGGACGGTGAAGACCAGCAACAGCTTTCAGGGCTGCCACCTTCCGTGTGGGACAAGGAGCCGGATGTGTGCCTTTTCGGAATCAGGCTCTGCCGAGGACGAGAACCATGAGATGTTCCTCCTTTGGGCAAGCCCGGGTCCCACATCCTGTTGTGCCTGTGAATAGGCTGCAGGGGGACGGTGAAGACCAGCAACAGCTTTCAGGGCTGCCACCTTCCGTGTGGGACAAGGAGCCAGACGTGTTCCTTTTCGGAAAGAGGCTCTGCCGAGGTCGAGAGCCATGAGATGTTCCTCCTCTGGGCAAGACCAGGTCCCAGATCCTGTTGTGCCTGTGAATAGGCTGCAGGGGGACGGTGAAGACCAGCAACAGCTTTCAGGGCTGCCACCTTCCGTGTGGGACAAGGAGCCGGGCGTGTGCCTTTTCGGAATCAGGCTCAGCCGAGGACGAGAGCCATGAGATGTTCCTCCTCTGGGCAAGCCCAAGTCCCAGATCCTGTTGTGCCTGTGAATAGGCTGCAGGGGGACGGTGAAGACCAGCAACAGCTTTCCGGCCTGCCACCTTCCGTGTGGGACAAGGAGCCGGACGTGTGCCTTTCCGGAATAAGGCTCCGCCGAGGACGATAGCCATGAGATGTTCCTCCTCTGGGCAAGCCCGGGTCCCAGATCCTGTTGTGCCTGTGAATAGGCTGCAGGGGGACGGTGAAGACCAGCAACATCTTTCAGGGCCGCCACCTTCCATGTGGGACAAGGAGCCGGACCAGTGCCTTATCGAATTAGGCTCTGCCGAGGACGAGAGCCATGAGATGTTCCTCCTCTGGGCAAGCCCCGGTCCTGAATCCTGTTGTGCCTGTGAATAGGCTGCAGGGGGACAGTGAAGACCAGGAACATCTTTCAGGGCTGCCACCTTCCGTGTGGGACAAGGAGCCGGACGTGTGCCTTTCCTGAATCAGACTCCGCCGAGGACGAGAGCCATGAGATGTTCCTCCTCTGGGCAAGCCCGGGTCCCAGATCCTGTTGTGCCTGTGAATAGGCTGCAGGGGGATGGTGAAGACCAGCAACAGCTTTCCGGCCTGCCACCTTCCGTGTGGGACAAGGAGCCGGACGTGTGCCTTTCCTGAATCAGGCTCTGCCGAGGACGAGAGCCATGAGATGTTCCTCCTCTGGGCAAGCCCGGGTCCCAGATCCTGTTGTGCCTGTGAATAGGCTGCAGGGGAACGGTGAAGACCAGCAACAGCTTTCCGGCCTGCCACCTTCCGTGTGGGACAAGGAGCCGGACGTGTGCCTTTTCGGAAAGAGGCTCTGCCGAGGACGAGAGCCATGAGATGTTCCTCCTCTGGGCAAGCCCAGGTCCCAGATCCTGTTGTAGCTGTGAATAGGCTGCAGGGGGACGGTGAAGACCAGCAACAGCTTTCAGGGCTGCCACCTTCCGTGTGGGACAAGGAGCTGGACGTGTGCCTTTTCGGAATCAGGCTCTGCCGAGGACGAGAACCATGAGATGTTCCTCCTTTGGGCAAGCCCGGGTCCCAGATCCTGTTGTGCCTGTGAATAGGCTGCAGGGGGACGGTGAAGACCAGCAACAGCTTTCAGGGCTGCCACCTTCCGTGTGGGACAAGGAGCCGGATGTGTGCCTTTTCGGAATCAGGCTCTGCCGAGGACGAGAACCATGAGATGTTCCTCTCTGGGCAAGCCCAGGTCCCAGATCCTGTTGTGCCTGTGAATAGGCTGCAGGGGGACGGTGAAGACCAGCAACAGCTTTCCGGCCTGCCACCTTCCGTGTGGGACAAGGAGCCGGACGTGTGCCTTTCCGGAATCAGGCTCCGCCGAGGACGAGAGCCATGAGATGTTCCTCCTCTGGGCAAGCCCGGGTCCCAGATCCTGTTGTGCCTTTGAATAGGCTGCAGGGGGACGGTGAAGACGAGCAACATCTTTCAGGGCTACCACATTCCTTGTGGGACAAGGAGCCGGACGTGTGCCTTTCCAGAGTCAGGCTCTGCCGAGGACGAGAGCCATGAGATGTTCCTCCTCTGGGCAAGCCCCGGTCCTAAATCCTGTTGTGCCTGTGAATAGGCTGCAGGGGGACAGTGAAGACCAGGAACATCTTTCAGGGCTGCCACCTTCCGTGTGGGACAAGGAGCCGGACGTGTGCCTTTCCGGAATCAGGCTCTGCCGAGGACGAGAGCCATGAGATGTTCCTCCTCTGGGCAAGCCCGGGTCCCAGATCCTGTTGTGCCTGTGAATAGGCTGCAGGGGGACGGTGAAGACCAGCAACAGCTTTCAGGGCCGCCACCTTCCATGTGGGACAAGGAGCCGGACGTGTGCCTTTTCTGAAAGAGGCTCTGCCGAGGACGAGAGCCATGAGATGTTCCTCCTCTGGGCAAGCCCAGGTCCCAGGTCCTGTTGTGCCTGTGAATAGGCTGCAGGGGGTCGGTGAAGACCAGCAACAGCTTTCCGGCCTGCCACTTTCCGTGTGGGACAAGGAGCCGGACGTGTGCCTTTTTGGAAAGAGGCTCTGCCGAGGACGAGAGCCATGAGATGTTCCTCCTCTGGGCAAGACCAGGTCCCAGGTCCTGTTTTGCCTGTGAATAGGCTGCAGGGGGACGGTGAAGACCAGCAACAGCTTTCAGGGCTGCCACCTTCCGTGTGGGACATGGAGCCGGACGTGTGCCTTTTCGGAATCAGGCTCTGCCGAGGACGAGAACCATGAGATGTTCCTCCTCTGGGCAAGCCCAAGTCCCAGATCCTGTTGTGCCTGTGAATAGGCTGCAGGGGGACGGTGATGACCAGCAACATCTTTCCGGCCTGCCACCTTCCGTGTGGGACAAGGAGCCGGACGTGTGCCTTTCCGGAATAAGGCTCTGCCGAGGACGAGAGCCATGAGATGTTCCTCCTCTGGGCAAGCCCAGGTCCCAGATCCTGTTGTGCCTGTGAATAGGCTGCATGGGGACGGTGAAGACCAGCAACATCTTTCAGGGCTGCCACCTTCCATGTGGGACAAGGAGCCGGATGAGTGCCTTTTCGGAATCAGGCTCTGCCGAGGACGAGAGCCATGAGATGTTCCTCCTCTGGGCAAGCCCGAGTCCCAGATCCTGTTGTGCCTGTGAATAGGCTGCAGGGGGACGGTGAAGACCAGCAACAGCTTTCTGGGCTGCCACCTTCCGTGTGGGAAAAGGAGCCGGACGTGTGCCTTCTCGGAAACAGGCTCTGCCGAGGACGAGAGCCATGAGATGTTCCTCCTCTGGGCAAGCCCAAGTCCCAGATCCTGCTGTGCCTGTGAATAGGCTGCAGGGGGACGGTGAAGACCAGCAACAGCTTTCCGGCCTGCCACCTTCCGTGTGGGACAAGGAGCCGGACGTGTGCCTTTCCGGAATCAGGCTCCGCCGAGGACGATAGCCATGAGATGTTCCTCCTCTGGGCAAGCCCGGGTCCCAGATCCTGTTGTGCCTGTGAATAGGCTGCAGGGGGACGGTGAAGACCAGCAACAGCTTTCAGGGCCGCCACCTTCCATGTGGGACAAGGAGCCGGACCAGTGCCTTATCGGAATCAGGCTCTGCCGAGGACGAGAGCCATGAGATGTTCCTCCTCTGGGCAAGCCCCGGTCCTGAATCCTGTTGTGCCTGTGAATAGGCTGCAGGGGGACAGTGAAGACCAGGAACATCTTTCCGGACTGCCACCTTCCGTGTGGGACAAGGAGCCGGAAGTGTGCCTTTCCGGAATCAGGCTCTGCCGAGGACGAGAGCCATGAGATGTTCCTCCTCTGGGCAAGCCCGGGTCCCAGATCCTGTTGTGCCTGTGAATAGGCTGCAGGGGAACGGTGAAGACCAGCAACAGCTTTCAGGGCTGCCACCTTCCGTGTGGGACAAGGAGCCGGACGTGTGCCTTTTCGGAAAGAGGCTCTGCCGAGGACGAGAGCCATGAGATGTTCCTCCTCTGGGCAAGCCCAGGTCCCAGATCCTGTTGTAGCTGTGAATAGGCTGCAGGGGGACGGTGAAGACCAGCAACAGCTTTCAGGGCTGCCACCTTCCGTGTGGGACAAGGAGCCGGACTTGTGCCTTTTCGGAATCAGGCTCTGCCGAGGACGAGAACCATGAGATGTTCCTCCTTTGGGCAAGCCCGGGTCCCAGATCCTGTTGTGCCTGTGAATAGGCTGCAGGGGGTCGGTGAAGACCAGCAACAGCTTTCAGGGCTGCCACCTTCCGTGTGGGACAAGGAGCCAGACGTGTTCCTTTTCGGAAAGAGGCTCTGCCGAGGTCGAGAGCCATGAGATGTTCCTCCTCTGGGCAAGACCAGGTCCCAGATCCTGTTTTGCCTGTGAATAGGCTGCAGGGGGACGGTGAAGACCAGCAACAGCTTTCAGGGCTGCCACCTTCCGTGTGGGACAAGGAGCCGGACGTGTTCCTTTTCGGAATCAGGCTCTGCCGAGGACGAGAGCCATGAGATGTTCCTCCTCTGGGCAAGCCCAAGTCCCAGATCCTGTTGTGCCTGTGAATAGGCTGCAGGGGGACGGTGAAGACCAGCAACAGCTTTCCGGCCTGCCACCTTCCGTGTGGGACAAGGAGCCGGACGTGTGCCTTTCCGGAATAAGGCTCCGCCGAGGACGATAGCCATGAGATGTTCCTCCTCTGGGCAAGCCCGGGTCCCAGATCCTGTTGTGCCTGTGAATAGGCTGCAGGGGGACGGTGAAGACCAGCAACATCTTTCAGGGCCGCCACCTTCCATGTGGGACAAGGAGCCGGACCAGTGCCTTATCGGAATTAGGCTCTGCCGAGGACGAGAGCCATGAGATGTTCCTCCTCTGGGCAAGCCCCGGTCCTGAATCCTGTTGTGCCTGTGAATAGGCTGCAGGGGGACAGTGAAGACCAGCAACAGCTTTCCGGCCTGCCACCTTCCGTGTGGGACAAGGAGCCGGACGTGTGCCTTTCCTGAATCAGGCTCCGCCGAGGACGAGAGCCATGAGATGTTCCTCCTCTGGGCAAGCCCGGGTCCCAGATCCTGTTGTGCCTGTGAATAGGCTGCAGGGGGATGGTGAAGACCAGCAACAGCTTTCCGGCCTGCCACCTTCCGTGTGGGACAAGGAGCCGGACGTGTGCCTTTCCTGAATCAGGCTCTGCCGAGGACGAGAGCCATGAGATGTTCCTCCTCTGGGCAAGCCCGGGTCCCAGATCCTGTTGTGCCTGTGAATAGGCTGCAGGGGGACGGTGAAGACCAGCAACAGCTTTCCGGCCTGCCACCTTCCGTGTGGGACAAGGAGCCGGACGTGTGCCTTTTCGGAAAGAGGCTCTGCCGAGGACGAGAGCCATGAGATGTTCCTCCTCTGGGCAAGCCCAGGTCCCAGATCCTCTTGTAGCTGTGAATAGGCTGCAGGGGGACGGTGAAGACCATCAACAGCTTTCAGGGCTGCCACCTTCCGTGTGGGACAACGAGCCAGACGTGTGCCTTTTCGGAATAAGGCTCCGCCGAGGACGAGAGCCATGAGATGTTCCTCCTCTGGGCAAGCCCGGGTCCCACATCCTGTTGTGCCTGTGAATAGGCTGCAGGGGGACAGTGAAGACCAGCAACAGCTTTCCGGCCTGCCACCTTCCGTGTGGGACAAGGAGCCGGACGTGTGCCTTTTCGGAAAGAGGCTCTGCCGAGGACGAGAGCCATGAGATGTTCCTCCTCTGGGCAAGGCCAGGTCCCAGATCCTGTTGTAGCTGTGAATAGGCTGCAGGGGGACGGTGAAGACCAGCAACAGCTTTCAGGGCTGCCACCTTCCGTGTGGGACAAGGAGCCGGACGTGTGCCTTTTCGGAATCAGGCTCTGCCGAGGACGAGAACCATGAGATGTTCCTCCTTTGGGCAAGCCCGGGTCCCAGATCCTGTTGTGCCTGTGAATAGGCTGCAGGGGGACGGTGAAGACCAGCAACAGCTTTCAGGGCTGCCACCTTCCGTGTGGGACAAGGAGCCAGACGTGTTCCTTTTCGGAAAGAGGCTCTGCCGAGGTCGAGAGCCATGAGATGTTCCTCCTCTGGGCAAGACCAGGTCCCAGATCCTGTTGTGCATGTGAATAGGCTGCATGGGGACGGTGAAGACCAGCAACAGCTTTCAGGGCTGCCACCTTCCGTGTGGGACAAGGAGCCGGACGTGTGCCTTTTCGGAATCAGGCTCTGCCGAGGACGAGAGCCATGAGATGTTCCTCCTCTGGGCAAGCCCAAGTCCCAGATCCTGTTGTGCCTGTGAATAGGCTGCAGGGGGACGGTGAAGACCAGCAACAGCTTTCCGGCCTGCCACCTTCCGTGTGGGACAAGGAGCCGGACGTGTGCCTTTCCGGAATAAGGCTCCGCCGAGGACGATAGCCATGAGATGTTCCTCCTCTGGGCAAGCCCGGGTCCCAGATCCTGTTGTGCCTGTGAATAGGCTGCAGGGGGACGGTGAAGACCAGCAACATCTTTCAGGGCCGCCACCTTCCATGTGGGACAAGGAGCCGGACCAGTGCCTTATCGAATTAGGCTCTGCCGAGGACGAGAGCCATGAGATGTTCCTCCTCTGGGCAAGCCCCGGTCCTGAATCCTGTTGTGCCTGTGAATAGGCTGCAGGGGGACGGTGAAGACCAGGAACATCTTTCAGGGCTGCCACCTTCCGTGTGGGACAAGGAGCCGGATGTGTGCCTTTCCTGAATCAGGCTCCGCCGAGGACGAGAGCCATGAGATGTTCCTCCTCTGGGCAAGCCCGGGTCCCAGATCCTGTTGTGCCTGTGAATAGGCTGCAGGGGGATGGTGAAGACCAGCAACAGCTTTCCGGCCTGCCACCTTCCGTGTGGGACAAGGAGCCGGACGTGTGCCTTTCCTGAATCAGGCTCTGCCGAGGACGAGAGCCATGAGATGTTCCTCCTCTGGGCAAGCCCGGGTCCCAGATCCTGTTGTGCCTGTGAATAGGCTGCAGGGGAACGGTGAAGACCAGCAACAGCTTTCCGGCCAGCCACACTCCGTGTGGGACAAGGAGCCGGACGTGTGCCTTTTCGGAAAGAGGCTCTGCCGAGGACGAGAGCCATGAGATGTTCCTCCTCTGGGCAAGCCCAGGTCCCAGATCCTGTTGTAGCTGTGAATAGGCTGCAGGGGGACGGTGAAGACCAGCAACAGCTTTCAGGGCTGCCACCTTCCGTGTGGGACAAGGAGCTGGACGTGTGCCTTTTCGGAATCAGGCTCTGCCGAGGACGAGAACCATGAGATGTTCCTCCTTTGGGCAAGCCCGCGTCCCAGATCCTGTTGTGCCTGTGAATAGGCTGCAGGGGGACGGTGAAGACCAGCAACAGCTTTCAGGGCTGCCACCTTCCGTGTGGGACAAGGAGCCGGATGTGTGCCTTTTCGGAATCAGGCTCTGCCGAGGACGAGAACCATGAGATGTTCCTCTCTGGGCAAGCCCAGGTCCCAGATCCTGTTGTGCCTGTGAATAGGCTGCAGGGGGACGGTGAAGACCAGCAACAGCTTTCCGGCCTGCCACCTTCCGTGTGGGACAAGGAGCCGGACGTGTGCCTTTCCGGAATCAGGCTCCGCCGAGGACGAGAGCCATGAGATGTTCCTCCTCTGGGCAAGCCCGGGTCCCAGATCCTGTTGTGCCTTTGAATAGGCTGCAGGGGGACGGTGAAGACGAGCAACATCTTTCAGGGCTACCACATTCCTTGTGGGACAAGGAGCCGGACGTGTGCCTTTCCAGAGTCAGGCTCTGCCGAGGACGAGAGCCATGAGATGTTCCTCCTCTGGGCAAGCCCCGGTCCTAAATCCTGTTGTGCCTGTGAATAGGGTGCAGGGGGACAGTGAAGACCAGGAACATCTTTCAGGGCTGCCACCTTCCGTGTGGGACAAGGAGCCGGACGTGTGCCTTTCCGGAATCAGGCTCTGCCGAGGACGAGAGCCATGAGATGTTCCTCCTCTGGGCAAGCCCGGGTCCCAGATCCTGTTGTGCCTGTGAATAGGGTGCAGGGGGACGGTGAAGACCAGCAACAGCTTTCAGGGCCGCCACCTTCCATGTGGGACAAGGAGCCGGACGTGTGCCTTTTCGGAAAGAGGCTCTGCCGAGGACGAGAGCCATGAGATGTTCCTCCTCTGGGCAAGCCCGGGTCCCAGATCCTGTTGTGCCTGTGAATAGGCTGCAGGGGGATGGTGAAGACCAGCAACAGCTTTCCGGCCTGCCACCTTCCGTGTGGGACAAGGAGCCGGACGTGTGCCTTTCCTGAATCAGGCTCTGCCGAGGACGAGAGCCATGAGATGTTCCTCCTCTGGGCAAGCCCGGGTCCCAGATCCTGTTGTGCCTGTGAATAGGCTGCAGGGGGACGGTGAAGACCAGCAACAGCTTTCCGGCCTGCCACCTTCCGTGTGGGACAAGGAGCCGGACGTGTGCCTTTTCGGAAAGAGGCTCTGCCGAGGACGAGAGCCATGAGATGTTCCTCCTCTGGGCAAGCCCAGGTCCCAGATCCTCTTGTAGCTGTGAATAGGCTGCAGGGGGACGGTGAAGACCATCAACAGCTTTCAGGGCTGCCACCTTCCGTGTGGGACAACGAGCCAGACGTGTGCCTTTTCGGAATAAGGCTCCGCCGAGGACGAGAGCCATGAGATGTTCCTCCTCTGGGCAAGCCCGGGTCCCACATCCTGTTGTGCCTGTGAATAGGCTGCAGGGGGACAGTGAAGACCAGCAACAGCTTTCCGGCCTGCCACCTTCCGTGTGGGACAAGGAGCCGGACGTGTGCCTTTCCTGAATCAGGCTCTGCCGAGGACGAGAGCCATGAGATGTTCCTCCTCTGGGCAAGCCCGGGTCCCAGATCCTGTTGTGCCTGTGAATAGGCTGCAGGGGAACGGTGAAGACCAGCAACAGCTTTCAGGGCTGCCACCTTCCGTGTGGGACAAGGAGCCGGACGTGTGCCTTTTCGGAAAGAGGCTCTGCCGAGGACGAGAGCCATGAGATGTTCCTCCTCTGGGCAAGGCCAGGTCCCAGATCCTGTTGTAGCTGTGAATAGGCTGCAGGGGGACGGTGAAGACCAGCAACAGCTTTCAGGGCTGCCACCTTCCGTGTGGGACAAGGAGCCGGACGTGTGCCTTTTCGGAATCAGGCTCTGCCGAGGACGAGAACCATGAGATGTTCCTCCTTTGGGCAAGCCCGGGTCCCAGATCCTGTTGTGCCTGTGAATAGGCTGCAGGGGGACGGTGAAGACCAGCAACAGCTTTCAGGGCTGCCACCTTCCGTGTGGGACAAGGAGCCAGACGTGTTCCTTTTCGGAAAGAGGCTCTGCCGAGGTCGAGAGCCATGAGATGTTCCTCCTCTGGGCAAGACCAGGTCCCAGATCCTGTTGTGCCTGTGAATAGGCTGCATGGGGACGGTGAAGACCAGCAACAGCTTTCAGGGCTGCCACCTTCCGTGTGGGACAAGGAGCCGGACGTGTGCCTTTTCGGAATCAGGCTCTGCCGAGGACGAGAGCCATGAGATGTTCCTCCTCTGGGCAAGCCCAAGTCCCAGATCCTGTTGTGCCTGTGAATAGGCTGCAGGGGGTCGGTGAAGACCAGCAACAGCTTTCCGGCCTGCCACCTTCCGTGTGGGACAAGGAGCCGGACGTGTGCCTTTCCGGAATAAGGCTCCGCCGAGGACGAGAGCCATGAGATGTTCCTCCTCTGGGCAAGCCCGGGTCCCAGATCCTGTTGTGCCTGTGAATAGGCTGCAGGGGGACGGTGAAGACCAGCAACATCTTTCAGGGCCGCCACCTTCCATGTGGGACAAGGAGCCGGACCAGTGCCTTATCGAATTAGGCTCTGCCGAGGACGAGAGCCATGAGATGTTCCTCCTCTGGGCAAGCCCCGGTCCTGAATCCTGTTGTGCCTGTGAATAGGCTGCAGGGGGACAGTGAAGACCAGGAACATCTTTCAGGGCTGCCACCTTCCGTGTGGGACAAGGAGCCGGATGTGTGCCTTTCCTGAATCAGGCTCCGCCGAGGACGAGAGCCATGAGATGTTCCTCCTCTGGGCAAGCCCGGGTCCCAGATCCTGTTGTGCCTGTGAATAGGCTGCAGGGGGATGGTGAAGACCAGCAACAGCTTTCCGGCCTGCCACCTTCCGTGTGGGACAAGGAGCCGGACGTGTGCCTTTCCTGAATCAGGCTCTGCCGAGGACGAGAGCCATGAGATGTTCCTCCTCTGGGCAAGCCCGGGTCCCAGATCCTGTTGTGCCTGTGAATAGGCTGCAGGGGAACGGTGAAGACCAGCAACAGCTTTCCGGCCTGCCACACTCCGTGTGGGACAAGGAGCCGGACGTGTGCCTTTTCGGAAAGAGGCTCTGCCGAGGACGAGAGCCATGAGATGTTCCTCCTCTGGGCAAGCCCAGGTCCCAGATCCTGTTGTAGCTGTGAATAGGCTGCAGGGGGACGGTGAAGACCAGCAACAGCTTTCAGGGCTGCCACCTTCCGTGTGGGACAAGGAGCTGGACGTGTGCCTTTTCGGAATCAGGCTCTGCCGAGGACGAGAACCATGAGATGTTCCTCCTTTGGGCAAGCCCGCGTCCCAGATCCTGTTGTGCCTGTGAATAGGCTGCAGGGGGACGGTGAAGACCAGCAACAGCTTTCAGGGCTGCCACCTTCCGTGTGGGACAAGGAGCCGGATGTGTGCCTTTTCGGAATCAGGCTCTGCCGAGGACGAGAACCATGAGATGTTCCTCTCTGGGCAAGCCCAGGTCCCAGATCCTGTTGTGCCTGTGAATAGGCTGCAGGGGGACGGTGAAGACCAGCAACAGCTTTCCGGCCTGCCACCTTCCGTGTGGGACAAGGAGCCGGACGTGTGCCTTTCCGGAATCAGGCTCCGCCGAGGACGAGAGCCATGAGATGTTCCTCCTCTGGGCAAGCCCGGGTCCCAGATCCTGTTGTGCCTTTGAATAGGCTGCAGGGGGACGGTGAAGACGAGCAACATCTTTCAGGGCTACCACATTCCTTGTGGGACAAGGAGCCGGACGTGTGCCTTTCCAGAGTCAGGCTCTGCCGAGGACGAGAGCCATGAGATGTTCCTCCTCTGGGCAAGCCCCGGTCCTAAATCCTGTTGTGCCTGTGAATAGGCTGCAGGGGGACAGTGAAGACCAGGAACATCTTTCAGGGCTGCCACCTTCCGTGTGGGACAAGGAGCCGGACGTGTGCCTTTCCGGAATCAGGCTCTGCCGAGGACGAGAGCCATGAGATGTTCCTCCTCTGGGCAAGCCCGGGTCCCAGATCCTGTTGTGCCTGTGAATAGGGTGCAGGGGGACGGTGAAGACCAGCAACAGCTTTCAGGGCCGCCACCTTCCATGTGGGACAAGGAGCCGGACGTGTGCCTTTTCGGAAAGAGGCTCTGCCGAGGACGAGAGCCATGAGATGTTCCTCCTCTGGGCAAGCCCAGGTCCCAGGTCCTGTTGTGCCTGTGAATAGGCTGCAGGGGGTCGGTGAAGACCAGCAACAGCTTTCCGGCCTGCCACTTTCCGTGTGGGACAAGGAGCCGGACGTGTGCCTTTTTGGAAAGAGGCTCTGCCGAGGACGAGAGCCATGAGATGTTCCTCCTCTGGGCAAGACCAGGTCCCAGGTCCTGTTTTGCCTGTGAATAGGCTGCAGGGGGACGGTGAAGACCAGCAACAGCTTTCAGGGCTGCCACCTTCCGTGTGGGACATGGAGCCGGACGTGTGCCTTTTCGGAATCAGGCTCTGCCGAGGACGAGAACCATGAGATGTTCCTCCTCTGGGCAAGCCCAAGTCCCAGATCCTGTTGTGCCTGTGAATAGGCTGCAGGGGGACGGTGATGACCAGCAACATCTTTCCGGCCTGCCACCTTCCGTGTGGGACAAGGAGCCGGACGTGTGCCTTTCCGGAATAAGGCTCCGCCGAGGACGAGAGCCATGAGATGTTCCTCCTCTGGGCAAGCCCAGGTCCCAGATCCTGTTGTGCCTGTGAATAGGCTGCATGGGGACGGTGAAGACCAGCAACATCTTTCAGGGCTGCCACCTTCCATGTGGGACAAGGAGCCGGATGAGTGCCTTTTCGGAATCAGGCTCTGCCGAGGACGAGAGCCATGAGATGTTCCTCCTCTGGGCAAGCCCGAGTCCCAGATCCTGTTGTGCCTGTGAATAGGCTGCAGGGGGACGGTGAAGACCAGCAACAGCTTTCTGGGCTGCCACCTTCCGTGTGGGAAAAGGAGCCGGACGTGTGCCTTCTCGGAAACAGGCTCTGCCGAGGACGAGAGCCATGAGATGTTCCTCCTCTGGGCAAGCCCAAGTCCCAGATCCTGCTGTGCCTGTGAATAGGCTGCAGGGGGACGGTGAAGACCAGCAACAGCTTTCCGGCCTGCCACCTTCCGTGTGGGACAAGGAGCCGGACGTGTGCCTTTCCGGAATCAGGCTCCGCCGAGGACGATAGCCATGAGATGTTCCTCCTCTGGGCAAGCCCGGGTCCCAGATCCTGTTGTGCCTGTGAATAGGCTGCAGGGGGACGGTGAAGACCAGCAACAGCTTTCAGGGCCGCCACCTTCCATGTGGGACAAGGAGCCGGACCAGTGCCTTATCGGAATCAGGCTCTGCCGAGGACGAGAGCCATGAGATGTTCCTCCTCTGGCCAAGCCCCGGTCCTGAATCCTGTTGTGCCTGTGAATAGGCTGCAGGGGGACAGTGAAGACCAGGAACATCTTTCCGGCCTGCCACCTTCCGTGTGGGACAAGGAGCCGGAAGTGTGCCTTTCCGGAATCAGGCTCCGCCAAGGACGAGAGCCATGAGATGTTCCTCCTCTGGGCAAGCCCGGGTCCCAGATCCTGTTGTGCCTGTGAATAGGCTGCAGGGGGACGGTGAAGACCAGCAACAGCTTTCCGGCCTGCCACCTTCCGTGTGGGACAAGGAGCCGGACGTGTGGCTTTCCTGAATCAGGCTCTGCCGAGGACAAGAGCCATGAGATGTTCCTCCTCTGGGCAAGCCCGGGTCCCAGATCCTGTTGTACCTGTGAATAGGCTGCAGGGGGACGGTGAAGACCAGCAACAGCTTTCCGGCCTGCCACCTTCCGTGTGGGACAAGGAGCCGGACGTGTGCCTTTTCGGAATAAGGCTCTGCCGAGGACGAGAGCCATGAGATGTTCCTCCTCTGGGCAAGCCCGGGTCCCAGATCCTGTTGTGCCTGTGAATAGGCTGCAGGGGGATGGTGAAGACCAGCAACAGCTTTCAGGGCTGCCACCTTCCGTGTGGGACAAGGAGCCGGACGAGTGCCTTTTAGGAATCAGGCTCTGCCCGAGGACGAGAGCCATGAGATGTTCCTCCTCTGGGCAAGTCCGAGTCCCACATCCTGTTTTGCCTGTGAATAGGCTGCAGGGGGACGGTGAAGACCAGCAACAGCTTTCAGGGCTGCCACCTTCCGTGTGGGACAAGGAGCCGGATGTGTGCCTTTTCGGAATCAGGCTCTGCCGAAGACGAGAACCATGAGATGTTCCTCTCTGGGCAAGCCCAGGTCCCAGATCCTGTTGTGCCTGTGAATAGGCTGCAGGGGGATGGTGAAGACCAGCAACAGCTTTCCGGCCTGCCACCTTCCGTGTGGGACAAGGAGCCGGACGTGTGCCTTTCCGGAATCAGGCTCTGCCGAGGACGAGAGCCATGAGATGTTCCTCCTCTGGGCAAGCCCGGGTCCCAGATCCTGTTGTGCCTGTGAATAGGCTGCAGGGGGACGGTGAAGACCAGCAACATCTTTCAGGGCTACAACATTCCTTGTGGGACAAGGAGCCGGACGTGTGCCTTTCCAGTATCAGGCTCTGCCGAGGACGAGAGCCATGAGATGTTCCTCCTCTGGGCAAGCCCCGGTCCTGAATCCTGTTGTGCCTGTGAATAGGCTGCAGGGGGACAGTGAAGACCAGGAACATCTTTCAGGGCTGCCACCTTCCGTGTGGGACAAGGAGCCAGACGTGTGCCTTTCCGGAATCAGGCTCCGCCGAGGACGAGAGCCATGAGATGTTCCTCCTCTGGGCAAGCCCGGGTCCCAGATCCTGTTGTGCCTGTGAATAGGCTGCAGGGGGACGGTGAAGACCAGCAACAGCTTTCAGGGCCGCCACCTTCCATGTGGGACAAGGAGCCGGACCAGTGCCTTATCGGAATCAGGCTCTGCCGAGGACGAGAGCCATGAGATGTTCCTCCTCTGGGCAAGCCCCGGTCCTGAATCCTGTTGTGCCTGTGAATAGGCTGCAGGGGGACGGTGAAGACCAGCAACAGCTTTCCGGCCTGCCACCTTCCGTGTGGGACAAGGAGCCGGACGTGTGCCTTTCCTGAATCAGGCTCTGCCGAGGACAAGAGCCATGAGATGTTCCTCCTCTGGGCAAGCCCGGGTCCCAGATCCTGTTGTGCCTGTGAATAGGCTGCAGGGGGACGGTGAAGACCAGCAACAGCTTTCCGGCCTGCCACCTTCCGTGTGGGACAAGGAGCCGGACGTGTGCCTTTCCGGAATCAGGCTCCGCCGAGGACGAGAGCCATGAGATGTTCCTCCTCTGGGCAAGCCCGGGTCCCAGATCCTGTTGTGCCTGTGAATAGGCTGCAGGGGGACGGTGAAGACCAGCAACAGCTTTCAGGGCTGCCACCTTCCGTGTGGGACAAGGAGCCGGACGTGTGCCTTTTCGGAATCAGGCTCTGCCGAGGACGAGAGCCATGAGATGTTCCTCCTCTGGGCAAGCCCAAGTCCCAGATCCTGTTGTGCCTGTGAATAGGCTGCAGGGGGACGGTGAAGACCAGCAACAGTTTTCCGGCCTGCCACCTTCCGTGTGGGACAAGGAGCCGGACGTGTGCCTTTCCGGAATAAGGCTCCGCCGAGGACGATAGCCATGAGATGTTCCTCCTCTGGGCAAGCCCGGGTCCCAGATCCTGTTGTGCCTGTGAATAGGCTGCAGGGGGACGGTGAAGACCAGCAACATCTTTCAGGGCCGCCACCTTCCATGTGGGACAAGGAGCCGGACCAGTGCCTTATCGAATTAGGCTCTGCCGAGGACGAGAGCCATGAGATGTTCCTCCTCTGGGCAAGCCCCGGTCCTGAATCCTGTTGTGCCTGTGAATAGGCTGCAGGGGGACAGTGAAGACCAGGAACATCTTTCAGGGCTGCCACCTTCCGTGTGGGACAAGGAGCCGGATGTGTGCCTTTCCTGAATCAGGCTCCGCCGAGGACGAGAGCCATGAGATGTTCCTCCTCTGGGCAAGCCCGGGTCCCAGATCCTGTTGTGCCTGTGAATAGGCTGCAGGGGGATGGTGAAGACCAGCAACAGCTTTCCGGCCTGCCACCTTCCGTGTGGGACAAGGAGCCGGACGTGTGCCTTTCCTGAATCATGCTCTGCCGAGGACGAGAGCCATGAGATGTTCCTCCTCTGGGCAAGCCCGGGTCCCAGATCCTGTTGTGCCTGTGAATAGGCTGCAGGGGAACGGTGAAGACCAGCAACAGCTTTCCGGCCTGCCACACTCCGTGTGGGACAAGGAGCCGGACGTGTGCCTTTTCGGAAAGAGGCTCTGCCGAGGACGAGAGCCATGAGATGTTCCTCCTCTGGGCAAGCCCAGGTCCCAGATCCTGTTGTAGCTGTGAATAGGCTGCAGGGGGACGGTGAAGACCAGCAACAGCTTTCAGGGCTGCCACCTTCCGTGTGGGACAAGGAGCTGGACGTGTGCCTTTTCGGAATCAGGCTCTGCCGAGGACGAGAACCATGAGATGTTCCTCCTTTGGGCAAGCCCGCGTCCCAGATCCTGTTGTGCCTGTGAATAGGCTGCAGGGGGACGGTGAAGACCAGCAACAGCTTTCAGGGCTGCCACCTTCCGTGTGGGACAAGGAGCCGGATGTGTGCCTTTTCGGAATCAGGCTCTGCCGAGGACGAGAACCATGAGATGTTCCTCTCTGGGCAAGCCCAGGTCCCAGATCCTGTTGTGCCTGTGAATAGGCTGCAGGGGGACGGTGAAGACCAGCAACAGCTTTCCGGCCTGCCACCTTCCGTGTGGGACAAGGAGCCGGACGTGTGCCTTTCCGGAATCAGGCTCTGCCGAGGACGAGAACCATGAGATGTTCCTCTCTGGGCAAGCCCCGGTCCTAAATCCTGTTGTGCCTGTGAATAGGCTGCAGGGGGACAGTGAAGACCAGGAACATCTTTCAGGGCTGCCACCTTCCGTGTGGGACAAGGAGCCGGACGTGTGCCTTTCCGGAATCAGGCTCTGCCGAGGACGAGAGCCATGAGATGTTCCTCCTCTGGGCAAGCCCGGGTCCCAGATCCTGTTGTGCCTGTGAATAGGCTGCAGGGGGACGGTGAAGACCAGCAACTGCTTTCAGGGCCGCCACCTTCCATGTGGGACAAGGAGCCGGACGTGTGCCTTTTCGGAAAGAGGCTCTGCCGAGGACGAGAGCCATGAGATGTTCCTCCTCTGGGCAAGCCCAGGTCCCAGGTCCTGTTGTGCCTGTGAATAGGCTGCAGGGGGTCGGTGAAGACCAGCAACAGCTTTCCGGCCTGCCACTTTCCGTGTGGGACAAGGAGCCGGACGTGTGCCTTTTTGGAAAGAGGCTCTGCCGAGGACGAGAGCCATGAGATGTTCCTCCTCTGGGCAAGACCAGGTCCCAGGTCCTGTTTTGCCTGTGAATAGGCTGCAGGGGGACGGTGAAGACCAGGAACATCTTTCAGGGCTGCCACCTTCCGTGTGGGACATGGAGCCGGACGTGTGCCTTTTCGGAATCAGGCTCTGCCGAGGACGAGAACCATGAGATGTTCCTCCTCTGGGCAAGCCCAAGTCCCAGATCCTGTTGTGCCTGTGAATAGGCTGCAGGGGGACGGTGATGACCAGCAACATCTTTCCGGCCTGCCACCTTCCGTGTGGGACAAGGAGCCGGACGTGTGCCTTTCCGGAATAAGGCTCCGCCGAGGACGAGAGCCATGAGATGTTCCTCCTCTAGGCAAGCCCAGGTCCCAGATCCTGTTGTGCCTGTGAATAGGCTGCATGGGGACGGTGAAGACCAGCAACATCTTTCAGGGCTGCCACCTTCCATGTGGGACAAGGAGCCGGATGAGTGCCTTTTCGGAATCAGGCTCTGCCGAGGACGAGAGCCATGAGATGTTCCTCCTCTGGGCAAGCCCGAGTCCCAGATCCTGTTGTGCCTGTGAATAGGCTGCAGGGGGACGGTGAAGACCAGCAACAGCTTTCTGGGCTGCCACCTTCCGTGTGGGAAAAGGAGCCGGACGTGTGCCTTCTCGGAAACAGGCTCTGCCGAGGACGAGAGCCATGAGATGTTCCTCCTCTGGGCAAGCCCAAGTCCCAGATCCTGCTGTGCCTGTGAATAGGCTGCAGGGGGACGGTGAAGACCAGCAACAGCTTTCCGGCCTGCCACCTTCCGTGTGGGACAAGGAGCCGGACGTGTGCCTTTCCGGAATCAGGCTCCGCCGAGGACGATAGCCATGAGATGTTCCTCCTCTGGGCAAGCCCGGGTCCCAGATCCTGTTGTGCCTGTGAATAGGCTGCAGGGGGACGGTGAAGACCAGCAACAGCTTTCAGGGCCGCCACCTTCCATGTGGGACAAGGAGCCGGACCAGTGCCTTATCGGAATCAGGCTCTGCCGAGGACGAGAGCCATGAGATGTTCCTCCTCTGGGCAAGCCCCGGTCCTGAATCCTGTTGTGCCTGTGAATAGGCTGCAGGGGGACAGTGAAGACCAGGAACATCTTTCCGGCCTGCCACCTTCCGTGTGGGACAAGGAGCCGGAAGTGTGCCTTTCCGGAATCAGGCTCCGCCAAGGACGAGAGCCATGAGATGTTCCTCCTCTGGGCAAGCCCGGGTCCCAGATCCTGTTGTGCCTGTGAATAGGCTGCAGGGGGACGGTGAAGACCAGCAACAGCTTTCCGGCCTGCCACCTTCCGTGTGGGACAAGGAGCCGGACGTGTGGCTTTCCTGAATCAGGCTCTGCCGAGGACAAGAGCCATGAGATGTTCCTCCTCTGGGCAAGCCCGGGTCCCAGATCCTGTTGTACCTGTGAATAGGCTGCAGGGGGACGGTGAAGACCATCAACAGCTTTCCGGCCTGCCACCTTCCGTGTGGGACAAGGAGCCGGACGTGTGCCTTTTCGGAATAAGGCTCTGCCGAGGACGAGAGCCATGAGATGTTCCTCCTCTGGGCAAGCCCGGGTCCCAGATCCTGTTGTGCCTGTGAATAGGCTGCAGGGGGACGGTGAAGACCAGCAACAGCTTTCAGGGCTGCCACCTTCCGTGTGGGACAAGGAGCCGGACGAGTGCCTTTTAGGAATCAGGCTCTGCCCGAGGACGAGAGCCATGAGATGTTCCTCCTCTGGGCAAGTCCGAGTCCCACATCCTGTTTTGCCTGTGAATAGGCTGCAGGGGGACGGTGAAGACCAGCAACAGCTTTCAGGGCTGCCACCTTCCGTGTGGGACAAGGAGCCGGATGTGTGCCTTTTCGGAATCAGGCTCTGCCGAAGACGAGAACCATGAGATGTTCCTCTCTGGGCAAGCCCAGGTCCCAGATCCTGTTGTGCCTGTGAATAGGCTGCAGGGGGATGGTGAAGACCAGCAACAGCTTTCCGGCCTGCCACCTTCCGTGTGGGACAAGGAGCCGGACGTGTGCCTTTCCGGAATCAGGCTCTGCCGAGGACGAGAGCCATGAGATGTTCCTCCTCTGGGCAAGCCCGGGTCCCAGATCCTGTTGTGCCTGTGAATAGGCTGCAGGGGGACGGTGAAGACCAGCAACATCTTTCAGGGCTACAACATTCCTTGTGGGACAAGGAGCCGGACGTGTGCCTTTCCAGTATCAGGCTCTGCCGAGGACGAGAGCCATGAGATGTTCCTCCTCTGGGCAAGCCCCGGTCCTGAATCCTGTTGTGCCTGTGAATAGGCTGCAGGGGGACAGTGAAGACCAGGAACATCTTTCAGGGCTGCCACCTTCCGTGTGGGACAAGGAGCCAGACGTGTGCCTTTCCGGAATCAGGCTCCGCCGAGGACGAGAGCCATGAGATGTTCCTCCTCTGGGCAAGCCCGGGTCCCAGATCCTGTTGTGCCTGTGAATAGGCTGCAGGGGGACGGTGAAGACCAGCAACAGCTTTCAGGGCCGCCACCTTCCATGTGGGACAAGGAGCCGGACCAGTGCCTTATCGGAATCAGGCTCTGCCGAGGACGAGAGCCATGAGATGTTCCTCCTCTGGGCAAGCCCCGGTCCTGAATCCTGTTGTGCCTGTGAATAGGCTGCAGGGGGACGGTGAAGACCAGCAACAGCTTTCCGGCCTGCCACCTTCCGTGTGGGACAAGGAGCCGGACGTGTGCCTTTCCTGAATCAGGCTCTGCCGAGGACAAGAGCCATGAGATGTTCCTCCTCTGGGCAAGCCCGGGTCCCAGATCCTGTTGTGTCTGTGAATAGGCTGCAGGGGGACGGTGAAGACCAGCAACAGCTTTCCGGCCTGCCACCTTCCGTGTGGGACAAGGAGCCGGACGTGTGCCTTTCCGGAATCAGGCTCCGCCGAGGACGAGAGCCATGAGATGTTCCTCCTCTGGGCAAGCCCGGGTCCCAGATCCTGTTGTGCCTGTGAATAGGCTGCAGGGGGACGGTGAAGACCAGCAACAGCTTTCTGGGCTGCCACCTTCCGTGTGGGACAAGGAGCCGGACGTGTGCCTTTCCGGAATCAGGCTCTGCCGAGGACGAGAGCCATGAGATGTTCCTCCTCTGGGCAAGCCCGGGTCCCAGATCCTGTTGTGCCTGTGAATAGGCTGCAGGGGGACGGTGAAGACCAGCAACATCTTTCAGGGCTACAACATTCCTTGTGGGACAAGGAGCCGGACGTGTGCCTTTCCAGTATCAGGCTCTGCCGAGGACGAGAGCCATGAGATGTTCCTCCTCTGGGCAAGCCCCGGTCCTGAATCCTGTTGTGCCTGTGAATAGGCTGCAGGGGGACAGTGAAGACCAGGAACATCTTTCAGGGCTGCCACCTTCCGTGTGGGACAAGGAGCCAGACGTGTGCCTTTCCGGAATCAGGCTCCGCCGAGGACGAGAGCCATGAGATGTTCCTCCTCTGGGCAAGCCCGGGTCCCAGATCCTGTTGTGCCTGTGAATAGGCTGCAGGGGGACGGTGAAGACCAGCAACAGCTTTCAGGGCCGCCACCTTCCATGTGGGACAAGGAGCCGGACCAGTGCCTTATCGGAATCAGGCTCTGCCGAGGACGAGAGCCATGAGATGTTCCTCCTCTGGGCAAGCCCCGGTCCTGAATCCTGTTGTGCCTGTGAATAGGCTGCAGGGGGACGGTGAAGACCAGCAACAGCTTTCCGGCCTGCCACCTTCCGTGTGGGACAAGGAGCCGGACGTGTGCCTTTCCTGAATCAGGCTCTGCCGAGGACAAGAGCCATGAGATGTTCCTCCTCTGGGCAAGCCCGGGTCCCAGATCCTGTTGTGTCTGTGAATAGGCTGCAGGGGGACGGTGAAGACCAGCAACAGCTTTCCGGCCTGCCACCTTCCGTGTGGGACAAGGAGCCGGACGTGTGCCTTTCCGGAATCAGGCTCCGCCGAGGACGAGAGCCATGAGATGTTCCTCCTCTGGGCAAGCCCGGGTCCCAGATCCTGTTGTGCCTGTGAATAGGCTGCAGGGGGACGGTGAAGACCAGCAACAGCTTTCAGGGCTGCCACCTTCCGTGTGGGACAAGGAGCCGGACGTGTGCCTTTTCGGAATCAGGCTCTGCCGAGGACGAGAGCCATGAGATGTTCCTCCTCTGGGCAAGCCCAAGTCCCAGATCCTGTTGTGCCTGTGAATAGGCTGCAGGGGGACGGTGAAGACCAGCAACAGCTTTCCGGCCTGCCACCTTCCGTGTGGGACAAGGAGCCGGACGTGTGCCTTTCCGGAATAAGGCTCCGCCGAGGACGATAGCCATGAGATGTTCCTCCTCTGGGCAAGCCCGGGTCCCAGATCCTTTTGTGCCTGTGAATAGGCTGCAGGGGGACGGTGAAGACCAGCAACATCTTTCAGGGCCGCCACCTTCCATGTGGGACAAGGAGCCGGACCAGTGCCTTATCGAATTAGGCTCTGCCGAGGACGAGAGCCATGAGATGTTCCTCCTCTGGGCAAGCCCCGGTCCTGAATCCTGTTGTGCCTGTGAATAGGCTGCAGGGGGACAGTGAAGACCAGGAACATCTTTCAGGGCTGCCACCTTCCGTGTGGGACAAGGAGCCGGATGTGTGCCTTTCCTGAATCAGGCTCCGCCGAGGACGAGAGCCATGAGATGTTCCTCCTCTGGGCAAGCCCGGGTCCCAGATCCTGTTGTGCCTGTGAATAGGCTGCAGGGGGATGGTGAAGACCAGCAACAGCTTTCCGGCCTGCCACCTTCCGTGTGGGACAAGGAGCCGGACGTGTGCCTTTCCTGAATCAGGCTCTGCCGAGGACGAGAGCCATGAGATGTTCCTCCTCTGGGCAAGCCCGGGTCCCAGATCCTGTTGTGCCTGTGAATAGGCTGCAGGGGAACGGTGAAGACCAGCAACAGCTTTCCGGCCTGCCACACTCCGTGTGGGACAAGGAGCCGGACGTGTGCCTTTTCGGAAAGAGGCTCTGCCGAGGACGAGAGCCATGAGATGTTCCTCCTCTGGGCAAGCCCAGGTCCCAGATCCTGTTGTAGCTGTGAATAGGCTGCAGGGGGACGGTGAAGACCAGCAACAGCTTTCAGGGCTGCCACCTTCCGTGTGGGACAAGGAGCTGGACGTGTGCCTTTTCGGAATCAGGCTCTGCCGAGGACGAGAACCATGAGATGTTCCTCCTTTGGGCAAGCCCGCGTCCCAGATCCTGTTGTGCCTGTGAATAGGCTGCAGGGGGACGGTGAAGACCAGCAACAGCTTTCAGGGCTGCCACCTTCCGTGTGGGACAAGGAGCCGGATGTGTGCCTTTTCGGAATCAGGCTCTGCCGAGGACGAGAACCATGAGATGTTCCTCTCTGGGCAAGCCCAGGTCCCAGATCCTGTTGTGCCTGTGAATAGGCTGCAGGGGGACGGTGAAGACCAGCAACAGCTTTCCGGCCTGCCACCTTCCGTGTGGGACAAGGAGCCGGACGTGTGCCTTTCCGGAATCAGGCTCCGCCGAGGACGAGAGCCATGAGATGTTCCTCCTCTGGGCAAGCCCGGGTCCCAGATCCTGTTGTGCCTTTGAATAGGCTGCAGGGGGACGGTGAAGACGAGCAACATCTTTCAGGGCTACCACATTCCTTGTGGGACAAGGAGCCGGACGTGTGCCTTTCCAGAGTCAGGCTCTGCCGAGGACGAGAGCCATGAGATGTTCCTCCTCTGGGCAAGCCCCGGTCCTAAATCCTGTTGTGCCTGTGAATAGGCTGCAGGGGGACAGTGAAGACCAGGAACATCTTTCAGGGCTGCCACCTTCCGTGTGGGACAAGGAGCCGGACGTGTGCCTTTCCGGAATCAGGCTCTGCCGAGGACGAGAGCCATGAGATGTTCCTCCTCTGGGCAAGCCCGGGTCCCAGATCCTGTTGTGCCTGTGAATAGGGTGCAGGGGGACGGTGAAGACCAGCAACAGCTTTCAGGGCCGCCATCTTCCATGTGGGACAAGGAGCCGGACGTGTGCCTTTTCGGAAAGAGGCTCTGCCGAGGACGAGAGCCATGAGATGTTCCTCCTCTGGGCAAGCCCAGGTCCCAGGTCCTGTTGTGCCTGTGAATAGGCTGCAGGGGGTCGGTGAAGACCAGCAACAGCTTTCCGGCCTGCCACTTTCCGTGTGGGACAAGGAGCCGGACGTGTGCCTTTTTGGAAAGAGGCTCTGCCGAGGACGAGAGCCATGAGATGTTCCTCCTCTGGGCAAGACCAGGTCCCAGGTCCTGTTTTGCCTGTGAATAGGCTGCAGGGGGACGGTGAAGACCAGCAACAGCTTTCAGGGCTGCCACCTTCCGTGTGGGACATGGAGCCGGACGTGTGCCTTTTCGGAATCAGGCTCTGCCGAGGACGAGAACCATGAGATGTTCCTCCTCTGGGCAAGCCCAAGTCCCAGATCCTGTTGTGCCTGTGAATAGGCTGCAGGGGGACGGTGATGACCAGCAACATCTTTCCGGCCTGCCACCTTCCGTGTGGGACAAGGAGCCGGACGTGTGCCTTTCCGGAATAAGGCTCCGCCGAGGACGAGAGCCATGAGATGTTCCTCCTCTGGGCAAGCCCAGGTCCCAGATCCTGTTGTGCCTGTGAATAGGCTGCATGGGGACGGTGAAGACCAGCAACATCTTTCAGGGCTGCCACCTTCCATGTGGGACAAGGAGCCGGATGAGTGCCTTTTCGGAATCAGGCTCTGCCGAGGACGAGAGCCATGAGATGTTCCTCCTCTGGGCAAGCCCGAGTCCCAGATCCTGTTGTGCCTGTGAATAGGCTGCAGGGGGACGGTGAAGACCAGCAACAGCTTTCTGGGCTGCCACCTTCCGTGTGGGAAAAGGAGCCGGACGTGTGCCTTCTCGGAAACAGGCTCTGCCGAGGACGAGAGCCATGAGATGTTCCTCCTCTGGGCAAGCCCAAGTCCCAGATCCTGCTGTGCCTGTGAATAGGCTGCAGGGGGACGGTGAAGACCAGCAACAGCTTTCCGGCCTGCCACCTTCCGTGTGGGACAAGGAGCCGGACGTGTGCCTTTCCGGAATCAGGCTCCGCCGAGGACGATAGCCATGAGATGTTCCTCCTCTGGGCAAGCCCGGGTCCCAGATCCTGTTGTGCCTGTGAATAGGCTGCAGGGGGACGGTGAAGACCAGCAACAGCTTTCAGGGCCGCCACCTTCCATGTGGGACAAGGAGCCGGACCAGTGCCTTATCGGAATCAGGCTCTGCCGAGGACGAGAGCCATGAGATGTTCCTCCTCTGGGCAAGCCCCGGTCCTGAATCCTGTTGTGCCTGTGAATAGGCTGCAGGGGGACAGTGAAGACCAGGAACATCTTTCCGGCCTGCCACCTTCCGTGTGGGACAAGGAGCCGGAAGTGTGCCTTTCCGGAATCAGGCTCCGCCAAGGACGAGAGCCATGAGATGTTCCTCCTCTGGGCAAGCCCGGGTCCCAGATCCTGTTGTGCCTGTGAATAGGCTGCAGGGGGACGGTGAAGACCAGCAACAGCTTTCCGGCCTGCCACCTTCCGTGTGGGACAAGGAGCCGGACGTGTGGCTTTCCTGAATCAGGCTCTGCCGAGGACAAGAGCCATGAGATGTTCCTCCTCTGGGCAAGCCCGGGTCCCAGATCCTGTTGTAGCTGTGAATAGGCTGCAGGGGGACGGTGAAGACCATCAACAGCTTTCCGGCCTGCCACCTTCCGTGTGGGACAAGGAGCCGGACGTGTGCCTTTTCGGAATAAGGCTCTGCCGAGGACGAGAGCCATGAGATGTTCCTCCTCTGGGCAAGCCCGGGTCCCAGATCCTGTTGTGCCTGTGAATAGGCTGCAGGGGGACGGTGAAGACCAGCAACAGCTTTCAGGGCTGCCACCTTCCGTGTGGGACAAGGAGCCGGACGAGTGCCTTTTAGGAATCAGGCTCTGCCCGAGGAGGAGAGCCATGAGATGTTCCTCCTCTGGGCAAGTCCGAGTCCCACATCCTGTTTTGCCTGTGAATAGGCTGCAGGGGGACGGTGAAGACCAGCAACAGCTTTCAGGGCTGCCACCTTCCGTGTGGGACAAGGAGCCGGATGTGTGCCTTTTCGGAATCAGGCTCTGCCGAAGACGAGAAGCATGAGATGTTCCTCTCTGGGCAAGCCCAGGTCCCAGATCCTGTTGTGCCTGTGAATAGGCTGCAGGGGGATGGTGAAGACCAGCAACAGCTTTCCGGCCTGCCACCTTCCGTGTGGGACAAGGAGCCGGACGTGTGCCTTTCCGGAATCAGGCTCTGCCGAGGACGAGAGCCATGAGATGTTCCTCCTCTGGGCAAGCCCGGGTCCCAGATCCTGTTGTGCCTGTGAATAGGCTGCAGGGGGACGGTGAAGACCAGCAACATCTTTCAGGGCTACAACATTCCTTGTGGGACAAGGAGCCGGACGTGTGCCTTTCCAGTATCAGGCTCTGCCGAGGACAAGAGCCATGAGATGTTCCTCCTCTGGGCAAGCCCCGGTCCTGAATCCTGTTGTGCCTGTGAATAGGCTGCAGGGGGACAGTGAAGACCAGGAACATCTTTCAGGGCTGCCACCTTCCGTGTGGGACAAGGAGCCAGACGTGTGCCTTTCCGGAATCAGGCTCCGCCGAGGACGAGAGCCATGAGATGTTCCTCCTCTGGGCAAGCCCGGGTCCCAGATCCTGTTGTGCCTGTGAATAGGCTGCAGGGGGACGGTGAAGACCAGCAACAGCTTTCAGGGCCGCCACCTTCCATGTGGGACAAGGAGCCGGACCAGTGCCTTATCGGAATCAGGCTCTGCCGAGGACGAGAGCCATGAGATGTTCCTCCTCTGGGCAAGCCCCGGTCCTGAATCCTGTTGTGCCTGTGAATAGGCTGCAGGGGGACGGTGAAGACCAGCAACAGCTTTCCGGCCTGCCACCTTCCGTGTGGGACAAGGAGCCGGACGTGTGCCTTTCCTGAATCAGGCTCTGCCGAGGACAAGAGCCATGAGATGTTCCTCCTCTGGGCAAGCCCGGGTCCCAGATCCTGTTGTGTCTGTGAATAGGCTGCAGGGGGACGGTGAAGACCAGCAACAGCTTTCCGGCCTGCCACCTTCCGTGTGGGACAAGGAGCCGGACGTGTGCCTTTCCGGAATCAGGCTCCGCCGAGGACGAGAGCCATGAGATGTTCCTCCTCTGGGCAAGCCCGGGTCCCAGATCCTGTTGTGCCTGTGAATAGGCTGCAGGGGGACGGTGAAGACCAGCAACAGCTTTCTGGGCTGCCACCTTCCGTGTGGGACAAGGAGCCGGACGAGTGCCTTTTAGGAATCAGGCTCTGCCGAGGACGAGAGCCATGAGATGTTCCTCCTCTGGGCAAGTCCGAGTCCCAGATCCTGTTTTGCCTGTGAATAGGCTGCAGGGGGACGGTGAAGACAATCAACAGCTTTCCGGCCTGCCACCTTCCGTGTGGGACAAGGAGCCGGACGTGTGCCTTTCCGGAATAAGGCTCCGCCGAGGACGAGAACCATGAGATGTTCCTCCTCTGGGCAAGCCCGGGTCCCAGATCCTGTTGTGCCTGTGAATAGGCTGCAGGGGGACGGTGAAGACCAGCAACAGCTTTCAGGGCCGCCACCTTCCATGTGGGACAAGGAGCCGGAGCAGTGCCTTATCGGAATCAGGCTCTGCCGAGGACGAGAGCCATGAGATGTTCCTCCTCTGGGCAAGCCCGAGTCCCAGATCCTGTTTTGCCTGTGAATAGGCTGCAGGGGGACGGTGAAGACGAGCAACATCTTTCAGGGCTGCCACCTTCCGTGTGGGACAAGGAGCCGGACGTGTGCCTTTCCAGAGTCAGGCTCTGCCGAGGACGAGAGCCATGAGATGTTCCTCCTCTGGGCAAGCCCCGGTCCTGAATCCTGTTGTGCCTGTGAATAGGCTGCAGGGGGACGGTGAAGACCAGCAACATCTTTCCGGCCTGCCACCTTCCGTGTGGGACAAGGAGCCGGACGTGTGCCTTTCCGGAATCAGGCTCTGCCGAGGACGAGAGCCATGAGATGTTCCTCCTCTGGGCAAGCCCGGGTCCCAGATCCTGTTGTGCCTGTGAATAGGCTGCAGGGGGACGGTGAAGACGAGCAACATCTTTCAGGGCTACCACATTCCTTGTGGGACAAGGAGCCGGACGTGTGCCTTTCCAGTATCAGGCTCTGCCGAGGACGAGAGCCATGAGATGTTCCTCCTCTGGGCAAGCCCCGGTCCTAAATCCTGTTGTGCCTGTGAATAGGCTGCAGGGGGACAGTGAAGACCAGGAACATCTTTCAGGGCTGCCACCTTCCTTGTGGGACAAGGAGCCGGACGTGTGCCTTTCCGGAATAAGGCTCCGCCGAGGACGATAGCCATGAGATGTTCCTCCTCTGGGCAAGCCCGGGTCCCAGATCCTGTTGTGCCTGTGAATAGGCTGCAGGGGGACGGTGAAGACCAGCAACATCTTTCAGGGCCGCCACCTTCCATGTGGGACAAGGAGCCGGACCAGTGCCTTATCGAATTAGGCTCTGCCGAGGACGAGAGCCATGAGATGTTCCTCCTCTGGGCAAGCCCCGGTCCTGAATCCTGTTGTGCCTGTGAATACGCTGCAGGGGGACAGTGAAGACCAGCAACATCTTTCAGGGCTGCCACCTTCCGTGTGGGACAAGGAGCCGGACGTGTGCCTTTCCTGAATCAGGCTCCGCCGAGGACGAGAGCCATGAGATGTTCCTCCTCTGGGCAAGCCCGGGTCCCAGATCCTGTTGTGCCTGTGAATAGGCTGCAGGGGGATGGTGAAGACCAGCAACAGCTTTCCGGCCTGCCACCTTCCGTGTGGGACAAGGAGCCGGACGTGTGCCTTTCCTGAATCAGGCTCTGCCGAGGACGAGAGCCATGAGATGTTCCTCCTCTGGGCAAGCCCGGGTCCCAGATCCTGTTGTGCCTGTGAATAGGCTGCAGGGGTACGGTGAAGACCAGCAACAGCTTTCCGGCCTGCCACCTTCCGTGTGGGACAAGGAGCCGGACGTGTGCCTTTTCGGAAAGAGGCTCTGCCGAGGACGAGAGCCATGAGATGTTCCTCCTCTGGGCAAGCCCAGGTCCCAGATCCTGTTGTCGCTGTGAATAGGCTGCAGGGGGACGGTGAAGACCAGCAACAGCTTTCAGGGCTGCCACCTTCCGTGTGGGACAAGGAGCTGGACGTGTGCCTTTTCGGAATCAGGCTCTGCCGAGGACGAGAACCATGAGATGTTCCTCCTTTGGGCAAGCCCGCGTCCCAGATCCTGTTGTGCCTGTGAATAGGCTGCAGGGGGACGGTGAAGACCAGCAACAGCTTTCAGGGCTGCCACCTTCCGTGTGGGACAAGGAGCCGGATGTGTGCCTTTTCGGAATCAGGCTCTGCCGAGGACGAGAACCATGAGATGTTCCTCTCTGGGCAAGCCCAGGTCCCAGATCCTGTTGTGCCTGTGAATAGGCTGCAGGGGGACGGTGAAGACCAGCAACAGCTTTCCGGCCTGCCACCTTCCGTGTGGGACAAGGAGCCGGACGTGTGCCTTTCCGGAATCAGGCTCCGCCGAGGACGAGAGCCATGAGATGTTCCTCCTCTGGGCAAGCCCGGGTCCCAGATCCTGTTGTGCCTTTGAATAGGCTGCAGGGGGACGGTGAAGACGAGCAACATCTTTCAGGGCTACCACATTCCTTGTGGGACAAGGAGCCGGACGTGTGCCTTTCCAGAGTCAGGCTCTGCCGAGGACGAGAGCCATGAGATGTTCCTCCTCTGGGCAAGCCCCGGTCCCAAATCCTGTTGTGCCTGTGAATAGGCTGCAGGGGGACAGTGAAGACCAGGAACATCTTTCAGGGCTGCCACCTTCCGTGTGGGACAAGGAGCCGGACGTGTGCCTTTCCGGAATCAGGCTCTGCCGAGGACGAGAGCCATGAGATGTTCCTCCTCTGGGCAAGCCCGGGTCCCAGATCCTGTTGTGCCTGTGAATAGGCTGCAGGGGGACGGTGAAGACCAGCAACAGCTTTCAGGGCCGCCACCTTCCATGTGGGACAAGGAGCCGGACGTGTGCCTTTTCGGAAAGAGGCTCTGCCGAGGACGAGAGCCATGAGATGTTCCTCCTCTGGGCAAGCCCAGGTCCCAGGTCCTGTTGTGCCTGTGAATAGGCTGCAGGGGGTCGGTGAAGACCAGCAACAGCTTTCAGGGCTGCCACCTTCCTTGTGGGACAAGGAGCCGGACGTGTGCCTTTCCGGAATCAGGCTCTGCCGAGGACGAGAGCCATGAGATGTTCCTCCTCTGGGCAAGACCAGGTCCCAGATCCTGTTTTGCCTGTGAATAGGCTGCAGGGGGACGGTGAAGACCAGCAACAGCTTTCAGGGCTGCCACCTTCCGTGTGGGACATGGAGCCGGACGTGTGCCTTTTCGGAATCAGGCTCTGCCGAGGACGAGAACCATGAGATGTTCCTCCTCTGGGCAAGCCCAAGTCCCAGATCCTGTTGTGCCTGTGAATAGGCTGCAGGGGGACGGTGATGACCAGCAACATCTTTCCGGCCTGCCACCTTCCGTGTGGGACAAGGAGCCGGACGTGTGCCTTTCCGGAATAAGGCTCCGCCGAGGACGAGAGCCATGAGATGTTCCTCCTCTGGGCAAGCCCAGGTCCCAGATCCTGTTGTGCCTGTGAATAGGCTGCAGGGGGACGGTGAAGACCAGCAACATCTTTCAGGGCTGCCACCTTCCATGTGGGACAAGGAGCCGGATGAGTGCCTTTTCGGAATCAGGCTCTGCCGAGGACGAGAGCCATGAGATGTTCCTCCTCTGGCCAAGCCCGAGTCCCAGATCCTGTTGTGCCTGTGAATAGGCTGCAGGGGGACGGTGAAGACCAGCAACAGCTTTCTGGGCTGCCACCTTCCGTGTGGGAAAAGGAGCCGGACGTGTGCCTTCTCGGAAACAGGCTCTGCCGAGGACGAGAGCCATGAGATGTTCCTCCTCTGGGCAAGCCCAAGTCCCAGATCCTGCTGTGCCTGTGAATAGGCTGCAGGGGGACGGTGAAGACCAGCAACAGCTTTCCGGCCTGCCACCTTCCGTGTGGGACAAGGAGCCGGACGTGTGCCTTTCCGGAATCAGGCTCCGCCGAGGACGATAGCCATGAGATGTTCCTCCTCTGGGCAAGCCCGGGTCCCAGATCCTGTTGTGCCTGTGAATAGGCTGCAGGGGGACGGTGAAGACCAGCAACAGCTTTCAGGGCCGCCACCTTCCATGTGGGACAAGGAGCCGGACCAGTGCCTTATCGGAATCAGGCTCTGCCGAGGACGAGAGCCATGAGATGTTCCTCCTCTGGGCAAGCCCCGGTCCTGAATCCTGTTGTGCCTGTGAATAGGCTGCAGGGGGACGGTGAAGACCAGCAACAGCTTTCCGGCCTGCCACCTTCCGTGTGGGACAAGGAGCCGGACGTGTGCCTTTCCGGAATCAGGCTCCGCCGAGGACGAGAACCATGAGATGTTCCTCTCTGGGCAAGCCCAGGTCCCAGATCCTGTTGTGCCTGTGAATAGGCTGCAGGGGAACGGTGAAGACCAGCAACAGCTTTCCGGCCTGCCACCTTCCGTGTGGGACAAGGAGCCGGACGTGTGCCTTTCCGGAATCAGGCTCTGCCGAGGACGAGAGCCATGAGATGTTCCTCCTCTGGGCAAGCCCGAGTCCCAGATCCTGTTTTGCCTGTGAATAGGCTGCAGGGGGACGGTGAAGACGAGCAACATCTTTCAGGGCTGCCACATTCCTTGTGGGACAAGGAGCCGGACGTGTGCCTTTCCAGAGTCAGGCTCTGCCGAGGACGAGAGCCATGAGATGTTCCTCCTCTGGGCAAGCCCCGGTCCTGAATCCTGTTGTGCCTGTGAATAGGCTGCAGGGGGACGGTGAAGACCAGCAACATCTTTCCGGCCTGCCACCTTCCGTGTGGGACAAGGAGCCGGACGTGTGCCTTTCCGGAATCAGGCTCTGCCGAGGACGAGAGCCATGAGATGTTCCTCCTCTGGGCAAGCCCGGGTCCCAGATCCTGTTGTGCCTGTGAATAGGCTGCAGGGGGACGGTGAAGACGAGCAACATCTTTCAGGGCTACCACATTCCTTGTGGGACAAGGAGCCGGACGTGTGCCTTTCCAGTATCAGGCTCTGCCGAGGACGAGAGCCATGAGATGTTCCTCCTCTGGGCAAGCCCCGGTCCTAAATCCTGTTGTGCCTGTGAATAGGCTGCAGGGGGACAGTGAAGACCAGGAACATCTTTCAGGGCTGCCACCTTCCTTGTGGGACAAGGAGCCGGACGTGTGCCTTTCCGGAATCAGGCTCTGCCGAGGACGAGAGCCATGAGATGTTCCTCCTCTGGGCAAGACCAGGTCCCAGATCCTGTTTTGCCTGTGAATAGGCTGCAGGGGGACGGTGAAGACCAGCAACAGCTTTCAGGGCTGCCACCTTCCGTGTGGGACATGGAGCAGGACGTGTGCCTTTTCGGAATCAGGCTCTGCCGAGGACGAGAACCATGAGATGTTCCTCCTCTGGGCAAGCCCAAGTCCCAGATCCTGTTGTGCCTGTGAATAGGCTGCAGGGGGACGGTGATGACCAGCAACATCTTTCCGGCCTGCCACCTTCCGTGTGGGACAAGGAGCCGGACTTGTGCCTTTCCGGAATAAGGCTCCGCCGAGGACGAGAGCCATGAGATGTTCCTCCTCTGGGCAAGCCCAGGTCCCAGATCCTGATGTGCCTGTGAATAGGCTGCATGGGGACGGTGAAGACCAGCAACATCTTTCAGGGCTGCCACCTTCCATGTGGGACAAGGAGCCGGATGAGTGCCTTTTCGGAATCAGGCTCTGCCGAGGACGAGAGCCATGAGATGTTCCTCCTCTGGGCAAGCCCGGGTCCCAGATCCTGCTGTGCCTGTGAATAGGCTGCAGGGGGACGGTGAAGACAATCAACAGCTTTCCGGCCTGCCACCTTCCGTGTGGGACAAGGAGCCGGACGTGTGCCTTTCCGGAATAAGGCTCCGCCGAGGACGGTAGCCATGAGATGTTCCTCCTCTGGGCAAGCCCGGGTCCCAGATCCTGTTGTGCCTGTGAATAGGCTGCAGGGGGACGGTGAAGACCAGCAACAGCTTTCAGGGCCGCCACCTTCCATGTGGGACAAGGAGCCGGAGCAGTGCCTTATCGGAATCAGGCTCTGCCGAGGACGAGAGCCATGAGATGTTCCTCCTCTGGGCAAGCCCGAGTCCCAGATCCTGTTTTGCCTGTGAATAGGCTGCAGGGGGACGGTGAAGACGAGCAACATCTTTCAGGGCTGCCACATTCCTTGTGGGACAAGGAGCCGGACGTGTGCCTTTCCAGAGTCAGGCTCTGCCGAGGACGAGAGCCATGAGATGTTCCTCCTCTGGGCAAGCCCCGGTCCTGAATCCTGTTGTGCCTGTGAATAGGCTGCAGGGGGACGGTGAAGACCAGCAACATCTTTCCGGCCTGCCACCTTCCGTGTGGGACAAGGAGCCGGACGTGTGCCTTTCCGGAATCAGGCTCTGCCGAGGACGAGAGCCATGAGATGTTCCTCCTCTGGGCAAGCCCGGGTCCCAGATCCTGTTTTGCCTGTGAATAGGCTGCAGGGGGACGGTGAAGACGAGCAACATCTTTCAGGGCTACCACATTCCTTGTGGGACAAGGAGCCGGACGTGTGCCTTTCCAGTATCAGGCTCTGCCGAGGACGAGAGCCATGAGATGTTCCTCCTCTGGGCAAGCCCCGGTCCTAAATCCTGTTGTGCCTGTGAATAGGCTGCAGGGGGACAGTGAAGACCAGGAACATCTTTCAGGGCTGCCACCTTCCTTGTGGGACAAGGAGCCGGACGTGTGCCTTTCCGGAATAAGGCTCCGCCGAGGACGATAGCCATGAGATGTTCCTCCTCTGGGCAAGCCCGGGTCCCAGATCCTGTTGTGCCTGTGAATAGGCTGCAGGGGGACGGTGAAGACCAGCAACATCTTTCAGGGCCGCCACCTTCCATGTGGGACAAGGAGCCGGACCAGTGCCTTATCGAATTAGGCTCTGCCGAGGACGAGAGCCATGAGATGTTCCTCCTCTGGGCAAGCCCCGGTCCTGAATCCTGTTGTGCCTGTGAATAGGCTGCAGGGGGACAGTGAAGACCAGCAACAGCTTTCCGGCCTGCCACCTTCCGTGTGGGACAAGGAGCCAGACGTGTGCCTTTTCGGAAAGAGGCTCTGCCGAGGACGAGAGCCATGAGATGTTCCTCCTCTGGGCAAGCCCAGGTCCCAGATCCTGTTGTAGCTGTGAATAGGCTGCAGGGGGACGGTGAAGACCAGCAACAGCTTTCAGGGCTGCCACCTTCCGTGTGGGACAAGGAGCTGGACGTGTGCCTTTTCGGAATCAGGCTCTGCCGAGAACGAGAACCATGAGATGTTCCTCCTTTGGGCAAGCCCGCGTCCCAGATCCTGTTGTGCCTGTGAATAGGCTGCAGGGGGACGGTGAAGACCAGCAACAGCTTTCAGGGCTGCCACCTTCCGTGTGGGACAAGGAGCCGGATGTGTGCCTTTTCGGAATCAGGCTCTGCCGAGGACGAGAACCATGAGATGTTCCTCTCTGGGCAAGCCCAGGTCCCAGATCCTGTTGTGCCTGTGAATAGGCTGCAGGGGGACGGTGAAGACCAGCAACAGCTTTCCGGCCTGCCACCTTCCGTGTGGGACAAGGAGCCGGACGTGTGCCTTTCCGGAATCAGGCTCCGCCGAGGACGAGAGCCATGAGATGTTCCTCCTCTGGGCAAGCCCGGGTCCCAGATCCTGTTGTGCCTTTGAATAGGCTGCAGGGGGACGGTGAAGACGAGCAACATCTTTCAGGGCTACCACATTCCTTGTGGGACAAGGAGCCGGACGTGTGCCTTTCCAGAGTCAGGCTCTGCCGAGGACGAGAGCCATGAGATGTTCCTCCTCTGGGCAAGCCCCGGTCCTAAATCCTGTTGTGCCTGTGAATAGGCTGCAGGGGGACAGTGAAGACCAGGAACATCTTTCAGGGCTGCCACCTTCCGTGTGGGACAAGGAGCCGGACGTGTGCCTTTCCGGAATCAGGCTCTGCCGAGGACGAGAGCCATGAGATGTTCCTCCTCTGGGCAAGCCCGGGTCCCAGATCCTGTTGTGCCTGTGAATAGGCTGCAGGGGGACGGTGAAGACCAGCAACAGCTTTCAGGGCCGCCACCTTCCATGTGGGACAAGGAGCCGGACGTGTGCCTTTTCGGAAAGAGGCTCTGCCGAGGACGAGAGCCATGAGATGTTCCTCCTCTGGGCAAGCCCAGGTCCCAGGTCCTGTTGTGCCTGTGAATAGGCTGCAGGGGGTCGGTGAAGACCAGCAACAGCTTTCCGGCCTGCCACTTTCCGTGTGGGACAAGGAGCCGGACGTGTGCCTTTTTGGAAAGAGGCTCTGCCGAGGACGAGAGCCATGAGATGTTCCTCCTCTGGGCAAGACCAGGTCCCAGGTCCTGTTTTGCCTGTGAATAGGCTGCAGGGGGACGGTGAAGACCAGCAACAGCTTTCAGGGCTGCCACCTTCCGTGTGGGACATGGAGCCGGACGTGTGCCTTTTCGGAATCAGGCTCTGCCGAGGACGAGAACCATGAGATGTTCCTCCTCTGGGCAAGCCCAAGTCCCAGATCCTGTTGTGCCTGTGAATAGGCTGCAGGGGGACGGTGATGACCAGCAACATCTTTCCGGCCTGCCACCTTCCGTGTGTGACAAGGAGCCGGACGTGTGCCTTTCCGGAATAAGGCTCCGCCGAGGACGAGAGCCATGAGATGTTCCTCCTCTGGGCAAGCCCAGGTCCCAGATCCTGTTGTGCCTGTGAATAGGCTGCATGGGGACGGTGAAGACCAGCAACATCTTTCAGGGCTGCCACCTTCCATGTGGGACAAGGAGCCGGATGAGTGCCTTTTCGGAATCAGGCTCTGCCGAGGACGAGAGCCATGAGATGTTCCTCCTCTGGGCAAGTCCGAGTCCCACATCCTGTTTTGCCTGTGAATAGGCTGCAGGGGGACGGTGAAGACCAGCAACAGCTTTCTGGGCTGCCACCTTCCGTGTGGGAAAAGGAGCCGGACGTGTGCCTTCTCGGAAACAGGCTCTGCCGAGGACGAGAGCCATGAGATGTTCCTCCTCTGGGCAAGCCCAAGTCCCAGATCCTGCTGTGCCTGTGAATAGGCTGCAGGGGGACGGTGAAGACCAGCAACAGCTTTCCGGCCTGCCACCTTCCGTGTGGGACAAGGAGCCGGACGTGTGCCTTTCCGGAATCAGGCTCCGCCGAGGACGATAGCCATGAGATGTTCCTCCTCTGGGCAAGCCCGGGTCCCAGATCCTGTTGTGCCTGTGAATAGGCTGCAGGGGGACGGTGAAGACCAGCAACAGCTTTCAGGGCCGCCACCTTCCATGTGGGACAAGGAGCCGGAGCAGTGCCTTATCGGAATCAGGCTCTGCCGAGGACGAGAGCCATGAGATGTTCCTCCTCTGGGCAAGCCCCGGTCCTGAATCCTGTTGTGCCTGTGAATAGGCTGCAGGGGGACGGTGAAGACCAGCAACAGCTTTCCGGCCTGCCACCTTCCGTGTGGGACAAGGAGCCGGAAGTGTGCCTTTCCGGAATCAGGCTCCGCCAAGGATGAGAGCCATGAGATGTTCCTCCTCTGGGCAAGCCCGGGTCCCAGATCCTGTTGTGCCTGTGAATAGGCTGCAGGGGGACGGTGAAGACCAGCAACAGCTTTCCGGCCTGCCACCTTCCGTGTGGGACAAGGAGCCGGACGTGTGGCTTTCCTGAATCAGGCTCTGCCGAGGACAAGAGCCATGAGATGTTCCTCCTCTGGGCAAGCCCGGGTCCCAGATCCTGTTGTACCTGTGAATAGGCTGCAGGGGGACGGTGAAGACCATCAACAGCTTTCCGGCCTGCCACCTTCCGTGTGGGACAAGGAGCCGGACGTGTGCCTTTTCGGAATAAGGCTCTGCCGAGGACGAGAGCCATGAGATGTTCCTCCTCTGGGCAAGCCCGGGTCCCAGATCCTGTTGTGCCTGTGAATAGGCTGCAGGGGGACGGTGAAGACCAGCAACAGCTTTCAGGGCTGCCACCTTCCGTGTGGGACAAGGAGCCGGACGAGTGCCTTTTAGGAATCAGGCTCTGCCCGAGGACGAGAGCCATGAGATGTTCCTCCTCTGGGCAAGTCCGAGTCCCACATCCTGTTGTGCCTGTGAATAGGCTGCAGGGGGACGGTGAAGACCAGCAACAGCTTTCAGGGCTGCCACCTTCCGTGTGGGACAAGGAGCCGGATGTGTGCCTTTTCGGAATCAGGCTCTGCCGAAGACGAGAACCATGAGATGTTCCTCTCTGGGCAAGCCCAGGTCCCAGATCCTGTTGTGCCTGTGAATAGGCTGCAGGGGGACGGTGAAGACCAGCAACAGCTTTCCGGCCTGCCACCTTCCGTGTGGGACAAGGAGCCGGACGTGTGCCTTTCCGGAATCAGGCTCTGCCGAGGACGAGAGCCATGAGATGTTCCTCCTCTGGGCAAGCCCGGGTCCCAGATCCTGTTGTGCCTGTGAATAGGCTGCAGGGGGACGGTGAAGACCAGCAACATCTTTCAGGGCCACAACATTCCGTGTGGGACAAGGAGCCGGACGTGTGCCTTTTCGGAATCAGGCTCTGCCGAGGACGAGAGCCATGAGATGTTCCTCCTCTGGGCAAGCCCCGGTCCTGAATCCTGTTGTGCCTGTGAATAGGCTGCAGGGGGACAGTGAAGACCAGGAACATCTTTCAGGGCTGCCACCTTCCGTGTGGGACAAGGAGCCAGACGTGTGCCTTTCCGGAATCAGGCTCCGCCGAGGACGAGAGCCATGAGATGTTCCTCCTCTGGGCAAGCCCGGGTCCCAGATCCTGTTGTGCCTGTGAATAGGCTGCAGGGGGACGGTGAAGACCAGCAACAGCTTTCAGGGCCGCCACCTTCCATGTGGGACAAGGAGCCGGACCAGTGCCTTATCGGAATCAGGCTCTGCCGAGGACGAGAGCCATGAGATGTTCCTCCTCTGGGCAAGCCCCGGTCCTGAATCCTGTTGTGCCTGTGAATAGGCTGCAGGGGGACGGTGAAGACCAGCAACAGCTTTCCGGCCTGCCACCTTCCGTGTGGGACAAGGAGCCGGACGTGTGCCTTTCCTGAATCAGGCTCTGCCGAGGACAAGAGCCATGAGATGTTCCTCCTCTGGGCAAGCCCGAGTCCCAGATCCTGTTGTGCCTGTGAATAGGCTGCAGGGGGACGGTGAAGACCAGCAACAGCTTTCCGGCCTGCCACCTTCCGTGTGGGACAAGGAGCCGGACGTGTGCCTTTCCGGAATCAGGCTCCGCCGAGGACGAGAGCCATGAGATGTTCCTCCTCTGGGCAAGCCCGGGTCCCAGATCCTGTTGTGCCTGTGAATAGGCTGCAGGGGGACGGTGAAGACCAGCAACAGCTTTCTGGGCTGCCACCTTCCGTGTGGGACAAGGAGCCGGACGAGTGCCTTTTAGGAATCAGGCTCTGCCGAGGACGAGAGCCATGAGATGTTCCTCCTCTGGGCAAGACCGAGTCCCAGATCCTGTTTTGCCTGTGAATAGGCTGCAGGGGGACGGTGAAGACCAGCAACAGCTTTCCGGCCTGCCACCTTCCGTGTGGGACAAGGAGCCGGACGTGTGCCTTTCCGGAATCAGGCTCCGCCGAGGACGAGAACCATGAGATGTTCCTCTCTGGGCAAGCCCAGGTCCCAGATCCTGTTGTGCCTGTGAATAGGCTGCAGGGGGACGGTGAAGACCAGCAACAGCTTTCCGGCCTGCCACCTTCCGTGTGGGAGAAGGAGCCGGACGTGTGCCTTTCCGGAATCAGGCTCTGCCGAGGACGAGAGCCATGAGATGTTCCTCCTCTGGGCAAGCCCGGGTCCCAGATCCTGTTGTACCTGTGAATAGGCTGCAGGGGGACGGTGAAGACCAGCAACAGCTTTCAGGGCTGCCACCTTCCGTGTGGGAAAAGGAGCCGGACATGTGCCTTCTCGGAAACAGGCTCTGCCGAGGACGAGAGCCATGAGATGTTCCTCCTCTGGGCAAGCCCGGGTCCCAGATCCTGCTGTGCCTGTGAATAGGCTGCAGGGGGACGGTGAAGACAATCAACAGCTTTCAGGGCTGCCACCTTCCGTGTGGGACAAGGAGCCGGACGTGTGCCTTTCCGGAATAAGGCTCCGCCGAGGACGATAGCCATGAGATGTTCCTCCTCTGGGCAAGCCCGGGTCCCAGATCCTGTTGTGCCTGTGAATAGGCTGCAGGGGGACGGTGAAGACCAGCAACAGCTTTCAGGGCCGCCACCTTCCATGTGGGACAAGGAGCCGGAGCAGTGCCTTATCGGAATCAGGCTCTGCCGAGGACGAGAGCCATGAGATGTTCCTCCTCTGGGCAAGCCCGAGTCCCAGATCCTGTTTTGCCTGTGAATAGGCTGCAGGGGGACGGTGAAGACGAGCAACATCTTTCAGGGCTGCCACATTCCTTGTGGGACAAGGAGCCGGACGTGTGCCTTTCCAGAGTCAGGCTCTGCCGAGGACGAGAGCCATGAGATGTTCCTCCTCTGGGCAAGCCCCGGTCCTGAATCCTGTTGTGCCTGTGAATAGGCTGCAGGGGGACGGTGAAGACCAGCAACATCTTTCCGGCCTGCCACCTTCCGTGTGGGACAAGGAGCCGGACGTGTGCCTTTCCGGAATCAGGCTCTGCCGAGGACGAGAGCCATGAGATGTTCCTCCTCTGGGCAAGCCCGGGTCCCAGATCCTGTTGTGCCTGTGAATAGGCTGCAGGGGGACGGTGAAGATGAGCAACATCTTTCAGGGCTACCACATTCCTTGTGGGACAAGGAGCCGGACGTGTGCCTTTCCAGTATCAGGCTCTGCCGAGGACGAGAGCCATGAGATGTTCCTCCTCTGGGCAAGCCCCGGTCCTAAATCCTGTTGTGCCTGTGAATAGGCTGCAGGGGGACAGTGAAGACCAGGAACATCTTTCAGGGCTGCCACCTTCCTTGTGGGACAAGGAGCCGGACGTGTGCCTTTCCGGAATCAGGCTCTGCCGAGGACGAGAGCCATGAGATGTTCCTCCTCTGGGCAAGACCAGGTCCCAGATCCTGTTTTGCCTGTGAATAGGCTGCAGGGGGACGGTGAAGACCATCAACAGCTTTCCGGCCTGCCACCTTCCGTGTGGGACATGGAGCCGGACGTGTGCCTTTTCGGAATAAGGCTCTGCCGAGGACGAGAGCCATGAGATGTTCCTCCTCTGGGCAAGCCCGGGTCCCAGATCCTGTTGTGCCTGTGAATAGGCTGCAGGGGGACGGTGAAGACCAGCAACAGCTTTCAGGGCTGCCACCTTCCGTGTGGGACAAGGAGCCGGACGAGTGCCTTTTAGGAATCAGGCTCTGCCCGAGGACGAGAGCCATGAGATGTTCCTCCTCTGGGCAAGTCCGAGTCCCACATCCTGTTTTGCCTGTGAATAGGCTGCAGGGGGACGGTGAAGACCAGCAACAGCTTTCAGGGCTGCCACCTTCCGTGTGGGACAAGGAGCCGGATGTGTGCCTTTTCGGAATCAGGCTCTGCCGAAGACGAGAACCATGAGATGTTCCTCTCTGGGCAAGCCCAGGTCCCAGATCCTGTTGTGCCTGTGAATAGGCTGCAGGGGGACGGTGAAGACCAGCAACAGCTTTCCGGCCTGCCACCTTCCGTGTGGGACAAGGAGCCGGACGTGTGCCTTTCCGGAATCAGGCTCTGCCGAGGACGAGAGCCATGAGATGTTCCTCCTCTGGGCAAGCCCGGGTCCCAGATCCTGTTGTGCCTGTGAATAGGCTGCAGGGGGACGGTGAAGACCAGCAACATCTTTCAGGGCTACAACATTCCTTGTGGGACAAGGAGCCGGACGTGTGCCTTTCCAGTATCAGGCTCTGCCGAGGACGAGAGCCATGAGATGTTCCTCCTCTGGGCAAGCCCCGGTCCTGAATCCTGTTGTGCCTGTGAATAGGCTGCAGGGGGACAGTGAAGACCAGGAACATCTTTCAGGGCTGCCACCTTCCGTGTGGGACAAGGAGCCAGACGTGTGCCTTTCCGGAATCAGGCTCCGCCGAGGACGAGAGCCATGAGATGTTCCTCCTCTGGGCAAGCCCGGGTCCCAGATCCTGTTGTGCCTGTGAATAGGCTGCAGGGGGACGGTGAAGACCAGCAACAGCTTTCAGGGCCGCCACCTTCCATGTGGGACAAGGAGCCGGACCAGTGCCTTATCGGAATCAGGCTCTGCCGAGGACGAGAGCCATGAGATGTTCCTCCTCTGGGCAAGCCCCGGTCCTGAATCCTGTTGTGCCTGTGAATAGGCTGCAGGGGGACGGTGAAGACCAGCAACAGCTTTCCGGCCTGCCACCTTCCGTGTGGGACAAGGAGCCGGACGTGTGCCTTTCCTGAATCAGGCTCTGCCGAGGACAAGAGCCATGAGATGTTCCTCCTCTGGGCAAGCCCGGGTCCCAGATCCTGTTGTGCCTGTGAATAGGCTGCAGGGGGACGGTGAAGACCAGCAACAGCTTTCCGGCCTGCCACCTTCCGTGTGGGACAAGGAGCCGGACGTGTGCCTTTCCGGAATCAGGCTCCGCCGAGGACGAGAGCCATGAGATGTTCCTCCTCTGGGCAAGCCCGGGTCCCAGATCCTGTTGTGCCTGTGAATAGGCTGCAGGGGGACGGTGAAGACCAGCAACAGCTTTCTGGGCTGCCACCTTCCGTGTGGGACAAGGAGCCGGACGAGTGCCTTTTAGGAATCAGGCTCTGCCGAGGACGAGAGCCATGAGATGTTCCTCCTCTGGGCAAGTCCGAGTCCCAGATCCTGTTTTGCCTGTGAATAGGCTGCAGGGGGACGGTGAAGACCAGCAACAGCTTTCCGGCCTGCCACCTTCCATGTGGGACAAGGAGCCGGACGTGTGCCTTTCCTGAATCAGGCTCCGCCGAGGACGAGAACCATGAGATGTTCCTCTCTGGGCAAGCCCAGGTCCCAGATCCTGTTGTGCCTGTGAATAGGCTGCAGGGGGACGGTGAAGACCAGCAACAGCTTTCCGGCCTGCCACCTTCCGTGTGGGACAAGGAGCCGGACGTGTGCCTTTCCGGAATCAGGCTCTGCCGAGGACGAGAGCCATGAGATGTTCCTCCTCTGGGCAAGCCCGAGTCCCAGATCCTGTTTTGCCTGTGAATAGGCTGCAGGGGGACGGTGAAGACGAGCAACATCTTTCAGGGCTGCCACATTCCTTGTGGGACAAGGAGCCGGACGTGTGCCTTTCCAGAGTCAGGCTCTGCCGAGGACGAGAGCCATGAGATGTTCCTCCTCTGGGCAAGCCCCGGTCCTGAATCCTGTTGTGCCTGTGAATAGGCTGCAGGGGGACGGTGAAGACCAGCAACATCTTTCCGGCCTGCCACCTTCCGTGTGGGACAAGGAGCCGGACGTGTGCCTTTCCGGAATCAGGCTCTGCCGAGGACGAGAGCCATGAGATGTTCCTCCTCTGGGCAAGCCCGGGTCCCAGATCCTGTTGTGCCTGTGAATAGGCTGCAGGGGGACGGTGAAGACGAGCAACATCTTTCAGGGCTACCACATTCCTTGTGGGACAAGGAGCCGGACGTGTGCCTTTCCAGTATCAGGCTCTGCCGAGGACGAGAGCCATGAGATGTTCCTCCTCTGGGCAAGCCCCGGTCCTAAATCCTGTTGTGCCTGTGAATAGGCTGCAGGGGGACAGTGAAGACCAGGAACATCTTTCAGGGCTGCCACCTTCCTTGTGGGACAAGGAGCCGGACGTGTGCCTTTCCAGTATCAGGCTCTGCCGAGGACGAGAGCCATGAGATGTTCCTCCTCTGGGCAAGCCCCGGTCCTAAATCCTGTTGTGCCTGTGAATAGGCTGCAGGGGGACGGTGAAGACCAGCAACAGCTTTCAGGGCCGCCACCTTCCATGTGGGACAAGGAGCCGGACCAGTGCCTTATCGGAATCAGGCTCTGCCGAGGACGAGAGCCATGAGATGTTCCTCCTCTGGGCAAGCCCCGGTCCTTTATCCTGTTGTGCCTGTGAATAGGCTGCAGGGGGACGGTGAAGACCAGCAACAGCTTTCCGGCCTGCCACCTTCCGTGTGGGACAAGGAGCCGGACGTGTGCCTTTCCTGAATCAGGCTCTGCCGAGGACAAGAGCCATGAGATGTTCCTCCTCTGGGCAAGCCCGGGTCCCAGATCCTGTTGTGCCTGTGAATAGGCTGCAGGGGGACGGTGAAGACCAGCAACAGCTTTCCGGCCTGCCACCTTCCGTGTGGGACAAGGAGCCGGACGTGTGCCTTTCCGGAATCAGGCTCCGCCGAGGACGAGAGCCATGAGATGTTCCTCCTCTGGGCAAGCCCGGGTCCCAGATCCTGTTGTGCCTGTGAATAGGCTGCAGGGGGACGGTGAAGACCAGCAACAGCTTTCTGGGCTGCCACCTTCCGTGTGGGACAAGGAGCCGGACGAGTGCCTTTTAGGAATCAGGCTCTGCCGAGGACGAGAGCCATGAGATGTTCCTCCTCTGGGCAAGTCCGAGTCCCAGATCCTGTTTTGCCTGTGAATAGGCTGCAGGGGGACGGTGAAGACCAGCAACAGCTTTCCGGCCTGCCACCTTCCGTGTGGGACAAGGAGCCGGACGTGTGCCTTTCCGGAATCAGGCTCCGCCGAGGACGAGAACCATGAGATGTTCCTCTCTGGGCAAGCCCAGGTCCCAGATCCTGTTGTGCCTGTGAATAGGCTGCAGGGGGACGGTGAAGACCAGCAACAGCTTTCCGGCCTGCCACCTTCCGTGTGGGACAAGGAGCCGGACGTGTGCCTTTCCGGAATCAGGCTCTGCCGAGGACGAGAGCCATGAGATGTTCCTCCTCTGGGCAAGCCCGAGTCCCAGATCCTGTTTTGCCTGTGAATAGGCTGCAGGGGGACGGTGAAGACAATCAACAGCTTTCAGGGCTGCCACCTTCCGTGTGGGACAAGGAGCCGGACGTGTGCCTTTCCGGAATAAGGCTCCGCCGAGGACGATAGCCATGAGATGTTCCTCCTCTGGGCAAGCCCGGGTCCCAGATCCTGTTGTGCCTGTGAATAGGCTGCAGGGGGACGGTGAAGACCAGCAACAGCTTTCAGGGCCGCCACCTTCCATGTGGGACAAGGAGCCGGAGCAGTGCCTTATCGGAATCAGGCTCTGCCGAGGACGAGAGCCATGAGATGTTCCTCCTCTGGGCAAGCCCGAGTCCCAGATCCTGTTTTGCCTGTGAATAGGCTGCAGGGGGACGGTGAAGACGAGCAACATCTTTCAGGGCTGCCACATTCCTTGTGGGACAAGGAGCCGGACGTGTGCCTTTCCAGAGTCAGGCTCTGCCGAGGACGAGAGCCATGAGATGTTCCTCCTCTGGGCAAGCCCCGGTCCTGAATCCTGTTGTGCCTGTGAATAGGCTGCAGGGGGACGGTGAAGACCAGCAACATCTTTCCGGCCTGCCACCTTCCGTGTGGGACAAGGAGCCGGACGTGTGCCTTTCCGGAATCAGGCTCTGCCGAGGACGAGAGCCATGAGATGTTCCTCCTCTGGGCAAGCCCGGGTCCCAGATCCTGTTGTGCCTGTGAATAGGCTGCAGGGGGACGGTGAAGATGAGCAACATCTTTCAGGGCTACCACATTCCTTGTGGGACAAGGAGCCGGACGTGTGCCTTTCCAGTATCAGGCTCTGCCGAGGACGAGAGCCATGAGATGTTCCTCCTCTGGGCAAGCCCCGGTCCTAAATCCTGTTGTGCCTGTGAATAGGCTGCAGGGGGACAGTGAAGACCAGGAACATCTTTCAGGGCTGCCACCTTCCTTGTGGGACAAGGAGCCGGACGTGTGCCTTTCCGGAATCAGGCTCTGCCGAGGACGAGAGCCATGAGATGTTCCTCCTCTGGGCAAGACCAGGTCCCAGATCCTGTTTTGCCTGTGAATAGGCTGCAGGGGGACGGTGAAGACCATCAACAGCTTTCCGGCCTGCCACCTTCCGTGTGGGACAAGGAGCCGGACGAGTGCCTTTTAGGAATCAGGCTCTGCCCGAGGACGAGAGCCATGAGATGTTCCTCCTCTGGGCAAGTCCGAGTCCCACATCCTGTTTTGCCCGTGAATAGGCTGCAGGGGGACGGTGAAGACCAGCAACAGCTTTCAGGGCTGCCACCTTCCGTGTGGGACAAGGAGCCGGATGTGTGCCTTTTCGGAATCAGGCTCTGCCGAAGACGAGAACCATGAGATGTTCCTCTCTGGGCAAGCCCAGGTCCCAGATCCTGTTGTGCCTGTGAATAGGCTGCAGGGGGACGGTGAAGACCAGCAACAGCTTTCCGGCCTGCCACCTTCCGTGTGGGACAAGGAGCCGGACGTGTGCCTTTCCGGAATCAGGCTCTGCCGAGGACGAGAGCCATGAGATGTTCCTCCTCTGGGCAAGCCCGGGTCCCAGATCCTGTTGTGCCTGTGAATAGGCTGCAGGGGGACGGTGAAGACCAGCAACATCTTTCAGGGCTACAACATTCCTTGTGGGACAAGGAGCCGGACGTGTGCCTTTCCAGTATCAGGCTCTGCCGAGGACGAGAGCCATGAGATGTTCCTCCTCTGGGCAAGCCCCGGTCCTGAATCCTGTTGTGCCTGTGAATAGGCTGCAGGGGGACAGTGAAGACCAGGAACATCTTTCAGGGCTGCCACCTTCCGTGTGGGACAAGGAGCCAGACGTGTGCCTTTCCGGAATCAGGCTCCGCCGAGGACGAGAGCCATGAGATGTTCCTCCTCTGGGCAAGCCCGGGTCCCAGATCCTGTTGTGCCTGTGAATAGGCTGCAGGGGGACGGTGAAGACCAGCAACAGCTTTCAGGGCCGCCACCTTCCATGTGGGACAAGGAGCCGGACCAGTGCCTTATCGGAATCAGGCTCTGCCGAGGACGAGAGCCATGAGATGTTCCTCCTCTGGGCAAGCCCCGGTCCTGAATCCTGTTGTGCCTGTGAATAGGCTGCAGGGGGACGGTGAAGACCAGCAACAGCTTTCCGGCCTGCCACCTTCCGTGTGGGACAAGGAGCCGGACGTGTGCCTTTCCTGAATCAGGCTCTGCCGAGGACAAGAGCCATGAGATGTTCCTCCTCTGGGCAAGCCCGGGTCCCAGATCCTGTTGTGCCTGTGAATAGGCTGCAGGGGGACGGTGAAGACCAGCAACAGCTTTCCGGCCTGCCACCTTCCGTGTGGGACAAGGAGCCGGACGTGTGCCTTTCCGGAATCAGGCTCCGCCGAGGACGAGAGCCATGAGATGTTCCTCCTCTGGGCAAGCCCGGGTCCCAGATCCTGTTGTGCCTGTGAATAGGCTGCAGGGGGACGGTGAAGACCAGCAACAGCTTTCTGGGCTGCCACCTTCCGTGTGGGACAAGGAGCCGGACGTGTGCCTTTTAGGAATCAGGCTCTGCCGAGGACGAGAGCCATGAGATGTTCCTCCTCTGGGCAAGTCCGAGTCCCAGATCCTGTTTTGCCTGTGAATAGGCTGCAGGGGGACGGTGAAGACCAGCAACAGCTTTCCGGCCTGCCACCTTCCGTGTGGGACAAGGAGCCGGACGTGTGCCTTTCCGGAATCAGGCTCCGCCGAGGACGAGAACCATGAGATGTTCCTCTCTGGGCAAGCCCAGGTCCCAGATCCTGTTGTGCCTGTGAATAGGCTGCAGGGGGACGGTGAAGACCAGCAACAGCTTTCCGGCCTGCCACCTTCCGTGTGGGACAAGGAGCCGGACGTGTGCCTTTCCGGAATCAGGCTCTGCCGAGGACGAGAGCCATGAGATGTTCCTCCTCTGGGCAAGCCCGAGTCCCAGATCCTGTTTTGCCTGTGAATAGGCTGCAGGGGGACGGTGAAGACGAGCAACATCTTTCAGGGCTGCCACATTCCTTGTGGGACAAGGAGCCGGACGTGTGCCTTTCCAGAGTCAGGCTCTGCCGAGGACGAGAGCCATGAGATGTTCCTCCTCTGGGCAAGCCCCGGTCCTGAATCCTGTTGTGCCTGTGAATAGGCTGCAGGGGGACAGTGAAGACCAGCAACATCTTTCCGGCCTGCCACCTTCCGTGTGGGACAAGGAGCCGGACGTGTGCCTTTCCGGAATCAGGCTCTGCCGAGGACGAGAGCCATGAGATGTTCCTCCTCTGGGCAAGCCCGGGTCCCAGATCCTGTTGTGCCTGTGAATAGGCTGCAGGGGGACGGTGAAGACGAGCAACATCTTTCAGGGCTACCACATTCCTTGTGGGACAAGGAGCCGGACGTGTGCCTTTCCAGTATCAGGCTCTGCCGAGGACGAGAGCCATGAGATGTTCCTCCTCTGGGCAAGCCCCGGTCCTAAATCCTGTTGTGCCTGTGAATAGGCTGCAGGGGGACAGTGAAGACCAGGAACATCTTTCAGGGCTGCCACCTTCCTTGTGGGACAAGGAGCCGGACGTGTGCCTTTCCGGAATCAGGCTCTGCCGAGGACGAGAGCCATGAGATGTTCCTCCTCTGGGCAAGACCAGGTCCCAGATCCTGTTTTGCCTGTGAATAGGCTGCAGGGGGACGGTGAAGACCAGCAACAGCTTTCAGGGCTGCCACCTTCCGTGTGGGACATGGAGCAGGACGTGTGCCTTTTCGGAATCAGGCTCTGCCGAGGACGAGAACCATGAGATGTTCCTCCTCTGGGCAAGCCCAAGTCCCAGATCCTGTTGTGCCTGTGAATAGGCTGCAGGGGGACGGTGATGACCAGCAACATCTTTCCGGCCTGCCACCTTCCGTGTGGGACAAGGAGCCGGACTTGTGCCTTTCCGGAATAAGGCTCCGCCGAGGACGAGAGCCATGAGATGTTCCTCCTCTGGGCAAGCCCCGGTCCTGAATCCTGTTGTGCCTGTGAATAGGCTGCAGGGGGACAGTGAAGACCAGGAACATCTTTCCGGCCTGCCACCTTCCGTGTGGGACAAGGAGCCGGAAGTGTGCCTTTCCGGAATCAGGCTCCGCCGAGGACGAGAGCCATGAGATGTTCCTCCTCTGGGCAAGCCCGGGTCCCAGATCCTGTTGTGCCTGTGAATAGGCTGCAGGGGGACGGTGAAGACCAGCAACAGCTTTCAGGGCCGCCACCTTCCATGTGGGACAAGGAGCCGGACCAGTGCCTTATCGGAATCAGGCTCTGCCGAGGACGAGAGCCATGAGATGTTCCTCCTCTGGGCAAGCCCCGGTCCTGAATCCTGTTGTGCCTGTGAATAGGCTGCAGGGGGACGGTGAAGACCAGCAACAGCTTTCCGGCCTGCCACCTTCCGTGTGGGACAAGGAGCCGGACGTGTGCCTTTCCTGAATCAGGCTCTGCCGAGGACAAGAGCCATGAGATGTTCCTCCTCTGGGCAAGCCCGGGTCCCAGATCCTGTTGTGCCTGTGAATAGGCTGCAGGGGGACGGTGAAGACCAGCAACAGCTTTCCGGCCTGCCACCTTCCGTGTGGGACAAGGAGCCGGACGTGTGCCTTTCCGGAATCAGGCTCCGCCGAGGACGAGAGCCATGAGATGTTCCTCCTCTGGGCAAGCCCGGGTCCCAGATCCTGTTGTGCCTGTGAATAGGCTGCAGGGGGACGGTGAAGACCAGCAACAGCTTTCTGGGCTGCCACCTTCCGTGTGGGACAAGGAGCCGGACGAGTGCCTTTTAGGAATCAGGCTCTGCCGAGGACGAGAGCCATGAGATGTTCCTCCTCTGGGCAAGTCCGAGTCCCAGATCCTGTTTTGCCTGTGAATAGGCTGCAGGGGGACGGTGAAGACCAGCAACAGCTTTCCGGCCTGCCACCTTCCGTGTGGGACAAGGAGCCGGACGTGTGCCTTTCCTGAATCAGGCTCCGCCGAGGACGAGAACCATGAGATGTTCCTCTCTGGGCAAGCCCAGGTCCCAGATCCTGTTGTGCCTGTGAATAGGCTGCAGGGGGACGGTGAAGACCAGCAACAGCTTTCCGGCCTGCCACCTTCCGTGTGGGACAAGGAGCCGGACGTGTGCCTTTCCGGAATCAGGCTCTGCCGAGGACGAGAGCCATGAGATGTTCCTCCTCTGGGCAAGCCCGAGTCCCAGATCCTGTTTTGCCTGTGAATAGGCTGCAGGGGGACGGTGAAGACGAGCAACATCTTTCAGGGCTGCCACATTCCTTGTGGGACAAGGAGCCGGACGTGTGCCTTTCCAGAGTCAGGCTCTGCCGAGGACGAGAGCCATGAGATGTTCCTCCTCTGGGCAAGCCCCGGTCCTGAATCCTGTTGTGCCTGTGAATAGGCTGCAGGGGGACGGTGAAGACCAGCAACATCTTTCCGGCCTGCCACCTTCCGTGTGGGACAAGGAGCCGGACGTGTGCCTTTCCGGAATCAGGCTCTGCCGAGGACGAGAGCCATGAGATGTTCCTCCTCTGGGCAAGCCCGGGTCCCAGATCCTGTTGTGCCTGTGAATAGGCTGCAGGGGGACGGTGAAGACGAGCAACATCTTTCAGGGCTACCACATTCCTTGTGGGACAAGGAGCCGGACGTGTGCCTTTCCAGTATCAGGCTCTGCCGAGGACGAGAGCCATGAGATGTTCCTCCTCTGGGCAAGCCCCGGTCCTAAATCCTGTTGTGCCTGTGAATAGGCTGCAGGGGGACAGTGAAGACCAGGAACATCTTTCAGGGCTGCCACCTTCCTTGTGGGACAAGGAGCCGGACGTGTGCCTTTCCGGAATCAGGCTCTGCCGAGGACGAGAGCCATGAGATGTTCCTCCTCTGGGCAAGCCCGGGTCCCAGATCCTGTTGTGCCTGTGAATAGGCTGCAGGGGGACGGTGAAGACCAGCAACAGCTTTCAGGGCCGCCACCTTCCATGTGGGACAAGGAGCCGGACCAGTGCCTTATCGGAATCAGGCTCTGCCGAGGACGAGAGCCATGAGATGTTCCTCCTCTGGGCAAGCCCCGGTCCTGAATCCTGTTGTGCCTGTGAATAGGCTGCAGGGGGACGGTGAAGACCAGCAACAGCTTTCCGGCCTGCCACCTTCCGTGTGGGACAAGGAGCCGGACGTGTGCCTTTCCTGAATCAGGCTCTGCCGAGGACAAGAGCCATGAGATGTTCCTCCTCTGGGCAAGCCCGGGTCCCAGATCCTGTTGTGCCTGTGAATAGGCTGCAGGGGGACGGTGAAGACCAGCAACAGCTTTCCGGCCTGCCACCTTCCGTGTGGGACAAGGAGCCGGACGTGTGCCTTTCCGGAATCAGGCTCCGCCGAGGACGAGAGCCATGAGATGTTCCTCCTCTGGGCAAGCCCGGGTCCCAGATCCTGTTGTGCCTGTGAATAGGCTGCAGGGGGACGGTGAAGACCAGCAACAGCTTTCTGGGCTGCCACCTTCCGTGTGGGACAAGGAGCCGGACGAGTGCCTTTTAGGAATCAGGCTCTGCCGAGGACGAGAGCCATGAGATGTTCCTCCTCTGGGCAAGTCCGAGTCCCAGATCCTGTTTTGCCTGTGAATAGGCTGCAGGGGGACGGTGAAGACCAGCAACAGCTTTCCGGCCTGCCACCTTCCGTGTGGGACAAGGAGCCGGACGTGTGCCTTTCCGGAATCAGGCTCCGCCGAGGACGAGAACCATGAGATGTTCCTCTCTGGGCAAGCCCAGGTCCCAGATCCTGTTGTGCCTGTGAATAGGCTGCAGGGGGACGGTGAAGACCAGCAACAGCTTTCCGGCCTGCCACCTTCCGTGTGGGACAATGAGCCGGACGTGTGCCTTTCCGGAATCAGGCTCTGCCGAGGACGAGAGCCATGAGATGTTCCTCCTCTGGGCAAGCCCGAGTCCCAGATCCTGTTTTGCCTGTGAATAGGCTGCAGGGGGACGGTGAAGACGAGCAACATCTTTCAGGGCTGCCACATTCCTTGTGGGACAAGGAGCCGGACGTGTGCCTTTCCAGAGTCAGGCTCTGCCGAGGACGAGAGCCATGAGATGTTCCTCCTCTGGGCAAGCCCCGGTCCTGACTCCTGTTGTGCCTGTGAATAGGCTGCAGGGGGACGGTGAAGACCAGCAACATCTTTCCGGCCTGCCACCTTCCGTGTGGGACAAGGAGCCGGACGTGTGCCTTTCCGGAATCAGGCTCTGCCGAGGACGAGAGCCATGAGATGTTCCTCCTCTGGGCAAGCCCGGGTCCCAGATCCTGTTGTGCCTGTGAATAGGCTGCAGGGGGACGGTGAAGACGAGCAACATCTTTCAGGGCTACCACATTCCTTGTGGGACAAGGAGCCGGACGTGTGCCTTTCCAGTATCAGGCTCTGCCGAGGACGAGAGCCATGAGATGTTCCTCCTCTGGGCAAGCCCCGGTCCTAAATCCTGTTGTGCCTGTGAATAGGCTGCAGGGGGACAGTGAAGACCAGGAACATCTTTCAGGGCTGCCACCTTCCTTGTGGGACAAGGAGCCGGACGTGTGCCTTTCCGGAATCAGGCTCTGCCGAGGACGAGAGCCATGAGATGTTCCTCCTCTGGGCAAGACCAGGTCCCAGATCCTGTTTTGCCTGTGAATAGGCTGCAGGGGGACGGTGAAGACCAGCAACAGCTTTCAGGGCTGCCACCTTCCGTGTGGGACATGGAGCAGGACGTGTGCCTTTTCGGAATCAGGCTCTGCCGAGGACGAGAACCATGAGATGTTCCTCCTCTGGGCAAGCCCAAGTCCCAGATCCTGTTGTGCCTGTGAATAGGCTGCAGGGGGACGGTGATGACCAGCAACATCTTTCCGGCCTGCCACCTTCCGTGTGGGACAAGGAGCCGGACTTGTGCCTTTCCGGAATAAGGCTCCGCCGAGGACGAGAGCCATGAGATGTTCCTCCTCTGGGCAAGCCCAGGTCCCAGATCCTGTTGTGCCTGTGAATAGGCTGCATGGGGACGGTGAAGACCAGCAACATCTTTCAGGGCTGCCACCTTCCATGTGGGACAAGGAGCCGGATGAGTGCCTTTTCGGAATCAGGCTCTGCCGAGGACGAGAGCCATGAGATGTTCCTCCTCTGGGCAAGCCCGAGTCCCAGATCCTGTTGTGCCTGTGAATAGGCTGCAGGGGGACGGTGAAGACCAGCAACAGCTTTCTGGGCTGCCACCTTCCGTGTGGGACAAGGAGCCGGAGCAGTGCCTTATCGGAATCAGGCTCTGCCGAGGACGAGAGCCATGAGATGTTCCTCCTCTGGGCAAGCCCGAGTCCCAGATCCTGTTTTGCCTGTGAATAGGCTGCAGGGGGACGGTGAAGACGAGCAACATCTTTCAGGGCTGCCACATTCCTTGTGGGACAAGGAGCCGGACGTGTGCCTTTCCAGAGTCAGGCTCTGCCGAGGACGAGAGCCATGAGATGTTCCTCCTCTGGGCAAGCCCCGGTCCTGAATCCTGTTGTGCCTGTGAATAGGCTGCAGGGGGACGGTGAAGACCAGCAACATCTTTCCGGCCTGCCACCTTCCGTGTGGGACAAGGAGCCGGACGTGTGCCTTTCCGGAATCAGGCTCTGCCGAGGACGAGAGCCATGAGATGTTCCTCCTCTGGGCAAGCCCGGGTCCCAGATCCTGTTGTGCCTGTGAATAGGCTGCAGGGGGACGGTGAAGACGAGCAACATCTTTCAGGGCTACCACATTCCTTGTGGGACAAGGAGCCGGACGTGTGCCTTTCCAGTATCAGGCTCTGCCGAGGACGAGAGCCATGAGATGTTCCTCCTCTGGGCAAGCCCCGGTCCTAAATCCTGTTGTGCCTGTGAATAGGCTGCAGGGGGACAGTGAAGACCAGGAACATCTTTCAGGGCTGCCACCTTCCTTGTGGGACAAGGAGCCGGACGTGTGCCTTTCCGGAATCAGGCTCTGCCGAGGACGAGAGCCATGAGATGTTCCTCCTCTGGGCAAGACCAGGTCCCAGATCCTGTTTTGCCTGTGAATAGGCTGCAGGGGGACGGTGAAGACCATCAACAGCTTTCCGGCCTGCCACCTTCCGTGTGGGACATGGAGCCGGACGTGTGCCTTTTCGGAATAAGGCTCTGCCGAGGACGAGAGCCATGAGATGTTCCTCCTCTGGGCAAGCCCGGGTCCCAGATCCTGTTGTGCCTGTGAATAGGCTGCAGGGGGACGGTGAAGACCAGCAACAGCTTTCAGGGCTGCCACCTTCCGTGTGGGACAAGGAGCCGGACGAGTGCCTTTTCGGAATCAGGCTCTGCCCGAGGACGAGAGCCATGAGATGTTCCTCCTCTGGGCAAGTCCGAGTCCCAGATCCTGTTTTGCCTGTGAATAGGCTGCAGGGGGACGGTGAAGACCAGCAACAGCTTTCAGGGCTGCCACCTTCCGTGTGGGACAAGGAGCCGGATGTGTGCCTTTTCGGAATCAGGCTCTGCCGAAGACGAGAACCATGAGATGTTCCTCTCTGGGCAAGCCCAGGTCCCAGATCCTGTTGTGCCTGTGAATAGGCTGCAGGGGGACGGTGAAGACCAGCAACAGCTTTCCGGCCTGCCACCTTCCGTGTGGGACAAGGAGCCGGACGTGTGCCTTTCCGGAATCAGGCTCTGCCGAGGACGAGAGCCATGAGATGTTCCTCCTCTGGGCAAGCCCCGGTCCTGAATCCTGTTGTGCCTGTGAATAGGCTGCAGGGGGACAGTGAAGACCAGGAACATCTTTCAGGGCTGCCACCTTCCGTGTGGGACAAGGAGCCAGAAGTGTGCCTTTCCGGAATCAGGCTCCGCCGAGGACGAGAGCCATGAGATGTTCCTCCTCTGGGCAAGCCCGGGTCCCAGATCCTGTTGTGCCTGTGAATAGGCTGCAGGGGGACGGTGAAGACCAGCAACAGCTTTCAGGGCCGCCACCTTCCATGTGGGACAAGGAGCCGGACCAGTGCCTTATCGGAATCAGGCTCTGCCGAGGACGAGAGCCATGAGATGTTCCTCCTCTGGGCAAGCCCCGGTCCTGAATCCTGTTGTGCCTGTGAATAGGCTGCAGGGGGACGGTGAAGACCAGCAACAGCTTTCCGGCCTGCCACCTTCCGTGTGGGACAAGGAGCCGGACGTGTGCCTTTCCTGAATCAGGCTCTGCCGAGGACAAGAGCCATGAGATGTTCCTCCTCTGGGCAAGCCCGGGTCCCAGATCCTGTTGTGCCTGTGAATAGGCTGCAGGGGGACGGTGAAGACCAGCAACAGCTTTCCGGCCTGCCACCTTCCGTGTGGGACAAGGAGCCGGACGTGTGCCTTTCCGGAATCAGGCTCCGCCGAGGACGAGAGCCATGAGATGTTCCTCCTCTGGGCAAGCCCGGGTCCCAGATCCTGTTGTGCCTGTGAATAGGCTGCAGGGGGACGGTGAAGACCAGCAACAGCTTTCTGGGCTGCCACCTTCCGTGTGGGACAAGGAGCCGGACGAGTGCCTTTTCGGAATCAGGCTCTGCCGAGGACGAGAGCCATGAGATGTTTCTCCTCTGGGCAAGTCCGAGTCCCAGATCCTGTTTTGCCTGTGAATAGGCTGCAGGGGGACGGTGAAGACCAGCAACAGCTTTCCGGCCTGCCACCTTCCGTGTGGGACAAGGAGCCGGACGTGTGCCTTTCCAGAGTCAGGCTCTGCCGAGGACGAGAGCCATGAGATGTTCCTCCTCTGGGCAAGCCCCGGTCCTGAATCCTGTTGTGCCTGTGAATAGGCTGCAGGGGGACGGTGAAGACCAGCAACATCTTTCCGGCCTGCCACCTTCCGTGTGGGACAAGGAGCCGGACGTGTGCCTTTCCGGAATCAGGCTCTGCCGAGGACGAGAGCCATGAGATGTTCCTCCTCTGGGCAAGCCCGGGTCCCAGATCCTGTTGTGCCTGTGAATAGGCTGCAGGGGGACGGTGAAGACGAGCAACATCTTTCAGGGCTACCACATTCCTTGTGGGACAAGGAGCCGGACGTGTGCCTTTCCAGTATCAGGCTCTGCCGAGGACGAGAGCCATGAGATGTTCCTCCTCTGGGCAAGCCCCGGTCCTAAATCCTGTTGTGCCTGTGAATAGGCTGCAGGGGGACAGTGAAGACCAGGAACATCTTTCAGGGCTGCCACCTTCCTTGTGGGACAAGGAGCCGGACGTGTGCCTTTCCGGAATCAGGCTCTGCCGAGGACGAGAGCCATGAGATGTTCCTCCTCTGGGCAAGACCAGGTCCCAGATCCTGTTTTGCCTGTGAATAGGCTGCAGGGGGACGGTGAAGACCAGCAACAGCTTTCAGGGCTGCCACCTTCCGTGTGGGACATGGAGCAGGACGTGTGCCTTTTCGGAATCAGGCTCTGCCGAGGACGAGAACCATGAGATGTTCCTCCTCTGGGCAAGCCCAAGTCCCAGATCCTGTTGTGCCTGTGAATAGGCTGCAGGGGGACGGTGATGACCAGCAACATCTTTCCGGCCTGCCACCTTCCGTGTGGGACAAGGAGCCGGACTTGTGCCTTTCCGGAATAAGGCTCCGCCGAGGACGAGAGCCATGAGATGTTCCTCCTCTGGGCAAGCCCAGGTCCCAGATCCTGTTGTGCCTGTGAATAGGCTGCAGGGGGACGGTGAAGACCAGCAACATCTTTCAGGGCTGCCACCTTCCATGTGGGACAAGGAGCCGGATGAGTGCCTTTTCGGAATCAGGCTCTGCCGAGGACGAGAGCCATGAGATGTTCCTCCTCTGGGCAAGCCCGAGTCCCAGATCCTGTTGTGCCTGTGAATAGGCTGCAGGGGGACGGTGAAGACCAGCAACAGCTTTCTGGGCTGCCACCTTCCGTGTGGGAAAAGGAGCCGGACATGTGCCTTCTCGGAAACAGGCTCTGCCGAGGACGAGAGCCATGAGATGTTCCTCCTCTGGGCAAGCCCGGGTCCCAGATCCTGCTGTGCCTGTGAATAGGCTGCAGGGGGACGGTGAAGACAATCAACAGCTTTCCGGCCTGCCACCTTCCGTGTGGGACAAGGAGCCGGACGTGTGCCTTTCCGGAATAAGGCTCCGCCGAGGACGATAGCCATGAGATGTTCCTCCTCTGGGCAAGCCCGGGTCCCAGATCCTGTTGTGCCTGTGAATAGGCTGCAGGGGGACGGTGAAGACGAGCAACATCTTTCAGGGCTACCACATTCCTTGTGGGACAAGGAGCCGGACGTGTGCCTTTCCAGTATCAGGCTCTGCCGAGGACGAGAGCCATGAGATGTTCCTCCTCTGGGCAAGCCCCGGTCCTAAATCCTGTTGTGCCTGTGAATAGGCTGCAGGGGGACAGTGAAGACCAGGAACATCTTTCAGGGCTGCCACCTTCCTTGTGGGACAAGGAGCCGGACGTGTGCCTTTCCTGAATCAGGCTCTGCCGAGGACGAGAGCCATGAGATGTTCCTCCTCTGGGCAAGCCCGGGTCCCAGATCCTGTTGTGCCTGTGAATAGGCTGCAGGGGGACGGTGAAGACCAGCAACAGCTTTCAGGGCTGCCACCTTCCGTGTGGGACAAGGAGCCGGACGAGTGCCTTTTCGGAATCAGGCTCTGCCCGAGGACGAGAGCCATGAGATGTTCCTCCTCTGGGCAAGTCCGAGTCCCACATCCTGTTTTGCCTGTGAATAGGCTGCAGGGGGACGGTGAAGACCAGCAACAGCTTTCAGGGCTGCCACCTTCCGTGTGGGACAAGGAGCCGGATGTGTGCCTTTTCGGAATCAGGCTCTGCCGAAGACGAGAACCATGAGATGTTCCTCTCTGGGCAAGCCCAGGTCCCAGATCCTGTTGTGCCTGTGAATAGGCTGCAGGGGGACGGTGAAGACCAGCAACAGCTTTCCGGCCTGCCACCTTCCGTGTGGGACAAGGAGCCGGACGTGTGCCTTTCCGGAATCAGGCTCTGCCGAGGACGAGAGCCATGAGATGTTCCTCCTCTGGGCAAGCCCCGGTCCTGAATCCTGTTGTGCCTGTGAATAGGCTGCAGGGGGACAGTGAAGACCAGGAACATCTTTCAGGGCTGCCACCTTCCGTGTGGGACAAGGAGCCAGAAGTGTGCCTTTCCGGAATCAGGCTCCGCCGAGGACGAGAGCCATGAGATGTTCCTCCTCTGGGCAAGCCCGGGTCCCAGATCCTGTTGTGCCTGTGAATAGGCTGCAGGGGGACGGTGAAGACCAGCAACAGCTTTCAGGGCCGCCACCTTCCATGTGGGACAAGGAGCCGGACCAGTGCCTTATCGGAATCAGGCTCTGCCGAGGACGAGAGCCATGAGATGTTCCTCCTCTGGGCAAGCCCCGGTCCTGAATCCTGTTGTGCCTGTGAATAGGCTGCAGGGGGACGGTGAAGACCAGCAACAGCTTTCCGGCCTGCCACCTTCCGTGTGGGACAAGGAGCCGGACGTGTGCCTTTCCTGAATCAGGCTCTGCCGAGGACAAGAGCCATGAGATGTTCCTCCTCTGGGCAAGCCCGGGTCCCAGATCCTGTTGTGCCTGTGAATAGGCTGCAGGGGGACGGTGAAGACCAGCAACAGCTTTCCGGCCTGCCACCTTCCGTGTGGGACAAGGAGCCGGACGTGTGCCTTTCCGGAATCAGGCTCCGCCGAGGACGAGAGCCATGAGATGTTCCTCCTCTGGGCAAGCCCGGGTCCCAGATCCTGTTGTGCCTGTGAATAGGCTGCAGGGGGACGGTGAAGACCAGCAACAGCTTTCTGGGCTGCCACCTTCCGTGTGGGACAAGGAGCCGGACGAGTGCCTTTTCGGAATCAGGCTCTGCCGAGGACGAGAGCCATGAGATGTTCCTCCTCTGGGCAAGTCCGAGTCCCAGATCCTGTTTTGCCTGTGAATAGGCTGCAGGGGGACGGTGAAGACCAGCAACAGCTTTCCGGCCTGCCACCTTCCGTGTGGGACAAGGAGCCGGACGTGTGCCTTTCCGGAATCAGGCTCCGCCGAGGACGAGAACCATGAGATGTTCCTCTCTGGGCAAGCCCAGGTCCCAGATCCTGTTGTGCCTGTGAATAGGCTGCAGGGGGACGGTGAAGACCAGCAACAGCTTTCCGGCCTGCCACCTTCCGTGTGGGACAAGGAGCCGGACGTGTGCCTTTCCGGAATCAGGCTCTGCCGAGGACGAGAGCCATGAGATGTTCCTCCTCTGGGCAAGCCCGAGTCCCAGATCCTGTTTTGCCTGTGAATAGGCTGCAGGGGGACGGTGAAGACGAGCAACATCTTTCAGGGCTGCCACATTCCTTGTGGGACAAGGAGCCGGACGTGTGCCTTTCCAGAGTCAGGCTCTGCCGAGGACGAGAGCCATGAGATGTTCCTCCTCTGGGCAAGCCCCGGTCCTGAATCCTGTTGTGCCTGTGAATAGGCTGCAGGGGGACGGTGAAGACCAGCAACATCTTTCCGGCCTGCCACCTTCCGTGTGGGACAAGGAGCCGGACGTGTGCCTTTCCGGAATCAGGCTCTGCCGAGGACGAGAGCCATGAGATGTTCCTCCTCTGGGCAAGCCCGGGTCCCAGATCCTGTTGTGCCTGTGAATAGGCTGCAGGGGGACGGTGAAGACGAGCAACATCTTTCAGGGCTACCACATTCCTTGTGGGACAAGGAGCCGGACGTGTGCCTTTCCAGTATCAGGCTCTGCCGAGGACGAGAGCCATGAGATGTTCCTCCTCTGGGCAAGCCCCGGTCCTAAATCCTGTTGTGCCTGTGAATAGGCTGCAGGGGGACAGTGAAGACCAGGAACATCTTTCAGGGCTGCCACCTTCCTTGTGGGACAAGGAGCCGGACGTGTGCCTTTCCAGTATCAGGCTCTGCCGAGGACGAGAGCCATGAGATGTTCCTCCTCTGGGCAAGCCCCGGTCCTAAATCCTGTTGTGCCTGTGAATAGGCTGCAGGGGGACGGTGAAGACCAGCAACAGCTTTCAGGGCTGCCACCTTCCATGTGGGACAAGGAGCCGGATGAGTGCCTTTTCGGAATCAGGCTCTGCCGAGGACGAGAGCCATGAGATGTTCCTCCTCTGGGCAAGCCCGAGTCCCAGATCCTGTTGTGCCTGTGAATAGGCTGCAGGGGGACGGTGAAGACCAGCAACAGCTTTCTGGGCTGCCACCTTCCGTGTGGGAAAAGGAGCCGGACATGTGCCTTCTCGGAAACAGGCTCTGCCGAGGACGAGAGCCATGAGATGTTCCTCCTCTGGGCAAGCCCGGGTCCCAGATCCTGCTGTGCCTGTGAATAGGCTGCAGGGGGACGGTGAAGACAATCAACAGCTTTCCGGCCTGCCACCTTCCGTGTGGGACAAGGAGCCGGACGTGTGCCTTTCCGGAATAAGGCTCCGCCGAGGACGATAGCCATGAGATGTTCCTCCTCTGGGCAAGCCCGGGTCCCAGATCCTGTTGTGCCTGTGAATAGGCTGCAGGGGGACGGTGAAGACCAGCAACAGCTTTCAGGGCCGCCACCTTCCATGTGGGACAAGGAGCCGGACGTGTGCCTTATCGGAATCAGGCTCTGCCGAGGACGAGAGCCATGAGATGTTCCTCCTCTGGGCAAGCCCCGGTCCTGAATCCTGTTGTGCCTGTGAATAGGCTGCAGGGGGACGGTGAAGACCAGCAACATCTTTCCGGCCTGCCACCTTCCGTGTGGGACAAGGAGCCGGACGTGTGCCTTTCCGGAATCAGGCTCTGCCGAGGACGAGAGCCATGAGATGTTCCTCCTCTGGGCAAGCCCGGGTCCCAGATCCTGTTGTGCCTGTGAATAGGCTGCAGGGGGACGGTGAAGACGAGCAACATCTTTCAGGGCTACCACATTCCTTGTGGGACAAGGAGCCGGACGTGTGCCTTTCCAGTATCAGGCTCTGCCGAGGACGAGAGCCATGAGATGTTCCTCCTCTGGGCAAGCCCCGGTCCTAAATCCTGTTGTGCCTGTGAATAGGCTGCAGGGGGACAGTGAAGACCAGGAACATCTTTCAGGGCTGCCACCTTCCTTGTGGGACAAGGAGCCGGACGTGTGCCTTTCCGGAATCAGGCTCTGCCGAGGACGAGAGCCATGAGATGTTCCTCCTCTGGGCAAGACGAGGTCCCAGATCCTGTTTTGCCTGTGAATAGGCTGCAGGGGGACGGTGAAGACCAGCAACAGCTTTCAGGGCTGCCACCTTCCGTGTGGGACATGGAGCAGGACGTGTGCCTTTTCGGAATCAGGCTCTGCCGAGGACGAGAACCATGAGATGTTCCTCCTCTGGGCAAGCCCAAGTCCCAGATCCTGTTGTGCCTGTGAATAGGCTGCAGGGGGACGGTGATGACCAGCAACATCTTTCCGGCCTGCCACCTTCCGTGTGGGACAAGGAGCCGGACTTGTGCCTTTCCGGAATAAGGCTCCGCCGAGGACGAGAGCCATGAGATGTTCCTCCTCTGGGCAAGCCCCGGTCCTGAATCCTGTTGTGCCTGTGAATAGGCTGCAGGGGGACAGTGAAGACCAGGAACATCTTTCCGGCCTGCCACCTTCCGTGTGGGACAAGGAGCCGGAAGTGTGCCTTTCCGGAATCAGGCTCCGCCGAGGACGAGAGCCATGAGATGTTCCTCCTCTGGGCAAGCCCGGGTCCCAGATCCTGTTGTGCCTGTGAATAGGCTGCAGGGGGACGGTGAAGACCAGCAACAGCTTTCAGGGCCGCCACCTTCCATGTGGGACAAGGAGCCGGACCAGTGCCTTATCGGAATCAGGCTCTGCCGAGGACGAGAGCCATGAGATGTTCCTCCTCTGGGCAAGCCCCGGTCCTGAATCCTGTTGTGTCTGTGAATAGGCTGCAGGGGGACGGTGAAGACCAGCAACAGCTTTCCGGCCTGCCACCTTCCGTGTGGGACAAGGAGCCGGACGTGTGCCTTTCCTGAATCAGGCTCTGCCGAGGACAAGAGCCATGAGATGTTCCTCCTCTGGGCAAGCCCGGGTCCCAGATCCTGTTGTGCCTGTGAATAGGCTGCAGGGGGACGGTGAAGACCAGCAACAGCTTTCCGGCCTGCCACCTTCCGTGTGGGACAAGGAGCCGGACGTGTGCCTTTCCGGAATCAGGCTCCGCCGAGGACGAGAGCCATGAGATGTTCCTCCTCTGGGCAAGCCCGGGTCCCAGATCCTGTTGTGCCTGTGAATAGGCTGCAGGGGGACGGTGAAGACCAGCAACAGCTTTCTGGGCTGCCACCTTCCGTGTGGGACAAGGAGCCGGACGAGTGCCTTTTAGGAATCAGGCTCTGCCGAGGACGAGAGCCATGAGATGTTCCTCCTCTGGGCAAGTCCGAGTCCCAGATCCTGTTTTGCCTGTGAATAGGCTGCAGGGGGACGGTGAAGACCAGCAACAGCTTTCCGGCCTGCCACCTTCCGTGTGGGACAAGGAGCCGGACGTGTGCCTTTCCGGAATCAGGCTCCGCCGAGGACGAGAACCATGAGATGTTCCTCTCTGGGCAAGCCCAGGTCCCAGATCCTGTTGTGCCTGTGAATAGGCTGCAGGGGGACGGTGAAGACCAGCAACAGCTTTCCGGCCTGCCACCTTCCGTGTGGGACAAGGAGCCGGACGTGTGCCTTTCCGGAATCAGGCTCTGCCGAGGACGAGAGCCATGAGATGTTCCTCCTCTGGGCAAGCCCGAGTCCCAGATCCTGTTTTGCCTGTGAATAGGCTGCAGGGGGACGGTGAAGACGAGCAACATCTTTCAGGGCTGCCACCTTCCTTGTGGGACAAGGAGCCGGACGTGTGCCTTTCCAGAGTCAGGCTCTGCCGAGGACGAGAGCCATGAGATGTTCCTCCTCTGGGCAAGCCCCGGTCCTGAATCCTGTTGTGCCTGTGAATAGGCTGCAGGGGGACGGTGAAGACCAGCAACATCTTTCCGGCCTGCCACCTTCCGTGTGGGACAAGGAGCCGGACGTGTGCCTTTCCGGAATCAGGCTCTGCCGAGGACGAGAGCCATGAGATGTTCCTCCTCTGGGCAAGCCCGGGTCCCAGATCCTGTTGTGCCTGTGAATAGGCTGCAGGGGGACGGTGAAGACGAGCAACATCTTTCAGGGCTACCACCTTCCTTGTGGGACAAGGAGCCGGACGTGTGCCTTTCCAGTATCAGGCTCTGCCGAGGACGAGAGCCATGAGATGTTCCTCCTCTGGGCAAGCCCCGGTCCTAAATCCTGTTGTGCCTGTGAATAGGCTGCAGGGGGACAGTGAAGACCAGGAACATCTTTCAGGGCTGCCACCTTCCTTGTGGGACAAGGAGCCGGACGTGTGCCTTTCCGGAATCAGGCTCTGCCGAGGACGAGAGCCATGAGATGTTCCTCCTCTGGGCAAGCCCGGGTCCCAGATCCTGTTGTGCCTGTGAATAGGCTGCAGGGGGACGGTGAAGACCAGCAACAGCTTTCAGGGCCGCCACCTTCCATGTGGGACAAGGAGCCGGACCAGTGCCTTATCGGAATCAGGCTCTGCCGAGGACGAGAGCCATGAGATGTTCCTCCTCTGGGCAAGCCCCGGTCCTGAATCCTGTTGTGCCTGTGAATAGGCTGCAGGGGGACGGTGAAGACCAGCAACAGCTTTCCGGCCTGCCACCTTCCGTGTGGGACAAGGAGCCGGACGTGTGCCTTTCCTGAATCAGGCTCTGCCGAGGACAAGAGCCATGAGATGTTCCTCCTCTGGGCAAGCCCGGGTCCCAGATCCTGTTGTGCCTGTGAATAGGCTGCAGGGGGATGGTGAAGACCAGCAACAGCTTTCCGGCCTGCCACCTTCCGTGTGGGACAAGGAGCCGGACGTGTGCCTTTCCGGAATCAGGCTCCGCCGAGGACGAGAGCCATGAGATGTTCCTCCTCTGGGCAAGCCCGGGTCCCAGATCCTGTTGTGCCTGTGAATAGGCTGCAGGGGGACGGTGAAGACCAGCAACAGCTTTCTGGGCTGCCACCTTCCGTGTGGGACAAGGAGCCGGACGAGTGCCTTTTAGGAATCAGGCTCTGCCGAGGACGAGAGCCATGAGATGTTCCTCCTCTGGGCAAGTCCGAGTCCCAGATCCTGTTTTGCCTGTGAATAGGCTGCAGGGGGACGGTGAAGACCAGCAACAGCTTTCCGGCCTGCCACCTTCCGTGTGGGACAAGGAGCCGGACGTGTGCCTTTCCGGAATCAGGCTCCGCCGAGGACGAGAACCATGAGATGTTCCTCTCTGGGCAAGCCCAGGTCCCAGATCCTGTTGTGCCTGTGAATAGGCTGCAGGGGGACGGTGAAGACCAGCAACAGCTTTCCGGCCTGCCACCTTCCGTGTGGGACAAGGAGCCGGACGTGTGCCTTTCCGGAATCAGGCTCTGCCGAGGACGAGAGCCATGAGATGTTCCTCCTCTGGGCAAGCCCGAGTCCCAGATCCTGTTTTGCCTGTGAATAGGCTGCAGGGGGACGGTGAAGACGAGCAACATCTTTCAGGGCTGCCACATTCCTTGTGGGACAAGGAGCCGGACGTGTGCCTTTCCAGAGTCAGGCTCTGCCGAGGACGAGAGCCATGAGATGTTCCTCCTCTGGGCAAGCCCCGGTCCTGAATCCTGTTGTGCCTGTGAATAGGCTGCAGGGGGACGGTGAAGACCAGCAACATCTTTCCGGCCTGCCACCTTCCGTGTGGGACAAGGAGCCGGACGTGTGCCTTTCCGGAATCAGGCTCTGCCGAGGACGAGAGCCATGAGATGTTCCTCCTCTGGGCAAGCCCGGGTCCCAGATCCTGTTGTGCCTGTGAATAGGCTGCAGGGGGACGGTGAAGACGAGCAACATCTTTCAGGGCTACCACATTCCTTGTGGGACAAGGAGCCGGACGTGTGCCTTTCCAGTATCAGGCTCTGCCGAGGACGAGAGCCATGAGATGTTCCTCCTCTGGGCAAGCCCCGGTCCTAAATCCTGTTGTGCCTGTGAATAGGCTGCAGGGGGACAGTGAAGACCAGGAACATCTTTCAGGGCTGCCACCTTCCTTGTGGGACAAGGAGCCGGACGTGTGCCTTTCCGGAATCAGGCTCTGCCGAGGACGAGAGCCATGAGATGTTCCTCCTCTGGGCAAGACCAGGTCCCAGATCCTGTTTTGCCTGTGAATAGGCTGCAGGGGGACGGTGAAGACCATCAACAGCTTTCCGGCCTGCCACCTTCCGTGTGGGACATGGAGCCGGACGTGTGCCTTTTCGGAATAAGGCTCTGCCGAGGACGAGAGCCATGAGATGTTCCTCCTCTGGGCAAGCCCGGGTCCCAGATCCTGTTGTGCCTGTGAATAGGCTGCAGGGGGACGGTGAAGACCAGCAACAGCTTTCAGGGCTGCCACCTTCCGTGTGGGACAAGGAGCCGGACGAGTGCCTTTTCGGAATCAGGCTCTGCCCGAGGACGAGAGCCATGAGATGTTCCTCCTCTGGGCAAGTCCGAGTCCCACATCCTGTTTTGCCTGTGAATAGGCTGCAGGGGGACGGTGAAGACCAGCAACAGCTTTCAGGGCTGCCACCTTCCGTGTGGGACAAGGAGCCGGATGTGTGCCTTTTCGGAATCAGGCTCTGCCGAAGACGAGAACCATGAGATGTTCCTCTCTGGGCAAGCCCAGGTCCCAGATCCTGTTGTGCCTGTGAATAGGCTGCAGGGGGACGGTGAAGACCAGCAACAGCTTTCCGGCCTGCCACCTTCCGTGTGGGACAAGGAGCCGGACGTGTGCCTTTCCGGAATCAGGCTCTGCCGAGGACGAGAGCCATGAGATGTTCCTCCTCTGGGCAAGCCCCGGTCCTGAATCCTGTTGTGCCTGTGAATAGGCTGCAGGGGGACAGTGAAGACCAGGAACATCTTTCAGGGCTGCCACCTTCCGTGTGGGACAAGGAGCCAGAAGTGTGCCTTTCCGGAATCAGGCTCCGCCGAGGACGAGAGCCATGAGATGTTCCTCCTCTGGGCAAGCCCGGGTCCCAGATCCTGTTGTGCCTGTGAATAGGCTGCAGGGGGACGGTGAAGACCAGCAACAGCTTTCAGGGCCGCCACCTTCCATGTGGGACAAGGAGCCGGACCAGTGCCTTATCGGAATCAGGCTCTGCCGAGGACGAGAGCCATGAGATGTTCCTCCTCTGGGCAAGCCCCGGTCCTGAATCCTGTTGTGCCTGTGAATAGGCTGCAGGGGGACGGTGAAGACCAGCAACAGCTTTCCGGCCTGCCACCTTCCGTGTGGGACAAGGAGCCGGACGTGTGCCTTTCCTGAATCAGGCTCTGCCGAGGACAAGAGCCATGAGATGTTCCTCCTCTGGGCAAGCCCGGGTCCCAGATCCTGTTGTGCCTGTGAATAGGCTGCAGGGGGACGGTGAAGACCAGCAACAGCTTTCCGGCCTGCCACCTTCCGTGTGGGACAAGGAGCCGGACGTGTGCCTTTCCGGAATCAGGCTCCGCCGAGGACGAGAGCCATGAGATGTTCCTCCTCTGGGCAAGCCCGGGTCCCAGATCCTGTTGTGCCTGTGAATAGGCTGCAGGGGGACGGTGAAGACCAGCAACAGCTTTCTGGGCTGCCACCTTCCGTGTGGGACAAGGAGCCGGACGAGTGCCTTTTCGGAATCAGGCTCTGCCGAGGACGAGAGCCATGAGATGTTCCTCCTCTGGGCAAGTCCGAGTCCCAGATCCTGTTTTGCCTGTGAATAGGCTGCAGGGGGACGGTGAAGACCAGCAACAGCTTTCCGGCCTGCCACCTTCCGTGTGGGACAAGGAGCCGGACGTGTGCCTTTCCGGAATCAGGCTCCGCCGAGGACGAGAACCATGAGATGTTCCTCTCTGGGCAAGCCCAGGTCCCAGATCCTGTTGTGCCTGTGAATAGGCTGCAGGGGGACGGTGAAGACCAGCAACAGCTTTCCGGCCTGCCACCTTCCGTGTGGGACAAGGAGCCGGACGTGTGCCTTTCCGGAATCAGGCTCTGCCGAGGACGAGAGCCATGAGATGTTCCTCCTCTGGGCAAGCCCGAGTCCCAGATCCTGTTTTGCCTGTGAATAGGCTGCAGGGGGACGGTGAAGACGAGCAACATCTTTCAGGGCTGCCACATTCCTTGTGGGACAAGGAGCCGGACGTGTGCCTTTCCAGAGTCAGGCTCTGCCGAGGACGAGAGCCATGAGATGTTCCTCCTCTGGGCAAGCCCCGGTCCTGAATCCTGTTGTGCCTGTGAATAGGCTGCAGGGGGACGGTGAAGACCAGCAACATCTTTCCGGCCTGCCACCTTCCGTGTGGGACAAGGAGCCGGACGTGTGCCTTTCCGGAATCAGGCTCTGCCGAGGACGAGAGCCATGAGATGTTCCTCCTCTGGGCAAGCCCGGGTCCCAGATCCTGTTGTGCCTGTGAATAGGCTGCAGGGGGACGGTGAAGACGAGCAACATCTTTCAGGGCTACCACATTCCTTGTGGGACAAGGAGCCGGACGTGTGCCTTTCCAGTATCAGGCTCTGCCGAGGACGAGAGCCATGAGATGTTCCTCCTCTGGGCAAGCCCCGGTCCTAAATCCTGTTGTGCCTGTGAATAGGCTGCAGGGGGACAGTGAAGACCAGGAACATCTTTCAGGGCTGCCACCTTCCTTGTGGGACAAGGAGCCGGACGTGTGCCTTTCCGGAATCAGGCTCTGCCGAGGACGAGAGCCATGAGATGTTCCTCCTCTGGGCAAGACCAGGTCCCAGATCCTGTTGTGCCTGTGAATAGGCTGCAGGGGGACGGTGAAGACCAGCAACAGCTTTCAGGGCTGCCACCTTCCGTGTGGGACATGGAGCAGGACGTGTGCCTTTTCGGAATCAGGCTCTGCCGAGGACGAGAACCATGAGATGTTCCTCCTCTGGGCAAGCCCAAGTCCCAGATCCTGTTGTGCCTGTGAATAGGCTGCAGGGGGACGGTGATGACCAGCAACATCTTTCCGGCCTGCCACCTTCCGTGTGGGACAAGGAGCCGGACTTGTGCCTTTCCGGAATCAGGCTCCGCCGAGGACGAGAGCCATGAGATGTTCCTCCTCTGGGCAAGCCCAGGTCCCAGATCCTGTTGTGCCTGTGAATAGGCTGCATGGGGACGGTGAAGACGAGCAACATCTTTCAGGGCTGCCACCTTCCATGTGGGACAAGGAGCCGGATGAGTGCCTTTCCGGAATCAGGCTCTGCCGAGGACGAGAGCCATGAGATGTTCCTCCTCTGGGCAAGCCCGAGTCCCAGATCCTGTTGTGCCTGTGAATAGGCTGCAGGGGGACGGTGAAGACCAGCAACAGCTTTCTGGGCTGCCACCTTCCGTGTGGGAAAAGGAGCCGGACATGTGCCTTCTCGGAAACAGGCTCTGCCGAGGACGAGAGCCATGAGATGTTCCTCCTCTGGGCAAGCCCGGGTCCCAGATCCTGCTGTGCCTGTGAATAGGCTGCAGGGGGACGGTGAAGACAATCAACAGCTTTCCGGCCTGCCACCTTCCGTGTGGGACAAGGAGCCGGACGTGTGCCTTTCCGGAATAAGGCTCCGCCGAGGACGATAGCCATGAGATGTTCCTCCTCTGGGCAAGCCCGGGTCCCAGATCCTGTTGTGCCTGTGAATAGGCTGCAGGGGGACGGTGAAGACCAGCAACAGCTTTCCGGCCTGCCACCTTCCGTGTGGGACAAGGAGCCGGACGTGTGCCTTTCCGGAATCAGGCTCTGCCGAGGACGAGAGCCATGAGATGTTCCTCCTCTGGGCAAGCCCGAGTCCCAGATCCTGTTTTGCCTGTGAATAGGCTGCAGGGGGACGGTGAAGACGAGCAACATCTTTCAGGGCTGCCACATTCCTTGTGGGACAAGGAGCCGGACGTGTGCCTTTCCAGAGTCAGGCTCTGCCGAGGACGAGAGCCATGAGATGTTCCTCCTCTGGGCAAGCCCCGGTCCTGAATCCTGTTGTGCCTGTGAATAGGCTGCAGGGGGACGGTGAAGACCAGCAACATCTTTCCGGCCTGCCACCTTCCGTGTGGGACAAGGAGCCGGACGTGTGCCTTTCCGGAATCAGGCTCTGCCGAGGACGAGAGCCATGAGATGTTCCTCCTCTGGGCAAGCCCGGGTCCCAGATCCTGTTGTGCCTGTGAATAGGCTGCAGGGGGACGGTGAAGACGAGCAACATCTTTCAGGGCTACCACATTCCTTGTGGGACAAGGAGCCGGACGTGTGCCTTTCCAGTATCAGGCTCTGCCGAGGACGAGAGCCATGAGATGTTCCTCCTCTGGGCAAGCCCCGGTCCTAAATCCTGTTGTGCCTGTGAATAGGCTGCAGGGGGACAGTGAAGACCAGGAACATCTTTCAGGGCTGCCACCTTCCTTGTGGGACAAGGAGCCGGACGTGTGCCTTTCCGGAATCAGGCTCTGCCGAGGACGAGAGCCATGAGATGTTCCTCCTCTGGGCAAGACCAGGTCCCAGATCCTGTTTTGCCTGTGAATAGGCTGCAGGGGGACGGTGAAGACCATCAACAGCTTTCCGGCCTGCCACCTTCCGTGTGGGACATGGAGCCGGACGTGTGCCTTTTCGGAATAAGGCTCTGCCGAGGACGAGAGCCATGAGATGTTCCTCCTCTGGGCAAGCCCGGGTCCCAGATCCTGTTGTGCCTGTGAATAGGCTGCAGGGGGACGGTGAAGACCAGCAACAGCTTTCAGGGCTGCCACCTTCCGTGTGGGACAAGGAGCCGGACGAGTGCCTTTTCGGAATCAGGCTCTGCCCGAGGACGAGAGCCATGAGATGTTCCTCCTCTGGGCAAGTCCGAGTCCCACATCCTGTTTTGCCTGTGAATAGGCTGCAGGGGGACGGTGAAGACCAGCAACAGCTTTCAGGGCTGCCACCTTCCGTGTGGGACAAGGAGCCGGATGTGTGCCTTTTCGGAATCAGGCTCTGCCGAAGACGAGAACCATGAGATGTTCCTCTCTGGGCAAGCCCAGGTCCCAGATCCTGTTGTGCCTGTGAATAGGCTGCAGGGGGACGGTGAAGACCAGCAACAGCTTTCCGGCCTGCCACCTTCCGTGTGGGACAAGGAGCCGGACGTGTGCCTTTCCGGAATCAGGCTCTGCCGAGGACGAGAGCCATGAGATGTTCCTCCTCTGGGCAAGCCCCGGTCCTGAATCCTGTTGTGCCTGTGAATAGGCTGCAGGGGGACAGTGAAGACCAGGAACATCTTTCAGGGCTGCCACCTTCCGTGTGGGACAAGGAGCCAGAAGTGTGCCTTTCCGGAATCAGGCTCCGCCGAGGACGAGAGCCATGAGATGTTCCTCCTCTGGGCAAGCCCGGGTCCCAGATCCTGTTGTGCCTGTGAATAGGCTGCAGGGGGACGGTGAAGACCAGCAACAGCTTTCAGGGCCGCCACCTTCCATGTGGGACAAGGAGCCGGACCAGTGCCTTATCGGAATCAGGCTCTGCCGAGGACGAGAGCCATGAGATGTTCCTCCTCTGGGCAAGCCCCGGTCCTGAATCCTGTTGTGCCTGTGAATAGGCTGCAGGGGGACGGTGAAGACCAGCAACAGCTTTCCGGCCTGCCACCTTCCGTGTGGGACAAGGAGCCGGACGTGTGCCTTTCCTGAATCAGGCTCTGCCGAGGACAAGAGCCATGAGATGTTCCTCCTCTGGGCAAGCCCGGGTCCCAGATCCTGTTGTGCCTGTGAATAGGCTGCAGGGGGACGGTGAAGACCAGCAACAGCTTTCCGGCCTGCCACCTTCCGTGTGGGACAAGGAGCCGGACGTGTGCCTTTCCGGAATCAGGCTCCGCCGAGGACGAGAGCCATGAGATGTTCCTCCTCTGGGCAAGCCCGGGTCCCAGATCCTGTTGTGCCTGTGAATAGGCTGCAGGGGGACGGTGAAGACCAGCAACAGCTTTCTGGGCTGCCACCTTCCGTGTGGGACAAGGAGCCGGACGAGTGCCTTTTCGGAATCAGGCTCTGCCGAGGACGAGAGCCATGAGATGTTCCTCCTCTGGGCAAGTCCGAGTCCCAGATCCTGTTTTGCCTGTGAATAGGCTGCAGGGGGACGGTGAAGACCAGCAACAGCTTTCCGGCCTGCCACCTTCCGTGTGGGACAAGGAGCCGGACGTGTGCCTTTCCGGAATCAGGCTCCGCCGAGGACGAGAACCATGAGATGTTCCTCTCTGGGCAAGCCCAGGTCCCAGATCCTGTTGTGCCTGTGAATAGGCTGCAGGGGGACGGTGAAGACCAGCAACAGCTTTCCGGCCTGCCACCTTCCGTGTGGGACAAGGAGCCGGACGTGTGCCTTTCCGGAATCAGGCTCTGCCGAGGACGAGAGCCATGAGATGTTCCTCCTCTGGGCAAGCCCGAGTCCCAGATCCTGTTTTGCCTGTGAATAGGCTGCAGGGGGACGGTGAAGACGAGCAACATCTTTCAGGGCTGCCACATTCCTTGTGGGACAAGGAGCCGGACGTGTGCCTTTCCAGAGTCAGGCTCTGCCGAGGACGAGAGCCATGAGATGTTCCTCCTCTGGGCAAGCCCCGGTCCTGAATCCTGTTGTGCCTGTGAATAGGCTGCAGGGGGACGGTGAAGACCAGCAACATCTTTCCGGCCTGCCACCTTCCGTGTGGGACAAGGAGCCGGACGTGTGCCTTTCCGGAATCAGGCTCTGCCGAGGACGAGAGCCATGAGATGTTCCTCCTCTGGGCAAGCCCGGGTCCCAGATCCTGTTGTGCCTGTGAATAGGCTGCAGGGGGACGGTGAAGACGAGCAACATCTTTCAGGGCTACCACATTCCTTGTGGGACAAGGAGCCGGACGTGTGCCTTTCCAGTATCAGGCTCTGCCGAGGACGAGAGCCATGAGATGTTCCTCCTCTGGGCAAGCCCCGGTCCTAAATCCTGTTGTGCCTGTGAATAGGCTGCAGGGGGACAGTGAAGACCAGGAACATCTTTCAGGGCTGCCACCTTCCTTGTGGGACAAGGAGCCGGACGTGTGCCTTTCCGGAATCAGGCTCTGCCGAGGACGAGAGCCATGAGATGTTCCTCCTCTGGGCAAGACCAGGTCCCAGATCCTGTTGTGCCTGTGAATAGGCTGCAGGGGGACGGTGAAGACCAGCAACAGCTTTCAGGGCTGCCACCTTCCGTGTGGGACATGGAGCAGGACGTGTGCCTTTTCGGAATCAGGCTCTGCCGAGGACGAGAACCATGAGATGTTCCTCCTCTGGGCAAGCCCAAGTCCCAGATCCTGTTGTGCCTGTGAATAGGCTGCAGGGGGACGGTGATGACCAGCAACATCTTTCCGGCCTGCCACCTTCCGTGTGGGACAAGGAGCCGGACTTGTGCCTTTCCGGAATCAGGCTCCGCCGAGGACGAGAGCCATGAGATGTTCCTCCTCTGGGCAAGCCCAGGTCCCAGATCCTGTTGTGCCTGTGAATAGGCTGCATGGGGACGGTGAAGACGAGCAACATCTTTCAGGGCTGCCACCTTCCATGTGGGACAAGGAGCCGGATGAGTGCCTTTTCGGAATCAGGCTCTGCCGAGGACGAGAGCCATGAGATGTTCCTCCTCTGGGCAAGCCCGAGTCCCAGATCCTGTTGTGCCTGTGAATAGGCTGCAGGGGGACGGTGAAGACCAGCAACAGCTTTCTGGGCTGCCACCTTCCGTGTGGGAAAAGGAGCCGGACATGTGCCTTCTCGGAAACAGGCTCTGCCGAGGACGAGAGCCATGAGATGTTCCTCCTCTGGGCAAGCCCGGGTCCCAGATCCTGCTGTGCCTGTGAATAGGCTGCAGGGGGACGGTGAAGACAATCAACAGCTTTCCGGCCTGCCACCTTCCGTGTGGGACAAGGAGCCGGACGTGTGCCTTTCCGGAATAAGGCTCCGCCGAGGACGATAGCCATGAGATGTTCCTCCTCTGGGCAAGCCCGGGTCCCAGATCCTGTTGTGCCTGTGAATAGGCTGCAGGGGGACGGTGAAGACGAGCAACATCTTTCAGGGCTACCACATTCCTTGTGGGACAAGGAGCCGGACGTGTGCCTTTCCAGTATCAGGCTCTGCCGAGGACGAGAGCCATGAGATGTTCCTCCTCTGGGCAAGCCCCGGTCCTAAATCCTGTTGTGCCTGTGAATAGGCTGCAGGGGGACAGTGAAGACCAGGAACATCTTTCAGGGCTGCCACCTTCCGTGTGGGACAAGGAGCCGGACGTGTGCCTTTCCGGAATCAGGCTCTGCCGAGGACGAGAGCCATGAGATGTTCCTCCTCTGGGCAAGACCAGGTCCCAGATCCTGTTTTGCCTGTGAATAGGCTGCAGGGGGACGGTGAAGACCATCAACAGCTTTCCGGCCTGCCACCTTCCGTGTGGGACATGGAGCCGGACGTGTGCCTTTTCGGAATAAGGCTCTGCCGAGGACGAGAGCCATGAGATGTTCCTCCTCTGGGCAAGCCCGGGTCCCAGATCCTGTTGTGCCTGTGAATAGGCTGCAGGGGGACGGTGAAGACCAGCAACAGCTTTCAGGGCTGCCACCTTCCGTGTGGGACAAGGAGCCGGACGAGTGCCTTTTCGGAATCAGGCTCTGCCCGAGGACGAGAGCCATGAGATGTTCCTCCTCTGGGCAAGTCCGAGTCCCACATCCTGTTTTGCCTGTGAATAGGCTGCAGGGGGACGGTGAAGACCAGCAACAGCTTTCAGGGCTGCCACCTTCCGTGTGGGACAAGGAGCCGGATGTGTGCCTTTTCGGAATCAGGCTCTGCCGAAGACGAGAACCATGAGATGTTCCTCTCTGGGCAAGCCCAGGTCCCAGATCCTGTTGTGCCTGTGAATAGGCTGCAGGGGGACGGTGAAGACCAGCAACAGCTTTCCGACCTGCCACCTTCCGTGTGGGACAAGGAGCCGGACGTGTGCCTTTCCGGAATCAGGCTCTGCCGAGGACGAGAGCCATGAGATGTTCCTCCTCTGGGCAAGCCCCGGTCCTGAATCCTGTTGTGCCTGTGAATAGGCTGCAGGGGGACAGTGAAGACCAGGAACATCTTTCAGGGCTGCCACCTTCCGTGTGGGACAAGGAGCCAGAAGTGTGCCTTTCCGGAATCAGGCTCCGCCGAGGACGAGAGCCATGAGATGTTCCTCCTCTGGGCAAGCCCGGGTCCCAGATCCTGTTGTGCCTGTGAATAGGCTGCAGGGGGACGGTGAAGACCAGCAACAGCTTTCAGGGCCGCCACCTTCCATGTGGGACAAGGAGCCGGACCAGTGCCTTATCGGAATCAGGCTCTGCCGAGGACGAGAGCCATGAGATGTTCCTCCTCTGGGCAAGCCCCGGTCCTGAATCCTGTTGTGCCTGTGAATAGGCTGCAGGGGGACGGTGAAGACCAGCAACAGCTTTCCGGCCTGCCACCTTCCGTGTGGGACAAGGAGCCGGACGTGTGCCTTTCCTGAATCAGGCTCTGCCGAGGACAAGAGCCATGAGATGTTCCTCCTCTGGGCAAGCCCGGGTCCCAGATCCTGTTGTGCCTGTGAATAGGCTGCAGGGGGACGGTGAAGACCAGCAACAGCTTTCCGGCCTGCCACCTTCCGTGTGGGACAAGGAGCCGGACGTGTGCCTTTCCGGAATCAGGCTCCGCCGAGGACGAGAGCCATGAGATGTTCCTCCTCTGGGCAAGCCCGGGTCCCAGATCCTGTTGTGCCTGTGAATAGGCTGCAGGGGGACGGTGAAGACCAGCAACAGCTTTCTGGGCTGCCACCTTCCGTGTGGGACAAGGAGCCGGACGAGTGCCTTTTCGGAATCAGGCTCTGCCGAGGACGAGAGCCATGAGATGTTCCTCCTCTGGGCAAGTCCGAGTCCCAGATCCTGTTTTGCCTGTGAATAGGCTGCAGGGGGACGGTGAAGACCAGCAACAGCTTTCCGGCCTGCCACCTTCCGTGTGGGACAAGGAGCCGGACGTGTGCCTTTCCGGAATCAGGCTCCGCCGAGGACGAGAACCATGAGATGTTCCTCTCTGGGCAAGCCCAGGTCCCAGATCCTGTTGTGCCTGTGAATAGGCTGCAGGGGGACGGTGAAGACCAGCAACAGCTTTCCGGCCTGCCACCTTCCGTGTGGGACAAGGAGCCGGACGTGTGCCTTTCCGGAATCAGGCTCTGCCGAGGACGAGAGCCATGAGATGTTCCTCCTCTGGGCAAGCCCGAGTCCCAGATCCTGTTTTGCCTGTGAATAGGCTGCAGGGGGACGGTGAAGACGAGCAACATCTTTCAGGGCTGCCACATTCCTTGTGGGACAAGGAGCCGGACGTGTGCCTTTCCAGAGTCAGGCTCTGCCGAGGACGAGAGCCATGAGATGTTCCTCCTCTGGGCAAGCCCCGGTCCTGAATCCTGTTGTGCCTGTGAATAGGCTGCAGGGGGACGGTGAAGACCAGCAACATCTTTCCGGCCTGCCACCTTCCGTGTGGGACAAGGAGCCGGACGTGTGCCTTTCCGGAATCAGGCTCTGCCGAGGACGAGAGCCATGAGATGTTCCTCCTCTGGGCAAGCCCGGGTCCCAGATCCTGTTGTGCCTGTGAATAGGCTGCAGGGGGACGGTGAAGACGAGCAACATCTTTCAGGGCTACCACATTCCTTGTGGGACAAGGAGCCGGACGTGTGCCTTTCCAGTATCAGGCTCTGCCGAGGACGAGAGCCATGAGATGTTCCTCCTCTGGGCAAGCCCCGGTCCTAAATCCTGTTGTGCCTGTGAATAGGCTGCAGGGGGACAGTGAAGACCAGGAACATCTTTCAGGGCTGCCACCTTCCTTGTGGGACAAGGAGCCGGACGTGTGCCTTTCCGGAATCAGGCTCTGCCGAGGACGAGAGCCATGAGATGTTCCTCCTCTGGGCAAGACCAGGTCCCAGATCCTGTTTTGCCTGTGAATAGGCTGCAGGGGGACGGTGAAGACCAGCAACAGCTTTCAGGGCTGCCACCTTCCGTGTGGGACATGGAGCAGGACGTGTGCCTTTTCGGAATCAGGCTCTGCCGAGGACGAGAACCATGAGATGTTCCTCCTCTGGGCAAGCCCAAGTCCCAGATCCTGTTGTGCCTGTGAATAGGCTGCAGGGGGACGGTGATGACCAGCAACATCTTTCCGGCCTGCCACCTTCCGTGTGGGACAAGGAGCCGGACTTGTGCCTTTCCGGAATAAGGCTCCGCCGAGGACGAGAGCCATGAGATGTTCCTCCTCTGGGCAAGCCCAGGTCCCAGATCCTGTTGTGCCTGTGAATAGGCTGCATGGGGACGGTGAAGACCAGCAACATCTTTCAGGGCTGCCACCTTCCATGTGGGACAAGGAGCCGGATGAGTGCCTTTTCGGAATCAGGCTCTGCCGAGGACGAGAGCCATGAGATGTTCCTCCTCTGGGCAAGCCCGAGTCCCAGATCCTGTTGTGCCTGTGAATAGGCTGCAGGGGGACGGTGAAGACCAGCAACAGCTTTCTGGGCTGCCACCTTCCGTGTGGGAAAAGGAGCCGGACATGTGCCTTCTCGGAAACAGGCTCTGCCGAGGACGAGAGCCATGAGATGTTCCTCCTCTGGGCAAGCCCGGGTCCCAGATCCTGCTGTGCCTGTGAATAGGCTGCAGGGGGACGGTGAAGACAATCAACAGCTTTCCGGCCTGCCACCTTCCGTGTGGGACAAGGAGCCGGACGTGTGCCTTTCCGGAATAAGGCTCCGCCGAGGACGATAGCCATGAGATGTTCCTCCTCTGGGCAAGCCCGGGTCCCAGATCCTGTTGTGCCTGTGAATAGGCTGCAGGGGGACGGTGAAGACCAGCAACAGCTTTCAGGGCCGCCACCTTCCGTGTGGGACAAGGAGCCGGAGCAGTGCCTTATCGGAATCAGGCTCTGCCGAGGACGAGAGCCATGAGATGTTCCTCCTCTGGGCAAGCCCGAGTCCCAGATCCTGTTTTGCCTGTGAATAGGCTGCAGGGGGACGGTGAAGACGAGCAACATCTTTCAGGGCTGCCACATTCCTTGTGGGACAAGGAGCCGGACGTGTGCCTTTCCAGAGTCAGGCTCTGCCGAGGACGAGAGCCATGAGATGTTCCTCCTCTGGGCAAGCCCCGGTTCTGAATCCTGTTGTGCCTGTGAATAGGCTGCAGGGGGACGGTGAAGACCAGCAACATCTTTCCGGCCTGCCACCTTCCGTGTGGGACAAGGAGCCGGACGTGTGCCTTTCCGGAATCAGGCTCTGCCGAGGACGAGAGCCATGAGATGTTCCTCCTCTGGGCAAGCCCGGGTCCCAGATCCTGTTGTGCCTGTGAATAGGCTGCAGGGGGACGGTGAAGACGAGCAACATCTTTCAGGGCTACCACATTCCTTGTGGGACAAGGAGCCGGACGTGTGCCTTTCCAGTATCAGGCTCTGCCGAGGACGAGAGCCATGAGATGTTCCTCCTCTGGGCAAGCCCCGGTCCTAAATCCTGTTGTGCCTGTGAATAGGCTGCAGGGGGACAGTGAAGACCAGGAACATCTTTCAGGGCTGCCACCTTCCTTGTGGGACAAGGAGCCGGACGTGTGCCTTTCCGGAATCAGGCTCTGCCGAGGACGAGAGCCATGAGATGTTCCTCCTCTGGGCAAGACCAGGTCCCAGATCCTGTTTTGCCTGTGAATAGGCTGCAGGGGGACGGTGAAGACGAGCAACATCTTTCAGGGCTGCCACCTTCCGTGTGGGACATGGAGCAGGACGTGTGCCTTTTCGGAATCAGGCTCTGCCGAGGACGAGAACCATGAGATGTTCCTCCTCTGGGCAAGCCCAGGTCCCAGATCCTGTTGTGCCTGTGAATAGGCTGCAGGGGGACGGTGATGACCAGCAACATCTTTCCGGCCTGCCACCTTCCGTGTGGGACAAGGAGCCGGACTTGTGCCTTTCCGGAATAAGGCTCCGCCGAGGACGAGAGCCATGAGATGTTCCTCCTCTGGGCAAGCCCAGGTCCCAGATCCTGTTGTGCCTGTGAATAGGCTGCATGGGGACGGTGAAGACCAGCAACATCTTTCAGGGCTGCCACCTTCCATGTGGGACAAGGAGCCGGATGAGTGCCTTTTCGGAATCAGGCTCTGCCGAGGACGAGAGCCATGAGATGTTCCTCCTCTGGGCAAGCCCGAGTCCCAGATCCTGTTGTGCCTGTGAATAGGCTGCAGGGGGACGGTGAAGACCAGCAACAGCTTTCTGGGCTGCCACCTTCCGTGTGGGAAAAGGAGCCGGACATGTGCCTTCTCGGAAACAGGCTCTGCCGAGGACGAGAGCCATGAGATGTTCCTCCTCTGGGCAAGCCCGGGTCCCAGATCCTGCTGTGCCTGTGAATAGGCTGCAGGGGGACGGTGAAGACAATCAACAGCTTTCCGGCCTGCCACCTTCCGTGTGGGACAAGGAGCCGGACGTGTGGCTTTCCGGAATAAGGCTCCGCCGAGGACGATAGCCATGAGATGTTCCTCCTCTGGGCAAGCCCGGGTCCCAGATCCTGTTGTGCCTGTGAATAGGCTGCAGGGGGACGGTGAAGACCAGCAACAGCTTTCAGGGCCGCCACCTTCCATGTGGGACAAGGAGCCGGAGCAGTGCCTTATCGGAATCAGGCTCTGCCGAGGACGAGAGCCATGAGATGTTCCTCCTCTGGGCAAGCCCCGGTCCTGAATCCTGTTGTGCCTGTGAATAGGCTGCAGGGGGACAGTGAAGACCAGCAACAGCTTTCAGGGCTGCCACCTTCCGTGTGGGACAAGGAGCCGGATGAGTGCCTTTTCGGAATCAGGCTCTGCCGAAGACGAGAACCATGAGATGTTCCTCTCTGGGCAAGCCCAGGTCCCAGATCCTGTTGTGCCTGTGAATAGGCTGCAGGGGGACGGTGAAGACCAGCAACAGCTTTCCGGCCTGCCACCTTCCGTGTGGGACAAGGAGCCGGACGTGTGCCTTTCCGGAATCAGGCTCTGCCGAGGACGAGAACCATGAGATGTTCCTCCTCTGGGCAAGCCCGGGTCCCAGATCCTGTTGTGCCTGTGAATAGGCTGCAGGGGGACGGTGAAGACCAGCAACAGCTTTCAGGGCCGCCACCTTCCATGTGGGACAAGGAGCCGGACGTGTGCCTTTTCGGAAAGAGGCTCTGCCGAGGACGAGAGCCATGAGATGTTCCTCCTCTGGGCAAGCCCGGGTCCCATATCCTGTTGTGCCTGTGAATAGGCTGCAGGGGGACGGTGAAGACCAGCAACAGCTTTCTGGGCTGCCACCTTCCGTGTGGGACAAGGAGCCGGACGAGTGCCTTTTAGGAATCAGTCTCTGCCGAGGACGAGAGCCATGAGATGTTCCTCCTCTGGGCAAGTCCGAGTCCCAGATCCTGTTTTGCCTGTGAATAGGCTGCAGGGGGACGGTGAAGACCAGCAACAGCTTTCAGGGCTGCCACCTTCCGTGTGGGACAAGGAGCCGGAGGTGTGCCTTTTCGGAAAGAGGCTCTGCCGAGGACGAGAACCATGAGATGTTCCTCTCTGGGCAAGCCCAGGTCCCAGATCCTGTTGTGCCTGTGAATAGGCTGCAGGGGGACGGTGAAGACCAGCAACAGCTTTCCGGCCTGCCACCTTCCGTGTGGGACAAGGAGCCGGACGTGTGCCTTTCCGGAATCAGGCTCTGCCGAGGACGAGAGCCATGAGATGTTCCTCCTCTGGGCAAGCCCGAGTCCCAGATCCTGTTTTGCCTGTGAATAGGCTGCAGGGGGACGGTGAAGACGAGCAACATCTTTCAGGGCTGCCACCTTCCTTGTGGGACAAGGAGCCGGACGTGTGCCTTTCCAGAGTCAGGCTCTGCCGAGGACGAGAGCCATGAGATGTTCCTCCTCTGGGCAAGCCCCGGTCCTGAATCCTGTTGTGCCTGTGAATAGGCTGCAGGGGGACGGTGAAGACCAGCAACATCTTTCCGGCCTGCCACCTTCCGTGTGGGACAAGGAGCCGGACGTGTGCCTTTCCGGAATCAGGCTCTGCCGAGGACGAGAGCCATGAGATGTTCCTCCTCTGGGCAAGCCCGGGTCCCAGATCCTGTTTTGCCTGTGAATAGGCTGCAGGGGGACGGTGAAGACCAGCAACAGCTTTCAGGGCTGCCACCTTCCTTGTGGGACATGGAGCAGGACGTGTGCCTTTTCGGAATCAGGCTCTGCCGAGGACGAGAACCATGAGATGTTCCTCCTCTGGGCAAGCCCAAGTCCCAGATCCTGTTGTGCCTGTGAATAGGCTGCAGGGGGACGGTGATGACCAGCAACATCTTTCCGGCCTGCCACCTTCCGTGTGGGACAAGGAGCCGGACGTGTGCCTTTCCGGAATAAGGCTCCGCCGAGGACGAGAGCCATGAGATGTTCCTCCTCTGGGCAAGCCCAGGTCCCAGATCCTGTTTTGCCTGTGAATAGGCTGCAGGGGGACGGTGAAGACAATCAACAGCTTTCCGGCCTGCCACCTTCCGTGTGGGACAAGGAGCCGGACGTGTGCCTTTCCGGGATCAGGCTCCGCCGAGGACGATAGCCATGAGATGTTCCTCCTCTGGGCAAGCCCGGGTCCCAGATCCTGTTGTGCCTGTGAATAGGCTGCAGGGGGACGGTGAAGACCAGCAACAGCTTTCAGGGCCGCCACCTTCCATGTGGGACAAGGAGCCGGACCAGTGCCTTATCGGAATCAGGCTCTGCCGAGGACGAGAGCCATGAGATGTTCCTCCTCTGGGCAAGCCCCGGTCCTGAATCCTGTTGTGCCTGTGAATAGGCTGCAGGGGGACAGTGAAGACCAGGAACATCTTTCAGGGCTGCCACCTTCCGTGTGGGACAAGGAGCCGGACGAGTGCCTTTTAGGAATCAGGCTCTGCCGAGGACGAGAGCCATGAGATGTTCCTCCTCTGGGCAAGTCCGAGTCCCAGATCCTGTTTTGCCTGTGAATAGGCTGCAGGGGGACGGTGAAGACCAGCAACAGCTTTCAGGGCTGCCACCTTCCGTGTGGGACAAGGAGCCGGATGTGTGCCTTTTCGGAATCAGGCTCTGCCGAGGACGAGAACCATGAGATGTTCCTCTCTGGGCAAGCCCAGGTCCTAGATCCTGTTGTGCCTGTGAATAGGCTGCAGGGGGACGGTGAAGACCAGCAACAGCTTTCCGGCCTGCCACCTTCCGTGTGGGACAAGGAGGCGGACTTGTGCCTTTCCGGAATCAGGCTCTACCGAGGACGAGAGCCATGAGATGTTCCTCCTCTGGGCAAGCCCCGGTCCTGAATCCTGTTGTGCCTGTGAATAGGCTGCAGGGGGACAGTGAAGACCAGGAACATCTTTCAGGGCTGCCACCTTCCGTGTGGGACAAGGAGCCAGACGTGTGCCTTTCCGGAATCAGGCTCCGCCGAGGACGAGAGCCATGAGATGTTCCTCCTCTGGGCAAGCCCGGGTCCCAGATCCTGTTGTGCCTGTGAATAGGCTGCAGGGGGACGGTGAAGACCAGCAACAGCTTCCAGGGCCGCCACCTTCCATGTGGGACAAGGAGCCGGACCAGTGCCTTATCGGAATCAGGCTCTGCCGAGGACGAGAGCCATGAGATGTTCCTCCTCTGGGCAAGCCCCGGTCCTGAATCCTGTTGTGCCTGTGAATAGGCTGCAGGGGGACAGTGAAGACCAGGAACATCTTTCAGGGCTGCCACCTTCCGTGTGGGACAAGGAGCCGGACGTGTGCCTTTCCGGAATCAGGCTCCGCCAAGGACGAGAGCCATGAGATGTTCCTCCTCTGGGCAAGCCCGGGTCCCAGATCCTGTTGTGCCTGTGAATAGGCTGCAGGGGGACGGTGAAGACCAGCAACAGCTTTCCGGCCTGCCACCTTCCGTGTGGGACAAGGAGCCGGACGTGTGCCTTTCCTGAATCAGGCTCTGCCGAGGACAAGAGCCATGAGATGTTCCTCCTCTGGGCAAGCCCGGGTCCCAGATCCTGTTGTGCCTGTGAATAGGCTGCAGGGGGACGGTGAAGACCAGCAACAGCTTTCCGGCCTGCCACCTTCCGTGTGGGACAAGGAGCCGGACGTGTGCCTTTCCGGGATCAGGCTCCGCCAAGGACGAGAGCCATGAGATGTTCCTCCTCTGGGCAAGCCCGGGTCCCAGATCCTGTTTTGCCTGTGAATAGGCTGCAGGGGGACGGTGAAGTCGAGCAACATCTTTCAGGGCTGCCACATTCCTTGTGGGACAAGGAGCCGGACGTGTGCCTTTCCAGAATCAGGCTCTGCCGAGGACGAGAGCCATGAGATGTTCCTCCTCTGGGCAAGCCCGGGTCCCAGATCCTGTTGTGCCTGTGAATAGGCTGCAGGGGGACGGTGAAGACCAGCAACAGCTTTCAGGGCTGCCACCTTCCGTGTGGGACAAGGAGCCGGAGGAGTGCGTTTCCGGAATCAGGCTCTGCCGAGGACGAGAGCCATGAGATGTTCCTCCTCTGGGCAAGCCCGAGTCCCAGATCCTGTTTTGCCTGTGAATAGGCTGCAGGGGGACGGTGAAGACCAGCAACAGCTTTCAGGGCTGCCACCTTCCGTGTGGGACAAGGAGCCGGACGTGTGCCTTTCCGGAATAAGGCTCCGCCGAGGACGAGAGCCATGAGATGTTCCTCCTCTGGGCAAGCCCGGGTCCCAGATCCTGTTGTGCCTGTGAATAGGTTGCAGGGGGACGGCGAAGACCAGCAACATCTTTCAGGACTGCCACCTTCCTTGTGGGACAAGGAGCCGGATGAGTGCCTTTTCGGAATCAGGCTCTGCCGAGGACGAGAGCCATGAGATGTTCCTCCTCTGGGCAAGCCCGAGTCCCAGATCCTGTTTTGCCTGTGAATAGGCTGCAGGGGGACGGTGAAGACCAGCAACAGCTTTCTGGGCTGCCACCTTCCGTGTGGGACAAGGAGCCGGACGTGTGCCTTCTCGGAAACAGGCTCTGCCGAGGACGAGAGCCATGAGATGTTCCTCCTCTGGGCAAGCCCGGGTCCCAGATCCTGCTGTGCCTGTGAATAGGCTGCAGGGGAACGGTGAAGACCAGCAACAGCTTTCAGGGCTGCCACCTTCCGTGTGGGACAAGGAGCCAGACGTGTGCCTTTTCGGAAAGAGGCTCTGCCGAGGACGAGAGCCATGAGATGTTCCTGCTCTGGGCAATCCCAGGTCCCAGATCCTGTTGTGCCTGTGAATAGGCTGCAGGGGGATGGTGAAGACCAGCAACATCTTTCCGGCCTGCCACCTTCCGTGTGGGACAAGGAGCCGGACGTGTGCCTTTTCGGAAAGAGGCTCTGCCGAGGACGAGAGCCATGAGATGTTCCTCCTCTGGGCAAGCCCCGGTCCTGAATCCTGTTGTGCCTGTGAATAGGCTGCAGGGGGACAGTGAAGACCAGGAACATCTTTCAGGTCTGCCACCTTCCGTGTGGGACAAGGAGCCAGACGTGTGCCTTTCCGGAATCAGGCTCCGCCGAGGACGAGAGCCATGAGATGTTCCTCCTCTGGGCAAGCCCGGGTCCCAGATCCTGTTGTGCCTGTGAATAGGCTGCAGGGGGACGGTGAAGACCAGCAACAGCTTTCAGGGCCGCCACCTTCCATGTGGGACAAGGAGCTGGACCAGTGCCTTATCGGAATCAGGCTCTGCCGAGGACGAGAGCCATGAGATGTTCCTCCTCTGGGCAAGCCCCGGTCCTGAATCCTGTTGTGCCTGTGAATAGGCTGCAGGGGGACAGTGAAGACCAGCAACAGCTTTCAGGGCTGCCACCTTCCGTGTGGGACAAGGAGCCGGACGTGTGCCTTTCCGGAATCAGGCTCTGCCAAGGACGAGAGCCATGAGATGTTCCTCCTCTGGGCAAGCCCCGGTCCTGAATCCTGTTGTGCCTGTGAATAGGCTGCAGGGGGACAGTGAAGACCAGGAACATCTTTCAGGGCTGCCACCTTCCGTGTGGGACAAGGAGCCGGACGAGTGCCTTTTAGGAATCAGGCTCTGCCGAGGACGAGAGCCATGAGATGTTCCTCCTCTGGGCAAGTCCGAGTCCCAGATCCTGTTTTGCCTGTGAATAGGTTGCAGGGGGACGGTGAAGACCAGCAACAGCTTTCAGGGCTGCCACCTTCCGTGTGGGACAAGGAGCCGGATGTGTGCCTTTTCGGAATCAGGCTCTTCCGAGGACGAGAACCATGAGATGTTCCTCTCTGGGCAAGCCCAGGTCCCAGATCCTGTTGTGCCTGTGAATAGGCTGCAGGGGGACGGTGAAGACCAGCAACAGCTTTCCGGCCTGCCACCTTCCGTGTGGGACAAGGAGCCGGACTTGTGCCTTTCCGGAATCAGGCTCTACCGAGGACGAGAGCCATGAGATGTTCCTCCTCTGGGCAAGCCCGGATCCCAGATCCTGTTGTGCCTGTGAATAGGCTGCAGGGGGACGGTGAAGACGAGCAACATCTTTCAGGGCTGCCACATTCCTTGTGGGACAAGGAGCCGGACGTGTGCCTTTCCAGAGTCAGGCTCTGCCGAGGACGAGAGCCATGAGATGTTCCTCCTCTGGGCAAGCCCCGGTCCTGAATCCTGTTGTGCCTGTGAATAGGCTGCAGGGGGACGGTGAAGACCAGCAACATCTTTCCGGCCTGCCACCTTCCGTGTGGGACAAGGAGCCGGACGTGTGCCTTTCCGGAATCAGGCTCTGCCGAGGACGAGAGCCATGAGATGTTCCTCCTCTGGGCAAGCCCGGGTCCCAGATCCTGTTGTGCCTGTGAATAGGCTGCAGGGGGACGGTGAAGACGAGCAACATCTTTCAGGGCTACCACATTCCTTGTGGGACAAGGAGCCGGACGTGTGCCTTTCCAGTATCAGGCTCTGCCGAGGACGAGAGCCATGAGATGTTCCTCCTCTGGGCAAGCCCCGGTCCTAAATCCTGTTGTGCCTGTGAATAGGCTGCAGGGGGACAGTGAAGACCAGGAACATCTTTCAGGGCTGCCACCTTCCTTGTGGGACAAGGAGCCGGACGTGTGCCTTTCCGGAATCAGGCTCTGCCGAGGACGAGAGCCATGAGATGTTCCTCCTCTGGGCAAGACCAGGTCCCAGATCCTGTTTTGCCTGTGAATAGGCTGCAGGGGGACGGTGAAGACCATCAACAGCTTTCCGGCCTGCCACCTTCCGTGTGGGACATGGAGCCGGACGTGTGCCTTTTCGGAATAAGGCTCTGCCGAGGACGAGAGCCATGAGATGTTCCTCCTCTGGGCAAGCCCGGGTCCCAGATCCTGTTGTGCCTGTGAATAGGCTGCAGGGGGACGGTGAAGACCAGCAACAGCTTTCAGGGCTGCCACCTTCCGTGTGGGACAAGGAGCCGGACGAGTGCCTTTTAGGAATCAGGCTCTGCCCGAGGACGAGAGCCATGAGATGTTCCTCCTCTGGGCAAGTCCGAGTCCCACATCCTGTTTTGCCTGTGAATAGGCTGCAGGGGGACGGTGAAGACCAGCAACAGCTTTCAGGGCTGCCACCTTCCGTGTGGGACAAGGAGCCGGATGTGTGCCTTTTCGGAATCAGGCTCTGCCGAAGACGAGAACCATGAGATGTTCCTCTCTGGGCAAGCCCAGGTCCCAGATCCTGTTGTGCCTGTGAATAGGCTGCAGGGGGACGGTGAAGACCAGCAACAGCTTTCCGGCCTGCCACCTTCCGTGTGGGACAAGGAGCCGGACGTGTGCCTTTCCGGAATCAGGCTCTGCCGAGGACGAGAGCCATGAGATGTTCCTCCTCTGGGCAAGCCCGGGTCCCAGATCCTGTTGTGCCTGTGAATAGGCTGCAGGGGGACGGTGAAGACCAGCAACATCTTTCAGGGCTACAACATTCCTTGTGGGACAAGGAGCCGGACGTGTGCCTTTCCAGTATCAGGCTCTGCCGAGGACGAGAGCCATGAGATGTTCCTCCTCTGGGCAAGCCCCGGTCCTGAATCCTGTTGTGCCTGTGAATAGGCTGCAGGGGGACAGTGAAGACCAGGAACATCTTTCAGGGCTGCCACCTTCCGTGTGGGACAAGGAGCCAGACGTGTGCCTTTCCGGAATCAGGCTCCGCCGAGGACGAGAGCCATGAGATGTTCCTCCTCTGGGCAAGCCCGGGTCCCAGATCCTGTTGTGCCTGTGAATAGGCTGCAGGGGGACGGTGAAGACCAGCAACAGCTTTCAGGGCCGCCACCTTCCATGTGGGACAAGGAGCCGGACCAGTGCCTTATCGGAATCAGGCTCTGCCGAGGACGAGAGCCATGAGATGTTCCTCCTCTGGGCAAGCCCCGGTCCTGAATCCTGTTGTGCCTGTGAATAGGCTGCAGGGGGACGGTGAAGACCAGCAACAGCTTTCCGGCCTGCCACCTTCCGTGTGGGACAAGGAGCCGGACGTGTGCCTTTCCTGAATCAGGCTCTGCCGAGGACAAGAGCCATGAGATGTTCCTCCTCTGGGCAAGCCCGGGTCCCAGATCCTGTTGTGCCTGTGAATAGGCTGCAGGGGGACGGTGAAGACCAGCAACAGCTTTCCGGCCTGCCACCTTCCGTGTGGGACAAGGAGCCGGACGTGTGCCTTTCCGGAATCAGGCTCCGCCGAGGACGAGAGCCATGAGATGTTCCTCCTCTGGGCAAGCCCGGGTCCCAGATCCTGTTGTGCCTGTGAATAGGCTGCAGGGGGACGGTGAAGACCAGCAACAGCTTTCTGGGCTGCCACCTTCCGTGTGGGACAAGGAGCCGGACGAGTGCCTTTTCGGAATCAGGCTCTGCCGAGGACGAGAGCCATGAGATGTTCCTCCTCTGGGCAAGTCCGAGTCCCAGATCCTGTTTTGCCTGTGAATAGGCTGCAGGGGGACGGTGAAGACCAGCAACAGCTTTCCGGCCTGCCACCTTCCGTGTGGGACAAGGAGCCGGACGTGTGCCTTTCCGGAGTCAGGCTCAGCCGAGGACGAGAACCATGAGATGTTCCTCTCTGGGCAAGCCCAGGTCCCAGATCCTGTTGTGCCTGTGAATAGGCTGCAGGGGGACGGTGAAGACCAGCAACAGCTTTCCGGCCTGCCACCTTCCGTGTGGGACAAGGAGCCGGACGTGTGCCTTTCCGGAATCAGGCTCTGCCGAGGACGAGAGCCATGAGATGTTCCTCCTCTGGGCAAGCCCGAGTCCCAGATCCTGTTTTGCCTGTGAATAGGCTGCAGGGGGACGGTGAAGACGAGCAACATCTTTCAGGGCTGCCATATTCCTTGTGGGACAAGGAGCCGGACGTGTGCCTTTCCAGAGTCAGGCTCTGCCGAGGACGAGAGCCATGAGATGTTCCTCCTCTGGGCAAGCCCCGGTCCTGAATCCTGTTGTGCCTGTGAATAGGCTGCAGGGGGACGGTGAAGACCAGCAACATCTTTCCGGCCTGCCACCTTCCGTGTGGGACAAGGAGCCGGACGTGTGCCTTTCCGGAATCAGGCTCTGCCGAGGACGAGAGCCATGAGATGTTCCTCCTCTGGGCAAGCCCGGGTCCCAGATCCTGTTGTGCCTGTGAATAGGCTGCAGGGGGACGGTGAAGACGAGCAACATCTTTCAGGGCTACCACATTCCTTGTGGGACAAGGAGCCGGACGTGTGCCTTTCCAGTATCAGGCTCTGCCGAGGACGAGAGCCATGAGATGTTCCTCCTCTGGGCAAGCCCCGGTCCTAAATCCTGTTGTGCCTGTGAATAGGCTGCAGGGGGACAGTGAAGACCAGGAACATCTTTCAGGGCTGCCACCTTCCTTGTGGGACAAGGAGCCGGACGTGTGCCTTTCCGGAATCAGGCTCTGCCGAGGACGAGAGCCATGAGATGTTCCTCCTCTGGGCAAGACCAGGTCCCAGATCCTGTTTTGCCTGTGAATAGGCTGCAGGGGGACGGTGAAGACCAGCAACAGCTTTCAGGGCTGCCACCTTCCGTGTGGGACATGGAGCAGGACGTGTGCCTTTTCGGAATCAGGCTCTGCCGAGGACGAGAACCATGAGATGTTCCTCCTCTGGGCAAGCCCAAGTCCCAGATCCTGTTGTGCCTGTGAATAGGCTGCAGGGGGACGGTGATGACCAGCAACATCTTTCCGGCCTGCCACCTTCCGTGTGGGACAAGGAGCCGGACTTGTGCCTTTCCGGAATAAGGCTCCGCCGAGGACGAGAGCCATGAGATGTTCCTCCTCTGGGCAAGCCCAGGTCCCAGATCCTGTTGTGCCTGTGAATAGGCTGCATGGGGACGGTGAAGACCAGCAACATCTTTCAGGGCTGCCACCTTCCATGTGGGACAAGGAGCCGGATGAGTGCCTTTTCGGAATCAGGCTCTGCCGAGGACGAGAGCCATGAGATGTTCCTCCTCTGGGCAAGCCCGAGTCCCAGATCCTGTTGTGCCTGTGAATAGGCTGCAGGGGGACGGTGAAGACCAGCAACAGCTTTCTGGGCTGCCACCTTCCGTGTGGGAAAAGGAGCCGGACATGTGCCTTCTCGGAAACAGGCTCTGCCGAGGACGAGAGCCATGAGATGTTCCTCCTCTGGGCAAGCCCGGGTCCCAGATCCTGCTGTGCCTGTGAATAGGCTGCAGGGGGACGGTGAAGACAATCAACAGCTTTCCGGCCTGCCACCTTCCGTGTGGGACAAGGAGCCGGACGTGTGCCTTTCCGGAATAAGGCTCCGCCGAGGACGATAGCCATGAGATGTTCCTCCTCTGGGCAAGCCCGGGTCCCAGATCCTGTTGTGCCTGTGAATAGGCTGCAGGGGGACGGTGAAGACCAGCAACAGCTTTCAGGGCCGCCACCTTCCATGTGGGACAAGGAGCCGGAGCAGTGCCTTATCGGAATCAGGCTCTGCCGAGGACGAGAGCCATGAGATGTTCCTCCTCTGGGCAAGCCCGAGTCCCAGATCCTGTTTTGCCTGTGAATAGGCTGCAGGGGGACGGTGAAGACGAGCAACATCTTTCAGGGCTGCCACATTCCTTGTGGGACAAGGAGCCGGACGTGTGCCTTTCCAGAGTCAGGCTCTGCCGAGGACGAGAGCCATGAGATGTTCCTCCTCTGGGCAAGCCCCGGTCCTGAATCCTGTTGTGCCTGTGAATAGGCTGCAGGGGGACGGTGAAGACCAGCAACATCTTTCCGGCCTGCCACCTTCCGTGTGGGACAAGGAGCCGGACGTGTGCCTTTCCGGAATCAGGCTCTGCCGAGGACGAGAGCCATGAGATGTTCCTCCTCTGGGCAAGCCCGGGTCCCAGATCCTGTTGTGCCTGTGAATAGGCTGCAGGGGGACGGTGAAGACGAGCAACATCTTTCAGGGCTACCACATTCCTTGTGGGACAAGGAGCCGGACGTGTGCCTTTCCAGTATCAGGCTCTGCCGAGGACGAGAGCCATGAGATGTTCCTCCTCTGGGCTAGCCCCGGTCCTAAATCCTGTTGTGCCTGTGAATAGGCTGCAGGGGGACAGTGAAGACCAGGAACATCTTTCAGGGCTGCCACCTTCCTTGTGGGACAAGGAGCCGGACGTGTGCCTTTCCGGAATCAGGCTCTGCCGAGGACGAGAGCCATGAGATGTTCCTCCTCTGGGCAAGACCAGGTCCCAGATCCTGTTGTGCCTGTGAATAGGCTGCAGGGGGACGGTGAAGACCAGCAACAGCTTTCAGGGCTGCCACCTTCCGTGTGGGACATGGAGCAGGACGTGTGCCTTTTCGGAATCAGGCTCTGCCGAGGACGAGAACCATGAGATGTTCCTCCTCTGGGCAAGCCCAAGTCCCAGATCCTGTTGTGCCTGTGAATAGGCTGCAGGGGGACGGTGATAACCAGCAACATCTTTCCGGCCTGCCACCTTCCGTGTGGGACAAGGAGCCGGACTTGTGCCTTTCCGGAATAAGGCTCCGCCGAGGACGAGAGCCATGAGATGTTCCTCCTCTGGGCAAGCCCAGGTCCCAGATCCTGTTGTGCCTGTGAATAGGCTGCATGGGGACGGTGAAGACCAGCAACATCTTTCAGGGCTGCCACCTTCCATGTGGGACAAGGAGCCGGATGAGTGCCTTTTCGGAATCAGGCTCTGCCGAGGACGAGAGCCATGAGATGTTCCTCCTCTGGGCAAGCCCGAGTCCCAGATCCTGTTGTGCCTGTGAATAGGCTGCAGGGGGACGGTGAAGACCAGCAACAGCTTTCTGGGCTGCCACCTTCCGTGTGGGAAAAGGAGCCGGACATGTGCCTTCTCGGAAACAGGCTCTGCCGAGGACGAGAGCCATGAGATGTTCCTCCTCTGGGCAAGCCCGGGTCCCAGATCCTGCTGTGCCTGTGAATAGGCTGCAGGGGGACGGTGAAGACAATCAACAGCTTTCCGGCCTGCCACCTTCCGTGTGGGACAAGGAGCCGGACGTGTGGCTTTCCGGAATAAGGCTCCGCCGAGGACGATAGCCATGAGATGTTCCTCCTCTGGGCAAGCCCGGGTCCCAGATCCTGTTGTGCCTGTGAATAGGCTGCAGGGGGACGGTGAAGACCAGCAACAGCTTTCAGGGCCGCCACCTTCCATGTGGGACAAGGAGCCGGAGCAGTGCCTTATCGGAATCAGGCTCTGCCGAGGACGAGAGCCATGAGATGTTCCTCCTCTGGGCAAGCCCCGGTCCTGAATCCTGTTGTGCCTGTGAATAGGCTGCAGGGGGACAGTGAAGACCAGCAACAGCTTTCAGGGCTGCCACCTTCCGTGTGGGACAAGGAGCCGGATGAGTGCCTTTTCGGAATCAGGCTCTGCCGAAGACGAGAACCATGAGATGTTCCTCTCTGGGCAAGCCCAGGTCCCAGATCCTGTTGTGCCTGTGAATAGGCTGCAGGGGGACGGTGAAGACCAGCAACAGCTTTCCGGCCTGCCACCTTCCGTGTGGGACAAGGAGCCGGACGTGTGCCTTTCCGGAATCAGGCTCTGCCGAGGACGAGAACCATGAGATGTTCCTCCTCTGGGCAAGCCCGGGTCCCAGATCCTGTTGTGCCTGTGAATAGGCTGCAGGGGGACGGTGAAGACCAGCAACAGCTTTCAGGGCCGCCACCTTCCATGTGGGACAAGGAGCCGGACGTGTGCCTTTTCGGAAAGAGGCTCTGCCGAGGACGAGAGCCATGAGATGTTCCTCCTCTGGGCAAGCCCGGGTCCCATATCCTGTTGTGCCTGTGAATAGGCTGCAGGGGGACGGTGAAGACCAGCAACAGCTTTCTGGGCTGCCACCTTCCGTGTGGGACAAGGAGCCGGACGAGTGCCTTTTAGGAATCAGTCTCTGCCGAGGACGAGAGCCATGAGATGTTCCTCCTCTGGGCAAGTCCGAGTCCCAGATCCTGTTTTGCCTGTGAATAGGCTGCAGGGGGACGGTGAAGACCAGCAACAGCTTTCAGGGCTGCCACCTTCCGTGTGGGACAAGGAGCCGGAGGTGTGCCTTTTCGGAAAGAGGCTCTGCCGAGGACGAGAACCATGAGATGTTCCTCTCTGGGCAAGCCCGAGTCCCAGATCCTGTTGTGCCTGTGAATAGGCTGCAGGGGGACGGTGAAGACGAGCAACATCTTTCAGGGCTGCCACCTTCCTTGTGGGACAAGGAGCCGGACGTGTGCCTTTCCAGAGTCAGGCTCTGCCGAGGACGAGAGCCATGAGATGTTCCTCCTATGGGCAAGCCCCGGTCCTGAATCCTGTTGTGCCTGTGAATAGGCTGCAGGGGGACGGTGAAGACCAGCAACATCTTTCCGGCCTGCCACCTTCCGTGTGGGACAAGGAGCCGGACGTGTGCCTTTCCGGAATCAGGCTCTGCCGAGGACGAGAGCCATGAGATGTTCCTCCTCTGGGCAAGCCCGGGTCCCAGATCCTGTTGTGCCTGTGAATAGGCTGCAGGGGGACGGTGAAGACCAGCAACAGCTTTCAGGGCTGCCACCTTCCTTGTGGGACATGGAGCAGGACGTGTGCCTTTTCGGAATCAGGCTCTGCCGAGGACGAGAACCATGAGATGTTCCTCCTCTGGGCAAGCCCAAGTCCCAGATCCTGTTGTGCCTGTGAATAGGCTGCAGGGGGACGGTGATGACCAGCAACATCTTTCCGGCCTGCCACCTTCCGTGTGGGACAAGGAGCCGGACGTGTGCCTTTCCGGAATAAGGCTCCGCCGAGGACGAGAGCCATGAGATGTTCCTCCTCTGGGCAAGCCCAGGTCCCAGATCCTGTTTTGCCTGTGAATAGGCTGCAGGGGGACGGTGAAGACAATCAACAGCTTTCCGGCCTGCCACCTTCCGTGTGGGACAAGGAGCCGGACGTGTGCCTTTCCGGGATCAGGCTCCGCCGAGGACGATAGCCATGAGATGTTCCTCCTCTGGGCAAGCCCGGGTCCCAGATCCTGTTGTGCCTGTGAATAGGCTGCAGGGGGACGGTGAAGACCAGCAACAGCTTTCAGGGCCGCCACCTTCCATGTGGGACAAGGAGCCGGACCAGTGCCTTATCGGAATCAGGCTCTGCCGAGGACGAGAGCCATGAGATGTTCCTCCTCTGGGCAAGCCCCGGTCCTGAATCCTGTTGTGCCTGTGAATAGGCTGCAGGGGGACAGTGAAGACCAGGAACATCTTTCAGGGCTGCCACCTTCCGTGTGGGACAAGGAGCCGGACGAGTGCCTTTTAGGAATCAGGCTCTGCCGAGGACGAGAGCCATGAGATGTTCCTCCTCTGGGCAAGTCCGAGTCCCAGATCCTGTTTTGCCTGTGAATAGGCTGCAGGGGGACGGTGAAGACCAGCAACAGCTTTCAGGGCTGCCACCTTCCGTGTGGGACAAGGAGCCGGATGTGTGCCTTTTCGGAATCAGGCTCTGCCGAGGACGAGAACCATGAGATGTTCCTCTCTGGGCAAGCCCAGGTCCTAGATCCTGTTGTGCCTGTGAATAGGCTGCAGGGGGACGGTGAAGACCAGCAACAGCTTTCCGGCCTGCCACCTTCCTTGTGGGACAAGGAGCCGGACTTGTGCCTTTCCGGAATCAGGCTCTACCGAGGACGAGAGCCATGAGATGTTCCTCCTCTGGGCAAGCCCCGGTCCTGAATCCTGTTGTGCCTGTGAATAGGCTGCAGGGGGACAGTGAAGACCAGGAACATCTTTCAGGGCTGCCACCTTCCGTGTGGGACAAGGAGCCAGACGTGTGCCTTTCCGGAATCAGGCTCCGCCGAGGACGAGAGCCATGAGATGTTCCTCCTCTGGGCAAGCCCGGGTCCCAGATCCTGTTGTGCCTGTGAATAGGCTGCAGGGGGACGGTGAAGACCAGCAACAGCTTTCAGGGCTGCCACCTTCCTTGTGGGACAAGGAGCCGGACCAGTGCCTTATCGGAATCAGGCTCTGCCGAGGACGAGAGCCATGAGATGTTCCTCCTCTGGGCAAGCCCCGGTCCTGAATCCTGTTGTGCCTGTGAATAGGCTGCAGGGGGACAGTGAAGACCAGGAACATCTTTCAGGGCTGCCACCTTCCGTGTGGGACAAGGAGCCGGACGTGTGCCTTTCCGGAATCAGGCTCCGCCAAGGACGAGAGCCATGAGATGTTCCTCCTCTGGGCAAGCCCGGGTCCCAGATCCTGTTGTGCCTGTGAATAGGCTGCAGGGGGACGGTGAAGACCAGCAACAGCTTTCCGGCCTGCCACCTTCCGTGTGGGACAAGGAGCCGGACGTGTGCCTTTCCTGAATCAGGCTCTGCCGAGGACAAGAGCCATGAGATGTTCCTCCTCTGGGCAAGCCCGGGTCCCAGATCCTGTTGTGCCTGTGAATAGGCTGCAGGGGGACGGTGAAGACCAGCAACAGCTTTCCGGCCTGCCACCTTCCGTGTGGGACAAGGAGCCGGACGTGTGCCTTTCCGGGATCAGGCTCCGCCAAGGACGAGAGCCATGAGATGTTCCTCCTCTGGGCAAGCCCGGGTCCCAGATCCTGTTGTGCCTGTGAATAGGCTGCAGGGGGACGGTGAAGTCGAGCAACATCTTTCAGGGCTGCCACATTCCTTGTGGGACAAGGAGCCGGACGTGTGCCTTTCCAGAATCAGGCTCTGCCGAGGACGAGAGCCATGAGATGTTCCTCCTCTGGGCAAGCCCGGGTCCCAGATCCTGTTGTGCCTGTGAATAGGCTGCAGGGGGACGGTGAAGACCAGCAACAGCTTTCAGGGCTGCCACCTTCCGTGTGGGACAAGGAGCCGGAGGAGTGCGTTTCCGGAATCAGGCTCTGCCGAGGACGAGAGCCATGAGATGTTCCTCCTCTGGGCAAGCCCGAGTCCCAGATCCTGTTTTGCCTGTGAATAGGCTGCAGGGGGACGGTGAAGACCAGCAACAGCTTTCAGGGCTGCCACCTTCCGTGTGGGACAAGGAGCCGGACGTGTGCCTTTCCGGAATAAGGCTCCGCCGAGGACGAGAGCCATGAGATGTTCCTCCTCTGGGCAAGCCCGGGTCCCAGATCCTGTTGTGCCTGTGAATAGGCTGCAGGGGGACGGCGAAGACCAGCAACATCTTTCAGGACTGCCACCTTCCTTGTGGGACAAGGAGCCGGATGAGTGCCTTTTCGGAATCAGGCTCTGCCGAGGACGAGAGCCATGAGATGTTCCTCCTCTGGGCAAGCCCGAGTCCCAGATCCTGTTTTGCCTGTGAATAGGCTGCAGGGGGACGGTGAAGACCAGCAACAGCTTTCTGGGCTGCCACCTTCCGTGTGGGACAAGGAGCCGGACGTGTGCCTTCTCGGAAACAGGCTCTGCCGAGGACGAGAGCCATGAGATGTTCCTCCTCTGGGCAAGCCCGGGTCCCAGATCCTGCTGTGCCTGTGAATAGGCTGCAGGGGAACGGTGAAGACCAGCAACAGCTTTCAGGGCTGCCACCTTCCGTGTGGGACAAGGAGCCAGACGTGTGCCTTTTCGGAAAGAGGCTCTGCCGAGGACGAGAGCCATGAGATGTTCCTGCTCTGGGCAATCCCAGGTCCCAGATCCTGTTGTGCCTGTGAATAGGCTGCAGGGGGATGGTGAAGACCAGCAACATCTTTCCGGCCTGCCACCTTCCGTGTGGGACAAGGAGCCGGACGTGTGCCTTTTCGGAAAGAGGCTCTGCCGAGGACGAGAGCCATGAGATGTTCCTCCTCTGGGCAAGCCCCGGTCCTGAATCCTGTTGTGCCTGTGAATAGGCTGCAGGGGGACAGTGAAGACCAGGAACATCTTTCAGGTCTGCCACCTTCCGTGTGGGACAAGGAGCCAGACGTGTGCCTTTCCGGAATCAGGCTCCGCCGAGGACGAGAGCCATGAGATGTTCCTCCTCTGGGCAAGCCCGGGTCCCAGATCCTGTTGTGCCTGTGAATAGGCTGCAGGGGGACGGTGAAGACCAGCAACAGCTTTCAGGGCCGCCACCTTCCATGTGGGACAAGGAGCTGGACCAGTGCCTTATCGGAATCAGGCTCTGCCGAGGACGAGAGCCATGAGATGTTCCTCCTCTGGGCAAGCCCCGGTCCTGAATCCTGTTGTGCCTGTGAATAGGCTGCAGGGGGACAGTGAAGACCAGCAACAGCTTTCAGGGCTGCCACCTTCCGTGTGGGACAAGGAGCCGGACGTGTGCCTTTCCGGAATCAGGCTCTGCCAAGGACGAGAGCCATGAGATGTTCCTCCTCTGGGCAAGCCCCGGTCCTGAATCCTGTTGTGCCTGTGAATAGGCTGCAGGGGGACAGTGAAGACCAGGAACATCTTTCAGGGCTGCCACCTTCCGTGTGGGACAAGGAGCCGGACGAGTGCCTTTTAGGAATCAGGCTCTGCCGAGGACGAGAGCCATGAGATGTTCCTCCTCTGGGCAAGTCCGAGTCCCAGATCCTGTTTTGCCTGTGAATAGGCTGCAGGGGGATGGTGAAGACCAGCAACAGCTTTCAGGGCTGCCACCTTCCGTGTGGGACAAGGAGCCGGATGTGTGCCTTTTCGGAATCAGGCTCTTCCGAGGACGAGAACCATGAGATGTTCCTCTCTGGGCAAGCCCAGGTCCCAGATCCTGTTGTGCCTGTGAATAGGCTGCAGGGGGACGGTGAAGACCAGCAACAGCTTTCCGGCCTGCCACCTTCCGTGTGGGACAAGGAGCCGGACTTGTGCCTTTCCGGAATCAGGCTCTACCGAGGACGAGAGCCATGAGATGTTCCTCCTCTGGGCAAGCCCGGATCCCAGATCCTGTTGTGCCTGTGAATAGGCTGCAGGGGGACGGTGAAGACCAGCAACATCTTTCAGGGCTACCATATTCCTTGTGGGACAAGGAGCCGGACGTGTGCCTTTCCAGTATCAGGCTCTGCCGAGGACGAGAGCCATGAGATGTTCCTCCTCTGGGCAAGCCCCGGTCCTGAATCCTGTTGTGCCTGTGAATAGGCTGCAGGGGGACAGTGAAGACCAGGAACATCTTTCAGGGCTGCCACCTTCCGTGTGGGACAAGGAGCCAGACGTGTGCCTTTCCGGAATCAGGCTCCGCCGAGGACGAGAGCCATGAGATCTTCCTCCTCTGGGCAAGCCCGGGTCCCAGATCCTGTTGTGCCTGTGAATAGGCTGCAGGGGGACGGTGAAGACCAGCAACAGCTTTCAGGGCCGCCACCTTCCATGTGGGACAAGGAGCCGGACCAGTGCCTTATCGGAATCAGGCTCTGCCGAGGACGAGAGCCATGAGATGTTCCTCCTCTGGGCAAGCCCCAGTCCTGAATCCTGTTGTGCCTGTGAATAGGCTGCAGGGGGACAGTGAAGACCAGGAACATCTTTCAGGGCTGCCACCTTCCGTGTGGGACAAGGAGCCGGACGTGTGCCTTTCCGGAATCAGGCTCCGCCGAGGACGAGAGCCATGAGATGTTCCTCCTCTGGGCAAGCCCGGGTCCCAGATCCTGTTGTGCCTGTGAATAGGCTGCAGGGGGACGGTGAAGACCAGCAACAGCTTTCCGGCCTGCCACCTTCCGTGTGGGACAAGGAGCCGGACGTGTGCCTTTTCTGAATCAGGCTCTGCCGAGGACAAGAGCCATGAGATGTTCCTCCTCTGGGCAAGCCCGAGTCCCAGATCCTGTTGTGCCTGTGAATAGGCTGCAGGGGGACGGTGAAGTCCAGCAACAGCTTTCCGGCCTGCCACCTTCCGTGTGGGACAAGGAGCCGGACGTGTGCCTTTCCGGGATCAGGCTCCGCCGAGGACGAGAGCCATGAGATGTTCCTCCTCTGGGCAAGCCCGGGTCCCAGATCCTGTTGTGCCTGTGAATAGGCTGCAGGGGGACGGTGAAGACGAGCAACAGCTTTCAGGGCCGCCACCTTCCATGTGGGACAAGGAGCCGGACCAGTGCCTTATCGGAATCAGGCTCTGCCGAGGACGAGAGCCATGAGATGTTCCTCCTCTGGGCAAGCCCCGGTCCTGAATCCTGTTGTGCCTGTGAATAGGCTGCAGGGGGACAGTGAAGACCAGCAACAGCTTTCAGGGCTGCCACCTTCCGTGTGGGACAAGGAGCCGGACGTGTGCCTTTCCGGAATCAGGCTCCGCCAAGGACGAGAGCCATGAGATGTTCCTCCTCTGGCCAAGCCCCGGTCCTGAATCCTGTTGTGCCTGTGAATAGGCTGCAGGGGGACAGTGAAGACCAGGAACATCTTTCAGGGCTGCCACCTTCCGTGTGGGACAAGGAGCCGGACGAGTGCCTTTTAGGAATCAGGCTCTGCCGAGGACGAGAGCCATGAGATGTTCCTCCTCTGGGCAAGTCCGAGTCCCAGATCCTGTTTTGCCTGTGAATCGGCTGCAGGGGGACGGTGAAGACCAGCAACAGCTTTCAGGGCTGCCACCTTCCGTGTGGGACAAGGAGCCGGATGTGTGCCTTTTCGGAATCAGGCTCTGCCGAGGACGAGAACCATGAGATGTTCCTCTCTGGGCAAGCCCAGGTCCCAGATCCTGTTGTGCCTGTGAATAGGCTGCAGGGGGACGGTGAAGACCAGCAACAGCTTTCCGGCCTGCCACCTTCCGTGTGGGACAAGGAGCCGGACTTGTGCCTTTCCGGAATCAGGCTCTACCGAGGACGAGAGCCATGAGATGTTCCTCCTCTGGGCAAGCCCGGATCCCAGATCCTGTTGTGCCTGTGAATAGGCTGCAGGGGGACGGTGAAGACCAGCAACATCTTTCAGGGCTACCATATTCCTTGTGGGACAAGGAGCCGGACGTGTGCCTTTCCAGTATCAGGCTCTGCCGAGGACGAGAGCCATGAGATGTTCCTCCTCTGGGCAAGCCCCGGTCCTGAATCCTGTTGTGCCTGTGAATAGGCTGCAGGGGGACAGTGAAGACCAGGAACATCTTTCAGGGCTGCCACCTTCCGTGTGGGACAAGGAGCCAGACGTGTGCCTTTCCGGAATCAGGCTCCGCCGAGGACGAGAGCCATGAGATGTTCCTCCTCTGGGCAAGCCCGGGTCCCAGATCCTGTTGTGCCTGTGAATAGGCTGCAGGGGGACGGTGAAGACCAGCAACAGCTTTCAGGGCCGCCACCTTCCATGTGGGACAAGGAGCCGGACCAGTGCCTTATCGGAATCAGGCTCTGCCGAGGACGAGAGCCATGAGATGTTCCTCCTCTGGGCAAGCCCCAGTCCTGAATCCTGTTGTGCCTGTGAATAGGCTGCAGGGGGACAGTGAAGACCAGGAACATCTTTCAGGGCTGCCACCTTCCGTGTGGGACAAGGAGCCGGACGTGTGCCTTTCCGGAATCAGGCTCCGCCGAGGACGAGAGCCATGAGATGTTCCTCCTCTGGGCAAGCCCGGGTCCCAGATCCTGTTGTGCCTGTGAATAGGCTGCAGGGGGACGGTGAAGACCACTAACAGCTTTCCGGCCTGCCACCTTCCGTGTGGGACAAGGAGCCGGACGTGTGCCTTTTCTGAATCAGGCTCTGCCGAGGACAAGAGCCATGAGATGTTCCTCCTCTGGGCAAGCCCGAGTCCCAGATCCTGTTGTGCCTGTGAATAGGCTGCAGGGGGACGGTGAAGTCCAGCAACAGCTTTCCGGCCTGCCACCTTCCGTGTGGGACAAGGAGCCGGACGTGTGCCTTTCCGGGATCAGGCTCCGCCGAGGACGAGAGCCATGAGATGTTCCTCCTCTGGGCAAGCCCGGGTCCCAGATCCTGTTGTGCCTGTGAATAGGCTGCAGGGGGACGGTGAAGACCAGCAACAGCTTTCAGGGCTGCCACCTTCCGTGTGGGACAAGGAGCCGGACGAGTGCCTTTTAGGAATCAGGCTCTGCCGAGGACGAGAGCCATGAGATGTTCCTCCTCTGGGCAAGTCCGAGTCCCAGATCCTGTTTTGCCTGTGAATAGGCTGCAGGGGGACAGTGAAGACCAGCAACAGCTTTCAGGGCTGCCACCTTCCGTGTGGGACAAGGAGCCGGATGTGTGCCTTTTCGGAATCAGGCTCTGCCGAGGACGAGAACCATGAGATGTTCCTCTCTGGGCAAGCCCAGGTCCCAGATCCTGTTGTGCCTGTGAATAGGCTGCAGGGGGACGGTGAAGACCAGCAACAGCTTTCCGGCCTGCCACCTTCCGTGTGGGACAAGGAGCCGGACGTGTGCCTTTCCGGAATCAGGCTCTGCCGAGGACGAGAGCCATGAGATGTTCCTCCTCTGGGCAAGCCCGAGTCCCAGATCCTGTTTTGCCTGTGAATAGGCTGCAGGGGGACGGTGAAGACCAGCAACAGCTTTCCGGCCTGCCACCTTCCGTGTGGGACAAGGAGCCGGACGTGTGCCTTTCCGGAATCAGGCTCTGCCGAGGACGAGAGCCATGAGATGTTCCTCCTCTGGGCAAGCCCGAGTCCCAGATCCTGTTTTGCCTGTGAATAGGCTGCAGGGGGACGGTGAAGACGAGCAACATCTTTCAGGGCTGCCACATTCCTTGTGGGACAAGGAGCCGGACGTGTGCCTTTCCAGAATCAGGCTCTGCCGAGGACGAGAGCCATGAGATGTTCCTCCTCTGGGCAAGCCCAAGTCCCAGATCCTGTTGTGCCTGTGAATAGGCTGCAGGGGGACGTTGAAGACCAGCAACATCTTTCCGGCCTGCCACCTTCCGTGTGGGACAAGGAGCCGGACGTGTGCCTTTTCGGAAAGAGGCTCTGCCGAGGACGAGAGCCATGAGATGTTCCTCCTCTGGGCAAGCCCACGTCCCAGATCCTGTTGTAGCTGTGAATAGGCTGCAGGGGGACGGTGAAGACCAGCAACAGCTTTCCGGCCTGCCACCTTCCGTGTGGGACAAGGAGCCGGACGTGTGCCTTTCCGGGATCAGGCTCCGCCAAGGACGAGAGCCATGAGATGTTCCTCCTCTGGGCAAGCCCGGGTCCCAGATCCTGTTTTGCCTGTGAATAGGCTGCAGGGGGACGGTGAAGTCGAGCAACATCTTTCAGGGCTGCCACATTCCTTGTGGGACAAGGAGCCGGACGTGTGCCTTTCCAGAATCAGGCTCTGCCGAGGACGAGAGCCATGAGATGTTCCTCCTCTGGGCAAGCCCGGGTCCCAGATCCTGTTGTGCCTGTGAATAGGCTGCAGGGGGACGGTGAAGACCAGCAACAGCTTTCAGGGCTGCCACCTTCCGTGTGGGACAAGGAGCCGGAGGAGTGCGTTTCCGGAATCAGGCTCTGCCGAGGACGAGAGCCATGAGATGTTCCTCCTCTGGGCAAGCCCGAGTCCCAGATCCTGTTTTGCCTGTGAATAGGCTGCAGGGGGACGGTGAAGACCAGCAACAGCTTTCAGGGCTGCCACCTTCCGTGTGGGACAAGGAGCCGGACGTGTGCCTTTCCGGAATAAGGCTCCGCCGAGGACGAGAGCCATGAGATGTTCCTCCTCTGGGCAAGCCCGGGTCCCAGATCCTGTTGTGCCTGTGAATAGGCTGCAGGGGGACGGCGAAGACCAGCAACATCTTTCAGGACTGCCACCTTCCGTGTGGGACAAGGAGCCGGATGAGTGCCTTTTCGGAATCAGGCTCTGCCGAGGACGAGAGCCATGAGATGTTCCTCCTCTGGGCAAGCCCGAGTCCCAGATCCTGTTTTGCCTGTGAATAGGCTGCAGGGGGACGGTGAAGACCAGCAACAGCTTTCTGGGCTGCCACCTTCCGTGTGGGACAAGGAGCCAGACGTGTGCCTTTTCGGAAAGAGGCTCTGCCGAGGACGAGAGCCATGAGATGTTCCTGCTCTGGGCAATCCCAGGTCCCAGATCCTGTTGTGCCTGTGAATAGGCTGCAGGGGGACGGTGAAGACCAGCAACATCTTTCCGGCCTGCCACCTTCCGTGTGGGACAAGGAGCCGGACGTGTGCCTTTTCGGAAAGAGGCTCTGCCGAGGACGAGAGCCATGAGATGTTCCTCCTCTGGGCAAGCCCCGGTCCTGAATCCTGTTGTGCCTGTGAATAGGCTGCAGGGGGACAGTGAAGACCAGGAACATCTTTCAGGTCTGCCACCTTCCGTGTGGGACAAGGAGCCAGACGTGTGCCTTTCCGGAATCAGGCTCCGCCGAGGACGAGAGCCATGAGATGTTCCTCCTCTGGGCAAGCCCGGGTCCCAGATCCTGTTGTGCCTGTGAATAGGCTGCAGGGGGACGGTGAAGACCAGCAACAGCTTTCAGGGCCGCCACCTTCCATGTGGGACAAGGAGCTGGACCAGTGCCTTATCGGAATCAGGCTCTGCCGAGGACGAGAGCCATGAGATGTTCCTCCTCTGGGCAAGCCCCGGTCCTGAATCCTGTTGTGCCTGTGAATAGGCTGCAGGGGGACAGTGAAGACCAGCAACAGCTTTCAGGGCTGCCACCTTCCGTGTGGGACAAGGAGCCGGACGTGTGCCTTTCCGGAATCAGGCTCTGCCAAGGACGAGAGCCATGAGATGTTCCTCCTCTGGGCAAGCCCCGGTCCTGAATCCTGTTGTGCCTGTGAATAGGCTGCAGGGGGACAGTGAAGACCAGGAACATCTTTCAGGGCTGCCACCTTCCGTGTGGGACAAGGAGCCGGACGAGTGCCTTTTAGGAATCAGGCTCTGCCGAGGACGAGAGCCATGAGATGTTCCTCCTCTGGGCAAGTCCGAGTCCCAGATCCTGTTTTGCCTGTGAATAGGCTGCAGGGGGACGGTGAAGACCAGCAACAGCTTTCAGGGCTGCCACCTTCCGTGTGGGACAAGGAGCCGGATGTGTGCCTTTTCGGAATCAGGCTCTGCCGAGGACGAGAACCATGAGATGTTCCTCTCTGGGCAAGCCCAGGTCCCAGATCCTGTTGTGCCTGTGAATAGGCTGCAGGGGGACGGTGAAGACCAGCAACAGCTTTCCGGCCTGCCACCTTCCGTGTGGGACAAGGAGCCGGACTTGTGCCTTTCCGGAATCAGGCTCTACCGAGGACGAGAGCCATGAGATGTTCCTCCTCTGGGCAAGCCCGGATCCCAGATCCTGTTGTGCCTGTGAATAGGCTGCAGGGGGACGGTGAAGACCAGCAACAGCTTTCAGGGCTACCATATTCCTTGTGGGACAAGGAGCCGGACGTGTGCCTTTCCAGTATCAGGCTCTGCCGAGGACGAGAGCCATGAGATGTTCCTCCTCTGGGCAAGCCCCGGTCCTGAATCCTGTTGTGCCTGTGAATAGGCTGCAGGGGGACAGTGAAGACCAGGAACATCTTTCAGGGCTGCCACCTTCCGTGTGGGACAAGGAGCCAGACGTGTGCCTTTCCGGAATCAGGCTCTGCCGAGGACGAGAGCCATGAGATGTTCCTCCTCTGGGCAAGCCCGGGTCCCAGATCCTGTTGTGCCTGTGAATAGGCTGCAGGGGGACGGTGAAGACCAGCAACAGCTTTCAGGGCCGCCACCTTCCATGTGGGACAAGGAGCCGGACCAGTGCCTTATCGGAATCAGGCTCTGCCGAGGACGAGAGCCATGAGATGTTCCTCCTCTGGGCAAGCCCCAGTCCTGAATCCTGTTGTGCCTGTGAATAGGCTGCAGGGGGACAGTGAAGACCAGGAACATCTTTCAGGGCTGCCACCTTCCGTGTGGGACAAGGAGCCGGACGTGTGCCTTTCCGGAATCAGGCTCCGCCGAGGACGAGAGCCATGAGATGTTCCTCCTCTGGGCAAGCCCGGGTCCCAGATCCTGTTGTGCCTGTGAATAGGCTGCAGGGGGACGGTGAAGACCACTAACAGCTTTCCGGCCTGCCACCTTCCGTGTGGGACAAGGAGCCGGACGTGTGCCTTTTCTGAATCAGGCTCTGCCGAGGACAAGAGCCATGAGATGTTCCTCCTCTGGGCAAGCCCGAGTCCCAGATCCTGTTGTGCCTGTGAATAGGCTGCAGGGGGACGGTGAAGTCCAGCAACAGCTTTCCGGCCTGCCACCTTCCGTGTGGGACAAGGAGCCGGACGTGTGCCTTTCCGGGATCAGGCTCCGCCGAGGACGAGAGCCATGAGATGTTCCTCCTCTGGGCAAGCCCGGGTCCCAGATCCTGTTGTGCCTGTGAATAGGCTGCAGGGGGACGGTGAAGACGAGCAACAGCTTTCAGGGCCGCCACCTTCCATGTGGGACAAGGAGCCGGACCAGTGCCTTATCGGAATCAGGCTCTGCCGAGGACGAGAGCCATGAGATGTTCCTCCTCTGGGCAAGCCCCGGTCCTGAATCCTGTTGTGCCTGTGAATAGGCTGCAGGGGGACAGTGAAGACCAGCAACAGCTTTCAGGGCTGCCACCTTCCGTGTGGGACAAGGAGCCGGACGTGTGCCTTTCCGGAATCAGGCTCCGCCAAGGACGAGAGCCATGAGATGTTCCTCCTCTGGCTAAGCCCCGGTCCTGAATCCTGTTGTGCCTGTGAATAGGCTGCAGGGGGACAGTGAAGACCAGGAACATCTTTCAGGGCTGCCACCTTCCGTGTGGGACAAGGAGCCGGACGAGTGCCTTTTAGGAATCAGGCTCTGCCGAGGACGAGAGCCATGAGATGTTCCTCCTCTGGGCAAGTCCGAGTCCCAGATCCTGTTTTGCCTGTGAATAGGCTGCAGGGGGACGGTGAAGACCAGCAACAGCTTTCAGGGCTGCCACCTTCCGTGTGGGACAAGGAGCCGGATGTGTGCCTTTTCGGAATCAGGCTCTGCCGAGGACGAGAACCATGAGATGTTCCTCTCTGGGCAAGCCCAGGTCCCAGATCCTGTTGTGCCTGTGAATAGGCTGCAGGGGGACGGTGAAGACCAGCAACAGCTTTCCGGCCTGCCACCTTCCGTGTGGGACAAGGAGCCGGACTTGTGCCTTTCCGGAATCAGGCTCTACCGAGGACGAGAGCCATGAGATGTTCCTCCTCTGGGCAAGCCCGGATCCCAGATCCTGTTGTGCCTGTGAATAGGCTGCAGGGGGACGGTGAAGACCAGCAACATCTTTCAGGGCTACCATATTCCTTGTGGGACAAGGAGCCGGACGTGTGCCTTTCCAGTATCAGGCTCTGCCGAGGACGAGAGCCATGAGATGTTCCTCCTCTGGGCAAGCCCCGGTCCTGAATCCTGTTGTGCCTGTGAATAGGCTGCAGGGGGACAGTGAAGACCAGGAACATCTTTCAGGGCTGCCACCTTCCGTGTGGGACAAGGAGCCAGACGTGTGCCTTTCCGGAATCAGGCTCCGCCGAGGACGAGAGCCATGAGATGTTCCTCCTCTGGGCAAGCCCGGGTCCCAGATCCTGTTGTGCCTGTGAATAGGCTGCAGGGGGACGGTGAAGACCAGCAACAGCTTTCAGGGCCGCCACCTTCCATGTGGGACAAGGAGCCGGACCAGTGCCTTATCGGAATCAGGCTCTGCCGAGGACGAGAGCCATGAGATGTTCCTCCTCTGGGCAAGCCCCAGTCCTGAATCCTGTTGTGCCTGTGAATAGGCTGCAGGGGGACAGTGAAGACCAGGAACATCTTTCAGGGCTGCCACCTTCCGTGTGGGACAAGGAGCCGGACGTGTGCCTTTCCGGAATCAGGCTCCGCCGAGGACGAGAGCCATGAGATGTTCCTCCTCTGGGCAAGCCCGGGTCCCAGATCCTGTTGTGCCTGTGAATAGGCTGCAGGGGGACGGTGAAGACCACTAACAGCTTTCCGGCCTGCCACCTTCCGTGTGGGACAAGGAGCCGGACGTGTGCCTTTTCTGAATCAGGCTCTGCCGAGGACAAGAGCCATGAGATGTTCCTCCTCTGGGCAAGCCCGAGTCCCAGATCCTGTTGTGCCTGTGAATAGGCTGCAGGGGGACGGTGAAGTCCAGCAACAGCTTTCCGGCCTGCCACCTTCCGTGTGGGACAAGGAGCCGGACGTGTGCCTTTCCGGGATCAGGCTCCGCCGAGGACGAGAGCCATGAGATGTTCCTCCTCTGGGCAAGCCCGGGTCCCAGATCCTGTTGTGCCTGTGAATAGGCTGCAGGGGGACGGTGAAGACCAGCAACAGCTTTCAGGGCTGCCACCTTCCGTGTGGGACAAGGAGCCGGACGAGTGCCTTTTAGGAATCAGGCTCTGCCGAGGACGAGAGCCATGAGATGTTCCTCCTCTGGGCAAGTCCGAGTCCCAGATCCTGTTGTGCCTGTGAATAGGCTGCAGGGGGACAGTGAAGACCAGCAACAGCTTTCAGGGCTGCCACCTTCCGTGTGGGACAAGGAGCCGGATGTGTGCCTTTTCGGAATCAGGCTCTGCCGAGGACGAGAACCATGAGATGTTCCTCTCTGGGCAAGCCCAGGTCCCAGATCCTGTTGTGCCTGTGAATAGGCTGCAGGGGGACGGTGAAGACCAGCAACAGCTTTCCGGCCTGCCACCTTCCGTGTGGGACAAGGAGCCGGACGTGTGCCTTTCCGGAATCAGGCTCTGCCGAGGACGAGAGCCATGAGATGTTCCTCCTCTGGGCAAGCCCGAGTCCCAGATCCTGTTTTGCCTGTGAATAGGCTGCAGGGGGACGGTGAAGACCAGCAACAGCTTTCCGGCCTGCCACCTTCCGTGTGGGACAAGGAGCCGGACGTGTGCCTTTCCGGAATCAGGCTCTGCCGAGGACGAGAGCCATGAGATGTTCCTCCTCTGGGCAAGCCCGAGTCCCAGATCCTGTTTTGCCTGTGAATAGGCTGCAGGGGGACGGTGAAGACCAGCAACATCTTTCAGGGCTGCCACATTCCTTGTGGGACAAGGAGCCGGACGTGTGCCTTTCCAGAATCAGGCTCTGCCGAGGACGAGAGCCATGAGATGTTCCTCCTCTGGGCAAGCCCCGGTCCTGAATCCTGTTGTGCCTGTGAATAGGCTGCAGGGGGACAGTGAAGAGCAGGAACATCTTTCAGGGCTTCCACCTTCCGTGTAGGACAAGGAGCCGGACGTGTGCCTTTTCGGAATCAGGCTCTGCCGAGGACGAGAACCATGAGATGTTCCTCTCTGGGCAAGCCCAGGTCCCAGATCCTGTTGTGCCTGTGAATAGGCTGCAGGGGGACGGTGAAGACCAGCAACAGCTTTCAGGGCTGCCACCTTCCGTGTGGGACAAGGAGCCGGACGTGTGCCTTTCCGGAATCAGGCTCCGCCAAGGACGAGAGCCATGAGATGTTCCTCCTCTGGGCAAGCCCGAGTCCCAGATCCTGTTTTGCCTGTGAATAGGCTGCAGGGGGACGGTGAAGACGAGCAACATCTTTCAGGGCTGCCACATTCCTTGTGGGACAAGGAGCCGGACGTGTGTCTTTCCAGAATCAGGCTCTGCCGAGGACGAGAGCCATGAGATGTTCCTCCTCTGGGCAAGCCCCGGTCCTGAATCCTGTTGTGCCTGTGAATAGGCTGCAGGGGGACAGTGAAGACCAGGAACATCTTTCAGGGCTGCCACCTTCCGTGTGGGACAAGGAGCCAGACGTGTGCCTTTCCGGAATCAGGCTCCGCCGAGGACGAGAGCCATGAGATGTTCCTCCTCTGGGCAAGCCCGGGTCCCAGATCCTGTTGTGCCTGTGAATAGGCTGCAGGGGGACGGTGAAGACCAGCAACAGCTTTCAGGGCCTGCCACCTTCCATGTGGGACAAGGAGCCGGACCAGTGCCTTTTCTGAATCAGGCTCTGCCGAGGACGAGAGCCATGAGATGTTCCTCCTCTGGGCAAGCCCCAGTCCTGAATCCTGTTGTGCCTGTGAATAGGCTGCAGGGGGACGGTGAAGTCCAGCAACAGCTTTCCGGCCTGCCACCTTCCGTGTGGGACAAGGAGCCGGACGTGTGACTTTCCGGGATCAGGCTCCGCCGAGGACGAGAGCCATGAGATGTTCCTCCTCTGGGCAAGCCCGGGTCCCAGATCCTGTTGTGCCTGTGAATAGGCTGCAGGGGGACGGTGAAGACCAGCAACAGCTTTCAGGGCTGCCACCTTCCGTGTGGGACAAGGAGCCGGACGAGTGCCTTTTAGGAATCAGGCTCTGCCGAGGACGAGAGCCATGAGATGTTCCTCCTCTGGGCAAGTCCGAGTCCCAGATCCTGTTTTGCCTGTGAATAGGCTGCAGGGGGACAGTGAAGACCAGCAACAGCTTTCAGGGCTGCCACCTTCCGTGTGGGACAAGGAGCCGGATGTGTGCCTTTTCGGAATCAGGCTCTGCCGAGGACGAGAACCATGAGATGTTCCTCTCTGGGCAAGCCCAGGTCCCAGATCCTGTTGTGCCTGTGAATAGGCTGCAGGGGGACGGTGAAGACCAGCAACAGCTTTCCGGCCTGCCACCTTCCGTGTGGGACAAGGAGCCGGACGTGTGCCTTTCCGGAATCAGGCTCTGCCGAGGACGAGAGCCATGAGATGTTCCTCCTCTGGGCAAGCCCGAGTCCCAGATCCTGTTGTGCCTGTGAATAGGCTGCAGGGGGACGGTGAAGACCAGCAACAGCTTTCCGGCCTGCCACCTTCCGTGTGGGACAAGGAGCCGGACGTGTGCCTTTCCGGAATCAGGCTCTGCCGAGGACGAGAGCCATGAGATGTTCCTCCTCTGGGCAAGCCCGAGTCCCAGATCCTGTTTTGCCTGTGAATAGGCTGCAGGGGGACGGTGAAGACGAGCAACATCTTTCAGGGCTGCCACATTCCTTGTGGGACAAGGAGCCGGACGTGTGCCTTTCCAGAATCAGGCTCTGCCGAGGACGAGAGCCATGAGATGTTCCTCCTCTGGGCAAGCCCCGGTCCTGAATCCTGTTGTGCCTGTGAATAGGCTGCAGGGGGACAGTGAAGACCAGGAACATCTTTCAGGGCTTCCACCTTCCGTGTAGGACAAGGAGCCGGACGTGTGCCTTTTCGGAATCAGGCTCTGCCGAGGACGAGAACCATGAGATGTTCCTCTCTGGGCAAGCCCAGGTCCCAGATCCTGTTGTGCCTGTGAATAGGCTGCAGGGGGACGGTGAAGACCAGCAACAGCTTTCCGGCCTGCCACCTTCCGTGTGGGACAAGGAGCCGGACGTGTGCCTTTCCGGAATCAGGCTCCGCCAAGGACGAGAGCCATGAGATGTTCCTCCTCTGGGCAAGCCCGAGTCCCAGATCCTGTTTTGCCTGTGAATAGGCTGCAGGGGGACGGTGAAGACGAGCAACATCTTTCAGGGCTGCCACATTCCTTGTGGGACAAGGAGCCGGACGTTTGTCTTTCCAGAATCAGGCTCTGCCGAGGACGAGAGCCATGAGATGTTCCTCCTCTGGGCAAGCCCGGGTCCCAGATCCTGTTGTGCCTGTGAATAGGCTGCAGGGGGACGGTGAAGACCAGCAACAGCTTTCAGGGCTGCCACCTTCCGTGTGGGACAAGGAGCCGGACGAGTGCCTTTTAGGAATCAGGCTCTGCCGAGGACGAGAGCCATGAGATGTTCCTCCTCTGGGCAAGCCCGAGTCCCAGATCCTGTTTTGCCTGTGAATAGGCTGCAGGGGGACGGTGAAGACCAGCAACATCTTTCAGGGCTGCCACCTTCCGTGTGGGACAAGGAGCCGGACGTGTGCCTTTCCGGAATAAGGCTCCGCCGAGGACGAGAGCCATGAGATGTTCCTCCTCTGGGCAAGCCCGGGTCCCAGATCCTGTTGTACCTGTGAATAGGCTGCAGGGGGACGGCGAAGACCAGCAACATCTTTCAGGACTGCCACCTTCCGTGTGGGACAAGGAGCCGGATGAGTGCCTTTTCGGAATCAGGCTCTGCCGAGGACGAGAGCCATGAGATGTTCCTCCTCTGGGCAAGCCCGAGTCCCAGATCCTGTTGTGCCTGTGAATAGGCTGCAGGGGGACGGTGAAGACCAGCAACAGCTTTCTGGGCTGCCACCTTCCGTGTGGGACAAGGAGCCGGACGTGTGCCTTCTCGGAAACAGGCTCTGCCGAGGACGAGAGCCATGAGATGTTCCTCCTCTGGGCAAGCCCGGGTCCCAGATCCTGCTGTGCCTGTGAATAGGCTGCAGGGGAACGGTGAAGACCAGCAACAGCTTTCAGGGCTGCCACCTTCCGTGTGGGACAAGGAGCCAGACGTGTGCCTTTTCGGAAAGAGGCTCTGCCGAGGACGAGAGCCATGAGATGTTCCTGCTCTGGGCAATCCCAGGTCCCAGATCCTGTTGTGCCTGTGAATAGGCTGCAGGGGGACGGTGAAGACCAGCAACATCTTTCCGGCCTGCCACCTTCCGTGTGGGACAAGGAGCCGGACTTGTGCCTTTTCGGAAAGAGGCTCTGCCGAGGACGAGAGCCATGAGATGTTCCTCCTCTGGGCAAGCCCCGGTCCTGAATCCTGTTGTGCCTGTGAATAGGCTGCAGGGGGACAGTGAAGACCAGGAACATCTTTCAGGGCTGCCACCTTCCGTGTGGGACAAGGAGCCAGACGTGTGCCTTTCCGGAATCAGGCTCCGCCGAGGACGAGAGCCATGAGATGTTCCTCCTCTGGGCAAGCCCGGGTCCCAGATCCTGTTGTGCCTGTGAATAGGCTGCAGGGGGACGGTGAAGACCAGCAACAGCTTTCAGGGCCGCCACCTTCCATGTGGGACAAGGAGCCGGACCAGTGCCTTATCGGAATCAGGCTCTGCCGAGGACGAGAGCCATGAGATGTTCCTCCTCTGGGCAAGCCCCGGTCCTGAATCCTGTTGTGCCTGTGAATAGGCTGCAGGGGGACAGTGAAGACCAGCAACAGCTTTCAGGGCTGCCACCTTCCGTGTGGGACAAGGAGCCGGACGTGTGCCTTTTCGGAATCAGGCTCCGCCAAGGACGAGAGCCATGAGATGTTCCTCCTCTGGGCAAGCCCCGGTCCTGAATCCTGTTGTGCCTGTGAATAGGCTGCAGGGGGACAGTGAAGACCAGGAACATCTTTCAGGGCTGCCACCTTACGTGTGGGACAAGGAGCCGGACGAGTGCCTTTTAGGAATCAGGCTCTGCCGAGGACGAGAGCCATGAGATGTTCCTCCTCTGGGCAAGTCCGAGTCCCAGATCCTGTTTTGCCTGTGAATAGGCTGCAGGGGGACGGTGAAGACCAGCAACAGCTTTCAGGGCTGCCACCTTCCGTGTGGGACAAGGAGCCGGATGTGTGCCTTTTCGGAATCAGGCTCTGCCGAGGACGAGAGCCATGAGATGTTCCTCTCTGGGCAAGCCCAGGTCCCAGATCCTGTTGTGCCTGTGAATAGGCTGCAGGGGGACGGTGAAGACCAGCAACAGCTTTCCGGCCTGCCACCTTCCGTGTGGGACAAGGAGCCGGACTTGTGCCTTTCCGGAATCAGGCTCTACCGAGGACGAGAGCCATGAGATGTTCCTCCTCTGGGCAAGCCCGGGTCCCAGATCCTGTTGTGCCTGTGAATAGGCTGCAGGGGGACGGTGAAGACCAGCAACATCTTTCAGGGCTACCATATTCCTTGTGGGACAAGGAGCCGGACGTGTGCCTTTCCGGTATCAGGCTCTGCCGAGGATGAGAGCCATGAGATGTTCCTCCTCTGGGCAAGCCCCGGTCCTGAATCCTGTTGTGCCTGTGAATAGGCTGCAGGGGGACAGTGAAGACCAGGAACATCTTTCAGGGCTGCCACCTTCCGTGTGGGACAAGGAGCCAGACGTGTGCCTTTCCGGAATCAGGCTCCGCCGAGAACGAGAGCCATGAGATGTTCCTCCTCTGGGCAAGCCCGGGTCCCAGATCCTGTTGTGCCTGTGAATAGGCTGCAGGGGGACGGTGAAGACCAGCAACAGCTTTCAGGGCCGCCACCTTCCATGTGGGACAAGGAGCCGGACCAGTGCCTTATCGGAATCAGGCTCTGCCGAGGACGAGAGCCATGAGATGTTCCTCCTCTGGGCAAGCCCCAGTCCTGAATCCTGTTGTGCCTGTGAATAGGCTGCAGGGGGACAGTGAAGACCAGGAACATCTTTCAGGGCTGCCACCTTCCGTGTGGGACAAGGAGCCGGACGTGTGCCTTTCCGGAATCAGGCTCCGCCGAGGACGAGAGCCATGAGATGTTCCTCCTCTGGGCAAGTCCGGGTCCCAGATCCTGTTGTGCCTGTGAATAGGCTGCAGGGGGACGGTGAAGACCACTAACAGCTTTCCGGCCTGCCACCTTCCGTGTGGGACAAGGAGCCGGACGTGTGCCTTTTCTGAATCAGGCTCTGCCGAGGACGAGAGCCATGAGATGTTCCTCCTCTGGGCAAGCCCGAGTCCCAGATCCTGTTGTGCCTGTGAATAGGCTGCAGGGGGACGGTGAAGTCCAGCAACAGCTTTCCGGCCTGCCACCTTCCGTGTGGGACAAGGAGCCGGACGTGTGCCTTTCCGGGATCAGGCTCCGCCGAGGACGAGAGCCATGAGATGTTCCTCCTCTGGGCAAGCCCGGGTCCCAGATCCTGTTGTGCCTGTGAATAGGCTGCAGGGGGACGGTGAAGACCAGCAACAGCTTTCAGGGCCGCCACCTTCCATGTGGGACAAGGAGCCGGAGCAGTGCCTTATCGGAATCAGGCTCTGCCGAGGACGAGAGCCATGAGATGTTCCTCCTCTGGGCAAGCCCCGGTCCTGAATCCTGTTGTGCCTGTGAATAGGCTGCAGGGGGACAGTGAAGACCAGCAACAGCTTCCAGGGCTGCCACCTTCCGTGTGGGACAAGGAGCCGGACGTGTGCCTTTCCGGAATCAGGCTCCGCCAAGGACGAAAGCCATGAGATGTTCCTCCTCTGGGCAAGCCCCGGTCCTGAATCCTGTTGTGCCTGTGAATAGGCTGCAGGGGGACAGTGAAGACCAGGAACATCTTTCAGGGCTGCCACCTTCCGTGTGGGACAAGGAGCCGGACGAGTGCCTTTTAGGAATCAGGCTCTGCCGAGGACGAGAGCCATGAGATGTTCCTCCTCTGGGCAAGTCCGAGTCCCAGATCCTGTTTTGCCTGTGAATAGGCTGCAGGGGGACGGTGAAGACCAGCAACAGCTTTCAGGGCTGCCACCTTCCGTGTGGGACAAGGAGCCAGATGTGTGCCTTTTCGGAATCAGGCTCTGCCGAGGACGAGAACCATGAGATGTTCCTCTCTGGGCAAGCCCAGGTCCCAGATCCTGTTGTGCCTGTGAATAGGCTGCAGGGGGACGGTGAAGACCAGCAACAGCTTTCCGGCCTGCCACCTTCCGTGTGGGACAAGGAGCCGGACTTGTGCCTTTCCGGAATCAGGCTCTGCCGAGGACGAGAGCCATGAGATGTTCCTCCTCTGGGCAAGCCCGAGTCCCAGATCCTGTTTTGCCTGTGAATAGGCTGCAGGGGGACGGTGAAGACGAGCAACATCTTTCAGGGCTGCCACATTCCTTGTGGGACAAGGAGCCGGACGTGTGCCTTTCCAGAATCAGGCTCTGCCGAGGACGAGAGCCATGAGATGTTCCTCCTCTGGGCAAGCCCCGGTCCTGAATCCTGTTGTGCCTGTGAATAGGCTGCAGGGGGACAGTGAAGACCAGGAACATCTTTCAGGGCTTCCACCTTCCGTGTAGGACAAGGAGCCGGACGTGTGCCTTTTCGGAATCAGGCTCTGCCGAGGACGAGAACCATGAGATGTTCCTCTCTGGGCAAGCCCAGGTCCCAGATCCTGTTGTGCCTGTGAATAGGCTGCAGGGGGACGGTGAAGACCAGCAACAGCTTTCCGGCCTGCCACCTTCCGTGTGGGACAAGGAGCCGGACGTGTGCCTTTCCGGAATCAGGCTCCGCCAAGGACGAGAGCCATGAGATGTTCCTCCTCTGGGCAAGCCCGAGTCCCAGATCCTGTTTTGCCTGTGAATAGGCTGCAGGGGGACGGTGAAGACGAGCAACATCTTTCAGGGCTGCCACATTCCTTGTGGGACAAGGAGCCGGACGTTTGTCTTTCCAGAATCAGGCTCTGCCGAGGACGAGAGCCATGAGATGTTCCTCCTCTGGGCAAGCCCGGGTCCCAGATCCTGTTGTGCCTGTGAATAGGCTGCAGGGGGACGGTGAAGACCAGCAACAGCTTTCAGGGCTGCCACCTTCCGTGTGGGACAAGGAGCCGGACGAGTGCCTTTTAGGAATCAGGCTCTGCCGAGGACGAGAGCCATGAGATGTTCCTCCTCTGGGCAAGCCCGAGTCCCAGATCCTGTTTTGCCTGTGAATAGGCTGCAGGGGGACGGTGAAGACCAGCAACAGCTTTCAGGGCTGCCACCTTCCGTGTGGGACAAGGAGCCGGACGTGTGCCTTTCCGGAATAAGGCTCCGCCGAGGACGAGAGCCATGAGATGTTCCTCCTCTGGGCAAGCCCGGGTCCCAGATCCTGTTGTACCTGTGAATAGGCTGCAGGGGGACGGCGAAGACCAGCAACATCTTTCAGGACTGCCACCTTCCGTGTGGGACAAGGAGCCGGATGAGTGCCTTTTCGGAATCAGGCTCTGCCGAGGACGAGAGCCATGAGATGTTCCTCCTCTGGGCAAGCCCGAGTCCCAGATCCTGTTTTGCCTGTGAATAGGCTGCAGGGGGACGGTGAAGACCAGCAACAGCTTTCTGGGCTGCCACCTTCCGTGTGGGACAAGGAGCCGGACGTGTGCCTTCTCGGAAACAGGCTCTGCCGAGGACGAGAGCCATGAGATGTTCCTCCTCTGGGCAAGCCCGGGTCCCAGATCCTGCTGTGCCTGTGAATAGGCTGCAGGGGAACGGTGAAGACCAGCAACAGCTTTCAGGGCTGCCACCTTCCGTGTGGGACAAGGAGCCAGACGTGTGCCTTTTCGGAAAGAGGCTCTGCCGAGGACGAGAGCCATGAGATGTTCCTGCTCTGGGCAATCCCAGGTCCCAGATCCTGTTGTGCCTGTGAATAGGCTGCAGGGGGACGGTGAAGACCAGCAACATCTTTCCGGCCTGCCACCTTCCGTGTGGGACAAGGAGCCGGACTTGTGCCTTTTCGGAAAGAGGCTCTGCCGAGGACGAGAGCCATGAGATGTTCCTCCTCTGGGCAAGCCCCGGTCCTGAATCCTGTTGTGCCTGTGAATAGGCTGCAGGGGGACAGTGAAGACCAGGAACATCTTTCAGGGCTGCCACCTTCCGTGTGGGACAAGGAGCCAGACGTGTGCCTTTCCGGAATCAGGCTCCGCCGAGGACGAGAGCCATGAGATGTTCCTCCTCTGGGCAAGCCCGGGTCCCAGATCCTGTTGTGCCTGTGAATAGGCTGCAGGGGGACGGTGAAGACCAGCAACAGCTTTCAGGGCCGCCACCTTCCATGTGGGACAAGGAGCCGGACCAGTGCCTTATCGGAATCAGGCTCTGCCGAGGACGAGAGCCATGAGATGTTCCTCCTCTGGGCAAGCCCCGGTCCTGAATCCTGTTGTGCCTGTGAATAGGCTGCAGGGGGACAGTGAAGACCAGCAACAGCTTTCAGGGCTGCCACCTTCCGTGTGGGACAAGGAGCCGGACGTGTGCCTTTCCGGAATCAGGCTCCGCCAAGGACGAGAGCCATGAGATGTTCCTCCTCTGGGCAAGCCCCGGTCCTGAATCCTGTTGTGCCTGTGAATAGGCTGCAGGGGGACAGTGAAGACCAGGAACATCTTTCAGGGCTGCCACCTTACGTGTGGGACAAGGAGCCGGACGAGTGCCTTTTAGGAATCAGGCTCTGCCGAGGACGAGAGCCATGAGATGTTCCTCCTCTGGGCAAGTCCGAGTCCCAGATCCTGTTTTGCCTGTGAATAGGCTGCAGGGGGACGGTGAAGACCAGCAACAGCTTTCAGGGCTGCCACCTTCCGTGTGGGACAAGGAGCCGGATGTGTGCCTTTTCGGAATCAGGCTCTGCCGAGGACGAGAACCATGAGATGTTCCTCTCTGGGCAAGCCCAGGTCCCAGATCCTGTTGTGCCTGTGAATAGGCTGCAGGGGGACGGTGAAGACCAGCAACAGCTTTCCGGCCTGCCACCTTCCGTGTGGGACAAGGAGCCGGACTTGTGCCTTTCCGGAATCAGGCTCTACCGAGGACGAGAGCCATGAGATGTTCCTCCTCTGGGCAAGCCCGGGTCCCAGATCCTGTTGTGCCTGTGAATAGGCTGCAGGGGGACGGTGAAGACCAGCAACATCTTTCAGGGCTACCATATTCCTTGTGGGACAAGGAGCCGGACGTGTGCCTTTCCGGTATCAGGCTCTGCCGAGGATGAGAGCCATGAGATGTTCCTCCTCTGGGCAAGCCCCGGTCCTGAATCCTGTTGTGCCTGTGAATAGGCTGCAGGGGGACAGTGAAGACCAGGAACATCTTTCAGGGCTGCCACCTTCCGTGTGGGACAAGGAGCCAGACGTGTGCCTTTCCGGAATCAGGCTCCGCCGAGAACGAGAGCCATGAGATGTTCCTCTTCTGGGCAAGCCCGGGTCCCAGATCCTGTTGTGCCTGTGAATAGGCTGCAGGGGGACGGTGAAGACCAGCAACAGCTTTCAGGGCCGCCACCTTCCATGTGGGACAAGGAGACGGACCAGTGCCTTATCGGAATCAGGCTCTGCCGAGGACGAGAGCCATGAGATGTTCCTCCTCTGGGCAAGCCCCAGTCCTGAATCCTGTTGTGCCTGTGAATAGGCTGCAGGGGGACAGTGAAGACCAGGAACATCTTTCAGGGCTGCCACCTTCCGTGTGGGACAAGGAGCCGGACGTGTGCCTTTCCGGAATCAGGCTCCGCCGAGGACGAGAGCCATGAGATGTTCCTCCTCTGGGCAAGCCCGGGTCCCAGATCCTGTTGTGCCTGTGAATAGGCTGCAGGGGGACGGTGAAGACCACTAACAGCTTTCCGGCCTGCCACCTTCCGTGTGGGACAAGGAGCCGGACGTGTGCCTTTTCTGAATCAGGCTCTGCCGAGGACGAGAGCCATGAGATGTTCCTCCTCTGGGCAAGCCCGAGTCCCAGATCCTGTTGTGCCTGTGAATAGGCTGCAGGGGGACGGTGAAGTCCAGCAACAGCTTTCCGGCCTGCCACCTTCCGTGTGGGACAAGGAGCCGGACGTGTGCCTTTCCGGGATCAGGCTCCGCCGAGGACGAGAGCCATGAGATGTTCCTCCTCTGGGCAAGCCCGGGTCCCAGATCCTGTTGTGCCTGTGAATAGGCTGCAGGGGGACGGTGAAGACCAGCAACAGCTTTCAGGGCCGCCACCTTCCATGTGGGACAAGGAGCCGGAGCAGTGCCTTATCGGAATCAGGCTCTGCCGAGGACGAGAGCCATGAGATGTTCCTCCTCTGGGCAAGCCCCGGTCCTGAATCCTGTTGTGCCTGTGAATAGGCTGCAGGGGGACAGTGAAGACCAGCAACAGCTTCCAGGGCTGCCACCTTCCGTGTGGGACAAGGAGCCGGACGTGTGCCTTTCCGGAATCAGGCTCCGCCAAGGACGAAAGCCATGAGATGTTCCTCCTCTGGGCAAGCCCCGGTCCTGAATCCTGTTGTGCCTGTGAATAGGCTGCAGGGGGACAGTGAAGACCAGGAACATCTTTCAGGGCTGCCACCTTCCGTGTGGGACAAGGAGCCGGACGTGTGCCTTCTCGGAAACAGGCTCTGCCGAGGACGAGAGCCATGAGATGTTCCTCCTCTGGGCAAGCCCGGGTCCCAGATCCTGCTGTGCCTGTGAATAGGCTGCAGGGGAACGGTGAAGACCAGCAACAGCTTTCAGGGCTGCCACCTTCCGTGTGGGACAAGGAGCCGGACGTGTGCCTTTTCGGAAAGAGGCTCTGCCGAGGACGAGAGCCATGAGATGTTCCTGCTCTGGGCAATCCCAGGTCCCAGATCCTGTTGTGCCTGTGAATAGGCTGCAGGGGGACGGTGAAGACCAGCAACATCTTTCCGGCCTGCCACCTTCCGTGTGGGACAAGGAGCCGGACTTGTGCCTTTTCGGAAAGAGGCTCTGCCGAGGACGAGAGCCATGAGATGTTCCTCCTCTGGGCAAGCCCCGGTCCTGAATCCTATTGTGCCTGTGAATAGGCTGCAGGGGGACAGTGAAGACCAGGAACATCTTTCAGGGCTGCCACCTTCCGTGTGGGACAAGGAGCCAGACGTGTGCCTTTCCGGAATCAGGCTCCGCCGAGGACGAGAGCCATGAGATGTTCCTCCTCTGGGCAAGCCCGGGTCCCAGATCCTGTTGTGCCTGTGAATAGGCTGCAGGGGGACGGTGAAGACCAGCAACAGCTTTCAGGGCCGCCACCTTCCATGTGGGACAAGGAGCCGGACCAGTGCCTTATCGGAATCAGGCTCTGCCGAGGACGAGAGCCATGAGATGTTCCTCCTCTGGGCAAGCCCCGGTCCTGAATCCTGTTGTGCCTGTGAATAGGCTGCAGGGGGACAGTGAAGACCAGCAACAGCTTTCAGGGCTGCCACCTTCCGTGTGGGACAAGGAGCCGGACGTGTGCCATTCCGGAATCAGGCTCCGCCAAGGACGAGAGCCATGAGATGTTCCTCCTCTGGGCAAGCCCCGGTCCTGAATCCTGTTGTGCCTGTGAATAGGCTGCAGGGGGACAGTGAAGACCAGGAACATCTTTCAGGGCTGCCACCTTACGTGTGGGACAAGGAGCCGGACGAGTGCCTTTTAGGAATCAGGCTCTGCCGAGGACGAGAGCCATGAGATGTTCCTCCTCTGGGCAAGTCCGAGTCCCAGATCCTGTTTTGCCTGTGAATAGGCTGCAGGGGGACGGTGAAGACCAGCAACAGCTTTCAGGGCTGCCACCTTCCGTGTGGGACAAGGAGCCGGATGTGTGCCTTTTCGGAATCAGGCTCTGCCGAGGACGAGAACCATGAGATGTTCCTCTCTGGGCAAGCCCAGGTCCCAGATCCTGTTGTGCCTGTGAATAGGCTGCAGGGGGACGGTGAAGACCAGCAACAGCTTTCCGGCCTGCCACCTTCCGTGTGGGACAAGGAGCCGGACTTGTGCCTTTCCGGAATCAGGCTCTACCGAGGACGAGAGCCATGAGATGTTCCTCCTCTGGGCAAGCCCGGGTCCCAGATCCTGTTGTGCCTGTGAATAGGCTGCAGGGGGACGGTGAAGACCAGCAACATCTTTCAGGGCTACCATATTCCTTGTGGGACAAGGAGCCGGACGTGTGCCTTTCCGGTATCAGGCTCTGCCGAGGATGAGAGCCATGAGATGTTCCTCCTCTGGGCAAGCCCCGGTCCTGAATCCTGTTGTGCCTGTGAATAGGCTGCAGGGGGACAGTGAAGACCAGGAACATCTTTCAGGGCTGCCACCTTCCGTGTGGGACAAGGAGCCAGACGTGTGCCTTTCCGGAATCAGGCTCCGCCGAGAACGAGAGCCATGAGATGTTCCTCTTCTGGGCAAGCCCGGGTCCCAGATCCTGTTGTGCCTGTGAATAGGCTGCAGGGGGACGGTGAAGACCAGCAACAGCTTTCAGGGCCGCCACCTTCCATGTGGGACAAGGAGACGGACCAGTGCCTTATCGGAATCAGGCTCTGCCGAGGACGAGAGCCATGAGATGTTCCTCCTCTGGGCAAGCCCCAGTCCTGAATCCTGTTGTGCCTGTGAATAGGCTGCAGGGGGACAGTGAAGACCAGGAACATCTTTCAGGGCTGCCACCTTCCGTGTGGGACAAGGAGCCGGACGTGTGCCTTTCCGGAATCAGGCTCCGCCGAGGACGAGAGCCATGAGATGTTCCTCCTCTGGGCAAGCCCGGGTCCCAGATCCTGTTGTGCCTGTGAATAGGCTGCAGGGGGACGGTGAAGACCACTAACAGCTTTCCGGCCTGCCACCTTCCGTGTGGGACAAGGAGCCGGACGTGTGCCTTTTCTGAATCAGGCTCTGCCGAGGACGAGAGCCATGAGATGTTCCTCCTCTGGGCAAGCCCGAGTCCCAGATCCTGTTGTGCCTGTGAATAGGCTGCAGGGGGACGGTGAAGTCCAGCAACAGCTTTCCGGCCTGCCACCTTCCGTGTGGGACAAGGAGCCGGACGTGTGCCTTTCCGGGATCAGGCTCCGCCGAGGACGAGAGCCATGAGATGTTCCTCCTCTGGGCAAGCCCGGGTCCCAGATCCTGTTGTGCCTGTGAATAGGCTGCAGGGGGACGGTGAAGACCAGCAACAGCTTTCAGGGCCGCCACCTTCCATGTGGGACAAGGAGCCGGAGCAGTGCCTTATCGGAATCAGGCTCTGCCGAGGACGAGAGCCATGAGATGTTCCTCCTCTGGGCAAGCCCCGGTCCAGAATCCTGTTGTGCCTGTGAATAGGCTGCAGGGGGACAGTGAAGACCAGCAACAGCTTCCAGGGCTGCCACCTTCCGTGTGGGACAAGGAGCCGGACGTGTGCCTTTCCGGAATCAGGCTCCGCCAAGGACGAAAGCCATGAGATGTTCCTCCTCTGGGCAAGCCCCGGTCCTGAATCCTGTTGTGCCTGTGAATAGGCTGCAGGGGGACAGTGAAGACCAGGAACATCTTTCAGGGCTGCCACCTTCCGTGTGGGACAAGGAGCCGGACGAGTGCCTTTTAGGAATCAGGCTCTGCCGAGGACGAGAGCCATGAGATGTTCCTCCTCTGGGCAAGTCCGAGTCCCAGATCCTGTTTTGCCTGTGAATAGGCTGCAGGGGGACGGTGAAGACCAGCAACATCTTTCAGGGCTACCATATTCCTTGTGGGACAAGGAGCCGGACGTGTGCCTTTCCAGTATCAGGCTCTGCCGAGGACGAGAGCCATGAGATGTTCCTCCTCTGGGCAAGCCCTGGTCCTGAATCCTGTTGTGCCTGTGAATAGGCTGCAGGGGGACAGTGAAGACCAGGAACATCTTTCAGGGCTGCCACCTTCCGTGTGGGACAAGGAGCCGGACCAGTGCCTTATCGGAATCAGGCTCTGCCGAGGACGAGAGCCATGAGATGTTCCTCCTCTGGGCAAGCCCCAGTCCTGAATCCTGTTGTGCCTGTGAATAGGCTGCAGGGGGACAGTGAAGACCAGCAACATCTTTCAGGGCTGCCACCTTCCGTGTGGGACAAGGAGCCGGACGTGTGCCTTTCCGGAATCAGGCTCCGCCAAGGACGAGAGCCATGAGATGTTCCTCCTCTGGGCAAGCCCGGGTCCCAGATCCTGTTGTGCCTGTGAATAGGCTGCAGGGGGACGGTGAAGACCACTAACAGCTTTCCGGCCTGCCACCTTCCGTGTGGGACAAGGAGCCGGACGTGTGCCTTTTCTGAATCAGGCTCTGCCGAGGACAAGAGCCATGAGATGTTCCTCCTCTGGGCAAGCCCCGGTCCTGAATCCTGTTGTGCCTGTGAATAGGCTGCAGGGGGACAGTGAAGACCAGGAACATCTTTCAGGGCTTCCACCTTCCGTGTGGGACAAGGAGCCGGACGTGTGCCTTTTCGGAATCAGGCTCTGCCGAGGACGAGAACCATGAGATGTTCCTCTCTGGGCAAGCCCAGGTCCCAGATCCTGTTGTGCCTGTGAATAGGCTGCAGGGGGACGGTGAAGACCAGCAACAGCTTTCCGGCCTGCCACCTTCCGTGTGGGACAAGGAGCCGGACGTGTGCCTTTCCGGAATCAGGCTCCGCCAAGGACGAGAGCCATGAGATGTTCCTCCTCTGGGCAAGCCCGAGTCCCAGATCCTGTTTTGCCTGTGAATAGGCTGCAGGGGGACGGTGAAGACGAGCAACATCTTTCAGGGCTGCCACATTCCTTGTGGGACAAGGAGCCGGACGTGTGCCTTTCCAGAATCAGGCTCTGCCGAGGACGAGAGCCATGAGATGTTCCTCCTCTGGGCAAGCCCGGGTCCCAGATCCTGTTGTGCCTGTGAATAGGCTGCAGGGGGACGGTGAAGACCAGCAACAGCTTTCAGGGCTGCCACCTTCCGTGTGGGACAAGGAGCCGGAGGAGTGCGTTTCCGGAACCAGGCTCTGCCGAGGACGAGAGCCATGAGATGTTCCTCCTCCGGCCAAGCCCGAGTCCCAGATCCTGTTTTGCCTGTGAATAGGCTGCAGGGGGACGGTGAAGACCAGCAACAGCTTTCCGGCCTGCCACCTTCCGTGTGGGACAAGGAGCCGGACGTGTGCCTTTCCGGAATAAGGCTCCGCCGAGGACGAGAGCCATGAGATGTTCCTCCTCTGGGCAAGCCCGGGTCCCAGATCCTGTTGTGCCTGTGAATAGGCTGCAGGGGGACGGTGAAGACCAGCAACATCTTTCAGGACTGCCACCTTCCGTGTGGGACAAGGAGCCGGATGAGTGCCTTTTCGGAATCAGGCTCTGCCGAGGACGAGAGCCATGAGATGTTCCTCCTCTGGGCAAGTCCGAGTCCCAGATCCTGTTTTGCCTGTGAATAGGCTGCAGGGGGACGGTGAAGACCAGCAACAGCTTTCAGGGCTGCCACCTTCCGTGTGGGACAAGGAGCCGGATGTGTGCCTTTTCGGAAAGAGGCTCTGCCGAGGACGAGAACCATGAGATGTTCCTCTCTGGGCAAGCCCAGGTCCCAGATCCTGTTGTGCCTGTGAATAGGCTGCAGGGGGACGGTGAAGACCAGCAACAGCTTTCCGGCCTGCCACCTTCCGTGTGGGACAAGGAGCCGGACGTGTGCCTTTCGGAATCAGGCTCTGCCGAGGACGAGAGCCATGAGATGTTCCTCCTCTGGGCAAGCCCGAGTCCCAGATCCTGTTTTGCCTGTGAATAGGCTGCAGGGGGACGGTGAAGACGAGCAACATCTTTCAGGGCTGCCACATTCCTTGTGGGACAAGGAGCCCGACCAGTGCCTTATCGGAATCAGGCTCTGCCGAGGACGAGAGCCATGAGATGTTCCTCCTCTGGGCAAGCCCCGGTCCTGAATCCTGTTGTGCCTGTGAATAGGCTGCAGGGGGACTGTGAAGACCAGGAACATCTTTCAGGGCTGCCACCTTCCGTGTGGGACAAGGAGCCGGACGTGTGCCTTTCCGGAATCAGGCTCCGCCAAGGACGAGAGCCATGAGATGTTCCTCCTCTGGGCAAGCACGGGTCCCAGATCCTGTTGTGCCTGTGAATAGGCTGCAGGGGGACGGTGAAGACCAGCAACAGCTTTCCGGCCTGCCACCTTCTGTGTGGGACAAGGAGCCGGACGTGTGCCTTTCCTGAATCAGGCTCTGCCGAGGACGAGAGCCATGAGATGTTCCTCCTCTGGGCAAGCCCAGGTTCCAGATCCTGTTGTGCCTGTGAATAGGCTGCAGGGGGACGGTGAAGACCAGCAACAGCTTTCAGGGCTGCCACCTTCCGTGTGGGACAAGGAGCCGGACGAGTGCCTTTTCGGAATCAGGCTCTGCCGAGGACGAGAGCCATGAGATGTTCCTCCTCTGGGCAAGCCCGGGTCCCAGATCCTGTTGTGCCTGTGAATAGGCTGCAGGGGGACGGCGAAGACCAGCAACATCTTTCAGGACTGCCACCTTCCGTGTGGGACAAGGAGCCGGATGAGTGCCTTTTCGGAATCAGGCTCTGCCGAGGACGAGAGCCATGAGATGTTCCTCCTCTGGGCAAGCCTGAGTCCCAGATCCTGTTTTGCCTGTGAATAGGCTGCAGGGGGACGGTGAAGACCAGCAAAAGCTTTCAGGGCTGCCACCTTCCGTGTGGGACAAGGAGCCGGACGAGTGCCTTTTAGGAATCAGGCTCTGCCGAGGACGAGAGCCATGAGATGTTCCTCCTCTGGGCAAGTCCGAGTCCCAGATCCTGTTTTGCCTGTGAATAGGCTGCAGGGGGACGGTGAAGACCAGCAACAGCTTTCAGGGCTGCCACCTTCCGTGTGGGACAAGGAGCCGGATGTGTGCCTTTTCGGAATCAGGCTCTGCCGAGGACGAGAACCATGAGATGTTCCTCTCTGGGCAAGCCCAGGTCCCAGATCCTGTTGTGCCTGTGAATAGGCTGCAGGGGGACGGTGAAGACCAGCAACAGCTTTCCGGCCTGCCACCTTCCGTGTGGGACAAGGAGCCGGACTTGTGCCTTTCCGGAATCAGGCTCTACCGAGGACGAGAGCCATGAGATGTTCCTCCTCTGGGCAAGCCCGGGTCCCAGATCCTGTTGTGCCTGTGAATAGGCTGCAGGGGGACGGTGAAGACCAGCAACATCTTTCAGGGCTACCATATTCCTTGTGGGACAAGGAGCCGGACGTGTGCCTTTCCAGTATCAGGCTCTGCCGAGGACGAGAGCCATGAGATGTTCCTCCTCTGGGCAAGCCCCGGTCCTGAATCCTGTTGTGCCTGTGAATAGGCTGCAGGGGGACAGTGAAGACCAGGAACATCTTTCAGGGCTGCCACCTTCCGTGTGGGACAAGGAGCCAGACGTGTGCCTTTCCGGAATCAGGCTCCGCCGAGGACGAGAGCCATGAGATGTTCCTCCTCTGGGCAAGCCCGGGTCCCAGATCCTGTTGTGCCTGTGAATAGGCTGCAGGGGGACGGTGAAGACCAGCAACAGCTTTCAGGGCTGCCACCTTCCATGTGGGACAAGGAGCCGGACCAGTGCCTTATCGGAATCAGGCTCTGCCGAGGACGAGAGCCATGAGATGTTCCTCCTCTGGGCAAGCCCCGGTCCTGAATCCTGTTGTGCCTGTGAATAGGCTGCAGGGGGACAGTGAAGACCAGGAACATCTTTCAGGGCTGCCACCTTCCGTGTGGGACAAGGAGCCGGACGTGTGCCTTTCCGGAATCAGGCTCCGCCAAGGACGAGAGCCATGAGATGTTCCTCCTCTGGGCAAGCCCGGGTCCCAGATCCTGTTGTGCCTGTGAATAGGCTGCAGGGGGACGGTGAAGACCACTAACAGCTTTCCGGCCTGCCACCTTCCGTGTGGGACAAGGAGCCGGACGTGTGCCTTTTCTGAATCAGGCTCTGCCGAGGACAAGAGCCATGAGATGTTCCTCCTCTGGGCAAGCCCGAGTCCCAGATCCTGTTGTGCCTGTGAATAGGCTGCAGGGGGACGGTGAAGACCAGCAACAGCTTTCCGGCCTGCCACCTTCCGTGTGGGACAAGGAGCCGGACGTGTGCCTTTCCGGGATCAGGCTCCGCCGAGGACGAGAGCCATGAGATGTTCCTCCTCTGGGCAAGCCCGGGTCCCAGATCCTGTTGTGCCTGTGAATAGGCTGCAGGGGGACGGTGAAGACCAGCAACAGCTTTCAGGGCTGCCACCTTCCGTGTGGGACAAGGAGCCGGACGAGTGCCTTTTAGGAATCAGGCTCTGCCGAGGACGAGAGCCATGAGATGTTCCTCCTCTGGGCAAGTCCGAGTCCCAGATCCTGTTTTGCCTGTGAATAGGCTGCAGGGGGACGGTGAAGACCAGCAACAGCTTTCAGGGCTGCCACCTTCCGTGTGGGACAAGGAGCCGGATGTGTGCCTTTTCAGAAAGAGGCTCTGCCGAGGACGAGAACCATGAGATGTTCCTCTCTGGGCAAGCCCAGGTCCCAGATCCTGTTGTGCCTGTGAATAGGCTGCAGGGGGACGGTGAACACCAGCAACAGCTTTCCGGCCTGCCACCTTCCGTGTGGGACAAGGAGCCGGACGTGTGCCTTTCCGGAATCAGGCTCTGCCGAGGACGAGAGCCATGAGATGTTCCTCCTCTGGGCAAGCCCGAGTCCAAGATCCTTTTTTGCCTCTGAATAGGCTGCAGGGGGACGGTGAAGACGAGCAACATCTTTCAGGGCTGCCACATTCCTTGTGGGACAAGGAGCCGGACGTGTGCCTTTCCAGAATCAGGCTCTGCCGAGGACGAGAACCATGAAATGTTCCTCTCTGTGCAAGCCCAGGTCCCAGATCCTGTTGTGCCTGTGAATAGGCTGCAGGGGGACGGTGAAGACCAGCAACAGCTTTCCGGCCTGCCACCTTCCGTGTGGGACAAGGAGCCGGACCAGTGCCTTTTCGGAATCAGGCTCCGCCAAGGACGAGAGCCATGAGATGTTCCTCCTCTGGGCAAGCCCGAGTCCCAGATCCTGTTTTGCCTGTGAATAGGCTGCAGGGGGACGGTGAAGACGAGCAACATCTTTCAGGGCTGCCACATTCCTTGTGGGACAAGGAGCCGGACGTGTGCCTTTTCGGAATCAGGCTCTGCCGAGGACGAGAACCATGAGATGTTCCTCTCTGGGCAAGCCCAGGTCCCAGATCCTCTTGTGCCTGTGAATAGGCTGCAGGGGGACGGTGAAGACCAGCAACAGCTTTCCGGCCTGCCACGTTCCGTGTGGGACAAGGAGCCGGACGTGTGCCTTTCCGGAATCAGGCTCCGCCAAGGACGAGAGCCATGAGATGTTCCTCCTCTGGGCAAGCCCGAGTCCCAGATCCTGTTTTGCCTGTGAATAGGCTGCAGGGGGACGGTGAAGACGAGCAACATCTTTCAGGGCTGCCACATTCCTTGTGGGACAAGGAGCCGGACGTGTGCCTTTCCAGAATCAGGCTCTGCCGAGGACGAGAGCCATGAGATGTTCCTCCTCTGGGCAAGCCCGGGTCCCAGATCCTGTTGTGCCTGTGAATAGGCTGCAGGGGGACGGTGAAGACCAGCAACAGCTTTCAGGGCTGCCACCTTCCGTGTGGGACAAGGAGCCGGAGGAGTGCGTTTCCGGAATCAGGCTCTGCCGAGGACGAGAGCCATGAGATGTTCCTCCTCTGGGCAAGCCCGAGTCCCAGATCCTGTTTTGCCTGTGAATAGGCTGCAGGGGGACGGTGAAGACCAGCAACAGCTTTCAGGGCTGCCACCTTCCGTGTGGGACAAGGAGCCGGACGTGTGCCTTTTCGGAAAGAGGCTCTGCAGAGGACGAGAACCATGAGATGTTCCTCCTCTGGGCAAGCCCAAGTCCCAGATCCTGTTGTGCCTGTGAATAGGCTGCAGGGGGACGGTGAAGACCAGCAACATCTTTCAGGGCTGCCACCTTCCGTGTGGGACAAGGAGCCGGACGTGTGCCTTTCCGGAATAAGGCTCCGCCGAGGACGAGAGCCATGAGATGTTCCTCCTCTGGGCAAGCCCGGGTCCCAGATCCTGTTGTGCCTGTGAATAGGCTGCAGGGGGACGGCGAAGACCAGCAACATCTTTCAGGACTGCCACCTTCCGTGTGGGACAAGGAGCCGGATGAGTGCCTTTTCGGAATCAGGCTCTGCCGAGGACGAGAGCCATGAGATGTTCCTCCTCTGGGCAAGCCCGAGTCCCAGATCCTGTTTTGCCTGTGAATAGGCTGCAGGGGGACGGTGAAGACCAGCAACAGCTTTCTGGGCTGCCACCTTCCGTGTGGGACAAGGAGCCGGACGTGTGCCTTTTAGGTAAGAGGCTCTGCCGAGGACGAGAGCCATGAGATGTTCCTCCTCTGGGCCATCCCAGGTCCCAGATCCTGTTGTGCCTGTGAATAGGCTGCAGGGGGACGGTGAAGACCAGCAACAGCTTTCCGGCCTGCCACCTTCCGTGTGGGACAAGGAGCCGGACGTGTGCCTTTCCTGACTCAGGCTCTGCCGAGGACGAGAGCCATGAGATGTTCCTCCTCTGGGCAAGCCCCGGTCCTGAATCCTGTTGTGCCTGTGAATAGGCTGCAGGGGGACAGTGAAGACCAGGAACATCTTTCAGGGCTGCCACCTTCCGTGTGGGACAAGGAGCCAGACGTGTGCCTTTCCGGAATCAGGCTCCGCCGAGGACGAGAGCCATGAGATGTTCCTCCTCTGGGCAAGCCCGGGTCCCAGATCCTGTTGTGCCTGTGAATAGGCTGCAGGGGGACGGTGAAGACCAGCAACAGCTTTCAGGGCCGCCACCTTCCATGTGGGACAAGGAGCCGGACCAGTGCCTTATCGGAATCAGGCTCTGCCGAGGACGAGAGCCATGAGATGTTCCTCCTCTGGGCAAGCCCCGGTCCTGAATCCTGTTGTGCCTGTGAATAGGCTGCAGGGGGACAGTGAAGACCAGGAACATCTTTCAGGGCTGCCACCTTCCGTGTGGGACAAGGAGCCGGACGTGTGCCTTTCCGGAATCAGGCTCCGCCAAGGACGAGAGCCATGAGATGTTCCTCCTCTGGGCAAGCCCGGGTCCCAGATCCTGTTGTGCCTGTGAATAGGCTGCAGGGGGACGGTGAAGACCAGCAACAGCTTTCCGGCCTGCCACCTTCCGTGTGGGACAAGGAGCCGGACGTGTGCCTTTCCTGAATCAGGCTCTGCCGAGGACAAGAGCCATGAGATGTTCCTCCTCTGGGCAAGCCCGGGTCCCAGATCCTGTTGTGCCTGTGAATAGGCTGCAGGGGGACGGTGAAGACCAGGAACATCTTTCAGGGCTGCCACCTTCCGTGTGGGACAAGGAGCCGGACGTGTGCCTTTCCGGAATCAGGCTCCGCCGAGGACGAGAGCCATGAGATGTTCCTCCTCTGGGCAAGCCCGGGTCCCAGATCCTGTTGTGCCTGTGAATAGGCTGCAGGGGGACGGTGAAGACCAGCAACAGCTTTCAGGGCTGCCACCTTCCGTGTGGGACAAGGAGCCGGACCAGTGCCATTTAGGAATCAGGCTCTGCCGAGGACGAGAGCCATGAGATGTTCCTCCTCTGGGCAAGTCCGAGTCCCAGATCCTGTTTTGCCTGTGAATAGGCTGCAGGGGGACGGTGAAGACCAGCAACAGCTTTCAGGGCTGCCACCTTCCGTGTGGGACAAGGAGCCGGATGTGTGCCTTTTCGGAAAGAGGCTCTGCCGAGGACGAGAACCATGAGATGTTCCTCTCTGGGCAAGCCCAGGTCCCAGATCCTGTTGTGCCTGTGAATAGGCTGCAGGGGGACGGTGAAGACCAGCAACAGCTTTCCGGCCTGCCACCTTCCGTGTGGGACAAGGAGCCGGACGTGTGCCTTTCCGGAATCAGGCTCTGCCGAGGACGAGAGCCATGAGATGTTCCTCCTCTGGGCAAGCCCGAGTCCCAGATCCTGTTTTGCCTGTGAATAGGCTGCAGGGGGACGGTGAAGACGAGCAACATCTTTCAGGGCTGCCACATTCCTTGTGGGACAAGGAGCCGGACCAGTGCCTTATCGGAATCAGGCTCTGCCGAGGACGAGAGCCATGAGATGTTCCTCCTCTGGGCAAGCCCCGGTCCTGAATCCTGTTGTGCCTGTGAATAGGCTGCAGGGGGACGGTGAAGACCAGCAACATCTTTCAGGACTGCCACCTTCCGTGTGGGACAAGGAGCCGGATGAGTGCCTTTTCGGAATCAGGCTCTGCCGAGGACGAGAGCCATGAGATGTTCCTCCTCTGGGCAAGCCTGAGTCCCAGATCCTGTTTTGCCTGTGAATAGGCTGCAGGGGGACGGTGAAGACCAGCAACAGCTTTCTGGGCTGCCACCTTCCGTGTGGGACAAGGAGCCGGACGTGTGCCTTCTCGGAAACAGGCTCTGCCGAGGACGAGAGCCATGAGATGTTCCTCCTCTGGGCAAGCCCGGGTCCCAGATCCTGCTGTGCCTGTGAATAGGCTGCAGGGGAACGGTGAAGACCAGCAACAGCTTTCAGGGCTGCCACCTTCCGTGTGGGACAAGGAGCCAGACGTGTGCCTTTTCGGAAAGAGGCTCTGCCGAGGACGAGAGCCATGAGATGTTCCGCCTCTGGGCAAGCCCAGGTCCCAGATCCTGTTGTACCTGTGAATAGGCTGCAGGGGGACGGTGAAGACCAGCAACAGCTTTCCGGCCTGCCACCTTCCGTGTGGGACAAGGAGCCGGACGTGTGCCTTTTAGGTAAGAGGCTCTGCCGAGGACGAGAGCCATGAGATGTTCCTCCTCTGGGCCATCCCAGGTCCCAGATCCTGTTGTGCCTGTGAATAGGCTGCAGGGGGACGGTGAAGACCAGCAACAGCTTTCCGGCCTGCCACCTTCCGTGTGGGACAAGGAGCCGGACGTGTGCCTTTCCTGACTCAGGCTCTGCCGAGGACGAGAGCCATGAGATGTTCCTCCTCTGGGCAAGCCCCGGTCCTGAATCCTGTTGTGCCTGTGAATAGGCTGCAGGGGGACAGTGAAGATCAGGAACATCTTTCAGGGCTGCCACCTTCCGTGTGGGACAAGGAGCCAGACGTGTGCCTTTCCGGAATCAGGCTCCGCCGAGGACGAGAGCCATGAGATGTTCCTCCTCTGGGCAAGCCCGGGTCCCAGATCCTGTTGTGCCTGTGAATAGGCTGCAGGGGGACGGTGAAGACCAGCAACAGCTTTCAGGGCCGCCACCTTCCATGTGGGACAAGGAGCCGGACCAGTGCCTTATCGGAATCAGGCTCTGCCGAGGACGAGAGCCATGAGATGTTCCTCCTCTGGGCAAGCCCCGGTCCTGAATCCTGTTGTGCCTGTGAATAGGCTGCAGGGGGACAGTGAAGACCAGGAACATCTTTCAGGGCTGCCACCTTCCGTGTGGGACAAGGAGCCGGACGTGTGCCTTTCCGGAATCAGGCTCCGCCAAGGACGAGAGCCATGAGATGTTCCTCCTCTGGGCAAGCCCGGGTCCCAGATCCTGTTGTGCCTGTGAATAGGCTGCAGGGGGACGGTGAAGACCAGCAACAGCTTTCCGGCCTGCCACCTTCCGTGTGGGACAAGGAGCCGGACGTGTGCCTTTCCTGAATCAGGCTCTGCCGAGGACAAGAGCCATGAGATGTTCCTCCTCTGGGCAAGCCCGGGTCCCAGATCCTGTTGTGCCTGTGAATAGGCTGCAGGGGGACGGTGAAGACCAGGAACATCTTTCAGGGCTGCCACCTTCCGTGTGGGACAAGGAGCCGGACGTGTGCCTTTCCGGAATCAGGCTCCGCCGAGGACGAGAGCCATGAGATGTTCCTCCTCTAGGCAAGCCCGGGTCCCAGATCCTGTTGTGCCTGTGAATAGGCTGCAGGGGGACGGTGAAGACCAGCAACATCTTTCAGGGCTGCCACCTTCCGTGTGGGACAAGGAGCCGGACGAGTGCCTTTTAGGAATCAGGCTCTGCCGAGGACGAGAGCCATGAGATGTTCCTCCTCTGGGCAAGTCCGAGTCCCAGATCCTGTTTTGCCTGTGAATAGGCTGCAGGGGGACGGTGAAGACGAGCAACAGCTTTCCGGCCTGCCACCTTCCGTGTGGGACAAGGAGCCGGATGTGTGCCTTTTCGGAAAGAGGCTCTGCCGAGGACGAGAACCATGAGATGTTCCTCTCTGGGCAAGCCCAGGTCCCAGATCCTGTTGTGCCTGTGAATAGGCTGCAGGGGGACGGTGAAGACCAGCAACAGCTTTCCGGCCTGCCACCTTCCGTGTGGGACATGAGCCGGACGTGTGCCTTTTAGGAATCAGGCTCTGCCGAGGACGAGAGCCATGAGATGTTCCTCCTCTGGGCAAGTCCGAGTCCCAGATCCTGTTTTGCCTGTGAATAGGCTGCAAGGGGACGGTGAAGACGAGCAACATCTTTCAGGGCTGCCACATTCCTTGTGGGACAAGGAGCCGGACCAGTGCCTTATCGGTATCAGGCTCTGCCGAGGACGAGAGCCATGAGATGTTCCTCCTCTGGGCAAGCCCCGGTCCTGAATGCTGTTGTGCCTGTGAATAGGCTGCATGGGGACGGTGAAGACCAGCAACAGCTTTCAGGGCTGCCACCTTCCGTGTGGGACAAGGAGCCGGATGTGTGCCTTTTCGGAATCAGGCTCTGCCGAGGACGAGAACCATGAGATGTTCCTCTCTGGGCAAGCCCAGGTCCCAGATCCTGTTGTGCCTGTGAATAGGCTGCAGGGGGACGGTGAAGACCAGCAACAGCTTTCCGGCCTGCCACCTTCCGTGTGGGACAAGGAGCCGGACGTGTGCCTTTCCGGAATCAGGCTCTGCCGAGAACGAGAGCCATGAGATGTTCCTCCTCTGGGCAAGCCCGAGTCCCAGATCCTGTTTTGCCTGTGAATAGGCTGCAGGGGGACGGTGAAGACCAGCAACAGCTTTCAGGGCTGCCACATTCCTTGTGGGACAAGGAGCCGGACGTGTGCCTTTCCTGAATCAGGCTCTGCCGAGGACAAGAGCCATGAGATGTTCCTCCTCTGGGCAAGCCCGGGTCCCAGATCCTGTTGTGCCTGTGAATAGGCTGCAGGGGGACGGTGAAGACCAGCAACAGCTTTCAGGGCTGCCACCTTCCGTGTGGGACAAGGAGCCGGAGGAGTACGTTTCCGGAATCAGGCTCTGCCGAGGACGAGAGCCATGAGATGTTCCTCCTCTGGGCAAGCCCGAGTCCCAGATCCTGTTTTGCCTGTGAATAGGCTGCAGGGGGACGGTGAAGACCAGCATCAGCTTTCAGGGCTGCCACCTTCCGTGTGGGACAAGGATCCGGACGTGTGCCTTTTCGGAAAGAGGCTCTGCAGAGGACGAGAACCATGAGATGTTCCTCCTCTGGGCAAGCCCAAGTCCCAGATCCTGTTGTGCCTGTGAATAGGCTGCAGGGGAACGGTGAAGACCAGCAACATCTTTCCGGCCTGCCACCTTCCGTGTGGGACAAGGAGCCGGACGTGTGCCTTTCCGGAATAAAGCTCCGCCGAGGACGAGAGCCATGAGATGTTCCTCCTCTGGGCAAGCCCCGGTCCTGAATCCTGTTGTGCCTGTGAATAGGCTGCAGGGGGACTGTGAAGACCAGCAACATCTTTCAGGACTGCCACCTTCCGTGTGGGACAAGGAGCCGGATGAGTGCCTTTTCGGAATCAGGCTCTGCCGAGGACGAGAGCCATGAGATGTTCCTCCTCTGGGCAAGCCTGAGTCCCAGATCCTGTTTTGCCTGTGAATAGGCTGCAGGGGGACGGTGAAGACCAGCAACAGCTTTCTGGGCTGCCACCTTCCGTGTGGGACAAGGAGCCGGACGTGTGCCTTCTCGGAAACAGGCTCTGCCGAGGACGAGAGCCATGAGATGTTCCGCCTCTGGGCAAGCCCAGGTCCCAGATCCTGTTGTGCCTGTGAATAGGCTGCAGGGGGACGGTGAAGACCAGCAACAGCTTTCCGGCCTGCCACCTTCCGTGTGGGACAAGGAGCCGGACGTGTGCCTTTTAGGAAAGAGGCTCTGCCGAGGACGAGAGCCATGAGATGTTCCTCCTCTGGGCCATCCCAGGTCCCAGATCCTGTTGTGCCTGTGAATAGGCTGCAGGGGGACGGTGAAGACCAGCAACAGCTTTCCGGCCTGCCACCTTCCGTGTGGGACAAGGAGCCGGACGTGTGCCTTTCCTGACTCAGGCTCTGCCGAGGACGAGAGCCATGAGATGTTCCTCCTCTGGGCAAGCCCCGGTCCTGAATCCTGTTGTGCCTGTGAATAGGCTGCAGGGGGACAGTGAAGACCAGGAACATCTTTCAGGGCTGCCACCTTCCGTGTGGGACAAGGAGCCAGACGTGTGCCTTTCCGGAATCAGGCTCCGCCGAGGACGAGAGCCATGAGATGTTCCTCCTCTGGGCAAGCCCGGGTCCCAGATCCTGTTGTGCCTGTGAATAGGCTGCAGGGGGACGGTGAAGACCAGCAACAGCTTTCAGGGCCGCCACCTTCCATGTGGGACAAGGAGCCGGACCAGTGCCTTATCGGAATCAGGATCTGCCGAGGACGAGAGCCATGAGATGTTCCTCCTCTGGGCAAGCCCGGGTCCTGAATCCTGTTGTGCCTGTGAATAGGGTGCAGGGGAACAGTGAAGACCAGGAACATCTTTCAGGGCTGCCACCTTCCGTGTGGGACAAGGAGCCGGACGTGTGCCTTTCCGGAATCAGGCTCCGCCAAGGACGAGAGCCATGAGATGTTCCTCCTCTGGGCAAGCCCGGGTCCCAGATCCTGTTGTGCCTGTGAATAGGCTGCAGGGGGACGGTGAAGACCAGCAACAGCTTTCCGGCCTGCCACCTTCCGTGTGGGACAAGGAGCCGGACGTGTGCCTTTCCTGAATCAGGCTCTGCCGAGGACAAGAGCCATGAGATGTTCCTCCTCTGGGCAAGCCCGGGTCCCAGATCCTGTTTTGCCTGTGAATAGGCTGCAGGGGGACGGTGAAGACGAGCAACAGCTTTCCGGCCTGCCACCTTCCGTGTGGGACAAGGAGCCGGATGTGTGCCTTTTCGGAAAGAGGCTCTGCCGAGGACGAGAACCATGAGATGTTCCTCTCTGGGCAAGCCCAGGTCCCAGATCCTGTTGTGCCTGTGAATAGGCTGCAGGGGGACGGTGAAGACCAGCAACAGCTTTCCGGCCTGCCACCTTCCGTGTGGGACATGAGCCGGACGTGTGCCTTTCCGGAATCAGGCTCTGCCGAGGACGAGAGCCATGAGATGTTCCTCCTCTGGGCAAGCCCGAGTCCCAGATCCTGTTTTGCCTGTGAATAGGCTGCAAGGGGACGGTGAAGACGAGCAACATCTTTCAGGGCTGCCACATTCCTTGTGGGACAAGGAGCCGGACCAGTGCCTTATCGGTATCAGGCTCTGCCGAGGACGAGAGCCATGAGATGTTCCTCCTCTGGGCAAGCCCCGGTCCTGAATCCTGTTGTGCCTGTGAATAGGCTGCATGGGGACGGTGAAGACCAGCAACAGCTTTCAGGGCTGCCACCTTCCGTGTGGGACAAGGAGCCGGATGTGTGCCTTTTCGGAATCAGGCTCTGCCGAGGACGAGAACCATGAGATGTTCCTCTCTGGGCAAGCCCAGGTCCCAGATCCTGTTGTGCCTGTGAATAGGCTGCAGGGGGACGGTGAAGACCAGCAACAGCTTTCCGGCCTGCCACCTTCCGTGTGGGACAAGGAGCCGGACGTGTGCCTTTCCGGAATCAGGCTCTGCCGAGAACGAGAGCCATGAGATGTTCCTCCTCTGGGCAAGCCCGAGTCCCAGATCCTGTTTTGCCTGTGAATAGGCTGCAGGGGGACGGTGAAGACCAGCAACAGCTTTCAGGGCTGCCACATTCCTTGTGGGACAAGGAGCCGGACGTGTGCCTTTCCTGAATCAGGCTCTGCCGAGGACAAGAGCCATGAGATGTTCCTCCTCTGGGCAAGCCCGGGTCCCAGATCCTGTTGTGCCTGTGAATAGGCTGCAGGGGGACGGTGAAGACCAGCAACAGCTTTCAGGGCTGCCACCTTCCGTGTGGGACAAGGAGCCGGAGGAGTACGTTTCCGGAATCAGGCTCTGCCGAGGACGAGAGCCATGAGATGTTCCTCCTCTGGGCAAGCCCGGGTCCCAGATCCTGTTTTGCCTGTGAATAGGCTGCAGGGGGACGGTGAAGACCAGCATCAGCTTTCAGGGCTGCCACCTTCCGTGTGGGACAAGGATCCGGACGTGTGCCTTTTCGGAAAGAGGCTCTGCAGAGGACGAGAACCATGAGATGTTCCTCCTCTGGGCAAGCCCAAGTCCCAGATCCTGTTGTGCCTGTGAATAGGCTGCAGGGGAACGGTGAAGACCAGCAACATCTTTCCGGCCTGCCACCTTCCGTGTGGGACAAGGAGCCGGACGTGTGCCTTTCCGGAATAAAGCTCCGCCGAGGACGAGAGCCATGAGATGTTCCTCCTCTGGGCAAGCCCCGGTCCTGAATCCTGTTGTGCCTGTGAATAGGCTGCAGGGGGACTGTGAAGACCAGCAACATCTTTCAGGACTGCCACCTTCCGTGTGGGACATGGAGCCGGATGAGTGCCTTTTCGGAATCAGGCTCTGCCGAGGACGAGAGCCATGAGATGTTCCTCCTCTGGGCAAGCCTGAGTCCCAGATCCTGTTTTGCCTGTGAATAGGCTGCAGGGGGACGGTGAAGACCAGCAACAGCTTTCTGGGCTGCCACCTTCCGTGTGGGACAAGGAGCCGGACGTGTGCCTTCTCGGAAACAGGCTCTGCCGAGGACGAGAGCCATGAGATGTTCCTCCTCTGGGCAAGCCCGGGTCCCAGATCCTGCTGTGCCTGTGAATAGGCTGCAGGGGAACGGTGAAGACCAGCAACAGCTTTCAGGGCTGCCACCTTCCGTGTGGGACAAGGAGCCAGACGTGTGCCTTTTCGGAAAGAGGCTCTGCCGAGGACGAGAGCCATGAGATGTTCCTCCTCTGGGCAAGCCCAGGTCCCAGATCCTGTTGTACCTGTGAATAGGCTGCAGGGGGACGGTGAAGACCAGCAACAGCTTTCCGGCCTGCCACCTTCCGTGTGGGACAAGGAGCCGGACGTGTGCCTTTTAGGAAAGAGGCTCTGCCGAGGACGAGAGCCATGAGATGTTCCTCCTCTGGGCCATCCCAGGTCCCAGATCCTGTTGTGCCTGTGAATAGGCTGCAGGGGGACGGTGAAGACCAGCACCAGCTTTCCGGCCTGCCACCTTCCGTGTGGGACAAGGAGCCGGACGTGTGCCTTTCCTGACTCAGGCTCTGCCGAGGACGAGAGCCATGAGATGTTCCTCCTCTGGGCAAGCCCCGGTCCTGAATCCTGTTGTGCCTGTGAATAGGCTGCAGGGGGACAGTGAAGACCAGGAACATCTTTCAGGGCTGCCACCTTCCGTGTGGGACAAGGAGCCAGACGTGTGCCTTTCCGGAATCAGGCTCCGCCGAGGACGAGAGCCATGAGATGTTCCTCCTCTGGGCAAGCCCGGGTCCCAGATCCTGTTGTGCCTGTGAATAGGCTGCAGGGGGACGGTGAAGACCAGCAACAGCTTTCAGGGCCGCCACCTTCCATGTGGGACAAGGAGCCGGACCAGTGCCTTATCGGAATCAGGCTCTGCCGAGGACGAGAGCCATGAGATGTTCCTCCTCTGGGCAAGCCCGGGTCCAGAATCCTGTTGTGCCTGTGAATAGGGTGCAGGGGAACAGTGAAGACCAGGAACATCTTTCAGGGCTGCCACCTTCCGTGTGGGACAAGGAGCCGGACGTGTGCCTTTCCGGAATCAGGCTCCGCCAAGGACGAGAGCCATGAGATGTTCCTCCTCTGGGCAAGCCCGGGTCCCAGATCCTGTTGTGCCTGTGAATAGGCTGCAGGGGGACGGTGAAGACCAGCAACAGCTTTCCGGCCTGCCACCTTCCGTGTGGGACAAGGAGCCGGACGTGTGCCTTTCCTGAATCAGGCTCTGCCGAGGACGAGAGCCATGAGATGTTCCTCCTCTGGGCAAGCCCGGGTCCCAGATCCTGTTGTGCCTGTGAATAGGCTGCAGGGGGACGGTGAAGACCAGGAACATCTTTCAGGGCTGCCACCTTCCGTGTGGGACAAGGAGCCGGACGTGTGCCTTTCCGGAATCAGGCTCCGCCGAGGACGAGAGCCATGAGATGTTCCTCCTCTGGGCAAGCCCGGGTCCCAGATCCTGTTGTGCCTGTGAATAGGCTGCAGGGGGACGGTGAAGACCAGCAACATCTTTCAGGGCTGCCACCTTCCGTGTGGGACAAGGAGCCGGACGTGTGCCTTTTAGGAATCAGGCTCTGCCGAGGACGAGAGCCATGAGATGTTCCTCCTCTGGGCAAGTCCGAGTCCCAGATCCTGTTTTGCCTGTGAATAGGCTGCAGGGGGACGGTGAAGACGAGCAACAGCTTTCCGGCCTGCCACCTTCCGTGTGGGACAAGGAGCCGGATGTGTGCCTTTTCGGAAAGAGGCTCTGCCGAGGACGAGAACCATGAGATGTTCCTCTATGGGCAAGCCCAGGTCCCAGATCCTGTTGTGCCTGTGAATAGGCTGCAGGGGGACGGTGAAGACCAGCAACAGCTTTCCGGCCTGCCACCTTCCGTGTGGGACATGAGCCGGACGTGTGCCTTTCCGGAATCAGGCTCTGCCGAGGACGAGAGCCATGAGATGTTCCTCCTCTGGGCAAGCCCGAGTCCCAGATCCTGTTTTGCCTGTGAATAGGCTGCAAGGGGACGGTGAAGACGAGCAACATCTTTCAGGGCTGCCACATTCCTTGTGGGACAAGGAGCCGGACCAGTGCCTTATCGGTATCAGGCTCTGCCGAGGACGAGAGCCATGAGATGTTCCTCCTCTGGGCAAGCCCCGGTCCTGAATCCTGTTGTGCCTGTGAATAGGCTGCATGGGGACGGTGAAGACCAGCAACAGCTTTCAGGGCTGCCACCTTCCGTGTGGGACAAGGAGCCGGATGTGTGCCTTTCCAGAATCAGGCTCTGCCGAGGACGAGAGCCATGAGATGTTCCTCCTCTGGGCAAGCCCGGGTCCCAGATCCTGTTGTGCCTGTGAATAGGCTGCAGGGGGACGGTGAAGACCAGCAACAGCTTTCAGGGCTGCCACCTTCCGTGTGGGACAAGGAGCCGGAGGAGTACGTTTCCGGAATCAGGCTCTGCCGAGGACGAGAGCCATGAGATGTTCCTCCTCTGGGCAAGCCCGAGTCCCAGATCCTGTTTTGCCTGTGAATAGGCTGCAGGGGGACGGTGAAGACCAGCATCAGCTTTCAGGGCTGCCACCTTCCGTGTGGGACAAGGATCCGGACGTGTGCCTTTTCGGAAAGAGGCTCTGCAGAGGACGAGAACCATGAGATGTTCCTCCTCTGGGCAAGCCCAAGTCCCAGATCCTGTTGTGCCTGTGAATAGGCTGCAGGGGAACGGTGAAGACCAGCAACATCTTTCAGGGCTGCCACCTTCCGTGTGGGACAAGGAGCCGGATGAGTGCCTTTTCGGAATCAGGCTCTGCCGAGGACGAGAGCCATGAGATGTTCCTCCTCTGGGCAAGCCCGAGTCCCAGATACTGTTTTGCCTGTGAATAGGCTGCAGGGGGACGGTGAAGACCAGCAACAGCTTTCTGGGCTGCCACCTTGCGTGTGGGAAAAGGAGCCGGACGTGTGCCTTTTCGGAAAGAGGCTCGCCGAGGACAAGAGCCATGAGATGTTCCTCCTCTGGGCAAGCCCAGGTCCCAGATCCTGTTGTAGCTGTGAATAGGCTGCAGGGGGACGGTGAAGACCAGCAACAGCTTTCAGGGCTGCCACCTTCCGTGTGGGACAAGGAGCCGTACGTGTGCCTTTCCGGAATCAGGCTCTGCCGAGGACGAGAGCCATGAGATGTTCCTCCTCTGGGCAAGCCCGAGTCCCAGATCCTGTTTTGCCTGTGAATAGGCTGCAGGGGGACGGTGAAGACGAGCAACATCTTTCAGGGCTGCCACATTCCTTGTGGGACAAGGAGCCGGACCAGTGCCTTATCGGAATCAGGCTCTGCCGAGGACGAGAGCCATGAGATGTTCCTCCTCTGGGCAAGCCCCGGTCCTGAATCCTGTTGTGCCTGTGAATAAGCTGCAGGGGGACGGTGAAGACCAGGAACATCTTTCAGGGCTGCCACCTTCCGTGTGGGACAAGGAGCCGGACGTGTGCCTTTCCGGAATCAGGCTCCGCCAAGGACGAGAGCCATGAGATGTTCCTCCTCTGGGCAAGCCCGGGTCCCAGATCCTGTTGTGCCTGTGAATAGGCTGCAGGGGGACGGTGAAGACCAGCAACAGCTTTCCGGCCTGCCACCTTCTGTGTGGGACAAGGAGCCGGACGTGTGCCTTCTCGGAATCAGGCTCTGCCGAGGACGAGAGCCATGAGATGTTCCTCCTCTGGGCAAGCCCGGGTCCCAGATCCTGTTGTGCCTGTGAATAGGCTGCAGGGGGACGGTGAAGACCAGCAACAGCTTTCCGGCCTGCCACCTTCCGTGTGGGACAAGGAGCCGGACGAGTGCCTTTCCTGAATCAGGCTCTGCCGAGGACAAGAGCCATGAGATGTTCCTCCTCTGGGCAAGCCCGGGTCCCAGATCCTGTTGTGCCTGTGAATAGGCTGCAGGGGGACGGTGAAGACCAGGAACATCTTTCAGGGCTGCCACCTTCCGTGTGGGACAAAGAGCCGGACGTGTGCCTTTCCGGAATCAGGCTCCGCCGAGGACGAGAGCCATGAGATGTTCCTCCTCTGGGCAAGCCCGGGTCCCAGATCCTGTTTTGCCTGTGAATAGGCTGCAGGGGGACGGTGAAGACGAGCAACAGCTTTCCGGCCTGCCACCTTCCGTGTGGGACAAGGAGCCGGATGTGTGCCTTTTCGGAAAGAGGCTCTGCCGAGGACGAGAACCATGAGATGTTCCTCTCTGGGCAAGCCCAGGTCCCAGATCCTGTTGTGCCTGTGAATAGGCTGCAGGGGGACGGTGAAGACCAGCAACAGCTTTCCGGCCTGCCACCTTCCGTGTGGGACATGAGCCGGACGTGTGCCTTTCCGGAATCAGGCTCTGCCGAGGACGAGAGCCATGAGATGTTCCTCCTCTGGGCAAGCCCGAGTCCCAGATCCTGTTTTGCCTGTGAATAGGCTGCAAGGGGACGGTGAAGACGAGCAACATCTTTCAGGGCTGCCACATTCCTTGTGGGACAAGGAGCCGGACCAGTGCCTTATCGGTATCAGGCTCTGCCGAGGACGAGAGCCATGAGATGTTCCTCCTCTGGGCAAGCCCCGGTCCTGAATCCTGTTGTGCCTGTGAATAGGCTGCATGGGGACGGTGAAGACCAGCAACAGCTTTCAGGGCTGCCACCTTCCGTGTGGGACAAGGAGCCGGATGTGTGCCTTTTCGGAATCAGGCTCTGCCGAGGACGAGAACCATGAGATGTTCCTCTCTGGGCAAGCCCAGGTCCCAGATCCTGTTGTGCCTGTGAATAGGCTGCAGGGGGACGGTGAAGACCAGCAACAGCTTTCCGGCCTGCCACCTTCCGTGTGGGACAAGGAGCCGGACGTGTGCCTTTCCGGAATCAGGCTCTGCCGAGAACGAGAGCCATGAGATGTTCCTCCTCTGGGCAAGCCCGAGTCCCAGATCCTGTTTTGCCTGTGAATAGGCTGCAGGGGGACGGTGAAGACCAGCAACAGCTTTCAGGGCTGCCACATTCCTTGTGGGACAAGGAGCCGGACGTGTGCCTTTCCTGAATCAGGCTCTGCCGAGGACAAGAGCCATGAGATGTTCCTCCTCTGGGCAAGCCCGGGTCCCAGATCCTGTTGTGCCTGTGAATAGGCTGCAGGGGGACGGTGAAGACCAGCAACAGCTTTCAGGGCTGCCACCTTCCGTGTGGGACAAGGAGCCGGAGGAGTACGTTTCCGGAATCAGGCTCTGCCGAGGACGAGAGCCATGAGATGTTCCTCCTCTGGGCAAGCCCGAGTCCCAGATCCTGTTTTGCCTGTGAATAGGCTGCAGGGGGACGGTGAAGACCAGCATCAGCTTTCAGGGCTGCCACCTTCCGTGTGGGACAAGGATCCGGACGTGTGCCTTTTCGGAAAGAGGCTCTGCAGAGGACGAGAACCATGAGATGTTCCTCCTCTGGGCAAGCCCAAGTCCCAGATCCTGTTGTGCCTGTGAATAGGCTGCAGGGGAACGGTGAAGACCAGCAACATCTTTCCGGCCTGCCACCTTCCGTGTGGGACAAGGAGCCGGACGTGTGCCTTTCCGGAATAAAGCTCCGCCGAGGACGAGAGCCATGAGATGTTCCTCCTCTGGGCAAGCCCCGGTCCTGAATCCTGTTGTGCCTGTGAATAGGCTGCAGGGGGACTGTGAAGACCAGCAACATCTTTCAGGACTGCCACCTTCCGTGTGGGACAAGGAGCCGGATGAGTGCCTTTTCGGAATCAGGCTCTGCCGAGGACGAGAGCCATGAGATGTTCCTCCTCTGGGCAAGCCTGAGTCCCAGATCCTGTTTTGCCTGTGAATAGGCTGCAGGGGGACGGTGAAGACCAGCAACAGCTTTCTGGGCTGCCACCTTCCGTGTGGGACAAGGAGCCGGACGTGTGCCTTCTCGGAAACAGGCTCTGCCGAGGACGAGAGCCATGAGATGTTCCTCCTCTGGGCAAGCCCGGGTCCCAGATCCTGCTGTGCCTGTGAATAGGCTGCAGGGGAACGGTGAAGACCAGCAACAGCTTTCAGGGCTGCCACCTTCCGTGTGGGACAAGGAGCCAGACGTGTGCCTTTTCGGAAAGAGGCTCTGCCGAGGACGAGAGCCATGAGATGTTCCTCCTCTGGGCAAGCCCAGGTCCCAGATCCTGTTGTACCTGTGAATAGGCTGCAGGGGGACGGTGAAGACCAGCAACAGCTTTCCGGCCTGCCACCTTCCGTGTGGGACAAGGAGCCGGACGTGTGCCTTTTAGGAAAGAGGCTCTGCCGAGGACGAGAGCCATGAGATGTTCCTCCTCTGGGCCATCCCAGGTCCCAGATCCTGTTGTGCCTGTGAATAGGCTGCAGGGGGACGGTGAAGACCAGCAACAGCTTTCCGGCCTGCCACCTTCCGTGTGGGACAAGGAGCCGGACGTGTGCCTTTCCTGACTCAGGCTCTGCCGAGGACGAGAGCCATGAGATGTTCCTCCTCTGGGCAAGCCCCGGTCCTGAATCCTGTTGTGCCTGTGAATAGGCTGCAGGGGGACAGTGAAGACCAGGAACATCTTTCAGGGCTGCCACCTTCCGTGTGGGACAAGGAGCCAGACGTGTGCCTTTCCGGAATCAGGCTCCGCCGAGGACGAGAGCCATGAGATGTTCCTCCTCTGGGCAAGCCCGGGTCCCAGATCCTGTTGTGCCTGTGAATAGGCTGCAGGGGGACGGTGAAGACCAGCAACAGCTTTCAGGGCCGCCACCTTCCATGTGGGACAAGGAGCCGGACCAGTGCCTTATCGGAATCAGGCTCTGCCGAGGACGAGAGCCATGAGATGTTCCTCCTCTGGGCAAGCCCGGGTCCTGAATCCTGTTGTGCCTGTGAATAGGGTGCAGGGGAACAGTGAAGACCAGGAACATCTTTCAGGGCTGCCACCTTCCGTGTGGGACAAGGAGCCGGACGTGTGCCTTTCCGGAATCAGGCTCCGCCAAGGACGAGAGCCATGAGATGTTCCTCCTCTGGGCAAGCCCGGGTCCCAGATCCTGTTGTGCCTGTGAATAGGCTGCAGGGGGACGGTGAAGACCAGCAACAGCTTTCCGGCCTGCCACCTTCCGTGTGGGACAAGGAGCCGGACGTGTGCCTTTCCTGAATCAGGCTCTGCCGAGGACAAGAGCCATGAGATGTTCCTCCTCTGGGCAAGCCCGGGTCCCAGATCCTGTTGTGCCTGTGAATAGGCTGCAGGGGGACGGTGAAGACCAGGAACATCTTTCAGGGCTGCCACCTTCCGTGTGGGACAAGGAGCCGGACGTGTGCCTTTCCGGAATCAGGCTCCGCCGAGGACGAGAGCCATGAGATGTTCCTCCTCTGGGCAAGCCCGGGTCCCAGATCCTGTTGTGCCTGTGAATAGGCTGCAGGGGGACGGTGAAGACCAGCAACATCTTTCAGGGCTGCCACCTTCCGTGTGGGACAAGGAGCCGGACGAGTGCCTTTTAGGAATCAGGCTCTGCCGAGGACGAGAGCCATGAGATGTTCCTCCTCTGGGCAAGTCCGAGTCCCAGATCCTGTTTTGCCTGTGAATAGGCTGCAGGGGGACGGTGAAGACCAGCAACAGCTTTCCGGCCTGCCACCTTCCGTGTGGGACAAGGAGCCGGATGTGTGCCTTTTCGGAAAGAGGCTCTGCCGAGGACGAGAACCATGAGATGTTCCTCTCTGGGCAAGCCCAGGTCCCAGATCCTGTTGTGCCTGTGAATAGGCTGCAGGGGGACGGTGAAGACCAGCAACAGCTTTCCGGCCTGCCACCTTCCGTGTGGGACATGAGCCGGACGTGTGCCTTTCCGGAATCAGGCTCTGCCGAGGACGAGAGCCATGAGATGTTCCTCCTCTGGGCAAGCCCGAGTCCCAGATCCTGTTTTGCCTGTGAATAGGCTGCAAGGGGACGGTGAAGACGAGCAACATCTTTCAGGGCTGCCACATTCCTTGTGGGACAAGGAGCCGGACCAGTGCCTTATCGGTATCAGGCTCTGCCGAGGACGAGAGCCATGAGATGTTCCTCCTCTGGGCAAGCCCCGGTCCTGAATCCTGTTGTGCCTGTGAATAGGCTGCATGGGGACGGTGAAGACCAGCAACAGCTTTCAGGGCTGCCACCTTCCGTGTGGGACAAGGAGCCGGATGTGTGCCTTTCCAGAATCAGGCTCTGCCGAGGACGAGAGCCATGAGATGTTCCTCCTCTGGGCAAGCCCGGGTCCCAGATCCTGTTGTGCCTGTGAATAGGCTGCAGGGGGACGGTGAAGACCAGCAACAGCTTTCAGGGCTGCCACCTTCCGTGTGGGACAAGGAGCCGGAGGAGTACGTTTCCGGAATCAGGCTCTGCCGAGGACGAGAGCCATGAGATGTTCCTCCTCTGGGCAAGCCCGAGTCCCAGATCCTGTTTTGCCTGTGAATAGGCTGCAGGGGGACGGTGAAGACCAGCATCAGCTTTCAGGGCTGCCACCTTCCGTGTGGGACAAGGATCCGGACGTGTGCCTTTTCGGAAAGAGGCTCTGCAGAGGACGAGAACCATGAGATGTTCCTCCTCTGGGCAAGCCCAAGTCCCAGATCCTGTTGTGCCTGTGAATAGGCTGCAGGGGAACGGTGAAGACCAGCAACATCTTTCCGGGCTGCCACCTTCCGTGTGGGACAAGGAGCCGGATGAGTGCCTTTTCGGAATCAGGCTCTGCCGAGGACGAGAGCCATGAGATGTTCCTCCTCTGGGCAAGCCCGAGACCCAGATACTGTTTTGCCTGTGAATAGGCTGCAGGGGGACGGTGAAGACCAGCAACAGCTTTCTGGGCTGCCACCTTGCGTGTGGGAAAAGGAGCCGGACGTGTGCCTTTTCGGAAAGAGGCTCGCCGAGGACAAGAGCCATGAGATGTTCCTCCTCTGGGCAAGCCCAGGTCCCAGATCCTGTTGTAGCTGTGAATAGGCTGCAGGGGGACGGTGAAGACCAGCAACAGCTTTCAGGGCTGCCACCTTCCGTGTGGGACAAGGAGCCGGAAGTGTGCCTTTTCGGAATCAGGCTCTGCCGAGGACGAGAGCCATGAGATGTTCCTCCTCTGGGCAAGCCCGAGTCCCAGATCCTGTTTTGCCTGTGAATAGGCTGCAGGGGGACGGTGAAGACGAGCAACATCTTTCAGGGCTGCCACATTCCTTGTGGGACAAGGAGCCGGACCAGTGCCTTATCGGAATCAGGCTCTGCCGAGGACGAGAGCCATGAGATGTTCCTCCTCTGGGCAAGCCCCGGTCCTGAATCCTGTTGTGCCTGTGAATAAGCTGCAGGGGGACGGTGAAGACCAGGAACATCTTTCAGGGCTGCCACCTTCCGTGTGGGACAAGGAGCCGGACGTGTGCCTTTCCGGAATCAGGCTCCGCCAAGGACGAGAGCCATGAGATGTTCCTCCTCTGGGCAAGCCCGGGTCCCAGATCCTGTTGTGCCTGTGAATAGGCTGCAGGGGGACGGTGAAGACCAGCAACAGCTTTCCGGCCTGCCACCTTCTGTGTGGGACAAGGAGCCGGACGTGTGCCTTCTCGGAATCAGGCTCTGCCGAGGACGAGAGCCATGAGATGTTCCTCCTCTGGGCAAGCCCGGGTCCCAGATCCTGTTGTGCCTGTGAATAGGCTGCAGGGGGACGGTGAAGACCAGCAACAGCTTTCCGGCCTGCCACCTTCCGTGTGGGACAAGGAGCCGGACGAGTGCCTTTCCTGAATCAGGCTCTGCCGAGGACAAGAGCCATGAGATGTTCCTCCTCTGGGCAAGCCCGGGTCCCAGATCCTGTTGTGCCTGTGAATAGGCTGCAGGGGGACGGTGAAGACCAGGAACATCTTTCAGGGCTGCCACCTTCCGTGTGGGACAAAGAGCCGGACGTGTGCCTTTCCGGAATCAGGCTCCGCCGAGGACGAGAGCCATGAGATGTTCCTCCTCTGGGCAAGCCCGGGTCCCAGATCCTGTTGTGCCTGTGAATAGGCTGCAGGGGGACGGTGAAGACGAGCAACAGCTTTCCGGCCTGCCACCTTCCGTGTGGGACAAGGAGCCGGACCAGTGCCTTATCGGAATCAGGCTCTGCCGAGGACGAGAGCCATGAGATGTTCCTCCTCTGGGCAAGCCCCGGTCCTGAATCCTGTTGTGCCTGTGAATAGGCTGCAGGGGGACTGTGAAGACCAGCAACATCTTTCAGGACTGCCACCTTCCGTGTGGGACAAGGAGCCGGATGAGTGCCTTTTCGGAATCAGGCTCTGCCGAGGACGAGAGCCATGAGATGTTCCTCCTCTGGGCAAGCCTGAGTCCCAGATCCTGTTTTGCCTGTGAATAGGCTGCAGGGGGACGGTGAAGACCAGCAACAGCTTTCTGGGCTGCCACCTTCCGTGTGGGACAAGGAGCCGGACGTGTGCCTTCTCGGAAACAGGCTCTGCCGAGGACGAGAGCCATGAGATGTTCCTCCTCTGGGCAAGCCCGGGTCCCAGATCCTGCTGTGCCTGTGAATAGGCTGCAGGGGAACGGTGAAGACCAGCAACAGCTTTCAGGGCTGCCACCTTCCGTGTGGGACAAGGAGCCAGACGTGTGCCTTTTCGGAAAGAGGCTCTGCCGAGGACGAGAGCCATGATATGTTCCGCCTCTGGGCAAGCCCAGGTCCCAGATCCTGTTGTACCTGTGAATAGGCTGCAGGGGGACGGTGAAGACCAGCAACAGCTTTCCGGCCTGCCACCTTCCGTGTGGGACAAGGAGCCGGACGTGTGCCTTTTAGGTAAGAGGCTCTGCCGAGGACGAGAGCCATGAGATGTTCCTCCTCTGGGCCATCCCAGGTCCCAGATCCTGTTGTGCCTGTGAATAGGCTGCAGGGGGACGGTGAAGACCAGCAACAGCTTTCCGGCCTGCCACCTTCCGTGTGGGACAAGGAGCCGGACGTGTGCCTTTCCTGACTCAGGCTCTGCCGAGGACGAGAGCCATGAGATGTTCCTCCTCTGGGCAAGCCCCGGTCCTGAATCCTGTTGTGCCTGTGAATAGGCTGCAGGGGGACAGTGAAGACCAGGAACATCTTTCAGGGCTGCCACCTTCCGTGTGGGACAAGGAGCCAGACGTGTGCCTTTTAGGAATCAGGCTCCGCCGAGGACGAGAGCCATGAGATGTTCCTCCTCTGGGCAAGCCCGGGTCCCAGATCCTGTTGTGCCTGTGAATAGGCTGCAGGGGGACGGTGAAGACCAGCAACAGCTTTCAGGGCCGCCACCTTCCATGTGGGACAAGGAGCCGGACCAGTGCCTTATCGGAATCAGGCTCTGCCGAGGACGAGAGCCATGAGATGTTCCTCCTCTGGGCAAGCCCCGGTCCTGAATCCTGTTGTGCCTGTGAATAGGCTGCAGGGGGACAGTGAAGACCAGGAACATCTTTCAGGGCTGCCACCTTCCGTGTGGGACAAGGAGCCGGACGTGTGCCTTTCCGGAATCAGGCTCCGCCAAGGACGAGAGCCATGAGATGTTCCTCCTCTGGGCAAGCCCGGGTCCCAGATCCTGTTGTGCCTGTGAATAGGCTGCAGGGGGACGGTGAAGACCAGCAACAGCTTTCCGGCCTGCCACCTTCCGTGTGGGACAAGGAGCCGGACGTGTGCCTTTCCTGAATCAGGCTCTGCCGAGGACAAGAGCCATGAGATGTTCCTCCTCTGGGCAAGCCCGGGTCCCAGATCCTGTTGTGCCTGTGAATAGGCTGCAGGGGGACGGTGAAGACCAGGAACATCTTTCAGGGCTGCCACCTTCCGTGTGGGACAAGGAGCCGGACGTGTGCCTTTCCGGAATCAGGCTCTGCCGAGGACGAGAGCCATGAGATGTTCCTCCTCTGGGCAAGCCCGGGTCCCAGATCCTGTTGTGCCTGTGAATAGGCTGCAGGGGGACGGTGAAGACCAGCAACAGCTTTCAGGGCTGCCACCTTCCGTGTGGGACAAGGAGCCGGACCAGTGCCTTTTAGGAATCAGGCTCTGCCGAGGACGAGAGCCATGAGATGTTCCTCCTCTGGGCAAGTCCGAGTCCCAGATCCTGTTTTGCCTGTGAATAGGCTGCAGGGGGACGGTGAAGACCAGCAACAGCTTTCAGGGCTGCCACCTTCCGTGTGGGACAAGGAGCCGGATGTGTGCCTTTTCGGAAAGAGGCTCTGCCGAGGACGAGAACCATGAGATGTTCCTCTCTGGGCAAGCCCAGGTCCCAGATCCTGTTGTGCCTGTGAATAGGCTGCAGGGGGACGGTGAAGACCAGCAACAGCTTTCCGGCCTGCCACCTTCCGTGTGGGACAAGGAGCCGGACGTGTGCCTTTCCGGAATCAGGCTCTGCCGAGGACGAGAGCCATGAGATGTTCCTCCTCTGGGCAAGCCCGAGTCCCAGATCCTGTTTTGCCTGTGAATAGGCTGCAGGGGGACGGTGAAGACGAGCAACATCTTTCAGGGCTGCCACATTCCTTGTGGGACAAGGAGCCGGACCAGTGCCTTATCGGAATCAGGCTCTGCCGAGGACGAGAGCCATGAGATGTTCCTCCTCTGGGCAAGCCCCGGTCCTGAATCCTGTTGTGCCTGTGAATAGGCTGCAGGGGGACTGTGAAGACCAGCAACATCTTTCAGGACTGCCACCTTCCGTGTGGGACAAGGAGCCGGATGAGTGCCTTTTCGGAATCAGGCTCTGCCGAGGACGAGAGCCATGAGATGTTCCTCCTCTGGGCAAGCCTGAGTCCCAGATCCTGTTTTGCCTGTGAATAGGCTGCAGGGGGACGGTGAAGACCAGCAACAGCTTTCTGGGCTGCCACCTTCCGTGTGGGACAAGGAGCCGGACGTGTGCCTTCTCGGAAACAGGCTCTGCCGAGGACGAGAGCCATGAGATGTTCCTCCTCTGGGCAAGCCCGGGTCCCAGATCCTGCTGTGCCTGTGAATAGGCTGCAGGGGAACGGTGAAGACCAGCAACAGCTTTCAGGGCTGCCACCTTCCGTGTGGGACAAGGAGCCAGACGTGTGCCTTTTCGGAAAGAGGCTCTGCCGAGGACGAGAGCCATGAGATGTTCCGCCTCTGGGCAAGCCCAGGTCCCAGATCCTGTTGTACCTGTGAATAGGCTGCAGGGGGACGGTGAAGACCAGCAACAGCTTTCCGGCCTGCCACCTTCCGTGTGGGACAAGGAGCCGGACGTGTGCCTTTTAGGTAAGAGGCTCTGCCGAGGACGAGAGCCATGAGATGTTCCTCCTCTGGGCCATCCCAGGTCCCAGATCCTGTTGTGCCTGTGAATAGGCTGCAGGGGGACGGTGAAGACCAGCAACAGCTTTCCGGCCTGCCACCTTCCGTGTGGGACAAGGAGCCGGACGTGTGCCTTTCCTGACTCAGGCTCTGCCGAGGACGAGAGCCATGAGATGTTCCTCCTCTGGGCAAGCCCCGGTCCTGAATCCTGTTGTGCCTGTGAATAGGCTGCAGGGGGACAGTGAAGACCAGGAACATCTTTCAGGGCTGCCACCTTCCGTGTGGGACAAGGAGCCAGACGTGTGCCTTTCCGGAATCAGGCTCCGCCGAGGACGAGAGCCATGAGATGTTCCTCCTCTGGGCAAGCCCGGGTCCCAGATCCTGTTGTGCCTGTGAATAGGCTGCAGGGGGACGGTGAAGACCAGCAACAGCTTTCAGGGCCGCCACCTTCCATGTGGGACAAGGAGCCGGACCAGTGCCTTATCGGAATCAGGCTCTGCCGAGGACGAGAGCCATGAGATGTTCCTCCTCTGGGCAAGCCCCGGTCCTGAATCCTGTTGTGCCTGTGAATAGGCTGCAGGGGGACAGTGAAGACCAGGAACATCTTTCAGGGCTGCCACCTTCCGTGTGGGACAAGGAGCCGGACGTGTGCCTTTCCGGAATCAGGCTCCGCCAAGGACGAGAGCCATGAGATGTTCCTCCTCTGGGCAAGCCCGGGTCCCAGATCCTGTTGTGCCTGTGAATAGGCTGCAGGGGGACGGTGAAGACCAGCAACAGCTTTCCGGCCTGCCACCTTCCGTGTGGGACAAGGAGCCGGACGTGTGCCTTTCCTGAATCAGGCTCTGCCGAGGACAAGAGCCATGAGATGTTCCTCCTCTGGGCAAGCCCGGGTCCCAGATCCTGTTGTGCCTGTGAATAGGCTGCAGGGGGACGGTGAAGACCAGGAATATCTTTCAGGGCTGCCACCTTCCGTGTGGGACAAGGAGCCGGACGTGTGCCTTTCCGGAATCAGGCTCCGCCGAGGACGAGAGCCATGAGATGTTCCTCCTCTGGGCAAGCCCGGGTCCCAGATCCTGTTGTGCCTGTGAATAGGCTGCAGGGGGACGGTGAAGACCAGCAACATCTTTCAGGGCTGCCACCTTCCGTGTGGGACAAGGAGCCGGACGAGTGCCTTTTAGGAATCAGGCTCTGCCGAGGACGAGAGCCATGAGATGTTCCTCCTCTGGGCAAGTCCGAGTCCCAGATCCTGTTTTGCCTGTGAATAGGCTGCAGGGGGACGGTGAAGACGAGCAACAGCTTTCCGGCCTGCCACCTTCCGTGTGGGACAAGGAGCCGGATGTGTGCCTTTTCGGAAAGAGGCTCTGCCGAGGACGAGAACCATGAGATGTTCCTCTCTGGGCAAGCCCAGGTCCCAGATCCTGTTGTGCCTGTGAATAGGCTGCAGGGGGACGGTGAAGACCAGCAACAGCTTTCCGGCCTGCCACCTTCCGTGTGGGACATGAGCCGGACGTGTGCCTTTCCGGAATCAGGCTCTGCCGAGGACGAGAGCCATGAGATGTTCCTCCTCTGGGCAAGCCCGAGTCCCAGATCCTGTTTTGCCTGTGAATAGGCTGCAAGGGGACGGTGAAGACGAGCAACATCTTTCAGGGCTGCCACATTCCTTGTGGGACAAGGAGCCGGACCAGTGCCTTATCGGTATCAGGCTCTGCCGAGGACGAGAGCCATGAGATGTTCCTCCTCTGGGCAAGCCCCGGTCCTGAATCCTGTTGTGCCTGTGAATAGGCTGCATGGGGACGGTGAAGACCAGCAACAGCTTTCAGGGCTGCCACCTTCCGTGTGGGACAAGGAGCCGGACGTGTGCCTTTCCGGAATCAGGCTCCGCCAAGGACGAGAGCCATGAGATGTTCCTCCTCTGGGCAAGCCCGGGTCCCAGATCCTGTTGTGCCTGTGAATAGGCTGCAGGGGGACGGTGAAGACCAGCAACAGCTTTCCGGCCTGCCACCTTCCGTGTGGGACAAGGAGCCGGACGTGTGCCTTTCCTGAATCAGGCTCTGCCGAGGACAAGAGCCATGAGATGTTCCTCCTCTGGGCAAGCCCGGGTCCCAGATCCTGTTGTGCCTGTGAATAGGCTGCAGGGGGACGGTGAAGACCAGGAACATCTTTCAGGGCTGCCACCTTCCGTGTGGGACAAGGAGCCGGACGTGTGCCTTTCCGGAATCAGGCTCCGCCGAGGACGAGAGCCATGAGATGTTCCTCCTCTGGGCAAGCCCGGGTCCCAGATCCTGTTGTGCCTGTGAATAGGCTGCAGGGGGACGGTGAAGACCAGCAACAGCTTTCAGGGCTGCCACCTTCCGTGTGGGACAAGGAGCCGGACCAGTGCCTTTTAGGAATCAGGCTCTGCCGAGGACGAGAGCCATGAGATGTTCCTCCTCTGGGCAAGTCCGAGTCCCAGATCCTGTTTTGCCTGTGAATAGGCTGCAGGGGGACGGTGAAGACCAGCAACAGCTTTCAGGGCTGCCACCTTCCGTGTGGGACAAGGAGCCGGATGTGTGCCTTTTCGGAAAGAGGCTCTGCCGAGGACGAGAACCATGAGATGTTCCTCTCTGGGCAAGCCCAGGTCCCAGATCCTGTTGTGCCTGTGAATAGGCTGCAGGGGGACGGTGAAGACCAGCAACAGCTTTCCGGCCTGCCACATTCCTTGTGGGACAAGGAGCCGGACCAGTGCCTTATCGGAATCAGGCTCTGCCGAGGACGAGAGCCATGAGATGTTCCTCCTCTGGGCAAGCCCCGGTCCTGAATCCTGTTGTGCCTGTGAATAGGCTGCAGGGGGACTGTGAAGACCAGCAACATCTTTCAGGACTGCCACCTTCCGTGTGGGACAAGGAGCCGGATGAGTGCCTTTTCGGAATCAGGCTCTGCCGAGGACGAGAGCCATGAGATGTTCCTCCTCTGGGCAAGCCTGAGTCCCAGATCCTGTTTTGCCTGTGAATAGGCTGCAGGGGGACGGTGAAGACCAGCAACAGCTTTCTGGGCTGCCACCTTCCGTGTGGGACAAGGAGCCGGACGTGTGCCTTCTCGGAAACAGGCTCTGCCGAGGACGAGAGCCATGAGATGTTCCTCCTCTGGGCAAGCCCGGGTCCCAGATCCTGCTGTGCCTGTGAATAGGCTGCAGGGGAACGGTGAAGACCAGCAACAGCTTTCAGGGCTGCCACCTTCCGTGTGGGACAAGGAGCCAGACGTGTGCCTTTTCGGAAAGAGGCTCTGCCGAGGACGAGAGCCATGAGATGTTCCTCCTCTGGGCAAGCCCAGGTCCCAGATCCTGTTGTACCTGTGAATAGGCTGCAGGGGGACGGTGAAGACCAGCAACAGCTTTCCGGCCTGCCACCTTCCGTGTGGGACAAGGAGCCGGACGTGTGCCTTTTAGGTAAGAGGCTCTGCCGAGGACGAGAGCCATGAGATGTTCCTCCTCTGGGCCATCCCAGGTCCCAGATCCTGTTGTGCCTGTGAATAGGCTGCAGGGGGACGGTGAAGACCAGCAACAGCTTTCCGGCCTGCCACCTTCCGTGTGGGACAAGGAGCCGGACGTGTGCCTTTCCTGACTCAGGCTCTGCCGAGGACGAGAGCCATGAGATGTTCCTCCTCTGGGCAAGCCCCGGTCCTGAATCCTGTTGTGCCTGTGAATAGGCTGCAGGGGGACAGTGAAGACCAGGAACATCTTTCAGGGCTGCCACCTTCCGTGTGGGACAAGGAGCCAGACGTGTGCCTTTCCGGAATCAGGCTCCGCCGAGGACGAGAGCCATGAGATGTTCCTCCTCTGGGCAAGCCCGGGTCCCAGATCCTGTTGTGCCTGTGAATAGGCTGCAGGGGGACGGTGAAGACCAGCAACAGCTTTCAGGGCCGCCACCTTCCATGTGGGACAAGGAGCCGGACCAGTGCCTTATCGGAATCAGGCTCTGCCGAGGACGAGAGCCATGAGATGTTCCTCCTCTGGGCAAGCCCCGGTCCTGAATCCTGTTGTGCCTGTGAATAGGCTGCAGGGGGACAGTGAAGACCAGGAACATCTTTCAGGGCTGCCACCTTCCGTGTGGGACAAGGAGCCGGACGTGTGCCTTTCCGGAATCAGGCTCCGCCAAGGACGAGAGCCATGAGATGTTCCTCCTCTGGGCAAGCCCGGGTCCCAGATCCTGTTGTGCCTGTGAATAGGCTGCAGGGGGACGGTGAAGACCAGCAACAGCTTTCCGGCCTGCCACCTTCCGTGTGGGACAAGGAGCCGGACGTGTGCCTTTCCTGAATCAGGCTCTGCCGAGGACAAGAGCCATGAGATGTTCCTCCTCTGGGCAAGCCCGGGTCCCAGATCCTGTTGTGCCTGTGAATAGGCTGCAGGGGGACGGTGAAGACCAGGAATATCTTTCAGGGCTGCCACCTTCCGTGTGGGACAAGGAGCCGGACGTGTGCCTTTCCGGAATCAGGCTCCGCCGAGGACGAGAGCCATGAGATGTTCCTCCTCTGGGCAAGCCCGGGTCCCAGATCCTGTTGTGCCTGTGAATAGGCTGCAGGGGGACGGTGAAGACCAGCAACATCTTTCAGGGCTGCCACCTTCCGTGTGGGACAAGGAGCCGGACGAGTGCCTTTTAGGAATCAGGCTCTGCCGAGGACGAGAGCCATGAGATGTTCCTCCTCTGGGCAAGTCCGAGTCCCAGATCCTGTTTTGCCTGTGAATAGGCTGCAGGGGGACGGTGAAGACGAGCAACAGCTTTCCGGCCTGCCACCTTCCGTGTGGGACAAGGAGCCGGATGTGTGCCTTTTCGGAAAGAGGCTCTGCCGAGGACGAGAACCATGAGATGTTCCTCTCTGGGCAAGCCCAGGTCCCAGATCCTGTTGTGCCTGTGAATAGGCTGCAGGGGGACGGTGAAGACCAGCAACAGCTTTCCGGCCTGCCACCTTCCGTGTGGGACATGAGCCGGACGTGTGCCTTTCCGGAATCAGGCTCTGCCGAGGACGAGAGCCATGAGATGTTCCTCCTCTGGGCAAGCCCGAGTCCCAGATCCTGTTTTGCCTGTGAATAGGCTGCAAGGGGACGGTGAAGACGAGCAACATCTTTCAGGGCTGCCACATTCCTTGTGGGACAAGGAGCCGGACCAGTGCCTTATCGGTATCAGGCTCTGCCGAGGACGAGAGCCATGAGATGTTCCTCCTCTGGGCAAGCCCCGGTCCTGAATCCTGTTGTGCCTGTGAATAGGCTGCATGGGGACGGTGAAGACCAGCAACAGCTTTCAGGGCTGCCACCTTCCGTGTGGGACAAGGAGCCGGATGTGTGCCTTTTCGGAATCAGGCTCTGCCGAGGACGAGAACCATGAGATGTTCCTCTCTGGGCAAGCCCAGGTCCCAGATCCTGTTGTGCCTGTGAATAGGCTGCAGGGGGACGGTGAAGACCAGCAACAGCTTTCCGGCCTGCCACCTTCCGTGTGGGACAAGGAGCCGGACGTGTGCCTTTCCGGAATCAGGCTCTGCCGAGAACGAGAGCCATGAGATGTTCCTCCTCTGGGCAAGCCCGGGTCCCAGATCCTGTTGTGCCTGTGAATAGGCTGCAGGGGGACGGTGAAGACCAGCAACAGCTTTCAGGGCTGCCACCTTCCGTGTGGGACAAGGAGCCGGAGGAGTACGTTTCCGGAATCAGGCTCTGCCGAGGACGAGAGCCATGAGATGTTCCTCCTCTGGGCAAGCCCGAGTCCCAGATCCTGTTTTGCCTGTGAATAGGCTGCAGGGGGACGGTGAAGACCAGCATCAGCTTTCAGGGCTGCCACCTTCCGTGTGGGACAAGGATCCGGACGTGTGCCTTTTCGGAAAGAGGCTCTGCAGAGGACGAGAACCATGAGATGTTCCTCCTCTGGGCAAGCCCCGGTCCTGAATCCTGTTGTGCCTGTGAATAGGCTGCAGGGGGACAGTGAAGACCAGGAACATCTTTCAGGGCTGCCACCTTCCGTGTGGGACAAGGAGCCGGACGTGTGCCTTTCCGGAATCAGGCTCCGCCAAGGACGAGAGCCATGAGATGTTCCTCCTCTGGGCAAGCCCGGGTCCCAGATCCTGTTGTGCCTGTGAATAGGCTGCAGGGGGACGGTGAAGACCAGCAACAGCTTTCCGGCCTGCCACCTTCCGTGTGGGACAAGGAGCCGGAGGTGTGCCTTTCCTGAATCAGGCTCTGCCGAGGACAAGAGCCATGAGATGTTCCTCCTCTGGGCAAGCCCGGGTCCCAGATCCTGTTGTGCCTGTGAATAGGCTGCAGGGGGACGGTGAAGACCAGGAATATCTTTCAGGGCTGCCACCTTCCGTGTGGGACAAGGAGCCGGACGTGTGCCTTTCCGGAATCAGGCTCCGCCGAGGACGAGAGCCATGAGATGTTCCTCCTCTGGGCAAGCCCGGGTCCCAGATCCTGTTGTGCCTGTGAATAGGCTGCAGGGGGACGGTGAAGACCAGCAACATCTTTCAGGGCTGCCACCTTCCGTGTGGGACAAGGAGCCGGACGAGTGCCTTTTAGGAATCAGGCTCTGCCGAGGACGAGAGCCATGAGATGTTCCTCCTCTGGGCAAGTCCGAGTCCCAGATCCTGTTTTGCCTGTGAATAGGCTGCAGGGGGACGGTGAAGACGAGCAACAGCTTTCCGGCCTGCCACCTTCCGTGTGGGACAAGGAGCCGGATGTGTGCCTTTTCGGAAAGAGGCTCTGCCGAGGACGAGAACCATGAGATGTTCCTCTCTGGGCAAGCCCAGGTCCCAGATCCTGTTGTGCCTGTGAATAGGCTGCAGGGGGACGGTGAAGACCAGCAACAGCTTTCCGGCCTGCCACCTTCCGTGTGGGACATGAGCCGGACGTGTGCCTTTCCGGAATCAGGCTCTGCCGAGGACGAGAGCCATGAGATGTTCCTCCTCTGGGCAAGCCCGAGTCCCAGATCCTGTTTTGCCTGTGAATAGGCTGCAAGGGGACGGTGAAGACGAGCAACATCTTTCAGGGCTGCCACATTCCTTGTGGGACAAGGAGCCGGACCAGTGCCTTATCGGTATCAGGCTCTGCCGAGGACGAGAGCCATGAGATGTTCCTCCTCTGGGCAAGCCCCGGTCCTGAATCCTCTTGTGCCTGTGAATAGGCTGCATGGGGACGGTGAAGACCAGCAACAGCTTTCAGGGCTGCCACCTTCCGTGTGGGACAAGGAGCCGGATGTGTGCCTTTTCGGAATCAGGCTCTGCCGAGGACGAGAACCATGAGATGTTCCTCTCTGGGCAAGCCCAGGTCCCAGATCCTGTTGTGCCTGTGAATAGGCTGCAGGGGGACGGTGAAGACCAGCAACAGCTTTCCGGCCTGCCACCTTCCGTGTGGGACAAGGAGCCGGACGTGTGCCTTTCCGGAATCAGGCTCTGCCGAGAACGAGAGCCATGAGATGTTCCTCCTCTGGGCAAGCCCGGGTCCCAGATCCTGTTGTGCCTGTGAATAGGCTGCAGGGGGACGGTGAAGACCAGCAACAGCTTTCAGGGCTGCCACCTTCCGTGTGGGACAAGGAGCCGGAGGAGTACGTTTCCGGAATCAGGCTCTGCCGAGGACGAGAGCCATGAGATGTTCCTCCTCTGGGCAAGCCCGAGTCCCAGATCCTGTTTTGCCTGTGAATAGGCTGCAGGGGGACGGTGAAGACCAGCATCAGCTTTCAGGGCTGCCACCTTCCGTGTGGGACAAGGATCCGGACGTGTGCCTTTTCGGAAAGAGGCTCTGCAGAGGACGAGAACCATGAGATGTTCCTCCTCTGGGCAAGCCCAAGTCCCAGATCCTGTTGTGCCTGTGAATAGGCTGCAGGGGAACGGTGAAGACCAGCAACATCTTTCCGGCCTGCCACCTTCCGTGTGGGACAAGGAGCCGGACGTGTGCCTTTGCGGAATAAAGCTCCGCCGAGGACGAGAGCCATGAGATGTTCCTCCTCTGGGCAAGCCCCGGTCCTGAATCCTGTTGTGCCTGTGAATAGGCTGCAGGGGGACTGTGAAGACCAGCAACATCTTTCAGGACTGCCACCTTCCGTGTGGGACAAGGAGCCGGATGAGTGCCTTTTCGGAATCAGGCTCTGCCGAGGACGAGAGCCATGAGATGTTCCTCCTCTGGGCAAGCCTGAGTCCCAGATCCTGTTTTGCCTGTGAATAGGCTGCAGGGGGACGGTGAAGACCAGCAACAGCTTTCTGGGCTGCCACCTTCCGTGTGGGACAAGGAGCCGGACGTGTGCCTTCTCGGAAACAGGCTCTGCCGAGGACGAGAGCCATGAGATGTTCCTCCTCTGGGCAAGCCCGGGTCCCAGATCCTGCTGTGCCTGTGAATAGGCTGCAGGGGAACGGTGAAGACCAGCAACAGCTTTCAGGGCTGCCACCTTCCGTGTGGGACAAGGAGCCAGACGTGTGCCTTTTCGGAAAGAGGCTCTGCCGAGGACGAGAGCCATGAGATGTTCCGCCTCTGGGCAAGCCCAGGTCCCAGATCCTGTTGTACCTGTGAATAGGCTGCAGGGGGACGGTGAAGACCAGCAACAGCTTTCCGGCCTGCCACCTTCCGTGTGGGACAAGGAGCCGGACGTGTGCCTTTTAGGAAAGAGGCTCTGCCGAGGACGAGAGCCATGAGATGTTCCTCCTCTGGGCCATCCCAGGTCCCAGATCCTGTTGTGCCTGTGAATAGGCTGCAGGGGGACGGTGAAGACCAGCAACAGCTTTCCGGCCTGCCACCTTCCGTGTGGGACAAGGAGCCGGACGTGTGCCTTTCCTGACTCAGGCTCTGCCGAGGACGAGAGCCATGAGATGTTCCTCCTCTGGGCAAGCCCCGGTCCTGAATCCTGTTGTGCCTGTGAATAGGCTGCAGGGGGACAGTGAAGACCAGGAACATCTTTCAGGGCTGCCACCTTCCGTGTGGGACAAGGAGCCAGACGTGTGCCTTTCCGGAATCAGGCTCCGCCGAGGACGAGAGCCATGAGATGTTCCTCCTCTGGGCAAGCCCGGGTCCCAGATCCTGTTGTGCCTGTGAATAGGCTGCAGGGGGACGGTGAAGACCAGCAACAGCTTTCAGGGCCGCCACCTTCCATGTGGGACAAGGAGCCGGACCAGTGCCTTATCGGAATCAGGCTCTGCCGAGGACGAGAGCCATGAGATGTTCCTCCTCTGGGCAAGCCCGGGTCCTGAATCCTGTTGTGCCTGTGAATAGGGTGCAGGGGAACAGTGAAGACCAGGAACATCTTTCAGGGCTGCCACCTTCCGTGTGGGACAAGGAGCCGGACGTGTGCCTTTCCGGAATCAGGCTCCGCCAAGGACGAGAGCCATGAGATGTTCCTCCTCTGGGCAAGCCCGGGTCCCAGATCCTGTTGTGCCTGTGAATAGGCTGCAGGGGGACGGTGAAGACCAGCAACAGCTTTCCGGCCTGCCACCTTCCGTGTGGGACAAGGAGCCGGACGTGTGCCTTTCCTGAATCAGGCTCTGCCGAGGACAAGAGCCATGAGATGTTCCTCCTCTGGGCAAGCCCGGGTCCCAGATCCTGTTTTGCCTGTGAATAGGCTGCAGGGGGACGGTGAAGACGAGCAACAGCTTTCCGGCCTGCCACCTTCCGTGTGGGACAAGGAGCCGGATGTGTGCCTTTTCGGAAAGAGGCTCTGCCGAGGACGAGAACCATGAGATGTTCCTCTCTGGGCAAGCCCAGGTCCCAGATCCTGTTGTGCCTGTGAATAGGCTGCAGGGGGACGGTGAAGACCAGCAACAGCTTTCCGGCCTGCCACCTTCCGTGTGGGACATGAGCCGGACGTGTGCCTTTCCGGAATCAGGCTCTGCCGAGGACGAGAGCCATGAGATGTTCCTCCTCTGGGCAAGCCCGAGTCCCAGATCCTGTTTTGCCTGTGAATAGGCTGCAAGGGGACGGTGAAGACGAGCAACATCTTTCAGGGCTGCCACATTCCTTGTGGGACAAGGAGCCGGACCAGTGCCTTATCGGTATCAGGCTCTGCCGAGGACGAGAGCCATGAGATGTTCCTCCTCTGGGCAAGCCCCGGTCCTGAATCCTGTTGTGCCTGTGAATAGGCTGCATGGGGACGGTGAAGACCAGCAACAGCTTTCAGGGCTGCCACCTTCCGTGTGGGACAAGGAGCCGGATGTGTGCCTTTTCGGAATCAGGCTCTGCCGAGGACGAGAACCATGAGATGTTCCTCTCTGGGCAAGCCCAGGTCCCAGATCCTGTTGTGCCTGTGAATAGGCTGCAGGGGGACGGTGAAGACCAGCAACAGCTTTCCGGCCTGCCACCTTCCGTGTGGGACAAGGAGCCGGACGTGTGCCTTTCCGGAATCAGGCTCTGCCGAGAACGAGAGCCATGAGATGTTCCTCCTCTGGGCAAGCCCGAGTCCCAGATCCTGTTTTGCCTGTGAATAGGCTGCAGGGGGACGGTGAAGACCAGCAACAGCTTTCAGGGCTGCCACATTCCTTGTGGGACAAGGAGCCGGACGTGTGCCTTTCCTGAATCAGGCTCTGCCGAGGACAAGAGCCATGAGATGTTCCTCCTCTGGGCAAGCCCGGGTCCCAGATCCTGTTGTGCCTGTGAATAGGCTGCAGGGGGACGGTGAAGACCAGCAACAGCTTTCAGGGCTGCCACCTTCCGTGTGGGACAAGGAGCCGGAGGAGTACGTTTCCGGAATCAGGCTCTGCCGAGGACGAGAGCCATGAGATGTTCCTCCTCTGGGCAAGCCCGAGTCCCAGATCCTGTTTTGCCTGTGAATAGGCTGCATGGGGACGGTGAAGACCAGCATCAGCTTTCAGGGCTGCCACCTTCCGTGTGGGACAAGGATCCGGACGTGTGCCTTTTCGGAAAGAGGCTCTGCAGAGGACGAGAACCATGAGATGTTCCTCCTCTGGGCAAGCCCAAGTCCCAGATCCTGTTGTGCCTGTGAATAGGCTGCAGGGGAACGGTGAAGACCAGCAACATCTTTCCGGCCTGCCACCTTCCGTGTGGGACAAGGAGCCGGACGTGTGCCTTTCCGGAATAAAGCTCCGCCGAGGACGAGAGCCATGAGATGTTCCTCCTCTGGGCAAGCCCCGGTCCTGAATCCTGTTGTGCCTGTGAATAGGCTGCAGGGGGACTGTGAAGACCAGCAACATCTTTCAGGACTGCCACCTTCCGTGTGGGACAAGGAGCCGGATGAGTGCCTTTTCGGAATCAGGCTCTGCCGAGGACGAGAGCCATGAGATGTTCCTCCTCTGGGCAAGCCTGAGTCCCAGATCCTGTTTTGCCTGTGAATAGGCTGCAGGGGGACGGTGAAGACCAGCAACAGCTTTCTGGGCTGCCACCTTCCGTGTGGGACAAGGAGCCGGACGTGTGCCTTCTCGGAAACAGGCTCTGCCGAGGACGAGAGCCATGAGATGTTCCTCCTCTGGGCAAGCCCGGGTCCCAGATCCTTCTGTGCCTGTGAATAGGCTGCAGGGGAACGGTGAAGACCAGCAACAGCTTTCAGGGCTGCCACCTTCCGTGTGGGACAAGGAGCCAGACGTGTGCCTTTTCGGAAAGAGGCTCTGCCGAGGACGAGAGCCATGAGATGTTCCGCCTCTGGGCAAGCCCAGGTCCCAGATCCTGTTGTACCTGTGAATAGGCTGCAGGGGGACGGTGAAGACCAGCAACAGCTTTCCGGCCTGCCACCTTCCGTGTGGGACAAGGAGCCGGACGTGTGCCTTTTAGGAAAGAGGCTCTGCCGAGGACGAGAGCCATGAGATGTTCCTCCTCTGGGCCATCCCAGGTCCCAGATCCTGTTGTGCCTGTGAATAGGCTGCAGGGGGACGGTGAAGACCAGCAACAGCTTTCCGGCCTGCCACCTTCCGTGTGGGACAAGGAGCCGGACGTGTGCCTTTCCTGACTCAGGCTCTGCCGAGGACGAGAGCCATGAGATGTTCCTCCTCTGGGCAAGCCCCGGTCCTGAATCCTGTTGTGCCTGTGAATAGGCTGCAGGGGGACAGTGAAGACCAGGAACATCTTTCAGGGCTGCCACCTTCCGTGTGGGACAAGGAGCCAGACGTGTGCCTTTCCGGAATCAGGCTCCGCCGAGGACGAGAGCCATGAGATGTTCCTCCTCTGGGCAAGCCCGGGTCCCAGATCCTGTTGTGCCTGTGAATAGGCTGCAGGGGGACGGTGAAGACCAGCAACAGCTTTCAGGGCCGCCACCTTCCATGTGGGACAAGGAGCCGGACCAGTGCCTTATCGGAATCAGGCTCTGCCGAGGACGAGAGCCATGAGATGTTCCTCCTCTGGGCAAGCCCGGGTCCTGAATCCTGTTGTGCCTGTGAATAGGGTGCAGGGGAACAGTGAAGACCAGGAACATCTTTCAGGGCTGCCACCTTCCGTGTGGGACAAGGAGCCGGACGTGTGCCTTTCCGGAATCAGGCTCCGCCAAGGACGAGAGCCATGAGATGTTCCTCCTCTGGGCAAGCCCGGGTCCCAGATCCTGTTGTGCCTGTGAATAGGCTGCAGGGGGACGGTGAAGACCAGCAACAGCTTTCCGGCCTGCCACCTTCCGTGTGGGACAAGGAGCCGGACGTGTGCCTTTCCTGAATCAGGCTCTGCCGAGGACAAGAGCCATGAGATGTTCCTCCTCTGGGCAAGCCCGGGTCCCAGATCCTGTTGTGCCTGTGAATAGGCTGCAGGGGGACGGTGAAGACCAGGACCATCTTTCAGGGCTGCCACCTTCCGTGTGGGACAAGGAGCCGGACGTGTGCCTTTCCGGAATCAGGCTCCGCCGAGGACGAGAGCCATGAGATGTTCCTCCTCTGGGCAAGCCCGGGTCCCAGATCCTGTTGTGCCTGTGAATAGGCTGCAGGGGGACGGTGAAGACCAGCAACATCTTTCAGGGCTGCCACCTTCCGTGTGGGACAAGGAGCCGGACGAGTGCCTTTTAGGAATCAGGCTCTGCCGAGGACGAGAGCCATGAGATGTTCCTCCTCTGGGCAAGTCCGAGTCCCAGATCCTGTTTTGCCTGTGAATAGGCTGCAGGGGGACGGTGAAGACGAGCAACAGCTTTCCGGCCTGCCACCTTCCGTGTGGGACAAGGAGCCGGATGTGTGCCTTTTCGGAAAGAGGCTCTGCCGAGGACGAGAACCATGAGATGTTCCTCTCTGGGCAAGCCCAGGTCCCAGATCCTGTTGTGCCTGTGAATAGGCTGCAGGGGGACGGTGAAGACCAGCAACAGCTTTCCGGCCTGCCACCTTCCGTGTGGGACATGAGCCGGACGTGTGCCTTTCCGGAATCAGGCTCTGCCGAGGACGAGAGCCATGAGATGTTCCTCCTCTGGGCAAGCCCGAGTCCCAGATCCTGTTTTGCCTGTGAATAGGCTGCAAGGGGACGGTGAAGACGAGCAACATCTTTCAGGGCTGCCACATTCCTTGTGGGACAAGGAGCCGGACCAGTGCCTTATCGGTATCAGGCTCTGCCGAGGACGAGAGCCATGAGATGTTCCTCCTCTGGGCAAGCCCCGGTCCTGAATCCTGTTGTGCCTGTGAATAGGCTGCATGGGGACGGTGAAGACCAGCAACAGCTTTCAGGGCTGCCACCTTCCGTGTGGGACAAGGAGCCGGATGTGTGCCTTTTCGGAATCAGGCTCTGCCGAGGACGAGAACCATGAGATGTTCCTCTCTGGGCAAGCCCAGGTCCCAGATCCTGTTGTGCCTGTGAATAGGCTGCAGGGGGACGGTGAAGACCAGCAACAGCTTTCCGGCCTGCCACCTTCCGTGTGGGACAAGGAGCCGGACGTGTGCCTTTCCGGAATCAGGCTCTGCCGAGAACGAGAGCCATGAGATGTTCCTCCTCTGGGCAAGCCCGAGACCCAGATCCTGTTTTGCCTGTGAATAGGCTGCAGGGGGACGGTGAAGACCAGCAACAGCTTTCAGGGCTGCCACATTCCTTGTGGGACAAGGAGCCGGACGTGTGCCTTTCCAGAATCAGGCTCTGCCGAGGACGAGAGCCATGAGATGTTCCTCCTCTGGGCAAGCCCGGGTCCCAGATCCTGTTGTGCCTGTGAATAGGCTGCAGGGGGACGGTGAAGACCAGCAACAGCTTTCAGGGCTGCCACCTTCCGTGTGGGACAAGGAGCCGGAGGAGTACGTTTCCGGAATCAGGCTCTGCCGAGGACGAGAGCCATGAGATGTTCCTCCTCTGGGCAAGCCCGAGTCCCAGATCCTGTTTTGCCTGTGAATAGGCTGCAGGGGGACGGTGAAGACCAGCATCAGCTTTCAGGGCTGCCACCTTCCGTGTGGGACAAGGATCCGGACGTGTGCCTTTTCGGAAAGAGGCTCTGCAGAGGACGAGAACCATGAGATGTTCCTCCTCTGGGCAAGCCCAAGTCCCAGATCCTGTTGTGCCTGTGAATAGGCTGCAGGGGAACGGTGAAGACCAGCAACATCTTTCAGGGCTGCCACCTTCCGTGTGGGACAAGGAGCCGGATGAGTGCCTTTTCGGAATCAGGCTCTGCCGAGGACGAGAGCCATGAGATGTTCCTCCTCTGGGCAAGCCCGAGTCCCAGATACTGTTTTGCCTGTGAATAGGCTGCAGGGGGACGGTGAAGACCAGCAACAGCTTTCTGGGCTGCCACCTTGCGTGTGGGAAAAGGAGCCGGACGTGTGCCTTTTCGGAAAGAGGCTCGCCGAGGACAAGAGCCATGAGATGTTCCTCCTCTGGGCAAGCCCAGGTCCCAGATCCTGTTGTAGCTGTGAATAGGCTGCAGGGGGACGGTGAAGACCAGCAACAGCTTTCAGGGCTGCCACCTTCCGTGTGGGACAAGGAGCCGTACGTGTGCCTTTCCGGAATCAGGCTCTGCCGAGGACGAGAGCCATGAGATGTTCCTCCTCTGGGCAAGCCCGAGTCCCAGATCCTGTTTTGCCTGTGAATAGGCTGCAGGGGGACGGTGAAGACGAGCAACATCTTTCAGGGCTGCCACATTCCTTGTGGGACAAGGAGCCGGACCAGTGCCTTATCGGAATCAGGCTCTGCCGAGGACGAGAGCCATGAGATGTTCCTCCTCTGGGCAAGCCCCGGTCCTGAATCCTGTTGTGCCTGTGAATAAGCTGCAGGGGGACGGTGAAGACCAGGAACATCTTTCAGGGCTGCCACCTTCCGTGTGGGACAAGGAGCCGGACGTGTGCCTTTCCGGAATCAGGCTCCGCCAAGGACGAGAGCCATGAGATGTTCCTCCTCTGGGCAAGCCCGGGTCCCAGATCCTGTTGTGCCTGTGAATAGGCTGCAGGGGGACGGTGAAGACCAGCAACAGCTTTCCGGCCTGCCACCTTCTGTGTGGGACAAGGAGCCGGACGTGTGCCTTCTCGGAATCAGGCTCTGCCGAGGACGAGAGCCATGAGATGTTCCTCCTCTGGGCAAGCCCGGGTCCCAGATCCTGTTGTGCCTGTGAATAGGCTGCAGGGGGACGGTGAAGACCAGCAACAGCTTTCCGGCCTGCCACCTTCCGTGTGGGACAAGGAGCCGGACGAGTGCCTTTCCTGAATCAGGCTCTGCCGAGGACAAGAGCCATGAGATGTTCCTCCTCTGGGCAAGCCCGGGTCCCAGATCCTGTTGTGCCTGTGAATAGGCTGCAGGGGGACGGTGAAGACCAGGAACATCTTTCAGGGCTGCCACCTTCCGTGTGGGACAAAGAGCCGGACGTGTGCCTTTCCGGAATCAGGCTCCGCCGAGGACGAGAGCCATGAGATGTTCCTCCTCTGGGCAAGCCCGGGTCCCAGATCCTGTTGTGCCTGTGAATAGGCTGCAGGGGGACGGTGAAGACCAGGAACATCTTTCAGGGCTGCCACCTTCCGTGTGGGACAAGGAGCCGGACGAGTGCCTTTTCGGAATCAGGCTCTGCCGAGGACGAGAGCCATGAGATGTTCCTCCTCTGGGCAAGCCTGAGTCCCAGATCCTGTTTTGCCTGTGAATAGGCTGCAGGGGGACGGTGAAGACCAGCAACAGCTTTCTGGGCTGCCACCTTCCGTGTGGGACAAGGAGCCGGACGTGTGCCTTCTCGGGAACAGGCTCTGCCGAGGATGAGAGCCATGAGATGTTCCTCCTCTGGGCAAGCCCGGGTCCCAGATCCTGCTGTGCCTGTGAATAGGCTGCAGGGGAACGGTGAAGACCAGCAACAGCTTTCAGGGCTGCCACCTTCCGTGTGGGACAAGGAGCCAGACGTGTGCCTTTTCGGAAAGAGGCTCTGCCGAGGACGAGAGCCATGAGATGTTCCGCCTCTGGGCAAGCCCAGGTCCCAGATCCTGTTGTACCTGTGAATAGGCTGCAGGGGGACGGTGAAGACCAGCAACAGCTTTCCGGCCTGCCACCTTCCGTGTGGGACAAGGAGCCGGACGTGTGCCTTTTAGGAAAGAGGCTCTGCCGAGGACGAGAGCCATGAGATGTTTCTCCTCTGGGCCATCCCAGGTCCCAGATCCTGTTGTGCCTGTGAATAGGCTGCAGGGGGACGGTGAAGACCAGCAACAGCTTTCCGGCCTGCCACCTTCCGTGTGGGACAAGGAGCCGGACGTGTGCCTTTCCTGACTCAGGCTCTGCCGAGGACGAGAGCCATGAGATGTTCCTCCTCTGGGCAAGCCCCGGTCCTGAATCCTGTTGTGCCTGTGAATAGGCTGCAGGGGGACAGTGAAGACCAGGAACATCTTTCAGGGCTGCCACCTTCCGTGTGGGACAAGGAGCCAGACGTGTGCCTTTCCGGAATCAGGCTCCGCCGAGGACGAGAGCCATGAGATGTTCCTCCTCTGGGCAAGCCCGGGTCCCAGATCCTGTTGTGCCTGTGAATAGGCTGCAGGGGGACGGTGAAGACGAGCAACAGCTTTCCGGCCTGCCACCTTCCGTGTGGGACAAGGAGCCGGACCAGTGCCTTATCGGAATCAGGCTCTGCCGAGGACGAGAGCCATGAGATGTTCCTCCTCTGGGCAAGCCCGGGTCCTGAATCCTGTTGTGCCTGTGAATAGGGTGCAGGGGAACAGTGAAGACCAGGAACATCTTTCAGGGCTGCCACCTTCCGTGTGGGACAAGGAGCCGGACGTGTGCCTTTCCGGAATCAGGCTCCGCCAAGGACGAGAGCCATGAGATGTTCCTCCTCTGGGCAAGCCCGGGTCCCAGATCCTGTTGTGCCTGTGAATAGGCTGCAGGGGGACGGTGAAGACCAGCAACAGCTTTCCGGCCTGCCACCTTCCGTGTGGGACAAGGAGCCGGACGTGTGCCTTTCCTGAATCAGGCTCTGCCGAGGACAAGAGCCATGAGATGTTCCTCCTCTGGGCAAGCCCGGGTCCCAGATCCTGTTGTGCCTGTGAATAGGCTGCAGGGGGACGGTGAAGACCAGGAACATCTTTCAGGGCTGCCACCTTCCGTGTGGGACAAGGAGCCGGACGTGTGCCTTTCCGGAATCAGGCTCCGCCGAGGACGAGAGCCATGAGATGTTCCTCCTCTGGGCAAGCCCGGGTCCCAGATCCTGTTGTGCCTGTGAATAGGCTGCAGGGGGACGGTGAAGACCAGCAACATCTTTCAGGGCTGCCACCTTCCGTGTGGGACAAGGAGCCGGACGAGTGCCTTTTAGGAATCAGGCTCTGCCGAGGACGAGAGCCATGAGATGTTCCTCCTCTGGGCAAGTCCGAGTCCCAGATCCTGTTTTGCCTGTGAATAGGCTGCAGGGGGACGGTGAAGACGAGCAACAGCTTTCCGGCCTGCCACCTTCCATGTGGGACAAGGAGCCGGATGTGTGCCTTTTCGGAAAGAGGCTCTGCCGAGGACGAGAACCATGAGATGTTCCTCTCTGGGCAAGCCCAGGTCCCAGATCCTGTTGTGCCTGTGAATAGGCTGCAGGGGGACGGTGAAGACCAGCAACAGCTTTCCGGCCTGCCACCTTCCGTGTGGGACATGAGCCGGACGTGTGCCTTTCCGGAATCAGGCTCTGCCGAGGACGAGAGCCATGAGATGTTCCTCCTCTGGGCAAGCCCGAGTCCCAGATCCTGTTTTGCCTGTGAATAGGCTGCAAGGGGACGGTGAAGACGAGCAACATCTTTCAGGGCTGTCACATTCCTTGTGGGACAAGGAGCCGGACCAGTGCCTTATCGGTATCAGGCTCTGCCGAGGACGAGAGCCATGAGATGTTCCTCCTCTGGGCAAGCCCCGGTCCTGAATCCTGTTGTGCCTGTGAATAGGCTGCATGGGGACGGTGAAGACCAGCAACAGCTTTCAGGGCTGCCACCTTCCGTGTGGGACAAGGAGCCGGATGTGTGCCTTTTCGGAATCAGGCTCTGCCGAGGACGAGAACCATGAGATGTTCCTCTCTGGGCAAGCCCAGGTCCCAGATCCTGTTGTGCCTGTGAATAGGCTGCAGGGGGACGGTGAAGACCAGCAACAGCTTTCCGGCCTGCCACCTTCCATGTGGGACAAGGAGCCGGACGTGTGCCTTTCCGGAATCAGGCTCTGCCGAGAACGAGAGCCATGAGATGTTCCTCCTCTGGGCAAGCCCGGGTCCCAGATCCTGTTGTGCCTGTGAATAGGCTGCAGGGGGACGGTGAAGACCAGCAACAGCTTTCAGGGCTGCCACATTCCTTGTGGGACAAGGAGCCGGACGTGTGCCTTTCCAGAATCAGGCTCTGCCGAGGACGAGAGCCATGAGATGTTCCTCCTCTGGGCAAGCCCGGGTCCCAGATCCTGTTGTGCCTGTGAATAGGCTGCAGGGGGACGGTGAAGACCAGCAACAGCTTTCAGGGCTGCCACCTTCCGTGTGGGACAAGGAGCCGGAGGAGTACGTTTCCGGAATCAGGCTCTGCCGAGGACGAGAGCCATGAGATGTTCCTCCTCTGGGCAAGCCCGAGTCCCAGATCCTGTTTTGCCTGTGAATAGGCTGCAGGGGGACGGTGAAGACCAGCATCAGCTTTCAGGGCTGCCACCTTCCGTGTGGGACAAGGATCCGGACGTGTGCCTTTTCGGAAAGAGGCTCTGCAGAGGACGAGAACCATGAGATGTTCCTCCTCTGGGCAAGCCCAAGTCCCAGATCCTGTTGTGCCTGTGAATAGGCTGCAGGGGAACGGTGAAGACCAGCAACATCTTTCCGGCCTGCCACCTTCCGTGTGGGACAAGGAGCCGGACGTGTGCCTTTCCGGAATAAAGCTCCGCCGAGGACGAGAGCCATGAGATGTTCCTCTCTGGGCAAGCCCAGGTCCCAGATCCTGTTGTGCCTGTGAATAGGCTGCAGGGGAACGGTGAAGACCAGCAACATCTTTCAGGGCTGCCACCTTCCGTGTGGGACAAGGAGCCGGATGAGTGCCTTTTCGGAATCAGGCTCTGCCGAGGACGAGAGCCATGAGATGTTCCTCCTCTGGGCAAGCCCGAGTCCCAGATACTGTTTTGCCTGTGAATAGGCTGCAGGGGGACGGTGAAGACCAGCAACAGCTTTCTGGGCTGCCACCTTGCGTGTGGGAAAAGGAGCCGGACGTGTGCCTTTTCGGAAAGAGGCTCGCCGAGGACAAGAGCCATGAGATGTTCCTCCTCTGGGCAAGCCCAGGTCCCAGATCCTGTTGTAGCTGTGAATAGGCTGCAGGGGGACGGTGAAGACCAGCAACAGCTTTCAGGGCTGCCACCTTCCGTGTGGGACAAGGAGCCGTACGTGTGCCTTTCCGGAATCAGGCTCTGCCGAGGACGAGAGCCATGAGATGTTCCTCCTCTGGGCAAGCCCGAGTCCCAGATCCTGTTTTGCCTGTGAATAGGCTGCAGGGGGACGGTGAAGACGAGCAACATCTTTCAGGGCTGCCACATTCCTTGTGGGACAAGGAGCCGGACCAGTGCCTTATCGGAATCAGGCTCTGCCGAGGACGAGAGCCATGAGATGTTCCTCCTCTGGGCAAGCCCCGGTCCTGAATCCTGTTGTGCCTGTGAATAAGCTGCAGGGGGACGGTGAAGACCAGGAACATCTTTCAGGGCTGCCACCTTCCGTGTGGGACAAGGAGCCGGACGTGTGCCTTTCCGGAATCCGGCTCTGCCGAGAACGAGAGCCATGAGATGTTCCTCCTCTGGGCAAGCCCGAGTCCCAGATCCTGTTATGCCTGTGAATAGGCTGCAGGGGGACGGTGAAGACCAGCAACAGCTTTCAGGGCTGCCACATTCCTTGTGGGACAAGGAGCCGGACGTGTGCCTTTCCAGAATCAGGCTCTGCCGAGGACGAGAGCCATGAGATGTTCCTCCTCTGGGCAAGCCCAGGTCCCAGATCCTGTTGTGCCTGTGAATAGGCTGCAGGGGGACGGTGAAGACCAGCAACAGCTTTCAGGGCTGCCACCTTCCGTGTGGGACAAGGAGCCGGAGGAGTACGTTTCAGGAATCAGGCTCTGCCGAGGACGAGAGCCATGAGATGTTCCTCCTCTGGGCAAGCCCGAGTCCCAGATCCTGTTGTGCCTGTGAATAGGCTGCAGGGGGACGGTGAAGACCAGCAACAGCTTTCAGGGCTGCCACCTTCCGTGTGGGACAAGGATCCGGACGAGTGCCTTTCCGGAATAAAGCTCCGCCGAGGACGAGAGCCATGAGATGTTCCTCCTCTGGGCAAGCCCGGGTTCCAGATCCTGTTGTGCCTGTGAATAGGCTGCAGGGGGACGGCGAAGACCAGCAACATCTTTCAGGACTGCCACCTTCCGTGTGGGACAAGGAGCCGGATGAGTGCCTTTTCGGAATCAGGCTCTGCCGAGGACGAGAGCCATGAGATGTTCCTCCTCTGGGCAAGCCCGAGTCCCAGATCCTGTTTTGCCTGTGAATAGGCTGCAGGGGGACGGTGAAGACCAGCAACAGCTTTCTGGGCTGCCACCTTGCGTGTGGGAAAAGGAGCCGGACGTGTGCCTTCTTGGAAACAGGCTCTGCCGAGGACGAGAGCCATGAGATGTTCCTCCTCTGGGCAAGCCCGGGTCCCAGATCATGTTGTGCCTGTGAATAGGCTGCAGGGGAACGGTGAAGACCAGCAACAGCTTTCAGGGCTGCCACCTTCTGTGTGGGACAAGGAGCCAGACGTGTGCCTTTTCGGAAAGAGGCTCTGCCGAGGACGAGAGCCATGAGATGTTCCGCCTCTGGGCAAGCGAGGTCCCAGATCCTGTTGTACCTGTGAATAGGCTGCAGGGGGACGGTGAAGACCAGCAACAGCTTTCCGGCCTGCCACCTTCCGTGTGGGACAAGGACCCAGACGTGTGCCTTTTCGGAAAGAGGCTCTGCCGAGGACGAGAGCCATGAGATGTTCCTCCTCTGGGCAAGCCCAGGTCCCAGATCCTGTTGTACCTGTGAATAGGCTGCAGGGGGATGGTGAAGACCAGCAACAGCTTTCAGGGCTGCCACCTTCCGTGTGGGACAAGGAGCCGGACGTGTGCCTTTTCGGAAAGAGGCTCGCCGAGGACAAGAGCCATGAGATGTTCCTCCTCTGGGCAAGCCCAGGTCCCATATCCTGTTGTAGCTGTGAATAGGCTGCAGGGGGACGGTGAAGACCAGCAACAGCTTTCAGGGCTGCCACCTTCCGTGTGGGACAAGGAGCCGGACGAGTGCCTTTTCGGAATCAGGCTCTGCCGAGGACGAGAGCCATGAGATGTTCCACCTCTGGGCAAGTCCGAGTCCCAGATCCTGTTTTGCCTGTGAATAGGCTGCATGGGGACGGTGAAGACCAGCAACAGCTTTCAGGGCTGCCACCTTCCGTGTGGGACAAGGAGCCGGATGTGTGCCTTTTCGGAATCAGGCTCTGCCGAGGACGAGAGCCATGAGATGTTCCTCTCTGGGCAAGCCCAGGTCCCAGATCCTGTTGTGCCTGTGAATAGGCTGCAGGGGGACGGTGAAGACCAGCAACAGCTTTCCGGCCTGCCACCTTCCGTGTGGGACAAGGAGCCGGACGTGTGCCTTTCCGGAATCAGGCTCTGCCGAGGACGAGAGCCATGAGATGTTCCTCCTCTGGGCAAGCCCGAGTCCCAGATCCTGTTTTGCCTGTGAATAGGCTGCAGGGGGACGGTGAAGACGAGCAACATCTTTCAGGGCTGCCAGATTCCTTGTGGGACAAGGAGCCGGACGTGTGCCTTTCCAGAATCAGGCTCTGCCGAGGACGAGAGCCATGAGATGTTCCTCCTCTGGGCAAGCCCCGGTCCTGAATCCTGTTGTGCCTGTGAATAGGCTGCAGGGGGACAGTGAAGACCAGGAACATCTTTCAGGGCTGCCACCTTCCGTGTGGGACAAGGAGCCGGACGTGTGCCTTTCCGGAATCAGGCTCCGCCAAGGACGAGAGCCATGAGATGTTCCTCCTCTGGGCAAGCCCGGGTCCCAGATCCTGTTGTGCCTGTGAATAGGCTGCAGGGGGACGGTGAAGACCAGCAACAGCTTTCCGGCCTGCCACCTTCTGTGTGGGACAAGGAGCCGGACGTGTGCCTTTCCTGAATCAGGCTCTGCCGAGGACGAGAGCCATGAGATGTTCCTCCTCTGGGCAAGCCCGGGTCCCAGATCCTGTTTTGCCTGTGAATAGGCTGCAGGGGGACGGTGAAGACCATCAACAGCTTTCCGGCCTGCCACCTTCCGTGTGGGACAAGGAGCCGGACGTGTGCCTTTTCGGAATAAGGCTCTGCCGAGGACGAGAGCCATGAGATGTTCCTCCTCTGGGCAAGCCCGGGTCCCAGATCCTGTTGTGCCTGTGAATAGGCTGCAGGGGGACGGTGAAGACCAGCAACAGCTTTCAGGGCTGCCACCTTCCGTGTGGGACAAAGAGCCGGACGAGTGTCTTTTCGGAATCAGGCTCTGCCGAGGACGAGAGCCATGAGATGTTCCTCCTCTGGGCAAGTCCGAGTCCCAGATCCTGTTTTGCCTGTGAATAGGCTGCATGGGGACGGTGAAGACCAGCAACAGCTTTCAGGGCTGCCACCTTCCGTGTGGGACAAGGATCCGGATGTGTGCCTTTTCGGAATCAGGCTCTGCCGAGGACGAGAACCATGAGATGTTCCTCTCTGGGCAAGCCCAGGTCCCAGATCCTGTTGTGCCTGTGAATAGGCTGCAGGGGGACGGTGAAGACCAGCAACAGCTTTCCGGCCTGCCACCTTCCGTGTGGGACAAGGAGCCGGACGTGTGCCTTTCCGGAATCAGGCTCCGCCGAGGACGAGAGCCATGAGATGTTCCTCCTCTGGGCAAGCCCGAGTCCCAGATCCTGTTTTGCCTGTGAATAGGCTGCAGGGGGACGGTGAAGACGAGCAACATCTTTCAGGGCTGCCACATTCCTTGTGGGACAAGGAGCCGGACGTGTGCCTTTTCGGAATCAGGCTCTGCCGAGGACGAGAGCCATGAGATGTTCCTCCTCTGGGCAAGCCCGGGTCCCAGATCCTGTTGTGCCTGTGAATAGGCTGCAGGGGGACGGTGAAGACCAGCAACAGCTTTCAGGGCTGCCACCTTCCGTGTGGGACAAGGAGCCGGAGGAGTGCGTTTCCGAAATCAGGCTCTGCCGAGGACGAGAGCCATGAGATGTTCCTCCTCTGGGCAAGCCCGGGTCCCAGATCATGTTGTGCCTGTGAATAGGCTGCAGGGGGACGGTGAAGACCAGCAACAGCTTTCAGGGCTGCCACCTTCCGTGTGGGACAAGGAGCCGGACGTGTGCCTTTTCGGAAAGAGGCTCTGCAGAGGACGAGAACCATGAGATGTTCCTCCTCTGGGCAAGCCCGGGTCCCAGATCCTGTTGTGCCTGTTGAATAGGCTGCAGGGGGACGGCGAAGACCAGCAACATCTTTCAGGACTGCCACCTTCCGTGTGGGACAAGGAGCCGGATGAGTGCCTTTTCGGAATCAGGCTCTGCCGAGGACGAGAGCCATGAGATGTTCCTCCTCTGGGCAAGCCCGAGTCCCAGATCCTGTTTTGCCTGTGAATAGGCTGCATGGGGACGATGAAGACCAGCAACAGCTTTCAGGGCTGCCACCTTCCGTGTGGGACAAGGAGCCGGACGTGTGCCTTCTCGGAAACAGGCTCTGCTGAGGACGAGAGCCATGAGATGTTCCTCCTCTGGGCAAGCCCGGGTCCCAGATCCTGCTGTGCCTGTGAATAGGCTGCAGGGGAACGGTGAAGACCAGCAACAGCTTTCAGGGCTGCCACCTTCCGTGTGGGACAAGGAGCCAGACGTGTGCCTTTTCGGAAAGAGGCTCTGCCGAGGACGAGAGCCATGAGATGTTCCGCCTCTGGGCAAGCCCAGGTCCCAGATCCTGTTGTACCTGTGAATAGGCTGCAGGGGGACGGTGAAGACCAGCAACAGCTTTCCGGCCTGCCACCTTCCGTGTGGGACAAGGAGCCGGACGTGTGCCTTTTCGGAAAGAGGCTCTGCCGAGGACGAGAGCCATGAGATGTTCCTGCTCTGGGCAATCCCAGGTCCCAGATCCTGTTGTGCCTGTGAATAGGCTGCAGGGGGACGGTGAAGACCAGCAACATCTTTCAGGGCTGCCACCTTCCGTGTGGGACAAGGAGCCGGACGTGTGCCTTTCCTGAATCAGGCTCTGCTGAGGACGAGAGCCATGAGATGTTCCTCCTCTGGGCAAGCCCCGGTCCTGAATCCTCTTGTGCCTGTGAATAGGCTGCAGGGGGACAGTGAAGACCAGGAACATCTTTCAGGGCTGCCACCTTCCGTGTGGGACAAGGAGCCAGACGTGTGCCTTTCCGGAATCAGGCTCCGCCGAGGACGAGAGCCATGAGATGTTCCTCCTCTGGGCAAGCCCGGGTCCCAGATCCTGTTGTGCCTGTGAATAGGCTGCAGGGGGACGGTGAAGACCAGCAACAGCTTTCAGGGCCGCCACCTTCCATGTGGGACAAGGAGCCGGACCAGTGCCTTATCGGAATCAGGCTCTGCCGAGGACGAGAGCCATGAGATGTTCCTCCTCTGGGCAAGCCCCGGTCCTGAATCCTCTTGTGCCTGTGAATAGGCTGCAGGGGGACAGTGAAGACCAGGAACATCTTTCAGGGCTGCCACCTTCCGTGTGGGACAAGGAGCCGGACGTGTGCCTTTCCGGAATCAGGCTCCGCCAAGGACGAGAGCCATGAGATGTTCCTCCTCTGGGCAAGCCCGGGTCCCAGATCCTGTTGTGCCTGTGAATAGGCTGCAGGGGGACGGTGAAGACCAGCAACAGCTTTCCGGCCTGCCACCTTCCGTGTGGGACAAGGAGCCGGACGAGTGCCTTTTCGGAATCAGGCTCTGCCGAGGACGAGAGCCATGAGATGTTCCTCCTCTGGGCAAGTCCGAGTCCCAGATCCTGTTTTGCCTGTGAATAGGCTGCATGGGGACGGTGAAGACCAGCAACAGCTTTCAGGGCTGCCACCTTCCGTGTGGGACAAGGAGCCGGACGTGTGCCTTTTCGGAAAGAGGCTCTGCCGAGGACGAGAGCCATGAGATGTTCCTCTCTGGGCAAGCCCAGGTCCCAGATCCTGTTGTGCCTGTGAATAGGCTGCAGGGGGACGGTGAAGACCAGCAACAGCTTTCCGGCCTGCCACCTTCCGTGTGGGACAAGGAGCCGGACGTGTTCCTTTCCGGAATCAGGCTCTGCCGAGAACGAGAGCCATGAGATGTTCCTCCTCTGGGCAAGCCCGAGTCCCAGATCCTGTTTTGCCTGTGAATAGGCTGCAGGGGGACGGTGAAGACGAGCAACATCTTACAGGGCTGCCACATTCCTTGTGGGACAAGGAGCCGGACGTGTGCCTTTCCAGAATCAGGCTCTGCCGAGGACGAGAGCCATGAGATGTTCCTCCTCTGGGCAAGCCCGGGTCCCAGATCCTGTTGTGCCTGTGAATAGGCTGCAGGGGGACGGTGAAGACCAGCAACAGCTTTCAGGGCTGCCACCTTCCGTGTGGGACAAGGAGCCGGACGTGTGCCTTTCCGGAATCAGGCTCCGCCGAGGACGAGAGCCATGAGATGTTCCTCCTCTGGGCAAGCCCGGGTCCCAGATCCTGTTGTGCCTGTGAATAGGCTGCAGGGGGACGGTGAAGACGAGCAACATCTTTCAGGGCTGCCACATTCCTTGTGGGACAAGGAGCCGGACGTGTGCCTTTCCAGAATCAGGCTCTGCCGAGGACGAGAGCCATGAGATGTTCCTCCTCTGGGCAAGCCCCGGTCCTGAATCCTGTTGTGCCTGTGAATAGGCTGCAGGGGGACAGTGAAGACCAGGAACATCTTTCAGGGCTGCCACCTTCCGTGTGGGACAAGGAGCCGGACGTGTGCCTTTCCGGAATCAGGCTCCGCCAAGGACGAGAGCCATGAGATGTTCCTCCTCTGGGCAAGCCCGGGTCCCAGATCCTGTTGTGCCTGTGAATAGGCTGCAGGGGGACGGTGAAGACCAGCAACAGCTTTCCGGCCTGCCACCTTCTGTGTGGGACAAGGAGCCGGACGTGTGCCTTTCCTGAATCAGGCTCTGCCGAGGACGAGAGCCATGAGATGTTCCTCCTCTGGGCAAGCCCAGGTCCCAGATCCTGTTGTGCCTGTGAATAGGCTGCAGGGGGACGGTGAAGACCAGCAACAGCTTTCCGGCCTGCCACCTTCCGTGTGGGACAAGGAGCCGGACGTGTGCCTTTCCGGAATCAGGCTCCGCCGAGGACGAGAGCCATGAGATGTTCCTCCTCTGGGCAAGCCCGAGTCCCAGATCCTGTTTTGCCTGTGAATAGGCTGCAGGGGGACGGTGAAGACGAGCAACATCTTTCAGGGCTGCCACATTCCTTGTGGGACAAGGAGCCGGACGTGTGCCTTTTCGGAATCAGGCTCTGCCGAGGACGAGAGCCATGAGATGTTCCTCCTCTGGGCAAGCCCGGGTCCCAGATCCTGGTGTGCCTGTGAATAGGCTGCAGGGGGACGGTGAAGACCAGCAAGAGCTTTCAGGGCTGCCACCTTCCGTGTGGGACAAGGAGCCGGAGGAGTGCGTTTCCGAAATCAGGCTCTGCCGAGGACGAGAGCCATGAGATGTTCCTCCTCTGGGCAAGCCCGGGTCCCAGATCATGTTGTGCCTGTGAATAGGCTGCAGGGGGACGGTGAAGACCAGCAACAGCTTTCAGGGCTGCCACCTTCCGTGTGGGACAAGGAGCCGGACGTGTGCCTTTTCGGAAAGAGGCTCTGCAGAGGACGAGAACCATGAGATGTTCCTCCTCTGGGCAAGCCCGGGTCCCAGATCCTGTTGTGCCTGTTGAATAGGCTGCAGGGGGACGGCGAAGACCAGCAACATCTTTCAGGACTGCCACCTTCCGTGTGGGACAAGGAGCCGGATGAGTGCCTTTTCGGAATCAGGCTCTGCCGAGGACGAGAGCCATGAGATGTTCCTCCTCTGGGCAAGCCCGAGTCCCAGATCCTGTTTTGCCTGTGAATAGGCTGCATGGGGACGATGAAGACCAGCAACAGCTTTCAGGGCTGCCACCTTCCGTGTGGGACAAGGAGCCGGACGTGTGCCTTCTCGGAAACAGGCTCTGCTGAGGACGAGAGCCATGAGATGTTCCTCCTCTGGGCAAGCCCGGGTCCCAGATCCTGCTGTGCCTGTGAATAGGCTGCAGGGGAACGGTGAAGACCAGCAACAGCTTTCAGGGCTGCCACCTTCCGTGTGGGACAAGGAGCCAGACGTGTGCCTTTTCGGAAAGAGGCTCTGCCGAGGACGAGAGCCATGAGATGTTCCGCCTCTGGGCAAGCCCAGGTCCCAGATCCTGTTGTACCTGTGAATAGGCTGCAGGGGGACGGTGAAGACCAGCAACAGCTTTCCGGCCTGCCACCTTCCGTGTGGGACAAGGAGCCGGACGTGTGCCTTTTCGGAAAGAGGCTCTGCCGAGGACGAGAGCCATGAGATGTTCCTGCTCTGGGCAATCCCAGGTCCCAGATCCTGTTGTGCCTGTGAATAGGCTGCAGGGGGACGGTGAAGACCAGCAACATCTTTCCGGCCTGCCACCTTCCGTGTGGGACAAGGAGCCGGACGTGTGCCTTTCCTGAATCAGGCTCTGCTGAGGACGAGAGCCATGAGATGTTCCTCCTCTGGGCAAGCCCCGGTCCTGAATCCTCTTGTGCCTGTGAATAGGCTGCAGGGGGACAGTGAAGACCAGGAACATCTTTCAGGGCTGCCACCTTCCGTGTGGGACAAGGAGCCAGACGTGTGCCTTTCCGGAATCAGGCTCCGCCGAGGACGAGAGCCATGAGATGTTCCTCCTCTGGGCAAGCCCGGGTCCCAGATCCTGTTGTGCCTGTGAATAGGCTGCAGGGGGACGGTGAAGACCAGCAACAGCTTTCAGGGCCGCCACCTTCCATGTGGGACAAGGAGCCGGACCAGTGCCTTATCGGAATCAGGCTCTGCCGAGGACGAGAGCCATGAGATGTTCCTCCTCTGGGCAAGCCCCGGTCCTGAATCCTCTTGTGCCTGTGAATAGGCTGCAGGGGGACAGTGAAGACCAGGAACATCTTTCAGGGCTGCCACCTTCCGTGTGGGACAAGGAGCCGGACGTGTGCCTTTCCGGAATCAGGCTCCGCCAAGGACGAGAGCCATGAGATGTTCCTCCTCTGGGCAAGCCCGGGTCCCAGATCCTGTTGTGCCTGTGAATAGGCTGCAGGGGGACGGTGAAGACCAGCAACAGCTTTCCGGCCTGCCACCTTCCGTGTGGGGCAAGGAGCCGGACGAGTGCCTTTTCGGAATCAGGCTCTGCCGAGGACGAGAGCCATGAGATGTTCCTCCTCTGGGCAAGTCCGAGTCCCAGATCCTGTTTTGCCTGTGAATAGGCTGCATGGGGACGGTGAAGACCAGCAACAGCTTTCAGGGCTGCCACCTTCCGTGTGGGACAAGGAGCCGGATGTGTGCCTTTTCGGAATCAGGCTCTGCCGAGGACGAGAGCCATGAGATGTTCCTCTCTGGGCAAGCCCAGGTCCCAGATCCTGTTGTGCCTGTGAATAGGCTGAAGGGGGACGGTGAAGACCAGCAACAGCTTTCCGGCCTGCCACCTTCCGTGTGGGACAAGGAGCCGGACGTGTTCCTTTCCGGAATCAGGCTCTGCCGAGTACGAGAGCCATGAGATGTTCCTCCTCTGGGCAAGCCCGAGTCCCAGATCCTGTTTTGCCTGTGAATAGGCTGCAGGGGGACGGTGAAGACCAGCAACATCTTTCAGGGCTGCCACATTCCTTGTGGGACAAGGAGCCGGACGTGTGCCTTTCCAGAATCAGGCTCTGCCGAGGACGAGAGCCATGAGATGTTCCTCCTCTGGGCAAGCCCGGGTCCCAGATCCTGTTGTGCCTGTGAATAGGCTGCAGGGGGACGGTGAAGACCAGCAACAGCTTTCAGGGCTGCCACCTTACGTGTGGGACAAGGAGCCAGACGTGTGCCTTTCCGGAATCAGGCTCCGCCGAGGACGAGAGCCATGAGATGTTCCTCCTCTGGGCAAGCCCGGGTCCCAGATCCTGTTGTGCCTGTGAATAGGCTGCAGGGGGACGGTGAAGACGAGCAACATCTTTCAGGGCTGCAACATTCCTTGTGGGACAAGGAGCCGGACGTGTGCCTTTCCAGAATCAGGCTCTGCCGAGGACGAGAGCCATGAGATGTTCCTCCTCTGGGCAAGCCCCGGTCCTGAATCCTGTTGTGCCTGTGAATAGGCTGCAGGGGGACAGTGAAGACCAGGAACATCTTTCAGGGCTGCCACCTTCCGTGTGGGACAAGGAGCCGGACGTGTGCCTTTCCGGAATCAGGCTCCGCCAAGGACGAGAGCCATGAGATGTTCCTCCTCTGGGCAAGCCCGGGTCCCAGATCCTGTTGTGCCTGTGAATAGGCTGCAGGGGGACGGTGAAGACCAGCAACAGCTTTCCGGCCTGCCACCTTCTGTGTGGGACAAGGAGCCGGACGTGTGCCTTTCCTGAATCAGGCTCTGCCGAGGACGAGAGCCATGAGATGTTCCTCCTCTGTGCAAGCCCGGGTCCCAGATCCTGTTGTACCTGTGAATAGGCTGCAGGGGGACGGTGAAGACCATCAACAGCTTTCCGGCCTGCCACCTTTCGTGTGGGACAAGGAGCCGGACGTGTGCCTTTTCGGAATAAGGCTCTGCCGAGGACGAGAGCCATGAGATGTTCCTCCTCTGGGCAAGCCCGGGTCCCAGATCCTGTTGTGCCTGTGAATAGGCTGCAGGGGGACGGTGAAGACCAGCAACAGCTTTCAGGGCTGCCACCTTCCGTGTGGGACAAAGAGCCGGACGAGTGTCTTTTCGGAATCAGGCTCTGCCGAGGACGAGAGCCATGAGATGTTCCTCCTCTGGGCAAGTCCGAGTCCCAGATCCTGTTTTGCCTGTGAATAGGCTGCATGGGGACGGTGAAGACCAGCAACAGCTTTCAGGGCTGCCACCTTCCGTGTGGGACAAGGAGCCGGATGTGTGCCTTTTCGGAATCAGGCTCTGCCGAGGACGAGAACCATGAGATGTTCCTCTCTGGGCAAGCCCAGGTCCCAGATCCTGTTGTGCCTGTGAATAGGCTGCAGGGGGACGGTGAAGACGAGCAACATCTTTCAGGGCTGCCACATTCCTTGTGGGACAAGGAGCCGGACGTGTGCCTTTTCGGAATCAGGCTCTGCCGAGGACGAGAGCCATGAGATGTTCCTCCTCTGGGCAAGCCCGAGTCCCAGATCCTGTTTTGCCTGTGAATAGGCTGCAGGGGGACGTTGAAGACCAGCAACAGCTTTCAGGGCTGCCACCTTCCGTGTGGGACAAGGAGCCGGACGTGTGCCTTTTCGGAAAGAGGCTCTGCAGAGGACGAGAACCATGAGATGTTCCTCCTCTGGGCAAGCCCAAGTCCCAGATCCTGTTGTGCCTGTGAATAGGCTGCAGGGGGACGGTGAAGACCAGCAACATCTTTCCGGCCTGCCACCTTCCGTGTGGGACAAGGAGCCGGACGTGTGCCTTTCCGGAATAAGGCTCCGCCGAGGACGAGAGCCATGAGATGTTCCTCCTCTGGGCAAGCCCGGGTCCCAGATCCTGTTGTGCCTGTTGAATAGGCTGCAGGGGGACGGCGAAGACCAGCAACATCTTTCAGGACTGCCACCTTCCGTGTGGGACAAGGAGCCGGATGAGTGCCTTTTCGGAATCAGGCTCTGCCGAGGACGAGAGCCATGAGATGTTCCTCCTCTGGGCAAGCCCGAGTCCCAGATCCTGTTTTGCCTGTGAATAGGCTGCAGGGGGACGGTGAAGACCAGCAACAGCTTTCAGGGCTGCCACCTTCCGTGTGGGACAAGGAGCCGGACGTGTGCCTTCTCGGAAACAGGCTCTGCCGAGGACGAGAGCCATGAGATGTTCCTCCTCTGGGCAAGCCCGGGTCCCAGATCCTGCTGTGCCTGTGAATAGGCTGCAGGGGAACGGTGAAGACCAGCAACAGCTTTCAGGGCTGCCACCTTCCGTGTGGGACAAGGAGCCAGACGTGTGCCTTTTCGGAAAGAGGCTCTGCCGAGGACGAGAGCCATGAGATGTTCCGCCTCTGGGCAAGCCCAGGTCCCAGATCCTGTTGTACCTGTGAATAGGCTGCAGGGGGACGGTGAAGACCAGCAACAGCTTTCCGGCCTGCCACCTTCCGTGTGGGACAAGGAGCCGGACGTGTGCCTTTTCGGAAAGAGGCTCTGCCGAGGACGAGAGCCATGAGATGTTCCTGCTCTGGGCAATCCCAGGTCCCAGATCCTGTTGTGCCTGTGAATAGGCTGCAGGGGGATGGTGAAGACCAGCAACATCTTTCCGGCCTGCCACCTTCCGTGTGGGACAAGGAGCCGGACGTGTGCCTTTCCTGAATCAGGCTCTACTGAGGACGAGAGCCATGAGATGTTCCTCCTCTGGGCAAGCCCCGGTCCTGAATCCTGTTGTGCCTGTGAATAGGCTGCAGGGGGACAGTGAAGACCAGGAACATCTTTCAGGGCTGCCACCTTCCGTGTGGGACAAGGAGCCAGACGTGTGCCTTTCCGGAATCAGGCTCCGCCGAGGACGAGAGCCATGAGATGTTCCTCCTCTGGGCAAGCCCGGGTCCCAGATCCTGTTGTGCCTGTGAATAGGCTGCAGGGGGACGGTGAAGACCAGCAACAGCTTTCAGGGCCGCCACCTTCCATGTGGGACAAGGAGCCGGACCAGTGCCTTATCGGAATCAGGCTCTGCCGAGGACGAGAGCCATGAGATGTTCCTCCTCTGGGCAAGTCCGAGTCCCAGATCCTGTTTTGCCTGTGAATAGGCTGCATGGGGACGGTGAAGACCAGCAACAGCTTTCAGGGCTGCCACCTTCCGTGTGGGACAAGGAGCCGGATGTGTGCCTTTTCGGAATCAGGCTCTGCCGAGGACGAGAGCCATGAGATGTTCCTCTCTGGGCAAGCCCAGGTCCCAGATCCTGTTGTGCCTGTGAATAGGCTGAAGGGGGACGGTGAAGACCAGCAACAGCTTTCCGGCCTGCCACCTTCCGTGTGGGACAAGGAGCCGGACGTGTTCCTTTCGGGAATCAGGCTCTGCCGAGAACGAGAGCCATGAGATGTTCCTCCTCTGGGCAAGCCCGAGTCCCAGATCCTGTTTTGCCTGTGAATAGGCTGCAGGGGGACGGTGAAGACCAGCAACAGCTTTCAGGGCTGCCACCTTCCGTGTGGGACAAGGAGCCAGACGTGTGCCTTTCCGGAATCAGGCTTCGCCGAGGACGAGAGCCATGAGATGTTCCTCCTCTGGGCAAGCCCGGGTCCCAGATCCTGTTGTGCCTGTGAATAGGCTGCAGGGGGACGGTGAAGACCAGCAACAGCTTTCAGGGCTGCCACCTTCCGTGTGGGACAAGGAGCCGGACGAGTGCCTTTTAGGAATCAGGCTCTGCCGAGGACGAGAGCCATGAGATGTTCCTCCTCTGGGCAAGTCCGAGTCCCAGATCCTGTTTTACCTGTGAATAGGCTGCAGGGGGACGGTGAAGACCAGCAACAGCTTTCTGGGCTGCCACCTTCCGTGTGGGACAAGGAGCCGGATGTGTGCCTTTTCGGAAAGAGGCTCTGCCAAGGACGAGAACCATGAGATGTTCCTTTCTGGGCAAGCCCAGGTCCCAGATCCTGTTGTGCCTGTGAATAGGCTGCAGGGGGACGGTGAAGACCAGCAACAGCTTTCCGGCCTGCCACCTTCCGTGTGGGACAAGGAGCCGGACGTGTGCCTTTCCGGAATCAGGCTCCGCCAAGGACGAGAGCCATGAGATGTTCCTCCTCTGGGCAAGCCCGGGTCCCAGATCCTGTTGTGCCTGTGAATAGGCTGCAGGGGGACGGTGAAGACCAGCAACAGCTTTCCGGCCTGCCACCTTCTGTGTGGGACAAGGAGCCGGACGTGTGCCTTTCCTGAATCAGGCTCTGCCGAGGACGAGAGCCATGAGATGTTCCTCCTCTGGGCAAGCCCGGGTCCCAGATCCTGTTGTACCTGTGAATAGGCTGCAGGGGGACGGTGAAGACCATCAACATCTTTCCGGCCTGCCACCTTCTGTGTGGGACAAGGAGCCGGACGTGTGCCTTTTCGGAATAAGGCTCTGCCGAGGACGAGAGCCATGAGATGTTCCTCCTCTGGGCAAGCCCGGGTCCCAGATCCTGTTGTGCCTGTGAATAGGCTGCAGGGGGACGGTGAAGACCAGCAACAGCTTTCAGGGCTGCCACCTTCCGTGTGGGACAAAGAGCCGGACGAGTGTCTTTTCGGAATCAGGCTCTGCCGAGGACGAGAGCCATGAGATGTTCCTCATCTGGGCAAGTCCGAGTCCCAGATCCTGTTTTGCCTGTGAATAGGCTGCATGGGGACGGTGAAGACCAGCAACAGCTTTCAGGGCTGCCACCTTCCGTGTGGGACAAGGAGCCGGATGTGTGCCTTTTCGGAATCAGGCTCTGCCGAGGACGAGAACCATGAGATGTTCCTCTCTGGGCAAGCCCAGGTCCCAGATCCTGTTGTGCCTGTGAATAGGCTGCAGGGGGACGGTGAAGACCAGCAACAGCTTTCCGGCCTGCCACCTTCCGTGTGGGACAAGGAGCCGGACGTGTGCCTTTCCGGAATCAGGCTCCGCCGAGGACGAGAGCCATGAGATGTTCCTCCTCTGGGCAAGCCCGAGTCCCAGATCCTGTTTTGCCTGTGAATAGGCTGCAGGGGGACGGTGAAGACCATCAACAGCTTTCAGGGCCGCCACCTTCCATGTGGGACAAGGAGCCGGACCAGCGCCTTATCGGAATCAGGCTCTGCCGAGGACGAGAGCCATGAGATGTTCCTCCTCTGGGCAAGCCCCGGTCCTGAATCCTGTTGTGCCTGTGAATAGGCTGCAGGGGGACAGTGAAGACCAGGAACATCTTTCAGGGCTGCCACCTTCCGTGTGGGACAAGGAGCCGGACGTGTGCCTTTCCGGAATCAGGCTCCGACAAGGACGAGAGCCATGAGATGTTCCTCCTCTGGGCAAGCCCGGGTCCCAGATCCTGTTGTGCCTGTGAATAGGCTGCAGGGGGACGGTGAAGACCAGCAACAGCTTTCCGGCCTGCCACCTTCCGTGTGGGACAAGGAGCCGGACGAGTGCCTTTTCGGAATCAGGCTCTGCCGAGGACGAGAGCCATGAGATGTTCCTCCTCTGGGCAAGTCCGAGTCCCAGATCCTGTTTTGCCTGTGAATAGGCTGCAGGGGGACGGTGAAGACCAGCAACAGCTTTCAGGGCTGCCACCTTCCGTGTGGGACAAGGAGCCGGATGTGTGCCTTTTCGGAATCAGGCTCTGCCGAGGACGAGAGCCATGAGATGTTCCTCTCTGGGCAAGCCCAGGTCCCAGATCCTGTTGTGCCTGTGAATAGGCTGAAGGGGGACGGTGAAGACCAGCAACAGCTTTCCGGCCTGCCACCTTCCGTGTGGGACAAGGAGCCGGACGTGTTCCTTTCCGGAATCAGGCTCTGCCGAGAACGAGAGCCATGAGATGTTCCTCCTCTGGGCAAGCCCGAGTCCCAGATCCTGTTTTGCCTGTGAATAGGCTGCAGGGGGACGGTGAAGACGAGCAACATCTTTCAGGGCTGCCACCTTCCGTGTGGGACAAGGAGCCGGACGTGTGCCTTTCCAGAATCAGGCTCTGCCGAGGACGAGAGCCATGAGATGTTCCTCCTCTGGGCAAGCCCGGGTCCCAGATCCTGTTGTGCCTGTGAATAGGCTGCAGGGGGACGGTGAAGACCAGCAACAGCTTTCAGGGCTGCCACCTTCCGTGTGGGAAAAGGAGCCAGACGTGTGCCTTTCCGGAATCAGGCTCCGCCGAGGACGAGAGCCATGAGATGTTCCTCCTCTGGGCAAGCCCGGGTCCCAGATCCTGTTGTGCCTGTGAATAGGCTGCAGGGGGACGGTGAAGACCAGCAACAGCTTTCAGGGCTGCCACCTTCCGTGTGGGACAAGGAGCCGGACGAGTGCCTTTTAGGAATCAGGCTCTGCCGAGGACGAGAGCCATGAGATGTTCCTCCTCTGGGCAAGTCCGAGTCCCAGATCCTGTTTTACCTGTGAATAGGCTGCAGGGGGACGGTGAAGACCAGCAACAGCTTTCAGGGCTGCCACCTTCCGTGTGGGACAAGGAGCCGGACGTGTGCCTTTTCGGAAAGAGGCTCTGCCAAGGACGAGAACCATGAGATGTTCCTTTCTGGGCAAGCCCAGGTCCCAGATCCTGTTGTGCCTGTGCATAGGCTGCAGGGGGACGGTGAAGACCAGCAACAGCTTTCCGGCCTGCCACCTTCCGTGTGGGACAAGGAGCCGGACGTGTGCCTTTCCGGAATCAGGCTCTGCCGAGGACGAGAGCCATGAGATGTTCCTCCTCTGGGCAAGCCCGAGTCCAAGATCCTGTTTTGCCTGTGAATAGGCTGCAGGGGGACGGTGAAGACCAGCAACAGCTTTCAGGGCTGCCACATTCCTTGTGGGACAAGGAGCCGGACGTGTGCCTTTCCAGAATCAGGCTCTGCCGAGGACGAGAGCCATGAGATGTTCCTCCTCTGGGCAAGCCCCGGTCCTGAATCCTGTTGTGCCTGTGAATAGGCTGCAGGGGGACAGTGAAGACCAGGAACATCTTTCAGGGCTGCCACCTTCCGTGTGGGACAAGGAGCCGGACGTGTGCCTTTCAGGAATCAGGCTCCGCCAAGGACGAGAGCCATGAGATGTTCCTCCTCTGGGCAAGCCCGGGTCCCAGATCCTGTTGTGCCTGTGAATAGGCTGCAGGGGGACGGTGAAGACCAGCAACTGCTTTCCGGCCTGCCACCTTCTGTGTGGGACAAGGAGCCGGACGTGTGCCTTTCCAGAATCAGGCTCTGCCGAGGACGAGAGCCATGAGATGTTCCTCCTCTGGGCAAGCCCGGGTCCCAGATCCTGTTTTGCCTGTGAATAGGCTGCATGGGGACGGTGAAGACCAGCAACAGCTTTCAGGGCTGCCACCTTCCGTGTGGGACAAGGAGCCGGATGTGTGCCTTTTCGGAATCAGGCTCTGCCGAGGACGAGAGCCATGAGATGTTCCTCTCTGGGCAAGCCCAGGTCCCAGATCCTGTTGTGCCTGTGAATAGGCTGAAGGGGGACGGTGAAGACCAGCAACAGCTTTCCGGCCTGCCACCTTCCGTGTGGGACAAGGAGCCGGACGTGTTCCTTTCCGGAATCAGGCTCTGCCGAGAACGAGAGCCATGAGATGTTCCTCCTCTGGGCAAGCCCGAGTCCCAGATCCTGTTTTGCCTGTGAATAGGCTGCAGGGGGACGGTGAAGACGAGCAACATCTTTCAGGGCTGCCACATTCCTTGTGGGACAAGGAGCCGGACGTGTGCCTTTCCAGAATCAGGCTCTGCCGAGGACGAGAGCCATGAGATGTTCCTCCTCTGGGCAAGCCCGGGTCCCAGATCCTGTTGTGCCTGTGAATAGGCTGCAGGGGGACGGTGAAGACCAGCAACAGCTTTCAGGGCTGCCACCTTCCATGTGGGAAAAGGAGCCAGACGTGTGCCTTTCCGGAATCAGGCTCCGCCGAGGACGAGAGCCATGAGATGTTCCTCCTCTGGGCAAGCCCGGGTCCCAGATCCTGTTGTGCCTGTGAATAGGCTGCAGGGGGACGGTGAAGACCAGCAACAGCTTTCAGGGCTGCCACCTTCCGTGTGGGACAAGGAGCCGGACGAGTGCCTTTTAGGAATCAGGCTCTGCCGAGGACGAGAGCCATGAGATGTTCCGCCTCTGGGCAAGCGAGGTCCCAGATCCTGTTGTACCTGTGAATAGGCTGCAGGGGGATGGTGAAGACCAGCAACAGCTTTCAGGGCTGCCACCTTCCGTGTGGGACAAGGAGCCGGACGTGTGCCTTTTCGGAAAGAGGCTCGCCGAGGACAAGAGCCATGAGATGTTCCTCCTCTGGGCAAGCCCAGGTCCCAGATCCTGTTGTAGCTGTGAATAGGCTGCAGGGGGACGGTGAAGACCAGCAACAGCTTTCAGGGCTGCCACCTTCCGTGTGGGACAAGGAGCCGGACGTGTGCCTTTCCGGAATCAGGCTCTGCCGAGGACGAGAGCCATGAGATGTTCCTCCTCTGGGCAAGCCCGAGTCCCAGATCCTGTTTTGCCTGTGAATAGGCTGCAGGGGGACGGTGAAGACGAGCAACATCTTTCAGGGCTGCCACATTCCTTGTGGGACAAGGAGCCGGACCAGTGCCTTATCGGAATCAGGCTCTGCCGAGGACGAGAGCCATGAGATGTTCCTCCTCTGGGCAAGCCCCGGTCCTGAATCCTGTTGTGCCTGTGAATAGGCTGCAGGGGGACAGTGAAGACCAGGAACATCTTTCAGGGCTGCCACCTTCCGTGTGGGACAAGGAGCCGGACGTGTGCCTTTCCGGAATCAGGCTCCGCCAAGGACGAGAGCCATGAGATGTTCCTCCTCTGGGCAAGCCCGGGTCCCAGATCCTGTTGTGCCTGTGAATAGGCTGCAGGGGGACGGTGAAGACCAGCAACAGCTTTCCGGCCTGCCACCTTCTGTGTGGGACAAGGAGCCGGACGTGTGCCTTTTTGGAAACAGGCCCTGCCGAGGACGAGAGCCATGAGATGTTCCTCCTCTGGGCAAGCCCGGGTCCCAGATCCTGTTGTGCCTGTGAATAGGCTGCAGGGGGACGGTGAAGACCAGCAACAGCTTTCCGGCCTGCCACCTTCCGTGTGGGACAAGGAGCCGGACGAGTGCCTTTTCGGAATCAGGCTCTGCCGAGGACGAGAGCCATGAGATGTTCCTCCTCTGGGCAAGTCCGAGTCCCAGATCCTGTTTTGCCTGTGAATAGGCTGCATGGGGACGGTGAAGACCAGCAACAGCTTTCAGGGCTGCCACCTTCCGTGTGGGAGAAGGAGCCGGATGTGTGCCTTTTCGGAATCAGGCTCTGCCGAGGACGAGAGCCATGAGATGTTCCTCCTCTGGGCAAGCCCCGGTCCTGAATCCTGTTGTGCCTGTGAATAGGCTGCAGGGGGACAGTGAAGACCAGGAACATCTTTCAGGGCTGCCACCTTCCGTGTGGGACAAGGAGCCGGACGTGTGCCTTTCCGGAATCAGGCTCCGCCAAGGACGAGAGCCATGAGATGTTCCTCCTCTGGGCAAGCCCGGGTCCCAGATCCTGTTGTGCCTGTGAATAGGCTGCAGGGGGACAGTGAAGACCAGCAACAGCTTTCCGGCCTGCCACCTTCTGTGTGGGACAAGGAGCCGGACGTGTGCCTTTCCTGAATCAGGCTCTGCCGAGGACGAGAGCCATGAGATGTTCCTCCTCTGGGCAAGCCCGGGTCCCAGATCCTGTTTTGCCTGTGAATAGGCTGCATGGGGACGGTGAAGACCAGCAACAGCTTTCAGGGCTGCCACCTTCCGTGTGGGACAAGGAGCCGGACGTGTGCCTTTTCGGAATCAGGCTCTGCCGAGGACGAGAGCCATGAGATGTTCCTCTCTGGGCAAGCCCAGGTCCCAGATCCTGTTGTGCCTGTGAATAGGCTGAAGGGGGACGGTGAAGACCAGCAACAGCTTTCCGGCCTGCCACCTTCCGTGTGGGACAAGGAGCCGGACGTGTTCCTTTCCGGAATCAGGCTCTGCCGAGAACGAGAGCCATGAGATGTTCCTCCTCTGGGCAAGCCCGAGTCCCAGATCCTGTTTTGCCTGTGAATAGGCTGCAGGGGGACGGTGAAGACGAGCAACATCTTTCAGGGCTGCCACATTCCTTGTGGGACAAGGAGCCGGACGTGTGCCTTTCCTGAATCAGGCTCTGCCGAGGACGAGAGCCATGAGATGTTCCTCCTCTGGGCAAGCCCGGGTCCCAGATCCTGTTGTGCCTGTGAATAGGCTGCAGGGGGACGGTGAAGACCAGCAACAGCTTTCAGGGCTGCCACCTTCCGTGTGGGAAAAGGAGCCAGACGTGTGCCTTTACGGAATCAGGCTCCGCCGAGGACGAGAGCCATGAGATGTTCCTCCTCTGGGCAAGCCCGGGTCCCAGATCCTGTTGTGCCTGTGAATAGGCTGCAGGGGGACGGTGAAGACCAGCAACAGCTTTCCGGCCTGCCACCTTCCGTGTGGGACAAGGAGCCGGACGAGTGCCTTTTCGGAATCAGGCTCTGCCGAGGACGAGAGCCATGAGATGTTCCTCCTCTGGGCAAGTCCGAGTCCCAGATCCTGTTTTGCCTGTGAATAGGCTGCATGGGGACGGTGAAGACCAGCAACAGCTTTCAGGGCTGCCACCTTCCGTGTGGGAGAAGGAGCCGGATGTGTGCCTTTTCGGAATCAGGCTCTGCCGAGGACGAGAGCCATGAGATGTTCCTCCTCTGGGCAAGCCCCGGTCCTGAATCCTGTTGTGCCTGTGAATAGGCTGCAGGGGGACAGTGAAGACCAGGAACATCTTTCAGGGCTGCCACCTTCCGTGTGGGACAAGGAGCCGGACGTGTGCCTTTCCGGAATCAGGCTCCGCCAAGGACGAGAGCCATGAGATGTTCCTCCTCTGGGCAAGCCCGGGTCCCAGATCCTGTTGTGCCTGTGAATAGGCTGCAGGGGGACGGTGAAGACCAGCAACAGCTTTCCGGCCTGCCACCTTCTGTGTGGGACAAGGAGCCGGACGTGTGCCTTTTTGGAAACAGGCCCTGCCGAGGACGAGAGCCATGAGATGTTCCTCCTCTGGGCAAGCCCGGGTCCCAGATCCTGTTGTGCCTGTGAATAGGCTGCAGGGGGACGGTGAAGACCAGCAACAGCTTTCCGGCCTGCCACCTTCCGTGTGGGACAAGGAGCCGGACGAGTGCCTTTTCGGAATCAGGCTCTGCCGAGGACGAGAGCCATGAGATGTTCCTCCTCTGGGCAAGTCCGAGTCCCAGATCCTGTTTTACCTGTGAATAGGCTGCAGGGGGACGGTGAAGACCAGCAACAGCTTTCAGGGCTGCCACCTTCCGTGTGGGACAAGGAGCCGGACGTGTGCCTTTTCGGAAAGAGGCTCTGCCAAGGACGAGAACCATGAGATGTTCCTTTCTGGGCAAGCCCAGGTCCCAGATCCTGTTGTGCCTGTGAATAGGCTGCAGGGGGACGGTGAAGACCAGCAACAGCTTTCCGGCCTGCCACCTTCCGTGTGGGACAAGGAGCCGGACGTGTGCCTTTCCGGAATCAGGCTCTGCCGAGGACGAGAGCCATGAGATGTTCCTCCTCTGGGCAAGCCCGAGTCCAAGATCCTGTTTTGCCTGTGAATAGGCTGCAGGGGGACGGTGAAGACCAGCAACAGCTTTCAGGGCTGCCACATTCCTTGTGGGACAAGGAGCCGGACGTGTGCCTTTCCAGAATTAGGCTCTGCCGAGGACGAGAGCCATGAGATGTTCCTCCTCTGGGCAAGCCCCGGTCCTGAATCCTGTTGTGCCTGTGAATAGGCTGCAGGGGGACAGTGAAGACCAGGAACATCTTTCAGGGCTGCCACCTTCCGTGTGGGACAAGGAGCCGGACGTGTGCCTTTCAGGAATCAGGCTCCGCCAAGGACGAGAGCCATGAGATGTTCCTCCTCTGGGCAAGCCCGGGTCCCAGATCCTGTTGTGCCTGTGAATAGGCTGCAGGGGGACGGTGAAGACCAGCAACAGCTTTCCGGCCTGCCACCTTCTGTGTGGGACAAGGAGCCGGACGTGTGCCTTTCCAGAATCAGGCTCTGCCGAGGACGAGAGCCATGAGATGTTCCTCCTCTGGGCAAGCCCGGGTCCCAGATCCTGTTTTGCCTGTGAATAGGCTGCATGGGGACGGTGAAGACCAGCAACAGCTTTCAGGGCTGCCACCTTCCGTGTGGGACAAGGAGCCGGATGTGTGCCTTTTCGGAATCAGGCTCTGCCGAGGACGAGAGCCATGAGATGTTCCTCTCTGGGCAAGCCCAGGTCCCAGATCCTGTTGTGCCTGTGAATAGGCTGAAGGGGGACGGTGAAGACCAGCAACAGCTTTCCGGCCTGCCACCTTCCGTGTGGGACAAGGAGCCGGACGTGTTCCTTTCCGGAATCAGGCTCTGCCGAGAACGAGAGCCATGAGATGTTCCTCCTCTGGGCAAGCCCGAGTCCCAGATCCTGTTTTGCCTGTGAATAGGCTGCAGGGGGACGGTGAAGACGAGCAACATCTTTCAGGGCTGCCACATTCCTTGTGGGACAAGGAGCCGGACGTGTGCCTTTCCAGAATCAGGCTCTGCCGAGGACGAGAGCCATGAGATGTTCCTCCTCTGGGCAAGCCCGGGTCCCAGATCCTGTTGTGCCTGTGAATAGGCTGCAGGGGGACGGTGAAGACCAGCAACAGCTTTCAGGGCTGCCACCTTCCATGTGGGAAAAGGAGCCAGACGTGTGCCTTTCCGGAATCAGGCTCCGCCGAGGACGAGAGCCATGAGATGTTCCTCCTCTGGGCAAGCCCGGGTCCCAGATCCTGTTGTGCCTGTGAATAGGCTGCAGGGGGACGGTGAAGACCAGCAACAGCTTTCAGGGCTGCCACCTTCCGTGTGGGACAAGGAGCCGGACGAGTGCCTTTTAGGAATCAGGCTCTGCCGAGGACGAGAGCCATGAGATGTTCCGCCTCTGGGCAAGCGAGGTCCCAGATCCTGTTGTACCTGTGAATAGGCTGCAGGGGGATGGTGAAGACCAGCAACAGCTTTCAGGGCTGCCACCTTCCGTGTGGGACAAGGAGCCGGACGTGTGCCTTTTCGGAAAGAGGCTCGCCGAGGACAAGAGCCATGAGATGTTCCTCCTCTGGGCAAGCCCAGGTCCCAGATCCTGTTGTAGCTGTGAATAGGCTGCAGGGGGACGGTGAAGACCAGCAACAGCTTTCAGGGCTGCCACCTTCCGTGTGGGACAAGGAGCCGGACGTGTGCCTTTCCGGAATCAGGCTCTGCCGAGGACGAGAGCCATGAGATGTTCCTCCTCTGGGCAAGCCCGAGTCCCAGATCCTGTTTTGCCTGTGAATAGGCTGCAGGGGGACGGTGAAGACGAGCAACATCTTTCAGGGCTGCCACATTCCTTGTGGGACAAGGAGCCGGACCAGTGCCTTATCGGAATCAGGCTCTGCCGAGGACGAGAGCCATGAGATGTTCCTCCTCTGGGCAAGCCCCGGTCCTGAATCCTGTTGTGCCTGTGAATAGGCTGCAGGGGGACAGTGAAGACCAGGAACATCTTTCAGGGCTGCCACCTTCCGTGTGGGACAAGGAGCCGGACGTGTGCCTTTCCGGAATCAGGCTCCGCCAAGGACGAGAGCCATGAGATGTTCCTCCTCTGGGCAAGCCCGGGTCCCAGATCCTGTTGTGCCTGTGAATAGGCTGCAGGGGGACGGTGAAGACCAGCAACAGCTTTCCGGCCTGCCACCTTCTGTGTGGGACAAGGAGCCGGACGTGTGCCTTTTTGGAAACAGGCCCTGCCGAGGACGAGAGCCATGAGATGTTCCTCCTCTGGGCAAGCCCGGGTCCCAGATCCTGTTGTGCCTGTGAATAGGCTGCAGGGGGACGGTGAAGACCAGCAACAGCTTTCCGGCCTGCCACCTTCCGTGTGGGACAAGGAGCCGGACGAGTGCCTTTTCGGAATCAGGCTCTGCCGAGGACGAGAGCCATGAGATGTTCCTCCTCTGGGCAAGTCCGAGTCCCAGATCCTGTTTTGCCTGTGAATAGGCTGCATGGGGACGGTGAAGACCAGCAACAGCTTTCAGGGCTGCCACCTTCCGTGTGGGAGAAGGAGCCGGATGTGTGCCTTTTCGGAATCAGGCTCTGCCGAGGACGAGAGCCATGAGATGTTCCTCCTCTGGGCAAGCCCCGGTCCTGAATCCTGTTGTGCCTGTGAATAGGCTGCAGGGGGACAGTGAAGACCAGGAACATCTTTCAGGGCTGCCACCTTCCGTGTGGGACAAGGAGCCGGACGTGTGCCTTTCCGGAATCAGGCTCAGCCAAGGACGAGAGCCATGAGATGTTCCTCCTCTGGGCAAGCCCGGGTCCCAGATCCTGTTGTGCCTGTGAATAGGCTGCAGGGGGACAGTGAAGACCAGCAACAGCTTTCCGGCCTGCCACCTTCTGTGTGGGACAAGGAGCCGGACGTGTGCCTTTCCTGAATCAGGCTCTGCCGAGGACGAGAGCCATGAGATGTTCCTCCTCTGGGCAAGCCCGGGTCCCAGATCCTGTTTTGCCTGTGAATAGGCTGCATGGGGACGGTGAAGACCAGCAACAGCTTTCAGGGCTGCCACCTTCCGTGTGGGACAAGGAGCCGGATGTGTGCCTTTTCGGAATCAGGCTCTGCCGAGGACGAGAGCCATGAGATGTTCCTCTCTGGGCAAGCCCAGGTCCCAGATCCTGTTGTGCCTGTGAATAGGCTGAAGGGGGACGGTGAAGACCAGCAACAGCTTTCCGGCCTGCCACCTTCCGTGTGGGACAAGGAGCCGGACGTGTTCCTTTCCGGAATCAGGCTCTGCCGAGAACGAGAGCCATGAGATGTTCCTCCTCTGGGCAAGCCCGAGTCCCAGATCCTGTTTTGCCTGTGAATAGGCTGCAGGGGGACGGTGAAGACGAGCAACATCTTTCAGGGCTGCCACATTCCTTGTGGGACAAGGAGCCGGACGTGTGCCTTTCCTGAATCAGGCTCTGCCGAGGACGAGAGCCATGAGATGTTCCTCCTCTGGGCAAGCCCGGGTCCCAGATCCTGTTGTGCCTGTGAATAGGCTGCAGGGGGACGGTGAAGACCAGCAACAGCTTTCAGGGCTGCCACCTTCCGTGTGGGAAAAGGAGCCAGACGTGTGCCTTTCCGGAATCAGGCTCCGCCGAGGACGAGAGCCATGAGATGTTCCTCCTCTGGGCAAGCCCGGGTCCCAGATCCTGTTGTGCCTGTGAATAGGCTGCAGGGGGACGGTGAAGACCAGCAACAGCTTTCCGGCCTGCCACCTTCCGTGTGGGACAAGGAGCCGGACGAGTGCCTTTTCGGAATCAGGCTCTGCCGAGGACGAGAGCCATGAGATGTTCCTCCTCTGGGCAAGTCCGAGTCCCAGATCCTGTTTTGCCTGTGAATAGGCTGCATGGGGACGGTGAAGACCAGCAACAGCTTTCAGGGCTGCCACCTTCCGTGTGGGAGAAGGAGCCGGATGTGTGCCTTTTCGGAATCAGGCTCTGCCGAGGACGAGAGCCATGAGATGTTCCTCCTCTGGGCAAGCCCCGGTCCTGAATCCTGTTGTGCCTGTGAATAGGCTGCAGGGGGACAGTGAAGACCAGGAACATCTTTCAGGGCTGCCACCTTCCGTGTGGGACAAGGAGCCGGACGTGTGCCTTTCCGGAATCAGGCTCCGCCAAGGACGAGAGCCATGAGATGTTCCTCCTCTGGGCAAGCCCGGGTCCCAGATCCTGTTGTGCCTGTGAATAGGCTGCAGGGGGACGGTGAAGACCAGCAACAGCTTTCCGGCCTGCCACCTTCTGTGTGGGACAAGGAGCCGGACGTGTGCCTTTTTGGAAACAGGCCCTGCCGAGGACGAGAGCCATGAGATGTTCCTCCTCTGGGCAAGCCCGGGTCCCAGATCCTGTTGTGCCTGTGAATAGGCTGCAGGGGGACGGTGAAGACCAGCAACAGCTTTCCGGCCTGCCACCTTCCGTGTGGGACAAGGAGCCGGACGAGTGCCTTTTCGGAATCAGGCTCTGCCGAGGACGAGAGCCATGAGATGTTCCTCCTCTGGGCAAGTCCGAGTCCCAGATCCTGTTTTGCCTGTGAATAGGCTGCATGGGGACGGTGAAGACCAGCAACAGCTTTCAGGGCTGCCACCTTCCGTGTGGGAGAAGGAGCCGGATGTGTGCCTTTTCGGAATCAGGCTCTGCCGAGGACGAGAGCCATGAGATGTTCCTCCTCTGGGCAAGCCCCGGTCCTGAATCCTGTTGTGCCTGTGAATAGGCTGCAGGGGGACAGTGAAGACCAGGAACATCTTTCAGGGCTGCCACCTTCCGTGTGGGACAAGGAGCCGGACGTGTGCCTTTCCGGAATCAGGCTCCGCCAAGGACGAGAGCCATGAGATGTTCCTCCTCTGGGCAAGCCCGGGTCCCAGATCCTGTTGTGCCTGTGAATAGGCTGCAGGGGGACGGTGAAGACCAGCAACAGCTTTCCGGCCTGCCACCTTCTGTGTGGGACAAGGAGCCGGACGTGTGCCTTTCCTGAATCAGGCTCTGCCGAGGACGAGAGCCATGAGATGTTCCTCCTCTGGGCAAGCCCGGGTCCCAGATCCTGTTTTGCCTGTGAATAGGCTGCATGGGGACGGTGAAGACCAGCAACAGCTTTCAGGGCTGCCACCTTCCGTGTGGGACAAGGAGCCGGATGTGTGCCTTTTCGGAATCAGGCTCTGCCGAGGACGAGAGCCATGAGATGTTCCTCTCTGGGCAAGCCCAGGTCCCAGATCCTGTTGTGCCTGTGAATAGGCTGAAGGGGGACGGTGAAGACCAGCAACAGCTTTCCGGCCTGCCACCTTCCGTGTGGGACAAGGAGCCGGACGTGTTCCTTTCCGGAATCAGGCTCTGCCGAGAACGAGAGCCATGAGATGTTCCTCCTCTGGGCAAGCCCGAGTCCCAGATCCTGTTTTGCCTGTGAATAGGCTGCAGGGGGACGGTGAAGACGAGCAACATCTTTCAGGGCTGCCACATTCCTTGTGGGACAAGGAGCCGGACGTGTGCCTTTCCGGAATCAGGCTCTGCCGAGGACGAGAGCCATGAGATGTTCCTCCTCTGGGCAAGCCCGGGTCCCAGATCCTGTTGTGCCTGTGAATAGGCTGCAGGGGGACGGTGAAGACCAGCAACAGCTTTCAGGGCTGCCACCTTCCGTGTGGGAAAAGGAGCCAGACGTGTGCCTTTCCGGAATCAGGCTCCGCCGAGGACGAGAGCCATGAGATGTTCCTCCTCTGGGCAAGCCCGGGTCCCAGATCCTGTTGTGCCTGTGAATAGGCTGCAGGGGGACGGTGAAGACCAGCAACAGCTTTCCGGCCTGCCACCTTCCGTGTGGGACAAGGAGCCTGACGAGTGCCTTTTCGGAATCAGGCTCTGCCGAGGACGAGAGCCATGAGATGTTCCTCCTCTGGGCAAGTCCGAGTCCCAGATCCTGTTTTGCCTGTGAATAGGCTGCATGGGGACGGTGAAGACCAGCAACAGCTTTCAGGGCTGCCACCTTCCGTGTGGGAGAAGGAGCCGGATGTGTGCCTTTTCGGAATCAGGCTCTGCCGAGGACGAGAGCCATGAGATGTTCCTCCTCTGGGCAAGCCCCGGTCCTGAATCCTGTTGTGCCTGTGAATAGGCTGCAGGGGGACAGTGAAGACCAGGAACATCTTTCAGGGCTGCCACCTTCCGTGTGGGACAAGGAGCCGGACGTGTGCCTTTCCGGAATCAGGCTCCGCCAAGGACGAGAGCCATGAGATGTTCCTCCTCTGGGGAAGCCCGGGTCCCAGATCCTGTTTTGCCTGTGAATAGGCTGCAGGGGGACGGTGAAGACCAGCAACAGCTTTCAGGGCTGCCACATTCCTTGTGGGACAAGGAGCCGGACGTGTGCCTTTCCAGAATCAGGCTCTGCCGAGGACGAGAGCCATGAGATGTTCCTCCTCTGGGCAAGCCCCGGTCCTGAATCCTGTTGTGCCTGTGAATAGGCTGCAGGGGGACAGTGAAGACCAGGAACATCTTTCAGGGCTGCCACCTTCCGTGTGGGACAAGGAGCCGGACGTGTGCCTTTCCGGAATCAGGCTCCGCCAAGGACGAGAGCCATGAGATGTTCCTCCTCTGGGCAAGCCCGGGTCCCAGATCCTGTTGTGCCTGTGAATAGGCTGCAGGGGGACGGTGAAGACCAGCAACAGCTTTCCGGCCTGCCACCTTCTGTGTGGGACAAGGAGCCGGACGTGTGCCTTTCCTGAATCAGGCTCTGCCGAGGACGAGAGCCATGAGATGTTCCTCCTCTGGGCAAGCCCGGGTCCCAGATCCTGTTGTACCTGTGAATAGGCTGCAGGGGGACGGTGAAGACCATCAACAGCTTTCCGGCCTGCCACCTTCCGTGTGGGACAAGGAGCCGGACGTGTGCCTTTTCGGAATAAGGCTCTGCCGAGGACGAGAGCCATGAGATGTTCCTCCTCTGGGCAAGCCCGGGTCCCAGATCCTGTTGTGCCTGTGAATAGGCTGCAGGGGGACGGTGAAGACCAGCAACATCTTTCAGGGCTGCCACCTTCCGTGTGGGACAAAGAGCCGGACGTGTGTCTTTTCGGAATCAGGCTCTGCCGAGGACGAGAGCCATGAGATGTTCCTCCTCTGGGCAAGTCCGAGTCCCAGATCCTGTTTTGCCTGTGAATAGGCTGCATGGGGACGGTGAAGACCAGCAACAGCTTTCAGGGCTGCCACCTTCCGTGTGGGACAAGGAGCCGGATGTGTGCCTTTTCGGAATCAGGCTCTGCCGAGGACGAGAACCATGAGATGTTCCTCTCTGGGCAAGCCCAGGTCCCAGATCCTGTTGTGCCTGTGAATAGGCTGAAGGGGGACGGTGAAGACCAGCAACAGCTTTCCGGCCTGCCACATTCCGTGTGGGACAAGGAGCCGGACGTGTGCCTTTCCGGAATCAGGCTCCGCCGAGGACGAGAGCCATGAGATGTTCCTCCTCTGGGCAAGCCCGAGTCCCAGATCCTGTTTTGCCTGTGAATAGGCTGCAGGGGGACGGTGAAGACGAGCAACATCTTTCAGGGCTGCCACATTCCTTGTGGGACAAGGAGCCGGAAGTGTGCCTTTTCGGAATCAGGCTCTGCCGAGGACGAGAGCCATGAGATGTTCCTCCTCTGGGCAAGCCCGGGTCCCAGATCCTGTTGTGCCTGTGAATAGGCTGCAGGGGGACGGTGAAGACCAGCAACAGCTTTCAGGGCTGCCACCTTCCGTGTGGGACAAGGAGCCGGAGGAGTGCGTTTCCGGAATCAGGCTCTGCCGAGGACGAGAGCCATGAGATGTTCCTCCTCTGGGCAAGCCCGAGTCCCAGATCCTGTTTTGCCTGTGAATAGGCTGCAGGGGGACGGTGAAGACCAGCAACAGCTTTCAGGGCTGCCACCTTCCGTGTGGGACAAGGAGCCGGACGTGTGCCTTTTCGGAAACAGGCTCTGCAGAGGACGAGAACCATGAGATGTTCCTCCTCTGGGCAAGCCCAAGTCCCAGATCCTGTTCTGCCTGTGAATAGGCTGCAGGGGGACGGTGAAGACCAGCAACATCTTTCCGGCCTGCCACCTTCCGTGTGGGACAAGGAGCCGGACGTGTGCCTTTCCGGAATAAGGCTCCGCCGAGGACGAGAGCCATGAGATGTTCCTCCTCTGGGCAAGCCCGGGTCCCAGATCCTGTTGTGCCTGTTGAATAGGCTGCAGGGGGACGGCGAAGACCAGCAACATCTTTCAGGACTGCCACCTTCCGTGTGGGACAAGGAGCCGGATGAGTGCCTTTTCGGAAAGAGGCTCTGCCGAGGACGAGAGCCATGAGATGTTCCTCCTCTGGGCAAGCCCGAGTCCCAGATCCTGTTTTGCCTGTGAATAGGCTGCAGGGGGACGGTGAAGACCAGCAACAGCTTTCAGGGCTGCCACCTTCCGTGTGGGACAAGGAGCCGGACGTGTGCCTTCTCGGAAACAGGCTCTGCCGAGGACGAGAGCCATGAGATGTTCCTCCTCTGGGCAAGCCCGGGTCCCAGATCCTGCTGTGCCTGTGAATAGGCTGCAGGGGAACGGTGAAGACCAGCAACAGCTTTCAGGGCTGCCACCTTCCGTGTGGGACAAGGAGCCAGACGTGTGCCTTTTCGGAAAGAGGCTCTGCCGAGGACGAGAGCCATGAGATGTTCCGCCTCTGGGCAAGCCCAGGTCCCAGATCCTGTTGTACCTGTGAATAGGCTGCAGGGGGACGGTGAAGACCAGCAACAGCTTTCCGGCCTGCCACCTTCCGTGTGGGACAAGGAGCCGGACGTGTGCCTTTTCGGAAAGAGGCTCTGCCGAGGACGAGAGCCATGAGATGTTCCTGCTCTGGGCAATCCCAGGTCCCAGATCCTGTTGTGCCTGTGAATAGGCTGCAGGGGGACGGTGAAGACCAGCAACATCTTTCCGGCCTGCCACCTTCCGTGTGGGACAAGGAGCCGGACGTGTGCCTTTCCTGAATCAGGCTCTGCTGAGGACAAGAGCCATGAGATGTTCCTCCTCTGGGCAAGCCCCGGTCCTGAATCCTGTTGTGCCTGTGAATAGGCTGCAGGGGGACAGTGAAGACCAGGAACATCTTTCAGGGCTGCCACCTTCCGTGTGGGACAAGGAGCCAGACGTGTGCCTTTCCGGAATCAGGCTCCGCCGAGGACGAGAGCCATGAGATGTTCCGCCTCTGGGCAAGCCCGGGTCCCAGATCCTGTTGTGCCTGTGAATAGGCTGCAGGGGGACGGTGAAGACCAGCAACAGCTTTCAGGGCCGCCACCTTCCATGTGGGACAAGGAGCCGGACCAGTGCCTTATCGGAATCAGGCTCTGCCGAGGACGAGAGCCATGAGATGTTCCTCCTCTGGGCAAGCCCCGGTCCTGAATCCTCTTGTGCCTGTGAATAGGCTGCAGGGGGACAGTGAAGACCAGGAACATCTTTCAGGGCTGCCACCTTCCGTGTGGGACAAGGAGCCGGACGTGTGCCTTTCCGGAATCAGGCTCCGCCAAGGACGAGAGCCATGAGATGTTCCTCCTCTGGGCAAGCCCGGGTCCCAGATCCTGTTGTGCCTGTGAATAGGCTGCAGGGGGACGGTGAAGACCAGCAACAGCTTTCCGGCCTGCCACCTTCCGTGTGGGACAAGGAGCCGGACGTGTGCCTTTCCTGAATCAGGCTCTGCCGAGGACAAGAGCCATGAGATGTTCCTCCTCTGGGCAAGCCCGGGTCCCAGATCCTGTTGTGCCTGTGAATAGGCTGCAGGGGGACGGTGAAGACCAGCAACAGCTTTCCGGCCTGCCACCTTCCGTGTGGGACAAGGAGCCGGACGTGTGCCTTTCCTGAATCAGGCTCCGCCGAGGACGAGAGCCATGAGATGTTCCTCCTCTGGGCAAGCCCGGGTCCCAGATCCTGTTGTGCCTGTGAATAGGCTGCAGGGGGACGGTGAAGACCAGCAACAGCTTTCAGGGCTGCCACCTTCCGTGTGGGACAAGGAGCCGGACCAGTGCCTTTTCGGAATCAGGCTCTGCCGAGGACGAGAGCCATGCGATGTTCCTCCTCTGGGCAAGTCCGAGTCCCAGATCCTGTTTTGCCTGTGAATAGGCTGCATGGGGACGGTGAAGACCAGCAACAGCTTTCAGGGCTGCCACCTTCCGTGTGGGACAAGGAGCCGGATGTGTGCCTTTTCGGAATCAGGCTCTGCCGAGGACGAGAACCATGAGATGTTCCTCTCTGGGCAAGCCCAGGTCCCAGATCCTGTTGTGCCTGTGAATAGGCTGCAGGGGGACGGTGAAGACCAGCAACAGCTTTCCGGCCTGCCACCTTCCGTGTGGGACAAGGAGCCGGACGTGTGCCTTTCAGGAATCAGGCTCCGCCGAGGACGAGAGCCATGAGATGTTCCTCCTCTGGGCAAGCCCGAGTCCCAGATCCTGTTTTGCCTGTGAATAGGCTGCAGGGGGACGGTGAAGACGAGCAACATCTTTCAGGGCTGCCACATTCCTTGTGGGACAAGGAGCCGGACGTGTGCCTTTCTAGAATCAGGCTCTGCCGAGGACGAGAGCCATGAGATGTTCCTCCTCTGGGCAAGCCCGGGTCCCAGATCCTGTTGTGCCTGTGAATAGGCTGCAGGGGGACGGTGAAGACCAGCAACAGCTTTCAGGGCTGCCACCTTCCGTGTGGGACAAGGAGCCGGAGGAGTGCGTTTCCGGAATCAGGCTCTGCCGAGGACGAGAGCCATGAGATGTTCCTCCTCTGGGCAAGCCCGAGTCCCAGATCCTGTTTTGCCTGTGAATAGGCTGCAGGGGGACGGTGAAGACCAGCAACAGCTTTCAGGGCTGCCACCTTCCGTGTGGGACAAGGAGCCGGACGTGTGCCTTTTCGGAAAGAGGCTCTGCAGAGGACGAGAACCATGAGATGTTCCTCCTCTGGGCAAGCCCAAGTCCCAGATCCTGTTGTGCCTGTGAATAGGCTGCAGGGGGACGGTGAAGACCAGCAACATCTTTCCGGCCTGCCACCTTCCGTGTGGGACAAGGAGCCGGATGAGTGCCTTTTCGGAATCAGGCTCTGCCGAGGACGAGAACCATGAGATGTTCCTCCTCTGGGCAAGCCCGAGTCCCAGATCCTGTTTTGCCTGTGAATAGGCTGCAGGGGGACTGTGAAGACCAGCAACAGCTTTCAGGGCTGCCACCTTCCTTGTGGGACAAGGAGCCGGACATGTGCCTTCTCGGAAACAGGCTCTGCCGAGGACGAGAGCCATGAGATGTTCCTCCTCTGCGCAAGCCCGGGTCCCAGATCCTGCTGTGCCTGTGAATAGGCTGCAGGGGAACGGTGAAGACCAGCAACAGCTTTCAGGGCTGCCACCTTCCGTGTGGGACAAGGAGCCAGACGTGTGCCTTTTCGGAAAGAGGCTCTGCCGAGGACGAGAGCCATGAGATGTTCCGCCTCTGGGCAAGCCCAGGTCCCAGATCCTGTTGTACCTGTGAATAGGCTGCAGGGGGACGGTGAAGACCAGCAACAGCTTTCCGGCCTGCCACCTTCCGTGTGGGACAAGGAGCCGGACGTGTGCCTTTTCGGAAAGAGGCTCTGCCGAGGACGAGAGCCATGAGATGTTCCTGCTCTGGGCAATCCCAGGTCCCAGATCCTGTTGTGCCTGTGAATAGGCTGCAGGGGGACGGTGAAGACCAGCAACATCTTTCCGGCCTGCCACCTTCCGTGTGGGACAAGGAGCCGGACGTGTGCCTTTCCTGAATCAGGCTCTGCCGAGGACGAGAGCCATGAGATGTTCCTCCTCTGGGCAAGCCCGGGTCCTGAATCCTGTTGTGCCTGTGAATAGGCTGCAGGGGGACAGTGAAGACCAGGAACATCTTTCAGGGCTGCCACCTTCCGTGTGGGACAAGGAGCCAGACGTGTGCCTTTCCGGAATCAGGCTCCGCCGAGGACGAGAGCCATGAGATGTTCCTCCTCTGGGCAAGCCCGGGTCCCAGATCCTGTTGTGCCTGTGAATAGGCTGCAGGGGGACGGTGAAGACCAGCAACAGCTTTCAGTGCCGCCACCTTCCATGTGGGACAAGGAGCCGGACCAGTGCCTTATCGGAATCAGGCTCTGCCGAGGACGAGAGCCATGAGATGTTCCTCCTCTGGGCAAGCCCCGGTCCTGAATCCTGTTGTGCCTGTGAATAGGCTGCAGGGGGACACTGAAGACCAGGAACATCTTTCAGGGCTGCCACCTTCCGTGTGGGACAAGGAGCCGGACGTGTGCCTTTCCGGAATCAGGCTCCGCCAAGGACGAGAGCCATGAGATGTTCCTCCTCTGGGCAAGCCCGGGTCCCAGATCCTGTTGTGCCTGTGAATAGGCTGCAGGGGGACGGTGAAGACCAGCAACAGATTTCCGGCCTGCCACCTTCCGTGTGGGACAAGGAGCCGGACGTGTGCCTTTCCTGAATCAGGCTCTGCCGAGGACAAGAGCCATGAGATGTTCCTCCTCTGGGCAAGCCCGGGTCCCAGATCCTGTTGTGCCTGTGAATAGGCTGCAGGGGGACGGTGAAGACCAGCAACAGCTTTCCGGCCTGCCACCTTCCGTGTGGGACAAGGAGCCGGACGTGTGCCTTTTCGGAATCAGGCTCTGCCGAGGACGAGAACCATGAGATGTTCCTCCTCTGGGCAAGCCCGAGTCCCAGATCCTGTTTTGCCTGTGAATAGGCTGCAGGGGGACGGTGAAGACCAGCAACAGCTTTCAGGGCTGCCACCTTCCTTGTGGGACAAGGAGCCGGACGTGTGCCTTCTCGGAAACAGGCTCTGCCGAGGACGAGAGCCATGAGATGTTCCTCCTCTGGGCAAGCCCGGGTTTCAGATCCTGCTGTGCCTGTGAATAGGCTGCAGGGGAACGGTGAAGACCAGCAACATCTTTCAGGGCTGCCACCTTCCGTGTGGGACAAGGAGCCAGACGTGTGCCTTTTCGGAAAGAGGCTCTGCCGAGGACGAGAGCCATGAGATGTTCCGCCTCTGGGCAAGCCCAGGTCCCAGATCCTGTTGTACCTGTGAATAGGCTGCAGGGGGACGGTGAAGACCAGCAACAGCTTTCCGGCCTGCCACCTTCCGTGTGGGACAAGGAGCCGGACGTGTGCCTTTTCGGAAAGAGGCTCTGCCGAGGACGAGAGCCATGAGATGTTCCTGCTCTGGGCAATCCCAGGTCCCAGATCCTGTTGTGCCTGTGAATAGGCTGCAGGGGGACGGTGAAGACCAGCAACATCTTTCCGGCCTGCCACCTTCCGTGTGGGACAAGGAGCCGGACGTGTGCCTTTCCTGAATCAGGCTCTGCCGAGGACGAGAGCCATGAGATGTTCCTCCTCTGGGCAAGCCCCGGTCCTGAATCCTGTTGTGCCTGTGAATAGGCTGCAGGGGGACAGTGAAGACCAGGAACATCTTTCAGGGCTGCCACCTTCCGTGTGGGACAAGGAGCCAACGTGTGCCTTTCCGGAATCAGGCTCCGCCGAGGACGAGAGCCATGAGATGTTCCTCCTCTGGGCAAGCCCGGGTCCCAGATCCTGTTGTGCCTGTGAATAGGCTGCAGGGGGACGGTGAAGACCAGCAACAGCTTTCAGTGCCGCCACCTTCCATGTGGGACAAGGAGCCGGACCAGTGCCTTATCGGAATCAGGCTCTGCCGAGGACGAGAGCCATGAGATGTTCCTCCTCTGGGCAAGCCCCGGTCCTGAATCCTGTTGTGCCTGTGAATAAGCTGCAGGGGGACAGTGAAGACCAGGAACATCTTTCAGGGCTGCCACCTTCCGTGTGGGACAAGGAGCCGGACGTGTGCCTTTCCGGAATCAGGCTCCGCCAAGGACGAGAGCCATGAGATGTTCCTCCTCTGGGCAAGCCCGGGTCCCAGATCCTGTTGTGCCTGTGAATAGGCTGCAGGGGGACGGTGAAGACCAGCAACAGCTTTCCGGCCTGCCACCTTCTGTGTGGGACAAGGAGCCGGACGTGTGCCTTCTCGGAATCAGGCTCCGCCAAGGACGAGAGCCATGAGATGTTCCTCCTCTGGGCAAGCCCGGGTCCCAGATCCTGTTGTGCCTGTGAATAGGCTGCAGGGGGACGGTGAAGACCAGGAACATCTTTCAGGGCTGCCACCTTCCGTGTGGGACAAAGAGCCGGACGTGTGCCTTTCCGGAATCAGGCTCCGCCGAGGACGAGAGCCATGAGATGTTCCTCCTCTGGGCAAGCCCGGGTCCCAGATCCTGTTGTGCCTGTGAATAGGCTGCAGGGGGACGGTGAAGACGAGCAACAGCTTTCCGGCCTGCCACCTTCCGTGTGGGACAAGGAGCCGGATGTGTGCCTTTTCGGAAAGAGGCTCTGCCGAGGACGAGAACCATGAGATGTTCCGCCTCTGGGCAAGCCCAGGTCCCAGATCCTGTTGTGCCTGTGAATAGGCTGCAGGGGGACGGTGAAGACCAGCAACAGCTTTCCGGCCTGCCACCTTCCGTGTGGGACATGAGCCGGACGTGTGCCTTTCCGGAATCAGGCTCTGCCGAGGACGAGAGCCATGAGATGTTCCTCCTCTGGGCAAGCCCGAGTCCCAGATCCTGTTTTGCCTGTGAATAGGCTGCAGGGGGACGGTGAAGACGAGCAACATCTTTCAGGGCTGCCACATTCCTTGTGGGACAAGGAGCCGGACCAGTGCCTTATCGTTATCAGGCTCTGCCGAGGACGAGAGCCATGAGATGTTCCTCCTCTGGGCAAGCCCCGGTCCTGAATCCTGTTGTGCCTGTGAATAGGCTGCAGGGGGACAGTGAAGACCAGGAACATCTTTCAGGGCTGCCACCTTCCGTGTGGGACAAGGAGCCGGACGTGTGCCTTTCCGGAATCAGGCTCCGCCAAGGACGAGAGCCATGAGATGTTCCTCCTCTGGGCAAGCCCGGGTCCCAGATCCTGTTGTGCCTGTGAATAGGCTGCAGGGGGACGGTGAAGACCAGCAACAGCTTTCCGGCCTGCCACCTTCCGTGTGGGACAAGGAGCCGGACGTGTGCCTTTCCTGAATCAGGCTCTGCCGAGGACGAGAGCCATGAGATGTTCCTCCTCTGGGCAAGCCCGGGTCCCAGATCCTGCTGTGCCTGTGAATAGGCTGCAGGGGGACGGTGAAGACCAGCAACAGCTTTCAGGGCTGCCACCTTCCGTGTGGGACAAGGAGCCGGACGAGTGCCTTTTCGGAATCAGGCTCTGCCGAGGACGAGAGTCATGAGATGTTCCTCCTCTGGGCAAGGCCGAGTCCCAGATCCTGTTGTGCCTGTGAATAGGCTGCATGGGGACGGTGAAGACCAGCAACAGCTTTCAGGGCTGCCACCTTCCGTGTGGGACAAGGAGCCGGATGTGTGCCTTTTCGGAATCAGGCCTGCCGAGGACGAGAACCATGAGATGTTCCTCTCTGGGCAAGCCCAGGTCCCAGATCCTGTTGTGCCTGTGAATAGGCTGCAGGGGGACGGTGAAGACCAGCAACAGCTTTCCGGCCTGCCACCTTCCGTGTGGGACAAGGAGCCGGACGTGTGCCTTTCCGGAATCAGGCTCTGCCGAGAACGAGAGCCATGAGATGTTCCTCCTCTGGGCAAGCCCGAGTCCCAGATCCTGTTTTGCCTGTGAATAGGCTTCAGGGGGACGGTGAAGACCAGCAACAGCTTTCAGAGCTGCCACATTCCTTGTGGGACAAGGAGCCGGACGTGTGCCTTTCCAGAATCAGGCTCTGCCGAGGACGAGAGCCATGAGATGTTCCTCCTCTGGGCAAGCCCGGGTCCCAGATCCTGTTGTGCCTGTGAATAGGCTGCAGGGGGACGGTGAAGACCAGCAACAGCTTTCAGGGCTGCCACCTTCCGTGTGGGACAAGGAGCCGGAGGAGTACGTTTCCGGAATCAGGCTCTGCCGAGGACGAGAGCCATGAGATGTTCCTCCTCTGGGCAAGCCCGAGTCCCAGATCCTGTTGTGCCTGTGAATAGGCTGCAGGGGGACGGTGAAGACCAGCATCAGCTTTCAGGGCTGCCACCTTCCGTGTGGGACAAGGAGCCGGACGTGTGCCTTTCCGGAATCAGGCTCCGCCAAGGACGAGAGCCATGAGATGTTCCTCCTCTGGGCAAGCCCGGGTCCCAGATCCTGTTGTGCCTGTGAATAGGCTGCAGGGGGACGGTGAAGACCAGCAACAGCTTTCCGGCCTGCCACCTTCTGTGTGGGACAAGGAGCCGGACGTGTGCCTTCTCGGAATCAGGCTCTGCCGAGGACGAGAGCCATGAGATGTTCCTCCTCTGGGCAAGCCCGGGTCCCAGATCCTGTTGTGCCTGTGAATAGGCTGCAGGGGGACGGTGAAGACCAGCAACAGCTTTCCGGCCTGCCACCTTCCGTGTGGGACAAGGAGCCGGACGAGTGCCTTTCCTGAATCAGGCTCTGCCGAGGACAAGAGCCATGAGATGTTCCTCCTCTGGGCAAGCCCGGGTCCCAGATCCTGTTGTGCCTGTGAATAGGCTGCAGGGGGACGGTGAAGACCAGGAACATCTTTCAGGGCTGCCACCTTCCGTGTGGGACAAAGAGCCGGACGTGTGCCTTTCCGGAATCAGGCTCCGCCGAGGACGAGAGCCATGAGATGTTCCTCCTCTGGGCAAGCCCGGGTCCCAGATCCTGTTGTGCCTGTGAATAGGCTGCAGGGGGACGGTGAAGACGAGCAACAGCTTTCCGGCCTGCCACCTTCCGTGTGGGACAAGGAGCCGGATGTGTGCCTTTTCGGAAAGAGGCTCTGCCGAGGACGAGAACCATGAGATGTTCCTCTCTGGGCAAGCCCAGGTCCCAGATCCTGTTGTGCCTGTGAATAGGCTGCAGGGGGACGGTGAAGACCAGCAACAGCTTTCCGGCCTGCCACCTTCCGTGTGGGACATGAGCCGGACGTGTGCCTTTCCGGAATCAGGCTCTGCCGAGGACGAGAGCCATGAGATGTTCCTCCTCTGGGCAAGCCCGAGTCCCAGATCCTGTTTTGCCTGTGAATAGGCTGCAGGGGGACGGTGAAGACGAGCAACATCTTTCAGGGCTGCCACATTCCTTGTGGGACAAGGAGCCGGACCAGTGCCTTATCGTTATCAGGCTCTGCCGAGGACGAGAGCCATGAGATGTTCCTCCTCTGGGCAAGCCCCGGTCCTGAATCCTGTTGTGCCTGTGAATAGGCTGCAGGGGGACAGTGAAGACCAGGAACATCTTTCAGGGCTGCCACCTTCCGTGTGGGACAAGGAGCCGGACGTGTGCCTTTCCGGAATCAGGCTCCGCCAAGGACGAGAGCCATGAGATGTTCCTCCTCTGGGCAAGCCCGGGTCCCAGATCCTGTTGTGCCTGTGAATAGGCTGCAGGGGGACGGTGAAGACCAGCAACAGCTTTCCGGCCTGCCACCTTCCGTGTGGGACAAGGAGCCGGACGTGTGCCTTTCCTGAATCAGGCTCTGCCGAGGACGAGAGCCATGAGATGTTCCTCCTCTGGGCAAGCCCGGGTCCCAGATCCTGCTGTGCCTGTGAATAGGCTGCAGGGGGACGGTGAAGACCAGCAACAGCTTTCAGGGCTGCCACCTTCCGTGTGGGACAAGGAGCCGGACGAGTGCCTTTTCGGAATCAGGCTCTGCCGAGGACGAGAGTCATGAGATGTTCCTCCTCTGGGCAAGTCCGAGTCCCAGATCCTGTTGTGCCTGTGAATAGGCTGCATGGGGACGGTGAAGACCAGCAACAGCTTTCAGGGCTGCCACCTTCCGTGTGGGACAAGGAGCCGGATGTGTGCCTTTTCGGAATCAGGCCTGCCGAGGACGAGAACCATGAGATGTTCCTCTCTGGGCAAGCCCAGGTCCCAGATCCTGTTGTGCCTGTGAATAGGCTGCAGGGGGACAGTGAAGACCAGCAACAGCTTTCCGGCCTGCCACCTTCCGTGTGGGACAAGGAGCCGGACGTGTGCCTTTCCGGAATCAGGCTCTGCCGAGAACGAGAGCCATGAGATGTTCCTCCTCTGGGCAAGCCCGAGTCCCAGATCCTGTTTTGCCTGTGAATAGGCTGCAGGGGGACGGTGAAGACCAGCAACAGCTTTCAGGGCTGCCACATTCCTTGTGGGACAAGGAGCCGGACGTGTGCCTTTCCAGAATCAGGCTCTGCCGAGGAAGAGAGCCATGAGATGTTCCTCCTCTGGGCAAGCCCGGGTCCCAGATCCTGTTGTGCCTGTGAATAGGCTGCAGGGGGACGGTGAAGACCAGCAACAGCTTTCAGGGCTGCCACCTTCCGTGTGGGACAAGGAGCCGGAGGAGTACGTTTCCGGAATCAGGCTCTGCCGAGGACGAGAGCCATGAGATGTTCCTCCTCTGGGCAAGCCCGAGTCCCAGATCCTGTTGTGCCTGTGAATAGGCTGCAGGGGGACGGTGAAGACCAGCATCAGCTTTCAGGGCTGCCACCTACCGTGTGGGACAAGGATCCGGACGTGTGCCTTTCCGGAATAAAGCTCCGCCGAGGACGAGAGCCATGAGATGTTCCTCCTCTGGGCAAGCCCGGGTCCCAGATCCTGTTGTGCCTGTGAATAGGCTGCAGGGGGACGGCGAAGACCAGCAACATCTTTCAGGACTGCCACCTTCCGTGTGGGACAAGGAGCCGGATGAGTGCCTTTTCGGAATCAGGCTCTGCCGAGGACGAGAGCCATGAGATGTTCCTCCTCTGGGCAAGCCCGGGTCCCAGATCCTGCTGTGCCTGTGAATAGGCTGCAGGGGAACGGTGAAGACCAGCAACAGCTTTCAGGGCTGCCACCTTCTGTGTGGGACAAGGAGCCAGACGTGTGCCTTTTCGGAAAGAGGCTCTGCCGAGGACGAGAGCCATGAGATGTTCCGCCTCTGGGCAAGCGAGGTCCCAGATCCTGTTGTACCTGTGAATAGGCTGCAGGGGGACGGTGAAGACCAGCAACAGCTTTCCGGCCTGCCACCTTCCGTGTGGGACAAGGACCCAGACGTGTGCCTTTTCGGAAAGAGGCTCTGCCGAGGACGAGAGCCATGAGATGTTCCTCCTCTGGGCAAGCCCAGGTCCCAGATCCTGTTGTACCTGTGAATAGGCTGCAGGGGGATGGTGAAGACCAGCAACAGCTTTCAGGGCTGCCACCTTCCGTGTGGGACAAGGAGCCGGACGTGTGCCTTTTCGGAAAGAGGCTCGCCGAGGACAAGAGCCATGAGATGTTCCTCCTCTGGGCAAGCCCAGGTCCCAGATCCTGTTGTAGCTGTGAATAGGCTGCAGGGGGACGGTGAAGACCAGCAACAGCTTTCAGGGCTGCCACCTTCCGTGTGGGACAAGGAGCCGGACGTGTGCCTTTCCGGAATCAGGCTCTGCCGAGGACGAGAGCCATGAGATGTTCCTCCTCTGGGCAAGCCCGAGTCCCAGATCCTGTTTTGCCTGTGAATAGGCTGCAGGGGGACGGTGAAGACGAGCAACATCTTTCAGGGCTGCCACATTCCTTGTGGGACAAGGAGCCGGACCAGTGCCTTATCGGAATCAGGCTCTGCCGAGGACGAGAGCCATGAGATGTTCCTCCTCTGGGCAAGCCCCGGTCCTGAATCCTGTTGTGCCTGTGAATAGGCTGCAGGGGGACAGTGAAGACCAGGAACATCTTTCAGGGCTGCCACCTTCCGTGTGGGACAAGGAGCCGGACGTGTGCCTTTCCGGAATCAGGCTCCGCCAAGGACGAGAGCCATGAGATGTTCCTCCTCTGGGCAAGCCCGGGTCCCAGATCCTGTTGTGCCTGTGAATAGGCTGCAGGGGGACGGTGAAGACCAGCAACAGCTTTCCGGCCTGCCACCTTCTGTGTGGGACAAGGAGCCGGACGTGTGCCTTTTTGGAAACAGGCCCTGCCGAGGACGAGAGCCATGAGATGTTCCTCCTCTGGGCAAGCCCGGGTCCCAGATCCTGTTGTGCCTGTGAATAGGCTGCAGGGGGACGGTGAAGACCAGCAACAGCTTTCCGGCCTGCCACCTTCCGTGTGGGACAAGGAGCCGGACGAGTGCCTTTTCGGAATCAGGCTCTGCCGAGGACGAGAGCCATGAGATTTTCCTCCTCTGGGCAAGTCCGAGTCCCAGATCCTGTTTTGCCTGTGAATAGGCTGCATGGGGACGGTGAAGACCAGCAACAGCTTTCAGGGCTGCCACCTTCCGTGTGGGAGAAGGAGCCGGATGTGTGCCTTTTCGGAATCAGGCTCTGCCGAGGACGAGAGCCATGAGATGTTCCTCTCTGGGCAAGCCCAGGTCCCAGATCCTGTTGTGCCTGTGAATAGGCTGAAGGGGGACGGTGAAGACCTGCAACAGCTTTCCGGCCTGCCACCTTCCGTGTGGGACAAGGAGCCGGACGTGTTCCTTTCCGGAATCAGGCTCTGCCGAGAACGAGAGCCATGAGATGTTCCTCCTCTGGGCAAGCCCGAGTCCCAGATCCTGTTTTGCCTGTGAATAGGCTGCAGGGGGACGGTGAAGACGAGCAACATCTTTCAGGGCTGCCACATTCCTTGTGGGACAAGGAGCCGGACGTGTGCCTTTCCAGAATCAGGCTCTGCCGAGGACGAGAGCCATGAGATGTTCCTCCTCTGGGCAAGCCCGGGTCCCAGATCCTGTTGTGCCTGTGAATAGGCTGCAGGGGGACGGTGAAGACCAGCAACAGCTTTCAGGGCTGCCACCTTCCGTGTGGGACAAGGAGCCAGACGTGTGCCTTTCCGGAATCAGGCTCCGCCGAGGACGAGAGCCATGAGATGTTCCTCCTCTGGGCAAGCCCGGGTCCCAGATCCTGTTGTGCCTGTGAATAGGCTGCAGGGGGACGGTGAAGACCAGCAACAGCTTTCCGGCCTGCCACCTTCCGTGTGGGACAAGGAGCCGGACGAGTGCCTTTTAGGAATCAGGCTCTGCCGAGGACGAGAGCCATGTGATGTTCCTCCTGTGGGCAAGTCCGAGTCCCAGATCCTGTTTTACCTGTGAATAGGCTGCAGGGGGACGGTGAAGACCAGCAACAGCTTTCAGGGCTGCCACCTTCCGTGTGGGACAAGGAGCCGGATGTGTGCCTTTTCGGAAAGAGGCTCTGCCAAGGACGAGAACCATGAGATGTTCCTTTCTGGGCAAGCCCAGGTCCCAGATCCTGTTGTGCCTGTGAATAGGCTGCAGGGGGACGGTGAAGACCAGCAACAGCTTTCCGGCCTGCCACCTTCCGTGTGGGACAAGGAGCCGGACGTGTGCCTTTCCGGAATCAGGCTCTGCCGAGGACGAGAGCCATGAGATGTTCCTCCTCTGGGCAAGCCCGAGTCCCAGATCCTGTTTTGCCTGTGAATAGGCTGCAGGGGGACGGTGAAGACGAGCAACATCTTTCAGGGCTGCCACATTCCTTGTGGGACAAGGAGCCGGACGTGTGCCTTTCCAGAATCAGGCTCTGCCGAGGACGAGAGCCATGAGATGTTCCTCCTCTGGGCAAGCCCCGGTCCTGAATCCTGTTGTGCCTGTGAATAGGCTGCAGGGGGACAGTGAAGACCAGGAACATCTTTCAGGGCTGCCACCTTCCGTGTGGGACAAGGAGCCGGACGTGTGCCTTTCCGGAATCAGGCTCCGCCAAGGACGAGAGCCATGAGATGTTCCTCCTCTGGGCAAGCCCGGGTCCCAGATCCTGTTGTGCCTGTGAATAGGCTGCAGGGGGACGGTGAAGACCAGCAACAGCTTTCCGGCCTGCCACCTTCTGTGTGGGACAAGGAGCCGGACGTGTGCCTTTCCTGAATCAGGCTCTGCCGAGGACGAGAGCCATGAGATGTTCCTCCTCTGGGCAAGCCCGGGTCCCAGATCCTGTTTTGCCTGTGAATAGGCTGCAGGGGGACGGTGAAGACCATCAACAGCTTTCCGGCCTGCCACCTTCCGTGTGGGACAAGGAGCCGGACGTGTGCCTTTTCGGAATAAGGCTCTGCCGAGGACGAGAGCCATGAGATGTTCCTCCTCTGGGCAAGCCCGGGTCCCAGATCCTGTTGTGCCTGTGAATAGGCTGCAGGGGGACGGTGAAGACCAGCAACAGCTTTCAGGGCTGCCACCTTCCGTGTGGGACAAAGAGCCGGACGAGTGTCTTTTCGGAATCAGGCTCTGCCGAGGACGAGAGCCATGAGATGTTCCTCCTCTGGGCAAGTCCGAGTCCCAGATCCTGTTTTGCCTGTGAATAGGCTGCATGGGGACGGTGAAGACCAGCAACAGCTTTCAGGGCTGCCACCTTCCGTGTGGGACAAGGATCCGGATGTGTGCCTTTTCGGAATCAGGCTCTGCCGAGGACGAGAACCATGAGATGTTCCTCTCTGGGCAAGCCCAGGTCCCAGATCCTGTTGTGCCTGTGAATAGGCTGCAGGGGGACGGTGAAGACCAGCAACAGCTTTCCGGCCTGCCACCTTCCGTGTGGGACAAGGAGCCGGACGTGTGCCTTTCCGGAATCAGGCTCCGCCGAGGACGAGAGCCATGAGATGTTCCTCCTCTGGGCAAGCCCGAGTCCCAGATCCTGTTTTGCCTGTGAATAGGCTGCAGGGGGACGGTGAAGACGAGCAACATCTTTCAGGGCTGCCACATTCCTTGTGGGACAAGGAGCCGGACGTGTGCCTTTTCGGAATCAGGCTCTGCCGAGGACGAGAGCCATGAGATGTTCCTCCTCTGGGCAAGCCCGGGTCCCAGATCCTGTTGTGCCTGTGAATAGGCTGCAGGGGGACGGTGAAGACCAGCAAGAGCTTTCAGGGCTGCCACCTTCCGTGTGGGACAAGGAGCCGGAGGAGTGCGTTTCCGAAATCAGGCTCTGCCGAGGACGAGAGCCATGAGATGTTCCTCCTCTGGGCAAGCCCGGGTCCCAGATCATGTTGTGCCTGTGAATAGGCTGCAGGGGGACGGTGAAGACCAGCAACAGCTTTCAGGGCTGCCACCTTCCGTGTGGGACAAGGAGCCGGACGTGTGCCTTTTCGGAAAGAGGCTCTGCAGAGGACGAGAACCATGAGATGTTCCTCCTCTGGGCAAGCCCAAGTCCCAGATCCTGTTGTGCCTGTGAATAGGCTGCAGGGGGACGGTGAAGACCAGCAACAGCTTTCAGGGCTGCCACCTTCCGTGTGGGACAAGGAGCCGGACGTGTGCCTTTCCGGAATAAGGCTCCGCCGAGGACGAGAGCCATGAGATGTTCCTCCTCTGGGCAAGCCCGGGTCCCAGATCCTGTTGTGCCTGTTGAATAGGCTGCAGGGGGACGGCGAAGACCAGCAACATCTTTCAGGACTGCCACCTTCCGTGTGGGACAAGGAGCCGGATGAGTGCCTTTTCGGAATCAGGCTCTGCCGAGGACGAGAGCCATGAGATGTTCCACCTCTGGGCAAACCCGGGTCCTGAATCCTGTTGTGCCTGTGAATAGGCTGCATGGGGACGATGAAGACCAGCAACAGCTTTCAGGGCTGCCACCTTCCGTGTGGGACAAGGAGCCGGACGTGTGCCTTCTCGGAAACAGGCTCTGCTGAGGACGAGAGCCATGAGATGTTCCTCCTCTGGGCAAGCCCGGGTCCCAGATCCTGCTGTGCCTGTGAATAGGCTGCAGGGGAACGGTGAAGACCAGCAACAGCTTTCAGGGCTGCCACCTTACGTGTGGGACAAGGAGCCAGACGTGTGCCTTTTCGGAAAGAGGCTCTGCCGAGGACGAGAGCCATGAGATGTTCCGCCTCTGGGCAAGCCCAGGTCCCAGATCCTGTTGTACCTGTGAATAGGCTGCAGGGGGACGGTGAAGACCAGCAACAGCTTTCCGGCCTGCCACCTTCCGTGTGGGACAAGGAGCCGGACGTGTGCCTTTTCGGAAAGAGGCTCTGCCGAGGACGAGAGCCATGAGATGTTCCTGCTCTGGGCAATCCCAGGTCCCAGATCCTGTTGTGCCTGTGAATAGGCTGCAGGGGGACGGTGAAGACCAGCAACATCTTTCCGGCCTGCCACCTTCCGTGTGGGACAAGGAGCCGGACGTGTGCCTTTCCTGAATCAGGCTCTGCTGAGGACGAGAGCCATGAGATGTTCCTCCTCTGGGCAAGCCCCGGTCCTGAATCCTGTTGTGCCTGTGAATAGGCTGCAGGGGGACAGTGAAGACCAGGAACATCTTTCAGGGCTGCCACCTTCCGTGTGGGACAAGGAGCCAGACGTGTGCCTTTCCGGAATCAGGCTCCGCCGAGGACGAGAGCCATGAGATGTTCCTCCTCTGGGCAAGCCCGGGTCCCAGATCCTGTTGTGCCTGTGAATAGGCTGCAGGGGGACGGTGAAGACCAGCAACAGCTTTCAGGGCCGCCACCTTCCATGTGGGACAAGGAGCCGGACCAGTGCCTTATCGGAATCAGGCTCTGCCGAGGACGAGAGCCATGAGATGTTCCTCCTCTGGGCAAGCCCCGGTCCTGAATCCTCTTGTGCCTGTGAATAGGCTGCAGGGGGACAGTGAAGACCAGGAACATCTTTCAGGGCTGCCACCTTCCGTGTGGGACAAGGAGCCGGACGTGTGCCTTTCCGGAATCAGGCTCCGCCAAGGACGAGAGCCATGAGATGTTCCTCCTCTGGGCAAGCCCGGGTCCCAGATCCTGTTGTGCCTGTGAATAGGCTGCAGGGGGACGGTGAAGACCAGCAACAGCTTTCCGGCCTGCCACCTTCCGTGTGGGACAAGGAGCCGGACGAGTGCCTTTTCGGAATCAGGCTCTGCCGAGGACGAGAGCCATGAGATGTTCCTCCTCTGGGCAAGCCCGAGTCCCAGATCCTGTTTTGCCTGTGAATAGGCTGCATGGGGACGGTGAAGACCAGCAACAGCTTTCAGGGCTGCCACCTTCCGTGTGGGACAAGGAGCCGGATGTGTGCCTTTTCGGAATCAGGCTCTGCCGAGGACGAGAGCCATGAGATGTTCCTCTCTGGGCAAGCCCAGGTCCCAGATCCTGTTGTGCCTGTGAATAGGCTGAAGGGGGACGGTGAAGACCAGCAACAGCTTTCCGGCCTGCCACCTTCCGTGTGGGACAAGGAGCCGGACGTGTTCCTTTCCGGAATCAGGCTCTGCCGAGAACGAGAGCCATGAGATGTTCCTCCTCTGGGCAAGCCCGAGTCCCAGATCCTGTTTTGCCTGTGAATAGGCTGCAGGGGGATGGTGAAGACGAGCAACATCTTTCAGGGCTGCCACCTTCCTTGTGGGACAAGGAGCCGGACGTGTGCCTTTCCAGAATCAGGCTCTGCCGAGGACGAGAGCCATGAGATGTTCCTCCTCTGGGCAAGCCCGGGTCCCAGATCCTGTTGTGCCTGTGAATAGGCTGCAGGGGGACGGTGAAGACCAGCAACAGCTTTCAGGGCTGCCACCTTCCGTGTGGGACAAGGAGCCAGACGTGTGCCTTTCCGGAATCAGGCTCCGCCGAGGACGAGAGCCATGAGATGTTCCTCCTCTGGGCAAGCCCGGGTCCCAGATCCTGTTGTGCCTGTGAATAGGCTGCAGGGGGACGGTGAAGACGAGCAACATCTTTCAGGGCTGCCACATTCCTTGTGGGACAAGGAGCCGGACGTGTGCCTTTCCAGAATCAGGCTCTGCCGAGGACGAGAGCCATGAGATGTTCCTCCTCTGGGCAAGCCCCGGTCCTGAATCCTGTTGTGCCTGTGAATAGGCTGCAGGGGGACAGTGAAGACCAGGAACATCTTTCAGGGCTGCCACCTTCCGTGTGGGACAAGGAGCCGGACGTGTGCCTTTCCGGAATCAGGCTCCGCCAAGGACGAGAGCCATGAGATGTTCCTCCTCTGGGCAAGCCCGGGTCCCAGATCCTGTTGTGCCTGTGAATAGGCTGCAGGGGGACGGTGAAGACCAGCAACAGCTTTCCGGCCTGCCACCTTCTGTGTGGGACAAGGAGCCGGACGTGTGCCTTTCCTGAATCAGGCTCTGCCGAGGACGAGAGCCATGAGATGTTCCTCCTCTGGGCAAGCCCGGGTCCCAGATCCTGTTGTACCTGTGAATAGGCTGCAGGGGGACGGTGAAGACCAGCAACAGCTTTCCGGCCTGCCACCTTTCGTGTGGGACAAGGAGCCGGACGTGTGCCTTTTCGGAATAAGGCTCTGCCGAGGACGAGAGCCATGAGATGTTCCTCCTCTGGGCAAGCCCGGGTCCCAGATCCTGTTGTGCCTGTGAATAGGCTGCAGGGGGACGGTGAAGACCAGCAACAGCTTTCAGGGCTGCCACCTTCCGTGTGGGACAAAGAGCCGGACGAGTGTCTTTTCGGAATCAGGCTCTGCCGAGGACGAGAGCCATGAGATGTTCCTCCTCTGGGCAAGTCCGAGTCCCAGATCCTGTTTTGCCTGTGAATAGGCTGCAGGGGAACGGTGAAGACCTGCAACAGCTTTCAGGGCTGCCACCTTCCGTGTGGGACAAGGAGCCGGACGTGTGCCTTTTCGGAAAGAGGCTCTGCCGAGGACGAGAGCCATGAGATGTTCCTGCTCTGGGCAATCCCAGGTCCCAGATCCTGTTGTGCCTGTGAATAGGCTGCAGGGGGACGGTGAAGACCAGCAACATCTTTCCGGCCTGCCACCTTCCGTGTGGGACAAGGAGCCGGACGTGTGCCTTTCCTGAATCAGGCTCTGCTGAGGACGAGAGCCATGAGATGTTCCTCCTCTGGGCAAGCCCCGGTCCTGAATCCTGTTGTGCCTGTGAATAGGCTGCAGGGGGACAGTGAAGACCAGGAACATCTTTCAGGGCTGCCACCTTCCGTGTGGGACAAGGAGCCAGACGTGTGCCTTTCCGGAATCAGGCTCCGCCGAGGACGAGAGCCATGAGATGTTCCTCCTCTGGGCAAGCCCGGGTCCCAGATCCTGTTGTGCCTGTGAATAGGCTGCAGGGGGACGGTGAAGACCAGCAACAGCTTTCAGGGCCGCCACCTTCCATGTGGGACAAGGAGCCGGAAAAGTGCCTTATCGGAATCAGGCTCTGCCGAGGACGAGAGCCATGAGATGTTCCTCCTCTGGGCAAGCCCCGGTCCTGAATCCTGTTGTGCCTGTGAATAGGCTGCAGGGGGACAGTGAAGACCAGGAACATCTTTCAGGGCTGCCACCTTCCGTGTGGGACAAGGAGCCGGACGTGTGCCTTTCCGGAATCAGGCTCCGCCAAGGACGAGAGCCATGAGATGTTCCTCCTCTGGGCAAGCCCGGGTCCCAGATCCTGTTGTGCCTGTGAATAGGCTGCAGGGGGACGGTGAAGACCAGCAACAGCTTTCCGGCCTGCCACCTTCCGTGTGGGACAAGGAGCCGGACGAGTGCCTTTTCGGAATCAGGCTCTGCCGAGGACGAGAGCCATGAGATGTTCCTCCTCTGGGCAAGTCCGAGTCCCAGATCCTGTTTTGCCTGTGAATAGGCTGCATGGGAACGGTGAAGACCAGCAACAGCTTTCAGGGCTGCCACCTTCCGTGTGGGACAAGGAGCCGGATGTGTGCCTTTTCGGAATCAGGCTCTGCCGAGGACGAGAGCCATGAGATGTTCCTCTCTGGGCAAGCCCAGGTCCCAGATCCTGTTGTGCCTGTGAATAGGCTGAAGGGGGACGGTGAAGACCAGCAACAGCTTTCCGGCCTGCCACCTTCCGTGTGGGACAAGGAGCCGGACGTGTTCCTTTCCGGAATCAGGCTCTGCCGAGAACGAGAGCCATGAGATGTTCCTCCTCTGGGCAAGCCCGAGTCCCAGATCCTGTTTTGCCTGTGAATAGGCTGCAGGGGGACGGTGAAGACCAGCAACATCTTTCAGGGCTGCCACATTCCTTGTGGGACAAGGAGCCGGACGTGTGCCTTTCCAGAATCAGGCTCTGCCGAGGACGAGAGCCATGAGATGTTCCTCCTCTGGGCAAGCCCGGGTCCCAGATCCTGTTGTGCCTGTGAATAGGCTGCAGGGGGACGGTGAAGACCAGCAACAGCTTTCAGGGCTGCCACCTTACGTGTGGGACAAGGAGCCAGACGTGTGCCTTTCCGGAATCAGGCTCCGCCGAGGACGAGAGCCATGAGATGTTCCTCCTCTGGGCAAGCCCGGGTCCCAGATCCTGTTGTGCCTGTGAATAGGCTGCAGGGGGACGGTGAAGACGAGCAACATCTTTCAGGACTGCCACATTCCTTGTGGGACAAGGAGCCGGACGTGTGCCTTTCCAGAATCAGGCTCTGCCGAGGACGAGAGCCATGAGATGTTCCACCTCTGGGCAAGCCCCGGTCCTGAATCCTGTTGTGCCTGTGAATAGGCTGCAGGGGGACAGTGAAGACCAGGAACATCTTTCAGGGCTGCCACCTTCCGTGTGGGACAAGGAGCCGGATGTGTGCCTTTCCGGAATCAGGCTCCGCCAAGGACGAGAGCCATGAGATGTTCCTCCTCTGGGCAAGCCCGGGTCCCAGATCCTGTTGTGCCTGTGAATAGGCTGCAGGGGGACGGTGAAGACCAGCAACAGCTTTCCGGCCTGCCACCTTCTGTGTGGGACAAGGAGCCGGACGTGTGCCTTTCCTGAATCAGGCTCTGCCGAGGACGAGAGCCATGAGATGTTCCTCCTCTGGGCAAGCCCGGGTCCCAGATCCTGTTGTACCTGTGAATAGGCTGCAGGGGGACGGTGAAGACCATCAACAGCTTTCCGGCCTGCCACCTTTCGTGTGGGACAAGGAGCCGGACGTGTGCCTTTTCGGAATAAGGCTCTGCCGAGGACGAGAGCCATGAGATGTTCCTCCTCTGGGCAAGCCCGGGTCCCAGATCCTGTTGTGCCTGTGAATAGGCTGCAGGGGGCCGGTGAAGACCAGCAACAGCTTTCAGGGCTGCCACCTTCCGTGTGGGACAAGGAGCCGGACGTGTGCCTTTCCTGAATCAGGCTCTGCTGAGGACGAGAGCCATGAGATGTTCCTCCTCTGGGCAAGCCCCGGTCCTGAATCCTGTTGTGCCTGTGAATAGGCTGCAGGGGGACAGTGAAGACCAGGAACATCTTTCAGGGCTGCCACCTTCCGTGTGGGACAAGGAGCCAGACGTGTGCCTTTCCAGAATCAGGCTCCGCCGAGGACGAGAGCCATGAGATGTTCCTCCTCTGGGCAAGCCCGGGTCCCAGATCCTGTTGTGCCTGTGAATAGGCTGCAGGGGGACGGTGAAGACCAGCAACAGCTTTCAGGGCCGCCACCTTCCATGTGGGACAAGGAGCCGGACCAGTGCCTTATCGGAATCAGGCTCTGCCGAGGACGAGAGCCATGAGATGTTCCTCCTCTGGGCAAGCCCCGGTCCTGAATCCTCTTGTGCCTGTGAATAGGCTGCAGGGGGACAGTGAAGACCAGGAACATCTTTCAGGGCTGCCACCTTCCGTGTGGGACAAGGAGCCGGACGTGTGCCTTTCCGGAATCAGGCTCCGCCAAGGACGAGAGCCATGAGATGTTCCTCCTCTGGGCAAGCCCGGGTCCCAGATCCTGTTGTGCCTGTGAATAGGCTGCAGGGGGACGGTGAAGACCAGCAACAGCTTTCCGGCCTGCCACCTTCCGTGTGGGACAAGGAGCCGGACGAGTGCCTTTTCGGAATCAGGCTCTGCCGAGGACGAGAGCCATGAGATGTTCCTCCTCTGGGCAAGCCCGAGTCCCAGATCCTGTTTTGCCTGTGAATAGGCTGCAGGGGGACGGTGAAGACGAGCAACATCTTTCAGGGCTGCCACCTTCCTTGTGGGACAAGGAGCCGGACGTGTGCCTTTCCAGAATCAGGCTCTGCCGAGGACGAGAGCCATGAGATGTTCCTCCTCTGGGCAAGCCCGGGTCCCAGATCCTGTTGTGCCTGTGAATAGGCTGCAGGGGGACGGTGAAGACCAGCAACAGCTTTCAGGGCTGCCACCTTCCGTGTGGGACAAGGAGCCAGACGTGTGCCTTTCCGGAATCAGGCTCCGCCGAGGACGAGAGCCATGAGATGTTCCTCCTCTGGGCAAGCCCGGGTCCCAGATCCTGTTGTGCCTGTGAATAGGCTGCAGGGGGACGGTGAAGACGAGCAACATCTTTCAGGGCTGCCACATTCCTTGTGGGACAAGGAGCCGGACGTGTGCCTTTCCAGAATCAGGCTCTGCCGAGGACGAGAGCCATGAGATGTTCCTCCTCTGGGCAAGCCCCGGTCCTGAATCCTGTTGTGCCTGTGAATAGGCTGCAGGGGGACAGTGAAGACCAGGAACATCTTTCAGGGCTGCCACCTTCCGTGTGGGACAAGGAGCCGGACGTGTGCCTTTCCGGAATCAGGCTCCGCCAAGGACGAGAGCCATGAGATGTTCCTCCTCTGGGCAAGCCCGGGTCCCAGATCCTGTTGTGCCTGTGAATAGGCTGCAGGGGGACGGTGAAGACCAGCAACAGCTTTCCGGCCTGCCACCTTCTGTGTGGGACAAGGAGCCGGACGTGTGCCTTTCCTGAATCAGGCTCTGCCGAGGACGAGAGCCATGAGATGTTCCTCCTCTGGGCAAGCCCGGGTCCCAGATCCTGTTGTACCTGTGAATAGGCTGCAGGGGGACGGTGAAGACCAGCAACAGCTTTCCGGCCTGCCACCTTTCGTGTGGGACAAGGAGCCGGACGTGTGCCTTTTCGGAATAAGGCTCTGCCGAGGACGAGAGCCATGAGATGTTCCTCCTCTGGGCAAGCCCGGGTCCCAGATCCTGTTGTGCCTGTGAATAGGCTGCAGGGGGACGGTGAAGACCAGCAACAGCTTTCAGGGCTGCCACCTTCCGTGTGGGACAAAGAGCCGGACGAGTGTCTTTTCGGAATCAGGCTCTGCCGAGGACGAGAGCCATGAGATGTTCCTCCTCTGGGCAAGTCCGAGTCCCAGATCCTGTTTTGCCTGTGAATAGGCTGCAGGGGAACGGTGAAGACCTGCAACAGCTTTCAGGGCTGCCACCTTCCGTGTGGGACAAGGAGCCGGACGTGTGCCTTTTCGGAAAGAGGCTCTGCCGAGGACGAGAGCCATGAGATGTTCCTGCTCTGGGCAATCCCAGGTCCCAGATCCTGTTGTGCCTGTGAATAGGCTGCAGGGGGACGGTGAAGACCAGCAACATCTTTCCGGCCTGCCACCTTCCGTGTGGGACAAGGAGCCGGACGTGTGCCTTTCCTGAATCAGGCTCTGCTGAGGACGAGAGCCATGAGATGTTCCTCCTCTGGGCAAGCCCCGGTCCTGAATCCTGTTGTGCCTGTGAATAGGCTGCAGGGGGACAGTGAAGACCAGGAACATCTTTCAGGGCTGCCACCTTCCGTGTGGGACAAGGAGCCAGACGTGTGCCTTTCCGGAATCAGGCTCCGCCGAGGACGAGAGCCATGAGATGTTCCTCCTCTGGGCAAGCCCGGGTCCCAGATCCTGTTGTGCCTGTGAATAGGCTGCAGGGGGACGGTGAAGACCAGCAACAGCTTTCAGGGCCGCCACCTTCCATGTGGGACAAGGAGCCGGAAAAGTGCCTTATCGGAATCAGGCTCTGCCGAGGACGAGAGCCATGAGATGTTCCTCCTCTGGGCAAGCCCCGGTCCTGAATCCTGTTGTGCCTGTGAATAGGCTGCAGGGGGACAGTGAAGACCAGGAACATCTTTCAGGGCTGCCACCTTCCGTGTGGGACAAGGAGCCGGACGTGTGCCTTTCCGGAATCAGGCTCCGCCAAGGACGAGAGCCATGAGATGTTCCTCCTCTGGGCAAGCCCGGGTCCCAGATCCTGTTGTGCCTGTGAATAGGCTGCAGGGGGACGGTGAAGACCAGCAACAGCTTTCCGGCCTGCCACCTTCCGTGTGGGACAAGGAGCCGGACGAGTGCCTTTTCGGAATCAGGCTCTGCCGAGGACGAGAGCCATGAGATGTTCCTCCTCTGGGCAAGTCCGAGTCCCAGATCCTGTTTTGCCTGTGAATAGGCTGCATGGGAACGGTGAAGACCAGCAACAGCTTTCAGGGCTGCCACCTTCCGTGTGGGACAAGGAGCCGGATGTGTGCCTTTTCGGAATCAGGCTCTGCCGAGGACGAGAGCCATGAGATGTTCCTCTCTGGGCAAGCCCAGGTCCCAGATCCTGTTGTGCCTGTGAATAGGCTGAAGGGGGACGGTGAAGACCAGCAACAGCTTTCCGGCCTGCCACCTTCCGTGTGGGACAAGGAGCCGGACGTGTTCCTTTCCGGAATCAGGCTCTGCCGAGAACGAGAGCCATGAGATGTTCCTCCTCTGGGCAAGCCCGAGTCCCAGATCCTGTTTTGCCTGTGAATAGGCTGCAGGGGGACGGTGAAGACCAGCAACATCTTTCAGGGCTGCCACATTCCTTGTGGGACAAGGAGCCGGACGTGTGCCTTTCCAGAATCAGGCTCTGCCGAGGACGAGAGCCATGAGATGTTCCTCCTCTGGGCAAGCCCGGGTCCCAGATCCTGTTGTGCCTGTGAATAGGCTGCAGGGGGACGGTGAAGACCAGCAACAGCTTTCAGGGCTGCCACCTTACGTGTGGGACAAGGAGCCAGACGTGTGCCTTTCCGGAATCAGGCTCCGCCGAGGACGAGAGCCATGAGATGTTCCTCCTCTGGGCAAGCCCGGGTCCCAGATCCTGTTGTGCCTGTGAATAGGCTGCAGGGGGACGGTGAAGACGAGCAACATCTTTCAGGACTGCCACATTCCTTGTGGGACAAGGAGCCGGACGTGTGCCTTTCCAGAATCAGGCTCTGCCGAGGACGAGAGCCATGAGATGTTCCACCTCTGGGCAAGCCCCGGTCCTGAATCCTGTTGTGCCTGTGAATAGGCTGCAGGGGGACAGTGAAGACCAGGAACATCTTTCAGGGCTGCCACCTTCCGTGTGGGACAAGGAGCCGGATGTGTGCCTTTCCGGAATCAGGCTCCGCCAAGGACGAGAGCCATGAGATGTTCCTCCTCTGGGCAAGCCCGGGTCCCAGATCCTGTTGTGCCTGTGAATAGGCTGCAGGGGGACGGTGAAGACCAGCAACAGCTTTCCGGCCTGCCACCTTCTGTGTGGGACAAGGAGCCGGACGTGTGCCTTTCCTGAATCAGGCGCTGCCGAGGACGAGAGCCATGAGATGTTCCTCCTCTGGGCAAGCCCGGGTCCCAGATCCTGTTGTACCTGTGAATAGGCTGCAGGGGGACGGTGAAGACCATCAACAGCTTTCCGGCCTGCCACCTTTCGTGTGGGACAAGGAGCCGGACGTGTGCCTTTTCGGAATAAGGCTCTGCCGAGGACGAGAGCCATGAGATGTTCCTCCTCTGGGCAAGCCCGGGTCCCAGATCCTGTTGTGCCTGTGAATAGGCTGCAGGGGGACGGTGAAGACCAGCAACAGCTTTCAGGGCTGCCACCTTCCGTGTGGGACAAAGAGCCGGACGAGTGTCTTTTCGGAATCAGGCTCTGCCGAGGACGAGAGCCATGAGATGTTCCTCCTCTGGGCAAGTCCGAGTCCCAGATCCTGTTTTGCCTGTGAATAGGCTGCATGGGGACGGTGAAGACCAGCAACAGCTTTCAGGGCTGCCACCTTCCGTGTGGGACAAGGAGCCGGATGTGTGCCTTTTCGGAATCAGGCTCTGCCGAGGACGAAAACCATGAGATGTTCCTCTCTGGGCAAGCCCAGGTCCCAGATCCTGTTGTGCCTGTGAATAGGCTGCAGGGGGACGGTGAAGACCAGCAACAGCTTTCCGGCCTGCCACCTTCCGTGTGGGACAAGGAGCCGGACGTGTGCCTTTCCGGAATCAGGCTCCGCCGAGGACGAGAGCCATGAGATGTTCCTCCTCTGGGCAAGCCCGAGTCCCAGATCCTGTTTTGCCTGTGAATAGGCTGCAGGGGGACGGTGAAGACGAGCAACATCTTTCAGGGCTGCCACATTCCTTGTGGGACAAGGAGCCGGACGTGTGCCTTTTCGGAATCAGGCTCTGCCGAGGACGAGAGCCATGAGATGTTCCTCCTCTGGGCAAGCCCGGGTCCCAGATCCTGTTGTGCCTGTGAATAGGCTGCAGGGGGACGGTGAAGACCAGCAACAGCTTTCAGGGCTGCCACCTTCCGTGTGGGACAAGGAGCCGGAGGAGTGCGTTTCCGAAATCAGGCTCTGCCGAGGACGAGAGCCATGAGATGTTCCTCCTCTGGGCAAGCCCGAGTCCCAGATCCTGTTTTGCCTGTGAATAGGCTGCAGGGGGACGGTGAAGACCAGCAACAGCTTTCAGGGCTGCCACCTTCCGTGTGGGACAAGGAGCCGGAAGTGTGCCTTTTCGGAAAGAGGCTCTGCAGAGGACGAGAACCATGAGATGTTCCTCCTCTGGGCAAGCCCAAGTCCCAGATCCTGTTGTGCCTGTGAATAGGCTGCAGGGGGACGGTGAAGACCAGCAACATCTTTCCGGCCTGCCACCTTCCGTGTGGGACAAGGAGCCGGACGTGTGCCTTTCCGGAATAAGGCTCCGCCGAGGACGAGAGCCATGAGATGTTCCTCCTCTGGGCAAGCCCGGGTCCCAGATCCTGTTGTGCCTGTTGAATAGGCTGCAGGGGGACGGCGAAGACCAGCAACATCTTTCAGGACTGCCACCTTCCGTGTGGGACAAGGAGCCGGATGAGTGCCTTTTCGGAATCAGGCTCTGCCGAGGACGAGAGCCATGAGATGTTCCTCCTCTGGGCAAGCCCAAGTCCCAGATCCTGTTGTGCCTGTGAATAGGCTGCAGGGGGACGGTGAAGACCAGCAACAGCTTTCAGGGCTGCCACCTTCCGTGTGGGACAAGGAGCCGGACGTGTGCCTTCTCGGAAACAGGCTCTGCCGAGGACGAGAGCCATGAGATGTTCCTCCTCTGGGCAAGCCCGGGTCCCAGATCCTGCTGTGCCTGTGAATAGGCTGCAGGGGAACGGTGAAGACCAGCAACAGCTTTCAGGGCTGCCACCTTCCGTGTGGGACAAGGAGCCAGACGTGTGCCTTTTCGCAAAGAGGCTCTGCCGAGGACGAGAGCCATGAGATGTTCCGCCTCTGGGCAAGCCCAGGTCCCAGATCCTGTTGTACCTGTGAATAGGCTGCAGGGGGACGGTGAAGACCAGCAACAGCTTTCCGGCCTGCCACCTTCCGTGTGGGACAAGGAGCCGGACGTGTGCCTTTTCGGAAAGGGGCTCTGCCGAGGACGAGAGCCATGAGATGTTCCTGCTCTGGGCAATCCCAGGTCCCAGATCCTGTTGTGCCTGTGAATAGGCTGCAGGGGGATGGTGAAGACCAGCAACATCTTTCCGGCCTGCCACCTTCCGTGTGGGACAAGGAGCCGGACGTGTGCCTTTCCTGAATCAAGCTCTACTGAGGACGAGAGCCATGAGATGTTCCTCCTCTGGGCAAGCCCCGGTCCTGAATCCTGTTGTGCCTGTGAATAGGCTGCAGGGGGACAGTGAAGACCAGGAACATCTTTCAGGGCTGCCACCTTCCGTGTGGGACAAGGAGCCAGACGTGTGCCTTTCCGGAATCAGGCTACGCCGAGGACGAGAGCCATGAGATGTTCCTCCTCTGGGCAAGCCCGGGTCCCAGATCCTGTTGTGCCTGTGAATAGGCTGCAGGGGGACGGTGAAGACCAGCAACAGCTTTCAGGGCCGCCACCTTCCATGTGGGACAAGGAGCCGGACCAGTGCCTTATCGGAATCAGGCTCTGCCGAGGACGAGAGCCATGAGATGTTCCTCCTCTGGGCAAGCCCCGGTCCTGAATCCTCTTGTGCCTGTGAATAGGCTGCAGGGGGACAGTGAAGACCAGGAACATCTTTCAGGGCTGCCACCTTCCGTGTGGGACAAGGAGCCGGACGTGTGCCTTTCCGGAATCAGGCTCTGCCGAGGACGAGAGCCATGAGATGTTCCTCCTCTGGGCAAGTCCGAGTCCCAGATCCTGTTTTGCCTGTGAATAGGCTGCATGGGGACGGTGAAGACCAGCAACAGCTTTCAGGGCTGCCACCTTCCGTGTGGGACAAGGAGCCGGATGTGTGCCTTTTCAGAATCAGGCTCTGCCGAGGACGAGAGCCATGAGATGTTCCTCTCTGGGCAAGCCCAGGTCCCAGATCCTGTTGTGCCTGTGAATAGGCTGAAGGGGGACGGTGAAGACCAGCAACAGCTTTCCGGCCTGCCACCTTCCGTGTGGGACAAGGAGCCGGACGTGTTCCTTTCCGGAATCAGGCTCTGCCGAGAACGAGAGCCATGAGATGTTCCTCCTCTGGGCAAGCCCGAGTCCCAGATCCTGTTTTGCCTGTGAATAGGCTGCAGGGGGACGGTGAAGACGAGCAACATCTTTCAGGGCTGCCACATTCCTTGTGGGACAAGGAGCCGGACGTGTGCCTTTCCAGAATCAGGCTCTGCCGAGGACGAGAGCCATGAGATGTTCCTCCTCTGGGCAAGCCCGGGTCCCAGATCCTGTTGTGCCTGTGAATAGGCTGCAGGGGGACGGTGAAGACCAGCAACAGCTTTCAGGGCTGCCACCTTCCGTGTGGGACAAGGAGCCAGACGTGTGCCTTTCCGGAATCAGGCTCCGCCGAGGACGAGAGCCATGAGATGTTCCTCCTCTGGGCAAGCCCGGGTCCCAGATCCTGTTGTGCCTGTGAATAGGCTGCAGGGGGACGGTGAAGACCAGCAACAGCTTTCAGGGCTGCCACCTTCCGTGTGGGACAAGGAGCCGGACGAGTGCCTTTTAGGAATCAGGCTCTGCCGAGGACGAGAGCCATGAGATGTTCCTCCTCTGGGCAAGTCCGAGTCCCAGATCCTGTTTTAACTGTGAATAGGCTGCAGGGGGACGGTGAAGACCAGCAACAGCTTTCTGGGCTGCCACCTTCCGTGTGGGACAAGGAGCCGGATGTGTGCCTTTCCGGAATCAGGCTCTGCCGAGGACGAGAGCCATGAGATGTTCCTCCTCTGGGCAAGCCCGAGTCCCAGATCCTGTTTTGCCTGTGAATAGGCTGCAGGGGGACGGTGAAGACGAGCAACATCTTTCAGGGCTGCCACATTCCTTGTGGGACAAGGAGCCGGACGTGTGCCTTTCCAGAATCAGGCTCTGCCGAGGACGAGAGCCATGAGATGTTCCTCCTCTGGGCAAGCCCCGGTCCTGAATCCTGTTGTGCCTGTGAATAGGCTGCAGGGGGACAGTGAAGACCAGGAACATCTTTCAGGGCTGCCACCTTCCGTGTGGGACAAGGAGCCGGACGTGTGCCTTTCCGGAATCAGGCTCCGCCAAGGACGAGAGCCATGAGATGTTCCTCCTCTGGGCAAGCCCGGGTCCCAGATCCTGTTGTGCCTGTGAATAGGCTGCAGGGGGACGGTGAAGACCAGCAACAGCTTTCCGGCCTGCCACCTTCTGTGTGGGACAAGGAGCCGGACGTGTGCCTTTCCTGAATCAGGCTCTGCCGAGGACGAGAGCCATGAGATGTTCCTCCTCTGGGCAAGCCCGGGTCCCAGATCCTGTTGTTCCTGTGAATAGGCTGCAGGGGGACGGTGAAGACCATCAACATCTTTCCGGCCTGCCACCTTCCGTGTGGGACAAGGAGCCGGACGTGTGCCTTTTCGGAATAAGGCTCTGCCGAGGACGAGAGCCATGAGATGTTCCTCCTCTGGGCAAGCCCGGGTCCCAGATCCTGTTGTGCCTGTGAATAGGCTGCAGGGGGACGGTGAAGACCAGCAACAGCTTTCAGGGCTGCCACCTTCCGTGTGGGACAAGGAGCCGGATGTGTGCCTTTTCGGAATCAGGCTCTGCCGAGGACGAGAACCATGAGATGTTCCTCTCTGGGCAAGCCCAGGTCCCAGATCCTGTTGTGCCTGTGAATAGGCTGCAGGGGGACGGTGAAGACCAGCAACAGCTTTCCGGCCTGCCACCTTCCGTGTGGGACAAGGAGCCGGACGTGTGCCTTTCCTGAATCAGGCTCCGCCGAGGACGAGAGCCATGAGATGTTCCTCCTCTGGGCAAGCCCGAGTCCCAGATCCTGTTTTGCCTGTGAATAGGCTGCAGGGGGAAGGTGAAGACCAGCAACAGCTTTCAGGGCCGCCACCTTCCATGTGGGACAAGGAGCCGGACCAGTGCCTTATCGGAATCAGGCTCTGCCGAGGACGAGAGCCATGAGATGTTCCTCCTCTGGGCAAGCCCCGGTCCTGAATCCTCTTGTGCCTGTGAATAGGCTGCAGGGGGACAGTGAAGACCAGGAACATCTTTCAGGGCTGCCACCTTCCGTGTGGGACAAGGAGCCGGACGTGTGCCTTTCCGGAATCAGGCTCCGCCAAGGACGAGAGCCATGAGATGTTCCTCCTCTGGGCAAGCCCGGGTCCCAGATCCTGTTGTGCCTGTGAATAGGCTGCAGGGGGACGGTGAAGACCAGCAACAGCTTTCCGGCCTGCCACCTTCCGTGTGGGACAAGGAGCCGGACGAGTGCCTTTTCGGAATCAGGCTCTGCCGAGGACGAGAGCCATGAGATGTTCCTCCTCTGGGCAAGTCCGAGTCCCAGATCCTGTTTTGCCTGTGAATAGGCTGCATGGGGACGGTGAAGACCAGCAACAGCTTTCAGGGCTGCCACCTTCCGTGTGGGACAAGGAGCCGGATGTGTGCCTTTTCGGAATCAGGCTCTGCCGAGGACGAGAGCCATGAGATGTTCCTCTCTGGGCAAGCCCAGGTCCCAGATCCTGTTGTGCCTGTGAATAGGCTGAAGGGGGACGGTGAAGACCAGCAACAGCTTTCCGGCCTGCCACCTTCCGTGTGGGACAAGGAGCCGGACGTGTTCCTTTCCGGAATCAGGCTCTGCCGAGAACGAGAGCCATGAGATGTTCCTCCTCTGGGCAAGCCCGAGTCCCAGATCCTGTTTTGCCTGTGAATAGGCTGCAGGGGGACGGTGAAGACGAGCAACAGCTTTCAGGGCTGCCACATTCCTTGTGGGACAAGGAGCCGGACGTGTGCCTTTCCAGAATCAGGCTCTGCCGAGGACGAGAGCCATGAGATGTTCCTCCTCTGGGCAAGCCCGGGTCCCAGATCCTGTTGTGCCTGTGAATAGGCTGCAGGGGGACGGTGAAGACCAGCAACAGCTTTCAGGGCTGCCACCTTCCGTGTGGGACAAGGAGCCGGACGAGTGCCTTTTAGGAATCAGGCTCTGCCGAGGACGAGAGCCATGAGATGTTCCTCCTCTGGGCAAGTCCGAGTCCCAGATCCTGTTTTACCTGTGAATAGGCTGCAGGGGGACGGTGAAGACCAGCAACAGCTTTCAGGGCTGCCACCTTCCGTGTGGGACAAGGAGCCGGATGTGTGCCTTTTCGGAAAGAGGCTCTGCCAAGGACGAGAACCATGAGATGTTCCTTTCTGGGCAAGCCCAGGTCCCAGATCCTGTTGTGCCTGTGAATAGGCTGCAGGGGGACAGAGAAGACCAGCAACAGCTTTCCGGCCTGCCACCTTCCGTGTGGGACAAGGAGCCGGACGTGTGCCTTTCCGGAATCAGGCTCTGCCGAGGACGAGAGCCATGAGATGTTCCTCCTCTGGGCAAGCCCGAGTCCCAGATCCTGTTTTGCCTGTGAATAGGCTGCAGGGGGACGGTGAAGACCAGCAACAGCTTTCAGGGCTGCCACATTCCTTGTGGGACAAGGAGCCGGACGTGTGCCTTTCCTGAATCAGGCTCTGCCGAGGACGAGAGCCATGAGATGTTCCTCCTCTGGGCAAGCCCCGGTCCTGAATCCTGTTGTGCCTGTGAATAGGCTGCAGGGGGACAGTGAAGACCAGGAACATCTTTCAGGGCTGCCACCTTCCGTGTGGGACAAGGAGCCGGACGTGTGCCTTTCCGGAATCAGGCTCCGCCAAGGACGAGAGCCATGAGATGTTCCTCCTCTGGGCAAGCCCGGGTCCCAGATCCTGTTGTGCCTGTGAATAGGCTGCAGGGGGACGGTGAAGACCAGCAACAGCTTTCCGGCCTGCCACCTTCTGTGTGGGACAAGGAGCCGGACGTGTGCCTTTCCTGAATCAGGCTCTGCCGAGGACGAGAGCCATGAGATGTTCCTCCTCTGGGCAAGCCCGGGTCCCAGATCCTGTTGTACCTGTGAATAGGCTGCAGGGGGACGGTGAAGACCATCAACAGCTTTCCGGCCTGCCACCTTCCGTGTGGGACAAGGAGCCGGACGTGTGCCTTTTCGGAATAAGGCTCTGCCGAGGACGAGAGCCATGAGATGTTCCTCCTCTGGGCAAGCCCGGGTCCCAGATCCTGTTGTGCCTGTGAATAGGCTGCAGGGGGACGGTGAAGACCAGCAACAGCTTTCAGGGCTGCCACCTTCCGTGTGGGACAAAGAGCCGGACGAGTGTCTTTTCGGAATCAGGCTCTGCCGAGGACGAGAGCCATGAGATGTTCCTCCTCTGGGCAAGTCCGAGTCCCAGATCCTGTTTTGCCTGTGAATAGGCTGCATGGGGACGGTGAAGACCAGCAACAGCTTTCAGGGCTGCCACCTTCCGTGTGGGACAAGGAGCAGGATGTGTGCCTTTTCGGAATCAGGCTCTGCCGAGGACGAGAACCATGAGATGTTCCTCTCTGGGCAAGCCCAGGTCCCAGATCCTGTTGTGCCTGTGAATAGGCTGCAGGGGGACGGTGAAGACCAGCAACAGCTTTCCGGCCTGCCACATTCCGTGTGGGACAAGGAGCCGGACGTGTGCCTTTCCGGAATCAGGCTCCGCCGAGGACGAGAGCCATGAGATGTTCCTCCTCTGGGCAAGCCCGAGTCCCAGATCCTGTTTTGCCTGTGAATAGGCTGCAGGGGGACGGTGAAGACGAGCAACATCTTTCAGGGCTGCCACATTCCTTGTGGGACAAGGAGCCGGACGTGTGCCTTTTCGGAATCAGGCTCTGCCGAGGACGAGAGCCATGAGATGTTCCTCCTCTGGGCAAGCCCGGGTCCCAGATCCTGTTGTGCCTGTGAATAGGCTGCAGGGGGACGGTGAAGACCAGCAACAGCTTTCAGGGCTGCCACCTTCCGTGTGGGAAAAGGAGCCGGAGGAGTGCGTTTCCGGAATCAGGCTCTGCCGAGGACGAGAGCCATGAGATGTTCCTCCTCTGGGCAAGCCCGAGTCCCAGATCCTGTTTTGCCTGTGAATAGGCTGCAGGGGGACGGTGAAGACCAGCAACAGCTTTCCGGCCTGCCACCTTCCGTGTGGGACAAGGAGCCGGACGTGTGCCTTTTCGGAAAGAGGCTCTGCAGAGGACGAGAGTCATGAGATGTTCCTCCTCTGGGCAAGCCCGAGTCCCAGATCCTGTTTTGCCTGTGAATAGGCTGCAGGGGGACGGTGAAGACCAGCAACAGCTTTCAGGGCTGCCACATTCCTTGTGGGACAAGGAGCCGGACGTGTGCCTTTCCAGAATCAGGCTCTGCCGAGGACGAGAGCCATGAGATGTTCCTCCTCTGGGCAAGCCCCGGTCCTGAATCCTGTTGTGCCTGTGAATAGGCTGCAGGGGGACAGTGAAGACCAGGAACATCTTTCAGGGCTGCCACCTTCCGTGTGGGACAAGGAGCCGGACGTGTGCCTTTCCGGAATCAGGCTCCGCCAAGGACGAGAGCCATGAGATGTTCCTCCTCTGGGCAAGCCCGGGTCCCAGATCCTGTTGTGCCTGTGAATAGGCTGCAGGGGGACGGTGAAGACCAGCAACAGCTTTCCGGCCTGCCACCTTCTGTGTGGGACAAGGAGCCGGACGTGTGCCTTTCCTGAATCAGGCTCTGCCGAGGACGAGAGCCATGAGATGTTCCTCCTCTGGGCAAGCCCGGGTCCCAGATCCTGTTGTACCTGTGAATAGGCTGCAGGGGGACGGTGAAGACCATCAACAGCTTTCCGGCCTGCCACCTTCCGTGTGGGACAAGGAGCCGGACGTGTGCCTTTTCGGAAAGAGGCTCTGCCGAGGACGAGAGCCATGAGATGTTCCTCCTCTGGGCAAGCCCGGGTCCCAGATCCTGTTGTACCTGTGAATAGGCTGCAGGGGGACGGTGAAGACCAGCAACAGCTTTCAGGGCTGCCACCTTCCGTGTGGGACAAGGAGCCGGACGTGTGCCTTTTCGGAAAGAGGCTCTGCCGAGGACGAGAGCCATGAGATGTTCCTGCTCTGGGCAATCCCAGGTCCCAGATCCTGTTGTGCCTGTGAATAGGCTGCAGGGGGACGGTGAAGACCAGCAACATCTTTCCGGCCTGCCACCTTCCGTGTGGGACAAGGAGCCGGACGTGTGCCTTTCCTGAATCAGGCTCTGCCGAGGACGAGAGCCATGAGATGTTCCTCCTCTGGGCAAGCCCCGGTCCTGAATCCTGTTGTGCCTGTGAATAGGCTGCAGGGGGACAGTGAAGACCAGGAACATCTTTCAGGGCTGCCACCTTCCGTGTGGGACAAGGAGCCAGACGTGTGCCTTTCCGGAATCAGGCTCCGCCGAGGACGAGAGCCATGAGATGTTCCTCCTCTGGGCAAGCCCGGGTCCCAGATCCTGTTGTGCCTGTGAATAGGCTGCAGGGGGACGGTGAAGACCAGCAACAGCTTTCAGTGCCGCCACCTTCCATGTGGGACAAGGAGCCGGACCAGTGCCTTATCGGAATCAGGCTCTGCCGAGGACGAGAGCCATGAGATGTTCCTCCTCTGGGCAAGCCCCGGTCCTGAATCCTGTTGTGCCTGTGAATAGGCTGCAGGGGGACAGTGAAGACCAGGAACATCTTTCAGGGCTGCCACCTTCCGTGTGGGACAAGGAGCCGGACGTGTGCCTTTCCGGAATCAGGCTCCGCCAAGGACGAGAGCCATGAGATGTTCCTCCTCTGGGCAAGCCCGGGTCCCAGATCCTGTTGTGCCTGTGAATAGGCTGCAGGGGGACGGTGAAGACCAGCAACAGCTTTCCGGCCTGCCACCTTCTGTGTGGGACAAGGAGCCGGACGTGTGCCTTTCCTGAATCAGGCTCTGCCGAGGACAAGAGCCATGAGATGTTCCTCCTCTGGGAAAGCCCGGGTCCCAGATCCTGTTGTGCCTGTGAATAGGCTGCAGGGGGACGGTGAAGTCCAGCAACAGCTTTCCGGCCTGCCACCTTCCGTGTGGGACAAGGAGCCGGACGTGTGCCTTTTCTGAATCAGGCTCTGCCGAGGACGAGAACCATGAGATGTTCCTCCTCTGGGCAAGCCCGAGTCCCAGATCCTGTTTTGCCTGTGAATAGGCTGCAGGGGGACGGTGAAGACCAGCAACAGCTTTCAGGGCTGCCACCTTCCTTGTGGGACAAGGAGCCGGACGTGTGCCTTCTCGGAAACAGGCTCTGCCGAGGACGAGAGCCATGAGATGTTCCTCCTCTGGGCAAGCCCGGGTTTCAGATCCTGCTGTGCCTGTGAATAGGCTGCAGGGGAACGGTGAAGACCAGCAACATCTTTCAGGGCTGCCACCTTCCGTGTGGGTCAAGGAGCCAGACGTGTGCCTTTTCGGAAAGAGGCTCTGCCGAGGACGAGAGCCATGAGATGTTCCGCCTCTGGGCAAGCCCAGGTCCCAGATCCTGTTGTACCTGTGAATAGGCTGCAGGGGGACGGTGAAGACCAGCAACAGCTTTCCGGCCTGCCACCTTCCGTGTGGGACAAGGAGCCGGACGTGTGCCTTTTCGGAAAGAGGCTCTGCCGAGGACGAGAGCCATGAGATGTTCCTGCTCTGGGCAATCCCAGGTCCCAGATCCTGTTGTGCCTGTGAATAGGCTGCAGGGGGACGGTGAAGACCAGCAACATCTTTCCGGCCTGCCACCTTCCGTGTGGGACAAGGAGCCGGACGTGTGCCTTTCCTGAATCAGGCTCTGCCGAGGACGAGAGCCATGAGATGTTCCTCCTCTGGGCAAGCCCCGGTCCTGAATCCTGTTGTGCCTGTGAATAGGCTGCAGGGGGACAGTGAAGACCAGGAACATCTTTCAGGGCTGCCACCTTCCGTGTGGGACAAGGAGCCAGACGTGTGCCTTTCCGGAATCAGGCTCCGCCGAGGACGAGAGCCATGAGATGTTCCTCCTCTGGGCAAGCCCGGGTCCCAGATCCTGTTGTGCCTGTGAATAGGCTGCAGGGGGACGGTGAAGACCAGCAACAGCTTTCAGTGCCGCCACCTTCCATGTGGGACAAGGAGCCGGACCAGTGCCTTATCGGAATCAGGCTCTGCCGAGGACGAGAGCCATGAGATGTTCATCCTCTGGGCAAGCCCCGGTCCTGAATCCTGTTGTGCCTGTGAATAAGCTGCAGGGGGACAGTGAAGACCAGGAACATCTTTCAGGGCTGCCACCTTCCGTGTGGGACAAGGAGCCGGACGTGTGCCTTTCCGGAATCAGGCTCCGCCGAGGACGAGAGCCATGAGATGTTCCTCCTCTGGGCAAGCCCGGGTCCCAGATCCTGTTTTGCCTGTGAATAGGCTGCAGGGGGACGGTGAAGACGAGCAACATCTTTCAGGGCTGCCACATTCCTTGTGGGACAAGGAGCCGGACGTGTACCTTTCTAGAATCAGGCTCTGCCGAGGACGAGAGCCATGAGATGTTCCTCCTCTGGGCAAGCCCGAGTCCCAGATCCTGTTGTGCCTGTGAATAGGCTGCAGGGGGACGGTGAAGACCAGCAACAGCTTTCAGGGCTGCCACCTTCCGTGTGGGACAAGGAGCCGGAGGAGTGCGTTTCCGGAATCAGGCTCTGCCGAGGACGAGAGCCATGAGATGTTCCTCCTCTGGGCAAGCCCGAGTCCCAGATCCTGTTTTGCCTGTGAATAGGCTGCAGGGGGACGGTGAAGACCAGCAACAGCTTTCAGGGCTGCCACCTTCCGTGTGGGACAAGGAGCCGGACGTGTGCCTTTTCGGAAAGAGGCTCTGCAGAGGACGAGAACCATGAGATGTTCCTCCTCTGGGCAAGCCCAAGTCCCAGATCCTGTTGTGCCTGTGAATAGGCTGCAGGGGGACGGTGAAGACCAGCAACATCTTTCCGGCCTGCCACCTTCCGTGTGGGACAAGGAGCCGGATGAGTGCCTTTTCGGAATCAGGCTCTGCCGAGGACGAGAACCATGAGATGTTCCTCTTCTGGGCAAGCCCGAGTCCCAGATCCTGTTTTGCCTGTGAATAGGCTGCAGGGGGACGGTGAAGACCAGCAACAGCTTTCAGGGCTGCCACCTTCCTTGTGGGACAAGGAGCCGGACATGTGCCTTCTCGGAAACAGGCTCTGCCGAGGACGAGAGCCATGAGATGTTCCTCCTCTGGGCAAGCCCGGGTCCCAGATCCTGCTGTGCCTGTGAATAGGCTGCAGGGGAACGGTGAAGACCAGCAACAGCTTTCAGGGCTGCCACCTTCCGTGTGGGACAAGGAGCCAGACGTGTGCCTTTTCGGAAAGAGGCTCTGCCGAGGACGAGAGCCATGAGATGTTCCGCCTCTGGGCAAGCCCAGGTCCCAGATCCTGTTGTACCTGTGAATAGGCTGCAGGGGGACGGTGAAGACCAGCAACAGCTTTCCGGCCTGCCACCTTCCGTGTGGGACAAGGAGCCGGACGTGTGCCTTTTCGGAAAGAGGCTCTGCCGAGGACGAGAGCCATGAGATGTTCCTGCTCTGGGCAATCCCAGGTCCCAGATCCTGTTGTGCCTGTGAATAGGCTGCAGGGGGACGGTGAAGACCAGCAACATCTTTCCGGCCTGCCACCTTCCGTGTGGGACAAGGAGCCGGACGTGTGCCTTTCCTGAATCAGGCTCTGCCGAGGACGAGAGCCATGAGATGTTCCTCCTCTGGGCAAGCCCCGGTCCTGAATCCTGTTGTGCCTGTGAATAGGCTGCAGGGGGACAGTGAAGACCAGGAACATCTTTCAGGGCTGCCACCTTCCGTGTGGGACAAGGAGCCAGACGTGTGCCTTTCCGGAATCAGGCTCCGCCGAGGACGAGAGCCATGAGATGTTCCTCCTCTGGGCAAGCCCGGGTCCCAGATCCTGTTGTGCCTGTGAATAGGCTGCAGGGGGACGGTGAAGACCAGCAACAGCTTTCAGTGCCGCCACCTTCCATGTGGGACAAGGAGCCGGACCAGTGCCTTATCGGAATCAGGCTCTGCCGAGGACGAGAGCCATGAGATGTTCCTCCTCTGGGCAAGCCCCGGTCCTGAATCCTGTTGTGCCTGTGAATAGGCTGCAGGGGGACAGTGAAGACCAGGAACATCTTTCAGGGCTGCCACCTTCCGTGTGGGACAAGGAGCCGGACGTGTGCCTTTCCGGAATCAGGCTCCGCCAAGGACGAGAGCCATGAGATGTTCCTCCTCTGGGCAATCCCGGGTCCCAGATCCTGTTGTGCCTGTGAATAGGCTGCAGGGGGACGGTGAAGACCAGCAACAGCTTTCCGGCCTGCCACCTTCTGTGTGGGACAAGGAGCCGGACGTGTGCCTTTCCTGAATCAGGCTCTGCCGAGGACAAGAGCCATGAGATGTTCCTCCTCTGGGAAAGCCCGGGTCCCAGATCCTGTTGTGCCTGTGAATAGGCTGCAGGGGGACGGTGAAGACCAGCAACAGCTTTCCGGCCTGCCACCTTCCGTGTGGGACAAGGAGCTGGACGTGTGCCTTTTCGGAAAGAGGCTCTGCCGAGGACGAGAGCCATGAGATGTTCCTGCTCTGGGCAATCCCAGGTCCCAGATCCTGTTGTGCCTGTGAATAGGCTGCAGGGGGACGGTGAAGACCAGCAACATCTTTCCGGCCTGCCACCTTCCGTGTGGGACAAGGAGCCGGACGTGTGCCTTTCCGGAATCAGGCTCTGCCGAGGACGAGAGCCATGAGATGTTCCTCCTCTGGGCAAGCCCCGGTCCTGAATCCTGTTGTGCCTGTGAATAGGCTGCAGGGGGACAGTGAAGACCAGGAACATCTTTCAGGGCTGCCACCTTCCGTGTGGGACAAGGAGCCAGACGTGTGCCTTTCCGGAATCAGGCTCCGCCGAGGACGAGAGCCATGAGATGTTCCTCCTCTGGGCAAGCCCGGGTCCCAGATCCTGTTGTGCCTGTGAATAGGCTGCAGGGGGACGGTGAAGACCAGCAACAGCTTTCAGTGCCGCCACCTTCCATGTGGGACAAGGAGCCGGACCAGTGCCTTATCGGAATCAGGCTCTGCCGAGGACGAGAGCCATGAGATGTTCCTCCTCTGGGCAAGCCCCGGTCCTGAATCCTGTTGTGCCTGTGAATAGGCTGCAGGGGGACAGTGAAGACCAGGAACATCTTTCAGGGCTGCCACCTTCCGTGTGGGACAAGGAGCCGGACGTGTGCCTTTCCGGAATCAGGCTCCGCCAAGGACGAGAGCCATGAGATGTTCCTCCTCTGGGCAAGCCCGGGTCCCAGATCCTGTTGTGCCTGTGAATAGGCTGCAGGGGGACGGTGAAGACCAGCAACAGCTTTCCGGCCTGCCACCTTCTGTGTGGGACAAGGAGCCGGACGTGTGCCTTTCCTGAATCAGGCTCTGCCGAGGACAAGAGCCATGAGATGTTCCTCCTCTGGGAAAGCCCGGGTCCCAGATCCTGTTGTGCCTGTGAATAGGCTGCAGGGGGACGGTGAAGACCAGCAACAGCTTTCCGGCCTGCCACCTTCCGTGTGGGACAAGGAGCCGGACGTGTGCCTTTTCGGAATCAGGCTCTGCCGAGGACGAGAACCATGAGATGTTCCTCCTCTGGGCAAGCCCGAGTCCCAGATCCTGTTTTGCCTGTGAATAGGCTGCAGGGGGACGGTGAAGACCAGCAACAGCTTTCAGGGCTGCCACCTTCCTTGTGGGACAAGGAGCCGGACGTGTGCCTTCTCGGAAACAGGCTCTGCCGAGGACGAGAGCCATGAGATGTTCCTCCTCTGGGCAAGCCCGGGTTTCAGATCCTGCTGTGCCTGTGAATAGGCTGCAGGGGAACGGTGAAGACCAGCAACATCTTTCAGGGCTGCCACCTTCCGTGTGGGTCAAGGAGCCAGACGTGTGCCTTTTCGGAAAGAGGCTCTGCCGAGGACGAGAGCCATGAGATGTTCCGCCTCTGGGCAAGCCCAGGTCCCAGATCCTGTTGTACCTGTGAATAGGCTGCAGGGGGACGGTGAAGACCAGCAACAGCTTTCCGGCCTGCCACCTTCCGTGTGGGACAAGGAGCCGGACGTGTGCCTTTTCGGAAAGAGGCTCTGCCGAGGACGAGAGCCATGAGATGTTCCTGCTCTGGGCAATCCCAGGTCCCAGATCCTGTTGTGCCTGTGAATAGGCTGCAGGGGGACGGTGAAGACCAGCAACATCTTTCCGGCCTGCCACCTTCCGTGTGGGACAAGGAGCCGGACGTGTGCCTTTCCTGAATCAGGCTCTGCCGAGGACGAGAGCCATGAGATGTTCCTCCTCTGGGCAAGCCCCGGTCCTGAATCCTGTTGTGCCTGTGAATAGGCTGCAGGGGGACAGTGAAGACCAGGAACATCTTTCAGGGCTGCCACCTTCCGTGTGGGACAAGGAGCCAGACGTGTGCCTTTCCGGAATCAGGCTCCGCCGAGGACGAGAGCCATGAGATGTTCCTCCTCTGGGCAAGCCCGGGTCCCAGATCCTGTTGTGCCTGTGAATAGGCTGCAGGGGGACGGTGAAGACCAGCAACAGCTTTCAGTGCCGCCACCTTCCATGTGGGACAAGGAGCCGGACCAGTGCCTTATCGGAATCAGGCTCTGCCGAGGACGAGAGCCATGAGATGTTCCTCCTCTGGGCAAGCCCCGGTCCTGAATCCTGTTGTGCCTGTGAATAAGCTGCAGGGGGACAGTGAAGACCAGGAACATCTTTCAGGGCTGCCACCTTCCGTGTGGGACAAGGAGCCGGACGTGTGCCTTTCCGGAATCAGGCTCCGCCAAGGACGAGAGCCATGAGATGTTCCTCCTCTGGGCAAGCCCGGGTCCCAGATCCTGTTGTGCCTGTGAATAGGCTGCAGGGGGACGGTGAAGACCAGCAACAGCTTTCCGGCCTGCCACCTTCTGTGTGGGACAAGGAGCCGGACGTGTGCCTTCTCGGAATCAGGCTCTGCCGAGGACGAGAGCCATGAGTTGTTCCTCCTCTGGGCAAGCCCGGGTCCCAGATCCTGTTGTGCCTGTGAATAGGCTGCAGGGGGACGGTGAAGACCAGCAACAGCTTTCCGGCCTGCCACCTTCCGTGTGGGACAAGGAGCCGGACGAGTGCCTTTCCTGAATCAGGCTCTGCCGAGGACAAGAGCCATGAGATGTTCCTCCTCTGGGCAAGCCCGGGTCCCAGATCCTGTTGTGCCTGTGAATAGGCTGCAGGGGGACGGTGAAGACCAGGAACATCTTTCAGGGCTGCCACCTTCCGTGTGGGACAAAGAGCCGGACGTGTGCCTTTCCGGAATCAGGCTCCGCCGAGGACGAGAGCCATGAGATGTTCCTCCTCTGGGCAAGCCCGGGTCCCAGATCCTGTTGTGCCTGTGAATAGGCTGCAGGGGGACGGTGAAGACGAGCAACAGCTTTCCGGCCTGCCACCTTCCGTGTGGGACAAGGAGCCGGATGTGTGCCTTTTCGGAAAGAGGCTCTGCCGAGGACGAGAACCATGAGATGTTCCTCTCTGGGCAAGCCCAGGTCCCAGATCCTGTTGTGCCTGTGAATAGGCTGCAGGGGGACGGTGAAGACCAGCAACAGCTTTCCGGCCTGCCACCTTCCGTGTGGGACATGAGCCGGACGTGTGCCTTTCCGGAATCAGGCTCTGCCGAGGACGAGAGCCATGAGATGTTCCTCCTCTGGGCAAGCCCGAGTCCCAGATCCTGTTTTGCCTGTGAATAGGCTGCAGGGGGACGGTGAAGACGAGCAACATCTTTCAGGGCTGCCACATTCCTTGTGGGACAAGGAGCCGGACCAGTGCCTTATCGTTATCAGGCTCTGCCGAGGACGAGAGCCATGAGATGTTCCTCCTCTGGGCAAGCCCCGGTCCTGAATCCTGTTGTGCCTGTGAATAGGCTGCAGGGGGACAGTGAAGACCAGGAACATCTTTCAGGGCTGCCACCTTCCGTGTGGGACAAGGAGCCGGACGTGTGCCTTTCCGGAATCAGGCTCCGCCAAGGACGAGAGCCATGAGATGTTCCTCCTCTGGGCAAGCCCGGGTCCCAGATCCTGTTGTGCCTGTGAATAGGCTGCAGGGGGACGGTGAAGACCAGCAACAGCTTTCCGGCCTGCCACCTTCCGTGTGGGACAAGGAGCCGGACGAGTGCCTTTTCGGAATCAGGCTCTGCCGAGGACGAGAGTCATGAGATGTTCCTCCTCTGGGCAAGTCCGAGTCCCAGATCCTGCTGTGCCTGTGAATAGGCTGCATGGGGACGGTGAAGACCAGCAACAGCTTTCAGGGCTGCCACCTTCCGTGTGGGACAAGGAGCCGGATGTGTGCCTTTTCGGAATCAGGCCTGCCGAGGACGAGAACCATGAGATGTTCCTCTCTGGGCAAGCCCAGGTCCCAGATCCTGTTGTGCCTGTGAATAGGCTGCAGGGGGACGGTGAAGACCAGCAACAGCTTTCCGGCCTGCCACCTTCCGTGTGGGACAAGGAGCCGGAGGAGTACGTTTCCGGAATCAGGCTCTGCCGAGGACGAGAGCCATGAGATGTTCCTCCTCTGGGCAAGCCCGAGTCCCAGATCCTGTTGTGCTTGTGAATAGGCTGCAGGGGGACGGTGAAGACCAGCATCAGCTTTCAGGGCTGCCACCTTCCGTGTGGGACAAGGATCCGGACGTGTGCCTTTCCGGAATAAAGCTCCGCCGAGGACGAGAGCCATGAGATGTTCCTCCTCTGGGCAAGCCCGGGTCCCAGATCCTGTTGTGCCTGTGAATAGGCTGCAGGGGGACGGCGAAGACCAGCAACATCTTTCAGGACAGCCACCTTCCGTGTGGGACAAGGAGCCGGATGAGTGCCTTTTCGGAATCAGGCTCTGCCGAGGACGAGAGCCATGAGATGTTCCTCCTCTGGGCAAGCCCGAGTCCCAGATCCTGTTTTGCCTGTGAATAGGCTGCAGGGGGACGGTGAAGACCAGCAACAGCTTTCAGGGCTGCCACCTTGCGTGTGGGAAAAGGAGCCGGACGTGTGCCTTCTCGGAATCAGGCTCTGCCGAGGACGAGAGCCATGAGATGTTCCTCCTCTGGGCAAGCCCGGGTCCCAGATCCTGCTGTGCCTGTGAATAGGCTGCAGGGGAACGGTGAAGACCAGCAACATCTTTCAGGGCTGCCACCTTCTGTGTGGGACAAGGAGCCAGACGTGTGCCTTTTCGGATAGAGGCTCTGCCGAGGACGAGAGCCATGAGATGTTCCGCCTCTGGGCAAGCGAGGTCCCAGATCCTGTTGTACCTGTGAATAGGCTGCAGGGGGACGGTGAAGACCAGCAACAGCTTTCCGGCCTGCCACCTTCCGTGTGGGACAAGGACCCAGAGGTGTGCCTTTTCGGAAAGAGGCTCTGCCGAGGACGAGAGCCATGAGATGTTCCTCCTCTGGGCAAGCCCAGGTCCCAGATCCTGTTGTACCTGTGAATAGGCTGCAGGGGGATGGTGAAGACCAGCAACAGCTTTCAGGGCTGCCACCTTCCGTGTGGGACAAGGAGCCGGACGTGTGCCTTTTCGGAAAGAGGCTCGCCGAGGACAAGAGCCATGAGATGTTCCTCCTCTAAGCAAGCCCGGGTCCCAGATCCTGTTTTGCCTGTGAATAGGCTGCAGGGGGACGGTGAAGACGAGCAACATCTTTCAGGGCTGCCACATTCCTTGTGGGACAAGGAGCCGGACCAGTGCCTTATCGTTATCAGGCTCTGCCGAGGACGAGAGCCATGAGATGTTCCTCCTCTGGGCAAGCCCCGGTCCTGAATCCTGTTGTGCCTGTGAATAGGCTGCAGGGGGACAGTGAAGACCAGGAACATCTTTCAGGGCTGCCACCTTCCGTGTGGGACAAGGAGCCGGACGTGTGCCTTTCCGGAATCAGGCTCCGCCAAGGACGAGAGCCGTGAGATGTTCCTCCTCTGGGCAAGCCCGGGTCCCAGATCCTGTTGTGCCTGTGAATAGGCTGCAGGGGGACGGTGAAGACCAGCACCAGCTTTCCGGCCTGCCACCTTCCGTGTGGGACAAGGAGCCGGACGTGTGCCTTTCCTGAATCAGGCTCTGCCGAGGACGAGAGCCATGAGATGTTCCTCCTCTGGGCAAGCCCGGGTCCCAGATCCTGCTGTGCCTGTGAATAGGCTGCAGGGGGACGGTGAAGACCAGCAACAGCTTTCAGGGCTGCCACCTTCCGTGTGGGACAAGGAGCCGGACGAGTGCCTTTTCGGAATCAGGCTCTGCCGAGGACGAGAGTCATGAGATGTTCCTCCTCTGGGCAAGTCCGAGTCCCAGATCCTGTTGTGCCTGTGAATAGGCTGCATGGGGACGGTGAAGACCAGCAACAGCTTTCAGGGCTGCCACCTTCCGTGTGGGACAAGGAGCCGGATGTGTGCCTTTTCGGAATCAGGCCTGCCGAGGACGAGAACCATGAGATGTTCCTCTCTGGGCAAGCCCAGGTCCCAGATCCTGTTGTGCCTGTGAATAGGCTGCAGGGGAACGGTGAAGACCAGCAAAAGCTTTCCGGCCTGCCACCTTCCGTGTGGGACAAGGAGCCGGACGTGTGCCTTTCCGGAATCAGGCTCTGCCGAGAACGAGAGCCATGAGATGTTCCTCCTCTGGGCAAGCCCGAGTCCCAGATCCTGTTGTGCCTGTGAATAGGCTGCAGGGGGACGGTGAAGACCAGCAACAGCTTTCAGGGCTGCCACATTCCTTGTGGGACAAGGAGCCGGACGTGTGCCTTTCCTGAATCAGGCTCTGCCGAGGACGAGAGCCATGAGATGTTCCTCCTCTGGGCAAGCCCGGGTCCCAGATCCTGTTGTGCCTGTGAATAGGCTGCAGGGGGACGGTGAAGACCAGCAACAGCTTTCAGGGCTGCCACCTTCCGTGTGGGACAAGGAGCCGGAGGAGTACGTTTCCGGAATCAGGCTCTGCCGAGGACGAGAGCCATGAGATGTTCCTCCTCTGGGCAAGCCCGAGTCCCAGATCCTGTTGTGCCTGTGAATAGGCTGCAGGGGGACGGTGAAGACCAGCATCAGCTTTCAGGGCTGCCACCTTCCGTGTGGGACAAGGATCCGGACGTGTGCCTTTCCGGAATAAAGCTCCGCCGAGGACGAGAGCCATGAGATGTTCCTCCTCTGGGCAAGCCCGGGTCCCAGATCCTGTTGTGCCTGTGAATAGGCTGCAGGGGGACGGCGAAGACCAGCAACATCTTTCAGGACTGCCACCTTCCGTGTGGGACAAGGAGCCGGATGAGTGCCTTTTCGGAATCAGGCTCTGCCGAGGACGAGAGCCATGAGATGTTCCTCCTCTGGGCAAGCCCGAGTCCCAGATCCTGTTTTGCCTGTGAATAGGCTGCAGGGGGACGGTGAAGACCAGCAACAGCTTTCAGGGCTGCCACCTTGCGTGTGGGAAAAGGAGCCGGACGTGTGCCTTCTTGGAATCAGGCTCTGCCGAGGACGAGAGCCATGAGATGTTCCTCCTCTGGGCAAGCCCGGGTCCCAGATCCTGCTGTGCCTGTGAATAGGCTGCAGGGGAACGGTGAAGACCAGCAACAGCTTTCAGGGCTGCCACCTTCTGTGTGGGACAAGGAGCCAGACGTGTGCCTTTTCGGAAAGAGGCTCTGCCGAGGACGAGAGCCATGAGATGTTCCGCCTCTGGGCAAGCGAGGTCCCAGATCCTGTTGTACCTGTGAATAGTCTGCAGGGGGACGGTGAAGACCAGCAACAGCTTTCCGGCCTGCCACCTTCCGTGTGGGACAAGGACCCAGACGTGTGCCTTTTCGGAAAGAGGCTCTGCCGAGGACGAGAGCCATGAGATGTTCCTCCTCTGGGCAAGCCCAGGTCCCAGATCCTGTTGTACCTGTGAATAGGCTGCAGGGGGATGGTGAAGACCAGCAACAGCTTTCAGGGCTGCCACCTTCCGTGTGGGACAAGGAGCCGGACGTGTGCCTTTTCGGAAAGAGGCTCGCCGAGGACAAGAGCCATGAGATGTTCCTCCTCTGGGCAAGCCCAGGTCCCAGATCCTGTTGTAGCTGTGAATAGGCTGCAGGGGGACGGTGAAGACCAGCAACAGCTTTCCGGCCTGCCACCTTCCGTGTGGGACAAGGAGCCGGACGTGTGCCTTTCCGGAATCAGGCTCTGCCGAGGACGAGAGCCATGAGATGTTCCTCCTCTGGGCAAGCCCGAGTCCCAGATCCTGTTTTGCCTGTGAATAGGCTGCAGGGGGATGGTGAAGACGAGCAACATCTTTCAGGGCTGCCACATTCCTTGTGGGACAAGGAGCCGGACCAGTGCCTTATCGGAATCAGGCTCTGCCGAGGACGAGAGCCATGAGATGTTCCTCTCTGGGCAAGCCCCGGTCCTGAATCCTGTTGTGCCTGTGAATAGGCTGCAGGGGGACAGTGAAGACCAGCAACAGCTTTCAGGGCTGCCACCTTCCGTGTGGGACAAGGAGCCGGACGTGTGCCTTTTCGGAAAGAGGCTCGCCGAGGACAAGAGCCATGAGATGTTCCTCCTCTGGGCAAGCCCGGGTCCCAGATCCTGTTGTGCCTGTGAATAGGCTGCAGGGGGACGGTGAAGACCAGCAACAGCTTTCCGGCCTGCCACCTTCTGTGTGGGACAAGGAGCCGGACGTGTGCCTTTTTGGAAACAGGCCCTGCCGAGGACGAGAGCCATGAGACGTTCCTCCTCTGGGCAAGCCCGGGTCCCAGATCCTGTTGTGCCTGTGAATAGGCTGCAGGGGGACGGTGAAGACCAGCAACAGCTTTCCGGCCTGCCACCTTCCGTGTGGGAGAAGGAGCCGGATGTGTGCCTTTTCGGAATCAGGCTCTGCCGAGGACGAGAGCCATGAGATGTTCCTCTCTGGGCAAGCCCAGGTCCCAGATCCTGTTGTGCCTGTGAATAGGCTGAAGGGGGACGGTGAAGACCAGCAACAGCTTTCCGGCCTGCCACCTTCCGTGTGGGACAAGGAGCCGGACGTGTTCCTTTCCGGAATCAGGCTCTGCCGAGAACGAGAGCCATGAGATGTTCCTCCTCTGGGCAAGCCCGAGTCCCAGATCCTGTTTTGCCTGTGAATAGGCTGCAGGGGGACGGTGAAGACGAGCAACAGCTTTCAGGGCTGCCACATTCCTTGTGGGACAAGGAGCCGGACGTGTGCCTTTCCAGAATCAGGCTCTGCCGAGGACGAGAGCCATGAGATGTTCCTCCTCTGGGCAAGCCCGGGTCCCAGATCCTGTTGTGCCTGTGAATAGGCTGCAGGGGGACGGTGAAGACCAGCAACAGCTTTCAGGGCTGCCACCTTCCGTGTGGGACAAGGAGCCAGACGTGTGCCTTTCCGGAATCAGGCTCCGCCGAGGACGAGAGCCATGAGATGTTCCTCCTCTGGGCAAGCCCGGGTCCCAGATCCTGTTGTGCCTGTGAATAGGCTGCAGGGGGACGGTGAAGACCAGCAACAGCTTTCAGGGCTGCCACCTTCCGTGTGGGACAAGGAGCCGGATGTGTGCCTTTTCGGAAAGAGGCTCTGCCAAGGACGAGAACCATGAGATGTTCCTTTCTGGGCAAGCCCAGGTCCCAGATCCTGTTGTGCCTGTGAATAGGCTGCAGGGGGACGGTGAAGACCAGCAACAGCTTTCCGGCCTGCCACCTTCCGTGTGGGACAAGGAGCCGGACGTGTGCCTTTCCGGAATCAGGCTCTGCCGAGGACGAGAGCCATGAGATGTTCCTCCTCTGGGCAAGCCCGAGTCCCAGATCCTGTTTTGCCTGTGAATAGGCTGCAGGGGGACGGTGAAGACGAGCAACATCTTTCAGGGCTGCCACATTCCTTGTGGGACAAGGAGCCGGACGTGTGCCTTTCCAGAATCAGGCTCTGCCGAGGACGAGAGCCATGAGATGTTCCTCCTCTGGGCAAGCCCCGGTCCTGAATCCTGTTGTGCCTGTGAATAGGCTGCAGGGGGACAGTGAAGACCAGGAACATCTTTCAGGGCTGCCACCTTCCGTGTGGGACAAGGAGCCGGACGTGTGCCTTTCCGGAATCAGGCTCCGCCAAGGACGAGAGCCATGAGATGTTCCTCCTCTGGGCAAGCCCGGGTCCCAGATCCTGTTGTGCCTGTGAATAGGCTGCAGGGGGACGGTGAAGACCAGCAACAGCTTTCCGGCCTGCCACCTTCTGTGTGGGACAAGGAGCCGGACGTGTGCCTTTCCTGAATCAGGCTCTGCCGAGGACGAGAGCCATGAGATGTTCCTCCTCTGGGCAAGCCCGGGTCCCAGATCCTGTTTTGCCTGTGAATAGGCTGCAGGGGGACGGTGAAGACCATCAACAGCTTTCCGGCCTGCCACCTTCCGTGTGGGACAAGGAGCCGGACGTGTGCCTTTTCGGAATAAGGCTCTGCCGAGGACGAGAGCCATGAGATGTTCCTCCTCTGGGCAAGCCCGGGTCCCAGATCCTGTTGTGCCTGTGAATAGGCTGCAGGGGGACGGTGAAGACCAGCAACAGCTTTCAGGGCTGCCACCTTCCGTGTGGGACAAAGAGCCGGACGAGTGTCTTTTCGGAATCAGGCTCTGCCGAGGACGAGAGCCATGAGATGTTCCTCCTCTGGGCAAGACCGAGTCCCAGATCCTGTTTTGCCTGTGAATAGGCTGCATGGGGACGGTGAAGACCAGCAACAGCTTTCAGGGCTGCCACCTTCCGTGTGGGACAAGGATCCGGATGTGTGCCTTTTCGGAATCAGGCTCTGCCGAGGACGAGAACCATGAGATGTTCCTCTCTGGGCAAGCCCAGGTCCCAGATCCTGTTGTGCCTGTGAATAGGCTGCAGGGGGACGGTGAAGACCAGCAACAGCTTTCCGGCCTGCCACCTTCCGTGTGGGAGAAGGAGCCGGACGTGTGCCTTTCCGGAATCAGGCTCCGCCGAGGACGAGAGCCATGAGATGTTCCTCCTCTGGGCAAGCCCGAGTCCCAGATCCTGTTTTGCCTGTGAATAGGCTGCAGGGGGACGGTGAAGACGAGCAACATCTTTCAGGGCTGCCACATTCCTTGTGGGACAAGGAGCCGGACGTGTGCCTTTTCGGAATCAGGCTCTGCCGAGGACGAGAGCCATGAGATGTTCCTCCTCTGGGCAAGCCCGGGTCCCAGATCCTGTTGTGCCTGTGAATAGGCTGCAGGGGGACGGTGAAGACCAGCAAGAGCTTTCAGGGCTGCCACCTTCCGTGTGGGACAAGGAGCCGGAGGAGTGCGTTTCCGAAATCAGGCTCTGCCGAGGACGAGAGCCATGAGATGTTCCTCCTCTGGGCAAGCCCGGGTACCAGATCATGTTGTGCCTGTGAATAGGCTGCAGGGGGACGGTGAAGACCAGCAACAGCTTTCAGGGCTGCCACCTTCCGTGTGGGACAAGGAGCCGGACGTGTGCCTTTTCGGAAAGAGGCTCTGCAGAGGACGAGAACCATGAGATGTTCCTCCTCTGGGCAAGCCCAAGTCCCAGATCCTGTTGTGCCTGTGAATAGGCTGCAGGGGGACGGTGAAGACCAGCAACAGCTTTCAGGGCTGCCACCTTCCGTGTGGGACAAGGAGCCGGACGTGTGCCTTTCCGGAATAAGGCTCCGCCGAGGACGAGAGCCATGAGATGTTCCTCCTCTGGGCAAGCCCGGGTCCCAGATCCTGTTGTGCCTGTTGAATAGGCTGCAGGGGGACGGCGAAGACCAGCAACATCTTTCAGGACTGCCACCTTCCGTGTGGGACAAGGAGCCGGATGAGTGCCTTTTCGGAATCAGGCTCTGCCGAGGACGAGAGCCATGAGATGTTCCACCTCTGGGCAAGCCCGGGTCCTGAATCCTGTTGTGCCTGTGAATAGGCTGCATGGGGACGATGAAGACCAGCAACAGCTTTCAGGGCTGCCACCTTCCGTGTGGGACAAGGAGCCGGACGTGTGCCTTCTCGGAAACAGGCTCTGCTGAGGACGAGAGCCATGAGATGTTCCTCCTCTGGGCAAGCCCGGGTCCCAGATCCTGCTGTGCCTGTGAATAGGCTGCAGGGGAACGGTGAAGACCAGCAACAGCTTTCAGGGCTGCCACCTTCCGTGTGGGACAAGGAGCCAGACGTGTGCCTTTTCGGAAAGAGGCTCTGCCGAGGACGAGAGCCATGAGATGTTCCGCCTCTGGGCAAGCCCAGGTCCCAGATCCTGTTGTACCTGTGAATAGGCTGCAGGGGGACGGTGAAGACCAGCAACAGCTTTCCGGCCTGCCACCTTCCGTGTGGGACAAGGAGCCGGACGTGTGCCTTTTCGGAAAGAGGCTCTGCCGAGGACGAGAGCCATGAGATGTTCCTGCTCTGGGCAATCCCAGGTCCCAGATCCTGTTGTGCCTGTGAATAGGCTGCAGGGGGACGGTGAAGACCAGCAACAGCTTTCCGGCCTGCCACCTTCCGTGTGGGACAAGGAGCCGGACGTGTGCCTTTCCTGAATCAGGCTCTGCTGAGGACGAGAGCCATGAGATGTTCCTCCTCTGGGCAAGCCCCGGTCCTGAATCCTGTTGTGCCTGTGAATAGGCTGCAGGGGGACAGTGAAGACCAGGAACATCTTTCAGGGCTGCCACCTTCCGTGTGGGACAAGGAGCCAGACGTGTGCCTTTCCGGAATCAGGCTCCGCCGAGGACGAGAGCCATGAGATGTTCCTCCTCTGGGCAAGCCCGGGTCCCAGATCCTGTTGTGCCTGTGAATAGGCTGCAGGGGGACGGTGAAGACCAGCAACAGCTTTCAGGGCCGCCACCTTCCATGTGGGACAAGGAGCCGGACCAGTGCCTTATCGGAATCAGGCTCTGCCGAGGACGAGAGCCATGAGATGTTCCTCCTCTGGGCAAGCCCCGGTCCTGAATCCTCTTGTGCCTGTGAATAGGCTGCAGGGGGACAGTGAAGACCAGGAACATCTTTCAGGGCTGCCACCTTCCGTGTGGGACAAGGAGCCGGACGTGTGCCTTTCCGGAATCAGGCTCCGCCAAGGACGAGAGCCATGAGATGTTCCTCCTCTGGGCAAGCCCGGGTCCCAGATCCTGTTGTGCCTGTGAATAGGCTGCAGGGGGACGGTGAAGACCAGCAACAGCTTTCCGGCCTGCCACCTTCCGTGTGGGACAAGGAGCCGGACGAGTGCCTTTTCGGAATCAGGCTCTGCCGAGGACGAGAGCCATGAGATGTTCCTCCTCTGGGCAAGTCCGAGTCCCAGATCCTGCTGTGCCTGTGAATAGGCTGCAGGGGAACGGTGAAGACCAGCAACAGCTTTCAGGGCTGCCACCTTCCGTGTGGGACAAGGAGCTGGATGTGTGCCTTTTCGGAATCAGGCTCTGCCGAGGACGAGAGCCATGAGATGTTCCTCTCTGGGCAAGCCCAGGTCCCAGATCCTGTTGTGCCTGTGAATAGGCTGAAGGGGGACGGTGAAGACCAGCAACAGCTTTCCGGCCTGCCACCTTCCGTGTGGGACAAGGAGCCGGACGTGTTCCTTTCCGGAATCAGGCTCTGCCGAGAACGAGAGCCATGAGATGTTCCTCCTCTGGGCAAGCCCGAGTCCCAGATCCTGTTTTGCCTGTGAATAGGCTGCAGGGGGACGGTGAAGACGAGCAACATCTTTCAGGGCTGCCACCTTCCTTGTGGGACAAGGAGCCGGACGTGTGCCTTTCCAGAATCAGGCTCTGCCGAGGACGAGAGCCATGAGATGTTCCTCCTCTGGGCAAGCCCGGGTCCCAGATCCTGTTGTGCCTGTGAATAGGCTGCAGGGGGACGGTGAAGACCAGCAACAGCTTTCAGGGCTGCCACCTTCCGTGTGGGACAAGGAGCCGGACCAGTGCCTTTCCAGAATCAGGCTCTGCCGAGGACGAGAGCCATGAGATGTTCCTCCTCTGGGCAAGCCCCGGTCCTGAATCCTCTTGTGCCTGTGAATAGGCTGCAGGGGGACAGTGAAGACCAGGAACATCTTTCAGGGCTGCCACCTTCCGTGTGGGACAAGGAGCCGGACGTGTGCCTTTCCGGAATCAGGCTCCGCCAAGGACGAGAGCCATGAGATGTTCCTCCTCTGGGCAAGCCCGGGTCCCAGATCCTGTTGTGCCTGTGAATAGGCTGCAGGGGGACGGTGAAGACCAGCAACAGCTTTCCGGCCTGCCACCTTCTGTGTGGGACAAGGAGCCGGACGTGTGCCTTTCCTGAATCAGGCTCTGCCGAGGACGAGAGCCATGAGATGTTCCTCCTCTGGGCAAGCCCGGGTCCCAGATCCTGTTGTACCTGTGAATAGGCTGCAGGGGGACGGTGAAGACCAGCAACAGCTTTCCGGCCTGCCACCTTTCGTGTGGGACAAGGAGCCGGACGTGTGCCTTTTCGGAATAAGGCTCTGCCGAGGACGAGAGCCATGAGATGTTCCTCCTCTGGGCAAGCCCGGGTCCCAGATCCTGTTGTGCCTGTGAATAGGCTGCAGGGGGACGGTGAAGACCAGCAACAGCTTTCAGGGCTGCCACCTTCCGTGTGGGACAAAGAGCCGGACGAGTGTCTTTTCGGAATCAGGCTCTGCCGAGGACGAGAGCCATGAGATGTTCCTCCTCTGGGCAAGTCCGAGTCCCAGATCCTGTTTTGCCTGTGAATAGGCTGCAGGGGAACGGTGAAGACCTGCAACAGCTTTCAGGGCTGCCACCTTCCGTGTGGGACAAGGAGCCGGACGTGTGCCTTTTCGGAAAGAGGCTCTGCCGAGGACGAGAGCCATGAGATGTTCCTGCTCTGGGCAATCCCAGGTCCCAGATCCTGTTGTGCCTGTGAATAGGCTGCAGGGGGACGGTGAAGACCAGCAACATCTTTCCGGCCTGCCACCTTCCGTGTGGGACAAGGAGCCGGACGTGTGCCTTTCCTGAATCAGGCTCTGCTGAGGACGAGAGCCATGAGATGTTCCTCCTCTGGGCAAGCCCCGGTCCTGAATCCTGTTGTGCCTGTGAATAGGCTGCAGGGGGACAGTGAAGACCAGGAACATCTTTCAGGGCTGCCACCTTCCGTGTGGGACAAGGAGCCAGACGTGTGCCTTTCCGGAATCAGGCTCCGCCGAGGACGAGAGCCATGAGATGTTCCTCCTCTGGGCAAGCCCGGGTCCCAGATCCTGTTGTGCCTGTGAATAGGCTGCAGGGGGACGGTGAAGACCAGCAACAGCTTTCAGGGCCGCCACCTTCCATGTGGGACAAGGAGCCGGACCAGTGCCTTATCGGAATCAGGCTCTGCCGAGGACGAGAGCCATGAGATGTTCCTCCTCTGGGCAAGCCCCGGTCCTGAATCCTCTTGTGCCTGTGAATAGGCTGCAGGGGGACAGTGAAGACCAGGAACATCTTTCAGGGCTGCCACCTTCCGTGTGGGACAAGGAGCCGGACGTGTGCCTTTCCGGAATCAGGCTCCGCCAAGGACGAGAGCCATGAGATGTTCCTCCTCTGGGCAAGCCCGGGTCCCAGATCCTGTTGTGCCTGTGAATAGGCTGCAGGGGGACGGTGAAGACCAGCAACAGCTTTCCGGCCTGCCACCTTCTGTGTGGGACAAGGAGCCGGACGTGTGCCTTTCCTGAATCAGGCTCTGCCGAGGACGAGAGCCATGAGATGTTCCTCCTCTGGGCAAGCCCGGGTCCCAGATCCTGTTGTACCTGTGAATAGGCTGCAGGGGGACGGTGAAGACCATCAACAGCTTTCCGGCCTGCCACCTTTCGTGTGGGACAAGGAGCCGGACGTGTGCCTTTTCGGAATAAGGCTCTGCCGAGGACGAGAGCCATGAGATGTTCCTCCTCTGGGCAAGCCCGGGTCCCAGATCCTGTTGTGCCTGTGAATAGGCTGCAGGGGGACGGTGAAGACCAGCAACAGCTTTCAGGGCTGCCACCTTCCGTGTGGGACAAAGAGCCGGACGAGTGTCTTTTCGGAATCAGGCTCCGCCGAGGACGAGAGCCATGAGATGTTCCTCCTCTGGGCAAGCCCGAGTCCCAGATCCTGTTTTGCCTGTGAATAGGCTGCAGGGGGACGGTGAAGACGAGCAACATCTTTCAGGGCTGCCACATTCCTTGTGGGACAAGGAGCCGGACGTGTGCCTTTTCGGAATCAGGCTCTGCCGAGGACGAGAGCCATGAGATGTTCCTCCTCTGGGCAAGCCCGGGTCCCAGATCCTGTTGTGCCTGTGAATAGGCTGCAGGGGGACGGTGAAGACCAGCAACAGCTTTCAGGGCTGCCACCTTCCGTGTGGGACAAGGAGCCGGAGGAGTGCGTTTCCGAAATCAGGCTCTGCCGAGGACGAGAGCCATGAGATGTTCCTCCTCTGGGCAAGCCCGAGTCCCAGATCCTGTTTTGCCTGTGAATAGGCTGCAGGGGGACGGTGAAGACCAGCAACAGCTTTCAGGGCTGCCACCTTCCGTGTGGGACAAGGAGCCGGATGTGTGCCTTTTCGGAAAGAGGCTCTGCAGAGGACGAGAACCATGAGATGTTCCTCCTCTGGGCAAGCCCAAGTCCCAGATCCTGTTGTGCCTGTGAATAGGCTGCAGGGGGACGGTGAAGACCAGCAACATCTTTCCGGCCTGCCACCTTCCGTGTGGGACAAGGAGCCGGACGTGTGCCTTTCCGGAATAAGGCTCCGCCGAGGACGAGAGCCATGAGATGTTCCTCCTCTGGGCAAGCCCGGGTCCCAGATCCTGTTGTGCCTGTTGAATAGGCTGCAGGGGGACGGCGAAGACCAGCAACATCTTTCAGGACTGCCACCTTCCGTGTGGGACAAGGAGCCGGATGAGTGCCTTTTCGGAATCAGGCTCTGCCGAGGACGAGAGCCATGAGATGTTCCTCCTCTGGGCAAGCCCGAGTCCCAGATCCTGTTTTGCCTGTGAATAGGCTGCAGGGGGACGGTGAAGACCAGCAACAGCTTTCAGGGCTGCCACCTTCCGTGTGGGACAAGGAGCCGGACGTGTGCCTTCTCGGAAACAGGCTCTGCCGAGGACGAGAGCCATGAGATGTTCCTCCTCTGGGCAAGCCCGGGTCCCAGATCCTGCTGTGCCTGTGAATAGGCTGCAGGGGAACGGTGAAGACCAGCAACAGCTTTCAGGGCTGCCACCTTCCGTGTGGGACAAGGAGCCAGACGTGTGCCTTTTCGCAAAGAGGCTCTGCCGAGGACGAGAGCCATGAGATGTTCCGCCTCTGGGCAAGCCCAGGTCCCAGATCCTGTTGTACCTGTGAATAGGCTGCAGGGGGACGGTGAAGACCAGCAACAGCTTTCCGGCCTGCCACCTTCCGTGTGGGACAAGGAGCCGGACGTGTGCCTTTTCGGAAAGGGGCTCTGCCGAGGACGAGAGCCATGAGATGTTCCTGCTCTGGGCAATCCCAGGTCCCAGATCCTGTTGTGCCTGTGAATAGGCTGCAGGGGGATGGTGAAGACCAGCAACATCTTTCCGGCCTGCCACCTTCCGTGTGGGACAAGGAGCCGGACGTGTGCCTTTCCTGAATCAGGCTCTACTGAGGACGAGAGCCATGAGATGTTCCTCCTCTGGGCAAGCCCCGGTCCTGAATCCTGTTGTGCCTGTGAATAGGCTGCAGGGGGACAGTGAAGACCAGGAACATCTTTCAGGGCTGCCACCTTCCGTGTGGGACAAGGAGCCAGACGTGTGCCTTTCCGGAATCAGGCTACGCCGAGGACGAGAGCCATGAGATGTTCCTCCTCTGGGCAAGCCCGGGTCCCAGATCCTGTTGTGCCTGTGAATAGGCTGCAGGGGGACGGTGAAGACCAGCAACAGCTTTCAGGGCCGCCACCTTCCATGTGGGACAAGGAGCCGGACCAGTACCTTATCGGAATCAGGCTCTGCCGAGGACGAGAGCCATGAGATGTTCCTCCTCTGGGCAAGTCCGAGTCCCAGATCCTGTTTTGCCTGTGAATAGGCTGCATGGGGACGGTGAAGACCAGCAACAGCTTTCAGGGCTGCCACCTTCCGTGTGGGACAAGGAGCCGGATGTGTGCCTTTTCGGAATCAGGCTCTGCCGAGGACGAGAGCCATGAGATGTTCCTCTCTGGGCAAGCCCAGGTCCCAGATCCTGTTGTGCCTGTGAATAGGCTGAAGGGGGACGGTGAAGACCAGCAACAGCTTTCCGGCCTGCCACCTTCCGTGTGGGACAAGGAGCCGGACGTGTTCCTTTCCGGAATCAGGCTCTGCCGAGAACGAGAGCCATGAGATGTTCCTCCTCTGGGCAAGCCCGAGTCCCAGATCCTGTTTTGCCTGTGAATAGGCTGCAGGGGGACGGTGAAGACGAGCAACATCTTTCAGGGCTGCCACATTCCTTGTGGGACAAGGAGCCGGACGTGTGCCTTTCCAGAATCAGGCTCTGCCGAGGACGAGAGCCATGAGATGTTCCTCCTCTGGGCAAGCCCGGGTCCCAGATCCTGTTGTGCCTGTGAATAGGCTGCAGGGGGACGGTGAAGACCAGCAACAGCTTTCAGGGCTGCCACCTTCCGTGTGGGACAAGGAGCCAGACGTGTGCCTTTCCGGAATCAGGCTCCGCCGAGGACGAGAGCCATGAGATGTTCCTCCTCTGGGCAAGCCCGGGTCCCAGATCCTGTTGTGCCTGTGAATAGGCTGCAGGGGGACGGTGAAGACCAGCAACAGCTTTCAGGGCTGCCACCTTCCGTGTGGGACAAGGAGCCGGACGAGTGCCTTTTAGGAATCAGGCTCTGCCGAGGACGAGAGCCATGAGATGTTCCTCCTCTGGGCAAGTCCGAGTCCCAGATCCTGTTTTAACTGTGAATAGGCTGCAGGGGGACGGTGAAGACCAGCAACAGCTTTCTGGGCTGCCACCTTCCGTGTGGGACAAGGAGCCGGATGTGTGCCTTTTCGGAAAGAGGCTCTGCCAAGGACGAGAACCATGAGATGTTCCTTTCTGGGCAAGCCCAGGTCCCAGATCCTGTTGTGCCTGTGAATAGGCTGCAGGGGGACGGTGAAGACCAGCAACAGCTTTCCGGCCTGCCACCTTCCGTGTGGGACAAGGAGCCGGACGTGTGCCTTTCCGGAATCAGGCTCTGCCGAGGACGAGAGCCATGAGATGTTCCTCCTCTGGGCAAGCCCGAGTCCCAGATCCTGTTTTGCCTGTGAATAGGCTGCAGGGGGACGGTGAAGACGAGCAACATCTTTCAGGGCTGCCACATTCCTTGTGGGACAAGGAGCCGGACGTGTGCCTTTCCGGAATCAGGCTCCGCCAAGGACGAGAGCCATGAGATGTTCCTCCTCTGGGCAAGCCCGGGTCCCAGATCCTGTTGTGCCTGTGAATAGGCTGCAGGGGGACGGTGAAGACCAGCAACAGCTTTCCGGCCTGCCACCTTCTGTGTGGGACAAGGAGCCGGACGTGTGCCTTTCCTGAATCAGGCTCTGCCGAGGACGAGAGCCATGAGATGTTCCTCCTCTGGGCAAGCCCGGGTCCCAGATCCTGTTGTACCTGTGAATAGGCTGCAGGGGGACGGTGAAGACCATCAACATCTTTCCGGCCTGCCACCTTCCGTGTGGGACAAGGAGCCGGACGTGTGCCTTTTCGGAATAAGGCTCTGCCGAGGACGAGAGCCATGAGATGTTCCTCCTCTGGGCAAGCCCGGGTCCCAGATCCTGTTGTGCCTGTGAATAGGCTGCAGGGGGACGGTGAAGACCAGCAACAGCTTTCAGGGCTGCCACCTTCCGTGTGGGACAAGGAGCCGGATGTGTGCCTTTTCGGAATCAGGCTCTGCCGAGGACGAGAACCATGAGATGTTCCTCTCTGGGCAAGCCCAGGTCCCAGATCCTGTTGTGCCTGTGAATAGGCTGCAGGGGGACGGTGAAGACCAGCAACAGCTTTCCGGCCTGCCACCTTCCGTGTGGGACAAGGAGCCGGACGTGTGCCTTTCCGGAATCAGGCTCCGCCGAGGACGAGAGCCATGAGATGTTCCTCCTCTGGGCAAGCCCGAGTCCCAGATCCTGTTTTGCCTGTGAATAGGCTGCAGGGGGAAGGTGAAGACCAGCAACAGCTTTCAGGGCCGCCACCTTCCATGTGGGACAAGGAGCCGGACCAGTGCCTTATCGGAATCAGGCTCTGCCGAGGACGAGAGCCATGAGATGTTCCTCCTCTGGGCAAGCCCCGGTCCTGAATCCTCTTGTGCCTGTGAATAGGCTGCAGGGGGACAGTGAAGACCAGGAACATCTTTCAGGGCTGCCACCTTCCGTGTGGGACAAGGAGCCGGACGTGTGCCTTTCCGGAATCAGGCTCCGCCAAGGACGAGAGCCATGAGATGTTCCTCCTCTGGGCAAGCCCGGGTCCCAGATCCTGTTGTGCCTGTGAATAGGCTGCAGGGGGACGGTGAAGACCAGCAACAGCTTTCCGGCCTGCCACCTTCCGTGTGGGACAAGGAGCCGGACGAGTACCTTTTCGGAATCAGGCTCTGCCGAGGACGAGAGCCATGAGATGTTCCTCCTCTGGGCAAGTCCGAGTCCCAGATCCTGTTTTGCCTGTGAATAGGCTGCATGGGGACGGTGAAGACCAGCAACAGCTTTCAGGGCTGCCACCTTCCGTGTGGGACAAGGAGCCGGATGTGTGCCTTTTCGGAATCAGGCTCTGCCGAGGACGAGAGCCATGAGATGTTCCTCTCTGGGCAAGCCCAGGTCCCAGATCCTGTTGTGCCTGTGAATAGGCTGAAGGGGGACGGTGAAGACCAGCAACAGCTTTCCGGCCTGCCACCTTCCGTGTGGGACAAGGAGCCGGACGTGTTCCTTTCCGGAATCAGGCTCTGCCGAGAACGAGAGCCATGAGATGTTCCTCCTCTGGGCAAGCCCGAGTCCCAGATCCTGTTTTGCCTGTGAATAGGCTGCAGGGGGACGGTGAAGACGAGCAACATCTTTCAGGGCTGCCACATTCCTTGTGGGACAAGGAGCCGGACGTGTGCCTTTCCAGAATCAGGCTCTGCCGAGGACGAGAGCCATGAGATGTTCCTCCTCTGGGCAAGCCCGGGTCCCAGATCCTGTTGTGCCTGTGAATAGGCTGCAGGGGGACGGTGAAGACCAGCAACAGCTTTCAGGGCTGCCACCTTCCGTGTGGGAAAAGGAGCCAGACGTGTGCCTTTCCGGAATCAGGATCCGCCGAGGACGAGAGCCATGAGATGTTCCTCCTCTGGGCAAGCCCGGGTCCCAGATCCTGTTGTGCCTGTGAATAGGCTGCAGGGGGACGGTGAAGACCAGCAACAGCTTTCAGGGCTGCCACCTTCCGTGTGGGACAAGGAGCCGGACGAGTGCCTTTTAGGAATCAGGCTCTGCCGAGGACGAGAGCCATGAGATGTTCCTCCTCTGGGCAAGTCCGAGTCCCAGATCCTGTTTTACCTGTGAATAGGCTGCAGGGGGACGGTGAAGACCAGCAACAGCTTTCATTGCTGCCACCTTCCGTGTGGGACAAGGAGCCGGATGTGTGCCTTTTCGGAAAGAGGCTCTGCCAAGGACGAGAACCATGAGATGTTCCTTTCTGGGCAAGCCCAGGTCCCAGATCCTGTTGTGCCTGTGAATAGGCTGCAGGGGGACGGTGAAGACCAGCAACAGCTTTCCGGCCTGCCACCTTCCGTGTGGGACAAGGAGCCGGACGTGTGCCTTTCCGGAATCAGGCTCTGCCGAGGACGAGAGCCATGAGATGTTCCTCCTCTGGGCAAGCCCGAGTCCCAGATCCTGTTTTGCCTGTGAATAGGCTGCAGGGGGACGGTGAAGACCAGCAACAGCTTTCAGGGCTGCCACATTCCTTGTGGGACAAGGAGCCGGATGTGTGCCTTTCCAGAATCAGGCTCTGCCGAGGACGAGAGCCATGAGATGTTCCTCCTCTGGGCAAGCCCGGGTCCCAGATCCTGTTTTGCCTGTGAATAGGCTGCAGGGGGACGGTGAAGACCAGCAACAGCTTTCCGGCCTGCCACCTTCTGTGTGGGACAAGGAGCCGGACGTGTGCCTTTCCTGAATCAGGCTCTGCCGAGGACGAGAGCCATGAGATGTTCCTCCTCTGGGCAAGCCCGGGTCCCAGATCCTGTTGTACCTGTGAATAGGCTGCAGGGGGACGGTGAAGACCATCAACAGCTTTCCGGCCTGCCACCTTCCGTGTGGGACAAGGAGCCGGACGTGTGCCTTTTCGGAATAAGGCTCTGCCGAGGACGAGAGCCATGAGATGTTCCTCCTCTGGGCAAGCCCGGGTCCCAGATCCTGTTGTGCCTGTGAATAGGCTGCAGGGGGACGGTGAAGACCAGCAACAGCTTTCAGGGCTGCCACCTTCCGTGTGGGACAAAGAGCCGGACGAGTGTCTTTTCGGAATCAGGCTCTGCCGAGGACGAGAGCCATGAGATGTTCCTCCTCTGGGCAAGTCCGAGTCCCAGATCCTGTTTTGCCTGTGAATAGGCTGCATGGGGACGGTGAAGACCAGCAACAGCTTTCAGGGCTGCCACCTTCCGTGTGGGACAAGGAGCAGGATGTGTGCCTTTTCGGAATCAGGCTCTGCCGAGGACGAGAACCATGAGATGTTCCTCTCTGGGCAAGCCCAGGTCCCAGATCCTGTTGTGCCTGTGAATAGGCTGCAGGGGGACGGTGAAGACCAGCAACAGCTTTCCGGCCTGCCACATTCCGTGTGGGACAAGGAGCCGGACGTGTGCCTTTTCGGAATCAGGCTCTGCCGAGGACGAGAGCCATGAGATGTTCCTCCTCTGGGCAAGCCCGGGTCCCAGATCCTGTTGTGCCTGTGAATAGGCTGCAGGGGGACGGTGAAGACCAGCAACAGCTTTCAGGGCTGCCACCTTCCGTGTGGGAAAAGGAGCCGGAGGAGTGCGTTTCCGGAATCAGGCTCTGCCGAGGACGAGAGCCATGAGATGTTCCTCCTCTGGGCAAGCCCGAGTCCCAGATCCTGTTTTGCCTGTGAATAGGCTGCAGGGGGACGGTGAAGACCAGCAACAGCTTTCAGGGCTGCCACCTTCCGTGTGGGACAAGGAGCCGGACGTGTGCCTTTTCGGAAAGAGGCTCTGCAGAGGACGAGAACCATGAGATGTTCCTCCTCTGGGCAAGCCCAAGTCCCAGATCCTGTTGTGCCTGTGAATAGGCTGCAGGGGGACGGTGAAGACCAGCAACATCTTTCCGGCCTGCCACCTTCCGTGTGGGACAAGGAGCCGGACGTGTGCCTTTCCGGAATAAGGCTCCGCCGAGGACGAGAGCCATGAGATGTTCCTCCTCTGGGCAAGCCCGGGTCCCAGATCCTGTTGTGCCTGTTGAATAGGCTGCAGGGGGACGGCGAAGACCAGCAACATCTTTCAGGACTGCCACCTTCCGTGTGGGACAAGGAGCCGGATGAGTGCCTTTTCGGAATCAGGCTCTGCCGAGGACGAGAGCCATGAGATGTTCCTCCTCTGGGCAAGCCCGAGTCCCAGATCCTGTTTTGCCTGTGAATAGGCTGCAGGGGGACGGTGAAGACCAGCAACAGCTTTCAGGGCTGCCACCTTCCGTGTGGGACAAGGAGCCGGACGTGTGCCTTCTCGGAAACAGGCTCTGCCGAGGACGAGAGCCATGAGATGTTCCTCCTCTGGGCAAGCCCGGGTCCCAGATCCTGCTGTGCCTGTGAATAGGCTGCAGGGGAACGGTGAAGACCAGCAACAGCTTTCAGGGCTGCCACCTTCCGTGTGGGACAAGGAGCCAGACGTGTGCCTTTTCGGAAAGAGGCTCTGCCGAGGACGAGAGCCATGAGATGTTCCGCCTCTGGGCAAGCCCAGGTCCCAGATCCTGTTGTACCTGTGAATAGGCTGCAGGGGGACGGTGAAGACCAGCAACAGCTTTCCGGCCTGCCACCTTCCGTGTGGGACAAGGAGCCGGACGTGTGCCTTTTCGGAAAGAGGCTCTGCCGAGGACGAGAGCCATGAGATGTTCCTCCTCTGGGCAAGCCCAGGTCCCAGATCCTGTTGTGCCTGTGAATAGGCTGCAGGGGGACGGTGAAGACCAGCAACATCTTTCCGGCCTGCCACCTTCCGTGTGGGACAAGGAGCCGGACGTGTGCCTTTCCTGAATCAGGCTCTGCTGAGGACGAGAGCCATGAGATGTTCCTCCTCTGGGCAAGCCCCGGTCCTGAATCCTGTTGTGCCTGTGAATAGGCTGCAGGGGGACGGTGAAGACCAGGAACATCTTTCAGGGCTGCCACCTTCCGTGTGGGACAAGGAGCCAGACGTGTGCCTTTCCGGAATCAGGCTCCGCCGAGGACGAGAGCCATGAGATGTTCCTCCTCTGGGCAAGCCCGGGTCCCAGATCCTGTTGTGCCTGTGAATAGGCTGCAGGGGGACGGTGAAGACCAGCAACAGCTTTCAGGGCCGCCACCTTCCATGTGGGACAAGGAGCCGGACCAGTGCCTTATCGGAATCAGGCTCTGCCGAGGACGAGAGCCATGAGATGTTCCTCCTCTGGGCAAGCCCCGGTCCTGAATCCTCTTGTGCCTGTGAATAGGCTGCAGGGGGACAGTGAAGACCAGGAACATCTTTCAGGGCTGCCACCTTCCGTGTGGGACAAGGAGCCGGACGTGTGCCTTTCCGGAATCAGGCTCCGCCAAGGACGAGAGCCATGAGATGTTCCTCCTCTGGGCAAGCCCGGGTCCCAGATCCTGTTGTGCCTGTGAATAGGCTGCAGGGGGACGGTGAAGACCAGCAACAGCTTTCTGGCCTGCCACCTTCCGTGTGGGACAAGGAGCCGGACGTGTGCCTTTCCTGAATCAGGCTCTGCCGAGGACAAGAGCCATGAGATGTTCCTCCTCTGGGCAAGCCCGGGTCCCAGATCCTGTTGTGCCTGTGAATAGGCTGCAGGGGGACGGTGAAGACCAGCAACAGCTTTCCGGCCTGCCACCTTCCGTGTGGGACAAGGAGCCGGACGTGTGCCTTTCCGGAATCAGGCTCCGCCGAGGACGAGAGCCATGCGATGTTCCTCCTCTGGGCAAGTCCGAGTCCCAGATCCTGTTTTGCCTGTGAATAGGCTGCATGGGGACGGTGAAGACCAGCAACAGCTTTCAGGGCTGCCACCTTCCGTGTGGGACAAGGAGCCGGATGTGTGCCTTTTCGGAATCAGGCTCTGCCGAGGACGAGAACCATGAGATGTTCCTCTCTGGGCAAGCCCAGGTCCCAGATCCTGTTGTGCCTGTGAATAGGCTGCAGGGGGACGGTGAAGACCAGCAACAGCTTTCCGGCCTGCCACCTTCCGTGTGGGACAAGGAGCCGGACGTGTGCCTTTCCGGAATCAGGCTCCGCCGAGGACGAGAGCCATGAGATGTTCCTCCTCTGGGCAAGCCCGAGTCCCAGATCCTGTTTTGCCTGTGAATAGGCTGCAGGGGGACGGTGAAGACGAGCAACATCTTTCAGGGCTGCCACATTCCTTGTGGGACAAGGAGCCGGACGTGTGCCTTTCTAGAATCAGGCTCTGCCGAGGACGAGAGCCATGAGATGTTCCTCCTCTGGGCAAGCCCGGGTCCCAGATCCTGTTGTGCCTGTGAATAGGCTGCAGGGGGACGGTGAAGACCAGCAACAGCTTTCAGGGCTGCCACCTTCCGTGTGGGACAAGGAGCCGGAGGAGTGCGTTTCCGGAATCAGGCTCTGCCGAGGACGAGAGCCATGAGATGTTCCTCCTCTGGGCAAGCCCGAGTCCCAGATCCTGTTTTGCCTGTGAATAGGCTGCAGGGGGACGGTGAAGACCAGCAACAGCTTTCAGGGCTGCCACCTTCCGTGTGGGACAAGGAGCCGGACGTGTGCCTTTTAGGAAAGAGGCTCTGCAGAGGACGAGAACCATGAGATGTTCCTCCTCTGGGCAAGCCCAAGTCCCAGATCCTGTTGTGCCTGTGAATAGGCTGCAGGGGGACGGTGAAGACCAGCAACATCTTTCCGGCCTGCCACCTTCCGTGTGGGACAAGGAGCCGGATGAGTGCCTTTTCGGAATCAGGCTCTGCCGAGGACAAGAACCATGAGATGTTCCTCCTCTGGGCAAGCCCGAGTCCCAGATCCTGTTTTGCCTGTGAATAGGCTGCAGGGGGACGGTGAAGACCAGCAACAGCTTTCAGGGCTGCCACCTTCCTTGTGGGACAAGGAGCCGGACATGTGCCTTCTCGGAAACAGGCTCTGCCGAGGACGAGAGCCATGAGATGTTCCTCCTCTGGGCAAGCCCGGGTCCCAGATCCTGCTGTGCCTGTGAATAGGCTGCAGGGGAACGGTGAAGACCAGCAACAGCTTTCAGGGCTGCCACCTTCCGTGTGGGACAAGGAGCCGGACGTGTGCCTTTTCGGAAAGAGGCTCTGCCGAGGACGAGAGCCATGAGATGTTCCGCCTCTGGGCAAGCCCAGGTCCCAGATCCTGTTGTACCTGTGAATAGGCTGCAGGGGGACGGTGAAGACCAGCAACAGCTTTCCGGCCTGCCACCTTCCGTGTGGGACAAGGAGCCGGACGTGTGCCTTTTCGGAAAGAGGCTCTGCCGAGGACGAGAGCCATGAGATGTTCCTGCTCTGGGCAATCCCAGGTCCCAGATCCTGTTGTGCCTGTGAATAGGCTGCAGGGGGACGGTGAAGACCAGCAACATCTTTCCGGCCTGCCACCTTCCGTGTGGGACAAGGAGCCGGACGTGTGCCTTTCCTGAATCAGGCTCTGCCGAGGACGAGAGCCATGAGATGTTCCTCCTCTGGGCAAGCCCCGGTCCTGAATCCTGTTGTGCCTGTGAATAGGCTGCAGGGGGACAGTGAAGACCAGGAACATCTTTCAGGGCTGCCACCTTCCGTGTGGGACAAGGAGCCAGACGTGTGCCTTTCCGGAATCAGGCTCCGCCGAGGACGAGAGCCATGAGATGTTCCTCCTCTGGGCAAGCCCGGGTCCCAGATCCTGTTGTGCCTGTGAATAGGCTGCAGGGGGACGGTGAAGACCAGCAACAGCTTTCAGTGCCGCCACCTTCCATGTGGGACAAGGAGCCGGACCAGTGCCTTATCGGAATCAGGCTCTGCCGAGGACGAGAGCCATGAGATGTTCCTCCTCTGGGCAAGCCCCGGTCCTGAATCCTGTTGTGCCTGTGAATAGGCTGCAGGGGGACAGTGAAGACCAGGAACATCTTTCAGGGCTGCCACCTTCCGTGTGGGACAAGGAGCCGGACGTGTGCCTTTCCGGAATCAGGCTCCGCCAAGGACGAGAGCCATGAGATGTTCCTCCTCTGGGCAAGCCCGGGTCCCAGATCCTGTTGTGCCTGTGAATAGGCTGCAGGGGGACGGTGAAGACCAGCAACAGCTTTCAGGGCTGCCACCTTCCGTGTGGGAAAAGGAGCCAGACGTGTGCCTTTCCGGAATCAGGATCCGCCGAGGACGAGAGCCATGAGATGTTCCTCCTCTGGGCAAGCCCGGGTCCCAGATCCTGTTGTGCCTGTGAATAGGCTGCAGGGGGACGGTGAAGACCAGCAACAGCTTTCAGGGCTGCCACCTTCCGTGTGGGACAAGGAGCCGGACGAGTGCCTTTTAGGAATCAGGCTCTGCCGAGGACGAGAGCCATGAGATGTTCCTCCTCTGGGCAAGTCCGAGTCCCAGATCCTGTTTTACCTGTGAATAGGCTGCAGGGGGACGGTGAAGACCAGCAACAGCTTTCATTGCTGCCACCTTCCGTGTGGGACAAGGAGCCGGATGTGTGCCTTTTCGGAAAGAGGCTCTGCCAAGGACGAGAACCATGAGATGTTCCTTTCTGGGCAAGCCCAGGTCCCAGATCCTGTTGTGCCTGTGAATAGGCTGCAGGGGGACGGTGAAGACCAGCAACAGCTTTCCGGCCTGCCACCTTCCGTGTGGGACAAGGAGCCGGACGTGTGCCTTTCCGGAATCAGGCTCTGCCGAGGACGAGAGCCATGAGATGTTCCTCCTCTGGGCAAGCCCGAGTCCCAGATCCTGTTTTGCCTGTGAATAGGCTGCAGGGGGACGGTGAAGACCAGCAACAGCTTTCAGGGCTGCCACATTCCTTGTGGGACAAGGAGCCGGACGTGTGCCTTTCCAGAATCAGGCTCTGCCGAGGACGAGAGCCATGAGATGTTCCTCCTCTGGGCAAGCCCGGGTCCCAGATCCTGTTTTGCCTGTGAATAGGCTGCAGGGGGACGGTGAAGACCAGCAACAGCTTTCCGGCCTGCCACCTTCTGTGTGGGACAAGGAGCCGGACGTGTGCCTTTCCTGAATCAGGCTCTGCCGAGGACGAGAGCCATGAGATGTTCCTCCTCTGGGCAAGCCCGGGTCCCAGATCCTGTTGTACCTGTGAATAGGCTGCAGGGGGACGGTGAAGACCATCAACAGCTTTCCGGCCTGCCACCTTCCGTGTGGGACAAGGAGCCGGACGTGTGCCTTTTCGGAATAAGGCTCTGCCGAGGACGAGAGCCATGAGATGTTCCTCCTCTGGGCAAGCCCGGGTCCCAGATCCTGTTGTGCCTGTGAATAGGCTGCAGGGGGACGGTGAAGACCAGCAACAGCTTTCAGGGCTGCCACCTTCCGTGTGGGACAAAGAGCCGGACGAGTGTCTTTTCGGAATCAGGCTCTGCCGAGGACGAGAGCCATGAGATGTTCCTCCTCTGGGCAAGTCCGAGTCCCAGATCCTGTTTTGCCTGTGAATAGGCTGCATGGGGACGGTGAAGACCAGCAACAGCTTTCAGGGCTGCCACCTTCCGTGTGGGACAAGGAGCAGGATGTGTGCCTTTTCGGAATCAGGCTCTGCCGAGGACGAGAACCATGAGATGTTCCTCTCTGGGCAAGCCCAGGTCCCAGATCCTGTTGTGCCTGTGAATAGGCTGCAGGGGGACGGTGAAGACCAGCAACAGCTTTCCGGCCTGCCACATTCCGTGTGGGACAAGGAGCCGGACGTGTGCCTTTCCGGAATCAGGCTCCGCCGAGGACGAGAGCCATGAGATGTTCCTCCTCTGGGCAAGCCCGAGTCCCAGATCCTGTTTTGCCTGTGAATAGGCTGCAGGGGGACGGTGAAGACGAGCAACATCTTTCAGGGCTGCCACATTCCTTGTGGGACAAGGAGCCGGACGTGTGCCTTTTCGGAATCAGGCTCTGCCGAGGACGAGAGCCATGAGATGTTCCTCCTCTGGGCAAGCCCGGGTCCCAGATCCTGTTGTGCCTGTGAATAGGCTGCAGGGGGACGGTGAAGACCAGCAACAGCTTTCAGGGCTGCCACCTTCCGTGTGGGAAAAGGAGCCGGAGGAGTGCGTTTCCGGAATCAGGCTCTGCCGAGGACGAGAGCCATGAGATGTTCCTCCTCTGGGCAAGCCCAAGTCCCAGATCCTGTTTTGCCTGTGAATAGGCTGCAGGGGGACGGTGAAGACCAGCAACAGCTTTCAGGGCTGCCACCTTCCGTGTGGGACAAGGAGCCGGACGTGTGCCTTTTCGGAAAGAGGCTCTGCAGAGGACGAGAACCATGAGATGTTCCTCCTCTGGGCAAGCCCAAGTCCCAGATCCTGTTGTGCCTGTGAATAGGCTGCAGGGGGACGGTGAAGACCAGCAACATCTTTCCGGCCTGCCACCTTCCGTGTGGGACAAGGAGCCGGACGTGTGCCTTTCCGGAATAAGGCTCCGCCGAGGACGAGAGCCATGAGATGTTCCTCCTCTGGGCAAGCCCGGGTCCCAGATCCTGTTGTGCCTGTTGAATAGGCTGCAGGGGGACGGCGAAGACCAGCAACATCTTTCAGGACTGCCACCTTCCGTGTGGGACAAGGAGCCGGATGAGTGCCTTTTCGGAATCAGGCTCTGCCGAGGACGAGAGCCATGAGATGTTCCTCCTCTGGGCAAGCCCGAGTCCCAGATCCTGTTTTGCCTGTGAATAGGCTGCAGGGGGACGGTGAAGACCAGCAACAGCTTTCAGGGCTGCCACCTTCCGTGTGGGACAAGGAGCCGGACGTGTGCCTTCTCGGAAACAGGCTCTGCCGAGGACGAGAGCCATGAGATGTTCCTCCTCTGGGCAAGCCCGGGTCCCAGATCCTGCTGTGCCTGTGAATAGGCTGCAGGGGAACGGTGAAGACCAGCAACAGCTTTCAGGGCTGCCACCTTCCGTGTGGGACAAGGAGCCAGACGTGTGCCTTTTCGGAAAGAGGCTCTGCCGAGGACGAGAGCCATGAGATGTTCCGCCTCTGGGCAAGCCCAGGTCCCAGATCCTGTTGTACCTGTGAATAGGCTGCAGGGGGACGGTGAAGACCAGCAACAGCTTTCCGGCCTGCCACCTTCCGTGTGGGACAAGGAGCCGGACGTGTGCCTTTTCGGAAAGAGGCTCTGCCGAGGACGAGAGCCATGAGATGTTCCTGCTCTGGGCAATCCCAGGTCCCAGATCCTGTTGTGCCTGTGAATAGGCTGCAGGGGGACGGTGAAGACCAGCAACATCTTTCCGGCCTGCCACCTTCCGTGTGGGACAAGGAGCCGGACGTGTGCCTTTCCTGAATCAGGCTCTGCTGAGGACGAGAGCCATGAGATGTTCCTCCTCTGGGCAAGCCCCGGTCCTGAATCCTGTTGTGCCTGTGAATAGGCTGCAGGGGGACAGTGAAGACCAGGAACATCTTTCAGGGCTGCCACCTTCCGTGTGGGACAAGGAGCCAGACGTGTGCCTTTCCGGAATCAGGCTCCGCCGAGGACGAGAGCCATGAGATGTTCCTCCTCTGGGCAAGCCCGGGTCCCAGATCCTGTTGTGCCTGTGAATAGGCTGCAGGGGGACGGTGAAGACCAGCAACAGCTTTCAGGGCCGCCACCTTCCATGTGGGACAAGGAGCCGGACCAGTGCCTTATCGGAATCAGGCTCTGCCGAGGACGAGAGCCATGAGATGTTCCTCCTCTGGGCAAGCCCCGGTCCTGAATCCTCTTGTGCCTGTGAATAGGCTGCAGGGGGACAGTGAAGACCAGGAACATCTTTCAGGGCTGCCACCTTCCGTGTGGGACAAGGAGCCGGACGTGTGCCTTTCCGGAATCAGGCTCCGCCAAGGACGAGAGCCATGAGATGTTCCTCCTCTGGGCAAGCCCGGGTCCCAGATCCTGTTGTGCCTGTGAATAGGCTGCAGGGGGACGGTGAAGACCAGCAACAGCTTTCTGGGCTGCCACCTTCCGTGTGGGACAAGGAGCCGGACGTGTGCCTTTCCTGAATCAGGCTCTGCCGAGGACAAGAGCCATGAGATGTTCCTCCTCTGGGCAAGCCCGGGTCCCAGATCCTGTTGTGCCTGTGAATAGGCTGCAGGGGGACGGTGAAGACCAGCAACAGCTTTCCGGCCTGCCACCTTCCGTGTGGGACAAGGAGCCGGACGTGTGCCTTTCCGGAATCAGGCTCCGCCGAGGACGAGAGCCATGCGATGTTCCTCCTCTGGGCAAGTCCGAGTCCCAGATCCTGTTTTGCCTGTGAATAGGCTGCATGGGGACGGTGAAGACCAGCAACAGCTTTCAGGGCTGCCACCTTCCGTGTGGGACAAGGAGCCGGATGTGTGCCTTTTCGGAATCAGGCTCTGCCGAGGACGAGAACCATGAGATGTTCCTCTCTGGGCAAGCCCAGGTCCCAGATCCTGTTGTGCCTGTGAATAGGCTGCAGGGGGACGGTGAAGACCAGCAACAGCTTTCCGGCCTGCCACCTTCCGTGTGGGACAAGGAGCCGGACGTGTGCCTTTCAGGAATCAGGCTCCGCCGAGGACGAGAGCCATGAGATGTTCCTCCTCTGGGCAAGCCCGAGTCCCAGATCCTGTTTTGCCTGTGAATAGGCTGCAGGGGGACGGTGAAGACGAGCAACATCTTTCAGGGCTGCCACATTCCTTGTGGGACAAGGAGCCGGACGTGTGCCTTTCTAGAATCAGGCTCTGCCGAGGACGAGAGCCATGAGATGTTCCTCCTCTGGGCAAGCCCGGGTCCCAGATCCTGTTGTGCCTGTGAATAGGCTGCAGGGGGACGGTGAAGACCAGCAACAGCTTTCAGGGCTGCCACCTTCCGTGTGGGACAAGGAGCCGGAGGAGTGCGTTTCAGGAATCAGGCTCTGCCGAGGACGAGAGCCATGAGATGTTCCTCCTCTGGGCAAGCCCGAGTCCCAGATCCTGTTTTGCCTGTGAATAGGCTGCAGGGGGACGGTGAAGACCAGCAACAGCTTTCAGGGCTGCCACCTTCCGTGTGGGACAAGGAGCCGGACGTGTGCCTTTTAGGAAAGAGGCTCTGCAGAGGACGAGAACCATGAGATGTTCCTCCTCTGGGCAAGCCCAAGTCCCAGATCCTGTTGTGCCTGTGAATAGGCTGCAGGGGGACGGTGAAGACCAGCAACATCTTTCCGGCCTGCCACCTTCCGTGTGGGACAAGGAGCCGGATGAGTGCCTTTTCGGAATCAGGCTCTGCCGAGGACAAGAACCATGAGATGTTCCTCCTCTGGGCAAGCCCGAGTCCCAGATCCTGTTTTGCCTGTGAATAGGCTGCAGGGGGACGGTGAAGACCAGCAACAGCTTTCAGGGCTGCCACCTTCCTTGTGGGACAAGGAGCCGGACATGTGCCTTCTCGGAAACAGGCTCTGCCGAGGACGAGAGCCATGAGATGTTCCTCCTCTGGGCAAGCCCGGGTCCCAGATCCTGCTGTGCCTGTGAATAGGCTGCAGGGGAACGGTGAAGACCAGCAACAGCTTTCAGGGCTGCCACCTTCCGTGTGGGACAAGGAGCCGGACGTGTGCCTTTTCGGAAAGAGGCTCTGCCGAGGACGAGAGCCATGAGATGTTCCGCCTCTGGGCAAGCCCAGGTCCCAGATCCTGTTGTACCTGTGAATAGGCTGCAGGGGGACGGTGAAGACCAGCAACAGCTTTCCGGCCTGCCACCTTCCGTGTGGGACAAGGAGCCGGACGTGTGCCTTTTCGGAAAGAGGCTCTGCCGAGGACGAGAGCCATGAGATGTTCCTGCTCTGGGCAATCCCAGGTCCCAGATCCTGTTGTGCCTGTGAATAGGCTGCAGGGGGACGGTGAAGACCAGCAACATCTTTCCGGCCTGCCACCTTCCGTGTGGGACAAGGAGCCGGACGTGTGCCTTTCCTGAATCAGGCTCTGCCGAGGACGAGAGCCATGAGATGTTCCTCCTCTGGGCAAGCCCCGGTCCTGAATCCTGTTGTGCCTGTGAATAGGCTGCAGGGGGACAGTGAAGACCAGGAACATCTTTCAGGGCTGCCACCTTCCGTGTGGGACAAGGAGCCAGACGTGTGCCTTTCCGGAATCAGGCTCCGCCGAGGACGAGAGCCATGAGATGTTCCTCCTCTGGGCAAGCCCGGGTCCCAGATCCTGTTGTGCCTGTGAATAGGCTGCAGGGGGACGGTGAAGACCAGCAACAGCTTTCAGTGCCGCCACCTTCCATGTGGGACAAGGAGCCGGACCAGTGCCTTATCGGAATCAGGCTCTGCCGAGGACGAGAGCCATGAGATGTTCCTCCTCTGGGCAAGCCCCGGTCCTGAATCCTGTTGTGCCTGTGAATAGGCTGCAGGGGGACAGTGAAGACCAGGAACATCTTTCAGGGCTGCCACCTTCCGTGTGGGACAAGGAGCCGGACGTGTGCCTTTCCGGAATCAGGCTCCGCCAAGGACGAGAGCCATGAGATGTTCCTCCTCTGGGCAAGCCCGGGTCCCAGATCCTGTTGTGCCTGTGAATAGGCTGCAGGGGGACGGTGAAGACCAGCAACAGCTTTCCGGCCTGCCACCTTCCGTGTGGGACAAGGAGCCGGACGTGTGCCTTTCCTGAATCAGGCTCTGCCGAGGACAAGAGCCATGAGATGTTCCTCCTCTGGGCAAGCCCCGGTCCTGAATCCTGTTGTGCCTGTGAATAGGCTGCAGGGGGACGGTGAAGACCAGCAACAGCTTTCCGGCCTGCCACCTTCCGTGTGGGACAAGGAGCCGGACGTGTGCCTTTTCGGAATAAGGCTCCGCCGAGGACGAGAGCCATGAGATGTTCCTCCTCTGGGCAAGCCCGGGTCCCAGATCCTGTTGTGCCTGTGAATAGGCTGCAGGGGGACGGTGAAGACCAGCAACAGCTTTCCGGCCTGCCACCTTCCGTGTGGGACAAGGAGCCGGACGTGTGCCTTTTCGGAATCAGGCTCTGCCGAGGACGAGAACCATGAGATGTTCCTCCTCTGGGCAAGCCCGAGTCCCAGATCCTGTTTTGCCTGTGAATAGGCTGCAGGGGGACGGTGAAGACCAGCAACAGCTTTCAGGGCTGCCACCTTCCTTGTGGGACAAGGAGCCGGACGTGTGCCTTCTCGGAAACAGGCTCTGCCGAGGACGAGAGCCATGAGATGTTCCTCCTCTGGGCAAGCCCGGGTTTCAGATCCTGCTGTGCCTGTGAATAGGCTGCAGGGGAACGGTGAAGACCAGCAACATCTTTCAGGGCTGCCACCTTCCGTGTGGGACAAGGAGCCAGACGTGTGCCTTTTCGGAAAGAGGCTCTGCCGAGGACGAGAGCCATGAGATGTTCCGCCTCTGGGCAAGCCCAGGTCCCAGATCCTGTTGTACCTGTGAATAGGCTGCAGGGGGACGGTGAAGACCAGCAACAGCTTTCCGGCCTGCCACCTTCCGTGTGGGACAAGGAGCCGGACGTGTGCCTTTTCGGAAAGAGGCTCTGCCGAGGACGAGAGCCATGAGATGTTCCTGCTCTGGGCAATCCCAGGTCCCAGATCCTGTTGTGCCTGTGAATAGGCTGCAGGGGGACGGTGAAGACCAGCAACATCTTTCCGGCCTGCCACCTTCCGTGTGGGACAAGGAGCCGGACGTGTGCCTTTCCTGAATCAGGCTCTGCCGAGGACGAGAGCCATGAGATGTTCCTCCTCTGGGCAAGCCCCGGTCCTGAATCCTGTTGTGCCTGTGAATAGGCTGCAGGGGGACAGTGAAGACCAGGAACATCTTTCAGGGCTGCCACCTTCCGTGTGGGACAAGGAGCCAGACGTGTGCCTTTCCGGAATCAGGCTCCGCCGAGGACGAGAGCCATGAGATGTTCCTCCTCTGGGCAAGCCCGGGTCCCAGATCCTGTTGTGCCTGTGAATAGGCTGCAGGGGGACGGTGAAGACCAGCAACAGCTTTCAGTGCCGCCACCTTCCATGTGGGACAAGGAGCCGGACCAGTGCCTTATCGGAATCAGGCTCTGCCGAGGACGAGAGCCATGAGATGTTCCTCCTCTGGGCAAGCCCCGGTCCTGAATCCTGTTGTGCCTGTGAATAGGCTGCAGGGGGACACTGAAGACCAGGAACATCTTTCAGGGCTGCCACCTTCCGTGTGGGACAAGGAGCCGGACGTGTGCCTTTCCGGAATCAGGCTCCGCCAAGGACGAGAGCCATGAGATGTTCCTCCTCTGGGCAAGCCCGGGTCCCAGATCCTGTTGTGCCTGTGAATAGGCTGCAGGGGGACGGTGAAGACCAGCAACAGCTTTCCGGCCTGCCACCTTCCGTGTGGGACAAGGAGCCGGACGTGTGCCTTTCCTGAATCAGGCTCTGCCGAGGACAAGAGCCATGAGATGTTCCTCCTCTGGGCAAGCCCGGGTCCCAGATCCTGTTGTGCCTGTGAATAGGGTGCAGGGGGACGGTGAAGACCAGCAACAGCTTTCCGGCCTGCCACCTTCCGTGTGGGACAAGGAGCCGGACGTGTGCCTTTCCGGAATCAGGCTCCGCCGAGGACGAGAGCCATGAGATGTTCCTCCTCTGGGCAAGCCCGGGTCCCAGATCCTGTTGTGCCTGTGAATAGGCTGCAGGGGGACGGTGAAGACCAGCAACAGCTTTCAGGGCTGCCACCTTCCGTGTGGGACAAGGAGCCGGATGTGTGCCTTTTCGGAATCAGGCTCTGCCGAGGACGAGAACCATGAGATGTTCCTCTCTGGGCAAGCCCAGGTCCCAGATCCTATTGTACCTGTGAATAGGCTGCAGGGGGACGGTGAAGACCAGCAACAGCTTTCCGGCCTGCCACCTTCCGTGTGGGACAAGGAGCCGGACGTGTGCCTTTCCGGAATCAGGCTCCGCCGAGGACGAGAGCCATGAGATGTTCCTCCTCTGGGCAAGCCCGAGTCCCAGATCCTGTTTTGCCTGTGAATAGGCTGCAGGGGGACGGTGAAGACCAGCAACATCTTTCAGGGCTGCCACATTCCTTGTGGGACAAGGAGCCGGACGTGTGCCTTTCCAGAATCAGGCTCTGCCGAGGACGAGAGCCATGAGATGTTCCTCCTCTGGGCAAGCCCGGGTCCCAGATCCTGTTGTGCCTGTGAATAGGCTGCAGGGGGACGGTGAAGACCAGCAACAGCTTTCAGGGCTGCCACATTCCTTGTGGGACAAGGAGCCGGACGTGTGCCTTTCCAGAATCAGGTTCTGCCGAGGACGAGAGCCATGAGATGTTCCTCCTCTGGGCAAGCCCAAGTCCCAGATCCTGTTGTGCCTGTGAATAGGCTGCAGGGGGACGGTGAAGACCAGCAACATCTTTCCGGCCTGCCACCTTCCGTGTGGGACAAGGAGCCGGACGTGTGCCTTTCCTGAATCAGGCTCTGCCGAGGACGAGAGCCATGAGATGTTCCTCCTCTGGGCAAGCCCCGGTCCTGAATCCTGTTGTGCCTGTGAATAGGCTGCAGGGGGACAGTGAAGACCAGGAACATCTTTCAGGGCTGCCACCTTCCGTGTGGGACAAGGAGCCAGACGTGTGCCTTTCCGGAATCAGGCTCCGCCGAGGACGAGAGCCATGAGATGTTCCTCCTCTGGGCAAGCCCGGGTCCCAGATCCTGTTGTGCCTGTGAATAGGCTGCAGGGGGACGGTGAAGACCAGCAACAGCTTTCAGGGCCGCCACCTTCCGTGTGGGACAAGGAGCCGGACCAGTGCCTTATCGGAATCAGGCTCTGCCGAGGACGAGAGCCATGAGATGTTCCTCCTCTGGGCAAGCCCCGGTCCTGAATCCTGTTGTGCCTGTGAATAGGCTGCAGGGGGACAGTGAAGACCAGGAACATCTTTCAGGGCTGCCACCTTCCGTGTGGGACAAGGAGCCGGACGTGTGCCTTTCCGGAATCAGGCACCGCCAAGGACGAGAGCCATGAGATGTTCCTCCTCTGGGCAAGCCCGGGTCCCAGATCCTGCTGTGCCTGTGAATAGGCTGCAGGGGAACGGTGAAGACCAGCAACATCTTTCAGGGCTGCCACCATCCGTGTGGGACAAGGAGCCAGACGTGTGCCTTTTCGGAAAGAGGCTCTGCCGAGGACGAGAGCCATGAGATGTTCCGCCTCTGGGCAAGCCCAGGTCCCAGATCCTGTTGTACCTGTGAATAGGCTGCAGGGGGACGGTGAAGACCAGCAACAGCTTTCCGGCCTGCCACCTTCCGTGTGGGACAAGGAGCCGGACGTGTGCCTTTTCGGAAAGAGGCTCTGCCGAGGACGAGAGCCATGAGATGTTCCTGCTCTGGGCAATCCCAGGTCCCAGATCCTGTTGTGCCTGTGAATAGGCTGCAGGGGGACGGTGAAGACCAGCAACATCTTTCCGGCCTGCCACCTTCCCTGTGGGACAAGGAGCCGGACGTGTGCCTTTCCTGAATCAGGCTCTGCCGAGGACGAGAGCCATGAGATGTTCCTCCTCTGGGCAAGCCCCGGTCCTGAATCCTGTTGTGCCTGTGAATAGGCTGCAGGGGGACAGTGAAGACCAGGAACATCTTTCAGGGCTGCCACCTTCCGTGTGGGACAAGGAGCCAGACGTGTGCCTTTCCGGAATCAGGCTCCGCCGAGGACGAGAGCCATGAGATGTTCCTCCTCTGGGCAAGCCCGGGTCCCAGATCCTGTTGTGCCTGTGAATAGGCTGCAGGGGGACGGTGAAGACCAGCAACAGCTTTCAGTGCCGCCACCTTCCATGTGGGACAAGGAGCCGGACCAGTGCCTTATCGGAATCAGGCTCTGCCGAGGACGAGAGCCATGAGATGTTCCTCCTCTGGGCAAGCCCCGGTCCTGAATCCTGTTGTGCCTGTGAATAGGCTGCAGGGGGACAGTGAAGACCAGGAACATCTTTCAGGGCTGCCACCTTCCGTGTGGGACAAGGAGCCGGACGTGTGCCTTTCCGGAATCAGGCTCCGCCAAGGACGAGAGCCATGAGATGTTCCTCCTCTGGGCAAGCCCGGGTCCCAGATGCTGTTGTGCCTGTGAATAGGCTGCAGGGGGACGGTGAAGACCAGCAACAGCTTTCCGGCCTGCCACCTTCCGTGTGGGACAAGGAGCCGGACGTGTGCCTTTCCTGAATCAGGCTCTGCCGAGGACAAGAGCCATGAGATGTTCCTCCTCTGGGCAAGCCCGGGTCCCAGATCCTGTTGTGCCTGTGAATAGGGTGCAGGGGGACGGTGAAGACCAGCAACAGCTTTCCGGCCTGCCACCTTCCGTGTGGGACAAGGAGCCGGACGTGTGCCTTTCCGGAATCAGGCTCCGCCGAGGACGAGAGCCATGAGATGTTCCTCCTCTGGGCAAGCCCGGGTCCCAGATCCTGTTGTGCCTGTGAATAGGCTGCAGGGGGACGGTGAAGACCAGCAACAGCTTTCAGGGCTGCCACCTTCCGTGTGGGACAAGGAGCCGGACCAGTGCCTTTTCGGAATCAGGCTCTGCCGAGGACGAGAGCCATGAGATGTTCCTCCTCTGGGCAAGTCCGAGTCCCAGATCCTGTTTTGCCTGTGAATAGGCTGCATGGGGACGGTGAAGACCAGCAACAGCTTTCAGGGCTGCCACCTTCCGTGTGGGACAAGGAGCCGGATGTGTGCCTTTTCGGAATCAGGCTCTGCCGAGGACGAGAACCATGAGATGTTCCTCTCTGGGCAAGCCCAGGTCGCAGATCCTATTGTACCTGTGAATAGGCTGCAGGGGGACGGTGAAGACCAGCAACAGCTTTCCGGCCTGCCACCTTCCGTGTGGGACAAGGAGCCGGACGTGTGCCTTTCCGGAATCAGGCTCCGCCGAGGACGAGAGCCATGAGATGTTCCTCCTCTGGGCAAGCCCGAGTCCCAGATCCTGTTTTGCCTGTGAATAGGCTGCAGGGGGACGGTGAAGACCAGCAACATCTTTCAGGGCTGCCACATTCCTTGTGGGACAAGGAGCCGGACGTGTGCCTTTCCAGAATCAGGCTCTGCCGAGGACGAGAGCCATGAGATGTTCCTCCTCTGGGCAAGCCCGGGTCCCAGATCCTGTTGTGCCTGTGAATAGGCTGCAGGGGGACGGTGAAGACCAGCAACAGCTTTCAGGGCTGCCACATTCCTTGTGGGACAAGGAGCCGGACGTGTGCCTTTCCAGAATCAGGTTCTGCCGAGGACGAGAGCCATGAGATGTTCCTCCTCTGGGCAAGCCCGGGTCCCAGATCCTGTTGTGCCTGTGAATAGGCTGCAGGGGGACGGTGAAGACCAGCAACATCTTTCCGGCCTGCCACCTTCCGTGTGGGACAAGGAGCCGGACGTGTGCCTTTCCTGAATCAGGCTCTGCCGAGGACGAGAGCCATGAGATGTTCCTCCTCTGGGCAAGCCCCGGTCCTGAATCCTGTTGTGCCTGTGAATAGGCTGCAGGGGGACAGTGAAGACCAGGAACATCTTTCAGGGCTGCCACCTTCCGTGTGGGACAAGGAGCCAGACGTGTGCCTTTCCGGAATCAGGCTCCGCCGAGGACGAGAGCCATGAGATGTTCCTCCTCTGGGCAAGCCCGGGTCCCAGATCCTGTTGTGCCTGTGAATAGGCTGCAGGGGGACGGTGAAGACCAGCAACAGCTTTCAGGGCCGCCACCTTCCGTGTGGGACAAGGAGCCGGACCAGTGCCTTATCGGAATCAGGCTCTGCCGAGGACGAGAGCCATGAGATGTTCCTCCTCTGGGCAAGCCCCGGTCCTGAATCCTGTTGTGCCTGTGAATAGGCTGCAGGGGGACAGTGAAGACCAGGAACATCTTTCAGGGCTGCCACCTTCCGTGTGGGACAAGGAGCCGGACGTGTGCCTTTCCGGAATCAGGCACCGCCAAGGACGAGAGCCATGAGATGTTCCTCCTCTGGGCAAGCCCGGGTCCCAGATCCTGCTGTGCCTGTGAATAGGCTGCAGGGGAACGGTGAAGACCAGCAACATCTTTCAGGGCTGCCACCATCCGTGTGGGACAAGGAGCCAGACGTGTGCCTTTTCGGAAAGAGGCTCTGCCGAGGACGAGAGCCATGAGATGTTCCGCCTCTGGGCAAGCCCAGGTCCCAGATCCTGTTGTACCTGTGAATAGGCTGCAGGGGGACGGTGAAGACCAGCAACAGCTTTCCGGCCTGCCACCTTCCGTGTGGGACAAGGAGCCGGACGTGTGCCTTTTCGGAATCAGGCTCCGCCGAGGACGAGAGCCATGAGATGTTCCTCCTCTGGGCAAGCCCGAGTCCCAGATCCTGTTTTGCCTGTGAATAGGCTGCAGGGGGACGGTGAAGACCAGCAACATCTTTCAGGGCTGCCACATTCCTTGTGGGACAAGGAGCCGGACGTGTGCCTTTCCAGAATCAGGTTCTGCCGAGGACGAGAGCCATGAGATGTTCCTCCTCTGGGCAAGCCCGGGTCCCAGATCCTGTTGTGCCTGTGAATAGGCTGCAGGGGGACGGTGAAGACCAGCAACAGCTTTCAGGGCTGCCACATTCCTTGTGGGACAAGGAGCCGGACGTGTGCCTTTCCAGAATCAGGTTCTGCCGAGGACGAGAGCCATGAGATGTTCCTCCTCTGGGCAAGCCCGGGTCCCAGATCCTGTTGTGCCTGTGAATAGGCTGCAGGGGGACGGTGAAGACCAGCAACAGCTTTCAGGGCTGCCACATTCCTTGTGGGACAAGGAGCCGGACGTGTGCCTTTCCAGAATCAGGTTCTGCCGAGGACGAGAGCCATGAGATGTTCCTCCTCTGGGCAAGCCCGGGTCCCAGATCCTGTTGTGCCTGTGAATAGGCTGCAGGGGGACGGTGAAGACCAGCAACATCTTTCCGGCCTGCCACCTTCCGTGTGGGACAAGGAGCCGGACGTGTGCCTTTCCTGAATCAGGCTCTGCCGAGGACGAGAGCCATGAGATGTTCCTCCTCTGGGCAAGCCCCGGTCCTGAATCCTGTTGTGCCTGTGAATAGGCTGCAGGGGGACAGTGAAGACCAGGAACATCTTTCAGGGCTGCCACCTTCCGTGTGGGACAAGGAGCCAGACGTGTGCCTTTCCGGAATCAGGCTCCGCCGAGGACGAGAGCCATGAGATGTTCCTCCTCTGGGCAAGCCCGGGTCCCAGATCCTGTTGTGCCTGTGAATAGGCTGCAGGGGGACGGTGAAGACCAGCAACAGCTTTCAGGGCCGCCACCTTCCGTGTGGGACAAGGAGCCGGACCAGTGCCTTATCGGAATCAGGCTCTGCCGAGGACGAGAGCCATGAGATGTTCCTCCTCTGGGCAAGCCCCGGTCCTGAATCCTGTTGTGCCTGTGAATAGGCTGCAGGGGGACAGTGAAGACCAGGAACATCTTTCAGGGCTGCCACCTTCCGTGTGGGACAAGGAGCCGGACGTGTGCCTTTCCGGAATCAGGCACTGCCAAGGACGAGAGCCATGAGATGTTCCTCCTCTGGGCAAGCCCGGGTCCCAGATCCTGCTGTGCCTGTGAATAGGCTGCAGGGGAACGGTGAAGACCAGCAACATCTTTCAGGGCTGCCACCATCCGTGTGGGACAAGGAGCCAGACGTGTGCCTTTTCGGAAAGAGGCTCTGCCGAGGACGAGAGCCATGAGATGTTCCGCCTCTGGGCAAGCCCAGGTCCCAGATCCTGTTGTACCTGTGAATAGGCTGCAGGGGGACGGTGAAGACCAGCAACAGCTTTCCGGCCTGCCACCTTCCGTGTGGGACAAGGAGCCGGACGTGTGCCTTTTCGGAAAGAGGCTCTGCCGAGGACGAGAGCCATGAGATGTTCCTGCTCTGGGCAATCCCAGGTCCCAGATCCTGTTGTGCCTGTGAATAGGCTGCAGGGGGACGGTGAAGACCAGCAACATCTTTCCGGCCTGCCACCTTCCCTGTGGGACAAGGAGCCGGACGTGTGCCTTTCCTGAATCAGGCTCTGCCGAGGACGAGAGCCATGAGATGTTCCTCCTCTGGGCAAGCCCCGGTCCTGAATCCTGTTGTGCCTGTGAATAGGCTGCAGGGGGACAGTGAAGACCAGGAACATCTTTCAGGGCTGCCACCTTCCGTGTGGGACAAGGAGCCAGACGTGTGCCTTTCCGGAATCAGGCTCCGCCGAGGACGAGAGCCATGAGATGTTCCTCCTCTGGGCAAGCCCGGGTCCCAGATCCTGTTGTGCCTGTGAATAGGCTGCAGGGGGACGGTGAAGACCAGCAACAGCTTTCAGTGCCGCCACCTTCCATGTGGGACAAGGAGCCGGACCAGTGCCTTATCGGAATCAGGCTCTGCCGAGGACGAGAGCCATGAGATGTTCCTCCTCTGGGCAAGCCCCGGTCCTGAATCCTGTTGTGCCTGTGAATAGGCTGCAGGGGGACAGTGAAGACCAGGAACATCTTTCAGGGCTGCCACCTTCCGTGTGGGACAAGGAGCCGGACGTGTGCCTTTCCGGAATCAGGCTCCGCCAAGGACGAGAGCCATGAGATGTTCCTCCTCTGGGCAAGCCCGGGTCCCAGATGCTGTTGTGCCTGTGAATAGGCTGCAGGGGGACGGTGAAGACCAGCAACAGCTTTCCGGCCTGCCACCTTCCGTGTGGGACAAGGAGCCGGACGTGTGCCTTTCCTGAATCAGGCTCTGCCGAGGACAAGAGCCATGAGATGTTCCTCCTCTGGGCAAGCCCGGGTCCCAGATCCTGTTGTGCCTGTGAATAGGGTGCAGGGGGACGGTGAAGACCAGCAACAGCTTTCCGGCCTGCCACCTTCCGTGTGGGACAAGGAGCCGGACGTGTGCCTTTCCGGAATCAGGCTCCGCCGAGGACGAGAGCCATGAGATGTTCCTCCTCTGGGCAAGCCCGGGTCCCAGATCCTGTTGTGCCTGTGAATAGGCTGCAGGGGGACGGTGAAGACCAGCAACAGCTTTCAGGGCTGCCACCTTCCGTGTGGGACAAGGAGCCGGACCAGTGCCTTTTCGGAATCAGGCTCTGCCGAGGACGAGAGCCATGAGATGTTCCTCCTCTGGGCAAGTCCGAGTCCCAGATCCTGTTTTGCCTGTGAATAGGCTGCATGGGGACGGTGAAGACCAGCAACAGCTTTCAGGGCTGCCACCTTCCGTGTGGGACAAGGAGCCGGATGTGTGCCTTTTCGGAATCAGGCTCTGCCGAGGACGAGAACCATGAGATGTTCCTCTCTGGGCAAGCCCAGGTCCCAGATCCTGTTGTACCTGTGAATAGGCTGCAGGGGGACGGTGAAGACCAGCAACAGCTTTCAGGGCTGCCACCTTCACTGTGGGACAATGAGCCGGTCTTGTGCCTTTATGGAAACAGGCCCTGCCGAGGACGAGAGCCATGAGATGTTCCTCCTCTGGGCAAGCCCGGGTCCCAGATCCTGTTGTGCCTGTGTATAGGCTGCAGGGGGACGGTGAAGACCAGCAACAGCATCCAGGGCTGCCACCTTCCGTGTGGGACAAGGAGCCGGACGTGTGCCTTTTCGGAAACAAGCTCTGCCGAGGACGAGAGCCATGAGATGTTCCTCCTCTGGGCAAGCCCGGGTCCCAGATCCTGTTGTGCCTGTGAATAGGCTGCAGGGGGACGGTGAAGACCAGCAACAGCTTCCAGGGCTGCCACCTTCACTGTGGGACAATGAGCCGGTCTTGTGCCTTGATGGAAACAGGCCCTGCCGAGGACGAGAGCCATGAGATGTTCCTCCTCTGGGCAAGCCCGGGTCCCAGATCCTGTTGTGCCTGTGAATAGGCTGCAGGGGGACGGTGAAGACCAGCAACAGCTTTCACGGCTGCCACATTCCGTGTGGGACAAGGAGCCGGACGTGTGCCTTTTCGGAAACAAGCTCTGCCGAGGACGAGAGCCATGAGATGTTCCTCCTCTGGGCAAGCCCGGGTCCCAGATCCTGTTGTGCCTGTGAATAGGCTGCAGGGGGACGGTGAAGACCAGCAACATCTTTCAGGGCTGCCACCTTCCGTGTGGGACAAGGAGCCGGATGTGTGCCTTTTCGGAAACAGGCTCTGCCGAGGACAAGAGCCATGAGATGTTCCTCCTCTGGGCAAGCCCGCGTCCTGAATCCTGTTGTGCCTGTGAATAGGCTGCAGGGGGACGGTGAAGACCAGCAACAGCTTTCCGGCCTGCCACCTTCCGTGTGGGACAAGGAGCCGGACGTGTGCCTTTTCGAAAATAGGCCATGCCGAGGACGAGAGCCATGAGATGTTCCTCCTCTGGGCAAGCCCGGGTCCCAGATCCTGTTGTGCCTGTGAATAGGCTGCAGGGGGACGGTGAAGACCAGCAACATCATTCAGGGCTGCCAACTTCCGTGTGGGACAAGGAGCCGGACGTGTGCCTTTTCGAAATAGGCCCTGCCGAGGACGAGAGCCATGAGATGTTCCTCCTCTGGGCAAGCTCGGGTCCCAGATCCTGTTGTGCCTGTGAATAAGCTGCAGGGGGACGGAGAAGACCAGCAACATCTTTCCGGCCTGCCACCTTCCGTGTGGGACAAGGAGACGGACATGTGACTTTTCAGAAATAGGCTCTGCCGAGGACGAGAGCCATGAGATGTTCCTCCTCTGGGCAAGCCCGGGTCCCAGATCCTGTCGTACCTGTGAATAGGCTGCAGGGAGACGGTGAAGACCAGCAACAGCTTTCAGGGCTGCCACCTTCCTTGTGGGGCAAGGAGCCGGACGTGTGCCTTTCCGGAATCAGGCTCTGCCGAGGACGAGAGCCATGAGATGTTCCTCCTCTGGGCAAGCCCGGGTCCTGAATCCTGTTGTGCCTGTGAATAGGCTGCAGGGGGACGGTGAAGACCAGCAACAGCTTTCAGGGCTGCCACCTTCCGTGTGGGACAAGGAGCCGAACGTGTGCCTTTCCGGAATCAGGCTCTGCCGAGGACGAGAGCCATGAGATGTTCCTCCTCTGGGCAAGCCCGGGTCCCAGATCCTGTTGTGCCTGTGAATAGGCTGCAGGGGGACGGTGAAGACCAGCAACAGCTTCCAGGGCTGCCACCTTCACTGTGGGACAATGAGCCGGTCTTGTGCCTTTATGGAAACAGGCCCTGCCGAGGACGAGAGCCATGAGATGTTCCTCCTCTGGGCAAGCCCGGGTCCCAGATCCTGTTGTGCCTGTGAATAGGCTGCAGGGGGACGGTGAAGACCAGCAACAGCATCCAGGGCCCCCACCTTCCGTGTGGGACAAGGAGCCGGACTTGTGCCTTTTCGGAAACAAGCTCTGCCGAGGACGAGAGCCATGAGATGTTCCTCCTCTGGGCAAGCCCGGGTCCCAGATCCTGTTGTGCCTGTGAATAGGCTGCAGGGGGACGGTGAAGACCAGCAACAGCTTCCAGGGCTGCCACCTTCACTGTGGGACAATGAGCCGGTCTTGTGCCTTTATGGAAACAGGCCCTGCCGAGGACGAGAGCCATGAGATGTTCCTCCTCTGGGCAAGCCCGGGTCCCAGATCCTGTTGTGCCTGTGAATAGGCTGCAGGGGGACGGTGAAGACCAGCAACAGCTTTCACGGCTGCCACATTCCGTGTGGGACAAGGAGCCGGATGTGTGCCTTTTCGGAAACAAGCTCTGCCGAGGACGAGAGCCATTAGATGTTCCTCCTCTGGGCAAGCCCGGGTCCCAGATCCTGTTGTGCCTGTGAATAGGCTGCAGGGGGACGGTGAACACCAGCAACAGCTTTCAGGGCTGCCACCTTCCGTGTGGGACAAGGAGCCGGACGTGTGCCTTTCTGGAAACAGGCCGTCCAGAGGACGAGAGCCATGAGATGTTCCTCCTCTGGGCATGCCCGCATCCAAATCCTGTTGTGCCTGTGAATAGGCTGCAGGGGGACGGTGAAGACCAGCAACAGCTTTCACGGCTGCCACATTCCGTGTGTGACTAGGAGCCGGACGTGTCTTTCTGGATACAGGCCCTGCCGAGGACGAGAGCCATGAGATGTTCCTCCTCTGGGCAAGGCCGGGTCCCAGATCCTGTTGTGCCTGTGAATAGGCTGCAGGGGGACGGTGAAGACCAGCAACAGCTTTCAGGGCTGCCACCTTCCGTGTGGGACAAGGAGCCGGATGAGTGCCTTTTCGGAAACAGGCTCTGCCGAGGACGAGAGCCATGAGATGTTCCTCCTCTGGGCAAGCCCGGGTCCCAGATCCTGTTGTGCCTGTGAATAGGCTGCAGGGGGACGGTGAAGACCAGCAACAGCTTTCAGGGCTGCCACCTTCCGTGTGGGACAAGGAGCCGGACGTGTCTTTCTGGATACAGGCCCTGCCGAGGACGAGAGCCATGAGATGTTCCTCCTCTGGCAAGCCCGGGTCCCAGATCCTGTTGTGCCTGTGAATAGGCTGCAGGGGGACGGTGAAGACCAGCAACAGCTTTCAGGGCTGCCACCTTCCGTGTGGGACAAGGAGCCGGACGTGTGCATTTTCGGAAACAGGATCTGCCGAGGACGAGAGCCATGAGATGTTCCTCCTCTGGGCAAGGCCGGGTCCCAGATCCTGTTGTGCCTGTGAATAGGCTGCAGGGGGACGGTGAAGACCAGCAACAGCTTCCAGGGTTGCCAACTTCCGTGTGGGACAATGAGCCGGTCTTGTGCCTTTATGGAAACAGGCCCTGCCGAGGACGAGAGCCATGAGATGTTCCTCCTCTGGGCAAGCCCGGGTCCCAGATCCTGTTGTGCCTGTGAATAGGCTGCAGGGGACGGTGAAGACCAGCAACATCTTTCAGGGCTGCCACCTTCCGTGTGGGACAAGGAGCCGGATGTGTGCCTTTCCAGAATCAGGCTCTGCCGAGGACGAGAGCCATGAGATGTTCCTCCTCTGGGCAAGCCCGGGTCCCAGATCCTGTTGTGCCTGTGAATAGGCTGCAGGGGGACGGTGAAGACCAGCAACAGCTTTCAGGGCTGCCACATTCCTTGTGGGACAAGGAGCCGGACGTGTGCCTTTCCAGAATCAGGTTCTGCCGAGGACGAGAGCCATGAGATGTTCCTCCTCTGGGCAAGCCCGGGTCCCAGATCCTGTTGTGCCTGTGAATAGGCTGCAGGGGGACGGTGAAGACCAGCAACATCTTTCCGGCCTGCCACCTTCCGTGTGGGACAAGGAGCCGGACGTGTGCCTTTCCTGAATCAGGCTCTGCCGAGGACGAGAGCCATGAGATGTTCCTCCTCTGGGCAAGCCCCGGTCCTGAATCCTGTTGTGCCTGTGAATAGGCTGCAGGGGGACAGTGAAGACCAGGAACATCTTTCAGGGCTGCCACCTTCCGTGTGGGACAAGGAGCCAGACGTGTGCCTTTCCGGAATCAGGCTCCGCCGAGGACGAGAGCCATGAGATGTTCCTCCTCTGGGCAAGCCCGGGTCCCAGATCCTGTTGTGCCTGTGAATAGGCTGCAGGGGGACGGTGAAGACCAGCAACAGCTTTCAGGGCCGCCACCTTCCGTGTGGGACAAGGAGCCGGACCAGTGCCTTATCGGAATCAGGCTCTGCCGAGGACGAGAGCCATGAGATGTTCCTCCTCTGGGCAAGCCCCGGTCCTGAATCCTGTTGTGCCTGTGAATAGGCTGCAGGGGGACAGTGAAGACCAGGAACATCTTTCAGGGCTGCCACCTTCCGTGTGGGACAAGGAGCCGGACGTGTGCCTTTCCGGAATCAGGCACCGCCAAGGACGAGAGCCATGAGATGTTCCTCCTCTGGGCAAGCCCGGGTCCCAGATCCTGCTGTGCCTGTGAATAGGCTGCAGGGGAACGGTGAAGACCAGCAACATCTTTCAGGGCTGCCACCATCCGTGTGGGACAAGGAGCCAGACGTGTGCCTTTTCGGAAAGAGGCTCTGCCGAGGACGAGAGCCATGAGATGTTCCGCCTCTGGGCAAGCCCAGGTCCCAGATCCTGTTGTACCTGTGAATAGGCTGCAGGGGGACGGTGAAGACCAGCAACAGCTTTCCGGCCTGCCACCTTCCGTGTGGGACAAGGAGCCGGACGTGTGCCTTTTCGGAAAGAGGCTCTGCCGAGGACGAGAGCCATGAGATGTTCCTGCTCTGGGCAATCCCAGGTCCCAGATCCTGTTGTGCCTGTGAATAGGCTGCAGGGGGACGGTGAAGACCAGCAACATCTTTCCGGCCTGCCTCCTTCCCTGTGGGACAAGGAGCCGGACGTGTGCCTTTCCTGAATCAGGCTCTGCCGAGGACGAGAGCCATGAGATGTTCCTCCTCTGGGCAAGCCCCGGTCCTGAATCCTGTTGTGCCTGTGAATAGGCTGCAGGGGGACAGTGAAGACCAGGAACATCTTTCAGGGCTGCCACCTTCCGTGTGGGACAAGGAGCCAGACGTGTGCCTTTCCGGAATCAGGCTCCGCCGAGGACGAGAGCCATGAGATGTTCCTCCTCTGGGCAAGCCCGGGTCCCAGATCCTGTTGTGCCTGTGAATAGGCTGCAGGGGGACGGTGAAGACCAGCAACAGCTTTCAGTGCCGCCACCTTCCATGTGGGACAAGGAGCCGGACCAGTGCCTTATCGGAATCAGGCTCTGCCGAGGACGAGAGCCATGAGATGTTCCTCCTCTGGGCAAGCCCCGGTCCTGAATCCTGTTGTGCCTGTGAATAGGCTGCAGGGGGACAGTGAAGACCAGGAACATCTTTCAGGGCTGCCACCTTCCGTGCGGGACAAGGAACCGGACGAGTGCCTTTCCGGAATCAGGCTCCGCCAAGGACGAGAGCCATGAGATGTTCCTCCTCTGGGCAAGCCCGGGTCCCAGATGCTGTTGTGCCTGTGAATAGGCTGCAGGGGGACGGTGAAGACCAGCAACAGCTTTCCGGCCTGCCACCTTCCGTGTGGGACAAGGAGCCGGACGTGTGCCTTTCCTGAATCAGGCTCTGCCGAGGACAAGAGCCATGAGATGTTCCTCCTCTGGGCAAGCCCGGGTCCCAGATCCTGTTGTGCCTGTGAATAGGGTGCAGGGGGACGGTGAAGACCAGCAACAGCTTTCCGGCCTGCCACCTTCCGTGTGGGACAAGGAGCCGGACGTGTGCCTTTCCGGAATCAGGCTCCGCCGAGGACGAGAGCCATGAGATGTTCCTCCTCTGGGCAAGCCCGGGTCCCAGATCCTGTTGTGCCTGTGAATAGGCTGCAGGGGGACGGTGAAGACCAGCAACAGCTTTCAGGGCTGCCACCTTCCGTGTGGGACAAGGAGCCGGACCAGTGCCTTTTCGGAATCAGGCTCTGCCGAGGACGAGAGCCATGAGATGTTCCTCCTCTGGGCAAGTCCGAGTCCCAGATCCTGTTTTGCCTGTGAATAGGCTGCATGGGGACGGTGAAGACCAGCAACAGCTTTCAGGGCTGCCACCTTCCGTGTGGGACAAGGAGCCGGATGTGTGCCTTTTCGGAATCAGGCTCTGCCGAGGACGAGAACCATGAGATGTTCCTCTCTGGGCAAGCCCAGGTCCCAGATCCTGTTGTACCTGTGAATAGGCTGCAGGGGGACGGTGAAGACCAGCAACAGCTTCCAGGGCTGCCACCTTCACTGTGGGACAATGAGCCGGTCTTGTGCCTTTATGGAAACAGGCCCTGCCGAGGACGAGAGCCATGAGATGTTCCTCCTCTGGGCAAGCCCGGGTCCCAGATCCTGTTGTGCCTGTGTATAGGCTGCAGGGGGACGGTGAAGACCAGCAACAGCATCCAGGGCTGCCACCTTCCGTGTGGGACAAGGAGCCGGACGTGTGCCTTTTCGGAAACAAGCTCTGCCGAGGACGAGAGCCATGAGATGTTCCTCCTCTGGGCAAGCCCGGGTCCCAGATCCTGTTGTGCCTGTGAATAGGCTGCAGGGGGACGGTGAAGACCAGCAACAGCTTCCAGGGCTGCCACCTTCACTGTGGGACAATGAGCCGGTCTTGTGCCTTTATGGAAACAGGCCCTGCCGAGGACGAGAGCCATGAGATGTTCCTCCTCTGGGCAAGCCCGGGTCCCAGATCCTGTTGTGCCTGTGAATAGGCTGCAGGGGGACGGTGAAGACCAGCAACAGCTTTCACGGCTGCCACATTCCGTGTGGGACAAGGAGCCGGACGTGTGCCTTTTCGGAAACATGCTCTGCCGAGGACGAGAGCCATGAGATGTTCCTCCTCTGGGCAAGCCCGGGTCCCAGATCCTGTTGTGCCTGTGAATAGGCTGCAGGGGGACGGTGAAGACCAGCAACATCTTTCAGGGCTGCCACCTTCCGTGTGGGACAAGGAGCCGGATGTGTGCCTTTTCGGAAACAGGCTCTGCCGAGGACAAGAGCCATGAGATGTTCCTCCTCTGGGCAAGCCCGCGTCCTGAATCCTGTTGTGCCTGTGAATAGGCTGCAGGGGGACGGTGAAGACCAGCAACAGCTTTCCGGCCTGCCACCTTCCGTGTGGGACAAGGAGCCGGACGTGTGCCTTTTCGAAAATAGGCCCTGCCGAGGACGAGAGCCATGAGATGTTCCTCCTCTGGGCAAGCCCGGGTCCCAGATCCTGTTGTGCCTGTGAATAGGCTGCAGGGGGACGGTGAAGACCAGCAACATCATTCAGGGCTGCCAACTTCCGTGTGGGACAAGGAGCCGGACGTGTGCCTTTTCGAAATAGGCCCTGCCGAGGACGAGAGCCATGAGATGTTCCTCCTCTGGGCAAGCTCGGGTCCCAGATCCTGTTGTGCCTGTGAATAAGCTGCAGGGGGACGGAGAAGACCAGCAACATCTTTCCGGCCTGCCACCTTCCGTGTGGGACAAGGAGACGGACATGTGACTTTTCAGAAATAGGCCCTGCCGAGGACGAGAGCCATGAGATGTTCCTCCTCTGGGCAAGCCCGGGTCCCAGATCGTGTCGTACCTGTGAATAGGCTGCAGGGAGACGGTGAAGACCAGCAACAGCTTTCAGGGCTGCCACCTTCCTTGTGGGGCAAGGAGCCGGACGTGTGCCTTTCCGGAATCAGGCTCTGCCGAGGACGAGAGCCATGAGATGTTCCTCCTCTGGGCAAGCCCGGGTCCTGAATCCTGTTGTGCCTGTGAATAGGCTGCAGGGGGACGGTGAAGACCAGCAACAGCTTTCAGGGCTGCCACCTTCCGTGTGGGACAAGGAGCCGAACGTGTGCCTTTCCGGAATCAGGCTCTGCCGAGGACGAGAGCCATGAGATGTTCCTCCTCTGGGCAAGCCCGGGTCCCAGATCCTGTTGTGCCTGTGAATAGGCTGCAGGGGGACGGTGAAGACCAGCAACAGCTTCCAGGGCTGCCACCTTCACTGTGGGACAATGAGCCGGTCTTGTGCCTTTATGGAAACAGGCCCTGCCGAGGACGAGAGCCATGAGATGTTCCTCCTCTGGGCAAGCCCGGGTCCCAGATCCTGTTGTGCCTGTGAATAGGCTGCAGGGGGACGGTGAAGACCAGCAACAGCATCCAGGGCCCCCACCTTCCGTGTGGGACAAGGAGCCGGACGTGTGCCTTTTCGGAAACACGCTCTGCCGAGGACGAGAGCCATGAGATGTTCCTCCTCTGGGCAAGCCCGGGTCCCAGATCCTGTTGTGCCTGTGAATAGGCTGCAGGGGGACGGTGAAGACCAGCAACAGCTTCCAGGGCTGCCACCTTCACTGTGGGACAATGAGCCGGTCTTGTGCCTTTATGGAAACAGGCCCTGCCGAGGACGAGAGCCATGAGATGTTCCTCCTCTGGGCAAGCCCGGGTCCCAGATCCTGTTGTGCCTGTGAATAGGCTGCAGGGGGACGGTGAAGACCAGCAACAGCTTTCACGGCTGCCACATTCCGTGTGGGACAAGGAGCCGGATGTGTGCCTTTTCGGAAACAAGCTCTGCCGAGGACGAGAGCCATTAGATGTTCCTCCTCTGGGCAAGCCCGGGTCCCAGATCCTGTTGTGCCTGTGAATAGGCTGCAGGGGGACGGTGAACACCAGCAACAGCTTTCAGGGCTGCCACCTTCCGTGTGGGACAAGGAGCCGGACGTGTGCCTTTCTGGAAACAGGCCGTCCAGAGGACGAGAGCCATGAGATGTTCCTCCTCTGGGCATGCCCGCATCCAAATCCTGTTGTGCCTGTGAATAGGCTGCAGGGGGACGGTGAAGACCAGCAACAGCTTTCACGGCTGCCACATTCCGTGTGGGACTAGGAGCCGGACGTGTCTTTCTGGATACAGGCCCTGCCGAGGACGAGAGCCATGAGATGTTCCTCCTCTGGGCAAGCCCGGGTCCCAGATCCTGTTGTGCCTGTGAATAGGCTGCAGGGGGACGGTGAAGACCAGCAACAGCTTTCAGGGCTGCCACCTTCCGTGTGGGACAAGGAGCCGGATGAGTGCCTTTTCGGAAACAGGCTCTGCCGAGGACGAGAGCCATGAGATGTTCCTCCTCTGGGCAAGCCCGGGTCCCAGATCCTGTTGTGCCTGTGAATAGGCTGCAGGGGGACGGTGAAGACCAGCAACAGCTTTCAGGGCTGCCACCTTCCGTGTGGGACAAGGAGCCGGACGTGTCTTTCTGGATACAGGCCCTGCCGAGGACGAGAGCCATGAGATGTTCCTCCTCTGGCAAGCCCGGGTCCCAGATCCTGTTGTGCCTGTGAATAGGCTGCAGGGGGACGGTGAAGACCAGCAACAGCTTTCAGGGCTGCCACCTTCCGTGTGGGACAAGGAGCCGGACGTGTGCATTTTCGGAAACAGGATCTGCCGAGGACGAGAGCCATGAGATGTTCCTCCTCTGGGCAAGGCCGGGTCCCAGATCCTGTTGTGCCTGTGAATAGGCTGCAGGGGGACGGTGAAGACCAGCAACAGCTTCCAGGGTTGCCAACTTCCGTGTGGGACAATGAGCCGGTCTTGTGCCTTTATGGAAACAGGCCCTGCCGAGGACGAGAGCCATGAGATGTTCCTCCTCTGGGCAAGCCCAGGTCCCAGATCCTGTTGTGCCTGTGAATAGGCTGCAGGGGACGGTGAAGACCAGCAACATCTTTCAGGGCTGCCACCTTCCGTGTGGGACAAGGAGCCGGATGTGTGCCTTTTCGGAAACAGGCTCTGCCGAGGACGAGAGCCATGAGATGTTCCTCCTCTGGGCAAGCCCGGGTCCCAGATCCTGTTGTGCCTGTGAATAGGCTGCAGGGGGACGGTGAAGACCAGCAACAGCTTTCAGGGCTGCCACCTTCCGTGTGGGACAAGGAGCCGGACGTGTCTTTCTGGATACAGGCCCTGCCGAGGACGAAAGCCATGAGATGTTCCTCCTCTGGGCAAGCCCGGGTCCCAGATCCTGTTGTGCCTGTGAATAGGCTGCAGGGGGACGGTGAAGACCAGCAACAGCTTTCAGGGCTGCCACCTTCCGTGTGGGAGAAGGAGCCGGATGTGTGCCTTTTCGGAAACAGACTCTGCCGAGGACGAGAGCCATGAGATGCTCCACCTCTGGGCAAGCCCGGGTCCTGAATCCTGTTGTGCCTGTGAATAGGCTGCAGGGGGACGGTGAAGACCAGCAACAGCTTTCAGGGCTGCCACCTTCCGTGTGGGACAAGGAGCCGGATGTGTGCCTTTTCGGAAACAGGCTCTACCGAGGACGAGAGCCATGAGATGTTCCTCCTCTGGGCAAGCCCGGGTCCTGAATCCTGTTGTGCCTGTGAATAGGCTGCAGGGGGACGGTGAAGACCAGCAACAGCTTCCAGGGCTGCCACCTTCCTTGTGGGACAAGGAGCCGGATGTGTGCCTTTTCGGAAACAGTCTCTGCCGAGGACGAGAGCCATGAGATGTTCCTCCTCTGGGCAAGCCCGGGTCCTGAATCCTGTTGTGCCTGTGAATAGGCTGCAGGGGGACGGTGAAGACCAGCAACAGCTTTCACGGCTGCCACATTCCGTGTGGGACAAGGATCCGGACGTGTGCGTTTTCGGAAACAGGCTCTGCCGAGGACGAGAGCCATGAGATGTTCCACCTCTGGGCAAGCCCGGGTCCTGAATCCTGTTGTGCCTGTGAATAGGCTGCAGGGGGACAGTGAAGACCAGGAACATCTTTCAGGGCTGCCACCTTCCGTGTGGGACAAGGAGCCGGACGTGTGCCTTTCCGGAATCAGGCTCCGCCAAGGACGAGAGCCATGAGATGTTCCTCCTCTGGGCAAGCCCGGGTCCCAGATGCTGTTGTGCCTGTGAATAGGCTGCAGGGGGACGGTGAAGACCAGCAACAGCTTTCCGGCCTGCCACCTTCCGTGTGGGACAAGGAGCCGGACGTGTGCCTTTCCTGAATCAGGCTCTGCCGAGGACAAGAGCCATGAGATGTTCCTCCTCTGGGCAAGCCCGGGTCCCAGATCCTGTTGTGCCTGTGAATAGGGTGCAGGGGGACGGTGAAGACCAGCAACAGCTTTCCGGCCTGCCACCTTCCGTGTGGGACAAGGAGCCGGACGTGTGCCTTTCCGGAATCAGGCTCCGCCGAGGACGAGAGCCATGAGATGTTCCTCCTCTGGGCAAGCCCGGGTCCCAGATCCTGTTGTGCCTGTGAATAGGCTGCAGGGGGACGGTGAAGACCAGCAACAGCTTTCAGGGCTGCCACCTTCCGTGTGGGACAAGGAGCCGGACCAGTGCCTTTTCGGAATCAGGCTCTGCCGAGGACGAGAGCCATGAGATGTTCCTCCTCTGGGCAAGTCCGAGTCCCAGATCCTGTTTTGCCTGTGAATAGGCTGCATGGGGACGGTGAAGACCAGCAACAGCTTTCAGGGCTGCCACCTTCCGTGTGGGACAAGGAGCCGGATGTGTGCCTTTTCGGAATCAGGCTCTGCCGAGGACGAGAACCATGAGATGTTCCTCTCTGGGCAAGCCCAGGTCCCAGATCCTATTGTACCTGTGAATAGGCTGCAGGGGGACGGTGAAGACCAGCAACAGCTTTCCGGCCTGCCACCTTCCGTGTGGGACAAGGAGCCGGACGTGTGCCTTTCCGGAATCAGGCTCCGCCGAGGACGAGAGCCATGAGATGTTCCTCCTCTGGGCAAGCCCGAGTCCCAGATCCTGTTTTGCCTGTGAATAGGCTGCAGGGGGACGGTGAAGACCAGCAACATCTTTCAGGGCTGCCACATTCCTTGTGGGACAAGGAGCCGGACGTGTGCCTTTCCAGAATCAGGCTCTGCCGAGGACGAGAGCCATGAGATGTTCCTCCTCTGGGCAAGCCCGGGTCCCAGATCCTGTTGTGCCTGTGAATAGGCTGCAGGGGGACGGTGAAGACCAGCAACAGCTTTCAGGGCTGCCACATTCCTTGTGGGACAAGGAGCCGGACGTGTGCCTTTCCAGAATCAGGTTCTGCCGAGGACGAGAGCCATGAGATGTTCCTCCTCTGGGCAAGCCCGGGTCCCAGATCCTGTTGTGCCTGTGAATAGGCTGCAGGGGGACGGTGAAGACCAGCAACATCTTTCCGGCCTGCCACCTTCCGTGTGGGACAAGGAGCCGGACGTGTGCCTTTCCTGAATCAGGCTCTGCCGAGGACGAGAGCCATGAGATGTTCCTCCTCTGGGCAAGCCCCGGTCCTGAATCCTGTTGTGCCTGTGAATAGGCTGCAGGGGGACAGTGAAGACCAGGAACATCTTTCAGGGCTGCCACCTTCCGTGTGGGACAAGGAGCCAGACGTGTGCCTTTCCGGAATCAGGCTCCGCCGAGGACGAGAGCCATGAGATGTTCCTCCTCTGGGCAAGCCCGGGTCCCAGATCCTGTTGTGCCTGTGAATAGGCTGCAGGGGGACGGTGAAGACCAGCAACAGCTTTCAGGGCCGCCACCTTCCGTGTGGGACAAGGAGCCGGACCAGTGCCTTATCGGAATCAGGCTCTGCCGAGGACGAGAGCCATGAGATGTTCCTCCTCTGGGCAAGCCCCGGTCCTGAATCCTGTTGTGCCTGTGAATAGGCTGCAGGGGGACAGTGAAGACCAGGAACATCTTTCAGGGCTGCCACCTTCCGTGTGGGACAAGGAGCCGGACGTGTGCCTTTCCGGAATCAGGCACCGCCAAGGACGAGAGCCATGAGATGTTCCTCCTCTGGGCAAGCCCGGGTCCCAGATCCTGCTGTGCCTGTGAATAGGCTGCAGGGGAACGGTGAAGACCAGCAACATCTTTCAGGGCTGCCACCATCCGTGTGGGACAAGGAGCCAGACGTGTGCCTTTTCGGAAAGAGGCTCTGCCGAGGACGAGAGCCATGAGATGTTCCGCCTCTGGGCAAGCCCAGGTCCCAGATCCTGTTGTACCTGTGAATAGGCTGCAGGGGGACGGTGAAGACCAGCAACAGCTTTCCGGCCTGCCACCTTCCGTGTGGGACAAGGAGCCGGACGTGTGCCTTTTCGGAATCAGGCTCCGCCGAGGACGAGAGCCATGAGATGTTCCTCCTCTGGGCAAGCCCGAGTCCCAGATCCTGTTTTGCCTGTGAATAGGCTGCAGGGGGACGGTGAAGACCAGCAACATCTTTCAGGGCTGCCACATTCCTTGTGGGACAAGGAGCCGGACGTGTGCCTTTCCAGAATCAGGTTCTGCCGAGGACGAGAGCCATGAGATGTTCCTCCTCTGGGCAAGCCCGGGTCCCAGATCCTGTTGTGCCTGTGAATAGGCTGCAGGGGGACGGTGAAGACCAGCAACAGCTTTCAGGGCTGCCACATTCCTTGTGGGACAAGGAGCCGGACGTGTGCCTTTCCAGAATCAGGTTCTGCCGAGGACGAGAGCCATGAGATGTTCCTCCTCTGGGCAAGCCCGGGTCCCAGATCCTGTTGTGCCTGTGAATAGGCTGCAGGGGGACGGTGAAGACCAGCAACAGCTTCCAGGGCTGCCACCTTCACTGTGGGACAATGAGCCGGTCTTGTGCCTTTATGGAAACAGGCCCTGCCGAGGACGAGAGCCATGAGATGTTCCTCCTCTGGGCAAGCCCGGGTCCCAGATCCTGTTGTGCCTGTGAATAGGCTGCAGGGGGACGGTGAAGACCAGCAACAGCATCCAGGGCCCCCACCTTCCGTGTGGGACAAGGAGCCGGACGTGTGCCTTTTCGGAAACAAGCTCTGCCGAGGACGAGAGCCATGAGATGTTCCTCCTCTGGGCAAGCCCGGGTCCCAGATCCTGTTGTGCCTGTGAATAGGCTGCAGGGGGACGGTGAAGACCAGCAACAGCTTCCAGGGCTGCCACCTTCACTGTGGGACAATGAGCCGGTCTTGTGCCTTTATGGAAACATGCCCTGCCGAGGACGAGAGCCATGAGATGTTCCTCCTCTGGGCAAGCCCGGGTCCCAGATCCTGTTGTGCCTGTGAATAGGCTGCAGGGGGACGGTGAAGACCAGCAACAGCTTTCACGGCTGCCACATTCCGTGTGGGACAAGGAGCCGGATGTGTGCCTTTTCGGAAACAAGCTCTGCCGAGGACGAGAGCCATTAGATGTTCCTCCTCTGGGCAAGCCCGGGTCCCAGATCCTGTTGTGCCTGTGAATAGGCTGCAGGGGGACGGTGAACACCAGCAACAGCTTTCAGGGCTGCCACCTTCCGTGTGGGACAAGGAGCCGGACGTGTGCCTTTCTGGAAACAGGCCGTCCAGAGGACGAGAGCCATGAGATGTTCCTCCTCTGGGCATGCCCGCATCCAAATCCTGTTGTGCCTGTGAATAGGCTGCAGGGGGACGGTGAAGACCAGCAACAGCTTTCACGGCTGCCACATTCCGTGTGGGACTAGGAGCCGGACGTGTCTTTCTGGATACAGGCCCTGCCGAGGACGAGAGCCATGAGATGTTCCTCCTCTGGGCAAGCCCGGGTCCCAGATCCTGTTGTGCCTGTGAATAGGCTGCAGGGGGACGGTGAAGACCAGCAACAGCTTTCAGGGCTGCCACCTTCCGTGTGGGACAAGGAGCCGGATGAGTGCCTTTTCGGAAACAGGCTCTGCCGAGGACGAGAGCCATGAGATGTTCCTCCTCTGGGCAAGCCCGGGTCCCAGATCCTGTTGTGCCTGTGAATAGGCTGCAGGGGGACGGTGAAGACCAGCAACAGCTTTCAGGGCTGCCACCTTCCGTGTGGGACAAGGAGCCGGACGTGTCTTTCTGGATACAGGCCCTGCCGAGGACGAGAGCCATGAGATGTTCCTCCTCTGGCAAGCCCGGGTCCCAGATCCTGTTGTGCCTGTGAATAGGCTGCAGGGGGACGGTGAAGACCAGCAACAGCTTTCAGGGCTGCCACCTTCCGTGTGGGACAAGGAGCCGGACGTGTGCATTTTCGGAAACAGGATCTGCCGAGGACGAGAGCCATGAGATGTTCCTCCTCTGGGCAAGGCCGGGTCCCAGATCCTGTTGTGCCTGTGAATAGGCTGCAGGGGGACGGTGAAGACCAGCAACAGCTTCCAGGGTTGCCAACTTCCGTGTGGGACAATGAGCCGGTCTTGTGCCTTTATGGAAACAGGCCCTGCCGAGGACGAGAGCCATGAGATGTTCCTCCTCTGGGCAAGCCCAGGTCCCAGATCCTGTTGTGCCTGTGAATAGGCTGCAGGGGACGGTGAAGACCAGCAACATCTTTCAGGGCTGCCACCTTCCGTGTGGGACAAGGAGCCGGATGTGTGCCTTTTCGGAAACAGGCTCTGCCGAGGACAAGAGCCATGAGATGTTCCTCCTCTGGGCAAGCCCGGGTCCTGAATCCTGTTGTGCCTGTGAATAGGCTGCAGGGGGACGGTGAAGACCAGCAACAGCTTTCAGGGCTGCCACCTTCCGTGTGGGACAAGGAGCCGGACGTGTCTTTCTGGATACAGGCCCTGCCGAGGACGAAAGCCATGAGATGTTCCTCCTCTGGGCAAGCCCGGGTCCCAGATCCTGTTGTGCCTGTGAATAGGCTGCAGGGGGACGGTGAAGACCAGCAACAGCTTTCAGGGCTGCCACCTTCCGTGTGGGAGAAGGAGCCGGATGTGTGCCTTTTCGGAAACAGACTCTGCCGAGGACGAGAGCCATGAGATGCTCCACCTCTGGGCAAGCCCGGGTCCTGAATCCTGTTGTGCCTGTGAATAGGCTGCAGGGGGACGGTGAAGACCAGCAACAGCTTTCAGGGCTGCCACCTTCCGTGTGGGACAAGGAGCCGGATGTGTGCCTTTTCGGAAACAGGCTCTACCGAGGACGAGAGCCATGAGATGTTCCTCCTCTGGGCAAGCCCGGGTCCTGAATCCTGTTGTGCCTGTGAATAGGCTGCAGGGGGACGGTGAAGACCAGCAACAGCTTCCAGGGCTGCCACCTTCCTTGTGGGACAAGGAGCCGGATGTGTGCCTTTTCGGAAACAGTCTCTGCCGAGGACGAGAGCCATGAGATGTTCCTCCTCTGGGCAAGCCCGGGTCCTGAATCCTGTTGTGCCTGTGAATAGGCTGCAGGGGGACGGTGAAGACCAGCAACAGCTTTCACGGCTGCCACATTCCGTGTGGGACAAGGATCCGGACGTGTGCGTTTTCGGAAACAGGCTCTGCCGAGGACGAGAGCCATGAGATGTTCCACCTCTGGGCAAGCCCGGGTCCTGAATCCTGTTGTGCCTGTGAATAGGCTGCAGGGGGACAGTGAAGACCAGGAACATCTTTCAGGGCTGCCACCTTCCGTGTGGGACAAGGAGCCGGACGTGTGCCTTTCCGGAATCAGGCTCCGCCAAGGACGAGAGCCATGAGATGTTCCTCCTCTGGGCAAGCCCGGGTCCCAGATGCTGTTGTGCCTGTGAATAGGCTGCAGGGGGACGGTGAAGACCAGCAACAGCTTTCCGGCCTGCCACCTTCCGTGTGGGACAAGGAGCCGGACGTGTGCCTTTCCTGAATCAGGCTCTGCCGAGGACAAGAGCCATGAGATGTTCCTCCTCTGGGCAAGCCCGGGTCCCAGATCCTGTTGTGCCTGTGAATAGGGTGCAGGGGGACGGTGAAGACCAGCAACAGCTTTCCGGCCTGCCACCTTCCGTGTGGGACAAGGAGCCGGACGTGTGCCTTTCCGGAATCAGGCTCCGCCGAGGACGAGAGCCATGAGATGTTCCTCCTCTGGGCAAGCCCGGGTCCCAGATCCTGTTGTGCCTGTGAATAGGCTGCAGGGGGACGGTGAAGACCAGCAACAGCTTTCAGGGCTGCCACCTTCCGTGTGGGACAAGGAGCCGGACCAGTGCCTTTTCGGAATCAGGCTCTGCCGAGGACGAGAGCCATGAGATGTTCCTCCTCTGGGCAAGTCCGAGTCCCAGATCCTGTTTTGCCTGTGAATAGGCTGCATGGGGACGGTGAAGACCAGCAACAGCTTTCAGGGCTGCCACCTTCCGTGTGGGACAAGGAGCCGGATGTGTGCCTTTTCGGAATCAGGCTCTGCCGAGGACGAGAACCATGAGATGTTCCTCTCTGGGCAAGCCCAGGTCCCAGATCCTATTGTACCTGTGAATAGGCTGCAGGGGGACGGTGAAGACCAGCAACAGCTTTCCGGCCTGCCACCTTCCGTGTGGGACAAGGAGCCGGACGTGTGCCTTTCCGGAATCAGGCTCCGCCGAGGACGAGAGCCATGAGATGTTCCTCCTCTGGGCAAGCCCGAGTCCCAGATCCTGTTTTGCCTGTGAATAGGCTGCAGGGGGACGGTGAAGACCAGCAACATCTTTCAGGGCTGCCACATTCCTTGTGGGACAAGGAGCCGGACGTGTGCCTTTCCAGAATCAGGCTCTGCCGAGGACGAGAGCCATGAGATGTTCCTCCTCTGGGCAAGCCCGGGTCCCAGATCCTGTTGTGCCTGTGAATAGGCTGCAGGGGGACGGTGAAGACCAGCAACAGCTTTCAGGGCTGCCACATTCCTTGTGGGACAAGGAGCCGGACGTGTGCCTTTCCAGAATCAGGTTCTGCCGAGGACGAGAGCCATGAGATGTTCCTCCTCTGGGCAAGCCCGGGTCCCAGATCCTGTTGTGCCTGTGAATAGGCTGCAGGGGGACGGTGAAGACCAGCAACATCTTTCCGGCCTGCCACCTTCCGTGTGGGACAAGGAGCCGGACGTGTGCCTTTCCTGAATCAGGCTCTGCCGAGGACGAGAGCCATGAGATGTTCCTCCTCTGGGCAAGCCCCGGTCCTGAATCCTGTTGTGCCTGTGAATAGGCTGCAGGGGGACAGTGAAGACCAGGAACATCTTTCAGGGCTGCCACCTTCCGTGTGGGACAAGGAGCCAGACGTGTGCCTTTCCGGAATCAGGCTCCGCCGAGGACGAGAGCCATGAGATGTTCCTCCTCTGGGCAAGCCCGGGTCCCAGATCCTGTTGTGCCTGTGAATAGGCTGCAGGGGGACGGTGAAGACCAGCAACAGCTTTCAGGGCCGCCACCTTCCGTGTGGGACAAGGAGCCGGACCAGTGCCTTATCGGAATCAGGCTCTGCCGAGGACGAGAGCCATGAGATGTTCCTCCTCTGGGCAAGCCCCGGTCCTGAATCCTGTTGTGCCTGTGAATAGGCTGCAGGGGGACAGTGAAGACCAGGAACATCTTTCAGGGCTGCCACCTTCCGTGTGGGACAAGGAGCCGGACGTGTGCCTTTCCGGAATCAGGCACCGCCAAGGACGAGAGCCATGAGATGTTCCTCCTCTGGGCAAGCCCGGGTCCCAGATCCTGCTGTGCCTGTGAATAGGCTGCAGGGGAACGGTGAAGACCAGCAACATCTTTCAGGGCTGCCACCATCCGTGTGGGACAAGGAGCCAGACGTGTGCCTTTTCGGAAAGAGGCTCTGCCGAGGACGAGAGCCATGAGATGTTCCGCCTCTGGGCAAGCCCAGGTCCCAGATCCTGTTGTACCTGTGAATAGGCTGCAGGGGGACGGTGAAGACCAGCAACAGCTTTCCGGCCTGCCACCTTCCGTGTGGGACAAGGAGCCGGACGTGTGCCTTTTCGGAATCAGGCTCCGCCGAGGACGAGAGCCATGAGATGTTCCTCCTCTGGGCAAGCCCGAGTCCCAGATCCTGTTTTGCCTGTGAATAGGCTGCAGGGGGACGGTGAAGACCAGCAACATCTTTCAGGGCTGCCACATTCCTTGTGGGACAAGGAGCCGGACGTGTGCCTTTCCAGAATCAGGTTCTGCCGAGGACGAGAGCCATGAGATGTTCCTCCTCTGGGCAAGCCCGGGTCCCAGATCCTGTTGTGCCTGTGAATAGGCTGCAGGGGGACGGTGAAGACCAGCAACAGCTTTCAGGGCTGCCACATTCCTTGTGGGACAAGGAGCCGGACGTGTGCCTTTCCAGAATCAGGTTCTGCCGAGGACGAGAGCCATGAGATGTTCCTCCTCTGGGCAAGCCCGGGTCCCAGATCCTGTTGTGCCTGTGAATAGGCTGCAGGGGGACGGTGAAGACCAGCAACAGCTTTCAGGGCTGCCACATTCCTTGTGGGACAAGGAGCCGGACGTGTGCCTTTCCAGAATCAGGTTCTGCCGAGGACGAGAGCCATGAGATGTTCCTCCTCTGGGCAAGCCCGGGTCCCAGATCCTGTTGTGCCTGTGAATAGGCTGCAGGGGGACGGTGAAGACCAGCAACATCTTTCCGGCCTGCCACCTTCCGTGTGGGACAAGGAGCCGGACGTGTGCCTTTCCTGAATCAGGCTCTGCCGAGGACGAGAGCCATGAGATGTTCCTCCTCTGGGCAAGCCCCGGTCCTGAATCCTGTTGTGCCTGTGAATAGGCTGCAGGGGGACAGTGAAGACCAGGAACATCTTTCAGGGCTGCCACCTTCCGTGTGGGACAAGGAGCCAGACGTGTGCCTTTCCGGAATCAGGCTCCGCCGAGGACGAGAGCCATGAGATGTTCCTCCTCTGGGCAAGCCCGGGTCCCAGATCCTGTTGTGCCTGTGAATAGGCTGCAGGGGGACGGTGAAGACCAGCAACAGCTTTCAGGGCCGCCACCTTCCGTGTGGGACAAGGAGCCGGACCAGTGCCTTATCGGAATCAGGCTCTGCCGAGGACGAGAGCCATGAGATGTTCCTCCTCTGGGCAAGCCCCGGTCCTGAATCCTGTTGTGCCTGTGAATAGGCTGCAGGGGGACAGTGAAGACCAGGAACATCTTTCAGGGCTGCCACCTTCCGTGTGGGACAAGGAGCCGGACGTGTGCCTTTCCGGAATCAGGCACCGCCAAGGACGAGAGCCATGAGATGTTCCTCCTCTGGGCAAGCCCGGGTCCCAGATCCTGCTGTGCCTGTGAATAGGCTGCAGGGGAACGGTGAAGACCAGCAACATCTTTCAGGGCTGCCACCATCCGTGTGGGACAAGGAGCCAGACGTGTGCCTTTTCGGAAAGAGGCTCTGCCGAGGACGAGAGCCATGAGATGTTCCGCCTCTGGGCAAGCCCAGGTCCCAGATCCTGTTGTACCTGTGAATAGGCTGCAGGGGGACGGTGAAGACCAGCAACAGCTTTCCGGCCTGCCACCTTCCGTGTGGGACAAGGAGCCGGACGTGTGCCTTTTCGGAAAGAGGCTCTGCCGAGGACGAGAGCCATGAGATGTTCCTGCTCTGGGCAATCCCAGGTCCCAGATCCTGTTGTGCCTGTGAATAGGCTGCAGGGGGACGGTGAAGACCAGCAACATCTTTCCGGCCTGCCACCTTCCCTGTGGGACAAGGAGCCGGACGTGTGCCTTTCCTGAATCAGGCTCTGCCGAGGACGAGAGCCATGAGATGTTCCTCCTCTGGGCAAGCCCCGGTCCTGAATCCTGTTGTGCCTGTGAATAGGCTGCAGGGGGACAGTGAAGACCAGGAACATCTTTCAGGGCTGCCACCTTCCGTGTGGGACAAGGAGCCAGACGTGTGCCTTTCCGGAATCAGGCTCCGCCGAGGACGAGAGCCATGAGATGTTCCTCCTCTGGGCAAGCCCGGGTCCCAGATCCTGTTGTGCCTGTGAATAGGCTGCAGGGGGACGGTGAAGACCAGCAACAGCTTTCAGTGCCGCCACCTTCCATGTGGGACAAGGAGCCGGACCAGTGCCTTATCGGAATCAGGCTCTGCCGAGGACGAGAGCCATGAGATGTTCCTCCTCTGGGCAAGCCCCGGTCCTGAATCCTGTTGTGCCTGTGAATAGGCTGCAGGGGGACAGTGAAGACCAGGAACATCTTTCAGGGCTGCCACCTTCCGTGTGGGACAAGGAGCCGGATGTGTGCCTTTTCGGAATCAGGCTCTGCCGAGGACGAGAACCATGAGATGTTCCTCTCTGGGCAAGCCCAGGTCCCAGATCCTGTTGTACCTGTGAATAGGCTGCAGGGGGACGGTGAAGACCAGCAACAGCTTCCAGGGCTGCCACCTTCACTGTGGGACAATGAGCCGGTCTTGTGCCTTTATGGAAACAGGCCCTGCCGAGGACGAGAGCCATGAGATGTTCCTCCTCTGGGCAAGCCCGGGTCCCAGATCCTGTTGTGCCTGTGTATAGGCTGCAGGGGGACGGTGAAGACCAGCAACAGCATCCAGGGCTGCCACCTTCCGTGTGGGACAAGGAGCCGGACGTGTGCCTTTTCGGAAACAAGCTCTGCCGAGGACGAGAGCCATGAGATGTTCCTCCTCTGGGCAAGCCCGGGTCCCAGATCCTGTTGTGCCTGTGAATAGGCTGCAGGGGGACGGTGAAGACCAGCAACAGCTTCCAGGGCTGCCACCTTCACTGTGGGACAATGAGCCGGTCTTGTGCCTTGATGGAAACAGGCCCTGCCGAGGACGAGAGCCATGAGATGTTCCTCCTCTGGGCAAGCCCGGGTCCCAGATCCTGTTGTGCCTGTGAATAGGCTGCAGGGGGACGGTGAAGACCAGCAACAGCTTTCACGGCTGCCACATTCCGTGTGGGACAAGGAGCCGGACGTGTGCCTTTTCGGAAACAAGCTCTGCCGAGGACGAGAGCCATGAGATGTTCCTCCTCTGGGCAAGCCCGGGTCCCAGATCCTGTTGTGCCTGTGAATAGGCTGCAGGGGGACGGTGAAGACCAGCAACATCTTTCAGGGCTGCCACCTTCCGTGTGGGACAAGGAGCCGGATGTGTGCCTTTTCGGAAACAGGCTCTGCCGAGGACAAGAGCCATGAGATGTTCCTCCTCTGGGCAAGCCCGCGTCCTGAATCCTGTTGTGCCTGTGAATAGGCTGCAGGGGGACGGTGAAGACCAGCAACAGCTTTCCGGCCTGCCACCTTCCGTGTGGGACAAGGAGCCGGACGTGTGCCTTTTCGAAAATAGGCCATGCCGAGGACGAGAGCCATGAGATGTTCCTCCTCTGGGCAAGCCCGGGTCCCAGATCCTGTTGTGCCTGTGAATAGGCTGCAGGGGGACGGTGAAGACCAGCAACATCATTCAGGGGTGCCAACTTCCGTGTGGGACAAGGAGCCGGACGTGTGCCTTTTCGAAATAGGCCCTGCCGAGGACGAGAGCCATGAGATGTTCCTCCTCTGGGCAAGCTCGGGTCCCAGATCCTGTTGTGCCTGTGAATAAGCTGCAGGGGGACGGAGAAGACCAGCAACATCTTTCCGGCCTGCCACCTTCCGTGTGGGACAAGGAGACGGACATGTGACTTTTCAGAAATAGGCTCTGCCGAGGACGAGAGCCATGAGATGTTCCTCCTCTGGGCAAGCCCGGGTCCCAGATCCTGTCGTACCTGTGAATAGGCTGCAGGGAGACGGTGAAGACCAGCAACAGCTTTCAGGGCTGCCACCTTCCTTGTGGGGCAAGGAGCCGGACGTGTGCCTTTCCGGAATCAGGCTCTGCCGAGGACGAGAGCCATGAGATGTTCCTCCTCTGGGCAAGCCCGGGTCCTGAATCCTGTTGTGCCTGTGAATAGGCTGCAGGGGGACGGTGAAGACCAGCAACAGCTTTCAGGGCTGCCACCTTCCGTGTGGGACAAGGAGCCGAACGTGTGCCTTTCCGGAATCAGGCTCTGCCGAGGACGAGAGCCATGAGATGTTCCTCCTCTGGGCAAGCCCGGGTCCCAGATCCTGTTGTGCCTGTGAATAGGCTGCAGGGGGACGGTGAAGACCAGCAACAGCTCCCAGGGCTGCCACCTTCACTGTGGGACAATGAGCCGGTCTTGTGCCTTTATGGAAACAGGCCCTGCCGAGGACGAGAGCCATGAGATGTTCCTCCTCTGGGCAAGCCCGGGTCCCAGATCCTGTTGTGCCTGTGAATAGGCTGCAGGGGGACGGTGAAGACCAGCAACAGCATCCAGGGCCCCCACCTTCCGTGTGGGACAAGGAGCCGGACGTGTGCCTTTTCGGAAACAAGCTCTGCCGAGGACGAGAGCCATGAGATGTTCCTCCTCTGGGCAAGCCCGGGTCCCAGATCCTGTTGTGCCTGTGAATAGGCTGCAGGGGGACGGTGAAGACCAGCAACAGCTTCCAGGGCTGCCACCTTCACTGTGGGACAATGAGCCGGTCTTGTGCCTTTATGGAAACAGGCCCTGCCGAGGACGAGAGCCATGAGATGTTCCTCCTCTGGGCAAGCCCGGGTCCCAGATCCTGTTGTGCCTGTGAATAGGCTGCAGGGGGACGGTGAAGACCAGCAACAGCTTTCACGGCTGCCACATTCCGTGTGGGACAAGGAGCCGGATGTGTGCCTTTTCGGAAACAAGCTCTGCCGAGGACGAGAGCCATTAGATGTTCCTCCTCTGGGCAAGCCCGGGTCCCAGATCCTGTTGTGCCTGTGAATAGGCTGCAGGGGGACGGTGAACACCAGCAACAGCTTTCAGGGCTGCCACCTTCCGTGTGGGACAAGGAGCCGGACGTGTGCCTTTCTGGAAACAGGCCGTCCAGAGGACGAGAGCCATGAGATGTTCCTCCTCTGGGCATGCCCGCATCCAAATCCTGTTGTGCCTGTGAATAGGCTGCAGGGGGACGGTGAAGACCAGCAACAGCTTTCACGGCTGCCACATTCCGTGTGGGACTAGGAGCCGGACGTGTCTTTCTGGATACAGGCCCTGCCGAGGACGAGAGCCATGAGATGTTCCTCCTCTGGGCAAGCCCGGGTCCCAGATCCTGTTGTGCCTGTGAATAGGCTGCAGGGGGACGGTGAAGACCAGCAACAGCTTTCAGGGCTGCCACCTTCCGTGTGGGACAAGGAGCCGGATGAGTGCCTTTTCGGAAACAGGCTCTGCCGAGGACGAGAGCCATGAGATGTTCCTCCTCTGGGCAAGCCCGGGTCCCAGATCCTGTTGTGCCTGTGAATAGGCTGCAGGGGGACGGTGAAGACCAGCAACAGCTTTCAGGGCTGCCACCTTCCGTGTGGGACAAGGAGCCGGACGTGTCTTTCTGGATACAGGCCCTGCCGAGGACGAGAGCCATGAGATGTTCCTCCTCTGGCAAGCCCGGGTCCCAGATCCTGTTGTGCCTGTGAATAGGCTGCAGGGGGACGGTGAAGACCAGCAACAGCTTTCAGGGCTGCCACCTTCCGTGTGGGACAAGGAGCCGGACGTGTGCATTTTCGGAAACAGGATCTGCCGAGGACGAGAGCCATGAGATGTTCCTCCTCTGGGCAAGGCCGGGTCCCAGATCCTGTTGTGCCTGTGAATAGGCTGCAGGGGGACGGTGAAGACCAGCAACAGCTTCCAGGGTTGCCAACTTCCGTGTGGGACAATGAGCCGGTCTTGTGCCTTTATGGAAACAGGCCCTGCCGAGGACGAGAGCCATGAGATGTTCCTCCTCTGGGCAAGCCCAGGTCCCAGATCCTGTTGTGCCTGTGAATAGGCTGCAGGGGACGGTGAAGACCAGCAACATCTTTCAGGGCTGCCACCTTCCGTGTGGGACAAGGAGCCGGATGTGTGCCTTTCCAGAATCAGGCTCTGCCGAGGACGAGAGCCATGAGATGTTCCTCCTCTGGGCAAGCCCGGGTCCCAGATCCTGTTGTGCCTGTGAATAGGCTGCAGGGGGACGGTGAAGACCAGCAACAGCTTTCAGGGCTGCCACATTCCTTGTGGGACAAGGAGCCGGACGTGTGCCTTTCCAGAATCAGGTTCTGCCGAGGACGAGAGCCATGAGATGTTCCTCCTCTGGGCAAGCCCGGGTCCCAGATCCTGTTGTGCCTGTGAATAGGCTGCAGGGGGACGGTGAAGACCAGCAACATCTTTCCGGCCTGCCACCTTCCGTGTGGGACAAGGAGCCGGACGTGTGCCTTTCCTGAATCAGGCTCTGCCGAGGACGAGAGCCATGAGATGTTCCTCCTCTGGGCAAGCCCCGGTCCTGAATCCTGTTGTGCCTGTGAATAGGCTGCAGGGGGACAGTGAAGACCAGGAACATCTTTCAGGGCTGCCACCTTCCGTGTGGGACAAGGAGCCAGACGTGTGCCTTTCCGGAATCAGGCTCCGCCGAGGACGAGAGCCATGAGATGTTCCTCCTCTGGGCAAGCCCGGGTCCCAGATCCTGTTGTGCCTGTGAATAGGCTGCAGGGGGACGGTGAAGACCAGCAACAGCTTTCAGGGCCGCCACCTTCCGTGTGGGACAAGGAGCCGGACCAGTGCCTTATCGGAATCAGGCTCTGCCGAGGACGAGAGCCATGAGATGTTCCTCCTCTGGGCAAGCCCCGGTCCTGAATCCTGTTGTGCCTGTGAATAGGCTGCAGGGGGACAGTGAAGACCAGGAACATCTTTCAGGGCTGCCACCTTCCGTGTGGGACAAGGAGCCGGACGTGTGCCTTTCCGGAATCAGGCACCGCCAAGGACGAGAGCCATGAGATGTTCCTCCTCTGGGCAAGCCCGGGTCCCAGATCCTGCTGTGCCTGTGAATAGGCTGCAGGGGAACGGTGAAGACCAGCAACATCTTTCAGGGCTGCCACCATCCGTGTGGGACAAGGAGCCAGACGTGTGCCTTTTCGGAAAGAGGCTCTGCCGAGGACGAGAGCCATGAGATGTTCCGCCTCTGGGCAAGCCCAGGTCCCAGATCCTGTTGTACCTGTGAATAGGCTGCAGGGGGACGGTGAAGACCAGCAACAGCTTTCCGGCCTGCCACCTTCCGTGTGGGACAAGGAGCCGGACGTGTGCCTTTTCGGAAAGAGGCTCTGCCGAGGACGAGAGCCATGAGATGTTCCTGCTCTGGGCAATCCCAGGTCCCAGATCCTGTTGTGCCTGTGAATAGGCTGCAGGGGGACGGTGAAGACCAGCAACATCTTTCCGGCCTGCCACCTTCCCTGTGGGACAAGGAGCCGGACGTGTGCCTTTCCTGAATCAGGCTCTGCCGAGGACGAGAGCCATGAGATGTTCCTCCTCTGGGCAAGCCCCGGTCCTGAATCCTGTTGTGCCTGTGAATAGGCTGCAGGGGGACAGTGAAGACCAGGAACATCTTTCAGGGCTGCCACCTTCCGTGTGGGACAAGGAGCCAGACGTGTGCCTTTCCGGAATCAGGCTCCGCCGAGGACGAGAGCCATGAGATGTTCCTCCTCTGGGCAAGCCCGGGTCCCAGATCCTGTTGTGCCTGTGAATAGGCTGCAGGGGGACGGTGAAGACCAGCAACAGCTTTCAGTGCCGCCACCTTCCATGTGGGACAAGGAGCCGGACCAGTGCCTTATCGGAATCAGGCTCTGCCGAGGACGAGAGCCATGAGATGTTCCTCCTCTGGGCAAGCCCCGGTCCTGAATCCTGTTGTGCCTGTGAATAGGCTGCAGGGGGACAGTGAAGACCAGGAACATCTTTCAGGGCTGCCACCTTCCGTGCGGGACAAGGAACCGGACGTGTGCCTTTCCGGAATCAGGCTCCGCCAAGGACGAGAGCCATGAGATGTTCCTCCTCTGGGCAAGCCCGGGTCCCAGATGCTGTTGTGCCTGTGAATAGGCTGCAGGGGGACGGTGAAGACCAGCAACAGCTTTCCGGCCTGCCACCTTCCGTGTGGGACAAGGAGCCGGACGTGTGCCTTTCCTGAATCAGGCTCTGCCGAGGACAAGAGCCATGAGATGTTCCTCCTCTGGGCAAGCCCGGGTCCCAGATCCTGTTGTGCCTGTGAATAGGGTGCAGGGGGACGGTGAAGACCAGCAACAGCTTTCCGGCCTGCCACCTTCCGTGTGGGACAAGGAGCCGGACGTGTGCCTTTCCGGAATCAGGCTCCGCCGAGGACGAGAGCCATGAGATGTTCCTCCTCTGGGCAAGCCCGGGTCCCAGATCCTGTTGTGCCTGTGAATAGGCTGCAGGGGGACGGTGAAGACCAGCAACAGCTTTCAGGGCTGCCACCTTCCGTGTGGGACAAGGAGCCGGACCAGTGCCTTTTCGGAATCAGGCTCTGCCGAGGACGAGAGCCATGAGATGTTCCTCCTCTGGGCAAGTCCGAGTCCCAGATCCTGTTTTGCCTGTGAATAGGCTGCATGGGGACGGTGAAGACCAGCAACAGCTTTCAGGGCTGCCACCTTCCGTGTGGGACAAGGAGCCGGATGTGTGCCTTTTCGGAATCAGGCTCTGCCGAGGACGAGAACCATGAGATGTTCCTCTCTGGGCAAGCCCAGGTCCCAGATCCTGTTGTACCTGTGAATAGGCTGCAGGGGGACGGTGAAGACCAGCAACAGCTTCCAGGGCTGCCACCTTCACTGTGGGACAATGAGCCGGTCTTGTGCCTTTATGGAAACAGGCCCTGCCGAGGACGAGAGCCATGAGATGTTCCTCCTCTGGGCAAGCCCGGGTCCCAGATCCTGTTGTGCCTGTGTATAGGCTGCAGGGGGACGGTGAAGACCAGCAACAGCATCCAGGGCTGCCACCTTCCGTGTGGGACAAGGAGCCGGACGTGTGCCTTTTCGGAAACAAGCTCTGCCGAGGACGAGAGCCATGAGATGTTCCTCCTCTGGGCAAGCCCGGGTCCCAGATCCTGTTGTGCCTGTGAATAGGCTGCAGGGGGACGGTGAAGACCAGCAACAGCTTCCAGGGCTGCCACCTTCACTGTGGGACAATGAGCCGGTCTTGTGCCTTTATGGAAACAGGCCCTGCCGAGGACGAGAGCCATGAGATGTTCCTCCTCTGGGCAAGCCCGGGTCCCAGATCCTGTTGTGCCTGTGAATAGGCTGCAGGGGGACGGTGAAGACCAGCAACAGCTTTCACGGCTGCCACATTCCGTGTGGGACAAGGAGCCGGACGTGTGCCTTTTCGGAAACAAGCTCTGCCGAGGACGAGAGCCATGAGATGTTCCTCCTCTGGGCAAGCCCGGGTCCCAGATCCTGTTGTGCCTGTGAATAGGCTGCAGGGGGACGGTGAAGACCAGCAACATCTTTCAGGGCTGCCACCTTCCGTGTGGGACAAGGAGCCGGATGTGTGCCTTTTCGGAAACAGGCTCTGCCGAGGACAAGAGCCATGAGATGTTCCTCCTCTGGGCAAGCCCGCGTCCTGAATCCTGTTGTGCCTGTGAATAGGCTGCAGGGGGACGGTGAAGACCAGCAACAGCTTTCCGGCCTGCCACCTTCCGTGTGGGACAAGGAGCCGGACGTGTGCCTTTTCGAAAATAGGCCATGCCGAGGACGAGAGCCATGAGATGTTCCTCCTCTGGGCAAGCCCGGGTCCCAGATCCTGTTGTGCCTGTGAATAGGCTGCAGGGGGACGGTGAAGACCAGCAACATCATTCAGGGGTGCCAACTTCCGTGTGGGACAAGGAGCCGGACGTGTGCCTTTTCGAAATAGGCCCTGCCGAGGACGAGAGCCATGAGATGTTCCTCCTCTGGGCAAGCTCGGGTCCCAGATCCTGTTGTGCCTGTGAATAAGCTGCAGGGGGACGGAGAAGACCAGCAACATCTTTCCGGCCTGCCACCTTCCGTGTGGGACAAGGAGACGGACATGTGACTTTTCAGAAATAGGCCCTGCCGAGGACGAGAGCCATGAGATGTTCCTCCTCTGGGCAAGCCCGGGTCCCAGATCGTGTCGTACCTGTGAATAGGCTGCAGGGAGACGGTGAAGACCAGCAACAGCTTTCAGGGCTGCCACCTTCCTTGTGGGGCAAGGAGCCGGACGTGTGCCTTTCCGGAATCAGGCTCTGCCGAGGACGAGAGCCATGAGATGTTCCTCCTCTGGGCAAGCCCGGGTCCTGAATCCTGTTGTGCCTGTGAATAGGCTGCAGGGGGACGGTGAAGACCAGCAACAGCTTTCAGGGCTGCCACCTTCCGTGTGGGACAAGGAGCCGAACGTGTGCCTTTCCGGAATCAGGCTCTGCCGAGGACGAGAGCCATGAGATGTTCCTCCTCTGGGCAAGCCCGGGTCCCAGATCCTGTTGTGCCTGTGAATAGGCTGCAGGGGGACGGTGAAGACCAGCAACAGCTTCCAGGGCTGCCACCTTCACTGTGGGACAATGAGCCGGTCTTGTGCCTTTATGGAAACAGGCCCTGCCGAGGACGAGAGCCATGAGATGTTCCTCCTCTGGGCAAGCCCGGGTCCCAGATCCTGTTGTGCCTGTGAATAGGCTGCAGGGGGACGGTGAAGACCAGCAACAGCATCCAGGGCCCCCACCTTCCGTGTGGGACAAGGAGCCGGACGTGTGCCTTTTCGGAAACAAGCTCTGCCGAGGACGAGAGCCATGAGATGTTCCTCCTCTGGGCAAGCCCGGGTCCCAGATCCTGTTGTGCCTGTGAATAGGCTGCAGGGGGACGGTGAAGACCAGCAACAGCTTCCAGGGCTGCCACCTTCACTGTGGGACAATGAGCCGGTCTTGTGCCTTTATGGAAACAGGCCCTGCCGAGGACGAGAGCCATGAGATGTTCCTCCTCTGGGCAAGCCCGGGTCCCAGATCCTGTTGTGCCTGTGAATAGGCTGCAGGGGGACGGTGAAGACCAGCAACAGCTTTCACGGCTGCCACATTCCGTGTGGGACAAGGAGCCGGATGTGTGCCTTTTCGGAAACAAGCTCTGCCGAGGACGAGAGCCATTAGATGTTCCTCCTCTGGGCAAGCCCGGGTCCCAGATCCTGTTGTGCCTGTGAATAGGCTGCAGGGGGACGGTGAACACCAGCAACAGCTTTCAGGGCTGCCACCTTCCGTGTGGGACAAGGAGCCGGACGTGTGCCTTTCTGGAAACAGGCCGTCCAGAGGACGAGAGCCATGAGATGTTCCTCCTCTGGGCATGCCCGCATCCAAATCCTGTTGTGCCTGTGAATAGGCTGCAGGGGGACGGTGAAGACCAGCAACAGCTTTCACGGCTGCCACATTCCGTGTGGGACTAGGAGCCGGACGTGTCTTTCTGGATACAGGCCCTGCCGAGGACGAGAGCCATGAGATGTTCCTCCTCTGGGCAAGCCCGGGTCCCAGATCCTGTTGTGCCTGTGAATAGGCTGCAGGGGGACGGTGAAGACCAGCAACAGCTTTCAGGGCTGCCACCTTCCGTGTGGGACAAGGAGCCGGATGAGTGCCTTTTCGGAAACAGGCTCTGCCGAGGACGAGAGCCATGAGATGTTCCTCCTCTGGGCAAGCCCGGGTCCCAGATCCTGTTGTGCCTGTGAATAGGCTGCAGGGGGACGGTGAAGACCAGCAACAGCTTTCAGGGCTGCCACCTTCCGTGTGGGACAAGGAGCCGGACGTGTCTTTCTGGATACAGGCCCTGCCGAGGACGAGAGCCATGAGATGTTCCTCCTCTGGCAAGCCCGGGTCCCAGATCCTGTTGTGCCTGTGAATAGGCTGCAGGGGGACGGTGAAGACCAGCAACAGCTTTCAGGGCTGCCACCTTCCGTGTGGGACAAGGAGCCGGACGTGTGCATTTTCGGAAACAGGATCTGCCGAGGACGAGAGCCATGAGATGTTCCTCCTCTGGGCAAGGCCGGGTCCCAGATCCTGTTGTGCCTGTGAATAGGCTGCAGGGGGACGGTGAAGACCAGCAACAGCTTCCAGGGTTGCCAACTTCCGTGTGGGACAATGAGCCGGTCTTGTGCCTTTATGGAAACAGGCCCTGCCGAGGACGAGAGCCATGAGATGTTCCTCCTCTGGGCAAGCCCAGGTCCCAGATCCTGTTGTGCCTGTGAATAGGCTGCAGGGGACGGTGAAGACCAGCAACATCTTTCAGGGCTGCCACCTTCCGTGTGGGACAAGGAGCCGGATGTGTGCCTTTTCGGAAACAGGCTCTGCCGAGGACGAGAGCCATGAGATGTTCCTCCTCTGGGCAAGCCCGGGTCCTGAATCCTGTTGTGCCTGTGAATAGGCTGCAGGGGGACGGTGAAGACCAGCAACAGCTTTCAGGGCTGCCACCTTCCGTGTGGGACAAGGAGCCGGACGTGTCTTTCTGGATACAGGCCCTGCCGAGGACGAAAGCCATGAGATGTTCCTCCTCTGGGCAAGCCCGGGTCCTTTATCCTGTTGTGCCTGTGAATAGGCTGCAGGGGGACGGTGAAGACCAGCAACAGCTTTCAGGGCTGCCACCTTCCGTGTGGGAGAAGGAGTCGGATGTGTGCCTTTTCGGAAACAGACTCTGCCGAGGACGAGAGCCATGAGATGCTCCACCTCTGGGCAAGCCCGGGTCCTGAATCCTGTTGTGCCTGTGAATAGGCTGCAGGGGGACGGTGAAGACCAGCAACAGCTTTCAGGGCTGCCACCTTCCGTGTGGGACAAGGAGCCGGATGTGTGCCTTTTCGGAAACAGGCTCTACCGAGGACGAGAGCCATGAGATGTTCCTCCTCTGGGCAAGCCCGGGTCCTGAATCCTGTTGTGCCTGTGAATAGGCTGCAGGGGGACGGTGAAGACCAGCAACAGCTTCCAGGGCTGCCACCTTCCTTGTGGGACAAGGAGCCGGATGTGTGCCTTTTCGGAAACAGTCTCTGCCGAGGACGAGAGCCATGAGATGTTCCTCCTCTGGGCAAGCCCGGGTCCTGAATCCTGTTGTGCCTGTGAATAGGCTGCAGGGGGACGGTGAAGACCAGCAACAGCTTTCACGGCTGCCACATTCCGTGTGGGACAAGGATCCGGACGTGTGCGTTTTCGGAAACAGGCTCTGCCGAGGACGAGAGCCATGAGATGTTCCACCTCTGGGCAAGCCCGGGTCCTGAATCCTGTTGTGCCTGTGAATAGGCTGCAGGGGGATGGTGAAGACCAGCAACAGCTTCCAGGGCTGCCAGCTTCACTGTGGGACAATGAGCCGGTCTTGTGCCTTTATGGAAACAGGCCCTGCCGAGGACGAGAGCCATGAGATGTTCCTCCTCTGGGCAAGCCCGGGTCCCAGATCCTGTTGTGCCTGTGAATAGGCTGCAGGGGGACGGTGAAGACCAGCCACAGCTTTCACGGCTGCCACATTCCGTGTGGGACAAGGAGCCGGACGTGTGCCTTTTCGGAAACAAGCTCTGCCGAGGACGAGAGCCATGAGATGTTCCTCCTCTGGGCAAGCCCGGGTCCCAGATCCTGTTGTGCCTGTGAATAGGCTGCAGGGGGACGGTGAAGACCAGCAACAGCTTTCAGGGCTGCCACCTTCCGTGTGGGACAAGGAGCCGGACGTGTCTTTCTGGATACAGGCCCTGCCGAGGACGAGAGCCATGAGATGTTCCTCCTCTGGTCAAGCCCGGGTCCCAGATCCTGTTGTGCCTGTGAATAGGCTGCAGGGGGACGGTGAAGACCAGCAACATCTTTCAGGGCTGCCACATTCCGTGTGGGACTAGGAGCCGGACGTGTCTTTCTGGATACAGGCCCTGCCGAGGACGAGAGCCATGAGATGTTCCTCCTCTGGGCAAGCCCGCGTCCAAATCCTGTTGTGCCTGTGAATAGGCTGCAGGGGGACGGTGAAGACCAGCAACAGATTTCAGGGCTGCCACCTTCCGTGTGGGACAAGGAGCCGGACGTGTCTTTCTGGATACAGGCCCTGCCGAGGACGAGAGCCATGAGATGTTCCTCCTCTGGCAAGCCCGGGTCCCAGATCCTGTTGTGCCTGTGAATAGGCTGCAGGGGGACGGTGAAGACCAGCAACAGCTTTCAGGGCTGCCACCTTCCGTGTGGGACAAGGAGCCGGATGAGTGCCTTTTCGGAAACAGGCCCTGCCGAGGACGAGAGCCATGAGATGTTCCTCCTCTGGGCAAGCCCCGGTCCTGAATCCTGTTGTGCCTGTGAATAGGCTGCAGGGGACGGTGAAGACCAGCAACATCTTTCAGGGCTGCCACCTTCACTGTGGGACAAGGAGCCGGATTTGTGCCTTTTCGGAAACAGGCTCTGCCGAGGACGAGAGCCATGAGATGTTCCTCCTCTGGGCAAGCCCGGGTCCCAGATCCTGTTGTGCCTGTGAATAGGCTGCAGGGGGACGGTGAAGACCAGCAACAGCTTCCAGGGCTGCCACCTTCCGTGTGGGATAAGGAGCCGGATGTGTGCCTTTTCGGAAACAGTCTCTGCCGAGGACGAGAGCCATGAGATGTTCCTCCTCTGGGCAAGCCTGGGTCCTGAATCCTGTTGTGCCTGTGAATAGGCTGCAGGGGGACGGTGAAGACCAGCAACAGCTTTCACGGCTGCCACATTCCGTGTGGGACAAGGATCCGGACGTGTGCGTTTTCGGAAACAGGCTCTGCCGAGGACGAGAGCCATGAGATGTTCCTCCTTTGGGCAAGCCCGGGTCCTGAATCCTGTTGTGCCTGTGAATAGGCTGCAGGGGGACGGTGAAGACCAGCAACAGCTTTCAGGGCTGCCAGCTTCACTGTGGGACAAGGAGCCGGACGTGTCTTTCTGGATACAGGCCCTGCCGAGGACGAGAGCCATGAGATGTTCCTCCTCTGGGCAAGCCCGGGTCCCAGATCCTGTTGTGCCTGTGAATAGGCTGCAGGGGGACGGTGAAGACCAGCAACAGCTTTCAGGGCTGCCACCTTCCGTGTGGGACAAGGAGCCGGATGAGTGCCTTTTCGGAAACAGGCTCTGCTGAGGACGAGAGCCATGAGATGTTCCTCCTCTGGGCAAGCCCGGGTCCCAGATCCTGTTGTACCTGTGAATAGGCTGCAGGGGGACGGTGAAGACCAGCAACAGCTTTCAGGGCTGCCACCTTCCGTGTGGGAGAAGGAGCCGGACGTGTCTTTCTGGATACAGGCCCTGCCGAGGACGAGAGCCATGAGATGTTCCTCCTCTGGCAAGCCCGGGTCCCAGATCCTGTTGTGCCTGTGAATAGGCTGCAGGGGGACGGTGAAGACCAGCAACAGCTTTCAGGGCTGCCACCTTCCGTGTGGGACAAGGAGCCGGACGTGTGCATTTTCGGAAACAGGATCTGCCGAGGACGAGAGCCATGAGATGTTCCTCCTCCTGGCAAGGCCGGGTCCCAGATCCTGTTGTGCCTGTGAATAGGCTGCAGGGGGACGGTGAAGACCAGCAACAGCTTCCAGGGCTGCCACCTTCCGTGTGGGACAATGAGCCGGTCTTGTGCCTTTATGGAAACAGGCCCTGCCGAGGACGAGAGCCATGAGATGTTCCTCCTCTGGGCAAGCCCAGGTCCCAGATCCTGTTGTGCCTGTGAATAGGCTGCAGGGGGACGGTGAAGACCAGCAACAGCTTTCAGGGCTGCCACCTTCCGTGTGGGACAAGGAGCCGGATGAGTGCCTTTTCGGAAACAGGCTCTGCCGAGGACGAGAGCCATGAGATGTTCCTCCTCTGGGCAAGCCCGGGTCCCAGATCCTGTTGTGCCTGTGAATAGGCTGCAGTGGACGGTGAACACCAGCAACATCTTTCAGGGCTGCCACCTTCCGTGTGGGACAAGGAGCCGGATGTGTGCGTTTTCGGAAACAGGCTCTGCCGAGGACGAGAGCCATGAGATGTTCCACCTCTGGGCAAGCCCGGGTCCTGAATCCTGTTGTGCCTGTGAATAGGCTGCAGGGGGACGGTGAAGACCAGCAACAGCTTTCAGGGCTGCCACCTTCCGTGTGGGACAAGGAGCCGGACGTGTCTTTCTGGATACAGGCCCTGCCGAGGACGAGAGCCATGAGATGTTCCTCCTCTGGGCAAGCCCGGGTCCCAGATCCTGTTGTGCCTGTGAATAGGCTGCAGGGGGACGGTGAAGACCAGCAACAGCTTTCAGGGCTGCCACCTTCCGTGTGGGACAAGGAGCCGGATGAGTGCCTTTTCGGAAACAGGCTCTGCCGAGGACGAGAGCCATGAGATGTTCCTCCTCTGGGCAAGCCCGGGTCCCAGATCCTGTTGTGCCTGTGAATAGGCTGCAGGGGGACGGTGAAGACCAGCAACAGCTTTCAGGGCTGCCACATTCCGTGTGGGACAAGGAGCCGGACGTGTGCCTTCTCGGAAACAGGATCTGCCGAGGACGAGAGCCATGAGATGTTCCTCCTCTGGGCAAGCCCGGGTCCCAGATCCTGTTGTGCCTGTGAATAGGCTGCAGGGGGACGGTGAAGACCAGCAACAGCTTTCACGGCTGCCACCTTCCGTGTGGGACAAGGAGCCGGACGTGTGCCTTTTCGGAAACAAGCTCTGCCGAGGACGAGAGCCATGAGATGTTCCTCCTCTGGGCAAGCCCGGGTCCCAGATCCTGTTGTGCCTGTGAATAGGCTGCAGGGGGACGGTGAACACCAGCAACAGCTTTCAGGGCTGCCACCTTCCGTGTGGGACAAGGAGCCGGACGTGTGCCTTTCTGGAAACAGGCCGTCCCGAGGACGAGAGCCATGAGATGTTCCTCCTCTGGGCAAGCCCGCGTCCAAATCCTGTTGTGCCTGTGAATAGGCTGCAGGGGGACGGTGAAGACCAGCAACAGCTTTCCGGCCTGCCACCTTCTGTGTGGGACAATGAGCGGGTCTTGTGCCTTTATGGATACAGGCCCTGGCGAGGACGAGAGCCATGAGATGTTCCTCCTCTGGGCAAGCCCGGGTCCCAGATCCTGTTGTGCCTGTGAATAGGCTGCAGGGGGACGGTGAAGACCAGCAACAGCTTTCAGGGCTGCCACCTTCCGTGTGGGACAATGAGCCGGATGAGTGCCTTTTCGGAAACAGGCTCTGCCGAGGACGAGAGCCATGAGATGTTCCTCCTCTGGGCAAGCCCGGGTCCTGAATCCTGTTGTGCCTGTGAATAGGCTGCAGGGGGACGGTGAAGACCAGCAACAGCTTTCACGGCTGCCACCTTCCGTGTGGGACAAGGAGCCGGACGTGTCTTTCTGGATACAGGCCCTGCCGAGGACGAGAGCCATGAGATGTTCCTCCTCTGGTCAAGCCCGGGTCCCAGATCCTGTTGTGCCTGTGAATAGGCTGCAGGGGGATGGTGAAGACCAGCAACATCTTTCAGGGCTGCCACCTTCTGTGTGGGACAAGGAGCCAGACGTGTGCCTTTTCGGAAAGAGGCTCTGCCGAGGACGAGAGCCATGAGATGTTCCGCCTCTGGGCAAGCCCGGGTCCCAGATCCTGTTGTGCCTGTGAATCGGCTGCAGGGGGACGGTGAAGACCAGCAACAGCTTTCAGGGCTGCCACCTTCCGTGTGGGACAAGGAGCCGGATGTGTGCCTTTTCGGAAACAGGCTCTGCCGAGGACGAGAGCCATGAGATGTTCCTCCTCTGGGCAAGCCCGGGTCCTGAATCCTGTTGTGCCTGTGAATAGGCTGCAGGGGGACGGTGAAGACCAGCAACAGCTTTCAGGGCTGCCACCTTCCGTGTGGGACAAGGAGCCGGACGTGTCTTTCTGGATACAGGCCCTGCCGAGGACGAGAGCCATGAGATGTTCCTCCTCTGGCAAGCCCGGGTCCCAGATCCTGTTGTGCCTGTGAATAGGCTGCAGGGGGACGGTGAAGACCAGCAACAGCTTTCAGGGCTGCCACCTTCCGTGTGGGACAAGGAGCCGGATGAGTGCCTTTTCGGAAACAGGCCCTGCCGAGGACGAGAGCCATGAGATGTTCCTCCTCTGGGCAAGCCCCGGTCCTGAATCCTGTTGTGCCTGTGAATAGGCTGCAGGGGACGGTGAAGACCAGCAACATCTTTCAGGGCTGCCACCTTCACTGTGGGACAAGGAGCCGGATTTGTGCCTTTTCGGAAACAGGCTCTGCCGAGGACGAGAGCCATGAGATGTTCCTCCTCTGGGCAAGCCCAGGTCCCAGATCCTGTTGTGCCTGTGAATAGGCTGCAGGGGGACGGTGAAGACCAGCAACAGCTTTCAGGGCTGCCACCTTCCGTGTGGGACAAGGAGCCGGATGAGTGCCTTTTCGGAAACAGGCTCTGCCGAGGACGAGAGCCATGAGATGTTCCACCTCTGGGCAAGCCCGGGTCCTGAATCCTGTTGTGCCTGTGAATAGGCTGCAGGGGGACGGTGAAGACCAGCAACATCTTTCAGGGCTGCCACCTTCCGTGTGGGATAAGGAGCCGGATGTGTGCCTTTTCGGAAACAGGCTCTGCCGAGGACGAGAGCCATGAGCTGTTCCTCCTCTGGGCAAGCCCGGGTCCCAGATCCTGTTGTGCCTGTGAATAGGCTGCAGGGGGACGGTGAAGACCAGCAACAGCTTCCAGGGCTGCCACCTTCCGTGTGGGATAAGGAGCCGGATGTGTGCCTTTTCGGAAACAGTCTCTGCCGAGGACGAGAGCCATGAGATGTTCCTCCTCTGGGCAAGCCTGGGTCCTGAATCCTGTTGTGCCTGTGAATAGGCTGCAGGGGGACGGTGAAGACCAGCAACAGCTTTCACGGCTGCCACATTCCGTGTGGGACAAGGATCCGGACGTGTGCGTTTTCGGAAACAGGCTCTGCCGAGGACGAGAGCCATGAGATGTTCCTCCTTTGGGCAAGCCCGGGTCCTGAATCCTGTTGTGCCTGTGAATAGGCTGCAGGGGGACGGTGAAGACCAGCAACAGCTTTCAGGGCTGCCACCTTCCGTGTGGGACAAGGAGCCGGACGTGTCTTTCTGGATACAGGCCCTGCCGAGGACGAGAGCCATGAGATGTTCCTCCTCTGGGCAAGCCCGGGTCCCAGATCCTGTTGTGCCTGTGAATAGGCTGCAGGGGGACGGTGAAGACCAGCAACAGCTTTCAGGGCTGCCACCTTCCGTGTGGGACAAGGAGCCGGATGAGTGCCTTTTCGGAAACAGGCTCTGCTGAGGACGAGAGCCATGAGATGTTCCTCCTCTGGGCAAGCCCGGGTCCCAGATCCTGTTGTGCCTGTGAATAGGCTGCAGGGGGACGGTGAAGACCAGCAACAGCTTTCTGGGCTGCCACCTTCCGTGTGGGAGAAGGAGCCGGACGTGTCTTTCTGGATACAGGCCCTGCCGAGGACGAGAGCCATGAGATGTTCCTCCTCTGGCAAGCCCGGGTCCCAGATCCTGTTGTGCCTGTGAATAGGCTGCAGGGGGACGGTGAAGACCAGCAACAGCTTTCAGGGCTGCCACCTTCCGTGTGGGACAAGGAGCCGGACGTGTGCATTTTCGGAAACAGGATCTGCCGAGGACGAGAGCCATGAGATGTTCCTCCTCCTGGCAAGGCCGGGTCCCAGATCCTGTTGTGCCTGTGAATAGGCTGCAGGGGGACGGTGAAGACCAGCAACAGCTTCCAGGGCTGCCACCTTCCGTGTGGGACAATGAGCCGGTCTTGTGCCTTTATGGAAACAGGCCCTGCCGAGGACGAGAGCCATGAGATGTTCCTCCTCTGGGCAAGCCCAGGTCCCAGATCCTGTTGTGCCTGTGAATAGGCTGCAGGGGGACGGTGAAGACCAGCAACAGCTTTCAGGGCTGCCACCTTCCGTGTGGGACAAGGAGCCGGATGAGTGCCTTTTCGGAAACAGGCTCTGCCGAGGACGAGAGCCATGAGATGTTCCTCCTCTGGGCAAGCCCGGGTCCCAGATCCTGTTGTGCCTGTGAATAGGCTGCAGTGGACGGTGAACACCAGCAACATCTTTCAGGGCTGCCACCTTCCGTGTGGGACAAGGAGCCGGATGTGTGCGTTTTCGGAAACAGGCTCTGCCGAGGACGAGAGCCATGAGATGTTCCACCTCTGGGCAAGCCCGGGTCCTGAATCCTGTTGTGCCTGTGAATAGGCTGCAGGGGGACGGTGAAGACCAGCAACAGCTTTCAGGGCTGCCACCTTCCGTGTGGGACAAGGAGCCGGACGTGTCTTTCTGGATACAGGCCCTGCCGAGGACGAGAGCCATGAGATGTTCCTCCTCTGGGCAAGCCCGGGTCCCAGATCCTGTTGTGCCTGTGAATAGGCTGCAGGGGGACGGTGAAGACCAGCAACAGCTTTCAGGGCTGCCACCTTCCGTGTGGGACAAGGAGCCGGATGAGTGCCTTTTCGGAAACAGGCTCTGCCGAGGACGAGAGCCATGAGATGTTCCTCCTCTGGGCAAGCCCGGGTCCCAGATCCTGTTGTGCCTGTGAATAGGCTGCAGGGGGACGGTGAAGACCAGCAACAGCTTTCAGGGCTGCCACATTCCGTGTGGGACAAGGAGCCGGACGTGTGCCTTCTCGGAAACAGGATCTGCCGAGGACGAGAGCCATGAGATGTTCCTCCTCTGGGCAAGCCCGGGTCCCAGATCCTGTTGTGCCTGTGAATAGGCTGCAGGGGGACGGTGAAGACCAGCAACAGCTTTCACGGCTGCCACCTTCCGTGTGGGACAAGGAGCCGGACGTGTGCCTTTTCGGAAACAAGCTCTGCCGAGGACGAGAGCCATGAGATGTTCCTCCTCTGGGCAAGCCCGGGTCCCAGATCCTGTTGTGCCTGTGAATAGGCTGCAGGGGGACGGTGAACACCAGCAACAGCTTTCAGGGCTGCCACCTTCCGTGTGGGACAAGGAGCCGGACGTGTGCCTTTCTGGAAACAGGCCGTCCCGAGGACGAGAGCCATGAGATGTTCCTCCTCTGGGCAAGCCCGCGTCCAAATCCTGTTGTGCCTGTGAATAGGCTGCAGGGGGACGGTGAAGACCAGCAACAGCTTTCAGGGCTGCCACCTTCCGTGTGGGACAATGAGCGGGTCTTGTGCCTTTATGGATACAGGCCCTGGCGAGGACGAGAGCCATGAGATGTTCCTCCTCTGGGCAAGCCCGGGTCCCAGATCCTGTTGTGCCTGTGAATAGGCTGCAGGGGGACGGTGAAGACCAGCAACAGCTTTCAGGGCTGCCACCTTCCGTGTGGGACAAGGAGCCGGATGAGTGCCTTTTCGGAAACAGGCTCTGCCGAGGACGAGAGCCATGAGATGTTCCTCCTCTGGGCAAGCCCCGGTCCTGAATCCTGTTGTGCCTGTGAATAGGCTGCAGGGGGACGGTGAAGACCAGCAACAGCTTTCACGGCTGCCACCTTCCGTGTGGGACAAGGAGCCGGACGTGTCTTTCTGGATACAGGCCCTGCCGAGGACGAGAGCCATGAGATGTTCCTCCTCTGGCAAGCCCGGGTCCCAGATCCTGTTGTGCCTGTGAATAGGCTGCAGGGGGACGGTGAAGACCAGCAACAGCTTTCAGGGCTGCCACCTTCCGTGTGGGACAAGGAGCCGGACGTGTGCATTTTCGGAAACAGGATCTGCCGAGGACGAGAGCCATGAGATGTTCCTCCTCTGGGCAAGCCCGGGTCCCAGATCCTGTTGTGCCTGTGAATAGGCTGCAGGGGGACGGTGAAGACCAGCAACAGCTTCCAGGGCTGCCACCTTCCGTGTGGGACAATGAGCCGGTCTTGTGCCTTTATGGAAACAGGCCCTGCCGAAGACGAGAGCCATGAGATGTTCCTCCTCTGGGCAAGCCCAGGTCCCAGATCCTGTTGTGCCTGTGAATAGGCTGCAGGGGGACGGTGAAGACCAGCAACAGCTTTCAGGGCTGCCACCTTCCGTGTGGGACAAGGAGCCGGATGAGTGCCTTTTCGGAAACAGGCTCTGCCGAGGACGAGAGCCATGAGATGTTCCTCCTCTGGGCAAGCCCGGGTCCCAGATCCTGTTGTGCCTGTGAATAGGCTGCAGGGGACGGTGAAGACCAGCAACATCTTTCAGGGCTGCCACCTTCCGTGTGGGACAAGGAGCCGGATGTGTGCGTTTTCGGAAACAGGCTCTGCCGAGGACGAGAGCCATGAGATGTTCCACCTCTGGGCAAGCCCGGGTCCTGAATCCTGTTGTGCCTGTGAATAGGCTGCAGGGGGACGGTGAAGACCAGCAACAGCTTTCAGGGCTGCCACCTTCCGTGTGGGACAAGGAGCCGGACGTGTCTTTCTGGATACAGGCCCTGCCGAGGACGAGAGCCATGAGATGTTCCTCCTCTGGCAAGCCCGGGTCCCAGATCCTGTTGTGCCTGTGAATAGGCTGCAGGGGGACGGTGAAGACCAGCAACAGCTTTCAGGGCTGCCACCTTCCGTGTGGGACAAGGAGCCGGACGTGTGCATTTTCGGAAACAGGATCTGCCGAGGACGAGAGCCATGAGATGTTCCTCCTCTGGGCAAGGCCGGGTCCCAGATCCTGTTGTGCCTGTGAATAGGCTGCAGGGGGACGGTGAAGACCAGCAACAGCTTCCAGGGCTGCCACCTTCCGTGTGGGACAATGAGCCGGTCTTGTGCCTTTATGGAAACAGGCCCTGCCGAGGACGAGAGCCATGAGATGTTCCTCCTCTGGGCAAGCCCAGGTCCCAGATCCTGTTGTGCCTGTGAATAGGCTGCAGGGGGACGGTGAAGACCAGCAACAGCTTTCAGGGCTGCCACCTTCCGTGTGGGACAAGGAGCCGGATGAGTGCCTTTTCGGAAACAGGCTCTGCCGAGGACGAGAGCCATGAGATGTTCCTCCTCTGGGCAAGCCCGGGTCCCAGATCCTGTTGTGCCTGTGAATAGGCTGCAGGGGACGGTGAAGACCAGCAACATCTTTCAGGGCTGCCACCTTCCGTGTGGGACAAGGAGCCGGACGTGTGCCTTTTCGGAATCAGGCTCTGCCGAGGACGAGAGCCATGAGATGTTCCTCCTCTGGGCAAGCCCAGGTCCCAGATCCTGTTGTGCCTGTGAATAGGCTGCAGGGGGACGGTGAAGACCAGCAACAGCTTTCAGGGCTGCCACCTTCCGTGTGGGACAAGGAGCCGGATGTGTGCCTTTTCGGAAACAGGCTCTGCCGAGGACGAGAGCCATGAGCTGTTCCTCCTCTGGGCAAGCCCGGGTCCTGAATCCTGTTGTGCCTGTGAATAGGCTGCAGGGGGACGGTGAAGACCAGCAACAGCTTTCAGGGCTGCCACCTTCCGTGTGGGACAAGGAGCCGGACGTGTCTTTCTGGATACAGGCCCTGCCGAGGACGAGAGCCATGAGATGTTCCTCCTCTGGGCAAGCCCGGGTCCCAGATCCTGTTGTGCCTGTGAATAGGCTGCAGGGGGACGGTGAAGACCAGCAACAGCTTCCAGGGCTGCCACCTTCCGTGTGGGATAAGGAGCCGGATGTGTGCCTTTTCGGAAACAGTCTCTGCCGAGGACGAGAGCCATGAGATGTTCCTCCTCTGGGCAAGCCTGGGTCCTGCATCCTGTTGTGCCTGTGAATAGGCTGCAGGGGGACGGTGAAGACCAGCAACAGCTTTCACGGCTGCCACATTCCGTGTGGGACAAGGATCCGGACGTGTGCGTTTTCGGAAACAGGCTCTGCCGAGGACGAGAGCCATGAGATGTTCCTCCTTTGGGCAAGCCCAGGTCCTGAATCCTGTTGTGCCTGTGAATAGGCTGCAGGGGGACGGTGAAGACCAGCAACAGCTTTCAGGGCTGCCACCTTCCGTGTGTGACATGGAGCCGGACGTGTCTTTCTGGATACAGGCCCTGCCGAGGACGAGAGCCATGAGATGTTCCTCCTCTGGGCAAGCCCGGGTCCCAGATCCTGTTGTGCCTGTGAATAGGCTGCAGGGGGACGGTGAAGACCAGCAACAGCTTTCAGGGCTGCCACCTTCCGTGTGGGACAAGGAGCCGGATGAGTGCCTTTTCGGAAACAGGCTCTGCTGAGGACGAGAGCCATGAGATGTTCCTCCTCTGGGCAAGCCCGGGTCCCAGATCCTGTTGTGCCTGTGAATAGGCTGCAGGGGGACGGTGAAGACCAGCAACAGCTTTCAGGGCTGCCACCTTCCGTGTGGGACAAGGAGCCGGATGAGTGCCTTTTCGGAAACAGGCTCTGCTGAGGACGAGAGCCATGAGATGTTCCTCCTCTGGGCAAGCCCCGGTCCTGAATCCTGTTGTGCCTGTGAATAGGCTGCAGGGGGACGGTGAAGACCAGCAACAGCTTTCAGGGCTGCCACCTTCCGTGTGGGACAAGGAGCCGGACGTGTCTTTCTGGATACAGGCCCTGCCGAGGACGAGAGCCATGAGATGTTCCTCCTCTGGCAAGCCCGGGTCCCAGATCCTGTTGTGCCTGTGAATAGGCTGCAGGGGGACGGTGAAGACCAGCAACAGCTTTCAGGGCTGCCACCTTCCGTGTGGGACAAGGAGCCGGACGTGTGCATTTTCGGAAACAGGATCTGCCGAGGACGAGAGCCATGAGATGTTCCTCCTCCTGGCAAGGCCGGGTCCCAGATCCTGTTGTGCCTGTGAATAGGCTGCAGGGGGACGGTGAAGACCAGCAACAGCTTCCAGGGCTGCCACCTTCCGTGTGGGACAATGAGCCGGTCTTGTGCCTTTATGGAAACAGGCCCTGCCGAGGACGAGAGCCATGAGATGTTCCTCCTCTGGGCAATCCCAGGTCCCAGATCCTGTTGTGCCTGTGAATAGGCTGCAGGGGGACGGTGAAGACCAGCAACAGCTTTCAGGGCTGCCACCTTCCGTGTGGGACAAGGAGCCGGATGAGTGCCTTTTCGGAAACAGGCTCTGCCGAGGACGAGAGCCATGAGATGTTCCTCCTCTGGGCAAGCCCGGGTCCCAGATCCTGTTGTGCCTGTGAATAGGCTGCAGGGGGACGGTGAAGACCAGCAACAGCTTTCAGGGCTGCCACCTTCCGTGTGGGACAAGGAGCCGGATGTGTGCGTTTTCGGAAACAGGCTCTGCCGAGGACGAGAGCCATGAGATGTTCCACCTCTGGGCAAGCACGGGTCCTGAATCCTGTTGTGCCTGTGAATAGGCTGCAGGGGGACGGTGAAGACCAGCAACAGCTTTCAGGGCTGCCACCTTCCGTGTGGGACAAGGAGCCGGACGTGTCTTTCTGGATACAGGCCCTGCCGAGGACGAGAGCCATGAGATGTTCCTCCTCTGGGCAAGCCCGGGTCCCAGATCCTGTTGTGCCTGTGAATAGGCTGCAGGGGGACGGTGAAGACCAGCAACAGCTTTCAGGGCTGCCACCTTCCGTGTGGGACAAGGAGCCGGATGAGTGCCTTTTCGGAAACAGGCTCTGCCGAGGACGAGAGCCATGAGATGTTCCTCCTCTGGGCAAGCCCGGGTCCCAGATCCTGTTGTGCCTGTGAATAGGCTGCAGGGGGACGGTGAAGACCAGCAACAGCTTTCAGGGCTGCCACCTTCCGTGTGGGACAAGGAGCCGGATGTGTGCCTTTTCGGAAACAGGCTCTGCCGAGGACGAGAGCCATGAGATGTTCCTCCTCTGGGCAAGCCCGGGTCCTGAATCCTGTTGTGCCTGTGAATAGGCTGCAGGGGGACGGTGAAGACCAGCAACAGCTTTCAGGGCTGCCACCTTCCGTGTGGGACAAGGAGCCGGACGTGTCTTTCTGGATACAGGCCCTGCCGAGGACGAGAGCCATGAGATGTTCCTCCTCTGGGCAAGCCCGGGTCCCAGATCCTGTTGTGCCTGTGAATAGGCTGCAGGGGGACGGTGAAGACCAGCAACAGCTTCCAGGGCTGCCACCTTCCGTGTGGGATAAGGAGCCGGATGTGTGCCTTTTCGGAAACAGTCTCTGCCGAGGACGAGAGCCATGAGATGTTCCTCCTCTGGGCAAGCCTGGGTCCTGCATCCTGTTGTGCCTGTGAATAGGCTGCAGGGGGACGGTGAAGACCAGCAACAGCTTTCACGGCTGCCACATTCCGTGTGGGACAAGGATCCGGACGTGTGCGTTTTCGGAAACAGGCTCTGCCGAGGACGAGAGCCATGAGATGTTCCTCCTTTGGGCAAGCCCAGGTCCTGAATCCTGTTGTGCCTGTGAATAGGCTGCAGGGGGACGGTGAAGACCAGCAACAGCTTTCAGGGCTGCCACCTTCCGTGTGGGACAAGGAGCCGGACGTGTCTTTCTGGATACAGGCCCTGCCGAGGACGAGAGCCATGAGATGTTCCTCCTCTGGGCAAGCCCGGGTCCCAGATCCTGTTGTGCCTGTGAATAGGCTGCAGGGGGACGGTGAAGACCAGCAACAGCTTTCAGGGCTGCCACCTTCCGTGTGGGACAAGGAGCCGGATGAGTGCCTTTTCGGAAACAGGCTCTGCTGAGGACGAGAGCCATGAGATGTTCCTCCTCTGGGCAAGCCCGGGTCCCAGATCCTGTTGTGCCTGTGAATAGGCTGCAGGGGGACGGTGAAGACCAGCAACAGCTTTCAGGGCTGCCACCTTCCGTGTGGGACAAGGAGCCGGATGAGTGCCTTTTCGGAAACAGGCTCTGCTGAGGACGAGAGCCATGAGATGTTCCTCCTCTGGGCAAGCCCGGGTCCTGAATCCTGTTGTGCCTGTGAATAGGCTGCAGGGGGACGGTGAAGACCAGCAACAGCTTTCAGGGCTGCCACCTTCCGTGTGGGACAAGGAGCCGGACGTGTCTTTCTGGATACAGGCCCTGCCGAGGACGAGAGCCATGAGATGTTCCTCCTCTGGCAAGCCCGGGTCCCAGATCCTGTTGTGCCTGTGAATAGGCTGCAGGGGGACGGTGAAGACCAGCAACAGCTTTCAGGGCTGCCACCTTCCGTGTGGGACAAGGAGCCGGACGTGTGCATTTTCGGAAACAAGCTCTGCCGAGGACGAGAGCCATGAGATGTTCCTCCTCCTGGCAAGGCCGGGTCCCAGATCCTGTTGTGCCTGTGAATAGGCTGCAGGGGGACGGTGAAGACCAGCAACAGCTTCCAGGGCTGCCACCTTCCGTGTGGGACAATGAGCCGGTCTTGTGCCTTTATGGAAACAGGCCCTGCCGAGGACGAGAGCCATGAGATGTTCCTCCTCTGGGCAAGCCCGGGTCCCAGATCCTGTTGTGCCTGTGAATAGGCTGCAGGGGGACGGTGAAGACCAGCAACAGCTTTCAGGGCTGCCACCTTCCGTGTGGGACAAGGAGCCGGATGAGTGCCTTTTCGGAAACAGGCTCTGCCGAGGACGAGAGCCATGAGATGTTCCTCCTCTGGGCAAGCCCGGGTCCCAGATCCTGTTGTGCCTGTGAATAGGCTGCAGGGGGACGGTGAAGACCAGCAACATCTTTCAGGGCTGCCACCTTCCGTGTGGGACAAGGAGCCGCATGTGTGCGTTTTCGGAAACAGGCTCTGCCGAGGACGAGAGCCATGAGATGTTCCACCTCTGGGCAATCCCGGGTCCTGAATCCTGTTGTGCCTGTGAATAGGCTGCAGGGGGACGGTGAAGACCAGCAACAGCTTTCAGGGCTGCCACCTTCCGTGTGGGACAAGGAGCCGGACGTGTCTTTCTGGATACAGGCCCTGCCGAGGACGAGAGCCATGAGATGTTCCTCCTCTGGGCAAGCCCGGGTCCCAGATCCTGTTGTGCCTGTGAATAGGCTGCAGGGGGACGGTGAAGACCAGCAACAGCTTTCAGGGCTGCCACCTTCCGTGTGGGACAAGGAGCCGGATGAGTGCCTTTTCGGAAACAGGCTCTGCTGAGGACGAGAGCCATGAGATGTTCCTCCTCTGGGCAAGCCCGGGTCCCAGATCCTGTTGTGCCTGTGAATAGGCTGCAGGGGGACGGTGAAGACCAGCAACAGCTTTCAGGGCTGCCACCTTCCGTGTGGGACAAGGAGCCGGATGAGTGCCTTTTCGGAAACAGGCTCTGCCGAGGACGAGAGCCATGAGATGTTCCTCCTCTGGGCAAGCCCGGGTCCTGAATCCTGTTGTGCCTGTGAATAGGCTGCAGGGGGACGGTGAAGACCAGCAACAGCTTTCAGGGCTGCCACCTTCCGTGTGGGACAAGGAGCCGGACGTGTCTTTCTGGATACAGGCCCTGCCGAGGACGAGAGCCATGAGATGTTCCTCCTCTGGCAAGCCCGGGTCCCAGATCCTGTTGTGCCTGTGAATAGGCTGCAGGGGGACGGTGAAGACCAGCAACAGCTTTCAGGGCTGCCACCTTCCGTGTGGGACAAGGAGCCGGACGTGTGCATTTTCGGAAACAGGATCTGCCGAGGACGAGAGCCATGAGATGTTCCTCCTCCTGGCAAGGCCGGGTCCCAGATCCTGTTGTGCCTGTGAATAGGCTGCAGGGGGACGGTGAAGACCAGCAACAGCTTCCAGGGCTGCCACCTTCCGTGTGGGACAATGAGCCGGTCTTGTGCCTTTATGGAAACAGGCCCTGCCGAGGACGAGAGCCATGAGATGTTCCTCCTCTGGGCAATCCCAGGTCCCAGATCCTGTTGTGCCTGTGAATAGGCTGCAGGGGGACGGTGAAGACCAGCAACAGCTTTCAGGGCTGCCACCTTCCGTGTGGGACAAGGAGCCGGATGAGTGCCTTTTCGGAAACAGGCTCTGCCGAGGACGAGAGCCATGAGATGTTCCTCCTCTGGGCAAGCCCGGGTCCCAGATCCTGTTGTGCCTGTGAATAGGCTGCAGGGGGACGGTGAAGACCAGCAACAGCTTTCAGGGCTGCCACCTTCCGTGTGGGACAAGGAGCCGGATGTGTGCGTTTTCGGAAACAGGCTCTGCCGAGGACGAGAGCCATGAGATGTTCCACCTCTGGGCAAGCACGGGTCCTGAATCCTGTTGTGCCTGTGAATAGGCTGCAGGGGGACGGTGAAGACCAGCAACAGCTTTCAGGGCTGCCACCTTCCGTGTGGGACAAGGAGCCGGACGTGTCTTTCTGGATACAGGCCCTGCCGAGGACGAGAGCCATGAGATGTTCCTCCTCTGGGCAAGCCCGGGTCCCAGATCCTGTTGTGCCTGTGAATAGGCTGCAGGGGGACGGTGAAGACCAGCAACAGCTTTCAGGGCTGCCACCTTCCGTGTGGGACAAGGAGCCGGATGAGTGCCTTTTCGGAAACAGGCTCTGCCGAGGACGAGAGCCATGAGATGTTCCTCCTCTGGGCAAGCCCGGGTCCCAGATCCTGTTGTGCCTGTGAATAGGCTGCAGGGGGACGGTGAAGACCAGCAACAGCTTTCAGGGCTGCCACCTTCCGTGTGGGACAAGGAGCCGGATGTGTGCCTTTTCGGAAACAGGCTCTGCCGAGGACGAGAGCCATGAGATGTTCCTCCTCTGGGCAAGCCCGGGTCCTGAATCCTGTTGTGCCTGTGAATAGGCTGCAGGGGGACGGTGAAGACCAGCAACAGCTTTCAGGGCTGCCACCTTCCGTGTGGGACAAGGAGCCGGACGTGTCTTTCTGGATACAGGCCCTGCCGAGGACGAGAGCCATGAGATGTTCCTCCTCTGGGCAAGCCCGGGTCCCAGATCCTGTTGTGCCTGTGAATAGGCTGCAGGGGGACGGTGAAGACCAGCAACAGCTTCCAGGGCTGCCACCTTCCGTGTGGGATAAGGAGCCGGATGTGTGCCTTTTCGGAAACAGTCTCTGCCGAGGACGAGAGCCATGAGATGTTCCTCCTCTGGGCAAGCCTGGGTCCTGCATCCTGTTGTGCCTGTGAATAGGCTGCAGGGGGACGGTGAAGACCAGCAACAGCTTTCACGGCTGCCACATTCCGTGTGGGACAAGGATCCGGACGTGTGCGTTTTCGGAAACAGGCTCTGCCGAGGACGAGAGCCATGAGATGTTCCTCCTTTGGGCAAGCCCAGGTCCTGAATCCTGTTGTGCCTGTGAATAGGCTGCAGGGGGACGGTGAAGACCAGCAACAGCTTTCAGGGCTGCCACCTTCCGTGTGGGACAAGGAGCCGGACGTGTCTTTCTGGATACAGGCCCTGCCGAGGACGAGAGCCATGAGATGTTCCTCCTCTGGGCAAGCCCGGGTCCCAGATCCTGTTGTGCCTGTGAATAGGCTGCAGGGGGACGGTGAAGACCAGCAACAGCTTTCAGGGCTGCCACCTTCCGTGTGGGACAAGGAGCCGGATGAGTGCCTTTTCGGAAACAGGCTCTGCTGAGGACGAGAGCCATGAGATGTTCCTCCTCTGGGCAAGCCCGGGTCCCAGATCCTGTTGTGCCTGTGAATAGGCTGCAGGGGGACGGTGAAGACCAGCAACAGCTTTCAGGGCTGCCACCTTCCGTGTGGGACAAGGAGCCGGATGAGTGCCTTTTCGGAAACAGGCTCTGCTGAGGACGAGAGCCATGAGATGTTCCTCCTCTGGGCAAGCCCGGGTCCTGAATCCTGTTGTGCCTGTGAATAGGCTGCAGGGGGACGGTGAAGACCAGCAACAGCTTTCAGGGCTGCCACCTTCCGTGTGGGACAAGGAGCCGGACGTGTCTTTCTGGATACAGGCCCTGCCGAGGACGAGAGCCATGAGATGTTCCTCCTCTGGCAAGCCCGGGTCCCAGATCCTGTTGTGCCTGTGAATAGGCTGCAGGGGGACGGTGAAGACCAGCAACAGCTTTCAGGGCTGCCACCTTCCGTGTGGGACAAGGAGCCGGACGTGTGCATTTTCGGAAACAAGCTCTGCCGAGGACGAGAGCCATGAGATGTTCCTCCTCCTGGCAAGGCCGGGTCCCAGATCCTGTTGTGCCTGTGAATAGGCTGCAGGGGGACGGTGAAGACCAGCAACAGCTTCCAGGGCTGCCACCTTCCGTGTGGGACAATGAGCCGGTCTTGTGCCTTTATGGAAACAGGCCCTGCCGAGGACGAGAGCCATGAGATGTTCCTCCTCTGGGCAAGCCCAGGTCCCAGATCCTGTTGTGCCTGTGAATAGGCTGCAGGGGGACGGTGAAGACCAGCAACAGCTTTCAGGGCTGCCACCTTCCGTGTGGGACAAGGAGCCGGATGAGTGCCTTTTCGGAAACAGGCTCTGCCGAGGACGAGAGCCATGAGATGTTCCTCCTCTGGGCAAGCCCGGGTCCCAGATCCTGTTGTGCCTGTGAATAGGCTGCAGGGGGACGGTGAAGACCAGCAACATCTTTCAGGGCTGCCACCTTCCGTGTGGGACAAGGAGCCGCATGTGTGCGTTTTCGGAAACAGGCTCTGCCGAGGACGAGAGCCATGAGATGTTCCACCTCTGGGCAATCCCGGGTCCTGAATCCTGTTGTGCCTGTGAATAGGCTGCAGGGGGACGGTGAAGACCAGCAACAGCTTTCAGGGCTGCCACCTTCCGTGTGGGACAAGGAGCCGGACGTGTCTTTCTGGATACAGGCCCTGCCGAGGACGAGAGCCATGAGATGTTCCTCCTCTGGGCAAGCCCGGGTCCCAGATCCTGTTGTGCCTGTGAATAGGCTGCAGGGGGACGGTGAAGACCAGCAACAGCTTTCAGGGCTGCCACCTTCCGTGTGGGACAAGGAGCCGGATGAGTGCCTTTTCGGAAACAGGCTCTGCCGAGGACGAGAGCCATGAGATGTTCCTCCTCTGGGCAAGCCCGGGTCCCAGATCCTGTTGTGCCTGTGAATAGGCTGCAGGGGGACGGTGAAGACCAGCAACAGCTTTCAGGGCTGCCACCTTCCGTGTGGGACAAGGAGCCGGATGTGTGCCTTTTCGGAAACAGGCTCTGCCGAGGACGAGAGCCATGAGCTGTTCCTCCTCTGGGCAAGCCCGGGTCCTGAATCCTGTTGTGCCTGTGAATAGGCTGCAGGGGGACGGTGAAGACCAGCAACAGCTTTCAGGGCTGCCACCTTCCGTGTGGGACAAGGAGCCGGACGTGTCTTTCTGGATACAGGCCCTGCCGAGGACGAGAGCCATGAGATGTTCCTCCTCTGGGCAAGCCCGGGTCCCAGATCCTGTTGTGCCTGTGAATAGGCTGCAGGGGGACGGTGAAGACCAGCAACAGCTTCCAGGGCTGCCACCTTCCGTGTGGGATAAGGAGCCGGATGTGTGCCTTTTCGGAAACAGTCTCTGCCGAGGACGAGAGCCATGAGATGTTCCTCCTCTGGGAAAGCCTGGGTCCTGCATCCTGTTGTGCCTGTGAATAGGCTGCAGGGGGACGGTGAAGACCAGCAACAGCTTTCACGGCTGCCACATTCCGTGTGGGACAAGGATCCGGACGTGTGCGTTTTCGGAAACAGGCTCTGCCGAGGACGAGAGCCATGAGATGTTCCTCCTTTGGGCAAGCCCAGGTCCTGAATCCTGTTGTGCCTGTGAATAGGCTGCAGGGGGACGGTGAAGACCAGCAACAGCTTTCAGGGCTGCCACCTTCCGTGTGGGACAAGGAGCCGGACGTGTCTTTCTGGATACAGGCCCTGCCGAGGACGAGAGCCATGAGATGTTCCTCCTCTGGGCAAGCCCGGGTCCCAGATCCTGTTGTGCCTGTGAATAGGCTGCAGGGGGACGGTGAAGACCAGCAACAGCTTTCAGGGCTGCCACCTTCCGTGTGGGACAAGGAGCCGGATGAGTGCCTTTTCGGAAACAGGCTCTGCTGAGGACGAGAGCCATGAGATGTTCCTCCTCTGGGCAAGCCCGGGTCCCAGATCCTGTTGTGCCTGTGAATAGGCTGCAGGGGGACGGTGAAGACCAGCAACAGCTTTCAGGGCTGCCACCTTCCGTGTGGGACAAGGAGCCGGATGAGTGCCTTTTCGGAAACAGGCTCTGCTGAGGACGAGAGCCATGAGATGTTCCTCCTCTGGGCAAGCCCGGGTCCTGAATCCTGTTGTGCCTGTGAATAGGCTGCAGGGGGACGGTGAAGACCAGCAACAGCTTTCAGGGCTGCCACCTTCCGTGTGGGACAAGGAGCCGGACGTGTCTTTCTGGATACAGGCCCTGCCGAGGACGAGAGCCATGAGATGTTCCTCCTCTGGCAAGCCCGGGTCCCAGATCCTGTTGTGCCTGTGAATAGGCTGCAGGGGGACGGTGAAGACCAGCAACAGCTTTCAGGGCTGCCACCTTCCGTGTGGGACAAGGAGCCGGACGTGTGCCTTTCTGGAAACAGGCCGTCCCGAGGACGAGAGCCATGAGATGTTCCTCCTCTGGGCAAGCCCGCGTCCAAATCCTGTTGTGCCTGTGAATAGGCTGCAGGGGGACGGTGAAGACCAGCAACAGCTTTCAGGGCTGCCACATTCCGTGTGGGACAAGGAGCCGGACGTGTGCCTTTTCGGAAACAGGCTCTGACGAGGACGAGAGCCATGAGATGTTCCACCTCTGGGCAAGCCCGGGTCCTGAATCCTGTTGTGCCTGTGAATAGGCTGCAGGGGGACGGTGAAGACCAGCAACAGCTTTCAGGGCTGCCACCTTCCGTGTGGGACAATGAGCGGGTCTTGTGCCTTTATGGATACAGGCCCTGGCGAGGACGAGAGCCATGAGATGTTCCTCCTCTGGGCAAGCCAGGGTCCCAGATCCTGTTGTGCCTGTGAATAGGCTGCAGGGGGACGGTGAAGACCAGCAACAGCTTTCAGGGCTGCCACCTTCCGTGTGGGACAAGGAGACGGATGAGTGCCTTTTCGGATACAGGCCCTGCCGAGGACGAGAGCCATGAGATGTTCCTCCTCTGGGCAAGGCCGGGTCCCAGATCCTGTTGTGCCTGTGAATAGGCTGCAGGGGGACGGTGAAGACCAGCAACATCTTTCAGGGCTGCCACCTTCCGTGTGGGACAAGGAGCCGGATGTGTGCCTTTTCGGAAACAGGCTCTGCCGAGGACGAGAGCCATGAGATGTTCCTCCTCTGGGCAAGCCCGGGTCCTGAATCCTGTTGTGCCTGTGAATAGGCTGCAGGGGGATGGTGAAGACCAGCAACAGCTTTCACGGCTGCCACCTTCCGTGTGGGACAAGGAGCCGGACGTGTCTTTCTGGATACAGGCCCTGCCGAGGACGAGAGCCATGAGATGTTCCTCCTCTGGCAAGCCCGGGTCCCAGATCCTGTTGTGCCTGTGAATAGGCTGCAGGGGGACGGTGAAGACCAGCAACAGCTTTCAGGGCTGCCACCTTCCGTGTGGGACAAGGAGCCGGACGTGTGCATTTTCGGAAACAGGATCTGCCGAGGACGAGAGCCATGAGATGTTCCTCCTCTGGGCAAGGCCGGGTCCCAGATCCTGATGTGCCTGTGAATAGGCTACAGGGGGACGGTGAAGACCAGCAACAGCTTCCAGGGCTGCCACCTTCCGTGTGGGACAATGAGCCGGTCTTGTGCCTTTATGGAAACAGGCCCTGCCGAGGACGAGAGCCATGAGATGTTCCTCCTCTGGGCAATCCCAGGTCCCAGATCCTGTTGTGCCTGTGAATAGGCTGCAGGGGGACGGTGAAGACCAGCAACAGCTTTCAGGGCTGCCACCTTCCGTGTGGGACAAGGAGCCGGATGAGTGCCTTTTCGGAAACAGGCTCTGCCGAGGACGAGAGCCATGAGATGTTCCTCCTCTGGGCAAGCCCGGGTCCCAGATCCTGTTGTGCCTGTGAATAGGCTGCAGGGGGACGGTGAAGACCAGCAACATCTTTCAGGGCTGCCACCTTCCGTGTGGGACAAGGAGCCGGATGTGTGCGTTTTCGGAAACAGGCTCTGCCGAGGACGAGAGCCATGAGATGTTCCACCTCTGGGCAAGCCCGGGTCCTGAATCCTGTTGTGCCTGTGAATAGGCTGCAGGGGGACGGTGAAGACCAGCAACAGCTTTCAGGGCTGCCACCTTCCTTGTGGGACAAGGAGCCGGACGTGTCTTTCTGGATACAGGCCCTGCCGAGGACGAGAGCCATGAGATGTTCCTCCTCTGGGCAAGCCCGGGTCCCAGATCCTGTTGTGCCTGTGAATAGGCTGCAGGGGGACGGTGAAGACCAGCAACAGCTTTCAGGGCTGCCACCTTCCGTGTGGGAGAAGGAGCCGGATGAGTGCCTTTTCGGAAACAGGCTCTGCCGAGGACGAGAGCCATGAGATGTTCCTCCTCTGGGCAAGCCCGGGTCCTGAATCCTGTTGTGCCTGTGAATAGGCTGCAGGGGGACGGTGAAGACCAGCAACAGCTTTCAGGGCTGCCACATTCCGTGTGGGACAAGGAGCCGGACGTGTGCATTTTCGGAAACAGGATCTGCCGAGGACGAGAGCCATGAGATGTTCCTCCTCTGGGCAAGCCCGGGTCCCAGATCCTGTTGTGCCTGTGAATAGGCTGCAGGGGGACGGTGAAGACCAGCAACAGCTTTCAGGGCTGCCACCTTCCGTGTGGGACAAGGAGCCGGATGTGTGCCTTTTCGGAAACAAGCTCTGCCGAGGACGAGAGCCATGAGATGTTCCTCCTCTGGGCAAGCCCAGGTCCCAGATCCTGTTGTGCCTGTGAATAGGCTGCAGGGGGACGGTGAACACCAGCAACAGCTTTCAGGGCTGCCACCTTCCGTGTGGGACAAGGAGCCGGACGTGTGCCTTTCTGGAAACAGGCCGTCCCGTGGACGAGAGCCATGAGATGTTCCTCCTCTGGGCAAGCCCGCGTCCAAATCCTGTTGTGCCTGTGAATAGGCTGCAGGGGGACGGTGAAGACCAGCAACAGCTTTCACGGCTGCCACATTCCGTGTGGGACAAGGATCCGGACGTGTGCGTTTTCGGAAACAGGCTCTGCCGAGGACGAGAGCCATGAGATGTTCCACCTCTGGGCAAGCCCGGGTCCTGAATCCTGTTGTGCCTGTGAATAGGCTGCAGGGGGACGGTGAAGACCAGCAACAGCTTTCAGGGCTGCCACCTTCCGTGTGGGACAAGGAGCGGGTCTTGTGCCTTTATGGATACAGGCCCTGCCGAGGACGAGAGCCATGAGATGTTCCTCCTCTGGGCAAGCCCGTGTCCCAGATCCTGTTGTGCCTGTGAATAGGCTGCAGGGGGACGGTGAAGACCAGCAACAGCTTTCAGGGCTGCCACCTTCCGTGTGGGACAAGGAGCCGGATGTGTGCCTTTTCGGAAACAGGCTCTGCCGAGGACGAGAGCCATGAGATGTTCCTCCTCTGGGCAAGCCCGGGTCCTGAATCCTGTTGTGCCTGTGAATAGGCTGCAGGGGGACGGTGAAGACCAGCAACAGCTTTCACGGCTGCCACCTTCCGTGTGGGACAAGGAGCCGGACGTGTCTTTCTGGATACAGGCCCTGCCGAGGACGAGAGCCATGAGATGTTCCTCCTCTGGGCAAGCCCGGGTCCCAGATCCTGTTGTGCCTGTGAATAGGCTGCAGGGGGACGGTGAAGACCAGCAACAGCTTTCACGGCTGCCACCTTCCGTGTGGGATAAGGAGCCGGATGTGTGCCTTTTCGGAAACAGGCTCTGCCGAGGACGAGAGCCATGAGATGTTCCTCCTCTGGGCAAGCCCGGGTCCTGAATCCTGTTGTGCCTGTGAATAGGCTGCAGGGGGACGGTGAAGACCAGCAACAGCTTTCAGGGCTGCCACATTCCGTGTGGGACAAGGAGCCGGACGTGTGCCTTCTCGGAAACAGGATCTGCCGAGGACGAGAGCCATGAGATGTTCCTCCTCTGGGCAAGCCCGGGTCCCAGATCCTGTTGTGCCTGTGAATAGGCTGCAGGGGGACGGTGAAGACCAGCAACAGCTTTCACGGCTGCCACCTTCCGTGTGGGACAAGGAGCCGGACGTGTGCCTTTTCGGAAACAAGCTCTGCCGAGGACGAGAGCCATGAGATGTTCCTCCTCTGGGCAAGCCCGGGTCCCAGATCCTGTTGTGCCTGTGAATAGGCTGCAGGGGGACGGTGAACACCAGCAACAGCTTTCAGGGCTGCCACCTTCCGTGTGGGACAAGGAGCCGGACGTGTGCATTTTCGGAAACAGGATCTGCCGAGGACGAGAGCCATGAGATGTTCCTCCTCTGGGCAAGGCCGGGTCCCAGATACTGTTGTGCCTGTGAACAGGCTGCAGGGGGACGGTGAAGACCAGCAACAGCTTCCAGGGCTGCCACCTTCCGTGTGGGACAATGAGCCGGTCTTGTGCCTTTATGGAAACAGGCCCTGCCGAAGACGAGAGCCATGAGATGTTCCTCCTCTGGGCAAGCCCAGGTCCCAGATCCTGTTGTGCCTGTGAATAGGCTGCAGGGGGACGGTGAAGACCAGCAACAGCTTTCAGGGCTGCCACCTTCCGTGTGGGACAAGGAGCCGGATGAGTGCCTTTTCGGAAACAGGCTCTGCCGAGGACGAGAGCCATGAGATGTTCCTCCTCTGGGCAAGCCCGGGTCCCAGATCCTGTTGTGCCTGTGAATAGGCTGCAGGGGACGGTGAAGACCAGCAACATCTTTCAGGGCTGCCACCTTCCGTGTGGGACAAGGAGCCGGATTTGTGCCTTTTCGGAAACAGGCTCTGCCGAGGACGAGAGCCATGAGATGTTCCTCCTCTGGGCAAGCCCAGGTCCCAGATCCTGTTGTGCCTGTGAATAGGCTGCAGGGGGACGGTGAAGACCAGCAACAGCTTTCAGGGCTGCCACCTTCCGTGTGGGACAAGGAGCCGGATGTGTGCCTTTTCGGAAACAGGCTCTGCCGAGGACGAGAGCCATGAGCTGTTCCTCCTCTGGGCAAGCCCGGGTCCTGAATCCTGTTGTGCCTGTGAATAGGCTGCAGGGGGACGGTGAAGACCAGCAACAGCTTTCAGGGCTGCCACCTTCCGTGTGGGACAAGGAGCCGGACGTGTCTTTCTGGATACAGGCCCTGCCGAGGACGAGAGCCATGAGATGTTCCTCCTCTGGGCAAGCCCGGGTCCCAGATCCTGTTGTGCCTGTGAATAGGCTGCAGGGGGACGGTGAAGACCAGCAACAGCTTCCAGGGCTGCCACCTTCCGTGTGGGATAAGGAGCCGGATGTGTGCCTTTTCGGAAACAGTCTCTGCCGAGGACGAGAGCCATGAGATGTTCCTCCTCTGGGCAAGCCTGGGTCCTGCATCCTGTTGTGCCTGTGAATAGGCTGCAGGGGGACGGTGAAGACCAGCAACAGCTTTCACGGCTGCCACATTCCGTGTGGGACAAGGATCCGGACGTGTGCGTTTTCGGAAACAGGCTCTGCCGAGGACGAGAGCCATGAGATGTTCCTCCTTTGGGCAAGCCCAGGTCCTGAATCCTGTTGTGCCTGTGAATAGGCTGCAGGGGGACGGTGAAGACCAGCAACAGCTTTCAGGGCTGCCACCTTCCGTGTGGGACAAGGAGCCGGACGTGTCTTTCTGGATACAGGCCCTGCCGAGGACGAGAGCCATGAGATGTTCCTCCTCTGGGCAAGCCCGGGTCCCAGATCCTGTTGTGCCTGTGAATAGGCTGCAGGGGGACGGTGAAGACCAGCAACAGCTTTCAGGGCTGCCACCTTCCGTGTGGGACAAGGAGCCGGATGAGTGCCTTTTCGGAAACAGGCTCTGCTGAGGACGAGAGCCATGAGATGTTCCTCCTCTGGGCAAGCCCGGGTCCCAGATCCTGTTGTGCCTGTGAATAGGCTGCAGGGGGACGGTGAAGACCAGCAACAGCTTTCAGGGCTGCCACCTTCCGTGTGGGACAAGGAGCCGGATGAGTGCCTTTTCGGAAACAAGCTCTGCTGAGGACGAGAGCCATGAGATGTTCCTCCTCTGGGCAAGCCCGGGTCCTGAATCCTGTTGTGCCTGTGAATAGGCTGCAGGGGGACGGTGAAGACCAGCAACAGCTTTCAGGGCTGCCACCTTCCGTGTGGGACAAGGAGCCGGACGTGTCTTTCTGGATACAGGCCCTGCCGAGGACGAGAGCCATGAGATGTTCCTCCTCTGGCAAGCCCGGGTCCCAGATCCTGTTGTGCCTGTGAATAGGCTGCAGGGGGACGGTGAAGACCAGCAACAGCTTTCAGGGCTGCCACCTTCCGTGTGGGACAAGGAGCCGGACGTGTGCCTTTCTGGAAACAGGCCGTCCCGAGGACGAGAGCCATGAGATGTTCCTCCTCTGGGCAAGCCCGCGTCCAAATCCTGTTGTGACTGTGAATAGGCTGCAGGGGGACGGTGAAGACCAGCAACAGCTTTCACGGCTGCCACATTCCGTGTGGGACAAGGATCCGGACGTGTGCCTTTTCGGAAACAGGCTCTGACGAGGACGAGAGCCATGAGATGTTCCACCTCTGGGCAAGCCCGGGTCCTGAATCCTGTTGTGCCTGTGAATAGGCTGCAGGGGGACGGTGAAGACCAGCAACAGCTTTCAGGGCTGCCACCTTCCGTGTGGGACAAGGAGCCGGACGTGTGCATTTTCGGAAACAGGATCTGCCGAGGACGAGAGCCATGAGATGTTCCTCCTCTGGGCAAGGCCGGGTCCCAGATCCTGATGTGCCTGTGAATAGGCTGCAGGGGGACGGTGAAGACCAGCAACAGCTTCCAGGGCTGCCACCTTCCGTGTGGGACAAGGAGCCGGTCTTGTGCCTTTATGGAAACAGGCCCTGCCGAGGACGAGAGCCATGAGATGTTCCTCCTCTGGGCAATCCCAGGTCCCAGATCCTGTTGTGCCTGTGAATAGGCTGCAGGGGGACGGTGAAGACCAGCAACAGCTTTCAGGGCTGCCACCTTCCGTGTGGGACAAGGAGCCGGATGAGTGCCTTTTCGGAAACAGGCTCTGCCGAGGACGAGAGCCATGAGATGTTCCTCCTCTGGGCAAGCCCGGGTCCCAGATCCTGTTGTGCCTGTGAATAGGCTGCAGGGGGACGGTGAAGACCAGCAACATCTTTCAGGGCTGCCACCTTCCGTGTGGGACAAGGAGCCGGATGTGTGCGTTTTCGGAAACAGGCTCTGCCGAGGACGAGAGCCATGAGATGTTCCACCTCTGGGCAAGCCCGGGTCCTGAATCCTGTTGTGCCTGTGAATAGGCTGCAGGGGGACGGTGAAGACCAGCAACAGCTTTCAGGGCTGCCACCTTCCTTGTGGGACAAGGAGCCGGACGTGTCTTTCTGGATACAGGCCCTGCCGAGGACGAGAGCCATGAGATGTTCCTCCTCTGGGCAAGCCCGGGTCCCAGATCCTGTTGTGCCTGTGAATAGGCTGCAGGGGGACGGTGAAGACCAGCAACAGCTTTCAGGGCTGCCACCTTCCGTGTGGGAGAAGGAGCCGGATGAGTGCCTTTTCGGAAACAGGCTCTGCCGAGGACGAGAGCCATGAGATGTTCCTCCTCTGGGCAAGCCCGGGTCCTGAATCCTGTTGTGCCTGTGAATAGGCTGCAGGGGGACGGTGAAGACCAGCAACAGCTTTCAGGGCTGCCACATTCCGTGTGGGACAAGGAGCCGGACGTGTGCATTTTCGGAAACAGGATCTGCCGAGGACGAGAGCCATGAGATGTTCCTCCTCTGGGCAAGCCCGGGTCCCAGATCCTGTTGTGCCTGTGAATAGGCTGCAGGGGGACGGTGAAGACCAGCAACAGCTTTCACGGCTGCCACCTTCCGTGTGGGACAAGGAGCCGGACGTGTGCCTTTTCGGAAACAAGCTCTGCCGAGGACGAGAGCCATGAGATGTTCCTCCTCTGGGCAAGCCCGGGTCCCAGATCCTGTTGTGCCTGTGAATAGGCTGCAGGGGGACGGTGAACACCAGCAACAGCTTTCAGGGCTGCCACCTTCCGTGTGGGACAAGGAGCCGGACGTGTGCCTTTCTGGAAACAGGCCGTCCCGAGGACGAGAGCCATGAGATGTTCCTCCTCTGGGCAAGCCCGCGTCCAAATCCTGTTGTGCCTGTGAATAGGCTGCAGGGGGACGGTGAAGACCAGCAACAGCTTTCACGGCTGCCACATTCCGTGTGGGACAAGGATCCGGACGTGTGCGTTTTCGGAAACAGGCTCTGCCGAGGACGAGAGCCATGAGATGTTCCACCTCTGGGCAAGCCCGGGTCCTGAATCCTGTTGTGCCTGTGAATAGGCTGCAGGGGGATGGTGAAGACCAGCAACAGCTTTCAGGGCTGCCACCTTCCGTGTGGGACAAGGAGCCGGATGAGTGCCTTTTCGGAAACAGGCTCTGCCGAGGACGAGAGCCATGAGATGTTCCTCCTCTGGGCAAGCCCGGGTCCTGAATCCTGTTGTGCCTGTGAATAGGCTGCAGGGGGACGGTGAAGACCAGCAACAGCTTTCACGGCTGCCACCTTCCGTGTGGGACAAGGAGCCGGACGTGTCTTTCTGGATACAGGCCCTGCCGAGGACGAGAGCCATGAGATGTTCCTCCTCTGGCAAGCCCGGGTCCCAGATCCTGTTGTGCCTGTGAATAGGCTGCAGTGGGACGGTGAAGACCAGCAACAGCTTTCAGGCCTGCCACCTTCCGTGTGGGACAAGGAGCCGGACGTGTGCATTTTCGGAAACAGGATCTGCCGAGGACGAGAGCCATGAGATGTTCCTCCTCTGGGCAAGGCCGGGTCCCAGATCCTGATGTGCCTGTGAATAGGCTGCAGGGGGACGGTGAAGACCAGCAACAGCTTCCAGGGCTGCCACCTTCCGTGTGGGACAATGAGCCGGTCTTGTGCCTTTATGGAAACAGGCCCTGCCGAAGACGAGAGCCATGAGATGTTCCTCCTCTGGGCAAGCCCAGGTCCCAGATCCTGTTGTGCCTGTGAATAGGCTGCAGGGGGACGGTGAAGACCAGCAACAGCTTTCAGGGCTGCCACCTTCCGTGTGGGACAAGGAGCCGGATGAGTGCCTTTTCGGAAACAGGCTCTGCCGAGGACGAGAGCCATGAGATGTTCCTCCTCTGGGCAAGCCCGGGTCCCAGATCCTGTTGTGCCTGTGAATAGGCTGCAGGGGACGGTGAAGACCAGCAACATCTTTCAGGGCTGCCACCTTCCGTGTGGGACAAGGAGCCGGATTTGTGCCTTTTCGGAAACAGGCCCTGCTGAGGACGAGAGCCATGAGATGTTCCTCCTCTGGGCAAGCCCAGGTCCCAGATCCTGTTGTGCCTGTGAATAGGCTGCAGGGGGACGGTGAAGACCAGCAACAGCTTTCAGGGCTGCCACCTTCCGTGTGGGACAAGGAGCCGGATGTGTGCCTTTTCGGAAACAGGCTCTGCCGAGGACGAGAGCCATGAGCTGTTCCTCCTCTGGGCAAGCCCGGGTCCTGAATCCTGTTGTGCCTGTGAATAGGCTGCAGGGGGACGGTGAAGACCAGCAACAGCTTTCAGGGCTGCCACCTTCCGTGTGGGACAAGGAGCCGGACGTGTCTTTCTGAATACAGGCCCTGCCGAGGACGAGAGCCATGAGATGTTCCTCCTCTGGGCAAGCCCGGGTCCCAGATCCTGTTGTGCCTGTGAATAGGCTGCAGGGGGACGGTGAAGACCAGCAACAGCTTCCAGGGCTGCCACCTTCCGTGTGGGATAAGGAGCCGGATGTGTGCCTTTTCGGAAACAGTCTCTGCCGAGGACGAGAGCCATGAGATGTTCCTCCTCTGGGCAAGCCTGGGTCCTGCATCCTGTTGTGCCTGTGAATAGGCTGCAGGGGGACGGTGAAGACCAGCAACAGCTTTCACGGCTGCCACATTCCGTGTGGGACAAGGATCCGGACGTGTGCGTTTTCGGAAACAGGCTCTGCCGAGGACGAGAGCCATGAGATGTTCCTCCTTTGGGCAAGCCCAGGTCCTGAATCCTGTTGTGCCTGTGAATAGGCTGCAGGGGGACGGTGAAGACCAGCAACAGCTTTCAGGGCTGCCACCTTCCGTGTGGGACAAGGAGCCGGACGTGTCTTTCTGGATACAGGCCCTGCCGAGGACGAGAGCCATGAGATGTTCCTCCTCTGGGCAAGCCCGGGTCCCAGATCCTGTTGTGCCTGTGAATAGGCTGCAGGGGGACGGTGAAGACCAGCAACAGCTTTCAGGGCTGCCACCTTCCGTGTGGGACAAGGAGCCGGATGAGTGCCTTTTCGGAAACAGGCTCTGCTGAGGACGAGAGCCATGAGATGTTCCTCCTCTGGGCAAGCCCGGGTCCCAGATCCTGTTGTGCCTGTGAATAGGCTGCAGGGGGACGGTGAAGACCAGCAACAGCTTTCAGGGCTGCCACCTTCCGTGTGGGACAAGGAGCCGGATGAGTGCCTTTTCGGAAACAGGCTCTGCTGAGGACGAGAGCCATGAGATGTTCCTCCTCTGGGCAAGCCCGGGTCCTGAATCCTGTTGTGCCTGTGAATAGGCTGCAGGGGGACGGTGAAGACCAGCAACAGCTTTCAGGGCTGCCACCTTCCGTGTGGGACAAGGAGCCGGACGTGTCTTTCTGGATACAGGCCCTGCCGAGGACGAGAGCCATGAGATGTTCCACCTCTGGGCAAGCCCGGGTCCTGAATCCTGTTGTGCCTGTGAATAGGCTGCAGGGGGACGGTGAAGACCAGCAACAGCTTTCAGGGCTGCCACCTTCCGTGTGGGACAAGGAGCGGGTCTTGTGCCTTTATGGATACAGGCCCTGGCGAGGACGAGAGCCATGAGATGTTCCTCCTCTGGGCAAGCCCGTGTCCCAGATCCTGTTGTGCCTGTGAATAGGCTGCAGGGGGACGGTGAAGACCAGCAACAGCTTTCAGGGCTGCCACCTTCCGTGTGGGACAAGGAGCCGGATGTGTGCCTTTTCGGAAACAGGCTCTGCCGAGGACGAGAGCCATGAGATGTTCCTCCTCTGGGCAAGCCCGGGTCCTGAATCCTGTTGTGCCTGTGAATAGGCTGCAGGGGGACGGTGAAGACCAGCAACAGCTTTCACGGCTGCCACCTTCCGTGTGGGACAAGGAGCCGGACGTGTCTTTCTGGATACAGGCCCTGCCGAGGACGAGAGCCATGAGATGTTCCTCCTCTGGGCAAGCCCGGGTCCCAGATCCTGTTGTGCCTGTGAATAGGCTGCAGGGGGACGGTGAAGACCAGCAACAGCTTTCAGGGCTGCCACCTTCCGTGTGGGATAAGGAGCCGGATGTGTGCCTTTTCGGAAACAGGCTCTGCCGAGGACGAGAGCCATGAGATGTTCCTCCTCTGGGCAAGCCCGGGTCCTGAATCCTGTTGTGCCTGTGAATAGGCTGCAGGGGGACGGTGAACACCAGCAACAGCTTTCAGGGCTGCCACCTTCCGTGTGGGACAAGGAGCCGGACGTGTGCCTTCTCGGAAACAGGATCTGCCGAGGACGAGAGCCATGAGATGTTCCTCCTCTGGGCAAGCCCGGGTCCCAGATCCTGTTGTGCCTGTGAATAGGCTGCAGGGGGACGGTGAAGACCAGCAACAGCTTTCACGGCTGCCACCTTCCGTGTGGGACAAGGAGCCGGACGTGTGCCTTTTCGGAAACAAGCTCTGCCGAGGACGAGAGCCATGAGATGTTCCTCCTCTGGGCAAGCCCGGGTCCCAGATCCTGTTGTGCCTGTGAATAGGCTGCAGGGGGACGGTGAACACCAGCAACAGCTTTCAGGGCTGCCACCTTCCGTGTGGGACAAGGAGCCGGACGTGTGCCTTTCTGGAAACAGGCCGTCCCGAGGACGAGAGCCATGAGATGTTCCTCCTCTGGGCAAGCCCGCGTCCAAATCCTGTTGTGCCTGTGAATAGGCTGCAGGGGGACGGTGAAGACCAGCAACAGCTTTCAGGGCTGCCACCTTCCGTGTGGGACAAGGAGCCGGACGTGTGCCTTTATGGAAACAGGCCCTGCCGAGGACGAGAGCCATGAGATGTTCCTCCTCTGGGCAAGCCCGGGTCCCAGATCCTGTTGTGCCTGTGAATAGGCTGCAGGGGGACGGTGAAGACCAGCAACAGCTTTCAGGGCTGCCACCTTCCGTGTGGGACAAGGAGCCGGATGAGTGCCTTTTCGGAAACAGGCTCTGCCGAGGACGAGAGCCATGAGATGTTCCTCCTCTGGGCAAGCCCGGGTCCTGAATCCTGTTGTGCCTGTGAATAGGCTGCAGGGGGACGGTGAAGACCAGCAACAGCTTTCACGGCTGCCACCTTCCGTGTGGGACAAGGAGCCGGACGTGTCTTTCTGGATACAGGCCCTGCCGAGGACGAGAGCCATGAGATGTTCCTCCTCTGGCAAGCCCGGGTCCCAGATCCTGTTGTGCCTGTGAATAGGCTGCAGGGGGACGGTGAAGACCAGCAACAGCTTTCAGGGCTGCCACCTTCCGTGTGGGACAAGGAGCCGGACGTGTGCATTTTCGGAAACAGGATCTGCCGAGGACGAGAGCCATGAGATGTTCCTCCTCTGGGCAAGGCCGGGTCCCAGATCCTGATGTGCCTGTGAATAGGCTGCAGGGGGACGGTGAAGACCAGCAACAGCTTCCAGGGCTGCCACCTTCCGTGTGGGACAATGAGCCGGTCTTGTGCCTTTATGGAAACAGGCCCTGCCGAAGACGAGAGCCATGAGATGTTCCTCCTCTGGGCAAGCCCAGGTCCCAGATCCTGTTGTGCCTGTGAATAGGCTGCAGGGGGACGGTGAAGACCAGCAACAGCTTTCAGGGCTGCCACCTTCCGTGTGGGACAAGGAGCCGGATGAGTGCCTTTTCGGAAACAGGCTCTGCCGAGGACGAGAGCCATGAGATGTTCCTCCTCTGGGCAAGCCCGGGTCCCAGATCCTGTTGTGCCTGTGAATAGGCTGCAGGGGACGGTGAAGACCAGCAACATCTTTCAGGGCTGCCACCTTCCGTGTGGGACAAGGAGCCGGATTTGTGCCTTTTCGGAAACAGGCCCTGCTGAGGACGAGAGCCATGAGATGTTCCTCCTCTGGGCAAGCCCAGGTCCCAGATCCTGTTGTGCCTGTGAATAGGCTGCAGGGGGACGGTGAAGACCAGCAACAGCTTTCAGGGCTGCCACCTTCCGTGTGGGACAAGGAGCCGGATGTGTGCCTTTTCGGAAACAGGCTCTGCCGAGGACGAGAGCCATGAGCTGTTCCTCCTCTGGGCAAGCCCGGGTCCTGAATCCTGTTGTGCCTGTGAATAGGCTGCAGGGGGACGGTGAAGACCAGCAACAGCTTTCAGGGCTGCCACCTTCCGTGTGGGACAAGGAGCCGGACGTGTCTTTCTGAATACAGGCCCTGCCGAGGACGAGAGCCATGAGATGTTCCTCCTCTGGGCAAGCCCGGGTCCCAGATCCTGTTGTGCCTGTGAATAGGCTGCAGGGGGACGGTGAAGACCAGCAACAGCTTCCAGGGCTGCCACCTTCCGTGTGGGATAAGGAGCCGGATGTGTGCCTTTTCGGAAACAGTCTCTGCCGAGGACGAGAGCCATGAGATGTTCCTCCTCTGGGCAAGCCTGGGTCCTGCATCCTGTTGTGCCTGTGAATAGGCTGCAGGGGGACGGTGAAGACCAGCAACAGCTTTCACGGCTGCCACATTCCGTGTGGGACAAGGATCCGGACGTGTGCGTTTTCGGAAACAGGCTCTGCCGAGGACGAGAGCCATGAGATGTTCCTCCTTTGGGCAAGCCCAGGTCCTGAATCCTGTTGTGCCTGTGAATAGGCTGCAGGGGGACGGTGAAGACCAGCAACAGCTTTCAGGGCTGCCACCTTCCGTGTGGGACAAGGAGCCGGACGTGTCTTTCTGGATACAGGCCCTGCCGAGGACGAGAGCCATGAGATGTTCCTCCTCTGGGCAAGCCCGGGTCCCAGATCCTGTTGTGCCTGTGAATAGGCTGCAGGGGGACGGTGAAGACCAGCAACAGCTTTCAGGGCTGCCACCTTCCGTGTGGGACAAGGAGCCGGATGAGTGCCTTTTCGGAAACAGGCTCTGCTGAGGACGAGAGCCATGAGATGTTCCTCCTCTGGGCAAGCCCGGGTCCCAGATCCTGTTGTGCCTGTGAATAGGCTGCAGGGGGACGGTGAAGACCAGCAACAGCTTTCAGGGCTGCCACCTTCCGTGTGGGACAAGGAGCCGGATGAGTGCCTTTTCGGAAACAGGCTCTGCTGAGGACGAGAGCCATGAGATGTTCCTCCTCTGGGCAAGCCCCGGTCCTGAATCCTGTTGTGCCTGTGAATAGGCTGCAGGGGGACGGTGAAGACCAGCAACAGCTTTCAGGGCTGCCACCTTCCGTGTGGGACAAGGAGCCGGACGTGTCTTTCTGGATACAGGCCCTGCCGAGGACGAGAGCCATGAGATGTTCCTCCTCTGGCAAGCCCGGGTCCCAGATCCTGTTGTGCCTGTGAATAGGCTGCAGGGGGACGGTGAAGACCAGCAACAGCTTTCAGGGCTGCCACCTTCCGTGTGGGACAAGGAGCCGGACGTGTGCATTTTCGGAAACAGGATCTGCCGAGGACGAGAGCCATGAGATGTTCCTCCTCCTGGCAAGGCCGGGTCCCAGATCCTGTTGTGCCTGTGAATAGGCTGCAGGGGGACGGTGAAGACCAGCAACAGCTTTCAGGGCTGCCACCTTCCGTGTGGGACAATGAGCCGGTCTTGTGCCTTTATGGAAACAGGCCCTGCCGAGGACGAGAGCCATGAGATGTTCCTCCTCTGGGCAAGCCCAGGTCCCAGATCCTGTTGTGCCTGTGAATAGGCTGCAGGGGGACGGTGAAGACCAGCAACAGCTTTCAGGGCTGCCACCTTCCGTGTGGGACAAGGAGCCGGATGAGTGCCTTTTCGGAAACAGGCTCTGCCGAGGACGAGAGCCATGAGATGTTCCACCTCTGGGCAAGCCCGGGTCCCAGATCCTGTTGTGCCTGTGAATAGGCTGCAGGGGGACGGTGAAGACCAGCAACAGCTTTCAGGGCTGCCACCTTCCGTGTGGGACAAGGAGCCGGACGTGTCTTTCTGGATACAGGCCCTGCCGAGGACGAGAGCCATGAGATGTTCCTCCTCTGGGCAAGCCCGGGTCCCAGATCCTGTTGTGCCTGTGAATAGGCTGCAGGGGGACGGTGAAGACCAGCAACAGCTTTCAGGGCTGCCACCTTCCGTGTGGGACAAGGAGCCGGATGAGTGCCTTTTCGGAAACAGGCTCTGCCGAGGACGAGAGCCATGAGATGTTCCTCCTCTGGGCAAGCCCGGGTCCCAAATCCTGTTGTGCCTGTGAATAGGCTGCAGGGGGACGGTGAAGACCAGCAACAGCTTTCACGGCTGCCACCTTCCGTGTGGGACAAGGAGCCGGACGTGTGCCTTTTCGGAAACAAGCTCTGCCGAGGACGAGAGCCATGAGATGTTCCTCCTCTGGGCAAGCCCGGGTCCCAGATCCTGTTGTGCCTGTGAATAGGCTGCAGGGGGACGGTGAACACCAGCAACAGCTTTCAGGGCTGCCACCTTCCGTGTGGGACAAGGAGCCGGACGTGTGCCTTTCTGGAAACAGGCTCTGCCGAGGACGAGAGCCATGAGATGTTCCTCCTCTGGGCAAGCCCGGGTCCTGAATCCTGTTGTGCCTGTGAATAGGCTGCAGGGGGACGGTGAAGACCAGCAACAGCTTTCAGGGCTGCCACCTTCCGTGTGGGACAATGAGCGGGTCTTGTGCCTTTATGGATACAGGCCCTGGCGAGGACGAGAGCCATGAGATGTTCCTCCTCTGGGCAAGCCCGGGTCCCAGATCCTGTTGTGCCTGTGAATAGGCTGCAGGGGACGGTGAAGACCAGCAACATCTTTCAGGGCTGCCACCTTCCGTGTGGGACAAGGAGCCGGATGAGTGCCTTTTCGGAAACAGGCTCTGCCGAGGACGAGAGCCATGAGATGTTCCTCCTCTGGGCAAGCCCGGGTCCCAGATCCTGTTGTGCCTGTGAATAGGCTGCAGGGGACGGTGAAGACCAGCAACATCTTTCAGGGCTGCCACCTTCCGTGTGGGACAAGGAGCCGGATTTGTGCCTTTTCGGAAACAGGCCCTGCTGAGGACGAGAGCCATGAGATGTTCCTCCTCTGGGCAAGCCCAGGTCCCAGATCCTGTTGTGCCTGTGAATAGGCTGCAGGGGGACGGTGAAGACCAGCAACAGCTTTCAGGGCTGCCACCTTCCGTGTGGGACAAGGAGCCGGATGTGTGCCTTTTCGGAAACAGGCTCTGCCGAGGACGAGAGCCATGAGCTGTTCCTCCTCTGGGCAAGCCCGGGTCCTGAATCCTGTTGTGCCTGTGAATAGGCTGCAGGGGGACGGTGAAGACCAGCAACAGCTTTCAGGGCTGCCACCTTCCGTGTGGGACAAGGAGCCGGACGTGTCTTTCTGAATACAGGCCCTGCCGAGGACGAGAGCCATGAGATGTTCCTCCTCTGGGCAAGCCCGGGTCCCAGATCCTGTTGTGCCTGTGAATAGGCTGCAGGGGGACGGTGAAGACCAGCAACAGCTTCCAGGGCTGCCACCTTCCGTGTGGGATAAGGAGCCGGATGTGTGCCTTTTCGGAAACAGTCTCTGCCGAGGACGAGAGCCATGAGATGTTCCTCCTCTGGGCAAGCCTGGGTCCTGCATCCTGTTGTGCCTGTGAATAGGCTGCAGGGGGACGGTGAAGACCAGCAACAGCTTTCACGGCTGCCACATTCCGTGTGGGACAAGGATCCGGACGTGTGCGTTTTCGGAAACAGGCTCTGCCGAGGACGAGAGCCATGAGATGTTCCTCCTTTGGGCAAGCCCAGGTCCTGAATCCTGTTGTGCCTGTGAATAGGCTGCAGGGGGACGGTGAAGACCAGCAACAGCTTTCAGGGCTGCCACCTTCCGTGTGGGACAAGGAGCCGGACGTGTCTTTCTGGATACAGGCCCTGCCGAGGACGAGAGCCATGAGATGTTCCTCCTCTGGGCAAGCCCGGGTCCCAGATCCTGTTGTGCCTGTGAATAGGCTGCAGGGGGACGGTGAAGACCAGCAACAGCTTTCAGGGCTGCCACCTTCCGTGTGGGACAAGGAGCCGGATGAGTGCCTTTTCGGAAACAGGCTCTGCTGAGGACGAGAGCCATGAGATGTTCCTCCTCTGGGCAAGCCCGGGTCCCAGATCCTGTTGTGCCTGTGAATAGGCTGCAGGGGGACGGTGAAGACCAGCAACAGCTTTCAGGGCTGCCACCTTCCGTGTGGGACAAGGAGCCGGATGAGTGCCTTTTCGGAAACAGGCTCTGCTGAGGACGAGAGCCATGAGATGTTCCTCCTCTGGGCAAGCCCGGGTCCTGAATCCTGTTGTGCCTGTGAATAGGCTGCAGGGGGACGGTGAAGACCAGCAACAGCTTTCAGGGCTGCCACCTTCCGTGTGGGACAAGGAGCCGGACGTGTCTTTCTGGATACAGGCCCTGCCGAGGACGAGAGCCATGAGATGTTCCTCCACTGGCAAGCCCGGGTCCCAGATCCTGGTGTGCCTGTGAATAGGCTGCAGGGGGACGGTGAAGACCAGCAACAGCTTTCAGGGCTGCCACCTTCCGTGTGGGACAAGGAGCCGGACGTGTGCATTTTCGGAAACAGGATCTGCCGAGGACGAGAGCCATGAGATGTTCCTCCTCCTGGCAAGGCCGGGTCCCAGATCCTGTTGTGCCTGTGAATAGGCTGCAGGGGGACGGTGAAGACCAGCAACAGCTTCCAGGGCTGCCACCTTCCGTGTGGGACAATGAGCCGGTCTTGTGCCTTTATGGATACAGGCCCTGCCGAGGACGAGAGCCATGAGATGTTCCTCCTCTGGGCAAGCCCAGGTCCCAGATCCTGTTGTGCCTGTGAATAGGCTGCAGGGGGACGGTGAAGACCAGCAACAGCTTTCAGGGCTGCCACCTTCCGTGTGGGACAAGGAGCCGGATGAGTGCCTTTTCGGAAACAGGCTCTGCCGAGGACGAGAGCCATGAGATGTTCCACCTCTGGGCAAGCCCGGGTCCCAGATCCTGTTGTGCCTGTGAATAGGCTGCAGGGGGACGGTGAAGACCAGCAACAGCTTTCAGGGCTGCCACCTTCCGTGTGGGACAAGGAGCCGGTCGTGTCTTTCTGGATACAGGCCCTGCCGAGGACGAGAGCCATGAGATGTTCCTCCTCTGGGCAAGCCCGGGTCCCAGATCCTGTTGTGCCTGTGAATAGGCTGCAGGGGGACGGTGAAGACCAGCAACAGCTTTCAGGGCTGCCACCTTCCGTGTGGGACAAGGAGCCGGATGAGTGCCTTTTCGGAAACAGGCTCTGCCGAGGACGAGAGCCATGAGATGTTCCTCCTCTGGGCAAGCCCGGGTCCCAGATCCTGTTGTGCCTGTGAATAGGCTGCAGGGGGACGGTGAAGACCAGCAACAGCTTTCACGGCTGCCACCTTCCGTGTGGGACAAGGAGCCGGACGTGTGCCTTTTCGGAAACAAGCTCTGCCGAGGACGAGAGCCATGAGATGTTCCTCCTCTGGGCAAGCCCGGGTCCCAGATCCTGTTGTGCCTGTGAATAGGCTGCAGGGGGACGGTGAACACCAGCAACAGCTTTCAGGGCTGCCACCTTCCGTGTGGGACAAGGAGCCGGACGTGTGCCTTTCTGGAAACAGGCTCTGCCGAGGACGAGAGCCATGAGATGTTCCTCCTCTGGGCAAGCCCGCGTCCAAATCCTGTTGTGCCTGTGAATAGGCTGCAGGGGGACGGTGAAGACCAGCAACAGCTTTCAGGGCTGCCACCTTCCGTGTGGGACAATGAGCGGGTCTTGTGCCTTTATGGATACAGGCCCTGGCGAGGACGAGAGCCATGAGATGTTCCTCCTCTGGGCAAGCCCGGGTCCCAGATCCTGTTGTGCCTGTGAATAGGCTGCAGGGGGACGGTGAAGACCAGCAACAGCTTTCAGGGCTGCCACCTTCCGTGTGGGACAAGGAGCCGGACGTGTGCCTTTCTGGAAACAGGCCGTCCCGAGGACGAGAGCCATGAGATGTTCCTCCTCTGGGCAAGCCCGCGTCCAAATCCTGTTGTGACTGTGAATAGGCTGCAGGGGGACGGTGAAGACCAGCAACAGCTTTCACGGCTGCCACATTCCGTGTGGGACAAGGATCCGGACGTGTGCCTTTTCGGAAACAGGCTCTGACGAGGACGAGAGCCATGAGATGTTCCACCTCTGGGCAAGCCCGGGTCCTGAATCCTGTTGTGCCTGTGAATAGGCTGCAGGGGGACGGTGAAGACCAGCAACAGCTTTCAGGGCTGCCACCTTCCGTGTGGGACAAGGAGCCGGACGTGTGCATTTTCGGAAACAGGATCTGCCGAGGACGAGAGCCATGAGATGTTCCTCCTCTGGGCAAGGCCGGGTCCCAGATCCTGATGTGCCTGTGAATAGGCTGCAGGGGGACGGTGAAGACCAGCAACAGCTTCCAGGGCTGCCACCTTCCGTGTGGGACAAGGAGCCGGTCTTGTGCCTTTATGGAAACAGGCCCTGCCGAGGACGAGAGCCATGAGATGTTCCTCCTCTGGGCAATCCCAGGTCCCAGATCCTGTTGTGCCTGTGAATAGGCTGCAGGGGGACGGTGAAGACCAGCAACAGCTTTCAGGGCTGCCACCTTCCGTGTGGGACAAGGAGCCGGATGAGTGCCTTTTCGGAAACAGGCTCTGCCGAGGACGAGAGCCATGAGATGTTCCTCCTCTGGGCAAGCCCGGGTCCCAGATCCTGTTGTGCCTGTGAATAGTCTGCAGGGGGACGGTGAAGACCAGCAACATCTTTCAGGGCTGCCACCTTCCGTGTGGGACAAGGAGCCGGATGTGTGCGTTTTCGGAAACAGGCTCTGCCGAGGACGAGAGCCATGAGATGTTCCACCTCTGGGCAAGCCCGGGTCCTGAATCCTGTTGTGCCTGTGAATAGGCTGCAGGGGGACGGTGAAGACCAGCAACAGCTTTCAGGGCTGCCACCTTCCTTGTGGGACAAGGAGCCGGACGTGTCTTTCTGGATACAGGCCCTGCCGAGGACGAGAGCCATGAGATGTTCCTCCTCTGGGCAAGCCCGGGTCCCAGATCCTGTTGTGCCTGTGAATAGGCTGCAGGGGGACGGTGAAGACCAGCAACAGCTTTCAGGGCTGCCACCTTCCGTGTGGGAGAAGGAGCCGGATGAGTGCCTTTTCGGAAACAGGCTCTGCCGAGGACGAGAGCCATGAGATGTTCCTCCTCTGGGCAAGCCCGGGTCCTGAATCCTGTTGTGCCTGTGAATAGGCTGCAGGGGGACGGTGAAGACCAGCAACAGCTTTCAGGGCTGCCACATTCCGTGTGGGACAAGGAGCCGGACGTGTGCATTTTCGGAAACAGGATCTGCCGAGGACGAGAGCCATGAGATGTTCCTCCTCTGGGCAAGCCCGGGTCCCAGATCCTGTTGTGCCTGTGAATAGGCTGCAGGGGGACGGTGAAGACCAGCAACAGCTTTCACGGCTGCCACCTTCCGTGTGGGACAAGGAGCCGGACGTGTGCATTTTCGGAAACAAGCTCTGCCGAGGACGAGAGCCATGAGATGTTCCTCCTCTGGGCAAGCCCGGGTCCCAGATCCTGTTGTGCCTGTGAATAGGCTGCAGGGGGACGGTGAACACCAGCAACAGCTTTCAGGGCTGCCACCTTCCGTGTGGGACAAGGAGCCGGACGTGTGCCTTTCTGGAAACAGGCCGTCCCGAGGACGAGAGCCATGAGATGTTCCTCCTCTGGGCAAGCCCGCGTCCAAATCCTGTTGTGCCTGTGAATAGGCTGCAGGGGGACGGTGAAGACCAGCAACAGCTTTCACGGCTGCCACATTCCGTGTGGGACAAGGATCCGGACGTGTGCGTTTTCGGAAACAGGCTCTGCCGAGGACGAGAGCCATGAGATGTTCCACCTCTGGGCAAGCCCGGGTCCTGAATCCTGTTGTGCCTGTGAATAGGCTGCAGGGGGATGGTGAAGACCAGCAACAGCTTTCAGGGCTGCCACCTTCCGTGTGGGACAAGGAGCCGGATGAGTGCCTTTTCGGAAACAGGCTCTGCCGAGGACGAGAGCCATGAGATGTTCCTCCTCTGGGCAAGCCCGGGTCCTGAATCCTGTTGTGCCTGTGAATAGGCTGCAGGGGGACGGTGAAGACCAGCAACAGCTTTCACGGCTGCCACCTTCCGTGTGGGACAAGGAGCCGGACGTGTCTTTCTGGATACAGGCCCTGCCGAGGACGAGAGCCATGAGATGTTCCTCCTCTGGCAAGCCCGGGTCCCAGATCCTGTTGTGCCTGTGAATAGGCTGCAGGGGGACGGTGAAGACCAGCAACAGCTTTCAGGGCTGCCACCTTCCGTGTGGGACAAGGAGCCGGACGTGTGCATTTTCGGAAACAGGATCTGCCGAGGACGAGAGCCATGAGATGTTCCTCCTCTGGGCAAGGCCGGGTCCCAGATCCTGATGTGCCTGTGAATAGGCTGCAGGGGGACGGTGAAGACCAGCAACAGCTTCCAGGGCTGCCACCTTCCGTGTGGGACAATGAGCCGGTCTTGTGCCTTTATGGAAACAGGCCCTGCCGAAGACGAGAGCCATGAGATGTTCCTCCTCTGGGCAAGCCCAGGTCCCAGATCCTGTTGTGCCTGTGAATAGGCTGCAGGGGGACGGTGAAGACCAGCAACAGCTTTCAGGGCTGCCACCTTCCGTGTGGGACAAGGAGCCGGATGAGTGCCTTTTCGGAAACAGGCTCTGCCGAGGACGAGAGCCATGAGATGTTCCTCCTCTGGGCAAGCCCGGGTCCCAGATCCTGTTGTGCCTGTGAATAGGCTGCAGGGGACGGTGAAGACCAGCAACATCTTTCAGGGCTGCCACCTTCCGTGTGGGACAAGGAGCCGGATTTGTGCCTTTTCGGAAACAGGCCCTGCTGAGGACGAGAGCCATGAGATGTTCCTCCTCTGGGCAAGCCCAGGTCCCAGATCCTGTTGTGCCTGTGAATAGGCTGCAGGGGGACGGTGAAGACCAGCAACAGCTTTCAGGGCTGCCACCTTCCGTGTGGGACAAGGAGCCGGATGTGTGCCTTTTCGGAAACAGGCTCTGCCGAGGACGAGAGCCATGAGCTGTTCCTCCTCTGGGCAAGCCCGGGTCCTGAATCCTGTTGTGCCTGTGAATAGGCTGCAGGGGGACGGTGAAGACCAGCAACAGCTTTCAGGGCTGCCACCTTCCGTGTGGGACAAGGAGCCGGACGTGTCTTTCTGAATACAGGCCCTGCCGAGGACGAGAGCCATGAGATGTTCCTCCTCTGGGCAAGCCCGGGTCCCAGATCCTGTTGTGCCTGTGAATAGGCTGCAGGGGGACGGTGAAGACCAGCAACAGCTTCCAGGGCTGCCACCTTCCGTGTGGGATAAGGAGCCGGATGTGTGCCTTTTCGGAAACAGTCTCTGCCGAGGACGAGAGCCATGAGATGTTCCTCCTCTGGGCAAGCCTGGGTCCTGCATCCTGTTGTGCCTGTGAATAGGCTGCAGGGGGACGGTGAAGACCAGCAACAGCTTTCACGGCTGCCACATTCCGTGTGGGACAAGGATCCGGACGTGTGCGTTTTCGGAAACAGGCTCTGCCGAGGACGAGAGCCATGAGATGTTCCTCCTTTGGGCAAGCCCAGGTCCTGAATCCTGTTGTGCCTGTGAATAGGCTGCAGGGGGACGGTGAAGACCAGCAACAGCTTTCAGGGCTGCCACCTTCCGTGTGGGACAAGGAGCCGGACGTGTCTTTCTGGATACAGGCCCTGCCGAGGACGAGAGCCATGAGATGTTCCTCCTCTGGGCAAGCCCGGGTCCCAGATCCTGTTGTGCCTGTGAATAGGCTGCAGGGGGACGGTGAAGACCAGCAACAGCTTTCAGGGCTGCCACCTTCCGTGTGGGACAAGGAGCCGGATGAGTGCCTTTTCGGAAACAGGCTCTGCTGAGGACGAGAGCCATGAGATGTTCCTCCTCTGGGCAAGCCCGGGTCCCAGATCCTGTTGTGCCTGTGAATAGGCTGCAGGGGGACGGTGAAGACCAGCAACAGCTTTCAGGGCTGCCACCTTCCGTGTGGGACAAGGAGCCGGATGAGTGCCTTTTCGGAAACAGGCTCTGCTGAGGACGAGAGCCATGAGATGTTCCTCCTCTGGGCAAGCCCGGGTCCTGAATCCTGTTGTGCCTGTGAATAGGCTGCAGGGGGACGGTGAAGACCAGCAACAGCTTTCAGGGCTGCCACCTTCCGTGTGGGACAAGGAGCCGGACGTGTCTTTCTGGATACAGGCCCTGCCGAGGACGAGAGCCATGAGATGTTCCACCTCTGGGCAAGCCCGGGTCCTGAATCCTGTTGTGCCTGTGAATAGGCTGCAGGGGGACGGTGAAGACCAGCAACAGCTTTCAGGGCTGCCACCTTCCGTGTGGGACAAGGAGCGGGTCTTGTGCCTTTATGGATACAGGCCCTGGCGAGGACGAGAGCCATGAGATGTTCCTCCTCTGGGCAAGCCCGTGTCCTTTATCCTGTTGTGCCTGTGAATAGGCTGCAGGGGGACGGTGAAGACCAGCAACAGCTTTCAGGGCTGCCACCTTCCGTGTGGGACAAGGAGCCGGATGTGTGCCTTTTCGGAAACAGGCTCTGCCGAGGACGAGAGCCATGAGATGTTCCTCCTCTGGGCAAGCCCGGGTCCTGAATCCTGTTGTGCCTGTGAATAGGCTGCAGGGGGACGGTGAAGACCAGCAACAGCTTTCACGGCTGCCACCTTCCGTGTGGGACAAGGAGCCGGACGTGTCTTTCTGGATACAGGCCCTGCCGAGGACGAGAGCCATGAGATGTTCCTCCTCTGGGCAAGCCCGGGTCCCAGATCCTGTTGTGCCTGTGAATAGGCTGCAGGGGGACGGTGAAGACCAGCAACAGCTTTCAGGGCTGCCACCTTCCGTGTGGGATAAGGAGCCGGATGTGTGCCTTTTCGGAAACAGGCTCTGCCGAGGACGAGAGCCATGAGATGTTCCTCCTCTGGGCAAGCCCGGGTCCTGAATCCTGTTGTGCCTGTGAATAGGCTGCAGGGGGACGGTGAACACCAGCAACAGCTTTCAGGGCTGCCACCTTCCGTGTGGGACAAGGAGCCGGACGTGTGCCTTCTCGGAAACAGGATCTGCCGAGGACGAGAGCCATGAGATGTTCCTCCTCTGGGCAAGCCCGGGTCCCAGATCCTGTTGTGCCTGTGAATAGGCTGCAGGGGGACGGTGAAGACCAGCAACAGCTTTCACGGCTGCCACCTTCCGTGTGGGACAAGGAGCCGGACGTGTGCCTTTTCGGAAACAAGCTCTGCCGAGGACGAGAGCCATGAGATGTTCCTCCTCTGGGCAAGCCCGGGTCCCAGATCCTGTTGTGCCTGTGAATAGGCTGCAGGGGGACGGTGAACACCAGCAACAGCTTTCAGGGCTGCCACCTTCCGTGTGGGACAAGGAGCCGGACGTGTGCCTTTCTGGAAACAGGCCGTCCCGAGGACGAGAGCCATGAGATGTTCCTCCTCTGGGCAAGCCCGCGTCCAAATCCTGTTGTGCCTGTGAATAGGCTGCAGGGGGACGGTGAAGACCAGCAACAGCTTTCAGGGCTGCCACCTTCCGTGTGGGACAAGGAGCCGGACGTGTGCCTTTATGGAAACAGGCCCTGCCGAGGACGAGAGCCATGAGATGTTCCTCCTCTGGGCAAGCCCGGGTCCCAGATCCTGTTGTGCCTGTGAATAGGCTGCAGGGGGACGGTGAAGACCAGCAACAGCTTTCAGGGCTGCCACCTTCCGTGTGGGACAAGGAGCCGGATGAGTGCCTTTTCGGAAACAGGCTCTGCCGAGGACGAGAGCCATGAGATGTTCCTCCTCTGGGCAAGCCCGGGTCCTGAATCCTGTTGTGCCTGTGAATAGGCTGCAGGGGGACGGTGAAGACCAGCAACAGCTTTCACGGCTGCCACCTTCCGTGTGGGACAAGGAGCCGGACGTGTCTTTCTGGATACAGGCCCTGCCGAGGACGAGAGCCATGAGATGTTCCTCCTCTGGCAAGCCCGGGTCCCAGATCCTGTTGTGCCTGTGAATAGGCTGCAGGGGGACGGTGAAGACCAGCAACAGCTTTCAGGGCTGCCACCTTCCGTGTGGGACAAGGAGCCGGACGTGTGCATTTTCGGAAACAGGATCTGCCGAGGACGAGAGCCATGAGATGTTCCTCCTCTGGGCAAGGCCGGGTCCCAGATCCTGATGTGCCTGTGAATAGGCTGCAGGGGGACGGTGAAGACCAGCAACAGCTTCCAGGGCTGCCACCTTCCGTGTGGGACAATGAGCCGGTCTTGTGCCTTTATGGAAACAGGCCCTGCCGAAGACGAGAGCCATGAGATGTTCCTCCTCTGGGCAAGCCCAGGTCCCAGATCCTGTTGTGCCTGTGAATAGGCTGCAGGGGGACGGTGAAGACCAGCAACAGCTTTCAGGGCTGCCACCTTCCGTGTGGGACAAGGAGCCGGATGAGTGCCTTTTCGGAAACAGGCTCTGCCGAGGACGAGAGCCATGAGATGTTCCTCCTCTGGGCAAGCCCGGGTCCCAGATCCTGTTGTGCCTGTGAATAGGCTGCAGGGGACGGTGAAGACCAGCAACATCTTTCAGGGCTGCCACCTTCCGTGTGGGACAAGGAGCCGGATTTGTGCCTTTTCGGAAACAGGCCCTGCTGAGGACGAGAGCCATGAGATGTTCCTCCTCTGGGCAAGCCCAGGTCCCAGATCCTGTTGTGCCTGTGAATAGGCTGCAGGGGGACGGTGAAGACCAGCAACAGCTTTCAGGGCTGCCACCTTCCGTGTGGGACAAGGAGCCGGATGTGTGCCTTTTCGGAAACAGGCTCTGCCGAGGACGAGAGCCATGAGCTGTTCCTCCTCTGGGCAAGCCCGGGTCCTGAATCCTGTTGTGCCTGTGAATAGGCTGCAGGGGGACGGTGAAGACCAGCAACAGCTTTCAGGGCTGCCACCTTCCGTGTGGGACAAGGAGCCGGACGTGTCTTTCTGAATACAGGCCCTGCCGAGGACGAGAGCCATGAGATGTTCCTCCTCTGGGCAAGCCCGGGTCCCAGATCCTGTTGTGCCTGTGAATAGGCTGCAGGGGGACGGTGAAGACCAGCAACAGCTTCCAGGGCTGCCACCTTCCGTGTGGGATAAGGAGCCGGATGTGTGCCTTTTCGGAAACAGTCTCTGCCGAGGACGAGAGCCATGAGATGTTCCTCCTCTGGGCAAGCCTGGGTCCTGCATCCTGTTGTGCCTGTGAATAGGCTGCAGGGGGACGGTGAAGACCAGCAACAGCTTTCACGGCTGCCACATTCCGTGTGGGACAAGGATCCGGACGTGTGCGTTTTCGGAAACAGGCTCTGCCGAGGACGAGAGCCATGAGATGTTCCTCCTTTGGGCAAGCCCAGGTCCTGAATCCTGTTGTGCCTGTGAATAGGCTGCAGGGGGACGGTGAAGACCAGCAACAGCTTTCAGGGCTGCCACCTTCCGTGTGGGACAAGGAGCCGGACGTGTCTTTCTGGATACAGGCCCTGCCGAGGACGAGAGCCATGAGATGTTCCTCCTCTGGGCAAGCCCGGGTCCCAGATCCTGTTGTGCCTGTGAATAGGCTGCAGGGGGACGGTGAAGACCAGCAACAGCTTTCAGGGCTGCCACCTTCCGTGTGGGACAAGGAGCCGGATGAGTGCCTTTTCGGAAACAGGCTCTGCTGAGGACGAGAGCCATGAGATGTTCCTCCTCTGGGCAAGCCCGGGTCCCAGATCCTGTTGTGCCTGTGAATAGGCTGCAGGGGGACGGTGAAGACCAGCAACAGCTTTCAGGGCTGCCACCTTCCGTGTGGGACAAGGAGCCGGATGAGTGCCTTTTCGGAAACAGGCTCTGCTGAGGACGAGAGCCATGAGATGTTCCTCCTCTGGGCAAGCCCGGGTCCTGAATCCTGTTGTGCCTGTGAATAGGCTGCAGGGGGACGGTGAAGACCAGCAACAGCTTTCAGGGCTGCCACCTTCCGTGTGGGACAAGGAGCCGGACGTGTCTTTCTGGATACAGGCCCTGCCGAGGACGAGAGCCATGAGATGTTCCTCCTCTGGCAAGCCCGGGTCCCAGATCCTGTTGTGCCTGTGAATAGGCTGCAGGGGGACGGTGAAGACCAGCAACAGCTTTCAGGGCTGCCACCTTCCGTGTGGGACAAGGAGCCGGACGTGTGCATTTTCGGAAACAGGATCTGCCGAGGACGAGAGCCATGAGATGTTCCTCCTCCTGGCAAGGCCGGGTCCCAGATCCTGTTGTGCCTGTGAATAGGCTGCAGGGGGACGGTGAAGACCAGCAACAGCTTCCAGGGCTGCCACCTTCCGTGTGGGACAATGAGCCGGTCTTGTGCCTTTATGGAAACAGGCCCTGCCGAGGACGAGAGCCATGAGATGTTCCTCCTCTGGGCAAGCCCAGGTCCCAGATCCTGTTGTGCCTGTGAATAGGCTGCAGGGGGACGGTGAAGACCAGCAACAGCTTTCACGGCTGCCACCTTCCGTGTGGGACAAGGAGCCGGACGTGTGCCTTTTCGGAAACAAGCTCTGCCGAGGACGAGAGCCATGAGATGTTCCTCCTCTGGGCAAGCCCGGGTCCCAGATCCTGTTGTGCCTGTGAATAGGCTGCAGGGGGACGGTGAACACCAGCAACAGCTTTCAGGGCTGCCACCTTCCGTGTGGGACAAGGAGCCGGACGTGTGCCTTTCTGGAAACAGGCTCTGCCGAGGACGAGAGCCATGAGATGTTCCTCCTCTGGGCAAGCCCGGGTCCTGAATCCTGTTGTGCCTGTGAATAGGCTGCAGGGGGACGGTGAAGACCAGCAACAGCTTTCAGGGCTGCCACCTTCCGTGTGGGACAATGAGCGGGTCTTGTGCCTTTATGGATACAGGCCCTGGCGAGGACGAGAGCCATGAGATGTTCCTCCTCTGGGCAAGCCCGGGTCCCAGATCCTGTTGTGCCTGTGAATAGGCTGCAGGGGACGGTGAAGACCAGCAACATCTTTCAGGGCTGCCACCTTCCGTGTGGGACAAGGAGCCGGATGAGTGCCTTTTCGGAAACAGGCTCTGCCGAGGACGAGAGCCATGAGATGTTCCTCCTCTGGGCAAGCCCGGGTCCCAGATCCTGTTGTGCCTGTGAATAGGCTGCAGGGGACGGTGAAGACCAGCAACATCTTTCAGGGCTGCCACCTTCCGTGTGGGACAAGGAGCCGGATTTGTGCCTTTTCGGAAACAGGCCCTGCTGAGGACGAGAGCCATGAGATGTTCCTCCTCTGGGCAAGCCCAGGTCCCAGATCCTGTTGTGCCTGTGAATAGGCTGCAGGGGGACGGTGAAGACCAGCAACAGCTTTCAGGGCTGCCACCTTCCGTGTGGGACAAGGAGCCGGATGTGTGCCTTTTCGGAAACAGGCTCTGCCGAGGACGAGAGCCATGAGCTGTTCCTCCTCTGGGCAAGCCCGGGTCCTGAATCCTGTTGTGCCTGTGAATAGGCTGCAGGGGGACGGTGAAGACCAGCAACAGCTTTCAGGGCTGCCACCTTCCGTGTGGGACAAGGAGCCGGACGTGTCTTTCTGAATACAGGCCCTGCCGAGGACGAGAGCCATGAGATGTTCCTCCTCTGGGCAAGCCCGGGTCCCAGATCCTGTTGTGCCTGTGAATAGGCTGCAGGGGGACGGTGAAGACCAGCAACAGCTTCCAGGGCTGCCACCTTCCGTGTGGGATAAGGAGCCGGATGTGTGCCTTTTCGGAAACAGTCTCTGCCGAGGACGAGAGCCATGAGATGTTCCTCCTCTGGGCAAGCCTGGGTCCTGCATCCTGTTGTGCCTGTGAATAGGCTGCAGGGGGACGGTGAAGACCAGCAACAGCTTTCACGGCTGCCACATTCCGTGTGGGACAAGGATCCGGACGTGTGCGTTTTCGGAAACAGGCTCTGCCGAGGACGAGAGCCATGAGATGTTCCTCCTTTGGGCAAGCCCAGGTCCTGAATCCTGTTGTGCCTGTGAATAGGCTGCAGGGGGACGGTGAAGACCAGCAACAGCTTTCAGGGCTGCCACCTTCCGTGTGGGACAAGGAGCCGGACGTGTCTTTCTGGATACAGGCCCTGCCGAGGACGAGAGCCATGAGATGTTCCTCCTCTGGGCAAGCCCGGGTCCCAGATCCTGTTGTGCCTGTGAATAGGCTGCAGGGGGACGGTGAAGACCAGCAACAGCTTTCAGGGCTGCCACCTTCCGTGTGGGACAAGGAGCCGGATGAGTGCCTTTTCGGAAACAGGCTCTGCTGAGGACGAGAGCCATGAGATGTTCCTCCTCTGGGCAAGCCCGGGTCCCAGATCCTGTTGTGCCTGTGAATAGGCTGCAGGGGGACGGTGAAGACCAGCAACAGCTTTCAGGGCTGCCACCTTCCGTGTGGGACAAGGAGCCGGATGAGTGCCTTTTCGGAAACAGGCTCTGCTGAGGACGAGAGCCATGAGATGTTCCTCCTCTGGGCAAGCCCGGGTCCTGAATCCTGTTGTGCCTGTGAATAGGCTGCAGGGGGACGGTGAAGACCAGCAACAGCTTTCAGGGCTGCCACCTTCCGTGTGGGACAAGGAGCCGGACGTGTCTTTCTGGATACAGGCCCTGCCGAGGACGAGAGCCATGAGATGTTCCTCCTCTGGCAAGCCCGGGTCCCAGATCCTGTTGTGCCTGTGAATAGGCTGCAGGGGGACGGTGAAGACCAGCAACAGCTTTCAGGGCTGCCACCTTCCGTGTGGGACAAGGAGCCGGACGTGTGCATTTTCGGAAACAGGATCTGCCGAGGACGAGAGCCATGAGATGTTCCTCCTCCTGGCAAGGCCGGGTCCCAGATCCTGTTGTGCCTGTGAATAGGCTGCAGGGGGACGGTGAAGACCAGCAACAGCTTCCAGGGCTGCCACCTTCCGTGTGGGACAATGAGCCGGTCTTGTGCCTTTATGGATACAGGCCCTGCCGAGGACGAGAGCCATGAGATGTTCCTCCTCTGGGCAAGCCCAGGTCCCAGATCCTGTTGTGCCTGTGAATAGGCTGCAGGGGGACGGTGAAGACCAGCAACAGCTTTCAGGGCTGCCACCTTCCGTGTGGGACAAGGAGCCGGATGAGTGCCTTTTCGGAAACAGGCTCTGCCGAGGACGAGAGCCATGAGATGTTCCACCTCTGGGCAAGCCCGGGTCCCAGATCCTGTTGTGCCTGTGAATAGGCTGCAGGGGGACGGTGAAGACCAGCAACAGCTTTCAGGGCTGCCACCTTCCGTGTGGGACAAGGAGCCGGACGTGTCTTTCTGGATACAGGCCCTGCCGAGGACGAGAGCCATGAGATGTTCCTCCTCTGGGCAAGCCCGGGTCCCAGATCCTGTTGTGCCTGTGAATAGGCTGCAGGGGGACGGTGAAGACCAGCAACAGCTTTCAGGGCTGCCACCTTCCGTGTGGGACAAGGAGCCGGATGAGTGCCTTTTCGGAAACAGGCTCTGCCGAGGACGAGAGCCATGAGATGTTCCTCCTCTGGGCAAGCCCGGGTCCCAGATCCTGTTGTGCCTGTGAATAGGCTGCAGGGGGACGGTGAAGACCAGCAACAGCTTTCACGGCTGCCACCTTCCGTGTGGGACAAGGAGCCGGACGTGTGCCTTTTCGGAAACAAGCTCTGCCGAGGACGAGAGCCATGAGATGTTCCTCCTCTGGGCAAGCCCGGGTCCCAGATCCTGTTGTGCCTGTGAATAGGCTGCAGGGGGACGGTGAACACCAGCAACAGCTTTCAGGGCTGCCACCTTCCGTGTGGGACAAGGAGCCGGACGTGTGCCTTTCTGGAAACAGGCTCTGCCGAGGACGAGAGCCATGAGATGTTCCTCCTCTGGGCAAGCCCGCGTCCAAATCCTGTTGTGCCTGTGAATAGGCTGCAGGGGGACGGTGAAGACCAGCAACAGCTTTCAGGGCTGCCACCTTCCGTGTGGGACAATGAGCGGGTCTTGTGCCTTTATGGATACAGGCCCTGGCGAGGACGAGAGCCATGAGATGTTCCTCCTCTGGGCAAGCCCGGGTCCCAGATCCTGTTGTGCCTGTGAATAGGCTGCAGGGGGACGGTGAAGACCAGCAACAGCTTTCAGGGCTGCCACCTTCCGTGTGGGACAAGGAGCCGGATGAGTGCCTTTTCGGAAACAGGCTCTGCCGAGGACGAGAGCCATGAGATGTTCCTCCTCTGGGCAAGGCCGGGTCCCAGATCCTGTTGTGCCTGTGAATAGGCTGCAGGGGGACGGTGAAGACCAGCAACATCTTTCAGGGCTGCCACCTTCCGTGTGGGACAAGGAGCCGGATGTGTGCCTTTTCGGAAACAGGCTCTGCCGAGGACGAGAGCCATGAGATGTTCCTCCTCTGGGCAAGCCCGGGTCCTGAATCCTGTTGTGCCTGTGAATAGGCTGCAGGGGGATGGTGAAGACCAGCAACAGCTTTCACGGCTGCCACCTTCCGTGTGGGACAAGGAGCCGGACGTGTCTTTCTGGATACAGGCCCTGCCGAGGACGAGAGCCATGAGATGTTCCTCCTCTGGCAAGCCCGGGTCCCAGATCCTGTTGTGCCTGTGAATAGGCTGCAGGGGGACGGTGAAGACCAGCAACAGCTTTCCGGCCTGCCACCTTCAGTGTGGGACAAGGAGCCGGACGTGTGCATTTTCGGAAACAGGATCTGCCGAGGACGAGAGCCATGAGATGTTCCTCCTCTGGGCAAGGCCGGGTCCCAGATCCTGATGTGCCTGTGAATAGGCTGCAGGGGGACGGTGAAGACCAGCAACAGCTTCCAGGGCTGCCACCTTCCGTGTGGGACAATGAGCCGGTCTTGTGCCTTTATGGAAACAGGCCCTGCCGAGGACGAGAGCCATGAGATGTTCCTCCTCTGGGCAAGCCCAGGTCCCAGATCCTGTTGTGCCTGTGAATAGGCTGCAGGGGGACGGTGAAGACCAGCAACAGCTTTCAGGGCTGCCACCTTCCGTGTGGGATAAGGAGCCGGATGAGTGCCTTTTCGGAAACAGGCTCTGCCGAGGACGAGAGCCATGAGATGTTCCTCCTCTGGGCAAGCCCGGGTCCCAGATCCTGTTGTGCCTGTGAATAGGCTGCAGGGGGACGGTGAAGACCAGCAACATCTTTCAGGGCTGCCACCTTCCGTGTGGGACAAGGAGCCGGATGTGTGCGTTTTCGGAAACAGGCTCTGCCGAGGACGAGAGCCATGAGATGTTCCACCTCTGGGCAAGCCCGGGTCCTGAATCCTGTTGTGCCTGTGAATAGGCTGCAGGGGGACGGTGAAGACCAGCAACAGCTTTCAGGGCTGCCACCTTCCTTGTGGGACAAGGAGCCGGACGTGTCTTTCTGGATACAGGCCCTGCCGAGGACGAGAGCCATGAGATGTTCCTCCTCTGGGCAAGCCCGGGTCCCAGATCCTGTTGTGCCTGTGAATAGGCTGCAGGGGGACGGTGAAGACCAGCAACAGCTTTCAGGGCTGCCACATTCCGTGTGGGACAAGGAGCCGGACGTGTGCATTTTCGGAAACAGGATCTGCCGAGGACGAGAGCCATGAGATGTTCCTCCTCTGGGCAAGCCCGGGTCCCAGATCCTGTTGTGCCTGTGAATAGGCTGCAGGGGGACGGTGAAGACCAGCAACAGCTTTCACGGCTGCCACCTTCCGTGTGGGACAAGGAGCCGGACGTGTGCCTTTTCGGAAACAAGCTCTGCCGAGGACGAGAGCCATGAGATGTTCCTCCTCTGGGCAAGCCCGGGTCCCAGATCCTGTTGTGCCTGTGAATAGGCTGCAGGGGGACGGTGAACACCAGCAACAGCTTTCAGGGCTGCCACCTTCCGTGTGGGACAAGGAGCCGGACGTGTGCCTTTCTGGAAACAGGCCGTCCCGAGGACGAGAGCCATGAGATGTTCCTCCTCTGGGCAAGCCCGCGTCCAAATCCTGTTGTGCCTGTGAATAGGCTGCAGGGGGACGGTGAAGACCAGCAACAGCTTTCACGGCTGCCACATTCCGTGTGGGACAAGGATCCGGACGTGTGCGTTTTCGGAAACAGGCTCTGCCGAGGACGAGAGCCATGAGATGTTCCACCTCTGGGCAAGCCCGGGTCCTGAATCCTGTTGTGCCTGTGAATAGGCTGCAGGGGGACGGTGAAGACCAGCAACAGCTTTCAGGGCTGCCACCTTCCGTGTGGGACAAGGAGCGGGTCTTGTGCCTTTATGGATACAGGCCCTGGCGAGGACGAGAGCCATGAGATGTTCCTCCTCTGGGCAAGCCCGTGTCCCAGATCCTGTTGTGCCTGTGAATAGGCTGCAGGGGGACGGTGAAGACCAGCAACAGCTTTCAGGGCTGCCACCTTCCGTGTGGGACAAGGAGCCGGACGTGTGCCTTTTCGGAAACAGGCTCTGCCGAGGACGAGAGCCATGAGATGTTCCTCCTCTGGGCAAGCCCGTGTCCTGAATCCTGTTGTGCCTGTGAATAGGCTGCAGGGGGACGGTGAAGACCAGCAACAGCTTTCACGGCTGCCACCTTCCGTGTGGGACAAGGAGCCGGACGTGTCTTTCTGGATACAGGCCCTGCCGAGGACGAGAGCCATGAGATGTTCCTCCTCTGGGCAAGCCCGGGTCCCAGATCCTGTTGTGCCTGTGAATAGGCTGCAGGGGGACGGTGAAGACCAGCAACAGCTTTCAGGGCTGCCACCTTCCGTGTGGGATAAGGAGCCGGATGTGTGCCTTTTCGGAAACAGGCTCTGCCGAGGACGAGAGCCATGAGATGTTCCTCCTCTGGGCAAGCCCGGGTCCTGAATCCTGTTGTGCCTGTGAATAGGCTGCAGGGGGACGGTGAAGACCAGCAACAGCTTCCAGGGCTGCCACCTTCACTGTGGGACAATGAGCCGGTCTTGTGCCTTTATGGAAACAGGCCCTGCCGAGGACGAGAGCCATGAGATGTTCCTCCTCTGGGCAAGTCCGGGTCCCAGATCCTGTTGTGCCTGTGAATAGGCTGCAGGGGGACGGTGAAGACCAGCAACAGCTTTCAGGGCTGCCACCTTCCGTGTGGGACAAGGAGCCGGACGTGTGCCTTTTCGGAATCAGGCTCTGCCGAGGACGAGATCCATGAGATGTTCCTCCTCTGGGCAAGCCCGCATCCAAATTCTGTTGTGCCTGTGAATAGGCTGCAGGGGGACGGTGAAGACCAGCAACAGCTTTCAGGGCTGCCACCTTCCGTGTGGGACAATGAGCCGGATGTGTGCCTTTCTGGAAACAGGCCCTGCCGAGGACGAGAGCCATGAGATGTTCCTCCTCTGGGCAAGCCCCGGTCCTGAATCCTGTTGTGCCTGTGAATAGGCTGCAGGGGGACGGTGAAGACCAGCAACAGCTTTCAGGGCTGCCACCTTCCTTGTGGGACAAGGAGCCGGACGTGTGCCTTTTCGGAAACAGGCTCTGCCGAGGACGAGAGCCATGAGATGTTCCTCCTCTGGGCAAGCCCGGGTCCCAGATCCTGTTGTGCCTGTGAATAGGCTGCAGGGGGACGGTGAAGACCAGCAACAGCTTTCAGGGCTGCCACCTTCCGTGTGGGACAAGGAGCCGGATGTGTGCCTTTTCGGAAACAGGCTCTGCCGAGGACGAGAGCCATGAGATGTTCCTCCTCTGGGCAAGCCCGGGTCCTGAATCCTGTTGTGCCTGTGAATAGGCTGCAGGGGGACGGTGAAGACCAGCAACAGCTTTCAGGGCTGCCACCTTCCGTGTGGGACAAGGAGCCGGACGTGTGCCTTTTCGGAAACAAGCTCTGCCGAGGACGAGAACCATTAGATGTTCCTCCTCTGAGCAAGCCCGGGTCCCAGATCCTGTTGTGCCTGTGAATAGGCTGCAGGGCGACGGTGAAGACCAGCAACAGCTTTCAGGGCTGCCACCTTCCGTGTGGGACAAGGAGCCGGATGTGTGCCTTTTCGGAAACAGGCTCTGCCGAGGACGAGAGCCATGAGATGTTCCTCCTCTGGGCAAGCCCGCGTCCAAATCCTGTTGTGCCTGTGAATAGGCTGCAGGGGGACGGTGAAGACCAGCAACAGCTTTCAGGGCTGCCACCTTCCGTGTGGGACAAGGAGCCGGACGTGTGCGTTTTCGGAAACAGGCTCTGCCGAGGACGAGAGCCATGAGATGTTCCACCTCTGGGCAAGCCCGGGTCCTGAATCCTGTTGTGCCTGTGAATAGGCTGCAGGGGGACGGTGAAGACCAGCAACAGCTTTCAGGGCTGCCACCTTCCGTGTGGGACAAAGAGCCGGACGTGTGCCTTTTCGGAATCAGGCTCTGCCGAGGACGAGAGCCATGAGATGTTCCTCCTCTGGGCAAGCCCGGGTCCAAATCCTGTTGTGCCTGTGAATAGGCTGCAGGGGGACGGTGAAGACCAGCAACAGCTTTCAGGGCTGCCACCTTCCGTGTGGGACAAGGAGCGGGTCTTGTGCCTTTATGGATACAGGCCCTGGCGAGGACGAGAGCCATGAGATGTTCCTCCTCTGGGCAAGCCCGTGTCCCAGATCCTGTTGTGCCTGTGAATAGGCTGCAGGGGGACGGTGAAGACCAGCAACAGCTTTCAGGGCTGCCACCTTCCGTGTGGGACAAGGAGCCGGATGTGTGCCTTTTCGGAAACAGGCTCTGCCGAGGACGAGAGCCATGAGATGTTCCTCCTCTGGGCAAGCCCGTGTCCTGAATCCTGTTGTGCCTGTGAATAGGCTGCAGGGGGACGGTGAAGACCAGCAACAGCTTTCACGGCTGCCACCTTCCGTGTGGGACAAGGAGCCGGACGTGTCTTTCTGGATACAGGCCCTGCCGAGGACGAGAGCCATGAGATGTTCCTCCTCTGGGCAAGCCCGGGTCCCAGATCCTGTTGTGCCTGTGAATAGGCTGCAGGGGGACGGTGAAGACCAGCAACAGCTTTCAGGGCTGCCACCTTCCGTGTGGGATAAGGAGCCGGATGTGTGCCTTTTCGGAAACAGGCTCTGCCGAGGACGAGAGCCATGAGATGTTCCTCCTCTGGGCAAGCCCGGGTCCTGAATCCTGTTGTGCCTGTGAATAGGCTGCAGGGGGACGGTGAAGACCAGCAACAGCTTCCAGGGCTGCCACCTTCACTGTGGGACAATGAGCCGGTCTTGTGCCTTTATGGAAACAGGCCCTGCCGAGGACGAGAGCCATGAGATGTTCCTCCTCTGGGCAAGTCCGGGTCCCAGATCCTGTTGTGCCTGTGAATAGGCTGCAGGGGGACGGTGAAGACCAGCAACAGCTTTCAGGGCTGCCACCTTCCGTGTGGGACAAGGAGCCGGACGTGTGCCTTTTCGGAATCAGGCTCTGCCGAGGACGAGATCCATGAGATGTTCCTCCTCTGGGCAAGCCCGCATCCAAATTCTGTTGTGCCTGTGAATAGGCTGCAGGGGGACGGTGAAGACCAGCAACAGCTTTCAGGGCTGCCACCTTCCGTGTGGGACAATGAGCCGGATGTGTGCCTTTCTGGAAACAGGCCCTGCCGAGGACGAGAGCCATGAGATGTTCCTCCTCTGGGCAAGCCCCGGTCCTGAATCCTGTTGTGCCTGTGAATAGGCTGCAGGGGGACGGTGAAGACCAGCAACAGCTTTCAGGGCTGCCACCTTCCTTGTGGGACAAGGAGCCGGACGTGTGCCTTTTCGGAATCAGGCTCTGCCGAGGACGAGAGCCATGAGATGTTCCTCCTCTGGGCAAGCCCGGGTCCCAGATCCTGTTGTGCCTGTGAATAGGCTGCAGGGGGACGGTGAAGACCAGCAACAGCTTTCAGGGCTGCCACCTTCCGTGTGGGACAAGGAGCCGGATGTGTGCCTTTTCGGAAACAGGCTCTGCCGAGGACGAGAGCCATGAGATGTTCCTCCTCTGGGCAAGCCCGGGTCCTGAATCCTGTTGTGCCTGTGAATAGGCTGCAGGGGGACGGTGAAGACCAGCAACAGCTTTCAGGGCTGCCACCTTCCGTGTGGGACAAGGAGCCGGACGTGTGCCTTTTCGGAAACAAGCTCTGCCGAGGACGAGAACCATTAGATGTTCCTCCTCTGAGCAAGCCCGGGTCCCAGATCCTGTTGTGCCTGTGAATAGGCTGCAGGGCGACGGTGAAGACCAGCAACAGCTTTCAGGGCTGCCACCTTCCGTGTGGGACAAGGAGCCGGATGTGTGCCTTTTCGGAAACAGGCTCTGCCGAGGACGAGAGCCATGAGATGTTCCTCCTCTGGGCAAGCCCGCGTCCAAATCCTGTTGTGCCTGTGAATAGGCTGCAGGGGGACGGTGAAGACCAGCAACAGCTTTCAGGGCTGCCACCTTCCGTGTGGGACAAGGAGCCGGACGTGTGCGTTTTCGGAAACAGGCTCTGCCGAGGACGAGAGCCATGAGATGTTCCACCTCTGGGCAAGCCCGGGTCCTGAATCCTGTTGTGCCTGTGAATAGGCTGCAGGGGGACGGTGAAGACCAGCAACAGCTTTCAGGGCTGCCACCTTCCGTGTGGGACAAAGAGCCGGACGTGTGCCTTTTCGGAATCAGGCTCTGCCGAGGACGAGAGCCATGAGATGTTCCTCCTCTGGGCAAGCCCGGGTCCAAATCCTGTTGTGCCTGTGAATAGGCTGCAGGGGGACGGTGAAGACCAGCAACAGCTTTCAGGGCTGCCACCTTCCGTGTGGGACAAGGAGCCGGATGAGTGCCTTTTCGGAATCAGGCTCTGCTGAGGACGAGAGCCATGAGATGTTCCTCCTCTCGGCAAGCCCGGGTCCCAGATCCTGTTGTGCCTGTGAATAGGCTGCAGGGGGACGGTGAAGACCAGCAACAGCTTTCAGGGCTGCCACCTTCCGTGTGGGACAAGGAGCCGGATGTGTGCCTTTTCGGAAACAGGCTCTGCCGAGGACGAGAGCCATGAGATGTTCCTCCTCTGGGCAAGCCCGGGTCCTGAATCCTGTTGTGCCTGTGAATAGGCTGCAGGGGGACGGTGAAGACCAGCAACAGCTTTCAGGGCTGCCACCTTCCGTGTGGGACAAGGAGCCGGTCTTGTGCCTTTATGGAAACAGGCCCTGCCGAGGACGAGAGCCATGAGATGTTCCTCCTCTGGGCAAGCCCGGGTCCCAGATCCTGTTGTGCCTGTGAATAGGCCGCAGGGGGACGGTGAAGACCAACAACAGCTTTCAGGGCTGCCACCTTCCGTGTGGGACAAGGAGCCGGACGTGTGCCTTTTCGGAAACAAGCTCTGCCGAGGACGAGAGCCATGAGATGTTCCTCCTCTGGGCAAGCCCGGGTCCCAGACCCTGTTGTGCCTGTGAATAGGCTGCAGGGGGACGGTGAACACCAGCAACAGCTTTCACGACTGCCACCTTCACTGTGGGACAAGGAGCCGGACGTGTGCCTTTCTGGAAACAGGCCCTGCCGAGGACGAGAGCCATGAGATGTTCCTCCTCTGGGCAAGCCCGGGTCCTGAATCCTGTTGTGCCTGTGAATAGGCTGCAGGGGGACGGTGAAGACCAGCAACAGCTTTCAGGGCTGCCACCTTCCGTGTGGGACAAGGAGCCGGACGTGTGCCTTTTCGGAATCAGGCTCTGCCGAGGACGAGAGCCATGAGATGTTCCTCCTCTGGGCAAGCCCGGGTCCCAGATCCTGTTGTGCCTGTGAATAGGCTGCAGGGGGACGGTGAAGACCAGCAACAGCTTTCACGGCTGCCACCTTCCGTGTGGGACAAGGAGCCGGATGTGTGACTTTTCGGAAACAGGCTCTGCCGAGGACGAGAGCCATGAGATGTTCCTCCTCTGGGCAAGCCCGGGTCCTGAATCCTGTTGTGCCTGTGAATAGGCTGCAGGGGGACGGTGAAGACCAGCAACAGCTTTCAGGGCTGCCACCTTCCGTGTGGGACAAGGAGCCAGACGTGTGCCTTTTCGGAAACAAGCTCTGCCGAGGACGAGAGCCATTAGATGTTCCTCCTCTGGGCAAGCCCGGGTCCCAGATCCTCTTGTGCCTGTGAACAGGCTGCAGGGCGACGGTGAAGACCAGCAACAGCTTTCAGGGCTGCCACCTTCCATGTGGGACAAGGAGCCGGACGTGTCTTTCTGGATACAGGCTCTGCCGAGGACGAGAGCCATGAGATGTTCCTCCTCTGGGCAAGCCCGGGTCCCAGATCCTGTTGTGCCTGTGAATAGGCTGCAGGGGGACGGTGAAGACCAGCAACAGCTTCCAGGGCTGCCACCTTCCGTGTGGGATAAGGAGCCGGACGAGTGCCTTTTCGGAATCAGGCTCTGCCGAGGACGAGAACCATGAGATGTTCCTCCTCTGGGCAAGCCCGGGTCCTGAATCCTGTTGTGCCTGTGAATAGGCTGCAGGGGGACGGTGAAGACCAGCAACAGCTTTCAGGGCTGCCACCTTCCGTGTGGGACAAGGAGCCGGATGTGTCTTTCTGGATACAGGCCCTGCCGAGGACGAGAGCCATGAGATGTTCCTCCTCTGGGCAAGCCCGGGTCCCAGATCCTGTTGTGCCTGTGAATAGGCTGCAGGGGGACGGTGAAGACCAGCAACAGCTTTCAGGGCTGCCACCTTCCGTGTGGGACAAGGAGCCGGATGAGTGCCTTTTCGGAAACAGGCTCTGCCGAGGACGAGAGCCATGAGATGTTCCTCCTCTCGGCAAGCCCGGGTCCCAGATCCTGTTGTGCCTGTGAATAGGCTGCAGGGGGACGGTGAAGACCAGCAACAGCTTTCAGGGCTGCCACCTTCCGTGTGGGACAAGGAGCCGGACGTGTGCATTTTCGGAAACAGGATCTGCCGAGGACGAGAGCCATGAGATGTTCCTCCTCTGGGCAAGCCCGGGTCCCAGATCCTGTTGTGCCTGTGAATAGGCTGCAGGGGGACGGTGAAGACCAGCAACAGCTTCCAGGGCTGCCACCTTCACTGTGGGACAATGAGCCGGTCTTGTGCCTTTATGGAAACAGGCCCTGCCGAGGACGAGAGCCATGAGATGTTCCTCCTCTGGGCAAGCCCGGGTCCCAGATCCTGTTGTGCCTGTGAATAGGCTGCAGGGGGACGGTGAAGACCAGCAACAGCTTTCACGGCTGCCACCTTCCGTGTGGGACAAGGAGCCGGACGTGTGCCTTTTCGGAAACAAGCTCTGCCGAGGACGAGAGCCATGAGATGTTCCTCCTCTGGGCAAGCCCGGGTCCCAGATCCTGTTGTGCCTGTGAATAGGCTGCAGGGGGACGGTGAACACCAGCAACAGCTTTCAGGGCTGCCACCTTCCGTGTGGGACAAGGAGCCGGACGTGTGCCTTTCTGGAAACAGGCCGTCCCGAGGACGAGAGCCATGAGATGTTCCTCCTCTGGGCAAGCCCGCGTCCAAATCCTGTTGTGCCTGTGAATAGGCTGCAGGGGGACGGTGAAGACCAGCAACAGCTTTCACGGCTGCCACATTCCGTGTGGGACAAGGATCCGGACGTGTGCCTTTTCGGAAACAGGCTCTGCCGAGGACGAGAGCCATGAGATGTTCCTCCTCTGGGCAAGCCCGGGTCCCAGATCCTGTTGTGCCTGTGAATAGGCTGCAGGGGGACGGTGAAGACCAGCAACAGCTTTCAGGGCTGCCACCTTCCTTATGGGACAAGGAGCCGGATGAGTGCCTTTTCGGAAACAGGCTCTGCCGAGGACGAGAGCCATGAGATGTTCCTCCTCTGGGCAAGCCCGGGTCCCAGATCCTGTTGTGCCTGTGAATAGGCTGCAGGGGGACGGTGAAGACCAGCAACATCTTTCAGGGCTGCCACCTTCCGTGTGGGACAAGGAGCCGGATGTGTGCCTTTTCGGAAACAGGCTCTGCCGAGGACGAGAGCCATGAGATGTTCCTCCTCTGGGCAAGCCCGGGTCCTGAATCCTGTTGTGCCTGTGAATAGGCTGCAGGGGGATGGTGAAGACCAGCAACAGCTTTCAGGGCTGCCACCTTCCGTGTGGGACAAGGAGCCGGACGTGTCTTTCTGGATACAGACCCTGCCGAGGACGAGAGCCATGAGATGTTCCTCCTCTGGCAAGCCCGGGTCCCAGATCCTGTTGTGCCTGTGAATAGGCTGCAGGGGGACGGTGAAGACCAGCAACAGCTTTCAGGGCTGCCACCTTCCGTGTGGGACAAGGAGCCGGACGTGTGCATTTTCGGAAACAGGATCTGCCGAGGACGAGAGCCATGAGATGTTCCTCCTCTGGGCAAGGCCGGGTCCCAGATCCTGATGTGCCTGTGAATAGGCTGCAGGGGGACGGTGAAGACCAGCAACAGCTTCCAGGGCTGCCACCTTCCGTGTGGGACAATGAGCCGGTCTTGTGCCTTTATGGAAACAGGCCGTGCCGAGGACGAGAGCCATGAGATGTTCCTCCTCTGGGCAAGCCCGGGTCCCAGATCCTGTTGTGCCTGTGAATAGGCTGCAGGGGGACGGTGAAGACCAGCAACAGCTTTCAGGGCTGCCACCTTCCGAGTGGGACAAGGAGCCGGATGTGTGCCTTTTCGGAATCAGGCTCTGCCGAGGACGAGATCCATGAGATGTTCCTCCTCTGGGCAAGCCCGCATCCAAATTCTGTTGTGCCTGTGAATAGGCTGCAGGGGGACGGTGAAGACCAGCAACAGCTTTCAGGGCTGCCACCTTCCGTGTGGGACAATGAGCCGGATGTGTGCCTTTCTGGAAACAGGCCCTGCCGAGGACGAGAGCCATGAGATGTTCCTCCTCTGGGCAAGCCCCGGTCCTGAATCCTGTTGTGCCTGTGAATAGGCTGCAGGGGGACGGTGAAGACCAGCAACAGCTTTCAGGGCTGCCACCTTCCGTGTGGGACAAGGAGCCGGACGTGTGCCTTTTCGGAATCAGGCTCTGCCGAGGACGAGAGCCATGAGATGTACCTCCTCTGGGCAAGCCCGGGTCCTGAATCCTGTTGTGCCTGTGAATAGGCTGCAGGGGGACGGTGAAGACCAGCAACAGCTTTCAGGGCTGCCACCTTCCGTGTGGGACAAGGAGCCGGATGTGTGCCTTTTCGGAAACAGGCTCTGCCGAGGACGAGAGCCATGAGATGTTCCTCCTCTGGGCAAGCCCGGGTCCTGAATCCTGTTGTGCCTGTGAATAGGCTGCAGGGGGACGGTGAAGACCAGCAACAGCTTTCAGGGCTGCCACCTTCCGTGTGGGACAAGGAGCCGGACGTGTGCCTTTTCGGAAACAAGCTCTGCCGAGGACGAGAGCCATTAGATGTTCCTCCTCTGGGCAAGCCCGGGTCCCAGATCCTGTTGTGCCTGTGAATAGGCTGCAGGGCAACGGTGAAGACCAGCAACAGCTTTCAGGGCTGCCACCTTCCGTGTGGGACAAGGAGCCGGATGTGTGCCTTTTCGGAAACAGGCTCTGCCGAGGACGAGAGCCATGAGATGTTCCTCCTCTGGGCAAGCCCGCGTCCAAATCCTGTTGTGCCTGTGAATAGGCTGCAGGGGGACGGTGAAGACCAGCAACAGCTTTCAGGGCTGCCACCTTCCGTGTGGGACAAGGAGCCGGATGTGTGCCTTTTCGGAAACAGGCTCTGCCGAGGACGAGAGCCATGAGATGTTCCTCCTCTGGGCAAGCCCGGGTCCTGAATCCTGTTGTGCCTGTGAATAGGCTGCAGGGGGACGGTGAAGACCAGCAACAGCTTTCAGGGCTGCCACCTTCCGTGTGGGACAAGGAGCCGGTCTTGTGCCTTTATGGAAACAGGCCCTGCCGAGGACGAGAGCCATGAGATGTTCCTCCTCTGGGCAAGCCCGGGTCCCAGATCCTGTTGTGCCTGTGAATAGGCCGCAGGGGGACGGTGAAGACCAGCAACAGATTCCAGGGCTGCCACCTTCCGTGTGGGACAAGGAGCCGGACGTGTGCCTTTTCGGAAACAAGCTCTGCCGAGGACGAGAGCCATGAGATGTTCCTCCTCTGGGCAAGCCCGGGTCCCAGATCCTGTTGTGCCTGTGAATAGGCTGCAGGGGGACGGTGAACACCAGCAACAGCTTTCACGGCTGCCACCTTCCGTGTGGGACAAGGAGCCGGACGTGTGCCTTTCTGGAAACAGGCCCTGCCGAGGACGAGAGCCATGAGATGTTCCACCTCTGGGCAAGCCCGGGTCCTGAATCCTGTTGTGCCTGTGAATAGGCTGCAGGGGGACGGTGAAGACCAGCAACAGCTTTCAGGGCTGCCACCTTCCGTGTGGGACAAGGAGCCGGTCTTGTGCCTTTATGGAAACAGGCCCTGCCGAGGACGAGAGCCATGAGATGTTCCTCCTCTGGGCAAGCCCGGGTCCCAGATCCTGTTGTGCCTGTGAATAGGCCGCAGGGGGACGGTGAAGACCAGCAACAGCTTCCAGGGCTGCCACCTTCCGTGTGGGACAAGGAGCCGGACGTGTGCCTTTTCGGAAACAAGCTCTGCCGAGGACGAGAGCCATGAGATGTTCCTCCTCTGGGCAAGCCCGGGTCCTGAATCCTGTTGTGCCTGTGAATAGGCTGCAGGGGGACGGTGAAGACCAGCAACAGCTTTCAGGGCTGCCACCTTCCGTGTGGGACAAGGAGCCGGACGTGTGCCTTTCTGGAAACAGGCCCTGCCGAGGACGAGAGCCATGAGATGTTCCTCCTCTGGGCAAGCCCGGGTCCTTAATCCTGTTGTGCCTGTGAATAGGCTGCAGGGGGACGGTGAAGACCAGCAACAGCTTTCAGGGCTGCCACCTTCCGTGTGGGACAAGGAGCCGGACGTGTGCCTTTTCGGAATCAGGCTCTGCCGAGGACGAGAGCCATGAGATGTTCCTCCTCTGGGCAAGCCCGGGTCCCAGATCCTGTTGTGCCTGTGAATAGGCTGCAGGGGGACGGTGAAGACCAGCAACAGCTTTCAGGGCTGCCACCTTCCGTGTGGGACAAGGAGCCGGATGTGTGCCATTTCGGAAACAGGCTCTGCCGAGGACGAGAGCCATGAGATGTTCCTCCTCTGGGCAAGCCCGGGTCCCAGATCCTGTTGTGCCTGTGAATAGGCTGCAGGGGGACGGTGAAGACCAGCAACAGCTTTCAGGGCTGCCACCTTCCGTGTGGGACAAGGAGCCGGACGTGTGCCTTTTCGGAAACAAGCTCTGCCGAGGACGAGAGCCATTAGATGTTCCTCCTCTGGGCAAGCCCGGGTCCCAGATCCTCTTGTGCCTGTGAACAGGCTGCAGGGGGACGGTGAAGACCAGCAACAGCTTTCACGGCTGCCACCTTCACTGTGGGACAAGGAGCCGGATGTGTGCCTTTTCGGAAACAGGCTCTGCCGAGGACGAGAGCCATGAGATGTTCCTCCTCTGGGCAAGCCCGCATCCAAATCCTGTTGTGCCTGTGAATAGGCTGCAGGGGGACGGTGAAGACCAGCAACAGCTTTCACGGCTGCCACATTCCGTGTGGGACAAGGAGCCGGACGTGTGCGTTTTCGGAAACAGGCTCTGCCGAGGACTAGAGCCATGAGATGTTCCACCTCTGGGCAAGCCCGGGTCCTGAATCCTGTTGTGCCTGTGAATAGGCTGCAGGGGGACGTTGAAGACCAGCAACAGCTTTCAGGGCTGCCACCTTCCGTGTGGGATAAGGAGCCGGACGTGTCTTTCTGGATACAGGCCCTGCCGAGGACGAGAGCCATGAGATGTTCCTCCTCTGGGCAAGCCCGGGTCCCAGATCATGTTGTGCCTGTGAATAGGCTGCAGGGGGACGGTGAAGACCAGCAACAGCTTTCAGGGCTGCCAACTTCCGTGTGGGACAAGGAGCCGGATGAGTGCCTTTTCGGAAACAGGCTCTGCCGAGGACGAGAGCCATGAGATGTTCCTCCTCTGGGCAAGCCCGGGTCCCAGATCCTGTTGTGCCTGTGAATAGGATGCAGGGGGACGGTGAAGACCAGCAACAGCTTTCAGGGCTGCCACCTTCCGTGTGGGACAAGGAGCCGATCTTGTGCCTTTATGGAAACAGGATCTGCCGAGGACGAGAGCCATGAGATGTTCCTCCTCTGGGCAAGCCCGGGTCCCAGATCCTGTTGTGCCTGTGAATAGGCTGCAGGGGGACGGTGAAGACCAGCAACAGCTTTCAGGGCTGCCACCTTCCGTGTGGGACAAGGAGCCGGACGTGTGCCTTTTCGGAAACAAGCTCTGCCGAGGACGAGAGCCATTAGATGTTCCTCCTCTGGGCAAGCCCGGGTCCCAGATCCTGTTGTGCCTGTGAATAGGCTGCAGGGGGACGGTGAACACCAGCAACAGCTTTCACGGCAGCCACCTTCACTGTGGGACAAGGAGCCGGACGTGTGCGTTTTCGGAAACAGGCTCTGACGAGGACGAGAGCCATGAGATGTTCCACCTCTGGCCACGCCCGGGTCCCAGATCCTGTTGTGCCTGTGAATAGGCTGCAGGGGGACGGTGAAGACCAGCAACAGCTTTCAGGGCTGCCACCTTCCGTGTGGGACAAGGAGCCGGACGTGTGCCTTTTCGGAATCAGGCTCTGCCGAGGACGAGAGCCATTAGATGTTCCTCCTCTGGGCAAGCCCGGGTCCAAATCCTGTTGTGCCTGTGAATAGGCTGCAGGGGGACGGTGAAGACCAGCAACATCTTTCAGGGCTTCCACCTTCCGTGTGGGACAATGAGCCGGATGTGTGCCTTTCTGGAAACAGGCCCTGCCGAGGACGAGAGCCATGAGATGTTCCTCCTCTGGGCAAGCCCGCGTCCAAATCCTGTTGTGCCTGTGAATAGGCTGCAGGGGGACGGTGAAGACCAGCAACAGCTTTCAGGGCTGCCACCTTCCGTGTGGGACAAGGAGCCGGACGTGTCTTTCTGGATACAGGCCCTGCCGAGGACGAGAGCCATTAGATGTTCCTCCTCTGGGCAAGCCCGGGTCCCAGATCCTGTTGTGCCTGTGAATAGGCTGCAGGGGGACGGTGAAGACCAGCAACATCTTTCCGGCCTGCCACCTTCCGTGTGGGACAAGGAGCCGGACGTGTGCATTTTCGGGAACAGGATCTGCCGAGGACGAGAGCCATGAGATGTTCCTCCTCTGGGCAAGCCCGGGTCCCAGATCCTTTTGTGCCTGTGAATAGGCTGCAGGGGGACGGTGAAGACCAGCAACAGCTTTCAGGGCTGCCACCTTCCGTGTGGGACAAGGAGCCGGACGTGTGCCTTTTCGGAAACAAGCTCTGCCGAGGACGAGAGCCATGAGATGTTCCTCCTCTGGGCAAGCCCGGGTCCCAGATCCTGTTGTGCCTGTGAATAGGCTGCAGGGGGACGGTGAAGACCAGCAACAGCTTTCACGGCTGCCACCTTCACTGTGGGACAAGGAGCCGGACGTGTGCCTTTCTGGAAACAGGCCGTGCCGAGGACGAGAGCCATGAGATGTTCCTCCTCTGGGCAAGCCCGCATCCAAATCCTGTTGTGCCTGTGAATAGTCTGCAGGGGACGGTGAAGACCAGCAACAGCTTTCAGGGCTGCCACCTTCCGTGTGGGACAAGGAGCCGGACGTGTCTTTCTGGATACAGGCCCTGCCGAGGACGAGAGCCATGAGATGTTCCTCCTCTGGGCAAGCCCGGGTCCCAGATCCTGTTGTGCCTGTGAATAGGCTGCAGGGGGACCGTGAAGACCAGCAACAGCTTTCAGGGCTGCCACCTTCCGTGTGGGACAAGGAGCCGGATGTGTGCCTTTTCGGAAACAGTCTCTGCCGAGGACGAGAGCCATGAGATGTTCCTCCTCTGGGCAAGCCCGGGTCCCAGATCCTGTTGTGCCTGTGAATAGGCTTCAGGGGGACGGTGAAGACCAGCAACAGCTTCCAGGGCTGCCACCTTCCGTGTGGGACAAGGAGCCGGATGTGTGCCTTTTCGGAAACAGGCTCTGCCGAGGACGAGAGCCATGAGATGTTCCACCTCTGGGCAAGCCCGGGTCCTGAATCCTGTTGTGCCTGTGAATAGGCTGCAGGGGGACGGTGAAGACCAGCAACAGCTTTCAGGGCTGCCACCTTCCGTGTGGGACAAGGAGCCGGACGTGTGCCTTTTCGGAATCAGGCTCTGCCGAGGACGAGAGCCATGAGATGTTCCTCCTCTGGGCAAGCCCGGGTCCCAGATCCTGTTGTGCCTGTGAATAGGCTGCAGGGGGACGGTGAAGACCAGCAACAGCTTTCAGGGCTGCCACCTTCCGTGTGGGACAAGGAGCCGGATGTGTGCCTTTTCGGAAACAGGCTCTGCCGAGGACGAGAGCCATGAGATGTTCCTCCTCTGGGCAAGCCCGGGTCCTGAATCCTGTTGTGCCTGTGAATAGGCTGCAGGGGGACGGTGAAGACCAGCAACAGCTTTCAGGGCTGCCACCTTCCGTGTGGGACAAGGAGCCGGACGTGTGCCTTTTCGGAAACAAGCTCTGCCGAGGACGAGAGCCATTAGATGTTCCTCCTCTGGGCAAGCCCGGGTCCCAGATCCTGTTGTGCCTGTGAATAGGCTGCAGGGCGACGGTGAAGACCAGCAACAGCTTTCAGGGCTGCCACCTTCCGTGTGGGACAAGGAGCCGGATGTGTGCCTTTTCGGAAACAGGCTCTGCCGAGGACGAGAGCCATGAGATGTTCCTCCTCTGGGCAAGCCCGCGTCCAAATCCTGTTGTGCCTGTGAATAGGCTGCAGGGGGACGGTGAAGACCAGCAACAGCTTTCAGGGCTGCCACCTTCCGTGTGGGACAAGGAGCCGGACGTGTGCGTTTTCGGAAACAGGCTCTGACGAGGACGAGAGCCATGAGATGTTCCACCTCTGGGCAAGCCCGGGTCCTGAATCCTGTTGTGCCTGTGAATAGGCTGCAGGGGGACGGTGAAGATCAGCAACAGCTTTCAGGGCTGCCACCTTCCGTGTGGGACAAGGAGCCGGACGTGTCTTTCTGGATACAGGCCCTGCCGAGGACGAGAGCCATGAGATGTTCCTCCTCTGGGCAAGCCCGGGTCCAAATCCTGTTGTACCTGTGAATAGGCTGCAGGGGGACGGTGAAGACCAGCAACAGCTTTCAGGGCTGCCACCTTCCGTGTGGGACAAGGAGCCGGATGAGTGCCTTTTCGGAAACAGGCTCTGCTGAGGACGAGAGCCATGAGATGTTCCTCCTCTGGGCAAGCCCGGGTCCCAGATCCTGTTGTGCCTGTGAATAGGCTGCAGGGGGACGGTGAAGACCAGCAACAGCTTTCAGGGCTGCCACCTTCACTGTGGGACAAGGAGCCGGATGTGTGCCTTTTCGGAAACAGGCTCTGCCGAGGACGAGAGCCATGAGATGTTCCTCCTCTGGGCAAGCCCGGGTCCTGAATCCTGTTGTGCCTGTGAATAGGCTGCAGGGGGACGGTGAAGACCAGCAACAGCTTTCAGGGCTGCCACCTTCCGTGTGGGACAAGGAGCCGGTCTTGTGCCTTTATGGAAACAGGCCCTGCCGAGGACGAGAGCCATGAGATGTTCCTCCTCTGGGCAAGCCCGGGTCCCAGATCCTGTTGTGCCTGTGAATAGGCCGCAGGGGGACGGTGAAGACCAGCAACAGCTTTCAGGGCTGCCACCTTCCGTGTGGGACAAGGAGCCGGACGTGTGCCTTTTCGGAAACAAGCTCTGCCGAGGACGAGAGCCATGAGATGTTCCTCCTCTGGGCAAGCCCGGGTCCCACATCCTGTTGTGCCTGTGAATAGGCTGCAGGGGGACGGTGAAGACCAGCAACAGCTTTCACGGCTGCCACCTTCACTGTGGGACAAGGAGCCGGACGTGTGCCTTTCTGGAAACAGGCCCTGCCGAGGACGAGAGCCATGAGATGTTCCTCCTCTGGGCAAGCCCGGGTCCTGAATCCTGTTGTGCCTGTGAATAGGCTGCAGGGGGATGGTGAACACCAGCAACAGCTTTCAGGGCTGCCACCTTCCGTGTGGGACAAGGAGCCGGACGTGTGCCTTTTCGGAATCAGGCCCTGCCGAGGACGAGAGCCATGAGATGTTCCTCCTCTGGGCAAGCCCGGGTCCCAGATCCTGTTGTGCCTGTGAATAGGCTGCAGGGGGACGGTGAAGACCAGCAACATCTTTCAGGGCTGCCACCTTCCGTGTGGGACAAGGAGCCGGATGTGTGCCTTTTCGGAAACAGTCTCTGCCGAGGACGAGAGCCATGAGATGTTCCTCCTCTGGGCAAGCCCGGGTCCTGAATCCTGTTGTGCCTGTGAATAGGCTGCAGGGGGACGGTGAAGACCAGCAACAGCTTTCAGGGCTGCCACCTTCCGTGTGGGACAAGGAGCCGGACGTGTGCCTTTTTGGAAACAGGATCTGCCGAGGACGAGAGCCATGAGATGTTCCTCCTCTGGGCAAGCCCGGGTCCCAGATCCTGTTGTGCCTGTGAATAGGCTGCAGGGGGACGGTGAAGACCAGCAACAGCTTCCAGGGCTGCCACCTTTACTGTGGGACAATGAGCCGGTCTTGTGCCTTTATGGAAACAGGCCGTGCCGAGGACGAGAGCCATGAGATGTTCCTCCTCTGGGCAAGCCCGGGTCCCAGATCCTGTTGTGCCTGTGAATAGGCTGCAGGGGGACGGTGAAGACCAGCAACAGCTTTCAGGGCTGCCACCTTCCGAGTGGGACAAGGAGCCGGATGTGTGCCTTTTCGGAATCAGGCTCTGCCGAGGACGAGATCCATGAGATGTTCCTCCTCTGGGCAAGCCCGCATCCAAATTCTGTTGTGCCTGTGAATAGGCTGCAGGGGGACGGTGAAGACCAGCAACAGCTTTCAGGGCTGCCACCTTCCGTGTGGGACAATGAGCCGGATGTGTGCCTTTCTGGAAACAGGCCCTGCCGAGGACGAGAGCCATGAGATGTTCCTCCTCTGGGCAAGCCCCGGTCCTGAATCCTGTTGTGCCTGTGAATAGGCTGCAGGGGGACGGTGAAGACCAGCAACAGCTTTCAGGGCTGCCACCTTCCGTGTGGGACAAGGAGCCGGACGTGTGCCTTTTCGGAATCAGGCTCTGCCGAGGACGAGAGCCATGAGATGTACCTCCTCTGGGCAAGCCCGGGTCCTGAATCCTGTTGTGCCTGTGAATAGGCTGCAGGGGGACGGTGAAGACCAGCAACAGCTTTCAGGGCTGCCACCTTCCGTGTGGGACAAGGAGCCGGATGTGTGCCTTTTCGGAAACAGGCTCTGCCGAGGACGAGAGCCATGAGATGTTCCTCCTCTGGGCAAGCCCGGGTCCTGAATCCTGTTGTGCCTGTGAATAGGCTGCAGGGGGACGGTGAAGACCAGCAACAGCTTTCAGGGCTGCCACCTTCCGTGTGGGACAAGGAGCCGGACGTGTGCCTTTTCGGAAACAAGCTCTGCCGAGGACGAGAGCCATTAGATGTTCCTCCTCTGGGCAAGCCCGGGTCCCAGATCCTGTTGTGCCTGTGAATAGGCTGCAGGGCGACGGTGAAGACCAGCAACAGCTTTCAGGGCTGCCACCTTCCGTGTGGGACAAGGAGCCGGATGTGTGCCTTTTCGGAAACAGGCTCTGCCGAGGACGAGAGCCATTAGATGTTCCTCCTCTGGGCAAGCCCGCGTCCAAATCCTGTTGTGCCTGTGAATAGGCTGCAGGGGGACGGTGAAGACCAGCAACAGCTTTCAGGGCTGCCACCTTCCGTGTGGGACAAGGAGCCGGATGTGTGCCTTTTCGGAAACAGGCTCTGCCGAGGACGAGAGCCATGAGATGTTCCTCCTCTGGGCAAGCCCGGGTCCTGAATCCTGTTGTGCCTGTGAATAGGCTGCAGGGGGACGGTGAAGACCAGCAACAGCTTTCAGGGCTGCCACCTTCCGTGTGGGACAAGGAGCCGGTCTTGTGCCTTTATGGAAACAGGCCCTGCCGAGGACGAGAGCCATGAGATGTTCCTCCTCTGGGCAAGCCCGGGTCCCAGATCCTGTTGTGCCTGTGAATAGGCCGCAGGGGGACGGTGAAGACCAGCAACAGATTCCAGGGCTGCCACCTTCCGTGTGGGACAAGGAGCCGGACGTGTGCCTTTTCGGAAACAAGCTCTGCCGAGGACGAGAGCCATGAGATGTTCCTCCTCTGGGCAAGCCCGGGTCCCAGATCCTGTTGTGCCTGTGAATAGGCTGCAGGGGGACGGTGAACACCAGCAACAGCTTTCACGGCTGCCACCTTCACTGTGGGACAAGGAGCCGGACGTGTGCCTTTCTGGAAACAGGCCCTGCCGAGGACGAGAGCCATGAGATGTTCCTCCTCTGGGCAAGCCCGGGTCCTGAATCCTGTTGTGCCTGTGAATAGGCTGCAGGGGGACGGTGAAGACCAGCAACAGCTTTCAGGGCTGCCACCTTCCGTGTGGGACAAGGAGCCGGTCTTGTGCCTTTATGGAAACAGGCCCTGCCGAGGACGAGAGCCATGAGATGTTCCTCCTCTGGGCAAGCCCGGGTCCCAGATCCTGTTGTGCCTGTGAATAGGCCGCAGGGGGACGGTGAAGACCAGCAACAGATGCCAGGGCTGCCACCTTCCGTGTGGGACAAGGAGCCGGACGTGTGCCTTTTCGGAAACAAGCTCTGCCGAGGACGAGAGCCATGAGATGTTCCTCCTCTGGGCAAGCCCGGGTCCCAGATCCTGTTGTGCCTGTGAATAGGCTGCAGGGGGACGGTGAACACCAGCAACAGCTTTCACGGCTGCCACCTTCACTGTGGGACAAGGAGCCGGACGTGTGCCTTTCTGGAAACAGGCCCTGCCGAGGACGAGAGCCATGAGATGTTCCACCTCTGGGCAAGCCCGGGTCCTGAATCCTGTTGTGCCTGTGAATAGGCTGCAGGGGGACGGTGAAGACCAGCAACAGCTTTCAGGGCTGCCACCTTCCGTGTGGGACAAGGAGCCGGTCTTGTGCCTTTATGGAAACAGGCCCTGCCGAGGACGAGAGCCATGAGATGTTCCTCCTCTGGGCAAGCCCGGGTCCCTGATCCTGTTGTGCCTGTGAATAGGCCGCAGGGGGACGGTGAAGACCAGCAACAGCTTCCAGGGCTGCCACCTTCCGTGTGGGACAAGGAGCCGGACGTGTGCCTTTTCGGAAACAAGCTCTGCCGAGGACGAGAGCCATGAGATGTTCCTCCTCTGGGCAAGCCCGGGTCCTGAATCCTGTTGTGCCTGTGAATAGGCTGCAGGGGGACGGTGAAGACCAGCAACAGCTTTCAGGGCTGCCACCTTCCGTGTGGGACAAGGAGCCGGACGTGTGCCTTTCTGGAAACAGGCCCTGCCGAGGACGAGAGCCATGAGATGTTCCTCCTCTGGGCAAGCCCGGGTCCTTAATCCTGTTGTGCCTGTGAATAGGCTGCAGGGGGACGGTGAAGACCAGCAACAGCTTTCAGGGCTGCCACCTTCCGTGTGGGACAAGGAGCCGGACGTGTGCCTTTTCGGAATCAGGCTCTGCCGAGGACGAGAGCCATGAGATGTTCCTCCTCTGGGCAAGCCCGGGTCCCAGATCCTGTTGTGCCTGTGAATAGGCTGCAGGGGGACGGTGAAGACCAGCAACAGCTTTCAGGGCTGCCACCTTCCGTGTGGGACAAGGAGCCGGATGTGTGCCATTTCGGAAACAGGCTCTGCCGAGGACGAGAGCCATGAGATGTTCCTCCTCTGGGCAAGCCCGGGTCCCAGATCCTGTTGTGCCTGTGAATAGGCTGCAGGGGGACGGTGAAGACCAGCAACAGCTTTCAGGGCTGCCACCTTCCGTGTGGGACAAGGAGCCGGACGTGTGCCTTTTCGGAAACAAGCTCTGCCGAGGACGAGAGCCATTAGATGTTCCTCCTCTGGGCAAGCCCGAGTCCCAGATCCTCTTGTGCCTGTGAACAGGCTGCAGGGGGACGGTGAAGACCAGCAACAGCTTTCACGGCTGCCACCTTCACTGTGGGACAAGGAGCCGGATGTGTGCCTTTTCGGAAACAGGCTCTGCCGAGGACGAGAGCCATGAGATGTTCCTCCTCTGGGCAAGCCCGCATCCAAATCCTGTTGTGCCTGTGAATAGGCTGCAGGGGGACGGTGAAGACCAGCAACAGCTTTCACGGCTGCCACATTCCGTGTGGGACAAGGAGCCGGACGTGTGCGTTTTCGGAAACAGGCTCTGCCGAGGACTAGAGCCATGAGATGTTCCACCTCTGGGCAAGCCCGGGTCCTGAATCCTGTTGTGCCTGTGAATAGGCTGCAGGGGGACGTTGAAGACCAGCAACAGCTTTCAGGGCTGCCACCTTCCGTGTGGGATAAGGAGCCGGACGTGTCTTTCTGGATACAGGCCCTGCCGAGGACGAGAGCCATGAGATGTTCCTCCTCTGGGCAAGCCCGGGTCCCAGATCATGTTGTGCCTGTGAATAGGCTGCAGGGGGACGGTGAAGACCAGCAACAGCTTTCAGGGCTGCCAACTTCCGTGTGGGACAAGGAGCCGGATGAGTGCCTTTTCGGAAACAGGCTCTGCCGAGGACGAGAGCCATGAGATGTTCCTCCTCTGGGCAAGCCCGGGTCCCAGATCCTGTTGTGCCTGTGAATAGGATGCAGGGGGACGGTGAAGACCAGCAACAGCTTTCAGGGCTGCCACCTTCCGTGTGGGACAAGGAGCCGATCTTGTGCCTTTATGGAAACAGGATCTGCCGAGGACGAGAGCCATGAGATGTTCCTCCTCTGGGCAAGCCCGGGTCCCAGATCCTGTTGTGCCTGTGAATAGGCTGCAGGGGGACGGTGAAGACCAGCAACAGCTTTCAGGGCTGCCACCTTCCGTGTGGGACAAGGAGCCGGACGTGTGCCTTTTCGGAAACAAGCTCTGCCGAGGACGAGAGCCATTAGATGTTCCTCCTCTGGGCAAGCCCGGGTCCCAGATCCTGTTGTGCCTGTGAATAGGCTGCAGGGGGACGGTGAACACCAGCAACAGCTTTCACGGCAGCCACCTTCACTGTGGGACAAGGAGCCGGACGTGTGCGTTTTCGGAAACAGGCTCTGACGAGGACGAGAGCCATGAGATGTTCCACCTCTGGCCACGCCCGGGTCCCAGATCCTGTTGTGCCTGTGAATAGGCTGCAGGGGGACGGTGAAGACCAGCAACAGCTTTCAGGGCTGCCACCTTCCGTGTGGGACAAGGAGCCGGACGTGTGCCTTTTCGGAATCAGGCTCTGCCGAGGACGAGAGCCAATAGATGTTCCTCCTCTGGGCAAGCCCGGGTCCAAATCCTGTTGTGCCTGTGAATAGGCTGCAGGGGGACGGTGAAGACCAGCAACATCTTTCAGGGCTTCCACCTTCCGTGTGGGACAATGAGCCGGATGTGTGCCTTTCTGGAAACAGGCCCTGCCGAGGACGAGAGCCATGAGATGTTCCTCCTCTGGGCAAGCCCGCGTCCAAATCCTGTTGTGCCTGTGAATAGGCTGCAGGGGGACGGTGAAGACCAGCAACAGCTTTCAGGGCTGCCACCTTCCGTGTGGGACAAGGAGCCGGACGTGTCTTTCTGGATACAGGCCCTGCCGAGGACGAGAGCCATGAGATGTTCCTCCTCTGGGCAAGCCCGGGTCCCAGATCCTGTTGTGCCTGTGAATAGGCTGCAGGGGGACGGTGAAGACCAGCAACATCTTTCCGGCCTGCCACCTTCCGTGTGGGACAAGGAGCCGGACGTGTGCATTTTCGGGAACAGGATCTGCCGAGGACGAGAGCCATGAGATGTTCCTCCTCTGGGCAAGCCCGGGTCCCAGATCCTTTTGTGCCTGTGAATAGGCTGCAGGGGGACGGTGAAGACCAGCAACAGCTTTCAGGGCTGCCACCTTCCGTGTGGGACAAGGAGCCGGACGTGTGCCTTTTCGGAAACAAGCTCTGCCGAGGACGAGAGCCATGAGATGTTCCTCCTCTGGGCAAGCCCGGGTCCCAGATCCTGTTGTGCCTGTGAATAGGCTGCAGGGGGACGGTGAAGACCAGCAACAGCTTTCACGGCTGCCACCTTCACTGTGGGACAAGGAGCCGGACGTGTGCCTTTCTGGAAACAGGCCGTGCCGAGGACGAGAGCCATGAGATGTTCCTCCTCTGGGCAAGCCCGCATCCAAATCCTGTTGTGCCTGTGAATAGTCTGCAGGGGACGGTGAAGACCAGCAACAGCTTTCAGGGCTGCCACCTTCCGTGTGGGACAAGGAGCCGGACGTGTCTTTCTGGATACAGGCCCTGCCGAGGACGAGAGCCATGAGATGTTCCTCCTCTGGGCAAGCCCGGGTCCCAGATCCTGTTGTGCCTGTGAATAGGCTGCAGGGGGACCGTGAAGACCAGCAACAGCTTTCAGGGCTGCCACCTTCCGTGTGGGACAAGGAGCCGGATGTGTGCCTTTTCGGAAACAGTCTCTGCCGAGGACGAGAGCCATGAGATGTTCCTCCTCTGGGCAAGCCCGGGTCCCAGATCCTGTTGTGCCTGTGAATAGGCTTCAGGGGGACGGTGAAGACCAGCAACAGCTTCCAGGGCTGCCACCTTCCGTGTGGGACAAGGAGCCGGATGTGTGCCTTTTCGGAAACAGGCTCTGCCGAGGACGAGAGCCATGAGATGTTCCACCTCTGGGCAAGCCCGGGTCCTGAATCCTGTTGTGCCTGTGAATAGGCTGCAGGGGGACGGTGAAGACCAGCAACAGCTTTCAGGGCTGCCACCTTCCGTGTGGGACAAGGAGCCGGACGTGTGCCTTTTCGGAATCAGGCTCTGCCGAGGACGAGAGCCATGAGATGTTCCTCCTCTGGGCAAGCCCGGGTCCCAGATCCTGTTGTGCCTGTGAATAGGCTGCAGGGGGACGGTGAAGACCAGCAACAGCTTTCAGGGCTGCCACCTTCCGTGTGGGACAAGGAGCCGGATGTGTGCCTTTTCGGAAACAGGCTCTGCCGAGGACGAGAGCCATGAGATGTTCCTCCTCTGGGCAAGCCCGGGTCCTGAATCCTGTTGTGCCTGTGAATAGGCTGCAGGGGGACGGTGAAGACCAGCAACAGCTTTCAGGGCTGCCACCTTCCGTGTGGGACAAGGAGCCGGACGTGTGCCTTTTCGGAAACAAGCTCTGCCGAGGACGAGAGCCATTAGATGTTCCTCCTCTGGGCAAGCCCGGGTCCCAGATCCTGTTGTGCCTGTGAATAGGCTGCAGGGCGACGGTGAAGACCAGCAACAGCTTTCAGGGCTGCCACCTTCCGTGTGGGACAAGGAGCCGGATGTGTGCCTTTTCGGAAACAGGCTCTGCCGAGGACGAGAGCCATGAGATGTTCCTCCTCTGGGCAAGCCCGCGTCCAAATCCTGTTGTGCCTGTGAATAGGCTGCAGGGGGACGGTGAAGACCAGCAACAGCTTCCAGGGCTGCCACCTTCCGTGTGGGACAAGGAGCCGGACGTGTGCGTTTTCGGAAACAGGCTCTGACGAGGACGAGAGCCATGAGATGTTCCACCTCTGGGCAAGCCCGGGTCCTGAATCCTGTTGTGCCTGTGAATAGGCTGCAGGGGGACGGTGAAGACCAGCAACAGCTTTCAGGGCTGCCACCTTCCGTGTGGGACAAGGAGCCGGACGTGTCTTTCTGGATACAGGCCCTGCCGAGGACGAGAGCCATGAGATGTTCCTCCTCTGGGCAAGCCCGGGTCCAAATCCTGTTGTACCTGTGAATAGGCTGCAGGGGGACGGTGAAGACCAGCAACAGCTTTCAGGGCTGCCACCTTCCGTGTGGGACAAGGAGCCGGATGAGTGCCTTTTCGGAAACAGGCTCTGCTGAGGACGAGAGCCATGAGATGTTCCTCCTCTGGGCAAGCCCGGGTCCCAGATCCTGTTGTGCCTGTGAATAGGCTGCAGGGGGACGGTGAAGACCAGCAACAGCTTTCAGGGCTGCCACCTTCACTGTGGGACAAGGAGCCGGATGTGTGCCTTTTCGGAAACAGGCTCTGCCGAGGACGAGAGCCATGAGATGTTCCTCCTCTGGGCAAGCCCGGGTCCTGAATCCTGTTGTGCCTGTGAATAGGCTGCAGGGGGACGGTGAAGACCAGCAACAGCTTTCAGGGCTGCCACCTTCCGTGTGGGACAAGGAGCCGGTCTTGTGCCTTTATGGAAACAGGCCCTGCCGAGGACGAGAGCCATGAGATGTTCCTCCTCTGGGCAAGCCCGGGTCCCAGATCCTGTTGTGCCTGTGAATAGGCCGCAGGGGGACGGTGAAGACCAGCAACAGCTTCCAGGGCTGCCACCTTCCGTGTGGGACAAGGAGCCGGACGTGTGCCTTTTCGGAAACAAGCTCTGCCGAGGACGAGAGCCATGAGATGTTCCTCCTCTGGGCAAGCCCGGGTCCCACATCCTGTTGTGCCTGTGAATAGGCTGCAGGGGGACGGTGAAGACCAGCAACAGCTTTCACGGCTGCCACCTTCACTGTGGGACAAGGAGCCGGACGTGTGCCTTTCTGGAAACAGGCCCTGCCGAGGACGAGAGCCATGAGATGTTCCTCCTCTGGGCAAGCCCGGGTCCTGAATCCTGTTGTGCCTGTGAATAGGCTGCAGGGGGATGGTGAAGACCAGCAACAGCTTTCAGGGCTGCCACCTTCCGTGTGGGACAAGGAGCCGGACGTGTGCCTTTTCGGAATCAGGCCCTGCCGAGGACGAGAGCCATGAGATGTTCCTCCTCTGGGCAAGCCCGGGTCCCAGATCCTGTTGTGCCTGTGAATAGGCTGCAGGGGGACGGTGAAGACCAGCAACAGCTTTCAGGGCTGCCACCTTCCGTGTGGGACAAGGAGCCGGATGTGTGCCATTTCGGAAACAGGCTCTGCCGAGGACGAGAGCCATGAGATGTTCCTCCTCTGGGCAAGGCCGGGTCCCAGATCCTGTTGTGCCTGTGAATAGGCTGCAGGGGGACGGTGAAGACCAGCAACAGCTTTCAGGGCTGCCACCTTCCGTGTGGGACAAGGAGCCGGACGTGTGCCTTTTCGGAAACAAGCTCTGCCGAGGACGAGAGCCATTAGATGTTCCTCCTCTGGGCAAGCCCGGGTCCCAGATCCTCTTGTGCCTGTGAACAGGCTGCAGGGCGACGGTGAAGACCAGCAACAGCTTTCAGGGCTGCCACCTTCCGTGTGGGACAAGGAGCCGGATGTGTGCCTTTTCAGAAATAGGCTCTGCCGAGGACGAGAGCCATGAGATGTTCCTCCTCTGGGCAAGCCCGCGTCCAAATCCTGTTGTGCCTGTGAATAGGCTGCAGGGGGACGGTGAAGACCAGCAACAGCTTTCAGGGCTGCCACCTTCCGTGTGGGACAAGGAGCCGGACGTGTGCGTTTTCGGAAACAGGCTCTGACGAGGACGAGAGCCATGAGATGTTCCACCTCTGGGCAAGCCCGGGTCCTGAATCCTGTTGTGCCTGTGAATAGGCTGCAGGGGGACGGTGAAGACCAGCAACAGCTTTCAGGGCTGCCACCTTCCGTGTGGGACAAGGAGCCGGACGTGTCTTTCTGGATACAGGCTCTGCCGAGGACGAGAGCCATGAGATGTTCCTCCTCTGGGCAAGCCCGGGTCCCAGATCCTGTTGTGCCTGTGAATAGGCTGCAGGGGGACGGTGAAGACCAGCAACAGCTTTCAGGGCTGCCACCTTCACTGTGGGACAAGGAGCCGGATGTGTGCCTTTTCGGAAACAGGCTCTGCCGAGGACGAGAGCCATGAGATGTTCCTCCTCTGGGCAAGCCCGGGTCCTGAATCCTGTTGTGCCTGTGAATAGGCTGCAGGGGGACGGTGAAGACCAGCAACAGCTTTCAGGGCTGCCACATTCCGTGTGGGACAAGGAGCCGGTCTTGTGCCTTTATGGAAACAGGCCCTGCCGAGGACGAGAGCCATGAGATGTTCCTCCTCTGGGCAAGCCCGGGTCCCAGATCCTGTTGTGCCTGTGAATAGGCCGCAGGGGGACGGTGAAGACCAGCAACAGCTTCCAGGGCTGCCACCTTCCGTGTGGGACAAGGAGCCGGACGTGTGCCTTTTCGGAAACAAGCTCTGCCGAGGACGAGAGCCATGAGATGTTCCTCCTCTGGGCAAGCCCGGGTCCCACATCCTGTTGTGCCTGTGAATAGGCTGCAGGGGGACGGTGAAGACCAGCAACAGCTTTCACGGCTGCCACCTTCACTGTGGGACAAGGAGCCGGACGTGTGCCTTTCTGGAAACAGGCCCTGCCGAGGACGAGAGCCATGAGATGTTCCTCCTCTGGGCAAGCCCGGGTCCTGAATCCTGTTGTGCCTGTGAATAGGCTGCAGGGGGATGGTGAACACCAGCAACAGCTTTCAGGGCTGCCACCTTCCGTGTGGGACAAGGAGCCGGACGTGTGCCTTTTCGGAATCAGGCTCTGCCGAGGACGAGAGCCATGAGATGTTCCTCCTCTGGGCAAGCCCGGGTCCCAGATCCTGTTGTGCCTGTGAATAGGCTGCAGGGGGACGGTGAAGACCAGCAACAGCTTTCAGGGCTGCCACCTTCCGTGTGGGACAAGGAGCCGGATGTGTGCCATTTCGGAAACAGGCTCTGCCGAGGACGAGAGCCATGAGATGTTCCTCCTCTGGGCAAGCCCGGGTCCTGAATCCTGTTGTGCCTGTGAATAGGCTGCAGGGGGACGGTGAAGACCAGCAACAGCTTTCAGGGCTGCCACCTTCCGTGTGGGACAAGGAGCCGGACGTGTGCCTTTTCGGAAACAAGCTCTGCCGAGGACGAGAGCCATTAGATGTTCCTCCTCTGGGCAAGCCCGGGTCCCAGATCCTCTTGTGCCTGTGAACAGGCTGCAGGGCGACGGTGAAGACCAGCAACAGCTTTCACGGCTGCCACCTTCACTGTGGGACAAGGAGCCGGACGTGTGCGTTTTCGGAAACAGGCTCTGCCGAGGACGAGAGCCATGAGATGTTCCTCCTCCTGGCAAGCCCGGGTCCAAATCCTGTTGTGCCTGTGAATAGGCTGCAGGGGGACGGTGAAGACCAGCAACAGCTTTCACGGCTGCCACATTCCGTGTGGGACAAGGAGCCGGACGTGTGCGTTTTCGGAAACAGGCTCTGCCGAGGACGAGAGCCATGAGATGTTCCACCTCTGGGCAAGCCCGGGTCCTGAATCCTGTTGTGCCTGTGAATAGGCTGCAGGGGGACGTTGAAGACCAGCAACAGCTTTCAGGGCTGCCACCTTCCTTGTGGGATAAGGAGCCGGACGTGTCTTTATGGATACAGGCCCTGCCGAGGACGAGAGCCATGAGATGTTCCTCCTCTGGGCAAGCCCGTGTCCCAGATCATGTTGTGCCTGTGAATAGGCTGCAGGGGGACGGTGAAGACCAGCAACAGCTTTCAGGGCTGCCACCTTCCGTGTGGGACAAGGAGCCGGATGTGTGCCTTTTCGGAATCAGGCTCTGCCGAGGACGAGAGCCATGAGATGTTCCTCCTCTGGGCAAGCCAGGGTCCCAGATCCTGTTGTGCCTGTGAATAGGCTGCAGGGGGACGGTGAAGACCAGCAACAGCTTTCAGGGCTGCCACCTTCCGTGTGGGACAAGGAGCCGATCTTGTGCCTTTATGGAAACAGGATCTGCCGAGGACGAGAGCCATGAGATGTTCCTCCTCTGGGCAAGGCCGGGTCCCAGATCCTGTTGTGCCTGTGAATAGGCTGCAGGGGGACGGTGAAGACCAGCAACAGCTTCCAGGGCTGCCACCTTCACTGTGGGACAAGGAGCCGGACGTGTGCCTTTTCGGAAACAAGCTCTGCCGAGGACGAGAGCCATGAGATGTTCCTCCTCTGGGCAAGCCCGGGTCCCAGATCCTGTTGTGCCTGTGAATAGGCTGCAGGGGGACGGTGAAGACCAGCAACAGCTTTCAGGGCTGCCACCTTCCGTGTGGGACAAGGAGCCGGACGTGTGCCTTTTCGGAATCAGGCTCTGCCGAGGACGAGAGCCATGAGATGTTCCTCCTCTGGGCAAGCCCGGGTCCAAATCCTGTTGTGCCTGTGAATAGGCTGCAGGGGGACGGTGAAGACCAGCAACATCTTTCAGGGCTTCCACCTTCCGTGTGGGACAATGAGCCGGATGTCTGCCTTTCTGGAAACAGGCCCTGCCGAGGACGAGAGCCATGAGATGTTCCTCCTCTGGGCAAGCCCGCGTCCAGATCCTGTTGTGCCTGTGAATAGGCTGCAGGGGGACGGTGAAGACCAGCAACAGCTTTCAGGGCTGCCACCTTCCGTGTGGGACAAGGAGCCGGACGTGTCTTTCTGGATACAGGCCCTGCCGAGGACGAGAGCCATGAGATGTTCCTCCTCTGGGCAAGCCCGGGTCCCAGATCCTGTTGTGCCTGTGAATAGGCTGCAGGGGGACGGTGAAGACCAGCAACAGCTTTCACGGCTGCCACCTTCACTGTGGGACAAGGAGCCGGACGTGTGCCTTTCTGGAAACAGGCCGTGCCGAGGACGAGAGCCATGAGATGTTCCTCCTCTGGGCAAGCCCGGGTCCCAGATCCTGTTGTGCCTGTGAATAGGCTGCAGGGGGACGGTGAAGACCAGCAACAGCTTTCACGGCTGCCACCTTCACTGTGGGACAAGGAGCCGGACGTGTGCCTTTCTGGAAACAGGCCGTGCCGAGGACGAGAGCCATGAGATGTTCCTCCTCTGGGCAAGCCCGCATCCAAATCCTGTTGTGCCTGTGAATAGTCTGCAGGGGGACGGTGAAGACCAGCAACAGCTTTCAAGGCTGCCACCTTCCGTGTGGGACAAGGAGCCGGACGTGTCTTTCTGGATACAGGCCCTGCCGAGGACGAGAGCCATGAGATGTTCCTCCTCTGGGCAAGCCCGGGTCCCAGATCCTGTTGTGCCTGTGAATAGGCTGCAGGGGGACCGTGAAGACCAGCAACAGCTTTCAGGGCTGCCACCTTCCGTGTGGGACAAGGAGCCGGACGTGTGCCTTTTCGGAAACAAGCTCTGCCGAGGACGAGAGCCATTAGATGTTCCTCCTCTGGGCAAGCCCGGGTCCCAGACCCTCTTGTGCCTGTGAACAGGCTGCAGGGCGACGGTGAAGACCAGCAACAGCTTTCACGGCTGCCACCTTCACTGTGGGACAAGGATCCGGACGTGTGCGTTTTCGGAAACAGGCTCTGCCGAGGACGAGAGCCATGAGATGTTCCTCCTCTGGGCAAGCCCGGGTCCAAATCCTGTTGTGCCTGTGAATAGGCTGCAGGGGGACGGTGAAGACCAGCAACAGCTTTCACGGCTGCCACATTCCGTGTGGGACAAGGAGCCGGACGTGTGCGTTTTCGGAAACAGGCTCTGCCGAGGACGAGAGCCATGAGATGTTCCACCTCTGGGCAAGCCCGGGTCCTGAATCCTGTTGTGCCTGTGAATAGGCTGCAGGGGGACGGTGAAGACCAGCAACAGCTTTCAGGGCTGCCACCTTCCGTGTGGGATAAGGAGCCGGACGTGTCTTTCTGGATACAGGCCCTGCCGAGGACGAGAGCCATGAGATGTTCCTCCTCTGGGCAAGCCCGGGTCCCAGATCCTGTTGTGCCTGTGAATAGGCTGCAGGGGGACGGTGAAGACCAGCAACAGCTTTCACGGCTGCCACCTTCCGTGTGGGAGAAGGAGCCGGACGTGTGCCTTTCTGGAAACAGGCCGTGCCGAGGACGAGAGCCATGAGATGTTCCTCCTCTGGGCAAGCCCGCATCCAAATCCTGTTGTGCCTGTGAATAGGCTGCAGGGGGACGGTGAAGACCAGCAACAGCTTTCAGGGCTGCCACCTTCCGTGTGGGACAAGGAGCCGATCTTGTGCCTTTATGGAAACAGGATCTGCCGAGGACGAGAGCCATGAGATGTTCCTCCTCTGGGCAAGGCCGGGTCCCAGATCCTGTTGTGCCTGTGAATAGGCTGCAGGGGGACGGTGAAGACCAGCAACAGCTTCCAGGGCTGCCACCTTCCGTATGGGACAAGGAGCCGGATGTGTGCCTTTTCGGAAACAGGCTCTGCCGAGGACGAGAGCCATGAGATGTTCCTCCTCTGGGCAAGCCCGGGTCCTGAATACTGTTGTGCCTGTGAATAGGCTGCAGGGGGACGGTGAACACCAGCAACAGCTTTCACGGCAGCCACCTTCACTGTGGGACAAGGAGCCGGACGTGTGCGTTTTCGGAAACAGGCTCTGACGAGGACGAGAGCCATGAGATGTTCCACCTCTGGCCACGCCCGGGTCCCAGATCCTGTTGTGCCTGTGAATAGGCTGCAGGGGGACGGTGAAGACCAGCAACAGCTTTCAGGGCTGCCACCTTCCGTGTGGGACAAGGAGCCGGACGTGTGCCTTTTCGGAATCAGGCTCTGCCGAGGACGAGAGCCATGAGATGTTCCTCCTCTGGGCAAGCCCGGGTCCAAATCCTGTTGTGCCTGTGAATAGGCTGCAGGGGGACGGTGAAGACCAGCAACATCTTTCAGGGCTTCCACCTTCCGTGTGGGACAATGAGCCGGATGTCTGCCTTTCTGGAAACAGGCCCTGCCGAGGACGAGAGCCATGAGATGTTCCTCCTCTGGGCAAGCCCGCGTCCAAATCCTGTTGTGCCTGTGAATAGGCTGCAGGGGGACGGTGAAGACCAGCAACAGCTTTCAGGGCTGCCACCTTCCGTGTGGGACAAGGAGCCGGACGTGTCTTTCTGGATACAGGCCCTGTCGAGGACGAGAGCCATGAGATGTTCCTCCTCTGGGCAAGCCCGGGTCCCAGATCCTGTTGTGCCTGTGAATAGGCTGCAGGGGGACGGTGAAGACCAGCAACAGCTTTCACGGCTGCCACCTTCACTGTGGGACAAGGAGCCGGACGTGTGCCTTTCTGGAAACAGGCCGTGCCGAGGACGAGAGCCATGAGATGTTCCTCCTCTGGGCAAGCCCGCATCCAAATCCTGTTGTGCCTGTGAATAGTCTGCAGGGGGACGGTGAAGACCAGCAACAGCTTTCAGGGCTGCCACCTTCCGTGTGGGACAAGGAGCCGGACGTGTCTTTCTGGATACAGGCCCTGCCGAGGACGACAGCCATGAGATGTTCCTCCTCTGGGCAAGCCCGGGTCCCAGATCCTGTTGTGCCTGTGAATAGGCTGCAGGGGGACCGTGAAGACCAGCAACAGCTTTCAGGGCTGCCACCTTCCGTGTGGGACAAGGAGCCGGATGTGTGCCTTTTCGGAAACAGTCTCTGCCGAGGACGAGAGCCATGAGATGTTCCTCCTCTGGGCAAGCCTGGGTCCCAGATCCTGTTGTGCCTGTGAATAGGCTTCAGGGGGACGGTGAAGACCAGCAACAGCTTCCAGGGCTGCCACCTTCCGTGTGGGACAAGGAGCCGGATGTGTGCCTTTTCGGAAACAGGCTCTGCCGAGGACGAGAGCCATGAGATGTTCCACCTCTGTGCAAGCCCGGGTCCTGAATCCTGTTGTGCCTGTGAATAGGCTGCAGGGGGACGGTGAAGACCAGCAACAGCTTTCAGGGCTGCCACCTTCCGTGTGGGACAAGGAGCCGGACGTGTCTTTCTTGATACAGGCCCTGCCGAGGACGAGAGCCATGAGATGTTCCTCCTCTGGGCAAGGCCGGGTCCCAGATCCTGTTGTGCCTGTGAATAGGCTGCAGGGGGACGGTGAAGACCAGCAACAGCTTTCAGGGCTGCCACCTTCCGTGTGGGACAAGGAGCCGGATGTGTGCCTTTCTGGATACAGGCCCTGCCGAGGACGAGAGCCATGAGATGTTCCTCCTCGGGGCAAGCCCGGGTCCTGAATCCTGTTGTGCCTGTGAATAGGCTGCAGGGGGACGGTGAAGACCAGCAACAGCTTTCAGGGCTGCCACCTTCCGTGTGGGACAAGGAGCCTGATGTGTGCCTTTCTGGATACAGGCCCTGCCGAGGACGAGAGCCATGATATGTTCCTCCTCTGGGCAAGCCCGGGTCCCAGATCCTGTTGTGCCTGTGAATAGGCTGCAGGGGGACGGTGAAGACCAGCAACAGCTTTCACGGCTGCCACCTTCCGTGTGGGACAAGGAGCCGGACGCGTCTTTCTGGATACAGGCCCTGCCGAGGACGAGAGCCATGAGATGTTCCTCCTCTGGGCAAGCCCGGGTCCCAGATCCTGTTGTGCCTGTGAATAGGCTGCAGGGGGACGGTGAAGACCAGCAACAGCTTTCAGGGCTGCCACCTTCCGTGTGGGACAAGGAGCCGGACGTGTGCATTTTCGGAAACAGGATCTGCCGAGGACGAGAGCCATGAGATGTTCCTCCTCTGGGCAAGCCCGGGTCCCAGATCCTGTTGTGCCTGTGAATAGGCTTCAGGGGGACGGTGAAGACCAGCAACAGCTTTCAGGGCTGCCACTTTCCGTGTGGGACAAGGAGCCGGATGTGTGCCTTTTCGGAAACAGGCTCTGCCGAGGACGAGAGCCATGAGATGTTCCTCCTCTGGGCAAGCCCGGGTCCTGAATACTGTTGTGCCTGTGAATAGGCTGCAGGGGGACGGTGAAGACCAGCAACAGCTTTCAGGGCTGCCACCTTCCGTGTGGGACAAGGAGCCGGACGTGTCTTTCTTGATACAGGCCCTGCCGAGGACGAGAGCCATGAGATGTTCCTCCTCTGGGCAAGCCCGGGTCCCAGATCCTGTTGTGCCTGTGAATAGGCTGCAGGGGGACGGTGAAGACCAGCAACAGCTTTCAGGGCTGCCACCTTCCGTGTGGGACAAGGAGCCGGACGTGTCTTTCTGGATACAGGCCCTGCCGAGGACGAGAGCCATGAGATGTTCCTCCTCTGGGCAAGCCCGGGTCCTGAATCCTGTTGTGCCTGTGAATAGGCTGCAGGGGGACGGTGAAGACCAGCAACAGCTTTCAGGGCTGCCACCTTCCGTGTGGGACAAGGAGCCGGACGTGTCTTTCTGGATACAGGCCCTGCCGAGGACGAGAGCCATGAGATGTTCCTCCTCTGGGCAAGCCCGGGTCCCAGATCCTGTTGTGCCTGTGAATAGGCTGCAGGGGGACGGTGAAGACCAGCAACAGCTTTCAGGGCTGCCACCTTCCGTGTGGGACAAGGAGCCGGATGTGTGCCTTTTCGGAAACAGGCTCTGCCGAGGACGAGAGCCATGAGATGTTCCTCCTCTGGGCAAGCCCGGGTCCTGAATCCTGTTGTGCCTGTGAATAGGCTGCAGGGGGACGGTGAAGACCAGCAACAGCTTTCAGGGCTGCCACCTTCCGTGTGGGACAAGGAGGCGGACGTGTGCCTTTTCGGAAACAAGCTCTGCCGAGGACGAGAGCCATGAGATGTTCCTCCTCTGGGCAAGCCCGGGTCCCAGATCCTGTTGTGCCTGTGAATAGGCTGCAGGGCGACGGTGAAGACCAGCAACAGCTTTCAGGGCTGCCACCTTCCGTGTGGGACAAGGAGCCGGATGTGTGCCTTTTCGGAAACAGGCTCTGCCGAGGACGAGAGCCATGAGATGTTCCTCCTCTGGGCAAGCCCGCGTCCAAATCCTGTTGTGCCTGTGAATAGGCTGCAGGGGGACGGTGAAGACCAGCAACAGCTTTCAGGGCTGCCACCTTCCGTGTGGGACAAGGAGCCGGACGTGTGCGTTTTCGGAAACAGGCTCTGACGAGGACGAGAGCCATGAGATGTTCCACCTCTGGGCAAGCCCGGGTCCTGAATCCTGTTGTGCCTGTGAATAGGCTGCAGGGGGACGGTGAAGACCAGCAACAGCTTTCAGGGCTGCCACCTTCCGTGTGGGACAAGGAGCCGGACGTGACTTTCTGGATACAGGCCCTGCCGAGGACGAGAGCCATGAGATGTTCCTCCTCTGGGCAAGCCCGGGTCCAAATCCTGTTGTGCCTGTGAATAGGCTGCAGGGGGACGGTGAAGACCAGCAACAGCTTTCAGGGCTGCCACCTTCCGTGTGGGACAAGGAGCTGGATGAGTGCCTTTTCGGAAACAGGCTCTGCTGAGGACGAGAGCCATGAGATGTTCCTCCTCTCGGCAAGCCCGCGTCCAGATCCTGTTGTGACTGTGAATAGGCTGCAGGGCGACGGTGAAGACCAGCAACAGCTTTCAGGGCTGCCACCTTCCGTGTGGGACAAGGAGCCGGATGTGTGCCTTTTCGGAAACAGGCTCTGCCGAGGACGAGAGCCATGAGATGTTCCTCCTCTGGGCAAGCCCGGGTCCTGAATCCTGTTGTGCCTGTGAATAGGCTGCAGGGGGACGGTGAAGACCAGCAACAGCTTTCAGGGCTGCCACCTTCCGTGTGGGACAAGGAGCCGGTCTTGTGCCTTTATGGAAACAGGCCCTGCCGAGGACGAGAGCCATGAGATGTTCCTCCTCTGGGCAAGCCCGGGTCCCAGATCCTGTTGTGCCTGTGAATAGGCCGCAGGGGGACGGTGAAGACCAGCAACAGCTTCCAGGGCTGCCACCTTCCGTGTGGGACAAGGAGCCAGACGTGTGCCTTTTCGGAAACAAGCTCTGCCGAGGACGAGAGCCATGAGATGTTCCTCCTCTGGGCAAGCCCGGGTCCCAGATCCTGTTGTGCCTGTGAATAGGCTGCAGGGGGACGGTGAACACCAGCAACAGCTTTCACGGCTGCCACCTTCACTGTGGGACAAGGAGCCGGACGTGTGCCTTTCTGGAAACAGGCCCTGCCGAGGACGAGAGCCATGAGATGTTCCTCCTCTGGGCAAGCCCGGGTCCTGAATCCTGTTGTGCCTGTGAATAGGCTGCAGGGGGACGGTGAAGACCAGCAACAGCTTTCAGGGCTGCCACCTTCCGTGTGGGACAAGGAGCCGGACGTGTGCCTTTTCGGAATCAGGCTCTGCCGAGGACGAGAGCCATGATATGTTCCTCCTCTGGGCAAGCCCGGGTCCCAGATCCTGTTGTGCCTGTGAATAGGCTGCAGGGGGACGGTGAAGACCAGCAACAGCTTTCAGGGCTGCCACCTTCCGTGTGGGACAAGGAGCCGGATGTGTGCCATTTCGGAAACAGGCTCTGCCGAGGACGAGAGCCATGAGATGTTCCTCCTCTGGGCAAGCCCGGGTCCTGAATCCTGTTGTGCCTGTGAATAGGCTGCAGGGGGACGGTGAAGACCAGCAACAGCTTTCAGGGCTGCCACCTTCCGTGTGGGACAAGGAGCCGGACGTGTGCCTTTTCGGAAACAAGCTCTGCCGAGGACGAGAGCCATTAGATGTTCCTCCTCTGGGCAAGCCCGGGTCCCAGATCCTCTTGTGCCTGTGAACAGGCTGCAGGGGGACGGTGAAGACCAGCAACAGCTTTCACGGCTGCCACCTTCACTGTGGGACAAGGAGCCGGACGTGTGCCTTTTCGGAAACAGGCTCTGCCGAGGACGAGAGCCATGAGATGTTCCACCTCTGGGCAAGCCCGGGTCCTGAATCCTGTTGTGCCTGTGAATAGGCTGCAGGGGGACGTTGAAGACCAGCAACAGCTTTCAGGGCTGCCACCTTCCGTGTGGGATAAGGAGCCGGACGTGTCTTTCTGGATACAGGCCCTGCCGAGGACGAGAGCCATGAGATGTTCCTCCTCTGGGCAAGCCCGTGTCCCAGATCATGTTGTGCCTGTGAATAGGCTGCAGGGGGACGGTGAAGACCAGCAACAGCTTTCAGGGCTGCCACCTTCCGTGTGGGACAAGGAGCCGGATGTGTGCCTTTTCGGAAACAGGCTCTGCCGAGGACGAGAGCCATGAGATGTTCCTCCTCTGGGCAAGGCCGGGTCCCAGATCCTGTTGTGCCTGTGAATAGGCTGCAGGGGGAGGGTGAAGACCAGCAACAGCTTTCAGGGCTGCCACCTTCCGTGTGGGACAAGGAGCCGATCTTGTGCCTTTATGGAAACAGGATCTGCCGAGGACGAGAGCCATGAGATGTTCCTCCTCTGGGCAAGGCCGGGTCCCAGATCCTGTTGTGCCTGTGAATAGGCTGCAGGGGGACGGTGAAGACCAGCAACAGCTTCCAGGGCTGCCACCTTCCGTGTGGGACAAGGAGCCGGACGTGTGCCTTTTCGGAAACAAGCTCTGCCGAGGACGAGAGCCATGAGATGTTCCTCCTCTGGGCAAGCCCGGGTCCCAGATCCTGTTGTGCCTGTGAATAGGCTGCAGGGGGACGGTGAACACCAGCAACAGCTTTCACGGCAGCCACCTTCACTGTGGGACAAGGAGCCGGACGTGTGCGTTTTCGGAAACAGGCTCTGACGAGGACGAGAGCCATGAGATGTTCCACCTCTGGCCACGCCCGGGTCCCAGATCCTGTTGTGCCTGTGAATAGGCTGCAGGGGGACGGTGAAGACCAGCAACAGCTTTCAGGGCTGCCACCTTCCGTGTGGGACAAGGAGCCGGACGTGTGCCTTTTCGGAATCAGGCTCTGCCGAGGACGAGAGCCATGAGATGTTCCTCCTCTGGGCAAGCCCGGGTCCAAATCCTGTTGTGCCTGTGAATAGGCTGCAGGGGGACGGTGAAGACCAGCAACATCTTTCAGGGCTTCCACCTTCCGTGTGGGACAATGAGCCGGATGTCTGCCTTTCTGGAAACAGGCCCTGCCGAGGACGAGAGCCATGAGATGTTCCTCCTCTGGGCAAGCCCGCGTCCAAATCCTTTTGTGCCTGTGAATAGGCTGCAGGGGGACGGTGAAGACCAGCAACAGCTTTCAGGGCTGCCACCTTCCGTGTGGGACAAGGAGCCGGACGTGTCTTTCTGGATACAGGCCCTGCCGAGGACGAGAGCCATGAGATGTTCCTCCTCTGGGCAAGCCCGGGTCCCAGATCCTGTTGTGCCTGTGAATAGGCTGCAGGGGGACGGTGAAGACCAGCAACAGCTTTCACGGCTGCCACCTTCCGTGTGGGAGAAGGAGCCGGACGTGTGCCTTTCTGGAAACAGGCCGTGCCGAGGACGAGAGCCATGAGATGTTCCTCCTCTGGGCAAGCCCGCATCCAAATCCTGTTGTGCCTGTGAATAGTCTGCAGGGGGACGGTGAAGACCAGCAACAGCTTTCAGGGCTGCCACCTTCCGTGTGGGACAAGGAGCCGGACGTGTCTTTCTGGATACAGGCCCTGCCGAGGACGAGAGCCATGAGATGTTCCTCCTCTGGGCATCCCGGGTCCCAGATCCTGTTGTGCCTGTGAATAGGCTGCAGGGGGACGGTGAAGACCAGCAACAGCTTTCAGGGCTGCCACCTTCCGTGTGGGACAAGGAGCCGGATGTGTGCCTTTTCGGAAACAGTCTCTGCCGAGGACGAGAGCCATGAGATGTTCCTCCTCTGGGCAAGCCCGGGTCCCAGATCCTGTTGTGCCTGTGAATAGGCTTCAGGGGGACGGTGAAGACCAGCAACAGCTTTCAGGGCTGCCACCTTCCGTGTGGGACAAGGAGCCGGATGTGTGCCTTTTCGGAAACAGGCTCTGCCGAGGACGAGAGCCATGAGATGTTCCACCTCTGTGCAAGCCCGGGTCCTGAATCCTGTTGTGCCTGTGAATAGGCTGCAGGGGGACGGTGAAGACCAGCAACAGCTTTCAGGGCTGCCACCTTCCGTGTGGGACAAGGAGCCGGACGTGTCTTTCTGGATACAGGCCCTGCCGAGGACGAGAGCCATGAGATGTTCCTCCTCTGGGCAAGCCCGGGTCCCAGATCCTGTTGTGCCTGTGAATAGGCTGCAGGGGGACGGTGAAGACCAGCAACAGCTTTCAGGGCTGCCACCTTCCGTGTGGGACAAGGAGCCGGATGTGTGCCTTTCTGGATACAGGCCCTGCCGAGGACGAGAGCCATGAGATGTTCCTCCTCTGGGCAAGCCCGGGTCCTGAATCCTGTTGTGCCTGTGAATAGGCTGCAGGGGGACGGTGAAGACCAGCAACAGCTTTCAGGGCTGCCACCTTCCGTGTGGGACAAGGAGCCTGATATGTGCCTTTCTGGATACAGGCCCTGCCGAGGACGAGAGCCATGATATGTTCCTCCTCTGGGCAAGCCCGGGTCCCAGATCCTGTTGTGCCTGTGAATAGGCTGCAGGGGGACGGTGAAGACCAGCAACAGCTTTCAGGGCTGCCACCTTCCGTGTGGGACAAGGAGCCGGACGAGTGCCTTTTAGGAATCAGGCTCTGCCGAGGACGAGAGCCATGAGATGTTCCTCCTCTGGGCAAGCCCGGGTCCCAGATCCTGTTGTGCCTGTGAATAGGCTGCAGGGGGACGGTGAAGACCAGCAACAGCTTTCAGGGCTGCCACCTTCCGTGTGGGACAAGGAGCCGGACGTGTGCATTTTCGGAAACAGGATCTGCCGAGGACGAGAGCCATGAGATGTTCCTCCTCTGGGCAAGCCCGGGTCCCAGATCCTGTTGTGCCTGTGAATAGGCTTCAGGGGGACGGTGAAGACCAGCAACAGCTTTCAGGGCTGCCACTTTCCGTGTGGGACAAGGAGCCGGATGTGTGCCTTTTCGGAAACAGGCTCTGCCGAGGACGAGAGCCATGAGATGTTCCTCCTCTGGGCAAGCCCGGGTCCCAGATCCTGTTGTGCCTGTGAATAGGCTGCAGGGGGACGGTGAAGACCAGCAACAGCTTTCAGGGCTGCCACCTTCCGTGTGGGACAAGGAGCCGGACGTGTCTTTCTTGATACAGGCCCTGCCGAGGACGAGAGCCATGAGATGTTCCTCCTCTGGGCAAGCCCGGGTCCCAGATCCTGTTGTGCCTGTGAATAGGCTGCAGGGGGACGGTGAAGACCAGCAACAGCTTTCAGGGCTGCCACCTTCCGTGTGGGACAAGGAGCCGGACGTGTGCATTTTCGGAAACAGGATCTGCCGAGGACGAGAGCCATGAGATGTTCCTCCTCTGGGCAAGGCCGGGTCCCAGATCCTGTTGTGCCTGTGAATAGGCCGCAGGGGGACGGTGAAGACCAGCAACAGCTTCCAGGGCTGCCACCTTCCGTGTGGGACAAGGAGCCGGACGTGTGCCTTTTCGGAAACAAGCTCTGCCGAGGACGAGAGCCATGAGATGTTCCTCCTCTGGGCAAGCCCGGGTCCCAGATCCTGTTGTGCCTGTGAATAGGCTGCAGGGGGACGGTGAACACCAGCAACAGCTTTCACGGCTGCCACCTTCACTGTGGGACAAGGAGCCGGACGTGTGCCTTTCTGGAAACAGGCCCTGCCGAGGACGAGAGCCATGAGATGTTCCTCCTCTGGGCAAGCCCGGGTCCTGAATCCTGTTGTGCCTGTGAATAGGCTGCAGGGGGACGGTGAAGACCAGCAACAGCTTTCAGGGCTGCCACCTTCCGTGTGGGACAAGGAGCCGGACGTGTGCCTTTTCGGAATCAGGCTCTGCCGAGGACGAGAGCCATGATATGTTCCTCCTCTGGGCAAGGCCGGGTCCCAGATCCTGTTGTGCCTGTGAATAGGCTGCAGGGGGACGGTGAAGACCAGCAACAGCTTTCAGGGCTGCCACCTTCCGTGTGGGACAAGGAGCCGGATGTGTGCCATTTCGGAAACAGGCTCTGCCGAGGACGAGAGCCATGAGATGTTCCTCCTCTGGGCAAGCCCGGGTCCTGAATCCTGTTGTGCCTGTGAATAGGCTGCAGGGGGACGGTGAAGACCAGCAACAGCTTTCAGGGCTGCCACCTTCCGTGTGGGACAAGGAGCCGGACGTGTGCCTTTTCGGAAACAAGCTCTGCCGAGGACGAGAGCCATTAGATGTTCCTCCTCTGGGCAAGCCCGGGTCCCAGATCCTCTTGTGCCTGTGAACAGGCTGCAGGGCGACGGTGAAGACCAGCAACAGCTTTCACGGCTGCCACCTTCACTGTGGGACAAGGAGCCGGACGTGTGCCTTTTCGGAAACAGGCTCTGCCGAGGACGAGAGCCATGAGATGTTCCTCCTCTGGGCAAGCCCGGGTCCAAATCCTGTTGTGCCTGTGAATAGGCTGCAGGGGGACGGTGAAGACCAGCAACAGCTTTCACGGCTGCCACATTACGTGTGGGACAAGGAGCCGGACGTGTGCGTTTTCGGAAACAGGCTCTGCCGAGGACGAGAGCCATGAGATGTTCCACCTCTGGGCAAGCCCGGGTCCTGAATCCTGTTGTGCCTGTGAATAGGCTGCAGGGGGACGTTGAAGACCAGCAAGAGCTTTCAGGGCTGCCACCTTCCGTGTGGGATAAGGAGCCGGACGTGTCTTTCTGGATACAGGCCCTGCCGAGGACGAGAGCCATGAGATGTTCCTCCTCTGGGCAAGCCCGTGTCCCAGATCATGTTGTGCCTGTGAATAGGCTGCAGGGGGACGGTGAAGACCAGCAACAGCTTTCAGGGCTGCCACCTTCCGTGTGGGACAAGGAGCCGGATGTGTGCCTTTTCGGAAACAGGCTCTGCCGAGGACGAGAGCCATGAGATGTTCCTCCTCTGGGCAAGCCCGGGTCCCAGATCCTGTTGTGCCTGTGAATAGGCTGCAGGGGGACGGTGAAGACCAGCAACAGCTTTCAGGGCTGCCACCTTCCGTGTGGGACAAGGAGCCGATCTTGTGCCTTTATGGAAACAGGATCTGCCGAGGACGAGAGCCATGAGATGTTCCTCCTCTGGGCAAGGCCGGGTCCCAGATCCTGTTGTGCCTGTGAATAGGCTGCAGGGGGACGGTGAAGACCAGCAACAGCTTCCAGGGCTGCCACCTTCCGTGTGGGACAAGGAGCCGGACGTGTGCCTTTTCGGAAACAAGCTCTGCCGAGGACGAGAGCCATGAGATGTTCCTCCTCTGGGCAAGCCCGGGTCCCAGATCCTGTTGTGCCTGTGAATAGGCTGCAGGGGGACGGTGAACACCAGCAACAGCTTTCACGGCAGCCACCTTCACTGTGGGACAAGGAGCCGGACGTGTGCGTTTTCGGAAACAGGCTCTGACGAGGACGAGAGCCATGAGATGTTCCACCTCTGGCCACGCCCGGGTCCCAGATCCTGTTGTGCCTGTGAATAGGCTGCAGGGGGACGGTGAAGACCAGCAACAGCTTTCACGGCTGCCACCTTCCGTGTGGGACAAGGAGCCGGACGTGTGCCTTTTCGGAATCAGGCTCTGCCGAGGACGAGAGCCATGAGATGTTCCTCCTCTGGGCAAGCCCGGGTCCAAATCCTGTTGTGCCTGTGAATAGGCTGCAGGGGGACGGTGAAGACCAGCAACATCTTTCAGGGCTTCCACCTTCCGTGTGGGACAATGAGCCGGATGTCTGCCTTTCTGGAAACAGGCCCTGCCGAGGACGAGAGCCATGAGATGTTCCTCCTCTGGGCAAGCCCGCGTCCAAATCCTGTTGTGCCTGTGAATAGGCTGCAGGGGGACGGTGAAGACCAGCAACAGCTTTCAGGGCTGCCACCTTCCGTGTGGGACAAGGAGCCGGACGTGTCTTTCTGGATACAGGCCCTGCCGAGGACGAGAGCCATGAGATGTTCCTCCTATGGGCAAGCCCGGGTCCCAGATCCTGTTGTGCCTGTGAATAGGCTGCAGGGGGACGGTGAAGACCAGCAACAGCTTTCACGGCTGCCACCTTCCGTGTGGGAGAAGGAGCCGGACGTGTGCCTTTCTGGAAACAGGCCGTGCCGAGGACGAGAGCCATGAGATGTTCCTCCTCTGGGCAAGCCCGCATCCAAATCCTGTTGTGCCTGTGAATAGTCTGCAGGGGGACGGTGAAGACCAGCAACAGCTTTCAGGGCTGCCACCTTCCGTGTGGGACAAGGAGCCGGACGTGTCTTTCTGGATACAGGCCCTGCCGAGGACGAGAGCCATGAGATGTTCCTCCTCTGGGCATCCCGGGTCCCAGATCCTGTTGTGCCTGTGAATAGGCTGCAGGGGGACGGTGAAGACCAGCAACAGCTTTCAGGGCTGCCACCTTCCGTGTGGGACAAGGAGCCGGATGTGTGCCTTTTCGGAAACAGTCTCTGCCGAGGACGAGAGCCATGAGATGTTCCTCCTCTGGGCAAGCCCGGGTCCCAGATCCTGTTGTGCCTGTGAATAGGCTTCAGGGGGACGGTGAAGACCAGCAACAGCTTTCAGGGCTGCCACCTTCCGTGTGGGACAAGGAGCCGGATGTGTGCCTTTTCGGAAACAGGCTCAGCCGAGGACGAGAGCCATGAGATGTTCCACCTCTGTGCAAGCCCGGGTCCTGAATCCTGTTGTGCCTGTGAATAGGCTGCAGGGGGACGGTGAAGACCAGCAACAGCTTTCAGGGCTGCCACCTTCCGTGTGGGACAAGGAGCCGGACGTGTCTTTCTGGATACAGGCCCTGCCGAGGACGAGAGCCATGAGATGTTCCTCCTCTGGGCAAGCCCGGGTCCCAGATCCTGTTGTGCCTGTGAATAGGCTGCAGGGGGACGGTGAAGACCAGCAACAGCTTTCAGGGCTGCCACCTTCCGTGTGGGACAAGGAGCCGGATGTGTGCCTTTCTGGATACAGGCCCTGCCGAGGACGAGAGCCATGAGATGTTCCTCCTCTGGGCAAGCCCGCGTCCAAATCCTGTTGTGCCTGTGAATAGGCTGCAGGGGGACGGTGAAGACCAGCAACAGCTTTCAGGGCTGCCACCTTCCGTGTGGGACAAGGAGCCGGACGTGTCTTTCTGGATACAGGCCCTGCCGAGGACGAGAGCCATGAGATGTTCCTCCTCTGGGCAAGCCCGGGTCCCAGATCCTGTTGTGCCTGTGAATAGGCTGCAGGGGGACGGTGAAGACCAGCAACAGCTTTCACGGCTGCCACCTTCCGTGTGGGAGAAGGAGCCGGACGTGTGCCTTTCTGGAAACAGGCCGTGCCGAGGACGAGAGCCATGAGATGTTCCTCCTCTGGGCAAGCCCGCATCCAAATCCTGTTGTGCCTGTGAATAGTCTGCAGGGGGACGGTGAAGACCAGCAACAGCTTTCAGGGCTGCCACCTTCCGTGTGGGACAAGGAGCCGGACGTGTCTTTCTGGATACAGGCCCTGCCGAGGACGAGAGCCATGAGATGTTCCTCCTCTGGGCTTCCCGGGTCCCAGATCCTGTTGTGCCTGTGAATAGGCTGCAGGGGGACGGTGAAGACCAGCAACAGCTTTCAGGGCTGCCACCTTCCGTGTGGGACAAGGAGCCGGATGTGTGCCTTTTCGGAAACAGTCTCTGCCGAGGACGAGAGCCATGAGATGTTCCTCCTCTGGGCAAGCCCGGGTCCCAGATCCTGTTGTGCCTGTGAATAGGCTTCAGGGGGACGGTGAAGACCAGCAACAGCTTTCAGGGCTGCCACCTTCCGTGTGGGACAAGGAGCCGGATGTGTGCCTTTTCGGAAACAGGCTCTGCCGAGGACGAGAGCCATGAGATGTTCCACCTCTGTGCAAGCCCGGGTCCTGAATCCTGTTGTGCCTGTGAATAGGCTGCAGGGGGACGGTGAAGACCAGCAACAGCTTTCAGGGCTGCCACCTTCCGTGTGGGACAAGGAGCCGGACGTGTCTTTCTGGATACAGGCCCTGCCGAGGACAAGAGCCATGAGATGTTCCTCCTCTGGGCAAGCCCGGGTCCCAGATCCTGTTGTGCCTGTGAATAGGCTGCAGGGGGACGGTGAAGACCAGCAACAGCTTTCAGGGCTGCCACCTTCCGTGTGGGACAAGGAGCCGGATGTGTGCCTTTCTGGATACAGGCCCTGCCGAGGACGAGAGCCATGAGATGTTCCTCCTCTGGGCAAGCCCGGGTCCTGAATCCTGTTGTGCCTGTGAATAGGCTGCAGGGGGACGGTGAAGACCAGCAACAGCTTTCAGGGCTGCCACCTTCCGTGTGGGACAAGGAGCCTGATGTGTGCCTTTCTGGATACAGGCCCTGCCGAGGACGAGAGCCATGATATGTTCCTCCTCTGGGCAAGCCCGGGTCCCAGATCCTGTTGTGCCTGTGAATAGGCTGCAGGGGGACGGTGAAGACCAGCAACAGCTTTCAGGGCTGCCACCTTCCGTGTGGGACAAGGAGCCGGACGAGTGCCTTTTAGGAATCAGGCTCTGCCGAGGACGAGAGCCATGAGATGTTCCTCCTCTGGGCAAGCCCGGGTCCCAGATCCTGTTGTGCCTGTGAATAGGCTGCAGGGGGACGGTGAAGACCAGCAACAGCTTTCAGGGCTGCCACCTTCCGTGTGGGACAAGGAGCCGGACGTGTGCATTTTCGGAAACAGGATCTGCCGAGGACGAGAGCCATGAGATGTTCCTCCTCTGGGCAAGCCCGGGTCCCAGATCCTGTTGTGCCTGTGAATAGGCTTCAGGGGGACGGTGAAGACCAGCAACAGCTTTCAGGGCTGCCACTTTCCGTGTGGGACAAGGAGCCGGATGTGTGCCTTTTCGGAAACAGGCTCTGCCGAGGACGAGAGCCATGAGATGTTCCTCCTCTGGGCAAGCCCGGGTCCCAGATCCTGTTGTGCCTGTGAATAGGCTGCAGGGGGACGGTGAAGACCAGCAACAGCTTTCAGGGCTGCCACCTTCCGTGTGGGACAAGGAGCCGGACGTGTCTTTCTTGATACAGGCCCTGCCGAGGACGAGAGCCATGAGATGTTCCTCCTCTGGGCAAGCCCGGGTCCCAGATCCTGTTGTGCCTGTGAATAGGCTGCAGGGGGACGGTGAAGACCAGCAACAGCTTTCAGGGCTGCCACCTTCCGTGTGGGACAAGGAGCCGGACGTGTGCATTTTCGGAAACAGGATCTGCCGAGGACGAGAGCCATGAGATGTTCCTCCTCTGGGCAAGGCCGGGTCCCAGATCCTGTTGTGCCTGTGAATAGGCTGCAGGGGGACGGTGAAGACCAGCAACAGCTTCCAGGGCTGCCACCTTCCGTGTGGGACAATGATCCGGTCTTGTGCCTTTATGGAAACAGGCCCTGCCGAGGACGAGAGCCATGAGATGTTCCTCCTCTGGGCAAGCCCAGGTCCCAGATCCAGTTGTGCCTGTGAATAGGCTGCAGGGGGACGGTGAAGACCAGCAACAGCTTCCAGGGCTGCCACCTTCCGTGTGGGACAAGGAGCCGGATGAGTGCATTTTCGGAAACAGGATCTGCCGAGGACGAGAGCCATGAGATGTTCCTCCTCTGGGCAAGGCCGGGTCCCAGATCCTGTTGTGCCTGTGAATAGGCTGCAGGGGGACGGTGAAGACCAGCAACAGCTTTCAGGGCTGCCACCTTCCGTGTGGGACAAGGAGCCGGACGTGTCTTTCTGGATACAGGCCCTGCCGAGGACGAGAGCCATGAGATGTTCCTCCTCTGGGCAAGCCCGGGTCCCAGATCCTGTTGTGCCTGTGAATAGGCTGCAGGGGGACGGTGAAGACCAGCAACAGCTTTCAGGGCTGCCACCTTCCGTGTGGGACAAGGAGCCGGATGTGTGCCTTTCTGGATACAGGCCCTGCCGAGGACGAGAGCCATGAGATGTTCCTCCTCTGGGCAAGCCCGGGTCCCAGATCCTGTTGTGCCTCTGAATAGGCTGCAGGGGGACGGTGAAGACCAGCAACAGCTTTCAGGGCTGCCACCTTCCGTGTGGGACAAGGAGCCGGATGAGTGCATTTTCGGAAACAGGATCTGCCGAGGACGAGAGCCATGAGATGTTCCTCCTCTGGGCAAGCCCGGGTCCTGAATCCTGTTGTGCCTGTGAATAGGCCGCAGGGGGACGGTGAAGACCAGCAACAGCTTTCAGGGCTGCCACCTTCCGTGTGGGACAAGGAGCCGGACGTGTCTTTCTGGATACAGGCCCTGCTGAGGACGAGAGCCATGAGATGTTCCTCCTCTGGGCAAGCCCGGGTCCAAATCCTGTTGTGCCTGTGAATAGGCTGCAGGGGGACGGTGAAGACCAGCAACAGCTTTCAGGGCTGCCACCTTCCGTGTGGGACAAGGAGCCGGATGAGTGCCTTTTCGGAAACAGGCTCTGCTGAGGACGAGAGCCATGAGATGTTCCTCCTCTGGGCAAGCCCGGGTCCCAGATCCTGTTGTGCCTGTGAATAGGCTGCAGGGGGACGGTGAAGACCAGCAACAGCTTTCAGGGCTGCCACCTTCCGTGTGGGACAAGGAGCCGGATGTGTGCCTTTTCGGAAACAGGCTCTGCCGAGGACGAGAGCCATGAGATGTTCCTCCTCTGGGCAAGCCCGGGTCCTGAATCCTGTTGTGCCTGTGAATAGGCTGCAGGGGGACGGTGAAGACCAGCAACAGCTTTCAGGGCTGCCACCTTCCGTGTGGGACAAGGAGCCGGTCTTGTGCCTTTATGGAAACAGGCCCTGCCGAGGACGAGAGCCATGAGATGTTCCTCCTCTGGGCAAGCCCGGGTCCCAGATCCTGTTGTGCCTGTGAATAGGCCGCAGGGGGACGGTGAAGACCAGCAACAGCTTCCAGGGCTGCCACCCTCCGTGTGGGACAAGGAGCCGGACGTGTGCCTTTTCGGAAACAGGCTCTGCCGAGGACGAGAGCCATGAGATGTTCCTCCTCTGGGCAAGCCCGGGTCCCAGATCCTGTTGTGCCTGTGAATAGGCTGCAGGGGGACGGTGAACACCAGCAACAGCTTTCACGGCTGCCACCTTCACTGTGGGACAAGGAGCCGGACGTGTGCCTTTCTGGAAACAGGCCCTGCCGAGGACGAGAGCCATGAGATGTTCCTCCTCTGGGCAAGCCCGGGTCCTGAATCCTGTTGTGCCAGTGAATAGGCTGCAGGGGGACGGTGAAGACCAGCAACAGCTTTCAGGGCTGCCACCTTCCGTGTGGGACAAGGAGCCGGACGTGTGCCTTTTCGGAAACAGGCTCTGCCGAGGACGAGAGCCATGAGATGTTCCTCCTCTGGGCAAGCCCGGGTCCCAGATCCTGTTGTGCCTGTGAATAGGCTGCAGGGGGACGGTGAAGACCAGCAACAGCTTTCAGGGCTGCCACCTTCCGTGTGGGACAAGGAGCCGGATGTGTGCCATTTCGGAAACAGGCTCTGCCGAGGACGAGAGCCATGAGATGTTCCTCCTCTGGGCAAGCCCGGGTCCTGAATCCTGTTGTGCCTGTGAATAGGCTGCAGGGGGATGGTGAAGACCAGCAACAGCTTTCAGGGCTGCCACCTTCCGTGTGGGACAAGGAGCCGGACGTGTGCCTTTTCGGAAACAGGATCTGCCGAGGACGAGAGCCATTAGATGTTCCTCCTCTGGGCAAGCCCGGGTCCCAGATCCTCTTGTGCCTGTGAACAGGCTGCAGGGCGACGGTGAAGACCAGCAACAGCTTTCACGGCTGCCACCTTCACTGTGGGACAAGGAGCCGGATGTGTGCCTTTTTGGAAACAGGCTCTGCCGAGGACGAGAGCCATGAGATGTTCCTCCTCTGGGCAAGCCCGCGTCCAAATCCTGTTGTGCCTGTGAATAGGCTGCAGGGGGACGGTGAAGAACAGCAACAGCTTTCACGGCTGCCACATTCCGTGTGGGACAAGGAGCCGGACGTGTGCGTTTTCGGAAACAGGCTCTGCCGAGGACGAGAGCCATGAGATGTTCCACCTCTGGGCAAGCCCGGGTCCTGAATCCTGTTGTGCCTGTGAATAGGCTGCAGGGGGACGTTGAAGACCAGCAACAGCTTTCAGGGCTGCCACCTTGCGTGTGGGATAAGGAGCCGGACGTGTCTTTCTGGATACAGGCCCTGCCGAGGACGAGAGCCATGAGATGTTCCTCCTCTGGGCAAGCCCGTGTCCCAGATCCTGTTGTGCCTGTGAATAGGCTGCAGGAGGACGGTGAACACCAGCAACAGCTTTCACGGCTGCCACCTTCACTGTGGGACAAGGAGCCGGTCGTGTGCCTTTCTGGAAACAGGCCCTGCCGAGGACGAGAGCCATGAGATGTTCCTCCTCTGGGCAAGCCCGGGTCCCAGATCCTGTTGTGCCTGTGAATAGGCTGCAGGGGGACGGTGAAGACCAGCAACAGCTTTCAGGGCTGCCACCTTCCGTGTGGGACAAGGAGCCGGATGTGTGCCATTTCGGAAACAGGCTCTGCCGAGGACGAGAGCCATGAGATGTCCCTCCTCTGGGCAAGCCCGGGTCCTGAATCCTGTTGTGCCTGTGAATAGGCTGCAGGGGGATGGTGAAGACCAGCAACAGCTTTCAGGGCTGCCACCTTCCGTGTGGGACAAGGAGCCGGACGTGTGCCTTTTCGGAAACAAGCTCTGCCGAGGACGAGAGCCATTAGATGTTCCTCCTCTGGGCAAGCCCGGGTCCCAGATCCTCTTGTGCCTGTGAACAGGCTGCAGGGCGACGGTGAAGACCAGCAACAGCTTTCACGGCTGCCACCTTCACTGTGGGACAAGGAGCCGGATGTGTGCCTTTTCGGAAACAGGCTCTGCCGAGGACGAGAGCCATGAGATGTTCCTCCTCTGGGCAAGCCCGCGTCCAAATCCTGTTGTGCCTGTGAATAGGCTGCAGGGGGACGGTGAAGAACAGCAACAGCTTTCACGGCTGCCACATTCCGTGTGGGACAAGGAGCCGGACGTGTGCGTTTTCGGAAACAGGCTCTGCCGAGGACGAGAGCCATGAGATGTTCCACCTCTGGGCAAGCCCGGGTCCTGAATCCTGTTGTGCCTGTGAATAGGCTGCAGGGGGACGTTGAAGACCAGCAACAGCTTTCAGGGCTGCCACCTTCCGTGTGGGATAAGGAGCCGGACGTGTCTTTCTGGATACAGGCCCTGCCGAGGACGAGATCCATGAGATGTTCCTCCTCTGGGCAAGCCCGTGTCCCAGATCATGTTGTGCCTGTGAATAGGCTGCAGGGGGACGGTGAAGACCAGCAACAGCTTTCAGGGCTGCCACCTTCCGTGTGGGACAAGGAGCCGGATGTGTGCCTTTTCGGAAACAGGCTCTGCCGAGGACGAGAGCCATGAGATGTTCCTCCTCTGGGCAAGCCCGGGTCCCAGATCCTGTTGTGCCTGTGAATAGGCTGCAGGGGGACGGTGAAGACCAGCAACAGCTTTCAGGGCTGCCACCTTCCGTGTGGGACAATGAGCCGATCTTGTGCCTTTATGGAAACAGGATCTGCCGAGGACGAGAGCCATGAGATGTTCCTCCTCTGGGCAAGGCCGGGTCCCAGATCCTGTTGTGCCTGTGAATAGGCTGCAGGGGGACGGTGAAGACCAGCAACAGCTTCCAGGGCTGCCACCTTCCGTGTGGGACAAGGAGCCGGACGTGTGCCTTTTCGGAAACAAGCTCTGCCGAGGACGAGAGCCATGAGATGTTCCTCCTCTGGGCAAGCCCGGGTCCCAGATCCTGTTGTGCCTGTGAATAGGCTGCAGGGGGACGGTGAACACCAGCAACAGCTTTCACGGCAGCCACCTTCACTGTGGGACAAGGAGCCGGACGTGTGCGTTTTCGGAAACAGACTCTGACGAGGACGAGAGCCATGAGATGTTCCACCTCTGGCCACGCCCGGGTCCCAGATCCTGTTGTGCCTGTGAATAGGCTGCAGGGGGACGGTGAAGACCAGCAACAGCTTTCAGGGCTGCCACCTTCCGTGTGGGACAAGGAGCCGGACGTGTGCATTTTCGGAAACAGGATCTGCCGAGGACGAGAGCCATGAGATGTTCCTCCTCTGGGCAAGGCCGGGTCCCAGATCCTGTTGTGCCTGTGAATAGGCTGCAGGGGGACGGTGAAGACCAGCAACAGCTTCCAGGGCTGCCACCTTCCGTGTGGGACAATGATCCGGTCTTGTGCCTTTATGGAAACAGGCCCTGCCGAGGACGAGAGCCATGAGATGTTCCTCCTCTGGGCAAGCCCAGGTCCCAGATCCTGTTGTGCCTGTGAATAGGCTGCAGGGGGACGGTGAAGACCAGCAACAGCTTCCAGGGCTGCCACCTTCCGTGTGGGACAAGGAGCCGGATGAGTGCATTTTCGGAAACAGGATCTGCCGAGGACGAGAGCCATGAGATGTTCCTCCTCTGGGCAAGGCCGGGTCCCAGATCCTGTTGTGCCTGTGAATAGGCTGCAGGGGGACGGTGAAGACCAGCAACAGCTTTCAGGGCTGCCACCTTCCGTGTGGGACAAGGAGCCGGACGTGTCTTTCTGGATACAGGCCCTGCCGAGGACGAGAGCCATGAGATGTTCCTCCTCTGGGCAAGCCCGGGCCCCAGATCCTGTTGTGCCTGTGAATAGGCTGCAGGGGGACGGTGAAGACCAGCAACAGCTTTCAGGGCTGCCACCTTCCGTGTGGGACAAGGAGCCGGATGTGTGCCTTTCTGGATACAGGCCCTGCCGAGGACGAGAGCCATGAGATGTTCCTCCTCTGGGCAAGCCCGGGTCCCAGATCCTGTTGTGCCTGTGAATAGGCTGCAGGGGGACGGTGAAGACCAGCAACAGCTTTCAGGGCTGCCACCTTCCGTGTGGGACAAGGAGCCGGATGAGTGCATTTTCGGAAACAGGATCTGCCGAGGACGAGAGCCATGAGATGTTCCTCCTCTGGGCAAGCCCGGGTCCTGAATCCTGTTGTGCCTGTGAATAGGCTGCAGGGGGACGGTGAAGACCAGCAACAGCTTTCAGGGCTGCCACCTTCCGTGTGGGACAAGGAGCCGGACGTGTATTTCTGGATACAGGCCCTGCTGAGGACGAGAGCCATGAGATGTTCCTCCTCTGGGCAAGCCCGGGTCCAAATCCTGTTGTGCCTGTGAATAGGCTGCAGGGGGACGGTGAAGACCAGCAACAGCTTTCAGGGCTGCCACCTTCCGTGTGGGACAAGGAGCCGGATGAGTGCCTTTTCGGAAACAGGCTCTGCTGAGGACGAGAGCCATGAGATGTTCCTCCTCTGGGCAAGCCCGGGTCCCAGATCCTGTTGTGCCTGTGAATAGGCTGCAGGGGGACGGTGAAGACCAGCAACAGCTTTCAGGGCTGCCACCTTCCGTGTGGGACAAGGAGCCGGATGTGTGCCTTTTCGGAAACAGGCTCTGCCGAGGACGAGAGCCATGAGATGTTCCTCCTCTGGGCAAGCCCGGGTCCTGAATCCTGTTGTGCCTGTGAATAGGCTGCAGGGGGACGGTGAAGACCAGCAACAGCTTTCAGGGCTGCCACCTTCCGTGTGGGACAAGGAGCCGGTCTTGTGCCTTTATGAAAACAGGCCCTGCCGAGGACGAGAGCCATGAGATGTTCCTCCTCTGGGCAAGCCCGGGTCCCAGATCCTGTTGTGCCTGTGAATAGGCCGCAGGGGGACGGTGAAGACCAGCAACAGCTTCCAGGGCTGCCACCCTCCGTGTGGGACAAGGAGCCGGACGTGTGCCTTTTCGGAAACAAGCTCTGCCGAGGACGAGAGCCATGAGATGTTCCTCCTCTGGGCAAGCCCGGGTCCCAGATCCTGTTGTGCCTGTGAATAGGCTGCAGGGGGACGGTGAACACCAGCAACAGCTTTCACGGCTGCCACCTTCACTGTGGGACAAGGAGCCGGACGTGTGCCTTTCTGGAAACAGGCCGTCCCGAGGACGAGAGCCATGAGATGTTCCTCCTCTGGGCAAGCCCGGGTCCTGAATCCTGTTGTGCCAGTGAATAGGCTGCAGGGGGACGGTGAAGACCAGCAACAGCTTTCAGGGCTGCCACCTTCCGTGTGGGACAAGGAGCCGGACGTGTGCCTTTTCGGAATCAGGCTCTGCCGAGGACGAGAGCCATGAGATGTTCCTCCTCTGGGCAAGCCCGGGTCCCAGATCCTGTTGTGCCTGTGAATAGGCTGCAGGGGGACGGTGAAGACCAGCAACAGCTTTCAGGGCTGCCACCTTCCGTGTGGGACAAGGAGCCGGATGTGTGCCATTTCGGAAACAGGCTCTGCCGAGGACGAGAGCCATGAGATGTTCCTCCTCTGGGCAAGCCCGGGTCCTGAATCCTGTTGTGCCTGTGAATAGGCTGCAGGGGGACGGTGAAGACCAGCAACAGCTTTCAGGGCTGCCACCTTCCGTGTGGGACAAGGAGCCGGACGTGTGCCTTTTCGGAAACAAGCTCTGCCGAGGACGAGAGCCATTAGATGTTCCTCCTCTGGGCAAGCCCGGGTCCCAGATCCTCTTGTGCCTGTGAACAGGCTGCAGGGCGACGGTGAAGACCAGCAACAGCTTTCACGGCTGCCACCTTCACTGTGGGACAAGGAGCCGGATGTGTGCCTTTTCGGAAACAGGCTCTGCCGAGGACGAGAGCCATGAGATGTTCCTCCTCTGGGCAAGCCCGCGTCCAAATCCTGTTGTGCCTGTGAATAGGCTGCAGGGGGACGGTGAAGACCAGCAACAGCTTTCACGGCTGCCACATTCCGTGTGGGACAAGGAGCCGGACGTGTGCGTTTTCGGAAACAGGCTCTGCCGAGGACGAGAGCCATGAGATGTTCCACCTCTGGGCAAGCCCGGGTCCTGAATCCTGTTGTGCCTGTGAATAGGCTGCAGGGGGACGTTGAAGACCAGCAACAGCTTTCAGGGCTGCCACCTTCCGTGTGGGATAAGGAGCCGGACGTGTCTTTCTGGATACAGGCCCTGCCGAGGACGAGATCCATGAGATGTTCCTCCTCTGGGCAAGCCCGTGTCCCAGATCATGTTGTGCCTGTGAATAGGCTGCAGGGGGACGGTGAAGACCAGCAACAGCTTTCAGGGCTGCCACCTTCCGTGTGGGACAAGGAGCCGGATGTGTGCCTTTTCGGAAACAGGCTCTGCCGAGGACGAGAGCCATGAGATGTTCCTCCTCTGGGCAAGCCCGGGTCCCAGATCCTGTTGTGCCTGTGAATAGGCTGCAGGGGGACGGTGAAGACCAGCAACAGCTTTCAGGGCTGCCACCTTCCGTGTGGGACAATGAGCCGATCTTGTGCCTTTATGGAAACAGGATCTGCCGAGGACGAGAGCCATGAGATGTTCCTCCTCTGGGCAAGCCCGGGTCCCAGATCCTGTTGTGCCTGTGAATAGGCTGCAGGGGGACGGTGAAGACCAGCAACAGCTTCCAGGGCTGCCACCTTCCGTGTGGGACAAGGAGCCGGACGTGTGCCTTTTCGGAATCAGGCTCTGCCGAGGACGAGAGCCATGAGATGTTCCTCCTCTGGGCAAGCCCGGGTCCCAGATCCTGTTGTGCCTGTGAATAGGCTGCAGGGGGACGGTGAACACCAGCAACAGCTTTCACGGCAGCCACCTTCACTGTGGGACAAGGAGCCGGACGTGTGCGTTTTCGGAAACAGGCTCTGACGAGGACGAGAGCCATGAGATGTTCCACCTCTGGCCACGCCCGGGTCCCAGATCCTGTTGTGCCTGTGAATAGGCTGCAGGGGGACGGTGAAGACCAGCAACAGCTTTCAGGGCTGCCACCTTCCGTGTGGGACAAGGAGCCGGACGTGTGCCTTTTCGGAATCAGGCTCTGCCGAGGACGAGAGCCATGAGATGTTCCTCCTCTGGGCAAGCCCGGGTCCAAATCCTGTTGTGCCTGTGAATAGGCTGCAGGGGGACGGTGAAGACCAGCAACATCTTTCAGGGCTTCCACCTTCCGTGTGGGACAATGAGCCGGATGTCTGCCTTTCTGGAAACAGGCCCTGCCGAGGACGAGAGCCATGAGATGTTCCTCCTCTGGGCAAGCCCGCGTCCAAATCCTGTTGTGCCTGTGAATAGGCTGCAGGGGGACGGTGAAGACCAGCAACAGCTTTCTGGGCTGCCACCTTCCGTGTGGGACAAGGAGCCGGACGTGTCTTTCTGGATACAGGCCCTGCCGAGGACGAGAGCCATGAGATGTTCCTCCTCTGGGCAAGCCCGGGTCCCAGATCCTGTTGTGCCTGTGAATAGGCTGCAGGGGGACGGTGAAGACCAGCAACAGCTTTCACGGCTGCCACCTTCACTGTGGGACAAGGAGCCGGACGTGTGCCTTTCTGGAAACAGGCCGTGCCGAGGACGAGAGCCATGAGATGTTCCTCCTCTGGGCAAGCCCGCATCCAAATCCTGTTGTGCCTGTGAATAGGCTGCAGGGGGACGGTGAAGACCAGCAACAGCTTTCAGGGCTGCCACCTTCCGTGTGGGACAAGGAGCCGGACGTGTCTTTCTGGATACAGGCCCTGCCGAGGACGAGAGCCATGAGATGTTCCTCCTCTGGGCAAGCCTGGGTCCCAAATCCTGTTGTGCCTGTGAATAGGCTGCAGGGGGACCGTGAAGACCAGCAACAGCTTTCAGGGCTGCCACCTTCCGTGTGGGACAAGGAGCCGGATGTGTGCCTTTTCGGAAACAGGCTCTGCCGAGGACGAGAGCCATGAGATGTTCCACCTCTGTGCAAGCCCGGGTCCTGAATCCTGTTGTGCCTGTGAATAGGCTGCAGGGGGACGGTGAAGACCAGCAACAGCTTTCAGGGCTGCCACCTTCCGTGTGGGACAAGGAGCCGGACGTGTCTTTCTGGATACAGGCCCTGCCGAGGACGAGAGCCATGAGATGTTCCTCCTCTGGGCAAGCCCGGGTCCCAGATCCTGTTGTGCCTGTGAATAGGCTGCAGGGGGACGGTGAAGACCAGCAACAGCTTTCAGGGCTGCCACCTTCCGTGTGGGACAAGGAGCCGGATGTGTGCCTTTCTGGATACAGGCCCTGCCGAGGACGAGAGCCATGAGATGTTCCTCCTCGGGGCAAGCCCGGGTCCTGAATCCTGTTGTGCCTGTGAATAGTCTGCAGGGGGACGGTGAAGACCAGCAACAGCTTTCAGGGCTGCCACCTTCCGTGTGGGACAAGGAGCCGGACGTGTCTTTCTGGATACAGGCCCTGCCGAGGACGAGAGCCATGAGATGTTCCTCCTCTGGGCATCCCGGGTCCCAGATCCTGTTGTGCCTGTGAATAGGCTGCAGGGGGACGGTGAAGACCAGCAACAGCTTTCAGGGCTGCCACCTTCCGTGTGGGACAAGGAGCCGGATGTGTGCCTTTTCGGAAACAGTCTCTGCCGAGGACGAGAGCCATGAGATGTTCCTCCTCTGGGCAAGCCCGGGTCCCAGATCCTGTTGTGCCTGTGAATAGGCTTCAGGGGGACGGTGAGCAACAGCTTTCAGGGCTGCCACCTTCCGTGTGGGACAAGGAGCCGGATGTGTGCCTTTTCGGAAACAGGCTCTGCCGAGGACGAGAGCCATGAGATGTTCCACCTCTGTGCAAGCCCGGGTCCTGAATCCTGTTGTGCCTGTGAATAGGCTGCAGGGGGACGGTGAAGACCAGCAACAGCTTTCAGGGCTGCCACCTTCCGTGTGGGACAAGGAGCCGGACGTGTCTTTCTGGATACAGGCCCTGCCGAGGACGAGAGCCATGAGATGTTCCTCCTCTGGGCAAGCCCGGGTCCCAGATCCTGTTGTGCCTGTGAATAGGCTGCAGGGGGACGGTGAAGACCAGCAACAGCTTTCAGGGCTGCCACCTTCCGTGTGGGACAAGGAGCCGGATGTGTGCCTTTCTGGATACAGGCCCTGCCGAGGACGAGAGCCATGAGATGTTCCTCCTCTGGGCAAGCCCGGGTCCTGAATCCTGTTGTGCCTGTGAATAGGCTGCAGGGGGACGGTGAAGACCAGCAACAGCTTTCAGGGCTGCCACCTTCCGTGTGGGACAAGGAGCCGGACGAGTGCCTTTTAGGAATCAGGCTCTGCCGAGGACGAGAGCCATGAGATGTTCCTCCTCTGGGCAAGCCCGGGTCCCAGATCCTGTTGTGCCTGTGAATAGGCTGCAGGGGGACGGTGAAGACCAGCAACAGCTTTCAGGGCTGCCACCTTCCGTGTGGGACAAGGAGCCGGACGTGTGCATTTTCGGAAACAGGATCTGCCGAGGACGAGAGCCATGAGATGTTCCTCCTCTGGGCAAGCCCGGGTCCCAGATCCTGTTGTGCCTGTGAATAGGCTTCAGGGGGACGGTGAAGACCAGCAACAGCTTTCAGGGCTGCCACTTTCCGTGTGGGACAAGGAGCCGGATGTGTGCCTTTTCGGAAACAGGCTCTGCCGAGGACGAGAGCCATGAGATGTTCCTCCTCTGGGCAAGCCCGGGTCCCAGATCCTGTTGTGCCTGTGAATAGGCTGCAGGGGGACGGTGAAGACCAGCAACAGCTTTCAGGGCTGCCACCTTCCGTGTGGGACAAGGAGCCGGACGTGTCTTTCTTGATACAGGCCCTGCCGAGGACGAGAGCCATGAGATGTTCCTCCTCTGGGCAAGCCCGGGTCCCAGATCCTGTTGTGCCTGTGAATAGGCTGCAGGGGGACGGTGAAGACCAGCAACAGCTTTCAGGGCTGCCACCTTCCGTGTGGGACAAGGAGCCGGACGTGTGCCTTTTCGGAAACAGGATCTGCCGAGGACGAGAGCCATGAGATGTTCCTCCTCTGGGCAAGGCCGGGTCCCAGATCCTGTTGTGCCTGTGAATAGGCTGCAGGGGGACGGTGAAGACCAGCAACAGCTTCCAGGGCTGCCACCTTCCGTGTGGGACAATGATCCGGTCTTGTGCCTTTATGGAAACAGGCCCTGCCGAGGACGAGAGCCATGAGATGTTCCTCCTCTGGGCAAGCCCAGGTCCCAGATCCAGTTGTGCCTGTGAATAGGCTGCAGGGGGACGGTGAAGACCAGCAACAGCTTCCAGGGCTGCCACCTTCCGTGTGGGACAAGGAGCCGGATGAGTGCATTTTCGGAAACAGGATCTGCCGAGGACGAGAGCCATGAGATGTTCCTCCTCTGGGCAAGGCCGGGTCCCAGATCCTGTTGTGCCTGTGAATAGGCTGCAGGGGGACGGTGAAGACCAGCAACAGCTTTCAGGGCTGCCACCTTCCGTGTGGGACAAGGAGCCGGACGTGTCTTTCTGGATACAGGCCCTGCCGAGGACGAGAGCCATGAGATGTTCCTCCTCTGGGCAAGCCCGGGTCCCAGATCCTGTTGTGCCTGTGAATAGGCTGCAGGGGGACGGTGAAGACCAGCAACAGCTTTCAGGGCTGCCACCTTCCGTGTGGGACAAGGAGCCGGATGTGTGCCTTTCTGGATACAGGCCCTGCCGAGGACGAGAGCCATGAGATGTTCCTCCTCTGGGCAAGCCCGGGTCCCAGATCCTGTTGTGCCTGTGAATAGGCTGCAGGGGGACGGTGAAGACCAGCAACAGCTTTCAGGGCTGCCACCTTCCGTGTGGGACAAGGAGCCGGATGAGTGCATTTTCGGAAACAGGATCTGCCGAGGACGAGAGCCATGAGATGTTCCTCCTCTGGGCAAGCCCGGGTCCTGAATCCTGTTGTGCCTGTGAATAGGCCGCAGGGGGACGGTGAAGACCAGCAACAGCTTTCAGGGCTGCCACCTTCCGTGTGGGACAAGGAGCCGGACGTGTCTTTCTGGATACAGGCCCTGCTGAGGACGAGAGCCATGAGATGTTCCTCCTCTGGGCAAGCCCGGGTCCAAATCCTGTTGTGCCTGTGAATAGGCTGCAGGGGGACGGTGAAGACCAGCAACAGCTTTCAGGGCTGCCACCTTCCGTGTGGGACAAGGAGCCGGATGAGTGCCTTTTCGGAAACAGGCTCTGCTGAGGACGAGAGCCATGAGATGTTCCTCCTCTGGGCAAGCCCGGGTCCCAGATCCTGTTGTGCCTGTGAATAGGCTGCAGGGGGACGGTGAAGACCAGCAACAGCTTTCAGGGCTGCCACCTTCCGTGTGGGACAAGGAGCCGGATGTGTGCCTTTTCGGAAACAGGCTCTGCCGAGGACGAGAGCCATGAGATGTTCCTCCTCTGGGCAAGCCCGGGTCCTGAATCCTGTTGTGCCTGTGAATAGGCTGCAGGGGGACGGTGAAGACCAGCAACAGCTTTCAGGGCTGCCACCTTCCGTGTGGGACAAGGAGCCGGTCTTGTGCCTTTATGGAAACAGGCCCTGCCGAGGACGAGAGCCATGAGATGTTCCTCCTCTGGGCAAGCCCGGGTCCCAGATCCTGTTGTGCCTGTGAATAGGCCGCAGGGGGACGGTGAAGACCAGCAACAGCTTCCAGGGCTGCCACCCTCCGTGTGGGACAAGGAGCCGGACGTGTGCCTTTTCGGAAACAAGCTCTGCCGAGGACGAGAGCCATGAGATGTTCCTCCTCTGGGCAAGCCCGGGTCCCAGATCCTGTTGTGCCTGTGAATAGGCTGCAGGGGGACGGTGAACACCAGCAACAGCTTTCACGGCTGCCACCTTCACTGTGGGACAAGGAGCCGGACGTGTGCCTTTCTGGAAACAGGCCCTGCCGAGGACGAGAGCCATGAGATGTTCCTCCTCTGGGCAAGCCCGGGTCCGGAATCCTGTTGTGCCAGTGAATAGGCTGCAGGGGGACGGTGAAGACCAGCAACAGCTTTCAGGGCTGCCACCTTCCGTGTGGGACAAGGAGCCGGACGTGTGCCTTTTCGGAAAGAGGCTCTGCCGAGGACGAGAGCCATGAGATGTTCCTCCTCTGGGCAAGCCCGGGTCCCAGATCCTGTTGTGCCTGTGAATAGGCTGCAGGGGGACGGTGAAGACCAGCAACAGCTTTCAGGGCTGCCACCTTCCGTGTGGGACAAGGAGCCGGATGTGTGCCATTTCGGAAACAGGCTCTGCCGAGGACGAGAGCCATGAGATGTTCCTCCTCTGGGCAAGCCCGGGTCCTGAATCCTGTTGTGCCTGTGAATAGGCTGCAGGGGGATGGTGAAGACCAGCAACAGCTTTCAGGGCTGCCACCTTCCGTGTGGGACAAGGAGCCGGACGTGTGCCTTTTCGGAAACAAGCTCTGCCGAGGACGAGAGCCATTAGATGTTCCTCCTCTGGGCAAGCCCGGGTCCCAGATCCTCTTGTGCCTGTGAACAGGCTGCAGGGCGACGGTGAAGACCAGCAACAGCTTTCACGGCTGCCACCTTCACTGTGGGACAAGGAGCCGGATGTGTGCCTTTTTGGAAACAGGCTCTGCCGAGGACGAGAGCCATGAGATGTTCCTCCTCTGGGCAAGCCCGCGTCCAAATCCTGTTGTGCCTGTGAATAGGCTGCAGGGGGACGGTGAAGAACAGCAACAGCTTTCACGGCTGCCACATTCCGTGTGGGACAAGGAGCCGGACGTGTGCGTTTTCGGAAACAGGCTCTGCCGAGGACGAGAGCCATGAGATGTTCCACCTCTGGGCAAGCCCGGGTCCTGAATCCTGTTGTGCCTGTGAATAGGCTGCAGGGGGACGTTGAAGACCAGCAACAGCTTTCAGGGCTGCCACCTTGCGTGTGGGATAAGGAGCCGGACGTGTCTTTCTGGATACAGGCCCTGCCGAGGACGAGAGCCATGAGATGTTCCTCCTCTGGGCAAGCCCGTGTCCCAGATCCTGTTGTGCCTGTGAATAGGCTGCAGGGGGACGGTGAACACCAGCAACAGCTTTCACGGCTGCCACCTTCACTGTGGGACAAGGAGCCGGACGTGTGCCTTTCTGGAAACAGGCCCTGCCGAGGACGAGAGCCATGAGATGTTCCTCCTCTGGGCAAGCCCGGGTCCTGAATCCTGTTGTGCCAGTGAATAGGCTGCAGGGGGACGGTGAAGACCAGCAACAGCTTTCAGGGCTGCCACCTTCCGTGTGGGACAAGGAGCCGGACGTGTGCCTTTTCGGAAACAGGCTCTGCCGAGGACGAGAGCCATGAGATGTTCCTCCTCTGGGCAAGCCCGGGTCCCAGATCCTGTTGTGCCTGTGAATAGGCTGCAGGGGGACGGTGAAGACCAGCAACAGCTTTCAGGGCTGCCACCTTCCGTGTGGGACAAGGAGCCGGATGTGTGCCATTTCGGAAACAGGCTCTGCCGAGGACGAGAGCCATGAGATGTCCCTCCTCTGGGCAAGCCCGGGTCCTGAATCCTGTTGTGCCTGTGAATAGGCTGCAGGGGGATGGTGAAGACCAGCAACAGCTTTCAGGGCTGCCACCTTCCGTGTGGGACAAGGAGCCGGACGTGTGCCTTTTCGGAAACAAGCTCTGCCGAGGACGAGAGCCATTAGATGTTCCTCCTCTGGGCAAGCCCGGGTCCCAGATCCTCTTGTGCCTGTGAACAGGCTGCAGGGCGACGGTGAAGACCAGCAACAGCTTTCACGGCTGCCACCTTCACTGTGGGACAAGGAGCCGGATGTGTGCCTTTTCGGAAACAGGCTCTGCCGAGGACGAGAGCCATGAGATGTTCCTCCTCTGGGCAAGCCCGCGTCCAAATCCTGTTGTGCCTGTGAATAGGCTGCAGGGGGACGGTGAAGAACAGCAACAGCTTTCACGGCTGCCACATTCCGTGTGGGACAAGGAGCCGGACGTGTGCGTTTTCGGAAACAGGCTCTGCCGAGGACGAGAGCCATGAGATGTTCCACCTCTGGGCAAGCCCGGGTCCTGAATCCTGTTGTGCCTGTGAATAGGCTGCAGGGGGACGTTGAAGACCAGCAACAGCTTTCAGGGCTGCCACCTTCCGTGTGGGATAAGGAGCCGGACGTGTCTTTCTGGATACAGGCCCTGCCGAGGACGAGAGCCATGAGATGTTCCTCCTCTGGGCAAGCCCGTGTCCCAGATCATGTTGTGCCTGTGAATAGGCTGCAGGGGGACGGTGAAGACCAGCAACAGCTTTCAGGGCTGCCACCTTCCGTGTGGGACAAGGAGCCGGATGTGTGCCTTTTCGGAAACAGGCTCTGCCGAGGACGAGAGCCATGAGATGTTCCTCCTCTGGGCAAGCCCGGGTCCCAGATCCTGTTGTGCCTGTGAATAGGCTGCAGGGGGACGGTGAAGACCAGCAACAGCTTTCAGGGCTGCCACCTTCCGTGTGGGACAATGAGCCGATCTTGTGCCTTTATGGAAACAGGATCTGCCGAGGACGAGAGCCATGAGATGTTCCTCCTCTGGGCAAGGCCGGGTCCCAGATCCTGTTGTGCCTGTGAATAGGCTGCAGGGGGACGGTGAAGACCAGCAACAGCTTCCAGGGCTGCCACCTTCCGTGTGGGACAAGGAGCCGGACGTGTGCCTTTTCGGAAACAAGCTCTGCCGAGGACGAGAGCCATGAGATGTTCCTCCTCTGGGCAAGCCCGGGTCCCAGATCCTGTTGTGCCTGTGAATAGGCTGCAGGGGGACGGTGAAGACCAGCAACAGCTTTCACGGCAGCCACCTTCACTGTGGGACAAGGAGCCGGACGTGTGCGTTTTCGGAAACAGACTCTGACGAGGACGAGAGCCATGAGATGTTCCACCTCTGGCCACGCCCGGGTCCCAGATCCTGTTGTGCCTGTGAATAGGCTGCAGGGGGACGGTGAAGACCAGCAACAGCTTTCAGGGCTGCCACCTTCCGTGTGGGACAAGGAGCCGGACGTGTGCATTTTCGGAAACAGGATCTGCCGAGGACGAGAGCCATGAGATGTTCCTCCTCTGGGCAAGGCCGGGTCCCAGATCCTGTTGTGCCTGTGAATAGGCTGCAGGGGGACGGTGAAGACCAGCAACAGCTTCCAGGGCTGCCACCTTCCGTGTGGGACAATGAGCCGGTCTTGTGCCTTTATGGAAACAAGCTCTGCCGAGGACGAGAGCCATGAGATGTTCCTCCTCTGGGCAAGCCCAGGTCCCAGATCCTGTTGTGCCTGTGAATAGGCTGCAGGGGGACGGTGAAGACCAGCAACAGCTTCCAGGGCTGCCACCTTCCGTGTGGGACAAGGAGCCGGATGAGTGCATTTTCGGAAACAGGATCTGCCGAGGACGAGAGCCATGAGATGTTCCTCCTCTGGGCAAGGCCGGGTCCCAGATCCTGTTGTGCCTGTGAATAGGCTGCAGGGGGACGGTGAAGACCAGCAACAGCTTTCAGGGCTGCCACCTTCCGTGTGGGACAAGGAGCCGGATGTGTGCCTTTCTGGATACAGGCCCTGCCGAGGACGAGAGCCATGAGATGTTCCTCCTCTGGGCAAGCCCGGGTCCCAGATCCTTTTGTGCCTGTGAACAGGCTGCAGGGGGACGGTGAAGACCAGCAACAGCTTTCAGGGCTGCCACCTTCCGTGTGGGACAAGGAGCCGGATGTGTGCCTTTCTGGATACAGGCCCTGCCGAGGACGAGAGCCATGAGATGTTCCTCCTCTGGGCAAGCCCGGGTCCCAGATCCTGTTGTGCCTGTGAATAGGCTGCAGGGGGACGGTGAAGACCAGCAACAGCTTTCAGGGCTGCCACCTTCCGTGTGGGACAAGGAGCCGGATGAGTGCATTTTCGGAAACAGGATCTGCCGAGGACGAGAGCCATGAGATGTTCCTCCTCTGGGCAAGCCCCGGTCCTGAATCCTGTTGTGCCTGTGAATAGGCTGCAGGGGGACGGTGAAGACCAGCAACAGCTTTCAGGGCTGCCACCTTCCGTGTGGGACAAGGAGCCGGACGTGTATTTCTGGATACAGGCCCTGCTGAGGACGAGAGCCATGAGATGTTCCTCCTCTGGGCAAGCCCGGGTCCAAATCCTGTTGTGCCTGTGAATAGGCTGCAGGGGGACGGTGAAGACCAGCAACAGCTTTCAGGGCTGCCACCTTCCGTGTGGGACAAGGAGCCGGATGAGTGCCTTTTCGGAAACAGGCTCTGCTGAGGACGAGAGCCATGAGATGTTCCTCCTCTGGGCAAGCCCGGGTCCCAGATCCTGTTGTGCCTGTGAATAGGCTGCAGGGGGACGGTGAAGACCAGCAACAGCTTTCAGGGCTGCCACCTTCCGTGTGGGACAAGGAGCCGGATGTGTGCCTTTTAGGAAACAGGCTCTGCCGAGGACGAGAGCCATGAGATGTTCCTCCTCTGGGCAAGCCCGGGTCCTGAATCCTGTTGTGCCTGTGAATAGGCTGCAGGGGGACGGTGAAGACCAGCAACAGCTTTCAGGGCTGCCACCCTCCGTGTGGGACAAGGAGCCGGACGTGTGCCTTTTCGGAAACAAGCTCTGCCGAGGACGAGAGCCATGAGATGTTCCTCCTCTGGGCAAGCCCGGGTCCCAGATCCTGTTGTGCCTGTGAATAGGCTGCAGGGGGACGGTGAACACCAGCAACAGCTTTCACGGCTGCCACCTTCACTGTGGGACAAGGAGCCGGACGTGTGCCTTTCTGGAAACAGGCCGTCCCGAGGACGAGAGCCATGAGATGTTCCTCCTCTGGGCAAGCCCGGGTCCCAGATCCTGTTGTGCCAGTGAATAGGCTGCAGGGGGACGGTGAAGACCAGCAACAGCTTTCAGGGCTGCCACCTTCCGTGTGGGACAAGGAGCCGGACGTGTGCCTTTTCGGAATCAGGCTCTGCCGAGGACGAGAGCCATGAGATGTTCCTCCTCTGGGCAAGCCCGGGTCCCAGATCCTGTTGTGCCTGTGAATAGGCTGCAGGGGGACGGTGAAGACCAGCAACAGCTTTCAGGGCTGCCACCTTCCGTGTGGGACAAGGAGCCGGATGTGTGCCATTTCGGAAACAGGCTCTGCCGAGGACGAGAGCCATGAGATGTTCCTCCTCTGGGCAAGCCCGGGTCCTGAATCCTGTTGTGCCTGTGAATAGGCTGCAGGGGGACGGTGAAGACCAGCAACAGCTTTCAGGGCTGCCACCTTCCGTGTGGGACAAGGAGCCGGACGTGTGCCTTTTCGGAAACAAGCTCTGCCGAGGACGAGAGCCATTAGATGTTCCTCCTCTGGGCAAGCCCGGGTCCCAGATCCTCTTGTGCCTGTGAACAGGCTGCAGGGCGATGGTGAAGACCAGCAACAGCTTTCACGGCTGCCACCTTCACTGTGGGACAAGGAGCCGGATGTGTGCCTTTTCGGAAACAGGCTCTGCCGAGGACGAGAGCCATGAGATGTTCCTCCTCTGGGCAAGCCCGCGTCCAAATCCTGTTGTGCCTGTGAATAGGCTGCAGGGGGACGGTGAAGAACAGCAACAGCTTTCACGGCTGCCACATTCCGTGTGGGACAAGGAGCCGGACGTGTGCGTTTTCGGAAACAGGCTCTGCCGAGGACGAGAGCCATGAGATGTTCCACCTCTGGGCAAGCCCGGGTCCTGAATCCTGTTGTGCCTGTGAATAGGCTGCAGGGGGACGTTGAAGACCAGCAACAGCTTTCAGGGCTGCCACCTTCCGTGTGGGATAAGGAGCCGGACGTGTCTTTCTGGATACAGGCCCTGCCGAGGACGAGATCCATGAGATGTTCCTCCTCTGGGCAAGCCCGTGTCCCAGATCATGTTGTGCCTGTGAATAGGCTGCAGGGGGACGGTGAAGACCAGCAACAGCTTTCAGGGCTGCCACCTTCCGTGTGGGACAAGGAGCCGGATGTGTGCCTTTTCGGAAACAGGCTCTGCCGAGGACGAGAGCCATGAGATGTTCCTCCTCTGGGCAAGCCCGGGTCCCAGATCCTGTTGTGCCTGTGAATAGGCTGCAGGGGGACGGTGAAGACCAGCAACAGCTTTCAGGGCTGCCACCTTCCGTGTGGGACAATGAGCCGATCTTGTGCCTTTATGGAAACAGGATCTGCCGAGGACGAGAGCCATGAGATGTTCCTCCTCTGGGCAAGGCCGGGTCCCAGATCCTGTTGTGCCTGTGAATAGGCTGCAGGGGGACGGTGAAGACCAGCAACAGCTTCCAGGGCTGCCACCTTCCGTGTGGGACAAGGAGCCGGACGTGTGCCTTTTCGGAAACAAGCTCTGCCGAGGACGAGAGCCATGAGATGTTCCTCCTCTGGGCAAGCCCGGGTCCCAGATCCTGTTGTGCCTGTGAATAGGCTGCAGGGGGACGGTGAACACCAGCAACAGCTTTCACGGCAGCCACCTTCACTGTGGGACAAGGAGCCGGACGTGTGCGTTTTCGGAAACAGGCTCTGACGAGGACGAGAGCCATGAGATGTTCCACCTCTGGCCACGCCCGGGTCCCAGATCCTGTTGTGCCTGTGAATAGGCTGCAGGGGGACGGTGAAGACCAGCAACAGCTTTCAGGGCTGCCACCTTCCGTGTGGGACAAGGAGCCGGACGTGTGCCTTTTCGGAATCAGGCTCTGCCGAGGACGAGAGCCATGAGATGTTCCTCCTCTGGGCAAGCCCGCGTCCAAATCCTGTTGTGCCTGTGAATAGGCTGCAGGGGGACGGTGAAGACCAGCAACAGCTTTCAGGGCTGCCACCTTCCGTGTGGGACAAGGAGCCGGACGTGTCTTTCTGGATACAGGCCCTGCCGAGGACGAGAGCCATGAGATGTTCCTCCTCTGGGCAAGCCCGGGTCCCAGATCCTGTTGTGCCTGTGAATAGGCTGCAGGGGGACGGTGAAGACCAGCAACAGCTTTCACGGCTGCCACCTTCACTGTGGGACAAGGAGCCGGACGTGTGCCTTTCTGGAAACAGGCCGTGCCGAGGACGAGAGCCATGAGATGTTCCTCCTCTGGGCAAGCCCGCATCCAAATCCTGTTGTGCCTGTGAATAGGCTGCAGGGGGACGGTGAAGACCAGCAACAGCTTCCAGGGCTGCCACCTTCCGTGTGGGACAAGGAGCCGGACGTGTCTTTCTGGATACAGGCCCTGCCGAGGACGAGAGCCATGAGATGTTCCTCCTCTGGGCAAGCCCGGGTCCCAGATCCTGTTGTGCCTGTGAATAGGCTGCAGGGGGACCGTGAAGACCAGCAACAGCTTTCAGGGCTGCCACCTTCCGTGTGGGACAAGGAGCCGGATGTGTGCCTTTTCGGAAACAGTCTCTGCCGAGGACGAGAGCCATGAGATGTTCCACCTCTGTGCAAGCCCGGGTCCTGAATCCTGTTGTGCCTGTGAATAGGCTGCAGGGGGACGGTGAAGACCAGCAACAGCTTTCAGGGCTGCCACCTTCCGTGTGGGACAAGGAGCTGGACGTGTCTTTCTGGATACAGGCCCTGCCGAGGACGAGAGCCATGAGATGTTCCTCCTCTGGGCAAGCCCGGGTCCCAGATCCTGTTGTGCCTGTGAATAGGCTGCAGGGGGACGGTGAAGACCAGCAACAGCTTTCAGGGCTGCCACCTTCCGTGTGGGACAAGGAGCCGGATGTGTGCCTTTCTGGATACAGGCCCTGCCGAGGACGAGAGCCATGAGATGTTCCTCCTCGGGGCAAGCCCGGGTCCTGAATCCTGTTGTGCCTGTGAATAGGCTGCAGGGGGACGGTGAAGACCAGCAACAGCTTTCAGGGCTGCCACCTTCCGTGTGGGACAAGGAGCCGGATTTGTGCCTTTCTGGATACAGGCCCTGCCGAGGACGAGAGCCATGATATGTTCCTCCTCTGGGCAAGCCCGGGTCCCAGATCCTGTTGTGCCTGTGAATAGGCTGCAGGGGGACGGTGAAGACCAGCAACAGCTTTCAGGGCTGCCACCTTCCGTGTGGGACAAGGAGCCGGACGTGTCTTTCTGGATACAGGCCCTGCCGAGGACGAGAGCCATGAGATGTTCCTCCTCTGGGCAAGCCCGGGTCCCAGATCCTGTTGTGCCTGTGAATAGGCTGCAGGGGGACGGTGAAGACCAGCAACAGCTTTCAGGGCTGCCACCTTCCGTGTGGGACAAGGAGCCGGACGTGTGCCTTTTCGGAATCAGGCTCTGCCGAGGACGAGAGCCATGAGATGTTCCTCCTCTGGGCAAGCCCGGGTCCCAGATCCTGTTGTGCCTGTGAATAGGCTGCAGGGGGACGGTGAAGACCAGCAACAGCTTTCAGGGCTGCCACCTTCCGTGTGGGACAAGGAGCCGGATGTGTGCCATTTCGGAAACAGGCTCTGCCGAGGACGAGAGCCATGAGATGTTCCTCCTCTGGGCAAGCCCGGGTCCTGAATCCTGTTGTGCCTGTGAATAGGCTGCAGGGGGACGGTGAAGACCAGCAACAGCTTTCAGGGCTGCCACCTTCCGTGTGGGACAAGGAGCCGGACGTGTGCCTTTTCGGAAACAAGCTCTGCCGAGGACGAGAGCCATTAGATGTTCCTCCTCTGGGCAAGCCCGGGTCCCAGATCCTCTTGTGCCTGTGAACAGGCTGCAGGGCGACGGTGAAGACCAGCAACAGCTTTCACGGCTGCCACCTTCACTGTGGGACAAGGAGCCGGATGTGTGCCTTTTCGGAAACAGGCTCTGCCGAGGACGAGAGCCATGAGATGTTCCACCTCTGGGCAAGCCCGGGTCCTGAATCCTGTTGTGCCTGTGAATAGGCTGCAGGGGGACGTTGAAGACCAGCAACAGCTTTCAGGGCTGCCACCTTCCGTGTGGGATAAGGAGCCGGACGTGTCTTTCTGGATACAGGCCCTGCCGAGGACGAGATCCATGAGATGTTCCTCCTCTGGGCAAGCCCGTGTCCCAGATCATGTTGTGCCTGTGAATAGGCTGCAGGGGGACGGTGAAGACCAGCAACAGCTTTCAGGGCTGCCACCTTCCGTGTGGGACAAGGAGCCGGATGTGTGCCTTTTCGGAAACAGGCTCTGCCGAGGACGAGAGCCATGAGATGTTCCTCCTCTGGGCAAGCCCGGGTCCCAGATCCTGTTGTGCCTGTGAATAGGCTGCAGGGGGACGGTGAAGACCAGCAACAGCTTTCAGGGCTGCCACCTTCCGTGTGGGACAATGAGCCGATCTTGTGCCTTTATGGAAACAGGATCTGCCGAGGACGAGAGCCATGAGATGTTCCTCCTCTGGGCAAGGCCGGGTCCCAGATCCTGTTGTGCCTGTGAATAGGCTGCAGGGGGACGGTGAAGACCAGCAACAGCTTCCAGGGCTGCCACCTTCCGTGTGGGACAAGGAGCCGGACGTGTGCCTTTTCGGAAACAAGCTCTGCCGAGGACGAGAGCCCTGAGATGTTCCTCCTCTGGGCAAGCCCGGGTCCCAGATCCTGTTGTGCCTGTGAATAGGCTGCAGGGGGACGGTGAACACCAGCAACAGCTTTCACGGCAGCCACCTTCACTGTGGGACAAGGAGCCGGACGTGTGCGTTTTCGGAAACAGGCTCTGACGAGGACGAGAGCCATGAGATGTTCCACCTCTGGCCACGCCCGGGTCCCAGATCCTGTTGTGCCTGTGAATAGGCTGCAGGGGGACGGTGAAGACCAGCAACAGCTTTCAGGGCTGCCACCTTCCGTGTGGGACAAGGAGCCGGACGTGTGCCTTTTCGGAATCAGGCTCTGCCGAGGACGAGAGCCATGAGATGTTCCTCCTCTGGGCAAGCCCGGGTCCAAATCCTGTTGTGCCTGTGAATAGGCTGCAGGGGGACGGTGAAGACCAGCAACATCTTTCAGGGCTTCCACCTTCCGTGTGGGACAATGAGCCGGATGTCTGCCTTTCTGGAAACAGGCCCTGCCGAGGACGAGAGCCATGAGATGTTCCTCCTCTGGGCAAGCCCGCGTCCAAATCCTGTTGTGCCTGTGAATAGGCTGCAGGGGGACGGTGAAGACCAGCAACAGCTTTCAGGGCTGCCACCTTCCGTGTGGGACAAGGAGCCGGACGTGTCTTTCTGGATACAGGCCCTGCCGAGGACGAGAGCCATGAGATGTTCCTCCTCTGGGCAAGGCCGGGTCCCAGATCCTGTTGTGCCTGTGAATAGGCTGCAGGGGGACGGTGAAGACCAGCAACAGCTTTCACGGCTGCCACCTTCACTGTGGGACAAGGAGCCGGACGTGTGCCTTTCTGGAAACAGGCCGTGCCGAGGACGAGAGCCATGAGATGTTCCTCCTCTGGGCAAGCCCGCATCCAAATCCTGTTGTGCCTGTGAATAGTCTGCAGGGGGACGGTGAAGACCAGCAACAGCTTTCAGGGCTGCCACCTTCCGTGTGGGACAAGGAGCCGGACGTGTCTTTCTGGATACAGGCCCTGCCGAGGACGAGAGCCATGAGATGTTCCTCCTCTGGGCAAGCCCGGGTCCCAGATCCTGTTGTGCCTGTGAATAGGCTGCAGGGGGACCGTGAAGACCAGCAACAGCTTTCAGGGCTGCCACCTTCCGTGTGGGACAAGGAGCCGGATGTGTGCCTTTTCGGAAACAGTCTCTGCCGAGGACGAGAGCCATGAGATGTTCCACCTCTGTGCAAGCCCGGGTCCTGAATCCTGTTGTGCCTGTGAATAGGCTGCAGGGGGACGGTGAAGACCAGCAACAGCTTTCAGGGCTGCCACCTTCCGTGTGGGACAAGGAGCCGGACGTGTCTTTCTGGATACAGGCCCTGCCGAGGACGAGAGCCATGAGATGTTCCTCCTCTGGGCAAGCCCGGGTCCCAGATCCTGTTGTGCCTGTGAATAGGCTGCAGGGGGACGGTGAAGACCAGCAACAGCTTTCAGGGCTGCCACCTTCCGTGTGGGACAAGGAGCCGGATGTGTGCCTTTCTGGATACAGGCCCTGCCGAGGACGAGAGCCATGAGATGTTCCTCCTCTGGGCAAGCCCCGGTCCTGAATCCTGTTGTGCCTGTGAATAGGCTGCAGGGGGACGGTGAAGACCAGCAACAGCTTTCAGGGCTGCCACCTTCCGTGTGGGACAAGGAGCCGGATTTGTGCCTTTCTGGATACAGGCCCTGCCGAGGACGAGAGCCATGATATGTTCCTCCTCTGGGCAAGCCCGGGTCCCAGATCCTGTTGTGCCTGTGAATAGGCTGCAGGGGGACGGTGAAGACCAGCAACAGCTTTCAGGGCTGCCACCTTCCGTGTGGGACAAGGAGCCGGACGTGTCTTTCTGGATACAGGCCCTGCCGAGGACGAGAGCCATGAGATGTTCCTCCTCTGGGCAAGCCCGGGTCCCAGATCCTGTTGTGCCTGTGAATAGGCTGCAGGGGGACGGTGAAGACCAGCAACAGCTTTCAGGGCTGCCACCTTCCGTGTGGGACAAGGAGCCGGACGTGTGCATTTTCGGAAACAGGATCTGCCGAGGACGAGAGCCATGAGATGTTCCTCCTCTGGGCAAGCCCGGGTCCCAGATCCTGTTGTGCCTTTGAATAGGCTTCAGGGGGACGGTGAAGACCAGCAACAGCTTTCAGGGCTGCCACTTTCCGTGTGGGACAAGGAGCCGGATGTGTGCCTTTTCGGAAAGAGGCTCTGCCGAGGACGAGAGCCATGAGATGTTCCTCCTCTGGGCAAGCCCGGGTCCTGAATACTGTTGTGCCTGTGAATAGGCTGCAGGGGGACGGTGAAGACCAGCAACAGCTTTCAGGGCTGCCACCTTCCGTGTGGGACAAGGAGCCGGACGTGTCTTTCTTGATACAGGCCCTGCCGAGGACGAGAGCCATGAGATGTTCCTCCTCTCGGCAAGCCCGGGTCCCAGATCCTGTTGTGCCTGTGAATAGGCTGCAGGGGGACGGTGAAGACCAGCAACAGCTTTCAGGGCTGCCACCTTCCGTGTGGGACAAGGAGCCGGACGTGTGCATTTTCGGAAACAGGATCTGCCGAGGACGAGAGCCATGAGATGTTCCTCCTCTGGGCAAGGCCGGGTCCCAGATCCTGTTGTGCCTGTGAATAGGCTGCAGGGGGACCGTGAAGACCAGCAACAGCTTTCAGGGCTGCCACCTTCCGTGTGGGACAAGGAGCCGGATGTGTTCCTTTTCGGAAACAGGCTCTGCCGAGGACGAGAGCCATGAGATGTTCCACCTCTGTGCAAGCCCGGGTCCTGAATCCTGTTGTGCCTGTGAATAGGCTGCAGGGGGACGGTGAAGACCAGCAACAGCTTTCAGGGCTGCCACCTTCCGTGTGGGACAAGGAGCCGGACGTGTCTTTCTGGATACAGGCCCTGCCGAGGACGAGAGCCATGAGATGTTCCTCCTCTGGGCAAGCCCGGGTCCCAGATCCTGTTGTGCCTGTGAATAGGCTGCAGGGGGACGGTGAAGACCAGCAACAGCTTTCAGGGCTGCCACCTTCCGTGTGGGACAAGGAGCCGGATGTGTGCCTTTCTGGATACAGGCCCTGCCGAGGACGAGAGCCATGAGATGTTCCTCCTCGGGGCAAGCCCGGGTCCTGAATCCTGTTGTGCCTGTGAATAGGCTGCAGGGGGACGGTGAAGACCAGCAACAGCTTTCAGGGCTGCCACCTTCCGTGTGGGACAAGGAGCCGGATGTGTGCCTTTCTGGATACAGGCCCTGCCGAGGACGAGAGCCATGAGATGTTCCTCCTCTGGGCAAGCCCGGGTCCCAGATCCTGTTGTGCCTGTGAATAGGCTGCAGGGGGACGGTGAAGACCAGCAACAGCTTTCAGGGCTGCCACCTTCCGTGTGGGACAAGGAGCCGGATTTGTGCCTTTCTGGATACAGGCCCTGCCGAGGACGAGAGCCATGATATGTTCCTCCTCTGGGCAAGCCCGGGTCCCAGATCCTGTTGTGCCTGTGAATAGGCTGCAGGGGGACGGTGAAGACCAGCAACAGCTTTCAGGGCTGCCACCTTCCGTGTGGGACAAGGAGCCGGACGTGTCTTTCTGGATACAGGCCCTGCCGAGGACGAGAGCCATGAGATGTTCCTCCTCTGGGCAAGCCCGGGTCCCAGATCCTGTTGTGCCTGTGAATAGGCTGCAGGGGGACGGTGAAGACCAGCAACAGCTTTCAGGGCTGCCACCTTCCGTGTGGGACAAGGAGCCGGACGTGTGCATTTTCGGAAACAGGATCTGCCGAGGACGAGAGCCATGAGATGTTCCTCCTCTGGGCAAGCCCGGGTCCCAGATCCTGTTGTGCCTTTGAATAGGCTTCAGGGGGACGGTGAAGACCAGCAACAGCTTTCAGGGCTGCCACTTTCCGTGTGGGACAAGGAGCCGGATGTGTGCCTTTTCGGAAACAGGCTCTGCCGAGGACGAGAGCCATGAGATGTTCCTCCTCTGGGCAAGGCCGGGTCCCAGATCCTGTTGTGCCTGTGAATAGGCTGCAGGGGGACGGTGAAGACCAGCAACAGCTTTCAGGGCTGCCACCTTCCGTGTGGGACAAGGAGCCGGACGTGTCTTTCTTGATACAGGCCCTGCCGAGGACGAGAGCCATGAGATGTTCCTCCTCTCGGCAAGCCCGGGTCCCAGATCCTGTTGTGCCTGTGAATAGGCTGCAGGGGGACGGTGAAGACCAGCAACAGCTTTCAGGGCTGCCACCTTCCGTGTGGGACAAGGAGCCGGACGTGTGCATTTTCGGAAACAGGATCTGCCGAGGACGAGAGCCATGAGATGTTCCTCCTCTGGGCAAGGCCGGGTCCCAGATCCTGTTGTGCCTGTGAATAGGCTGCAGGGGGACCGTGAAGACCAGCAACAGCTTTCAGGGCTGCCACCTTCCGTGTGGGACAAGGAGCCGGATGTGTTCCTTTTCGGAAACAGGCTCTGCCGAGGACGAGAGCCATGAGATGTTCCACCTCTGTGCAAGCCCGGGTCCTGAATCCTGTTGTGCCTGTGAATAGGCTGCAGGGGGACGGTGAAGACCAGCAACAGCTTTCAGGGCTGCCACCTTCCGTGTGGGACAAGGAGCCGGACGTGTCTTTCTGGATACAGGCCCTGCCGAGGACGAGAGCCATGAGATGTTCCTCCTCGGGGCAAGCCCGGGTCCTGAATCCTGTTGTGCCTGTGAATAGGCTGCAGGGGGACGGTGAAGACCAGCAACAGCTTTCACGGCTGCCACCTTCCGTGTGGGACAAGGAGCCGGATTTGTGCCTTTCTGGATACAGGCCCTGCCGAGGACGAGAGCCATGATATGTTCCTCCTCTGGGCAAGCCCGGGTCCCAGATCCTGTTGTGCCTGTGAATAGGCTGCAGGGGGACGGTGAAGACCAGCAACAGCTTTCAGGGCTGCCACCTTCCGTGTGGGACAAGGAGCCGGACGTGTCTTTCTGGATACAGGCCCTGCCGAGGACGAGAGCCATGAGATGTTCCTCCTCTGGGCAAGCCCGGGTCCCAGATCCTGTTGTGCCTGTGAATAGGCTGCAGGGGGACGGTGAAGACCAGCAACAGCTTTCAGGGCTGCCACCTTCCGTGTGGGACAAGGAGCCGGACGTGTGCATTTTCGGAAACAGGATCTGCCGAGGACGAGAGCCATGAGATGTTCCTCCTCTGGGCAAGCCCGGGTCCCAGATCCTGTTGTGCCTGTGAATAGGCTTCAGGGGGACGGTGAAGACCAGCAACAGCTTTCAGGGCTGCCACTTTCCGTGTGGGACAAGGAGCCGGATGTGTGCCTTTTCGGAAACAGGCTCTGCCGAGGACGAGAGCCATGAGATGTTCCTCCTCTGGGCAAGCCCGGGTCCTGAATACTGTTGTGCCTGTGAATAGGCTGCAGGGGGACGGTGAAGACCAGCAACAGCTTTCAGGGCTGCCACCTTCCGTGTGGGACAAGGAGCCGGACGTGTCTTTCTTGATACAGGCCCTGCCGAGGACGAGAGCCATGAGATGTTCCTCCTCTCGGCAAGCCCGGGTCCCAGATCCTGTTGTGCCTGTGAATAGGCTGCAGGGGGACGGTGAAGACCAGCAACAGCTTTCAGGGCTGCCACCTTCCGTGTGGGACAAGGAGCCGGACGTGTGCATTTTCGGAAACAGGATCTGCCGAGGACGAGAGCCATGAGATGTTCCTCCTCTGGGCAAGGCCGGGTCCCAGATCCTGTTGTGCCTGTGAATAGGCTGCAGGGGGACGGTGAAGACCAGCAACAGCTTCCAGGGCTGCCACCTTCCGTGTGGGACAATGAGCCGGTCTTGTGCCTTTATGGAAACAGGCCCTGCCGAGGACGAGAGCCATGAGATGTTCCTCCTCTGGGCAAGCCCAGGTCCCAGATCCTGTTGTGCCTGTGAATAGGCTGCAGGGGGACGGTGAAGACCAGCAACAGCTTTCAGGGCTGCCACCTTCCGTGTGGGACAAGGAGCCGGATGAGTGCATTTTCGGAAACAGGATCTGCCGAGGACGAGAGCCATGAGATGTTCCTCCTCTGGGCAAGCCCGGGTCCCAGATCCTGTTGTGCCTGTGAATAGGCTGCAGGGGGACGGTGAAGACCAGCAACAGCTTTCAGGGCTGCCACCTTCCGTGTGGGACAAGGAGCTGGACGTGTCTTTCTGGATACAGGCCCTGCCGAGGACGAGAGCCATGAGATGTTCCTCCTCTGGGCAAGCCCGGGTCCCAGATCCTGTTGTGCCTGTGAATAGGCTGCAGGGGGACGGTGAAGACCAGCAACAGCTTTCAGCGCTGCCACCTTCCGTGTGGGACAAGGAGCCGGATGTGTGCCTTTCTGGATACAGGCCCTGCCGAGGACGAGAGCCATGAGATGTTCCTCCTCTGGGCAAGCCCGGGTCCCAGATCCTGTTGTGCCTGTGAATAGGCTGCAGGGGGACGGTGAAGACCAGCAACAGCTTTCAGGGCTGCCACCTTCCGTGTGGGACAAGGAGCCGGACGTGTCTTTCTGGATACAGGCCCTGCCGAGGACGAGAGCCATGAGATGTTCCTCCTCTGGGCAAGCCCGGGTCCCAGATCCTGTTGTGCCTGTGAATAGGCTGCAGGGGGACGGTGAAGACCAGCAACAGCTTTCAGGGCTGCCACCTTCCGTGTGGGACAAGGAGCCGGACGTGTGCATTTTCGGAATCAGGCTCTGCCGAGGACGAGATCCATGAGATGTTCCTCCTCTGGGCAAGCCCGGGTCCCAGATCCTGTTGTGCCTGTGAATAGGCTTCAGGGGGACGGTGAAGACCAGCAACAGCTTTCAGGGCTGCCACGTTCCGTGTGGGACAAGGAGCCGGATGTGTGCCTTTTCGGAAACAGGCTCTGCCGAGGACGAGAGCCATGAGATGTTCCTCCTCTGAGCAAGCCCGGGTCCTGAATCCTGTTGTGCCTGTGAATAGGCTGCAGGGGGACGGTGAAGACCAGCAACAGCTTTCAGGGCTGCCATCTTCCGTGTGGGACAAGGAGCCGGACGTGTCTTTCTTGATACAGGCCCTGCCGAGGACGAGAGCCATGAGATGTTCCTCCTCTGGGCAAGGCCGGGTCCCAGATCCTGTTGTGCCTGTGAATAGGCTGCAGGGGGACGGTGAAGACCAGCAACAGCTTTCAGGGCTGCCAACTTCCGTGTGGGACAAGGAGCCGGACGTGTGCATTTTCGGAAACAGGATCTGCCGAGGACGAGAGCCATGAGATGTTCCTCCTCTGGGCAAGGCTGGGTCCCAGATCCTGTTGTGCCTGTGAATAGGCTGCAGGGGGACGGTGAAGACCAGCAACAGCTTCCAGGGCTGCCACCTTCCGTGTGGGACAATGAGCCGGTCTTGTGCCTTTATGGAAACAGGCCCTGCCAAGGACGAGAGCCATGAGATGTTCCTCCTCTGGGCAAGCCCCGGTGCTGAATCCTGTTGTGCCTGTGAATAGGCTGCAGGGGGACGGTGAAGACCAGCAACAGCTTTCAGGGCTGCCACCTTCCGTGTGGGACAAGGAGCCGGATGTGTGCCTTTTCGGAATCAGGCTCTGCCGAGGACGAGAGCCATGAGATGTTCCTCCTCTGGGCAAGCCCGGGTCCCAGATCCTGTTGTGCCTGTGAATAGGCTGCAGGGGGACAGTGAAGACCAGCAACAGCTTTCAGGGCTGCCACCTTCCGTGTGGGACAAGGAGCTGGACGTGTCTTTCTGGATACAGGCCCTGCCGAGGACGAGAGCCATGAGATGTTCCTCCTCTGGGCAAGCCCGGGTCCTGAATCCTGTTGTGCCTGTGAATAGGCTGCAGGGGGACGGTGAAGACCAGCAACAGCTTTCAGGGCTGCCACCTTCCGTGTGGGACAAAGAGCCGGACGTGTGCATTTTCGGAAACAGGCTCTGACGAGGACGAGAGCCATGAGATGTTCCTCCTCTGGGCAAGCCCGGGTCCTGAATCCTGTTGTGCCTGTGAATAGGCTGCAGGGGGACGGTGATGACCAGCAACAGCTTCCAGGGCTGCCACCTTCCGTGTGGGACAAGGAGCCGGACGTGTGCCTTTTCGGAAACAAGCTCTGCCGAGGACGAGAGCCATGAGATGTTCCTCCTCTGGGCAAGCCCGGGTCCCAGATCCTGTTGTGCCTGTGAATAGGCTGCAGGGGGACGGTGAAGACCAGCAACAGCTTTCACGGCTGCCACCTTCACTGTGGGACAAGGAGCCGGACGTGTGCCTTTCTGGAAACAGGCCGTGCCGAGGACGAGAGCCATGAGATGTTCCTCCTCTGGGCAAGCCCGCATCCAAATCCTGTTGTGCCTGTGAATAGGCTGCAGGGGGACGGTGAAGACCAGCAACAGCTTTCAGGGCTGCCACCTTCCGTGTGGGACAAGGAGCCGGATGAGTGCATTTTCGGAAACAGGATCTGCCGAGGACGAGAGCCATGAGATGTTCCTCCTCTGGGCAAGCCCGGGTCCCAGATCCTGTTGTGCCTGTGAATAGGCTGCAGGGGGACGGTGAAGACCAGCAACAGCTTTCAGGGCTGCCACCTTCCGTGTGGGACAAGGAGCCGGACGTGTCTTTCTGGATACAGGCCCTGCCGAGGACGAGAGCCATGAGATGTTCCTCCTCTGGGCAAGCCCGGGTCCTGAATCCTGTTGTGCCTGTGAATAGGCTGCAGGGGGACGGTGAAGACCAGCAACAGCTTTCAGGGCTGCCACCTTCCGTGTGGGACAAGGAGCCGGACGTGTGCATTTTCGGAAACAGGCTCTGCCGAGGACGAGAGCCATGAGATGTTCCTCCTCTGGGCAAGCCCGGGTCCTGAATCGTGTTGTGCCTGTGAATAGGCTGCAGGGGGACGGTGAAGACCAGCAACAGCTTCCTGGGCTGCCACCTTCCGTGTGGGACAAGGAGCCGGACGTGTGCCTTTTCGGAAACAAGCTCTGCCGAGGACGAGAGCCATGAGATGTTCCTCCTCTGGGCAAGCCCGGGTCCCAGATCCTGTTGTGCCTGTGAATAGGCTGCAGGGGGACGGTGAAGACCAGCAACAGCTTTCAAGGCTGCCACCTTCACTGTGGGACAAGGAGCCGGACGTGTGCCTTTCTGGAAACAGGCCGTGCCGAGGACGAGAGCCATGAGATGTTCCTCCTCTGGGCAAGCCCGCATCCAAATCCTGTTGTGCCTGTGAATAGGCTGCAGGGAGACGGTGAAGACCAGCAACAGCTTTCAGGGCTGCCACCTTCCGTGTGGGACAAGGAGCCGGACGTGTCTTTCTGGATACAGGCCCTGTCGAGGACGAGAGCCATGAGATGTTCCTCCTCTGGGCAAGCCCGGGTCCCAGATCCTGTTGTGCCTGTGAATAGGCTGCAGGGGGACGGTGAAGACCAGCAACAGCTTCCAGGGCTGCCACCTTCCGTGTGGGACAATGAGCCGGTCTTGTGCCTTTATGGAAAAAGGCCCTGCCGAGGACGAGAGCCATGAGATGTTCCTCCTCTGGGCAAGCCCGGGTCCTGAATCCTGTTGTGCCTGTGAATAGGCTGCAGGGCGACGGTGAAGACCAGCAACAGCTTTCAGGGCTGCCACCTTCCGTGTGGGACAAGGTGCCGGACGTGTCTTTCTGGATACAGGCCCTGCCGAGGACGAGAGCCATGAGATGTTCCTCCTCTGGGCAAGGCCGGGTCCCAGATCCTGTTGTGCCTGTGAATAGGCTGCAGGGGGACGGTGAAGACCAGCAACAGCTTCCAGGGCTGCCACCTTCCGTGTGGGAGAAGGAGCCGGATGTGTGCCTTTTCGGAAACAGGCTCTGCCGAGGACGAGAGCCATGAGATGTTCCTCCTCTGGGCAAGCCCGGGTCCCAGATCCTGTTGTGCCTGTGAATAGGCTGCAGGGGGACGGTGAAGACCAGCAACAGCTTTCAGGGCTGCCACCTTCCGTGTGGGACAAGGAGCCGGACGTGTGCATTTTCGGAAACAGGATCTGCCGAGGACGAGAGCCATGAGATGTTCCTCCTCTGGGCAAGCCCGGGTCCCAGATCCTGTTGTGCCTGTGAATAGGCTGCAGGGGGACGGTGAAGACCAGCAACAGCTTTCAGGGCTGCCACCTTCCGTGTGGGACAAGGAGCCGGACGTGTGCATTTTCGGAAACAGGATCTGCCGAGGACGAGAGCCATGAGATGTTCCTCCTCTGGGCAAGGCCGGGTCCCAGATCCTGTTGTGCCTGTGAATAGGCTGCAGGGGGACGGTGAAGACCAGCAACAGCTTCCAGGGCTGCCACCTTCCGTGTGGGACAATGAGCCGGTCTTGTGCCTTTATGGAAACAGGCCCTGCCGAGGACGAGAGCCATGAGATGTTCCTCCTCTGGGCAAGCCCAGGTCCCAGATCCTGTTGTGCCTGTGAATAGGCTGCAGGGGGACGGTGAAGACCAGCAACAGCTTTCAGGGCTGCCACCTTCCGTGTGGGACAAGGAGCCGGATGAGTGCATTTTCGGAAACAGGATCTGCCGAGGACGAGAGCCATGAGATGTTCCTCCTCTGGGCAAGGCCGGGTCCCAGATCCTGTTGTGCCTGTGAATAGGCTGCAGGGGGACGGTGAAGACCAGCAACAGCTTTCAGGGCTGCCACCTTCCGTGTGGGACAAGGAGCCGGACGTGTCTTTCTGGATACAGGCCCTGCCGAGGACGAGAGCCATGAGATGTTCCTCCTCTGGGCAAGCCCGGGTCCCAGATCCTGTTGTGCCTGTGAATAGGCTGCAGGGGGACGGTGAAGACCAGCAACAACTTTCAGGGCTGCCACCTTCCGTGTGGGACAAGGAGCCGGACGTGTGCATTTTCGGAATCAGGCTCTGCCGAGGACGAGATCCATGAGATGTTCCTCCTCTGGGCAAGCCCGGGTCCCAGATCCTGTTGTGCCTGTGAATAGGCTTCAGGGGGACGGTGAAGACCAGCAACAGCTTTCAGGGCTGCCACTTTCCGTGTGGGACAAGGAGCCGGATGTGTGCCTTTTCGGAAACAGGCTCTGCCGAGGACGAGAGCCATGAGATGTTCCTCCTTTGGGCAAGCCCGGGTCCTGAATCCTGTTGTGCCTGTGAATAGGCTGCAGGGGGACGGTGAAGACCAGCAACAGCTTTCAGGGCTGCCACCTTCCGTGTGGGACAAGGAGCCGGACGTGTCTTTCTTGATACAGGCCCTGCCGAGGACGAGAGCCATGAGATGTTCCTCCTCTGGGCAAGGCCGGGTCCCAGATCCTGTTGTGCCTGTGAATAGGCTGCAGGGGGACGGTGAAGACCAGCAACAGCTTTCAGGGCTGCCAACTTCCGTGTGGGACAAGGAGCCGGACGTGTGCATTTTCGGAAACAGGATCTGCCGAGGACGAGAGCCATGAGATGTTCCTCCTCTGGGCAAGGCTGGGTCCCAGATCCTGTTGTGCCTGTGAATAGGCTGCAGGGGGACGGTGAAGACCAGCAACAGCTTCCAGGGCTGCCACCTTCCGTGTGGGACAATGAGCCGGTCTTGTGCCTTTATGGAAACAGGCCCTGCCGAGGACGAGAGCCATGAGATGTTCCTCCTCTGGGCAAGCCCCGGTCCTGAATCGTGTTGTGCCTGTGAATAGGCTGCAGGGGGACGGTGAAGACCAGCAACATCTTTCCGGCCTGCCACCTTCCGTGTGGGACAAGGAGCCGGACGTGTGCCTTTTCGGAATCAGGCTCTGCCGAGGACGAGAGCCATGAGATGTTCCTCCTCTGGGCAAGCCCGGGTCCCAGATCCTGTTGTGCCTGTGAATAGGCTGCAGGGGGACAGTGAAGACCAGCAACAGCTTTCAGGGCTGCCACCTTCCGTGTGGGACAAGGAGCTGGACGTGTCTTTCTGGATACAGGCCCTGCCGAGGACGAGAGCCATGAGATGTTCCTCCTCTGGGCAAGCCCGGGTCCTGAATCCTGTTGTGCCTGTGAATAGGCTGCAGGGGGACGGTGAAGACCAGCAACAGCTTTCAGGGCTGCCAACTTCCGTGTGGGACAAGGAGCCGGACGTGTGCATTTTTGGAAACAGGATCTGCCGAGGACGAGAGCCATGAGATGTTCCTCCTCTGGGCAAGGCTGGGTCCCAGATCCTGTTGTGCCTGTGAATAGGCTGCAGGGGGACGGTGAAGACCAGCAACAGCTTCCAGGGCTGCCACCTTCCGTGTGTGACAATGAGCCGGTCTTGTGCCTTTATGGAAACAGGCCCTGCCGAGGACGAGAGCCATGAGATGTTCCTCCTCTGGGCAAGCCCGGGTCCTGAATCCTGTTGTGCCTGTGAATAGGCTGCAGGGCGACGGTGAAGACCAGCAACAGCTTTCAGGGCTGCCACCTTCCGTGTGGGACAAGGTGCCGGACGTGTCTTTCTGGATACAGGCCCTATCGAGGACGAGAGCCATGAGATGTTCCTCCTCTGGACAAGCCCGGTCCCAGATCCTGTTGTGCCTGTGAATAGGCTGCAGGGGGACGGTGAAGACCAGCAACAGCTTCCAGGGCTGCCACCTTCCGTGTGGGAGAAGGAGCCGGATGTGTGCCTTTTCGGAAACAGTCTCTGCCGAGGACGAGAGCCATGAGATGTTCCTCCTCTGGGCAAGCCCGGGTCCCAGATCCTGTTGTGCCTGTGAATAGGCTGCAGGGGGACGGTGAAGACCAGCAACAGCTTTCAGGGCTGCCACCTTCCGTGTGGGACAAGGAGCCGGACGTGTGCATTTTCGGAAACAGGATCTGCCGAGGACGAGAGCCATGAGATGTTCCTCCTCTGGGCAAGCCCGGGTCCCAGATCCTGTTGTGCCTGTGAATAGGCTTCAGGGGGACGGTGAAGACCAGCAACAGCTTTCAGGGCTGCCACTTTCCGTGTGGGACAAGGAGCCGGATGTGTGCCTTTTCGGAAACAGGCTCTGCCGAGGACGAGAGCCATGAGATGTTCCTCCTCTGGGCAAGCCCGGGTCCTGAATACTGTTGTGCCTGTGAATAGGCTGCAGGGGGACGGTGAAGACCAGCAACAGCTTTCAGGGCTGCCACCTTCCGTGTGGGACAAGGAGCCGGACGTGTCTTTCTTGATACAGGCCCTGCCGAGGACGAGAGCCATGAGATGTTCCTCCTCTGGGCAAGCCCGGGTCCCAGATCCTGTTGTGCCTGTGAATAGGCTGCAGGGGGACGGTGAAGACCAGCAACAGCTTTCAGGGCTGCCACCTTCCGTGTGGGACAAGGAGCCGGACGTGTGCATTTTCGGAAACAGGATCTGCCGAGGACGAGAGCCATGAGATGTTCCTCCTCTGGGCAAGGCCGGGTCCCAGATCCTGTTGTGCCTGTGAATAGGCTGCAGGGGGACGGTGAAGACCAGCAACAGCTTCCAGGGCTGCCACCTTCCGTGTGGGACAATGAGCCGGTCTTGTGCCTTTATGGAAACAGGCCCTGCCGAGGACGAGAGCCATGAGATGTTCCTCCTCTGGGCAAGCCCAGGTCCCAGATCCTGTTGTGCCTGTGAATAGGCTGCAGGGGGACGGTGAAGACCAGCAACAGCTTTCAGGGCTGCCACCTTCCGTGTGGGACAAGGAGCCGGACGTGTGCCTTTTCGGAAACAAGCTCTGCCGAGGACGAGAGCCATGAGATGTTCCTCCTCTGGGCAAGGCCGGGTCCCAGATCCTGTTGTGCCTGTGAATAGGCTGCAGGGGGACGGTGAAGACCAGCAACAGCTTTCAGGGCTGCCACCTTCCGTGTGGGACAAGGAGCCGGACGTGTCTTTCTGGATACAGGCCCTGCCGAGGACGAGAGCCATGAGATGTTCCTCCTCTGGGCAAGCCCGGGTCCCAGATCCTGTTGTGACTGTGAATAGGCTGCAGGGGGACGGTGAAGACCAGCAACAGCTTTCAGGGCTGCCACCTTCCGTGTGGGACAAGGAGCCGGATGTGTGCCTTTCTGGATACAGGCCCTGCCGAGGACGAGAGCCATGAGATGTTCCTCCTCTGGGCAAGCCCGGGTCCCAGATCCTGTTGTGACTGTGAATAGGCTGCAGGGGGACGGTGAAGACCAGCAACAGCTTTCAGGGCTGCCACCTTCCGTGTGGGACAAGGAGCCGGACGTGTCTTTCTGGATACAGGCCCTGCCGAGGACGAGAGCCATGAGATGTTCCTCCTCTGGGCAAGCCCGGGTCCCAGATCCTGTTGTGCCTGTGAATAGGCTGCAGGGGGACGGTGAAGACCAGCAACAGCTTTCACGGCTGCCACCTTCCGTGTGGGACAAGGAGCCGGACGTGTGCATTTTCGGAATCAGGCTCTGCCGAGGACGAGATCCATGAGATGTTCCTCCTCTGGGCAAGCCCGGGTCCCAGATCCTGTTGTGCCTGTGAATAGGCTGCAGGGGGACGGTGAAGACCAGCAACAGCTTTCAGGGCTGCCACCTTCCGTGTGGGACAAGGAGCCGGACGTGTGCATTTTCGGAAACAGGATCTGCCGAGGACGAGAGCCATGAGATGTTCCTCCTCTGGGCAAGCCCGGGTCCCAGATCCTGTTGTGCCTGTGAATAGGCTTCAGGGGGACGGTGAAGACCAGCAACAGCTTTCAGGGCTGCCACTTTCCGTGTGGGACAAGGAGCCGGATGTGTGCCTTTTCGGAAACAGGCTCTGCCGAGGACGAGAGCCATGAGATGTTCCTCCTCTGGGCAAGCCCGGGTCCTGAATACTGTTGTGCCTGTGAATAGGCTGCAGGGGGACGGTGAAGACCAGCAACAACTTTCAGGGCTGCCACCTTCCGTGTGGGACAAGGAGCCGGACGTGTCTTTCTTGATACAGGCCCTGCCGAGGACGAGAGCCATGAGATGTTCCTCCTCTGGGCAAGCCCGGGTCCCAGATCCTGTTGTGCCTGTGAATAGGCTGCAGGGGGACGGTGAAGACCAGCAACAGCTTTCAGGGCTGCCACCTTCCGTGTGGGACAAGGAGCCGGACGTGTGCATTTTCGGAAACAGGATCTGCCGAGGACGAGAGCCATGAGATGTTCCTCCTCTGGGCAAGGCCGGGTCCCAGATCCTGTTGTGCCTGTGAATAGGCTGCAGGGGGACGGTGAAGACCAGCAACAGCTTCCAGGGCTGCCACCTTCCGTGTGGGACAATGAGCCGGTCTTGTGCCTTTATGGAAACAGGCCCTGCCGAGGACGAGAGCCATGAGATGTTCCTCCTCTGGGCAAGCCCAGGTCCCAGATCCTGTTGTGCCTGTGAATAGGCTGCAGGGGGACGGTGAAGACCAGCAACAGCTTTCAGGGCTGCCACCTTCCGTGTGGGACAAGGAGCCGGACGTGTGCCTTTTCGGAAACAAGCTCTGCCGAGGACGAGAGCCATGAGATGTTCCTCCTCTGGGCAAGGCCGGGTCCCAGATCCTGTTGTGCCTGTGAATAGGCTGCAGGGGGACGGTGAAGACCAGCAACAGCTTTCAGGGCTGCCACCTTCCGTGTGGGACAAGGAGCCGGACGTGTCTTTCTGGATACAGGCCCTGCCGAGGACGAGAGCCATGAGATGTTCCTCCTCTGGGCAAGCCCGGGTCCCAGATCCTGTTGTGCCTGTGAATAGGCTGCAGGGGGACGGTGAAGACCAGCAACAGCTTTCAGGGCTGCCACCTTCCGTGTGGGACAAGGAGCCGGATGTGTGCCTTTCTGGATACAGGCCCTGCCGAGGACGAGAGCCATGAGATGTTCCTCCTCTGGGCAAGCCCGGGTCCCAGATCCTGTTGTGACTGTGAATAGGCTGCAGGGGGACGGTGAAGACCAGCAACAGCTTTCAGGGCTGCCACCTTCCGTGTGGGACAAGGAGCCGGACGTGTCTTTCTGGATACAGGCCCTGCCGAGGACGAGAGCCATGAGATGTTCCTCCTCTGGGCAAGCCCGGGTCCCAGATCCTGTTGTGCCTGTGAATAGGCTGCAGGGGGACGGTGAAGACCAGCAACAGCTTTCAGGGCTGCCACCTTCCGTGTGGGACAAGGAGCCGGACGTGTGCATTTTCGGAATCAGGCTCTGCCGAGGACGAGATCCATGAGATGTTCCTCCTCTGGGCAAGCCCGGGTCCCAGATCCTGTTGTGCCTGTGAATAGGCTTCAGGGGGACGGTGAAGACCAGCAACAGCTTTCAGGGCTGCCACTTTCCGTGTGGGACAAGGAGCCGGATGTGTGCCTTTTCGGAAACAGGCTCTGCCGAGGACGAGAGCCATGAGATGTTCCTCCTCTGGGCAAGCCCGGGTCCTGAATCCTGTTGTGCCTGTGAATAGGCTGCAGGGGGACGGTGAAGACCAGCAACAGCTTTCAGGGCTGCCACCTTCCGTGTGGGACAAGGAGCCGGACGTGTCTTTCTGGATACAGGCACTGCCGAGGACGAGAGCCATGAGATGTTCCTCCTCTGGGCAAGGCCGGGTCCCAGATCCTGTTGTGCCTGTGAATAGGCTGCAGGGGGACGGTGAAGACCAGCAACAGCTTTCAGGGCTGCCACCTTCCGTGTGGGACAAGGAGCCGGACGTGTGCATTTTCGGAAACAGGATCTGCCGAGGACGAGAGCCATGAGATGTTCCTCCTCTGGGCAAGCCCGGGTCCCAGATCCTGTTGTGCCTGTGAATAGGCTGCAGGGGGACGGTGAAGACCAGCAACAGCTTCCAGGGCTGCCACCTTCCGTGTGGGACAATGAGCCGGTCTTGTGCCTTTATGGAAACAGGCCCTGCCGAGGACGAGAGCCATGAGATGTTCCTCCTCTGGGCAAGCCCGGGTCCTGAATCCTGTTGTGCCTGTGAATAGGCTGCAGGGGGACGGTGAAGACCAGCAACAGCTTTCAGGGCTGCCACCTTCCGTGTGGGACAAGGAGCCGGACGTGTGCCTTTTCGGAATCAGGCTCTGCCGAGGACGAGAGCCATGAGATGTTCCTCCTCTGGGCAAGCCCGGGTCCCAGATCCTGTTGTGCCTGTGAATAGGCTGCAGGGGGACAGTGAAGACCAGCAACAGCTTTCAGGGCTGCCACCTTCCGTGTGGGACAAGGAGCTGGACGTGTCTTTCTGGATACAGGCCCTGCCGAGGACGAGAGCCATGAGATGTTCCTCCTCTGGGCAAGCCCGGGTCCTGAATCCTGTTGTGCCTGTGAATAGGCTGCAGGGGGACGGTGAAGACCAGCAACAGCTTTCAGGGCTGCCACCTTCCGTGTGGGACAAAGAGCCGGACGTGTGCATTTTCGGAAACAGGCTCTGACGAGGACGAGAGCCATGAGATGTTCCTCCTCTGGGCAAGGCTGGGTCCCAGATCCTGTTGTGCCTGTGAATAGGCTGCAGGGGGACGGTGAAGACCAGCAACAGCTTCCAGGGCTGCCACCTTCCGTGTGGGACAAGGAGCCGGACGTGTGCCTTTTCGGAAACAAGCTCTGCCGAGGACGAGAGCCATGAGATGTTCCTCCTCTGGGCAAGCCCGGGTCCCAGATCCTGTTGTGCCTGTGAATAGGCTGCAGGGGGACGGTGAAGACCAGCAACAGCTTCCAGGGCTGCCACCTTCCGTGTGGGACAATGAGCCGGTCTTGTGCCTTTATGGAAACAGGCCCTGCCGAGGACGAGAGCCATGAGATGTTCCTCCTCTGGGCAAGCCCCGGTCCTGAATCCTGTTGTGCCTGTGAATAGGCTGCAGGGCGACGGTGAAGACCAGCAACAGCTTTCAGGGCTGCCACCTTCCGTGTGGGACAAGGAGCCGGACGTGTCTTTCTGGATACAGGCCCTGCCGAGGACGAGAGCCATGAGATGTTCCTCCTCTGGGCAAGCCCGGGTCCCAGATCCTGTTGTGCCTGTGAATAGGCTGCAGGGGGACGGTGAAGACCAGCAACAGCTTTCAGGGCTGCCACCTTCCGTGTGGGACAAGGAGCCGGACGTGTGCATTTTCGGAATCAGGCTCTGCCGAGGACGAGATCCATGAGATGTTCCTCCTCTGGGCAAGCCCGGGTCCTGAATCCTGTTGTGCCTGTGAATAGGCTTCAGGGGGACGGTGAAGACCAGCAACAGCTTTCAGGGCTGCCACTTTCCGTGTGGGACAAGGAGCCGGATGTGTGCCTTTTCGGAAACAGGCTCTGCCGAGGACGAGAGCCATGAGATGTTCCTCCTCTGGGCAAGCCCCGGTCCTGAATCCTGTTGTGCCTGTGAATAGGCTGCAGGGGGACGGTGAAGACCAGCAACAGCTTTCAGGGCTGCCACCTTCCGTGTGGGACAAGAGCCGGACGTGTCTTTCTGGATACAGGCCCTGCCGAGGACGAGAGCCATGAGATGTTCCTCCTCTGGGCAAGGCCGGGTCCCAGATCCTGTTGTGCCTGTGAATAGGCTGCAGGGGGACGGTGAAGACCAGCAACAGCTTTCAGGGCTGCCACCTTCCGTGTGGGACAAGGAGCCGGACGTGTGCATTTTCGGAAACAGGATCTGCCGAGGACGAGAGCCATGAGATGTTCCTCCTCTGGGCAAGCCCGGGTCCCAGATCCTGTTGTGCCTGTGAATAGGCTGCAGGGGGACGGTGAAGACCAGCAACAGCTTCCAGGGCTGCCACCTTCCGTGTGGGACAATGAGCCGGTCTTGTGCCTTTATGGAAACAGGCCCTGCCGAGGACGAGAGCCATGAGATGTTCCTCCTCTGGGCAAGCCCCGGTCCTGAATCCTGTTGTGCCTGTGAATAGGCTGCAGGGGGACGGTGAAGACCAGCAACAGCTTTCAGGGCTGCCACCTTCCGTGTGGGACAAGGAGCCGGACGTGTGCCTTTTCGGAATCAGGCTCTGCCGAGGACGAGAGCCATGAGATGTTCCTCCTCTGGGCAAGCCCGGGTCCCAGATCCTGTTGTGCCTGTGAATAGGCTGCAGGGGGACAGTGAAGACCAGCAACAGCTTTCAGGGCTGCCACCTTCCGTGTGGGACAAGGAGCTGGACGTGTCTTTCTGGATACAGGCCCTGCCGAGGACGAGAGCCATGAGATGTTCCTCCTCTGGGCAAGCCCGGGTCCTGAATCCTGTTGTGCCTGTGAATAGGCTGCAGGGGGACGGTGAAGACCAGCAACAGCTTTCAGGGCTGCCACCTTCCGTGTGGGACAAAGAGCCGGACGTGTGCATTTTCGGAAACAGGCTCTGACGAGGACGAGAGCCATGAGATGTTCCTCCTCTGGGCAAGGCTGGGTCCCAGATCCTGTTGTGCCTGTGAATAGGCTGCAGGGGGACGGTGAAGACCAGCAACAGCTTCCAGGGCTGCCACCTTCCGTGTGGGACAAGGAGCCGGACGTGTGCCTTTTCGGAAACAAGCTCTGCCGAGGACGAGAGCCATGAGATGTTCCTCCTCTGGGCAAGCCCGGGTCCCAGATCCTGTTGTGCCTGTGAATAGGCTGCAGGGGGACGGTGAAGACCAGCAACAGCTTCCAGGGCTGCCACCTTCCGTGTGGGACAATGAGCCGGTCTTGTGCCTTTATGGAAACAGGCCCTGCCGAGGACGAGAGCCATGAGATGTTCCTCCTCTGGGCAAGCCCCGGTCCTGAATCCTGTTGTGCCTGTGAATAGGCTGCAGGGCGACGGTGAAGACCAGCAACAGCTTTCAGGGCTGCCACCTTCCGTGTGGGACAAGGAGCCGGACGTGTCTTTCTGGATACAGGCCCTGCCGAGGACGAGAGCCATGAGATGTTCCTCCTCTGGGCAAGCCCGGGTCCCAGATCCTGTTGTGCCTGTGAATAGGCTGCAGGGGGACGGTGAAGACCAGCAACAGCTTTCAGGGCTGCCACCTTCCGTGTGGGACAAGGAGCCGGACGTGTGCATTTTCAGAATCAGGCTCTGCCGAGGACGAGATCCATGAGATGTTCCTCCTCTGGGCAAGCCCGGGTCCTGAATCCTGTTGTGCCTGTGAATAGGCTTCAGGGGGACGGTGAAGACCAGCAACAGCTTTCAGGGCTGCCACTTTCCGTGTGGGACAAGGAGCCGGATGTGTGCCTTTTCGGAAACAGGCTCTGCCGAGGACGAGAGCCATGAGATGTTCCTCCTCTGGGCAAGGCCGGGTCCCAGATCCTGTTGTGCCTGTGAATAGGCTGCAGGGGGACGGTGAAGACCAGCAACAGCTTTCAGGGCTGCCAACTTCCGTGTGGGACAAGGAGCCGGACGTGTGCATTTTCGGAAACAGGATCTGCCGAGGACGAGAGCCATGAGATGTTCCTCCTCTGGGCAAGGCTGGGTCCCAGATCCTGTTGTGCCTGTGAATAGGCTGCAGGGGGACGGTGAAGACCAGAAACAGCTTCCAGGGCTGCCACCTTCCGTGTGGGACAATGAGCCGGTATTGTGCCTTTATGGAAACAGGCCCTGCCGAGGACGAGAGCCATGAGATGTTCCTCCTCTGGGCAAGCCCCGGTCCTGAATCCTGTTGTGCCTGTGAATAGGCTGCAGGGGGACGGTGAAGACCAGCAACAGCTTTCAGGGCTGCCACCTTCCGTGTGGGACAAGGAGCCATACGTGTGCCTTTTCGGAATCAGGCTCTGCCGAGGACGAGAGCCATGAGATGTTCCTCCTCTGGGCAAGCCCGGGTCCCAGATCCTGTTGTGCCTGTGAATAGGCTGCAGGGGGACGGTGAAGACCAGCAACAGCTTTCAGGGCTGCCACCTTCCGTGTGGGACAAGGAGCTGGACGTGTCTTTCTGGATACAGGCCCTGCCGAGGACGAGAGCCATGAGATGTTCCTCCTCTGGGCAAGCCCGGGTCCTGAATCCTGTTGTGCCTGTGAATAGGCTGCAGGGGGACGGTGAAGACCAGCAACAGCTTTCAGGGCTGCCACCTTCCGTGTGGGACAAAGAGCCGGACGTGTGCATTTTCGGAAACAGGCTCTGACGAGGACGAGAGCCATGAGATGTTCCTCCTCTGGGCAAGCCCGGGTCCTGAATCCTGTTGTGCCTGTGAATAGGCTGCAGGGGGACGGTGAAGACCAGCAACAGCTTTCAGGGCTGCCACCTTCCGTGTGGGACAAGGAGCCGGACGTGTGCCTTTTCGGAAACAAGCTCTGCCGAGGACGAGAGCCATGAGATGTTCCTCCTCTGGGCAAGCCCGGGTCCCAGATCCTGTTGTGCCTGTGAATAGGCTGCAGGGGGACGGTGAAGACCAGCAACAGCTTTCACGGCTGCCACCTTCACTGTGGGACAAGGAGCCGGACGTGTGCCTTTCCGGAAACAGGCCGTGCCGAGGACGAGAGCCATGAGATGTTCCTCCTCTGGGCAAGCCCGCATCCAAATCCTGTTGTGCCTGTGAATAGGCTGCAGGGGGACGGTGAAGACCAGCAACAGCTTCCAGGGCTGCCACCTTCACTGTGGGACAATGAGCCGGTCTTGTGCCTTTATGGAAACAGGCCCTGCCGAGGACGAGAGCCATGAGATGTTCCTCCTCTGGGCAAGCCCAGGTCCCAGATCCTGTTGTGCCTGTGAATAGGCTGCAGGGGGACGGTGAAGACCAGCAACAGCTTTCAGGGCTGCCACCTTCCGTGTGGGACAAGGAGCCGGACGTGTCTTTCTGGATACAGGCCCTGTCGAGGACGAGAGCCATGAGATGTTCCTCCTCTGGGCAAGCCCGGGTCCCAGATCCTGTTGTGCCTGTGAATAGGCTGCAGGGGGACGGTGAAGACCAGCAACAGCTTTCAGGGCTTCCACCTTCCGTGTGGGACAAGGAGCCGGACGTGTCTTTCTGGATACAGGCCCTGCCGAGGACGAGAGCCATGAGATGTTCCTCCTCTGGGCAAGCCCGGGTCCTGAATCCTGTTGTGCCTGTGAATAGGCTGCAGGGGGACGGTGAAGACCAGCAACAGCTTTCAGGGCTGCCACCTTCCGTGTGGGACAAGGAGCCGGACGTGTGCATTTTCGGAAACAGGCTCTGACGAGGACGAGAGCCATGAGATGTTCCTCCTCTGGGCAAGCCCGGGTCCTGAATCCTGTTGTGCCTGTGAATAGGCTGCAGGGGGACGGTGAAGACCAGCAACAGCTTCCAGGGCTGCCACCTTCCGTGTGGGACAAGGAGCCGGACGTGTGCCTTTTCGGAAACAAGCTCTGCCGAGGACGAGAGCCATGAGATGTTCCTCCTCTGGGCAAGCCCGGGTCCCAGATCCTGTTGTGCCTGTGAATAGGCTGCAGGGGGACGGTGAAGACCAGCAACAGCTTTCAAGGCTGCCACCTTCACTGTGGGACAAGGAGCCGGACGTGTGCCTTTCTGGAAACAGGCCGTGCCGAGGACGAGAGCCATGAGATGTTCCTCCTCTGGGCAAGCCCGCATCCAAATCCTGTTGTGCCTGTGAATAGGCTGCAGGGGGACGGTGAAGACCAGCAACAGCTTTTAGGGCTGCCACCTTCCGTGTGGGACAAGGAGCCGGACGTGTCTTTCTGGATACAGGCCCTGTCGAGGACGAGAGCCATGAGATGTTCCTCCTCTGGGCAAGCCCGGGTCCCAGATCCTGTTGTGCCTGTGAATAGGCTGCAGGGGGACGGTGAAGACCAGCAACAGCTTCCAGGGCTGCCACCTTCCGTGTGGGACAATGAGCCGGTCTTGTGCCTTTATGGAAACAGGCCCTGCCGAGGACGAGAGCCATGAGATGTTCCTCCTCTGGGCAAGCCCGGGTCCCAGATCCTGTTGTGCCTGTGAATAGGCTGCAGGGCGACGGTGAAGACCAGCAACAGCTTTCAGGGCTGCCACCTTCCGTGTGGGACAAGGTGCCGGACGTGTCTTTCTGGATACAGGCCCTGTCGAGGACGAGAGCCATGAGATGTTCCTCCTCTGGACAAGCCCGGTCCCAGATCCTGTTGTGCCTGTGAATAGGCTGCAGGGGGACGGTGAAGACCAGCAACAGCTTCCAGGGCTGCCACCTTCCGTGTGGGAGAAGGAGCCGGATGTGTGCCTTTTCGGAAACAGTCTCTGCCGAGGACGAGAGCCATGAGGTGTTCCTCCTCTGGGCAAGCCCGGGTCCCAGATCCTGTTGTGCCTGTGAATAGGCTGCAGGGGGACGGTGAAGACCAGCAACAGCTTTCAGGGCTGCCACCTTCCGTGTGGGACAAGGAGCCGGACGTGTGCATTTTCGGAAACAGGATCTGCCGAGGACGAGAGCCATGAGATGTTCCTCCTCTGGGCAAGCCCGGGTCCCAGATCCTGTTGTGCCTGTGAATAGGCTTCAGGGGGACGGTGAAGACCAGCAACAGCTTTCAGGGCTGCCACTTTCCGTGTGGGACAAGGAGCCGGATGTGTGCCTTTTCGGAAACAGGCTCTGCCGAGGACGAGAGCCATGAGATGTTCCTCCTCTGGGCAAGCCCGGGTCCTGAATCCTGTTGTGCCTGTGAATAGGCTGCAGGGGGACGGTGAAGACCAGCAACAGCTTTCAGGGCTGCCACCTTCCGTGTGGGACAAGGAGCCGGACGTGTCTTTCTTGATACAGGCCCTGCCGAGGACGAGAGCCATGAGATGTTCCTCCTCTGGGCAAGCCCGGGTCCCAGATCCTGTTGTGCCTGTGAATAGGCTGCAGGGGGACGGTGAAGACCAGCAACAGCTTTCAGGGCTGCCACCTTCCGTGTGGGACAAGGAGCCGGACGTGTGCATTTTCGGAAAGAGGATCTGCCGAGGACGAGAGCCATGAGATGTTCCTCCTCTGGGCAAGGCCGGGTCCCAGATCCTGTTGTGCCTGTGAATAGGCTGCAGGGGGACGGTGAAGACCAGCAACAGCTTTCAGGGCTGCCACCTTCCGTGTGGGACAATGAGCCGGTCTTGTGCCTTTATGGAAACAGGCCCTGCCGAGGACGAGAGCCATGAGATGTTCCTCCTCTGGGCAAGCCCAGGTCCCAGATCCTGTTGTGCCTGTGAATAGGCTGCAGGGGGACGGTGAAGACCAGCAACAGCTTTCAGGGCTGCCACCTTCCGTGTGGGACAAGGATCCGGATGAGTGCATTTTCGGAAACAGGATCTGCCGAGGACGAGAGCCATGAGATGTTCCTCCTCTGGGCAAGGCCGGGTCCCAGATCCTGTTGTGCCTGTGAATAGGCTGCAGGGCGACGGTGAAGACCAGCAACAGCTTTCAGGGCTGCCACCTTCCGTGTGGGACAAGGAGCCGGACGTGTCTTTCTGGATACAGGCCCTGCCGAGGACGAGAGCCATGAGATGTTCCTCCTCTGGGCAAGCCCGGGTCCCAGATCCTGTTGTGCCTGTGAATAGGCTGCAGGGGGACGGTGAAGACCAGCAACAGCTTCCAGGGCTGCCACCTTCCGTGTGGGACAATGAGCCGGTCTTGTGCCTTTATGGAAACAGGCCCTGCCGAGGACGAGAGCCATGAGATGTTCCACCTCTGGGCAAGCCCGGGTCCTGAATCCTGTTGTGCCTGTGAATAGGCTGCAGGGGGACGGTGAACACCAGCAACAGCTTTCAGGGCTGCCACCTTCCGTGTGGGACAAGGAGCCGGACGTGTCTTTCTGGATACAGGCCCTGCCGAGGACGAGAGCCATGAGATGTTCCTCCTCTGGGCAAGCCCGGGTCCCAGATCCTGTTGTGCCTGTGAATAGGCTGCAGGGGGACGGTGAAGACCAGCAACAGCTTTCAGGGCTGCCACCTTCCGTGTGGGACAAGGAGCCGGACGTGTGCATTTTCGGAATCAGGCTCTGCCGAGGACGAGATCCATGAGATGTTCCTCCTCTGGGCAAGCCCGGGTCCCAGATCCTGTTGTGCCTGTGAATAGGCTTCAGGGGGACGGTGAAGACCAGCAACAGCTTTCAGGGCTGCCACTTTCCGTGTGGGACAAGGAGCCGGATGTGTGCCTTTTCGGAAACAGGCTCTGCCGAGGACGAGAGCCATGAGATGTTCCTCCTCTGGGCAAGCCCGGGTCCTGAATCCTGTTGTGCCTGTGAATAGGCTGCAGGGGGACGGTGAAGACCAGCAACAGCTTTCAGGGCTGCCACCTTCCGTGTGGGACAAGGAGCCGGACGTGTCTTTCTTGATACAGGCCCTGCCGAGGACGAGAGCCATGAGATGTTCCTCCTCTGGGCAAGGCCGGGTCCCAGATCCTGTTGTGCCTGTGAATAGGCTGCAGGGGGACGGTGAAGACCAGCAACAGCTTTCAGGGCTGCCAACTTCCGTGTGGGACAAGGAGCCGGACGTGTGCATTTTCGGAAACAGGATCTGCCGAGGACGAGAGCCATGAGATGTTCCTCCTCTGGGCAAGGCTGGGTCCCAGATCCTGTTGTGCCTGTGAATAGGCTGCAGGGGGACGGTGAAGACCAGCAACAGCTTCCAGGGCTGCCACCTTCCGTGTGGGACAATGAGCCGGTCATGTGCCTTTATGGAAACAGGCCCTGCCGAGGACGAGAGCCATGAGATGTTCCTCCTCTGGGCAAGCCCCGGTCCTGAATCCTGTTGTGCCTGTGAATAGGCTGCAGGGGGACGGTGAAGACCAGCAACAGCTTTCAGGGCTGCCACCTTCCGTGTGGGACAAGGAGCCAGACGTGTGCCTTTTCGGAATCAGGCTCTGCCGAGGACGAGAGCCATGAGATGTTCCTCCTCTGGGCAAGCCCGGGTCCCAGATCCTGTTGTGCCTGTGAATAGGCTGCAGGGGGACAGTGAAGACCAGCAACAGCTTTCAGGGCTGCCACCTTCCGTGTGGGACAAGGAGCTGGACGTGTCTTTCTGGATACAGGCCCTGCCGAGGACGAGAGCCATGAGATGTTCCTCCTCTGGGCAAGCCCGGGTCCCAGATCCTGTTGTGAATGTGAATAGGCTGCAGGGGGACGGTGAACACCAGCAACAGCTTTCAGGGCTGCCACCTTCCGTGTGGGACAAGGAGCCGGACGTGTGCATTTTCGGAAACAGGCTCTGACGAGGACGAGAGCCATGAGATGTTCCTCCTCTGGGCAAGCCCGGGTCCTGAATCCTGTTGTGCCTGTGAATAGGCTGCAGGGGGACGGTGAAGACCAGCAACAGCTTTCAGGGCTGCCACCTTCCGTGTGGGACAAGGAGCCGGACGTGTGCCTTTTCGGAAACAAGCTCTGCCGAGGACGAGAGCCATGAGATGTTCCTCCTCTGGGCAAGCCCGGGTCCCAGATCCTGTTGTGCCTGTGAATAGGCTGCAGGGGGACGGTGAAGACCAGCAACAGCTTTCAGGGCTGCCACCTTCACTGTGGGACAAGGAGCCGGACGTGTGCCTTTCTGGAAACAGGCCGTGCCGAGGACGAGAGCCATGAGATGTTCCTCCTCTGGGCAAGCCCGGGTCCTGAATCCTGTTGTGCCTGTGAATAGGCTGCAGGGCGACGGTGAAGACCAGCAACAGCTTTCAGGGCTGCCACCTTCCGTGTGGGACAAGGTGCCGGACGTGTCTTTCTGGATACAGGCCCTGTCGAGGACGAGAGCCATGAGATGTTCCTCCTCTGGACAAGCCCGGTCCCAGATCCTGTTGTGCCTGTGAATAGGCTGCAGGGGGACGGTGAAGACCAGCAACAGCTTCCAGGGCTGCCACCTTCCGTGTGGGAGAAGGAGCCGGATGTGTGCCTTTTCGGAAACAGGCTCTGCCGAGGACGAGAGCCATGAGATGTTCCTCCTCTGGGCAAGCCCGGGTCCCAGATCCTGTTGTGCCTGTGAATAGGCTGCAGGGGGACGGTGAAGACCAGCAACAGCTTTCAGGGCTGCCACCTTCCGTGTGGGAGAAGGAGCCGGATGTGTGCCTTTTCGGAAACAGGCTCTGCCGAGGACGAGAGCCATGAGATGTTCCTCCTCTGGGCAAGCCCGGGTCCTGAATCCTGTTGTGCCTGTGAATAGGCTGCAGGGGGACGGTGAAGACCAGCAACAGCTTCCAGGGCTGCCACCTTCCGTGTGGGACAAGGAGCCGGACGTGTGCATTTTCGGAAACAGGATCTGCCGTGGACGAGAGCCATGAGATGTTCCTCCTCTGGGCAAGGCCGGCTCCCAGATCCTGTTGTGCCTGTGAATAGGCTGCAGGGGGACGGTGAAGACCAGCAACAGCTTCCAGGGTTGCCACCTTCCGTGTGGGACAAGGAGCCGGACGTGTGCATTTTCGGAAACAGGATCTGCCGAGGACGAGAGCCATGAGATGTTCCTCCTCTGGGCAAGCCCAGGTCCCAGATCCTGTTGTGCCTGTGAATAGGCTGCAGGGGGACGGTGAAGACCAGCAACAGCTTTCAGGGCTGCCACCTTCCGTGTGGGACAAGGAGCCGGACGTGTCTTTCTGGATACAGGCCCTGCCGAGGACGAGAGCCATGAGATGTTCCTCCTCTGGGCAAGCCCGGGTCCCAGATCCTGTTGTGCCTGTGAATAGGCTGCAGGGGGACGGTGAAGACCAGCAACAGCTTTCAGGGCTGCCACCTTCCGTGTGGGACAAGGAGCCGGACGTGTGCCTTTTCGGAATCAGGCTCTGCCGAGGACGAGAGCCATGAGATGTTCCTCCTCTGGGCAAGCCCGCGTCCAAATCCTGTTGTGCCTGTGAATAGGCTACAGGGGGACGGTGAAGACCAGCAACAGCTTTCAGGGCTGCCACCTTCCGTGTGGGACAATGAGCCGGATGTGTGCCTTTCTGGAAACAGGCCCTGCCGAGGACGAGAGCCATGAGATGTTCCTCCTCTGGGCAAGCCCGGGTCCCAGATCCTGTTGTGCCTGTGAATAGGCTGCAGGGGGACGGTGAAGACCAGCAACAGCTTTCAGGGCTGCCACCTTCCGTGTGGGACAAGGAGCCGGACGTGTGCCTTTTCGGAATCAGGCTCTGCCGAGGACGAGAGCCATGAGATGTTCCTCCTCTGGGCAAGCCCGGGTCCCAGATCCTGTTGTGCCTGTGAATAGGCTGCAGGGGGACGGTGAAGACCAGCAACAGCTTTCAGGGCTGCCACCTTCCGTGTGGGACAAGGAGCCGGATGTGTGCCTTTTTGGAAACAGGCTCTGCCGAGGACGAGAGCCATGAGATGTTCCTCCTCTGGGCAAGCCCGGGTCCTGAATCCTGTTGTGCCTGTGAATAGGCTGCAGGGGGACGGTGAAGACCAGCAACAGCTTTCAGGGCTGCCACCTTCCGTGTGGGACAAGGAGCCGGACGTGTGCCTTTTCGGAAACAAGCTCTGCCGAGGACGAGAGCCATTAGATGTTCCTCCTCTGGGCAAGCCCGGGTCCCAGATCCTGTTGTGCCTGTGAATAGGCTGCAGGGCGACGGTGAAGACCAGCAACAGCTTTCAGGGCTGCCACCTTCCGTGTGGGACAAGGAGCCGGATGTGTGCCTTTTCGGAAACAGGCTCTGCCGAGGACGAGAGCCATGAGATGTTCCTCCTCTGGGCAAGCCCGCGTCCAAATCCTGTTGTGCCTGTGAATAGGCTGCAGGGGGACGGTGAAGACCAGCAACAGCTTTCACGGCTGCCACATTCCGTGTGGGACAAGGAGCCGGACGTGTGCGTTTTCGGAAACAGGCTCTGACGAGGACGAGAGCCATGAGATGTTCCACCTCTGGGCAAGCCCGGGTCCTGAATCCTGTTGTGCCTGTGAATAGGCTGCAGGGGGACGGTGAAGACCAGCAACAGCTTCCAGGGCTGCCACCTTCCCTGTGGGACAAGGAGCCGGACGTGTGCCTTTCTGGAAACATGCCCTGCCGAGGACGAGAGCCATGAGATGTTCCTCCTCTGGGCAAGCCCGGGTCCTGAATCCTGTTGTGCCTGTGAATAGGCTGCAGGGGGACGGTGAAGACCAGCAACAGCTTTCAGGGCTGCCACCTTCCGTGTGGGACAAGGAGCCGGACGTGTGCCTTTTCGGAATCAGGCTCTGCCGTGGACGAGAGCCATGAGATGTTCCTCCTCTGGGCAAGGCCGGCTCCCAGATCCTGTTGTGCCTGTGAATAGGCTGCAGGGGGACGGTGAAGACCAGCAACAGCTTTCAGGGCTGCCACCTTCCGTGTGGGACAAGGAGCCGGACGTGTGCATTTTCAGAATCAGGCTCTGCCGAGGACGAGATCCATGAGATGTTCCTCCTCTGGGCAAGCCCGGGTCCTGAATCCTGTTGTGCCTGTGAATAGGCTTCAGGGGGACGGTGAAGACCAGCAACAGCTTTCAGGGCTGCCACTTTCCGTGTGGGACAAGGAGCCGGATGTGTGCCTTTTCGGAAACAGGCTCTGCCGAGGACGAGAGCCATGAGATGTTCCTCCTCTGGGCAAGGCCGGGTCCCAGATCCTGTTGTGCCTGTGAATAGGCTGCAGGGGGACGGTGAAGACCAGCAACAGCTTTCAGGGCTGCCAACTTCCGTGTGGGACAAGGAGCCGGACGTGTGCATTTTCGGAAACAGGATCTGCCGAGGACGAGAGCCATGAGATGTTCCTCCTCTGGGCAAGGCTGGGTCCCAGATCCTGTTGTGCCTGTGAATAGGCTGCAGGGGGACGGTGAAGACCAGCAACAGCTTCCAGGGCTGCCACCTTCCGTGTGGGACAATGAGCCGGTATTGTGCCTTTATGGAAACAGGCCCTGCCGAGGACGAGAGCCATGAGATGTTCCTCCTCTGGGCAAGCCCCGGTCCTGAATCCTGTTGTGCCTGTGAATAGGCTGCAGGGGGACGGTGAAGACCAGCAACAGCTTTCAGGGCTGCCACCTTCCGTGTGGGACAAGGAGCCATACGTGTGCCTTTTCGGAATCAGGCTCTGCCGAGGACGAGAGCCATGAGATGTTCCTCCTCTGGGCAAGCCCGGGTCCCAGATCCTGTTGTGCCTGTGAATAGGCTGCAGGGGGACGGTGAAGACCAGCAACAGCTTCAGGGCTGCCACCTTCCGTGTGGGACAAGGAGCTGGACGTGTCTTTCTGGATACAGGCCCTGCCGAGGACGAGAGCCATGAGATGTTCCTCCTCTGGGCAAGCCCGGGTCCTGAATCCTGTTGTGCCTGTGAATAGGCTGCAGGGGGACGGTGAAGACCAGCAACAGCTTTCAGGGCTGCCACCTTCCGTGTGGGACAAAGAGCCGGACGTGTGCATTTTCGGAAACAGGCTCTGACGAGGACGAGAGCCATGAGATGTTCCTCCTCTGGGCAAGCCCGGGTCCTGAATCCTGTTGTGCCTGTGAATAGGCTGCAGGGGGACGGTGAAGACCAGCAACAGCTTTCAGGGCTGCCACCTTCCGTGTGGGACAAGGAGCCGGACGTGTGCCTTTTCGGAAACAAGCTCTGCCGAGGACGAGAGCCATGAGATGTTCCTCCTCTGGGCAAGCCCGGGTCCCAGATCCTGTTGTGCCTGTGAATAGGCTGCAGGGGGACGGTGAAGACCAGCAACAGCTTTCACGGCTGCCACCTTCACTGTGGGACAAGGAGCCGGACGTGTGCCTTTCCGGAAACAGGCCGTGCCGAGGACGAGAGCCATGAGATGTTCCTCCTCTGGGCAAGCCCGCATCCAAATCCTGTTGTGCCTGTGAATAGGCTGCAGGGGGACGGTGAAGACCAGCAACAGCTTCCAGGGCTGCCACCTTCACTGTGGGACAATGAGCCGGTCTTGTGCCTTTATGGAAACAGGCCCTGCCGAGGACGAGAGCCATGAGATGTTCCTCCTCTGGGCAAGCCCAGGTCCCAGATCCTGTTGTGCCTGTGAATAGGCTGCAGGGGGACGGTGAAGACCAGCAACAGCTTTCAGGGCTGCCACCTTCCGTGTGGGACAAGGAGCCGGACGTGTCTTTCTGGATACAGGCCCTGTCGAGGACGAGAGCCATGAGATGTTCCTCCTCTGGGCAAGCCCGGGTCCCAGATCCTGTTGTGCCTGTGAATAGGCTGCAGGGGGACGGTGAAGACCAGCAACAGCTTTCAGGGCTTCCACCTTCCGTGTGGGACAAGGAGCCGGACGTGTCTTTCTGGATACAGGCCCTGCCGAGGACGAGAGCCATGAGATGTTCCTCCTCTGGGCAAGCCCGGGTCCTGAATCCTGTTGTGCCTGTGAATAGGCTGCAGGGGGACGGTGAAGACCAGCAACAGCTTTCAGGGCTGCCACCTTCCGTGTGGGACAAGGAGCCGGACGTGTGCATTTTCGGAAACAGGCTCTGACGAGGACGAGAGCCATGAGATGTTCCTCCTCTGGGCAAGCCCGGGTCCTGAATCCTGTTGTGCCTGTGAATAGGCTGCAGGGGGACGGTGAAGACCAGCAACAGCTTCCAGGGCTGCCACCTTCCGTGTGGGACAAGGAGCCGGACGTGTGCCTTTTCGGAAACAAGCTCTGCCGAGGACGAGAGCCATGAGATGTTCCTCCTCTGGGCAAGCCCGGGTCCCAGATCCTGTTGTGCCTGTGAATAGGCTGCAGGGGGACGGTGAAGACCAGCAACAGCTTTCAAGGCTGCCACCTTCACTGTGGGACAAGGAGCCGGACGTGTGCCTTTCTGGAAACAGGCCGTGCCGAGGACGAGAGCCATGAGATGTTCCTCCTCTGGGCAAGCCCGCATCCAAATCCTGTTGTGCCTGTGAATAGGCTGCAGGGGGACGGTGAAGACCAGCAACAGCTTTTAGGGCTGCCACCTTCCGTGTGGGACAAGGAGCCGGACGTGTCTTTCTGGATACAGGCCCTGTCGAGGACGAGAGCCATGAGATGTTCCTCCTCTGGGCAAGCCCGGGTCCCAGATCCTGTTGTGCCTGTGAATAGGCTGCAGGGGGACGGTGAAGACCAGCAACAGCTTCCAGGGCTGCCACCTTCCGTGTGGGACAATGAGCCGGTCTTGTGCCTTTATGGAAACAGGCCCTGCCGAGGACGAGAGCCATGAGATGTTCCTCCTCTGGGCAAGCCCGGGTCCCAGATCCTGTTGTGCCTGTGAATAGGCTGCAGGGCGACGGTGAAGACCAGCAACAGCTTTCAGGGCTGCCACCTTCCGTGTGGGACAAGGTGCCGGACGTGTCTTTCTGGATACAGGCCCTGTCGAGGACGAGAGCCATGAGATGTTCCTCCTCTGGACAAGCCCGGTCCCAGATCCTGTTGTGCCTGTGAATAGGCTGCAGGGGGACGGTGAAGACCAGCAACAGCTTCCAGGGCTGCCACCTTCCGTGTGGGAGAAGGAGCCGGATGTGTGCCTTTTCGGAAACAGTCTCTGCCGAGGACGAGAGCCATGAGGTGTTCCTCCTCTGGGCAAGCCCGGGTCCCAGATCCTGTTGTGCCTGTGAATAGGCTGCAGGGGGACGGTGAAGACCAGCAACAGCTTTCAGGGCTGCCACCTTCCGTGTGGGACAAGGAGCCGGACGTGTGCATTTTCGGAAACAGGATCTGCCGAGGACGAGAGCCATGAGATGTTCCTCCTCTGGGCAAGCCCGGGTCCCAGATCCTGTTGTGCCTGTGAATAGGCTTCAGGGGGACGGTGAAGACCAGCAACAGCTTTCAGGGCTGCCACTTTCCGTGTGGGACAAGGAGCCGGATGTGTGCCTTTTCGGAAACAGGCTCTGCCGAGGACGAGAGCCATGAGATGTTCCTCCTCTGGGCAAGCCCGGGTCCTGAATCCTGTTGTGCCTGTGAATAGGCTGCAGGGGGACGGTGAAGACCAGCAACAGCTTTCAGGGCTGCCACCTTCCGTGTGGGACAAGGAGCCGGACGTGTCTTTCTTGATACAGGCCCTGCCGAGGACGAGAGCCATGAGATGTTCCTCCTCTGGGCAAGCCCGGGTCCCAGATCCTGTTGTGCCTGTGAATAGGCTGCAGGGGGACGGTGAAGACCAGCAACAGCTTTCAGGGCTGCCACCTTCCGTGTGGGACAAGGAGCCGGACGTGTGCATTTTCGGAAAGAGGATCTGCCGAGGACGAGAGCCATGAGATGTTCCTCCTCTGGGCAAGGCCGGGTCCCAGATCCTGTTGTGCCTGTGAATAGGCTGCAGGGGGACGGTGAAGACCAGCAACAGCTTCCAGGGCTGCCACCTTCCGTGTGGGACAATGAGCCGGTCTTGTGCCTTTATGGAAACAGGCCCTGCCGAGGACGAGAGCCATGAGATGTTCCTCCTCTGGGCAAGCCCAGGTCCCAGATCCTGTTGTGCCTGTGAATAGGCTGCAGGGGGACGGTGAAGACCAGCAACAGCTTTCAGGGCTGCCACCTTCCGTGTGGGACAAGGAGCCGGATGAGTGCATTTTCGGAAACAGGATCTGCCGAGGACGAGAGCCATGAGATGTTCCTCCTCTGGGCAAGGCCGGGTCCCAGATCCTGTTGTGCCTGTGAATAGGCTGCAGGGCGACGGTGAAGACCAGCAACAGCTTTCAGGGCTGCCACCTTCCGTGTGGGACAAGGAGCCGGACGTGTCTTTCTGGATACAGGCCCTGCCGAGGACGAGAGCCATGAGATGTTCCTCCTCTGGGCAAGCCCGGGTCCCAGATCCTGTTGTGCCTGTGAATAGGCTGCAGGGGGACGGTGAAGACCAGCAACAGCTTCCAGGGCTGCCACCTTCCGTGTGGGACAATGAGCCGGTCTTGTGCCTTTATGGAAACAGGCCCTGCCGAGGACGAGAGCCATGAGATGTTCCACCTCTGGGCAAGCCCGGGTCCTGAATCCTGTTGTGCCTGTGAATAGGCTGCAGGGGGACGGTGAACACCAGCAACAGCTTTCAGGGCTGCCACCTTCCGTGTGGGACAAGGAGCCGGACGTGTCTTTCTGGATACAGGCCCTGCCGAGGACGAGAGCCATGAGATGTTCCTCCTCTGGGCAAGCCCGGGTCCCAGATCCTGTTGTGCCTGTGAATAGGCTGCAGGGGGACGGTGAAGACCAGCAACAGCTTTCAGGGCTGCCACCTTCCGTGTGGGACAAGGAGCCGGACGTGTGCATTTTCGGAATCAGGCTCTGCCGAGGACGAGATCCATGAGATGTTCCTCCTCTGGGCAAGCCCGGGTCCCAGATCCTGTTGTGCCTGTGAATAGGCTTCAGGGGGACGGTGAAGACCAGCAACAGCTTTCAGGGCTGCCACTTTCCGTGTGGGACAAGGAGCCGGATGTGTGCCTTTTCGGAAACAGGCTCTGCCGAGGACGAGAGCCATGAGATGTTCCTCCTCTGGGCAAGCCCGGGTCCTGAATCCTGTTGTGCCTGTGAATAGGCTGCAGGGGGACGGTGAAGACCAGCAACAGCTTTCAGGGCTGCCACCTTCCGTGTGGGACAAGGAGCCGGACGTGTCTTTCTTGATACAGGCCCTGCCGAGGACGAGAGCCATGAGATGTTCCTCCTCTGGGCAAGGCCGGGTCCCAGATCCTGTTGTGCCTGTGAATAGGCTGCAGGGGGACGGTGAAGACCAGCAACAGCTTTCAGGGCTGCCAACTTCCGTGTGGGACAAGGAGCCGGACGTGTGCATTTTCGGAAACAGGATCTGCCGAGGACGAGAGCCATGAGATGTTCCTCCTCTGGGCAAGGCTGGGTCCCAGATCCTGTTGTGCCTGTGAATAGGCTGCAGGGGGACGGTGAAGACCAGCAACAGCTTCCAGGGCTGCCACCTTCCGTGTGGGACAATGAGCCGGTCATGTGCCTTTATGGAAACAGGCCCTGCCGAGGACGAGAGCCATGAGATGTTCCTCCTCTGGGCAAGCCCCGGTCCTGAATCCTGTTGTGCCTGTGAATAGGCTGCAGGGGGACGGTGAAGACCAGCAACAGCTTTCAGGGCTGCCACCTTCCGTGTGGGACAAGGAGCCAGACGTGTGCCTTTTCGGAATCAGGCTCTGCCGAGGACGAGAGCCATGAGATGTTCCTCCTCTGGGCAAGCCCGGGTCCCAGATCCTGTTGTGCCTGTGAATAGGCTGCAGGGGGACGGTGAAGACCAGCAACAGCTTTCAGGGCTGCCACCTTCCGTGTGGGACAAGGAGCTGGACGTGTCTTTCTGGATACAGGCCCTGCCGAGGACGAGAGCCATGAGATGTTCCTCCTCTGGGCAAGCCCGGGTCCCAGATCCTGTTGTGAATGTGAATAGGCTGCAGGGGGACGGTGAACACCAGCAACAGCTTTCAGGGCTGCCACCTTCCGTGTGGGACAAGGAGCCGGACGTGTGCATTTTCGGAAACAGGCTCTGACGAGGACGAGAGCCATGAGATGTTCCTCCTCTGGGCAAGCCCGGGTCCTGAATCCTGTTGTGCCTGTGAATAGGCTGCAGGGGGACGGTGAAGACCAGCAACAGCTTTCAGGGCTGCCACCTTCCGTGTGGGACAAGGAGCCGGACGTGTGCCTTTTCGGAAACAAGCTCTGCCGAGGACGAGAGCCATGAGATGTTCCTCCTCTGGGCAAGCCCGGGTCCCAGATCCTGTTGTGCCTGTGAATAGGCTGCAGGGGGACGGTGAAGACCAGCAACAGCTTTCACGGCTGCCACCTTCACTGTGGGACAAGGAGCCGGACGTGTGCCTTTCTGGAAACAGGCCGTGCCGAGGACGAGAGCCATGAGATGTTCCTCCTCTGGGCAAGCCCGGGTCCTGAATCCTGTTGTGCCTGTGAATAGGCTGCAGGGCGACGGTGAAGACCAGCAACAGCTTTCAGGGCTGCCACCTTCCGTGTGGGACAAGGTGCCGGACGTGTCTTTCTGGATACAGGCCCTGTCGAGGACGAGAGCCATGAGATGTTCCTCCTCTGGACAAGCCCGGTCCCAGATCCTGTTGTGCCTGTGAATAGGCTGCAGGGGGACGGTGAAGACCAGCAACAGCTTCCAGGGCTGCCACCTTCCGTGTGGGAGAAGGAGCCGGATGTGTGCCTTTTCGGAAACAGGCTCTGCCGAGGACGAGAGCCATGAGATGTTCCTCCTCTGGGCAAGCCCGGGTCCCAGATCCTGTTGTGCCTGTGAATAGGCTGCAGGGGGACGGTGAAGACCAGCAACAGCTTTCAGGGCTGCCACCTTCCGTGTGGGAGAAGGAGCCGGATGTGTGCCTTTTCGGAAACAGGCTCTGCCGAGGACGAGAGCCATGAGATGTTCCTCCTCTGGGCAAGCCCGGGTCCTGAATCCTGTTGTGCCTGTGAATAGGCTGCAGGGGGACGGTGAAGACCAGCAACAGCTTCCAGGGCTGCCACCTTCCGTGTGGGACAAGGAGCCGGACGTGTGCATTTTCGGAAACAGGATCTGCCGTGGACGAGAGCCATGAGATGTTCCTCCTCTGGGCAAGGCCGGCTCCCAGATCCTGTTGTGCCTGTGAATAGGCTGCAGGGGGACGGTGAAGACCAGCAACAGCTTCCAGGGTTGCCACCTTCCGTGTGGGACAAGGAGCCGGACGTGTGCATTTTCGGAAACAGGATCTGCCGAGGACGAGAGCCATGAGATGTTCCTCCTCTGGGCAAGCCCAGGTCCCAGATCCTGTTGTGCCTGTGAATAGGCTGCAGGGGGACGGTGAAGACCAGCAACAGCTTTCAGGGCTGCCACCTTCCGTGTGGGACAAGGAGCCGGACGTGTCTTTCTGGATACAGGCCCTGCCGAGGACGAGAGCCATGAGATGTTCCTCCTCTGGGCAAGCCCGGGTCCCAGATCCTGTTGTGCCTGTGAATAGGCTGCAGGGGGACGGTGAAGACCAGCAACAGCTTTCAGGGCTGCCACCTTCCGTGTGGGACAAGGAGCCGGACGTGTGCCTTTTCGGAATCAGGCTCTGCCGAGGACGAGAGCCATGAGATGTTCCTCCTCTGGGCAAGCCCGCGTCCAAATCCTGTTGTGCCTGTGAATAGGCTACAGGGGGACGGTGAAGACCAGCAACAGCTTTCAGGGCTGCCACCTTCCGTGTGGGACAATGAGCCGGATGTGTGCCTTTCTGGAAACAGGCCCTGCCGAGGACGAGAGCCATGAGATGTTCCTCCTCTGGGCAAGCCCGGGTCCCAGATCCTGTTGTGCCTGTGAATAGGCTGCAGGGGGACGGTGAAGACCAGCAACAGCTTTCAGGGCTGCCACCTTCCGTGTGGGACAAGGAGCCGGACGTGTGCCTTTTCGGAATCAGGCTCTGCCGAGGACGAGAGCCATGAGATGTTCCTCCTCTGGGCAAGCCCGGGTCCCAGATCCTGTTGTGCCTGTGAATAGGCTGCAGGGGGACGGTGAAGACCAGCAACAGCTTTCAGGGCTGCCACCTTCCGTGTGGGACAAGGAGCCGGATGTGTGCCTTTTTGGAAACAGGCTCTGCCGAGGACGAGAGCCATGAGATGTTCCTCCTCTGGGCAAGCCCGGGTCCTGAATCCTGTTGTGCCTGTGAATAGGCTGCAGGGGGACGGTGAAGACCAGCAACAGCTTTCAGGGCTGCCACCTTCCGTGTGGGACAAGGAGCCGGACGTGTGCCTTTTCGGAAACAAGCTCTGCCGAGGACGAGAGCCATTAGATGTTCCTCCTCTGGGCAAGCCCGGGTCCCAGATCCTGTTGTGCCTGTGAATAGGCTGCAGGGCGACGGTGAAGACCAGCAACAGCTTTCAGGGCTGCCACCTTCCGTGTGGGACAAGGAGCCGGAAGTGTGCCTTTTCGGAAACAGGCTCTGCCGAGGACGAGAGCCATGAGATGTTCCTCCTCTGGGCAAGCCCGCGTCCAAATCCTGTTGTGCCTGTGAATAGGCTGCAGGGGGACGGTGAAGACCAGCAACAGCTTTCACGGCTGCCACATTCCGTGTGGGACAAGGAGCCGGACGTGTGCGTTTTCGGAAACAGGCTCTGACGAGGACGAGAGCCATGAGATGTTCCACCTCTGGGCAAGCCCGGGTCCTGAATCCTGTTGTGCCTGTGAATAGGCTGCAGGGGGACGGTGAAGACCAGCAACAGCTTCCAGGGCTGCCACCTTCCCTGTGGGACAAGGAGCCGGACGTGTGCCTTTCTGGAAACATGCCCTGCCGAGGACGAGAGCCATGAGATGTTCCTCCTCTGGGCAAGCCCGGGTCCTGAATCCTGTTGTGCCTGTGAATAGGCTGCAGGGGGACGGTGAAGACCAGCAACAGCTTTCAGGGCTGCCACCTTCCGTGTGGGACAAGGAGCCGGACGTGTGCCTTTTCGGAATCAGGCTCTGCCGTGGACGAGAGCCATGAGATGTTCCTCCTCTGGGCAAGGCCGGCTCCCAGATCCTGTTGTGCCTGTGAATAGGCTGCAGGGGGACGGTGAAGACCAGCAACAGCTTCCAGGGCTGCCACCTTCCGTGTGGGACAAGGAGCCGGACGTGTGCATTTTCGGAAACAGGATCTGCCGAGGACGAGAGCCATGAGATGTTCCTCCTCTGGGCAAGCCCGGGTCCCAGATCCTGTTGTGCCTGTGAATAGGCTGCAGGGGGACGGTGAAGACCAGCAACAGCTTTCAGGGCTGCCACCTTCCGTGTGGGACAAGGAGCCGGGCGTGTCTTTCTGGATACAGGCCCTGCCGAGGACGAGAGCCATGAGATGTTCCTCCTCTGGGCAAGCCCGGGTCCCAGATCCTGTTGTGCCTGTGAATAGGCTGCAGGGGGACGGTGAAGACCAGCAACAGCTTTCAGGGCTGCCACCTTCCGTGTGGGACAAGGAGCCGGACGTGTGCCTTTTCGGAATCAGGCTCTGCCGAGGACGAGAGCCATGAGATGTTCATCCTCTGGGCAAGCCCGCGTCCAAATCCTGTTGTGCCTGTGAATAGGCTACAGGGGGACGGTGAAGACCAGCAACAGCTTTCAGGGCTGCCACCTTCCATGTGGGACAATGAGCCGGATGTGTGCCTTTCTGGAAACAGGCCCTGCCGAGGACGAGAGCCATGAGATGTTCCTCCTCTGGGCAAGCCCCGGTCCTGAATCCTGTTGTGCCTGTGAATAGGCTGCAGGGGGACGGTGAAGACCAGCAACAGCTTTCAGGGCTGCCACCTTCCGTGTGGGACAAGGAGCCGGACGTGTGCCTTTTCGGAATCAGGCTCTGCCGAGGACAAGAGCCATGAGATGTTCCTCCTCTGGGCAAGCCCGGGTCCCAGATCCTGTTGTGCCTGTGAATAGGCTGCAGGGGGACGGTGAAGACCAGCAACAGCTTTCAGGGCTGCCACCTTCCGTGTGGGACAAGGAGCCGGATGTGTGCCTTTTCAGAAACAGGCTCTGCCGAGGACGAGAGCCATGAGATGTTCCTCCTCTGGGCAAGCCCGGGTCCTGAATCCTGTTGTGCCTGTGAATAGGCTGCAGGGGGACGGTGAAGACCAGCAACAGCTTCCAGGGCTGCCACCTTCCGTGTGGGACAAGGAGCCGGACGTGTGCCTTTTCGGAAACAAGCTCTGCCGAGGACGAGAGCCATTAGATGTTCCTCCTCTGGGCAAGCCCGGGTCCCAGATCCTGTTGTGCCTGTGAATAGGCTGCAGGGCGACGGTGAAGACCAGCAACAGCTTTCAGGGCTGCCACCTTCCGTGTGGGACAAGGAGCCGGAAGTGTGCCTTTTCGGAAACAGGCTCTGCCGAGGACGAGAGCCATGAGATGTTCCTCCTCTGGGCAAGCCCGCGTCCAAATCCTGTTGTGCCTGTGAATAGGCTGCAGGGGGACGGTGAAGACCAGCAACAGCTTTCACGGCTGCCACCTTCAGTGTGGGACAAGGAGCCGGACGTGTGCGTTTTCGGAAACAGGCTCTGCCGAGGACGAGAGCCATGAGATGTTCCACCTCTGGGCAAGCCCGGGTCCTGAATCCTGTTGTGCCTGTGAATAGGCTGCAGGGGGACGGTGAAGACCAGCAACAGCTTTCAGGGCTGCCACCTTCCGTGTGGGACAAGGAGCCAGACGTGTGCCTTTCTGGAAACATGCCCTGCCGAGGACGAGAGCCATGAGATGTTCCTCCTCTGGGCAAGCCCGGGTCCTGAATCCTGTTGTGCCTGTGAATAGGCTGCAGGGGGACGGTGAAGACCAGCAACAGCTTTCAGGGCTGCCACCTTCCGTGTGGGACAAGGAGCCGGACGTGTGCCTTTTCGGAATCAGGCTCTGCCGAGGACGAGAGCCATGAGATGTTCCTCCTCTGGGCAAGCCCGGGTCCCAGATCCTGTTGTGCCTGTGAATAGGCTGCAGGGGGACGGTGAAGACCAGCAACAGCTTTCAGGGCTGCCACCTTCCGTGTGGGACAAGGAGCCGGATGTGTGCCTTTTCGGAATCAGGCTCTGCCGAGGACGAGAGCCATGAGATGTTCCTCCTCTGGGCAAGCCCGCGTCCAAATCTTGTTGTGCCTGTGAATAGTCTGCAGGGGGACGGTGAAGACCAGCAACAGCTTCCAGGGCTGCCACCTTCCGTGTGGGACAATGAGCCGGTCTTGTGCCTTTATTGAAACAGGCCCTGCCGAGGACGAGAGCCATGAGACGATCCTCCTCTGGGCAAGCCCCGGTCCTGAATCCTGTTGTGCCTGTGAATAGGCTGCAGGGGGACGGTGAAGACCAGCAACAGCTTTCAGGGCTGCCACCTTCCGTGTGGGTCACGGAGCCGGACGTGTGCCTTTTCGGAATCAGGCTCTGCCGAGGACGAGAGCCATGAGATGTTCCTCCTCTGGGCAAGCCCGGGTCCCAGATCCTGTTGTGCCTGTGAATAGGCTGCAGGGGGATGTTGAACACCAGCAACAGCTTTCACGGCTGCCACCTTCACTGTGGGACAAGGAGCCGGACGTGTGCCTTTCTGGAAACACGCCCTGCCGAGGACGAGAGCCATGAGATGTTCCTCCTCTGGGCAAGCCCGGGTCCTGAATCCTGTTGTGCCTGTGAATAGGCTGCAGGGGGACGGTGAAGACCAGCAACAGCTTTCAGGGCTGCCACCTTCCGTGTGGGACAAGGAGCCGGACGTGTGCCTTTTCGGAAACAGGCTCTGACGAGGACGAGAGCCATGAGATGTTCCACCTCTGGGCAAGCCCGGGTCCTGAATCCTGTTGTGCCTGTAAATAGGCTGCAGGGGGACGGTGAAGACCAGCAACAGCTTTCAGGGCTGCCACCTTCCATGTGGGACAAGGAGCCGGACGTGTGCCTTTCTGGAAACAGGCCCTGCCGAGGACGAGAGCCATGAGATGTTCCTCCTCTGGGCAAGCCCGGGTCCCAGATCCTGTTGTGCCTGTGAATAGGCTGCAGGGGGACGGTGAAGACCAGCAACAGCTTTCAGGGCTGCCACCTTCCGAGTGGGACAAGGAGCCGGACGTGTGCCTTTTCGGAAACAAGCTCTGCCGAGGACGAGAGCCATGAGATGTTCCACCTCTGGGCAAGCCCGGGTCCTGAATCCTGTTGTGCCTGTGAATAGGCTGCAGGGGGACGGTGAAGACCAGCAACAGCTTTCACGGCTGCCACCTTCACTGTGGGACAAGGAGCCGGACGTGTGCCTTTCTGGAAACAGGCCCTGCCGAGGACGAGAGCCATGAGATGTTCCTCCTCTGGGCAAGCCCGGGTCCTGAATCCTGTTGTGCCTGTAAATAGGCTGCAGGGGGACGGTGAAGACCAGCAACAGCTTTCAGGGCTGCCACCTTCCATGTGGGACAAGGAGCCGGACGTGTGCCTTTCTGGAAACAGGCCCTGCCGAGGACGAGAGCCATGAGATGTTCCTCCTCTGGGCAAGCCCGGGTCCCAGATCCTGTTGTGCCTGTGAATAGGCTGCAGGGGGACGGTGAAGACCAGCAACAGCTTTCAGGGCTGCCACCTTCCGAGTGGGACAAGGAGCCGGACGTGTGCCTTTTCGGAAACAAGCTCTGCCGAGGACGAGAGCCATGAGATGTTCCACCTCTGGGCAAGCCCGGGTCCTGAATCCTGTTGTGCCTGTGAATAGGCTGCAGGGGGACGGTGAAGACCAGCAACAGCTTTCACGGCTGCCACCTTCACTGTGGGACAAGGAGCCGGACGTGTGCCTTTCTGGAAACAGGCTCTGCCGAGGACGAGAGCCATGAGATGTTCCTCCTCTGGGCAAGCCCGGGTCCTGAATCCTGTTGTGCCTGTGAATAGGCTGCAGGGGGACGGTGAAGACCAGCAACAGCTTTCAGGGCTGCCACCTTCCGTGTGGGACAAGGAGCCGGACGTGTGCCTTTTCGGAATCAGGCTCTGCCGAGGACGAGAGCCATGAGATGTTCCTCCTCTGGGCAAGCCCGGGTCCCAGATCCTGTTGTGCCTGTGAATAGGCTGCAGGGGGACGGTGAAGACCAGCAACAGCTTTCAGGGCTGCCACCTTCCGTGTGGGAGAAGGAGCCGGACGTGTGCCTTTTCGGAAACAAGCTCTGCCGAGGACGAGAGCCATTAGATGTTCCTCCTCTGGGCAAGCCCGGGTCCCAGATCCTGTTGTGCCTGTGAACAGGCTGCAGGGGGACGGTGAAGACCAGCAACAGCTTTCAGGGCTGCCACCTTCCGTGTGGGACAAGGAGCCGGATGTGTGCCTTTTCGGAAACAGGCTCTGCCGAGGACGAGAGCCATGAGATGTTCCTCCTCTGGGCAAGCCTAGGTCCTGAATCCTGTTGTGCCTGTGAATAGGCTGCAGGGGGACGGTGAAGACCAGCAACAGCTTTCAGGGCTGCCACCTTCCGTGTGGGACAAGGAGCCGGAAGTGTGCCTTTTCGGAAAAAGGCTCTGCCGAGGACGAGAGCCATGAGATGTTCCTCCTCTGGGAAGCCCGCGTCCAAATCCTGTTGTGCCTGTGAATAGGCTGCAGGGGGACGGTGAAGACCAGCAACAGCTTTCACGGCTGCCACCTTCCGTGTGGGACAAGGAGCCGGACGTGTGCGTTTTCGGAAACAGGCTCTGCCGAGGACGAGAGCCATGAGATGTTCCACCTCTGGGCAAGCCCGGGTCCAAATCCTGTTGTGCCTGTGAATAGGCTGCAGGGGGACGGTGAAGACCAGCAACAGCTTTCAGGGCTGCCACCTTCCGTGTGGGACAAGGAGCCAGACGTGTGCCTTTCTGGAAACATGCCCTGCCGAGGACGAGAGCCATGAGATGTTCCTCCTCTGGGCAAGCCCGGGTCCTGAATCCTGTTGTGCCTGTGAATAGGCTGCAGGGGGACGGTGAAGACCAGCAACAGCTTTCAGGGCTGCCACCTTCCGTGTGGGACAAGGAGCCGGACGTGTGACTTTTCGGAATCAGGCTCTGCCGAGGACGAGAGCCATGAGATGTTCCTCCTCTGGGCAAGCCCGGGTCCCAGATCCTGTTGTGCCTGTGAATAGGCTGCAGGGGGACGGTGAAGACCAGCAACAGCTTTCAGGGCTGCCACCTTCCGTGTGGGAGAAGGAGCCGGATGTGTGCCTTTTCGGAATCAGGCTCTGCCGAGGACGAGAGCCATGAGATGTTCCTCCTCTGGGCAAGCCCGCGTCCAAATCCTGTTGTGCCTGTGAATAGGCTGCAGGGGGACGGTGAAGACCAGCAACAGCTTCCAGGGCTGCCACCTTCCGTGTGGGACAATGAGCCGGTCATGTGCCTTTATTGAAACAGGCCCTGCCGAGGACGAGAGCCATGAGACGTTCCTCCTCTGGGCAAGCCCCGGTCCTGAATCCTGTTGTGCCTGTGAATAGGCTGCAGGGGGACGGTGAAGACCAGCAACAGCTTTCAGGGCTGCCACCTTCCGTGTGGGACAAGGAGCCGGACGTGTGCCTTTTCGGAAACAGGCTCTGCCGAGGACGAGAGCCATGAGATGTTCCTCCTCTGGGCAAGCCCGGGTCCCAGATCCTGTTGTGCCTGTGAATAGGCCGCAGGGGGACGGTGAAGACCAGCAACAGCTTCCAGGGCTGCCACCTTCCGTGTGGGACAAGGAGCCGGACGTGTGCCTTTTCGGAAACAAGCTCTGCCGAGGACGAGAGCCATGAGATGTTCCTCCTCTGGGCAAGGCCGGGTCCCAGATCCTGTTGTGCCTGTGAATAGGCTGCAGGGGGATGGTGAACACCAGCAACAGCTTTCACGGCTGCCACCTTCACTGTGGGACAAGGAGCCGGACGTGTGCCTTTCTGGAAACAGGCCCTGCCGAGGACGAGAGCCATGAGATGTTCCTCCTCTGGGCAAGCCCGGGTCCTGAATCCTGTTGTGCCTGTGAATAGGCTGCAGGGGGACGGTGAAGACCAGCAACAGCTTTCAGGGCTGCCACCTTCCGTGTGGGACAAGGAGCCGGACGTGTGCCTTTTCGGAATCAGGCTCTGCCGAGGACGAGAGCCATGAGATGTTCCTCCTCTGGGCAAGCCCGGGTCCTGAATCCTGTTGTGCCTGTGAATAGGCTGCAGGGGGACGGTGAAGACCAGCAACAGCTTTCACGGCTGCCACCTTCACTGTGGGACAAGGAGCCGGACGTGTGCCTTTCTGGAAACAGGCCCTGCCGAGGACGAGAGCCATGAGATGTTCCTCCTCTGGGCAAGCCCGGGTCCTGAATCCTGTTGTGCCTGTGAATAGGCTGCAGGGGGACGGTGAAGACCAGCAACAGCTTTCAGGGCTGCCACCTTCCGTGTGGGACAAGGAGCCGGACGTGTGCCTTTTCGGAATCAGGCTCTGCCGAGGACGAGAGCCATGAGATGTTCCTCCTCTGGGCAAGCCCGGGTCCCAGATCCTGTTGTGCCTGTGAATAGGCTGCAGGGGGACGGTGAAGACCAGCAACAGCTTTCACGGCTGCCACCTTCCGTGTGGGAGAAGGAGCCGGACGTTTGCCTTTTCGGAAACAAGCTCTGCCGAGGACGAGAGCCATTAGATGTTCCTCCTCTGGGCAAGCCCGGGTCCCAGATCCTGTTGTGCCTGTGAACAGGCTGCAGGGGGACGGTGAAGACCAGCAACAGCTTTCAGGGCTGCCACCTTCCGTGTGGGACAAGGAGCCGGATGTGTGCCTTTTCGGAAACAGGCTCTGCCGAGGACGAGAGCCATGAGATGTTCCTCCTCTGGGCAAGCCCGCGTCCAAATCCTGTTGTGCCTGTGAATAGGCTGCAGGGGGACGGTGAAGACCAGCAACAGCTTTCAGGGCTGCCACCTTCCGTGTGGGACAAGGAGCCGGACGTGTGCCTTTTCGGAATCAGGCTCTGCCGAGGACGAGAGCCATGAGATGTTCCTCCTCTGGGCAAGCCCGGGTCCCAGATCCTGTTGTGCCTGTGAATAGGCTGCAGGGGGACGGTGAAGACCAGCAACAGCTTTCAGGGCTGCCACCTTCCGTGTGGGAGAAGGAGCCGGATGTGTGCCTTTTCGGAATCAGGCTCTGCCGAGGACGAGAGCCATGAGATGTTCCTCCTCTGGGCAAGCCCGCGTCCAAATCCTGTTGTGCCTGTGAATAGGCTGCAGGGGGACGGTGAAGACCAGCAACAGCTTTCAGGGCTGCCACCTTCCGTGTGGGACAAGGAGCCAGACGTGTGCCTTTCTGGAAACATGCCCTGCCGAGGACGAGAGCCATGAGATGTTCCTCCTCTGGGCAAGCCCGGGTCCTGAATCCTGTTGTGCCTGTGAATAGGCTGCAGGGGGACGGTGAAGACCAGCAACAGCTTTCAGGGCTGCCACCTTCCGTGTGGGACAAGGAGCCGGACGTGTGCCTTTTCGGAATCAGGCTCTGCCGAGGACGAGAGCCATGAGATGTTCCTCCTCTGGGCAAGCCCGGGTCCCAGATCCTGTTGTGCCTGTGAATAGGCTGCAGGGGGATGTTGAACACCAGCAACAGCTTTCACGGCTGCCACCTTCACTGTGGGACAAGGAGCCGGACGTGTGCCTTTCTGGAAACACGCCCTGCCGAGGACGAGAGCCATGAGATGTTCCTCCTCTGGGCAAGCCCGGGTCCCGAATCCTGTTGTGCCTGTGAATAGGCTGCAGGGGGACGGTGAAGACCAGCAACAGCTTTCAGGGCTGCCACCTTCCGTGTGGGACAAGGAGCCGGACGTGTGCCTTTTCGGAAACAGGCTCTGACGAGGACGAGAGCCATGAGATGTTCCACCTCTGGGCAAGCCCGGGTCCTGAATCCTGTTGTGCCTGTAAATAGGCTGCAGGGGGACGGTGAAGACCAGCAACAGCTTTCAGGGCTGCCACCTTCCATGTGGGACAAGGAGCCGGACGTGTGCCTTTCTGGAAACAGGCCCTGCCGAGGACGAGAGCCATGAGATGTTCCTCCTCTGGGCAAGCCCGGGTCCCAGATCCTGTTGTGCCTGTGAATAGGCTGCAGGGGGACGGTGAAGACCAGCAACAGCTTTCAGGGCTGCCACCTTCCGTGTGGGACAATGAGCCGGATGTGTGCCTTTTCGGAAACAAGCTCTGCCGAGGACGAGAGCCATGAGATGTTCCACCTCTGGGCAAGCCCGGGTCCTGAATCCTGTTGTGCCTGTGAATAGGCTGCAGGGGGACGGTGAAGACCAGCAACAGCTTTCACGGCTGCCACCTTCACTGTGGGACAAGGAGCCGGACGTGTGCCTTTCTGGAAACAGGCCCTGCCGAGGACGAGAGCCATGAGATGTTCCTCCTCTGGGCAAGCCCGGGTCCTGAATCCTGTTGTGCCTGTGAATAGGCTGCAGGGGGACGATGAAGACCAGCAACAGCTTTCAGGGCTGCCACCTTCCGTGTGGGACAAGGAGCCGGACGTGTGCCTTTTCGGAATCAGGCTCTGCCGAGGACGAGAGCCATGAGATGTTCCTCCTCTGGGCAAGCCCGGGTCCCAGATCCTGTTGTGCCTGTGAATAGGCTGCAGGGGGACGGTGAAGACCAGCAACAGCTTTCAGGGCTGCCACCTTCCGTGTGGGAGAAGGAGCCGGACGTGTGCCTTTTCGGAAACAAGCTCTGCCGAGGACGAGAGCCATTAGATGTTCCTCCTCTGGGCAAGCCCGGGTCCCAGATCCTGTTGTGCCTGTGAACAGGCTGCAGGGGGACGGTGAAGACCAGCAACAGCTTTCAGGGCTGCCACCTTCCGTGTGGGACAAGGAGCCGGATGTGTGCCTTTTCGGAAACAGGCTCTGCCGAGGACGAGAGCCATGAGATGTTCCTCCTCTGGGCAAGCCTAGGTCCTGAATCCTGTTGTGCCTGTGAATAGGCTGCAGGGGGACGGTGAAGACCAGCAACAGCTTTCAGGGCTGCCACCTTCCGTGTGGGACAAGGAGCCGGAAGTGTGCCTTTTCGGAAAAAGGCTCTGCCGAGGACGAGAGCCATGAGATGTTCCTCCTCTGGGCAAGCCCGCGTCCAAATCCTGTTGTGCCTGTGAATAGGCTGCAGGGGGACGGTGAAGACCAGCAACAGCTTTCACGGCTGCCACCTTCCGTGTGGGACAAGGAGCCGGACGTGTGCGTTTTCGGAAACAGGCTCTGCCGAGGACGAGAGCCATGAGATGTTCCACCTCTGGGCAAGCCCGGGTCCAAATCCTGTTGTGCCTGTGAATAGGCTGCAGGGGGACGGTGAAGACCAGCAACAGCTTTCAGGGCTGCCACCTTCCGTGTGGGACAAGGAGCCAGACGTGTGCCTTTCTGGAAACATGCCCTGCCGAGGACGAGAGCCATGAGATGTTCCTCCTCTGGGCAAGCCCGGGTCCTGAATCCTGTTGTGCCTGTGAATAGGCTGCAGGGGGACGGTGAAGACCAGCAACAGCTTTCAGGGCTGCCCCCTTCCGTGTGGGACAAGGAGCCGGACGTGTGACTTTTCGGAATCAGGCTCTGCCGAGGACGAGAGCCATGAGATGTTCCTCCTCTGGGCAAGCCCCGGTCCTGAATCCTGTTGTGCCTGTGAATAGGCTGCAGGGGGACGGTGAAGACCAGCAACAGCTTTCAGGGCTGCCACCTTCCGTGTGGGAGAAGGAGCCGGATGTGTGCCTTTTCGGAATCAGGCTCTGCCGAGGACGAGAGCCATGAGATGTTCCTCCTCTGGGCAAGCCCGCGTCCAAATCCTGTTGTGCCTGTGAATAGGCTGCAGGGGGACGGTGAAGACCAGCAACAGCTTCCAGGGCTGCCACCTTCCGTGTGGGACAATGAGCCGGTCATGTGCCTTTATTGAAACAGGCCCTGCCGAGGACGAGAGCCATGAGACGTTCCTCCTCTGGGCAAGCCCCGGTCCTGAATCCTGTTGTGCCTGTGAACAGGCTGCAGGGGGACGGTGAAGACCAGCAACAGCTTTCAGGGCTGCCACCTTCCGTGTGGGACAAGGAGCCGGACGTGTGCCTTTTCGGAATCAGGCTCTGCCGAGGACGAGAGCCATGAGATGTTCCTCCTCTGGGCAAGCCCGGGTCCCAGATCCTGTTGTGCCTGTGAATAGGCCGCAGGGGGACGGTGAAGACCAGCAACAGCTTCCAGGGCTGCCACCTTCCGTGTGGGACAAGGAGCCGGACGTGTGCCTTTTCGGAAACAAGCTCTGCCGAGGACGAGAGCCATGAGATGTTCCTCCTCTGGGCAAGCCCGGGTCCCAGATCCTGTTGTGCCTGTGAATAGGCTGCAGGGGGATGGTGAACACCAGCAACAGCTTTCACGGCTGCCACCTTCACTGTGGGACAAGGAGCCGGACGTGTGCCTTTCTGGAAACAGGCCCTGCCGAGGACGAGAGCCATGAGATGTTCCTCCTCTGGGCAAGCCCGGGTCCTGAATCCTGTTGTGCCTGTGAATAGGCTGCAGGGGGACGGTGAAGACCAGCAACAGCTTTCAGGGCTGCCACCTTCCGTGTGGGACAAGGAGCCGGACGTGTGCCTTTTCGGAATCAGGCTCTGCCGAGGACGAGAGCCATGAGATGTTCCTCCTCTGGGCAAGCCCGGGTCCTGAATCCTGTTGTGCCTGTGAATAGGCTGCAGGGGGACGGTGAAGACCAGCAACAGCTTTCACGGCTGCCACCTTCACTGTGGGACAAGGAGCCGGACGTGTGCCTTTCTGGAAACAGGCCCTGCCGAGGACGAGAGCCATGAGATGTTCCTCCTCTGGGCAAGCCCGGGTCCTGAATCCTGTTGTGCCTGTGAATAGGCTGCAGGGGGACGGTGAAGACCAGCAACAGCTTTCAGGGCTGCCACCTTCCGTGTGGGACAAGGAGCCGGACGTGTGCCTTTTCGGAATCAGGCTCTGCCGAGGACGAGAGCCATGAGATGTTCCTCCTCTGGGCAAGCCCGGGTCCCAGATCCTGTTGTGCCTGTGAATAGGCTGCAGGGGGACGGTGAAGACCAGCAACAGCTTTCACGGCTGCCACCTTCCGTGTGGGAGAAGGAGCCGGACGTTTGCCTTTTCGGAAACAAGCTCTGCCGAGGACGAGAGCCATTAGATGTTCCTCCTCTGGGCAAGCCCGGGTCCCAGATCCTGTTGTGCCTGTGAACAGGCTGCAGGGGGACGGTGAAGACCAGCAACAGCTTTCAGGGCTGCCACCTTCCGTGTGGGACAAGGAGCCGGATGTGTGCCTTTTCGGAAACAGGCTCTGCCGAGGACGAGAGCCATGAGATGTTTCTCCTCTGGGCAAGCCCGCGTCCAAATCCTGTTGTGCCTGTGAATAGGCTGCAGGGGGACGGTGAAGACCAGCAACAGCTTTCAGGGCTGCCACCTTCCGTGTGGGACAAGGAGCCGGACGTGTGCCTTTTCGGAATCAGGCTCTGCCGAGGACGAGAGCCATGAGATGTTCCTCCTCTGGGCAAGCCCGGGTCCCAGATCCTGTTGTGCCTGTGAATAGGCTGCAGGGGGACGGTGAAGACCAGCAACAGCTTTCAGGGCTGCCACCTTCCGTGTGGGAGAAGGAGCCGGATGTGTGCCTTTTCGGAATCAGGCTCTGCCGAGGACGAGAGCCATGAGATGTTCCTCCTCTGGGCAAGCCCGCGTCCAAATCCTGTTGTGCCTGTGAATAGGCTGCAGGGGGACGGTGAAGACCAGCAACAGCTTTCAGGGCTGCCACCTTCCGTGTGGGACAATGAGCCGGTCTTGTGCCTTTATTGAAACAGGCCCTGCCGAGGACGAGAGCCATGAGACGTTCCTCCTCTGGGCAAGCCCCGGTCCTGAATCCTGTTGTGCCTGTGAATAGGCTGCAGGGGGACGGTGAAGACCAGCAACAGCTTTCAGGGCTGCCACCTTCCGTGTGGGACAAGGAGCCGGACGTGTGCCTTTTCGGAATCAGGCTCTGCCGAGGACGAGAGCCATGAGATGTTCCTCCTCTGGGCAAGCCCGGGTCCCAGATCCTGTTGTGCCTGTGAATAGGCCGCAGGGGGACGGTGAAGACCAGCAACAGCTTCCAGGGCTGCCACCTTCCGTGTGGGACAAGGAGCCGGACGTGTGCCTTTTTGGAAACAAGCTCTGCCGAGGACGAGAGCCATGAGATGTTCCTCCTCTGGGCAAGCCCGGGTCCCAGATCCTGTTGTGCCTGTGAATAGGCTGCAGGGGGATGGTGAACACCAGCAACAGCTTTCACGGCTGCCACCTTCACTGTGGGACAAGGAGCCGGACGTGTGCCTTTCTGGAAACAGGCCCTGCCGAGAACGAGAGCCATGAGATGTTCCTCCTCTGGGCAAGCCCGGGTCCTGAATCCTGTTGTGCCTGTGAATAGGCTGCAGGGGGACGGTGAAGACCAGCAACAGCTTTCAGGGCTGCCACCTTCCGTGTGGGACAAGGAGCCGGACGTGTACCTTTTCGGAATCAGGCTCTGCCGAGGAAGAGATCCATGATATGTTCCTCCTCTGGGCATGCCCAGGTCCCGAATCCTGTTGTGCCTGTGAATAGGCTGCAGGGGGACGGTGAAGACCAGCAACAGCTTTCAGGGCTGCCACCTTCCGTGTGGGACAAGGAGCCGGACGTGTGCCTTTTCGGAATCAGGCTCTGCCGAGGACGAGAGCCATGAGATGTTCCTCCTCTGGGCAAGCCCGGGTCCCAGATCCTGTTGTGCCTGTGAATAGGCTGCAGGGGGACGGTGAAGACCAGCAACAGCTTTCACGGCTGCCACCTTCCGTGTGGGACAAGGAGCCGGACGTGTGCCTTTCTGGAAACAGGCCCTGCCGAGGACGAGAGCCATGAGATGTTCCTCCTCTGGGCAAGCCCGGGTCCTGAATCCTGTTGTGCCTGTGAATAGGCTGCAGGGGGACGGTGAAGACCAGCAACAGCTTTCAGGGCTGCCACCTTCCGTGTGGGACAAGGAGCCGGACGTGTGCCTTTTCGGAAACAGGCTCTGACGAGGATGAGAGCCATGATATGTTCCTCCTCTGGGCAAGCCCGGGTCCCAGATCCTGTTGTGCCTGTGAATAGGCTGCAGGGGGACGGTGAAGACCAGCAACAGCTTTCAGGGCTGCCACCTTCCGTGTGGGAGAAGGAGCCGGACGTGTGCCTTTTCGGAAACAAGCTCTGCCGAGGACGAGAGCCATTAGATGTTCCTCCTCTGGGCAAGCCCGGGTCCCAGATCCTGTTGTGCCTGTGAACAGGCTGCAGGGGGACGGTGAAGACCAGCAACAGCTTTCAGGGCTGCCACCTTCCGTGTGGGACAAGGAGCCGGATGTGTGCCTTTTCGGAAACAGGCTCTGCCGAGGACGAGAGCCATGAGATGTTCCTCCTCTGGGCAAGCCTAGGTCCTGAATCCTGTTGTGCCTGTGAATAGGCTGCAGGGGGACGGTGAAGACCAGCAACAGCTTTCAGGGCTGCCACCTTCCGTGTGGGACAAGGAGCCGGAAGTGTGCCTTTTCGGAAAAAGGCTCTGCCGAGGACGAGAGCCATGAGATGTTCCTCCTCTGGGCAAGCCCGCGTCCAAATCCTGTTGTGCCTGTGAATAGGCTGCAGGGGGACGGTGAAGAGCAGCAACAGCTTTCACGGCTGCCACCTTCCGTGTGGGACAAGGAGCCGGACGTGTGCGTTTTCGGAAACAGGCTCTGCCGAGGACAAGAGCCATGAGATGTTCCACCTCTGGGCAAGCCCGGGTCCAAATCCTGTTGTGCCTGTGAATAGGCTGCAGGGGGACGGTGAAGACCAGCAACAGCTTTCAGGGCTGCCACCTTCCGTGTGGGACAAGGAGCCAGACGTGTGCCTTTCTGGAAACATGCCCTGCCGAGGACGAGAGCCATGAGATGTTCCTCCTCTGGGCAAGCCCGGGTCCTGAATCCTGTTGTGCCTGTGAATAGGCTGCAGGGGGACGGTGAAGACCAGCAACAGCTTTCAGGGCTGCCACCTTCCGTGTGGGACAAGGAGCCGGACGTGTGACTTTTCGGAATCAGGCTCTGCCGAGGACGAGAGCCATGAGATGTTCCTCCTCTGGGCAAGCCCGGGTCCCAGATCCTGTTGTGCCTGTGAATAGGCTGCAGGGGGACGGTGAAGACCAGCAACAGCTTTCAGGGCTGCCACCTTCCGTGTGGGAGAAGGAGCCGGATGTGTGCCTTTTCGGAATCAGGCTCTGCCGAGGACGAGAGCCATGAGATGTTCCTCCTCTGGGCAAGCCCGCGTCCAAATCCTGTTGTGCCTGTGAATAGGCTGCAGGGGGACGGTGAAGACCAGCAACAGCTTCCAGGGCTGCCACCTTCCGTGTGGGACAATGAGCCGGTCATGTGCCTTTATTGAAACAGGCCCTGCCGAGGACGAGAGCCATGAGACGTTCCTCCTCTGGGCAAGCCCCGGTCCTGAATCCTGTTGTGCCTGTGAATAGGCTGCAGGGGGACGGTGAAGACCAGCAACAGCTTTCAGGGCTGCCACCTTCCGTGTGGGACAAGGAGCCGGACGTGTGCCTTTTCGGAATCAGGCTCTGCCGAGGACGAGAGCCATGAGATGTTCCTCCTCTGGGCAAGCCCGGGTCCCAGATCCTGTTGTGCCTGTGAATAGGCCGCAGGGGGACGGTGAAGACCAGCAACAGCTTCCAGGGCTGCCACCTTCCGTGTGGGACAAGGAGCCGGACGTGTGCCTTTTCGGAAACAAGCTCTGCCGAGGACGAGAGCCATGAGATGTTCCTCCTCTGGGCAAGCCCGGGTCCCAGATCCTGTTGTGCCTGTGAATAGGCTGCAGGGGGATGGTGAACACCAGCAACAGCTTTCACGGCTGCCACCTTCACTGTGGGACAAGGAGCCGGACGTGTGCCTTTCTGGAAACAGGCCCTGCCGAGGACGAGAGCCATGAGATGTTCCTCCTCTGGGCAAGCCCGGGTCCTGAATCCTGTTGTGCCTGTGAATAGGCTGCAGGGGGACGGTGAAGACCAGCAACAGCTTTCAGGGCTGCCACCTTCCGTGTGGGACAAGGAGCCGGACGTGTGCCTTTTCGGAATCAGGCTCTGCCGAGGACGAGAGCCATGAGATGTTCCTCCTCTGGGCAAGCCCGGGTCCTGAATCCTGTTGTGCCTGTGAATAGGCTGCAGGGGGACGGTGAAGACCAGCAACAGCTTTCAGGGCTGCCACCTTCCGTGTGGGACAAGGAGCCGGACGTGTGCCTTTTCGGAAACAGGCTCTGCCGAGGACGAGAGCCATGAGATGTTCCACCTCTGGGCAAGCCCGGGTCCTGAATCCTGTTGTGCCTGTGAATAGGCTGCAGGGGGACGGTGAAGACCAGCAACAGCTTTCACGGCTGCCACCTTCACTGTGGGACAAGGAGCCGGACGTGTGCCTTTCTGGAAACAGGCCCTGCCGAGGACGAGAGCCATGAGATGTTCCTCCTCTGGGCAAGCCCGGGTCCTGAATCCTGTTGTGCCTGTGAATAGGCTGCAGGGGGACGGTGAAGACCAGCAACAGCTTTCAGGGCTGCCACCTTCCGTGTGGGACAAGGAGCCGGACGTGTGCCTTTTCGGAATCAGACTCTGCCGAGGACGAGAGCCATGAGATGTTCCTCCTCTGGGCAAGCCCGCGTCCAAATCCTGTTGTGCCTGTGAATAGGCTGCAGGGGGACGGTGAAGACCAGCAACAGCTTTCAGGGCTGCCACCTTCCGTGTGGGACAAGGAGCCGGACGTGTGCCTTTTCGGAATCAGGCTCTGCCGAGGACGAGAGCCATGAGATGTTCCTCCTCTGGGCAAGCCCGGGTCCCAGATCCTGTTGTGCCTGTGAATAGGCTGCAGGGGGACGGTGAAGACCAGCAACAGCTTTCAGGGCTGCCACCTTCCGTGTGGGACAAGGAGCCGGATGTGTGCCTTTTCGGAATCAGGCTCTGCCGAGGACGAGAGCCATGAGATGTTCCTCCTCTGGGCAAGCCCGCGTCCAAATCCTGTTGTGCCTGTGAATAGGCTGCAGGGGGACGGTGAAGACCAGCAACAGCTTCCAGGGCTGCCACCTTCCGTGTGGGACAATGAGCCGGTCTTGTGCCTTTATTGAAACAGGCCCTGCCGAGGACGAGAGCCATGAGACGTTCCTCCTCTGGGCAAGCCCCGGTCCTGAATCCTGTTGTGCCTGTGAATAGGCTGCAGGGGGACGGTGAAGACCAGCAACAGCTTTCAGGGCTGCCACCTTCCGTGTGGGACAAGGAGCCGGACGTGTGCCTTTTCGGAATCAGGCTCTGCCGAGGACGAGAGCCATGAGATGTTCCTCCTCTGGGCAAGCCCGGGTCCCAGATCCTGTTGTGCCTGTGAATAGGCCGCAGGGGGACGGTGAAGACCAGCAACAGCTTCCAGGGCTGCCACCTTCCGTGTGGGACAAGGAGCCGGACGTGTGCCTTTTCGGAAACAAGCTCTGCCGAGGACGAGAGCCATGAGATGTTCCTCCTCTGGGCAAGCCCGGGTCCCAGATCCTGTTGTGCCTGTGAATAGGCTGCAGGGGGATGGTGAACACCAGCAACAGCTTTCACGGCTGCCACCTTCACTGTGGGACAAGGAGCCGGACGTGTGCCTTTCTGGAAACAGGCCCTGCCGAGGACGAGAGCCATGAGATGTTCCTCCTCTGGGCAAGCCCGGGTCCTGAATCCTGTTGTGCCTGTGAATAGGCTGCAGGGGGACGGTGAAGACCAGCAACAGCTTTCAGGGCTGCCACCTTCCGTGTGGGACAAGGAGCCGGACGTGTGCCTTTTCGGAAACAGGCTCTGACGAGGACGAGAGCCATGAGATGTTCCACCTCTGGGCAAGCCCGGGTCCTGAATCCTGTTGTGCCTGTGAATAGGCTGCAGGGGGACGGTGAAGACCAGCAACAGCTTTCACGGCTGCCACCTTCACTGTGGGACAAGGAGCCGGACGTGTGCCTTTCTGGAAACAGGCCCTGCCGAGGACGAGAGCCATGAGATGTTCCTCCTCTGGGCAAGCCCGGGTCCTGAATCCTGTTGTGCCTGTGAATAGGCTGCAGGGGGACGGTGAAGACCAGCAACAGCTTTCAGGGCTGCCACCTTCCGTGTGGGACAAGGAGCCGGACGTGTGCCTTTTCGGAATCAGGCTCTGCCGAGGACGAGAGCCATGAGATGTTCCTCCTCTGGGCAAGCCCGGGTCCCAGATCCTGTTGTGCCTGTGAATAGGCTGCAGGGGGACGGTGAAGACCAGCAACAGCTTTCACGGCTGCCACCTTCCGTGTGGGAGAAGGAGCCGGACGTTTGCCTTTTCGGAAACAAGCTCTGCCGAGGACGAGAGCCATTAGATGTTCCTCCTCTGGGCAAGCCCGGGTCCCAGATCCTGTTGTGCCTGTGAACAGGCTGCAGGGGGACGGTGAAGACCAGCAACAGCTTTCAGGGCTGCCACCTTCCGTGTGGGACAAGGAGCCGGACGTGTGCCTTTCTGGAAACAGGCCCTGCCGAGGACGAGAGCCATGAGATGTTCCTCCTCTGGGCAAGCCCGGGTCCTGAATCCTGTTGTGCCTGTGAATAGGCTGCAGGGGGACGGTGAAGACCAGCAACAGCTTTCAGGGCTGCCACCTTCCGTGTGGGACAAGGAGCCGGACGTGTGCCTTTTCGGAATCAGGCTCTGCCGAGGACGAGAGCCATGAGATGTTCCTCCTCTGGGCAAGCCCGGGTCCTGAATCCTGTTGTGCCTGTGAATAGGCTGCAGGGGGACGGTGAAGACCAGCAACAGCTTTCAGGGCTGCCACCTTCCGTGTGGGACAAGGAGCCGGACGTGTGCCTTTTCGGAAACAGGCTCTGACGAGGACGAGAGCCATGAGATGTTCCTCCTCTGGGCAAGCCCGGGTCCTGAATCCTGTTGTGCCTGTGAATAGGCTGCAGGGGGACGGTGAAGACCAGCAACAGCTTTCACGGCTGCCACCTTCACTGTGGGACAAGGAGGCGGACGTGTGCCTTTCTGGAAACAGGCCCTGCCGAGGACGAGAGCCATGAGATGTTCCTCCTCTGGGCAAGCCCGGGTCCTGAATCCTGTTGTGCCTGTGAATAGGCTGCAGGGGGACGGTGAAGACCAGCAACAGCTTTCAGGGCTGCCACCTTCCGTGTGGGACAAGGAGCCGGACGTGTGCCTTTTCGGAATCAGGCTCTGCCGAGGACGAGAGCCATGAGATGTTCCTCCTCTGGGCAAGCCCGGGTCCCAGATCCTGTTGTGCCTGTGAATAGGCTGCAGGGGGACGGTGAAGACCAGCAACAGCTTTCAGGGCTGCCACCTTCCGTGTGGGAGAAGGAGCCGGATGTGTGCCTTTTCGGAATCAGGCTCTGCCGAGGACGAGAGCCATGAGATGTTCCTCCTCTGGGCAAGCCCGCGTCCAAATCCTGTTGTGCCTGTGAATAGGCTGCAGGGGGACGGTGAAGACCAGCAACAGCTTCCAGGGCTGCCACCTTCCGTGTGGGACAATGAGCCGGTCTTGTGCCTTTATTGAAACAGGCCCTGCCGAGGACGAGAGCCATGAGACGTTCCTCCTCTGGGCAAGCCCCGGTCCTGAATCCTGTTGTGCCTGTGAATAGGCTGCAGGGGGACGGTGAAGACCAGCAACAGCTTTCAGGGCTGCCACCTTCCGTGTGGGACAAGGAGCCGGACGTGTGCCTTTTCGGAATCAGGCTCTGCCGAGGACGAGAGCCATGAGATGTTCCTCCTCTGGGCAAGCCCGGGTCCCAGATCCTGTTGTGCCTGTGAATAGGCCGCAGGGGGACGGTGAAGACCAGCAACAGCTTCCAGGGCTGCCACCTTCCGTGTGGGACAAGGAGCCGGACGTGTGCCTTTTCGGAAACAAGCTCTGCCGAGGACGAGAGCCATGAGATGTTCCTCCTCTGGGCAAGCCCGGGTCCCAGATCCTGTTGTGCCTGTGAATAGGCTGCAGGGGGATGGTGAACACCAGCAACAGCTTTCACGGCTGCCACCTTCACTGTGGGACAAGGAGCCGGACGTGTGCCTTTCTGGAAACAGGCCCTGCCGAGGACGAGAGCCATGAGATGTTCCTCCTCTGGGCAAGCCCGGGTCCTGAATCCTGTTGTGCCTGTGAATAGGCTGCAGGGGGACGGTGAAGACCAGCAACAGCTTTCAGGGCTGCCACCTTCCGTGTGGGACAAGGAGCCGGACGTGTGCCTTTTCGGAAACAGGCTCTGACGAGGACGAGAGCCATGAGATGTTCCACCTCTGGGCAAGCCCGGGTCCTGAATCCTGTTGTGCCTGTGAATAGGCTGCAGGGGGACGGTGAAGACCAGCAACAGCTTTCACGGCTGCCACCTTCACTGTGGGACAAGGAGCCGGACGTGTGCCTTTCTGGAAACAGGCCCTGCCGAGGACGAGAGCCATGAGATGTTCCTCCTCTGGGCAAGCCCGGGTCCTGAATCCTGTTGTGCCTGTGAATAGGCTGCAGGGGGACGGTGAAGACCAGCAACAGCTTTCAGGGCTGCCACCTTCCGTGTGGGACAAGGAGCCGGACGTGTGCCTTTTCGGAATCAGGCTCTGCCGAGGACGAGAGCCATGAGATGTTCCTCCTCTGGGCAAGCCCGGGTCCCAGATCCTGTTGTGCCTGTGAATAGGCTGCAGGGGGACGGTGAAGACCAGCAACAGCTTTCACGGCTGCCACCTTCCGTGTGGGAGAAGGAGCCGGACGTTTGCCTTTTCGGAAACAAGCTCTGCCGAGGACGAGAGCCATTAGATGTTCCTCCTCTGGGCAAGCCCGGGTCCCAGATCCTGTTGTGCCTGTGAACAGGCTGCAGGGGGACGGTGAAGACCAGCAACAGCTTTCAGGGCTGCCACCTTCCGTGTGGGACAAGGAGCCGGACGTGTGCCTTTCTGGAAACAGGCCCTGCCGAGGACGAGAGCCATGAGATGTTCCTCCTCTGGGCAAGCCCGGGTCCTGAATCCTGTTGTGCCTGTGAATAGGCTGCAGGGGGACGGTGAAGACCAGCAACAGCTTTCAGGGCTGCCACCTTCCGTGTGGGACAAGGAGCCGGACGTGTGCCTTTTCGGAATCAGGCTCTGCCGAGGACGAGAGCCATGAGATGTTCCTCCTCTGGGCAAGCCCGGGTCCTGAATCCTGTTGTGCCTGTGAATAGGCTGCAGGGGGACGGTGAAGACCAGCAACAGCTTTCAGGGCTGCCACCTTCCGTGTGGGACAAGGAGCCGGACGTGTGCCTTTTCGGAAACAGGCTCTGACGAGGACGAGAGCCATGAGATGTTCCTCCTCTGGGCAAGCCCGGGTCCTGAATCCTGTTGTGCCTGTGAATAGGCTGCAGGGGGACGGTGAAGACCAGCAACAGCTTTCACGGCTGCCACCTTCACTGTGGGACAAGGAGGCGGACGTGTGCCTTTCTGGAAACAGGCCCTGCCGAGGACGAGAGCCATGAGATGTTCCTCCTCTGGGCAAGCCCGGGTCCTGAATCCTGTTGTGCCTGTGAATAGGCTGCAGGGGGACGGTGAAGACCAGCAACAGCTTTCAGGGCTGCCACCTTCCGTGTGGGACAAGGAGCCGGACGTGTGCCTTTTCGGAATCAGGCTCTGCCGAGGACGAGAGCCATGAGATGTTCCTCCTCTGGGCAAGCCCGGGTCCCAGATCCTGTTGTGCCTGTGAATAGGCTGCAGGGGGACGGTGAAGACCAGCAACAGCTTTCAGGGCTGCCACCTTCCGTGTGGGAGAAGGAGCCGGATGTGTGCCTTTTCGGAATCAGGCTCTGCCGAGGACGAGAGCCATGAGATGTTCCTCCTCTGGGCAAGCCCGCGTCCAAATCCTGTTGTGCCTGTGAATAGGCTGCAGGGGGACGGTGAAGACCAGCAACAGCTTCCAGGGCTGCCACCTTCCGTGTGGGACAATGAGCCGGTCTTGTGCCTTTATTGAAACAGGCCCTGCCGAGGACGAGAGCCATGAGACGTTCCTCCTCTGGGCAAGCCCCGGTCCTGAATCCTGTTGTGCCTGTGAATAGGCTGCAGGGGGACGGTGAAGACCAGCAACAGCTTTCAGGGCTGCCACCTTCCGTGTGGGACAAGGAGCCGGACGTGTGCCTTTTCGGAATCAGGCTCTGCCGAGGACGAGAGCCATGAGATGTTCCTCCTCTGGGCAAGCCCGGGTCCCAGATCCTGTTGTGCCTGTGAATAGGCCGCAGGGGGACGGTGAAGACCAGCAACAGCTTCCAGGGCTGCCACCTTCCGTGTGGGACAAGGAGCCGGACGTGTGCCTTTTCGGAAACAAGCTCTGCCGAGGACGAGAGCCATGAGATGTTCCTCCTCTGGGCAAGCCCGGGTCCCAGATCCTGTTGTGCCTGTGAATAGGCTGCAGGGGGATGGTGAACACCAGCAACAGCTTTCACGGCTGCCACCTTCACTGTGGGACAAGGAGCCGGACGTGTGCCTTTCTGGAAACAGGCCCTGCCGAGGACGAGAGCCATGAGATGTTCCTCCTCTGGGCAAGCCCGGGTCCTGAATCCTGTTGTGCCTGTGAATAGGCTGCAGGGGGACGGTGAAGACCAGCAACAGCTTTCAGGGCTGCCACCTTCCGTGTGGGACAAGGAGCCGGACGTGTGCCTTTTCGGAATCAGGCTCTGCCGAGGACGAGAGCCATGAGATGTTCCTCCTCTGGGCAAGCCCGGGTCCTGAATCCTGTTGTGCCTGTGAATAGGCTGCAGGGGGACGGTGAAGACCAGCAACAGCTTTCAGGGCTGCCACCTTCCGTGTGGGACAAGGAGCCGGACGTGTGCCTTTTCGGAAACAGGCTCTGACGAGGACGAGAGCCATGAGATGTTCCACCTCTGGGCAAGCCCGGGTCCTGAATCCTGTTGTGCCTGTGAATAGGCTGCAGGGGGACGGTGAAGACCAGCAACAGCTTTCACGGCTGCCACCTTCACTGTGGGACAAGGAGCCGGACGTGTGCCTTTCTGGAAACAGGCCCTGCCGAGGACGAGAGCCATGAGATGTTCCTCCTCTGGGCAAGCCCGGGTCCTGAATCCTGTTGTGCCTGTGAATAGGCTGCAGGGGGACGGTGAAGACCAGCAACAGCTTTCAGGGCTGCCACCTTCCGTGTGGGACAAGGAGCCGGACGTGTGCCTTTTCGGAATCAGGCTCTGCCGAGGACGAGAGCCATGAGATGTTCCTCCTCTGGGCAAGCCCGGGTCCCAGATCCTGTTGTGCCTGTGAATAGGCTGCAGGGGGACGGTGAAGACCAGCAACAGCTTTCACGGCTGCCACCTTCCGTGTGGGAGAAGGAGCCGGACGTTTGCCTTTTCGGAAACAAGCTCTGCCGAGGACGAGAGCCATTAGATGTTCCTCCTCTGGGCAAGCCCGGGTCCCAGATCCTGTTGTGCCTGTGAACAGGCTGCAGGGGGACGGTGAAGACCAGCAACAGCTTTCAGGGCTGCCACCTTCCGTGTGGGACAAGGAGCCGGACGTGTGCCTTTCTGGAAACAGGCCCTGCCGAGGACGAGAGCCATGAGATGTTCCTCCTCTGGGCAAGCCCGGGTCCTGAATCCTGTTGTGCCTGTGAATAGGCTGCAGGGGGACGGTGAAGACCAGCAACAGCTTTCAGGGCTGCCACCTTCCGTGTGGGACAAGGAGCCGGACGTGTGCCTTTTCGGAATCAGGCTCTGCCGAGGACGAGAGCCATGAGATGTTCCTCCTCTGGGCAAGCCCGGGTCCTGAATCCTGTTGTGCCTGTGAATAGGCTGCAGGGGGACGGTGAAGACCAGCAACAGCTTTCAGGGCTGCCACCTTCCGTGTGGGACAAGGAGCCGGACGTGTGCCTTTTCGGAAACAGGCTCTGACGAGGACGAGAGCCATGAGATGTTCCTCCTCTGGGCAAGCCCGGGTCCTGAATCCTGTTGTGCCTGTGAATAGGCTGCAGGGGGACGGTGAAGACCAGCAACAGCTTTCACGGCTGCCACCTTCACTGTGGGACAAGGAGGCGGACGTGTGCCTTTCTGGAAACAGGCCCTGCCGAGGACGAGAGCCATGAGATGTTCCTCCTCTGGGCAAGCCCGGGTCCTGAATCCTGTTGTGCCTGTGAATAGGCTGCAGGGGGACGGTGAAGACCAGCAACAGCTTTCAGGGCTGCCACCTTCCGTGTGGGACAAGGAGCCGGACGTGTGCCTTTTCGGAATCAGGCTCTGCCGAGGACGAGAGCCATGAGATGTTCCTCCTCTGGGCAAGCCCGGGTCCCAGATCCTGTTGTGCCTGTGAATAGGCTGCAGGGGGACGGTGAAGACCAGCAACAGCTTTCACGGCTGCCACCTTCCGTGTGGGAGAAGGAGCCGGACGTTTGCCTTTTCGGAAACAAGCTCTGCCGAGGACGAGAGCCATTAGATGTTCCTCCTCTGGGCAAGCCCGGGTCCCAGATCCTGTTGTGCCTGTGAACAGGCTGCAGGGGGACGGTGAAGACCAGCAACAGCTTTCAGGGCTGCCACCTTCCGTGTGGGACAAGGAGCCGGATGTGTGCCTTTTCGGAAACAGGCTCTGCCGAGGACGAGAGCCATGAGATGTTCCTCCTCTGGGCAAGCCCGCGTCCAAATCCTGTTGTGCCTGTGAATAGGCTGCAGGGGGACGGTGAAGACCAGCAACAGCTTTCAGGGCTGCCACCTTCCGTGTGGGACAAGGAGCCGGACGTGTGCCTTTTCGGAATCAGGCTCTGCCGAGGACGAGAGCCATGAGATGTTCCTCCTCTGGGCAAGCCCGGGTCCCAGATCCTGTTGTGCCTGTGAATAGGCTGCAGGGGGACGGTGAAGACCAGCAACAGCTTTCAGGGCTGCCACCTTCCGTGTGGGAGAAGGAGCCGGATGTGTGCCTTTTCGGAATCAGGCTCTGCCGAGGACGAGAGCCATGAGATGTTCCTCCTCTGGGCAAGCCCGCGTCCAAATCCTGTTGTGCCTGTGAATAGGCTGCAGGGGGACGGTGAAGACCAGCAACAGCTTCCAGGGCTGCCACCTTCCGTGTGGGACAAGGAGCCGGACGTGTGCCTTTATTGAAACAGGCCCTGCCGAGGACGAGAGCCATGAGACGTTCCTCCTCTGGGCAAGCCCCGGTCCTGAATCCTGTTGTGCCTGTGAATAGGCTGCAGGGGGACGGTGAAGACCAGCAACAGCTTTCAGGGCTGCCACCTTCCGTGTGGGACAAGGAGCCGGACGTGTGCCTTTTCGGAATCAGGCTCTGCCGAGGACGAGAGCCATGAGATGTTCCTCCTCTGGGCAAGCCCGGGTCCCAGATCCTGTTGTGCCTGTGAATAGGCCGCAGGGGGACGGTGAAGACCAGCAACAGCTTCCAGGGCTGCCACCTTCCGTGTGGGACAAGGAGCCGGACGTGTGCCTTTTCGGAAACAAGCTCTGCCGAGGACGAGAGCCATGAGATGTTCCTCCTCTGGGCAAGCCCGGGTCCCAGATCCTGTTGTGCCTGTGAATAGGCTGCAGGGGGATGGTGAACACCAGCAACAGCTTTCACGGCTGCCACCTTCACTGTGGGACAAGGAGCCGGACGTGTGCCTTTCTGGAAACAGGCCCTGCCGAGGACGAGAGCCATGAGATGTTCCTCCTCTGGGCAAGCCCGGGTCCTGAATCCTGTTGTGCCTGTGAATAGGCTGCAGGGGGACGGTGAAGACCAGCAACAGCTTTCAGGGCTGCCACCTTCCGTGTGGGACAAGGAGCCGGACGTGTGCCTTTTCGGAATCAGGCTCTGCCGAGGACGAGAGCCATGAGATGTTCCTCCTCTGGGCAAGCCCGGGTCCTGAATCCTGTTGTGCCTGTGAATAGGCTGCAGGGGGACGGTGAAGACCAGCAACAGCTTTCAGGGCTGCCACCTTCCGTGTGGGACAAGGAGCCGGACGTGTGCCTTTTCGGAAACAGGCTCTGACGAGGACGAGAGCCATGAGATGTTCCACCTCTGGGCAAGCCCGGGTCCTGAATCCTGTTGTGCCTGTGAATAGGCTGCAGGGGGACGGTGAAGACCAGCAACAGCTTTCACGGCTGCCACCTTCACTGTGGGACAAGGAGCCGGACGTGTGCCTTTCTGGAAAGAGGCCCTGCCGAGGACGAGAGCCATGAGATGTTCCTCCTCTGGGCAAGCCCGGGTCCTGAATCCTGTTGTGCCTGTGAATAGGCTGCAGGGGGACGGTGAAGACCAGCAACAGCTTTCAGGGCTGCCACCTTCCGTGTGGGACAAGTAGCCGGACGTGTGCCTTTTCGGAATCAGGCTCTGCCGAGGACGAGAGCCATGAGATGTTCCTCCTCTGGGCAAGCCCGGGTCCCAGATCCTGTTGTGCCTGTGAATAGGCTGCAGGGGGACGGTGAAGACCCGCAACAGCTTTCACGGCTGCCACCTTCCGTGTGGGAGAAGGAGCCGGACGTTTGCCTTTTCGGAAACAAGCTCTGCCGAGGACGAGACCCATTAGATGTTCCTCCTCTGGGCAAGCCCGGGTCCCAGATCCTGTTGTGCCTGTGAACAGGCTGCAGGGGGACGGTGAAGACCAGCAACAGCTTTCAGGGCTGCCACCTTCCGTGTGGGACAAGGAGCCGGATGTGTGCCTTTTCGGAAACAGGCTCTGCCGAGGACGAGAGCCATGAGATGTTCCTCCTCTGGGTAAGCCCGCGTCCAAATCCTGTTGTGCCTGTGAATAGGCTGCAGGGGGATGGTGAAGACCAGCAACAGCTTTCAGGGCTGCCACCTTCCGTGTGGGACAAGGAGCCGGACGTGTCTTTCTGGATACAGGCCCTTCCGAGGACGAGAGCCATGAGATGTTCCTCCTCTGGGCAAGCCCGGGTCCCAGATCCTGTTGTGCCTGTGAATAGGCTGCAGGGGGATGGTGAAGACCAGCAACAGCTTTCAGGGCTGCCACCTTCCGTGTGGGACATGGAGCCGGATGTGTGCCTTTTCAGAAACAGGCTCTGCCGAGGACGAGAGCCATGAGATGTTCCTCCTCTGGGCAAGCCCGGGTCCTGAATCCTGTTGTGCCTGTGAATAGGCTGCAGGGGGACGGTGAAGACCAGCAACAGCTTCCAGGGCTGCCACCTTCCGTGTGGGACAAGGAGCCGGACGTGTGCCTTTTCGGAAACAAGCTCTGCCGAGGACGAGAGCCATTAGATGTTCCTCCTCTGGGCAAGCCCGGGTCCCAGATCCTGTTGTGCCTGTGAATAGGCTGCAGGGCGACGGTGAAGACCAGCAACAGCTTTCAGGGCTGCCACCTTCCGTGTGGGACAAGGAGCCGGAAGTGTGCCTTTTCGGAAACAGGCTCTGCCGAGGACGAGAGCCATGAGATGTTCCTCCTCTGGGCAAGCCCGCGTCCAAATCCTGTTGTGCCTGTGAATAGGCTGCAGGGGGACGGTGAAGACCAGCAACAGCTTTCACGGCTGCCACCTTCCGTGTGGGACAAGGAGCCGGACGTGTGCGTTTTCGGAAACAGGCTCTGCCGAGGACGAGAGCCATGAGATGTTCCACCTCTGGGCAAGCCCGGGTCCAAATCCTGTTGTGACTGTGAATAGGCTGCAGGGGGACGGTGAAGACCAGCAACAGCTTTCAGGGCTGCCACCTTCCGTGTGGGACAAGGAGCCAGACGTGTGCCTTTCTGGAAACATGCCCTGCCGAGGACGAGAGCCATGAGATGTTCCTCCTCTGGGCAAGCCCGGGTCCTGAATCCTGTTGTGCCTGTGAATAGGCTGCAGGGGGACGGTGAAGACCAGCAACAGCTTTCAGGGCTGCCACCTTCCGTGTGGGACAAGGAGCCGGACGTGTGCCTTTTCGGAATCAGGCTCTGCCGAGGACGAGAGCCATGAGATGTTCCTCCTCTGGGCAAGCCCGGGTCCCAGATCCTGTTGTGCCTGTGAATAGGCTGCAGGGGGACGGTGAAGACCAGCAACAGCTTTCAGGGCTGCCACCTTCCGTGTGGGACAAGGAGCCGGACGTGTGCCTTTTCGGAATCAGGCTCTGCCGAGGACGAGAGCCATGAGATGTTCCTCCTCTGGGCAAGCCCGGGTCCCAGATCCTGTTGTGCCTGTGAATAGGCTGCAGGGGGACGGTGAAGACCAGCAACAGCTTTCAGGGCTGCCACCTTCCGTGTGGGAGAAGGAGCCGGATGTGTGCCTTTTCGGAATCAGGCTCTGCCGAGGACGAGAGCCATGAGATGTTCCTCCTCTGGGCAAGCCCGCGTCCAAATCCTGTTGTGCCTGTGAATAGGCTGCAGGGGGACGGTGAAGACCAGCAACAGCTTCCAGGGCTGCCACCTTCCGTGTGGGACAATGAGCCGGTCTTGTGCCTTTATGGAAACAGGCCCTGCCGAGGACGAGAGCCATGAGACGTTCCTCCTCTGGGCAAGCCCCGGTCCTGAATCCTGTTGTGCCTGTGAATAGGCTGCAGGGGGACGGTGAAGACCAGCAACAGCTTTCAGGGCTGCCACCTTCCGTGTGGGACAAGGAGCCGGACGTGTGCCTTTTCGGAATCAGGCTCTGCCGAGGACGAGAGCCATGAGATGTTCCTCCTCTGGGCAAGCCCGGGTCCCAGATCCTGTTGTGCCTGTGAATAGGCCGCAGGGGGACGGTGAAGACCAGCAACAGCTTCCAGGGCTGCCACCTTCCGTGTGGGACAAGGAGCCGGACGTGTGCCTTTTCGGAAACAAGCTCTGCCGAGGACGAGAGCCATGAGATGTTCCTCCTCTGGGCAAGCCCGGGTCCCAGATCCTGTTGTGCCTGTGAATAGGCTGCAGGGGGATGGTGAACACCAGCAACAGCTTTCACGGCTGCCACCTTCACTGTGGGACAAGGAGCCGGACGTGTGCCTTTCTGGAAACAGGCCCTGCCGAGGACGAGAGCCATGAGATGTTCCTCCTCTGGGCAAGCCCGGGTCCTGAATCCTGTTGTGCCTGTGAATAGGCTGCAGGGGGACGGTGAAGACCAGCAACAGCTTTCAGGGCTGCCACCTTCCGTGTGGGACAAGGAGCCGGACGTGTGCCTTTTCGGACTCAGGCTCTGCCGAGGACGAGAGCCATGAGATGTTCCTCCTCTGGGCAAGCCCGGGTCCTGAATCCTGTTGTGCCTGTGAATAGGCTGCAGGGGGACGGTGAAGACCAGCAACAGCTTTCAGGGCTGCCACCTTCCGTGTGGGACAAGGAGCCGGACGTGTGCCTTTTCGGAAACAGGCTCTGACGAGGACGAGAGCCATGAGATGTTCCACCTCTGGGCAAGCCCGGGTCCTGAATCCTGTTGTGCCTGTGAATAGGCTGCAGGGGGACGGTGAAGACCAGCAACAGCTTTCACGGCTGCCACCTTCACTGTGGGACAAGGAGCCGGACGTGTGCCTTTCTGGAAACAGGCCCTGCCGAGGACGAGAGCCATGAGATGTTCCTCCTCTGGGCAAGCCCGGGTCCTGAATCCTGTTGTGCCTGTGAATAGGCTGCAGGGGGACGGTGAAGACCAGCAACAGCTTTCAGGGCTGCCACCTTCCGTGTGGGACAAGGAGCCGGACGTGTGCCTTTTCGGAATCAGGCTCTGCTGAGGACGAGAGCCATGAGATGTTCCTCCTCTGGGCAAGCCCGGGTCCCAGATCCTGTTGTGCCTGTGAATAGGCTGCAGGGGGACGGTGAAGACCCGCAACAGCTTTCACGGCTGCCACCTTCCGTGTGGGAGAAGGAGCCGGACGTTTGCCTTTTCGGAAACAAGCTCTGCCGAGGACGAGAGCCATTAGATGTTCCTCCTCTGGGCAAGCCCGGGTCCCAGATCCTGTTGTGCCTGTGAACAGGCTGCAGGGGGACGGTGAAGACCAGCAACAGCTTTCAGGGCTGCCACCTTCCGTGTGGGACAAGGAGCCGGATGTGTGCCTTTTCGGAAACAGGCTCTGCCGAGGACGAGAGCCATGAGATGTTCCTCCTCTGGGCAAGCCCGCGTCCAAATCCTGTTGTGCCTGTGAATAGGCTGCAGGGGGACGGTGAAGACCAGCAACAGCTTTCAGGGCTGCCACCTTCCGTGTGGGACAAGGAGCCGGACGTGTCTTTCTGGATACAGGCCCTTCCGAGGACGAGAGCCATGAGATGTTCCTCCTCTGGGCAAGCCCGGGTCCCAGATCCTGTTGTGCCTGTGAATAGGCTGCAGGGGGACGGTGAAGACCAGCAACAGCTTTCAGGGCTGCCACCTTCCGTGTGGGACAAGGAGCCGGATGTGTGCCTTTTCAGAAACAGGCTCTGCCGAGGACGAGAGCCATGAGATGTTCCTCCTCTGGGCAAGCCCGGGTCCTGAATCCTGTTGTGCCTGTGAATAGGCTGCAGGGGGACGGTGAAGACCAGCAACAGCTTCCAGGGCTGCCACCTTCCCTGTGGGACAAGGAGCCGGACTTGTGCCTTTTCGGAAACAAGCTCTGCCGAGGACGAGAGCCATGAGATGTTCCTCCTCTGGGCAAGCCCGGGTCCCAGATCCTGTTGTGCCTGTGAATAGGCTGCAGGGCGACGGTGAAGACCAGCAACAGCTTTCAGGGCTGCCACCTTCCGTGTGGGACAAGGAGCCGGAAGTGTGCCTTTTCGGAAACAGGCTCTGCCGAGGACGAGAGCCATGAGATGTTCCTCCTCTGGGCAAGCCCGCGTCCAAATCCTGTTGTGCCTGTGAATAGGCTGCAGGGGGACGGTGAAGACCAGCAACAGCTTCCAGGGCTGCCACCTTCCGTGTGGGACAAGGAGCCGGACGTGTGCGTTTTCGGAAACAGGCTCTGCCGAGGACGAGAGCCATGAGATGTTCCACCTCTGGGCAAGCCCGGGTCCAAATCCTGTTGTGCCTGTGAATAGGCTGCAGGGCGACGGTGAAGACCAGCAACAGCTTTCAGGGCTGCCACCTTCCGTGTGGGACAAGGAGCCAGACGTGTGCCTTTCTGGAAACATGCCCTGCCGAGGACGAGAGCCATGAGATGTTCCTCCTCTGGGCAAGCCCGGGTCCTGAATCGTGTTGTGCCTGTGAATAGGCTGCAGGGGGACGGTGAAGACCAGCAACAGCTTTCAGGGCTGCCACCTTCCGTGTGGGACAAGGAGCCGGACGTGTGCCTTTTCGGAATCAGGCTCTGCCGAGGACGAGAGCCAGGAGATGTTCCTCCTCTGGGCAAGCCCGGGTCCCAGATCCTGTTGTGCCTGTGAATAGGCTGCAGGGGGACGGTGAAGACCAGCAACAGCTTTCAGGGCTGCCACCTTCCGTGTGGGAGAAGGAGCCGGATGTGTGCCTTTTCGGAATCAGGCTCTGCCGAGGACGAGAGCCATGAGATGTTCCTCCTCTGGGCAAGCCCGCGTCCAAATCCTGTTGTGCCTGTGAATAGGCTGCAGGGGGACGGTGAAGACCAGCAACAGCTTCCAGGGCTGCCACCTTCCGTGTGGGACAATGAGCCGGTCTTGTGCCTTTATTGAAACAGGCCCTGCCGAGGACGATAGCCATGAGACGTTCCTCCTCTGGGCAAGCCCGGGTCCTGAATCCTGTTGTGCCTGTGAATAGGCTGCAGGGGGACGGTGAAGACCAGCAACAGCTTCCAGGGCTGCCACCTTCCGTGTGGGACAAGGAGCCGGACGTGTGCCTTTTCGGAATCAGGCTCTGCCGAGGACGAGAGCCATGAGATGTTCCTCCTCTGGGCAAGCCCGGGTCCCAGATCCTGTTGTGCCTGTGAATAGGCCGCAGGGGGACGGTGAAGACCAGCAACAGCTTCCAGGGCTGCCACCTTCCGTGTGGGACAAGGAGCCGGACGTGTGCCTTTTCGGAAACAAGCTCTGCCGAGGACGAGAGCCATGAGATGTTCCTCCTCTGGGCAAGCCCGGGTCCCAGATCCTGTTGTGCCTGTGAATAGGCTGCAGGGGGACGGTGAACACCAGCAACAGCTTTCAGGGCTGCCACCTTCCGTGTGGGACAAGGAGCCGGACGTGTGCCTTTCTGGAAACAGGCCCTGCCGAGGACGAGAGCCATGAGATGTTCCTCCTCTGGGCAAGCCCGGGTCCTGAATCCTGTTGTGCCTGTGAATAGGCTGCAGGGGGACGGTGAAGACCAGCAACAGCTTTCAGGGCTGCCACCTTCCGTGTGGGACAAGGAGCCGGACGTGTGCCTTTTCGGAAACAGGCTCTGACGAGGACGAGAGCCATGAGATGTTCCACCTCTGGGCAAGCCCGGGTCCTGAATCCTGTTGTGCCTGTGAATAGGCTGCAGGGGGACGGTGAAGACCAGCAACAGCTTTCACGGCTGCCACCTTCACTGTGGGACAAGGAGCCGGACGTGTGCCTTTCTGGAAACAGGCCCTGCCGAGGACGAGAGCCATGAGATGTTCCTCCTCTGGGCAAGCCCGGGTCCTGAATCCTGTTGTGCCTGTGAATAGGCTGCAGGGGGACGGTGAAGACCAGCAACAGCTTTCAGGGCTGCCACCTTCCGTGTGGGACAAGGAGCCGGACGTGTGCCTTTTCGGAATCAGGCTCTGCCGAGGACGAGAGCCATGAGATGTTCCTCCTCTGGGCAAGCCCGGGTCCCAGATCCTGTTGTGCCTGTGAATAGGCTGCAGGGGGACGGTGAAGACCCGCAACAGCTTTCACGGCTGCCACCTTCCGTGTGGGAGAAGGAGCCGGACGTTTGCCTTTTCGGAAACAAGCTCTGCCGAGGACGAGAGCCATTAGATGTTCCTCCTCTGGGCAAGCCCGGGTCCCAGATCCTGTTGTGCCTGTGAACAGGCTGCAGGGGGACGGTGAAGACCAGCAACAGCTTTCAGGGCTGCCACCTTCCGTGTGGGACAAGGAGCCGGATGTGTGCCTTTTCGGAAACAGGCTCTGCCGAGGACGAGAGCCATGAGATGTTCCTCCTCTGGGCAAGCCCGCGTCCAAATCCTGTTGTGCCTGTGAATAGGCTGCAGGGGGACGGTGAAGACCAGCAACAGCTTTCAGGGCTGCCACCTTCCGTGTGGGACAAGGAGCCGGACGTGTCTTTCTGGATACAGGCCCTTCCGAGGACGAGAGCCATGAGATGTTCCTCCTCTGGGCAAGCCCGGGTCCCAGATCCTGTTGTGCCTGTGAATAGGCTGCAGGGGGACGGTGAAGACCAGCAACAGCTTTCAGGGCTGCCACCTTCCGTGTGGGACAAGGAGCCGGATGTGTGCCTTTTCAGAAACAGGCTCTGCCGAGGACGAGAGCCATGAGATGTTCCTCCTCTGGGCAAGCCCGGGTCCTGAATCCTGTTCTGCCTGTGAATAGGCTGCAGGGGGACGGTGAAGACCAGCAACAGCTTCCAGGGCTGCCACCTTCCGTGTGGGACAAGGAGCCGGACGTGTGCCTTTTCGGAAACAAGCTCTGCCGAGGACGAGAGCCATTAGATGTTCCTCCTCTGGGCAAGCCCGGGTCCCAGATCCTGTTGTGCCTGTGAATAGGCTGCAGGGCGACGGTGAAGACCAGCAACAGCTTTCAGGGCTGCCACCTTCCGTGTGGGACAAGGAGCCGGAAGTGTGCCTTTTCGGAAACAGGCTCTGCCGAGGACGAGAGCCATGAGATGTTCCTCCTCTGGGCAAGCCCGCGTCCAAATCCTGTTGTGCCTGTGAATAGGCTGCAGGGGGACGGTGAAGACCAGCAACAGCTTTCACGGCTGCCACCTTCCGTGTGGGACAAGGAGCCGGACGTGTGCGTTTTCGGAAACAGGCTCTGCCGAGGACGAGAGCCATGAGATGTTCCACCTCTGGGCAAGCCCGGGTCCAAATCCTGTTGTGCCTGTGAACAGGCTGCAGGGGGACGGTGAAGACCAGCAACAGCTTTCAGGGCTGCCACCTTCCGTGTGGGACAAGGAGCCAGACGTGTGCCTTTCTGGAAACATGCCCTGCCGAGGACGAGAGCCATGAGATGTTCCTCCTCTGGGCAAGCCCGGGTCCTGAATCCTGTTGTGCCTGTGAATAGGCTGCAGGGGGACGGTGAAGACCAGCAACAGCTTTCAGGGCTGCCACCTTCCGTGTGGGACAAGGAGCCGGACGTGTGCCTTTTCGGAATCAGGCTCTGCCGAGGACGAGAGCCATGAGATGTTCCTCCTCTGGGCAAGCCCGGGTCCCAGATCCTGTTGTGCCTGTGAATAGGCTGCAGGGGGACGGTGAAGACCAGCAACAGCTTTCAGGGCTGCCACCTTCCGTGTGGGAGAAGGAGCCGGATGTGTGCCTTTTCGGAATCAGGCTCTGCCGAGGACGAGAGCCATGAGATGTTCCTCCTCTGGGCAAGCCCGCGTCCAAATCCTGTTGTGCCTGTGAATAGGCTGCAGGGGGACGGTGAAGACCAGCAACAGCTTCCAGGGCTGCCACCTTCCGTGTGGGACAATGAGCCGGTCTTGTGCCTTTATTGAAACAGGCCCTGCCGAGGACGAGAGCCATGAGACGTTCCTCCTCTGGGCAAGCCCGGGTCCTGAATCCTGTTGTGCCTGTGAATAGGCTGCAGGGGGACGGTGAAGACCAGCAACAGCTTCCAGGGCTGCCACCTTCCGTGTGGGACAAGGAGCCGGACGTGTGCCTTTTCGGAATCAGGCTCTGCCGAGGACGAGAGCCATGAGATGTTCCTCCTCTGGGCAAGCCCGGGTCCCAGATCCTGTTGTGCCTGTGAATAGGCCGCAGGGGGACGGTGAAGACCAGCAACAGCTTCCAGGGCTGCCACCTTCCGTGTGGGACAAGGAGCCGGACGTGTGCCTTTTCGGAAACAAGCTCTGCCGAGGACGAGAGCCATGAGATGTTCCTCCTCTGGGCAAGCCCGGGTCCCAGATCATGTTGTGCCTGTGAATAGGCTGCAGGGGGATGGTGAACACCAGCAACAGCTTTCACGGCTGCCACCTTCACTGTGGGACAAGGAGCCGGACGTGTGCCTTTCTGGAAACAGGCCCTGCCGAGGACGAGAGCCATGAGATGTTCCTCCTCTGGGCAAGCCCGGGTCCCAGATCCTGTTGTGCCTGTGAATAGGCTGCAGGGCGACGGTGAAGACCAGCAACAGCTTTCAGGGCTGCCACCTTCCGTGTGGGACAAGGAGCCGGAAGTGTGCCTTTTCGGAATCAGGCTCTGCCGAGGACGAGAGCCATGAGATGTTCCTCCTCTGGGCAAGCCCGGGTCCCAGATCCTGTTGTGCCTGTGAATAGGCTGCAGGGGGACGGTGAAGACCAGCAACAGCTTTCAGGGCTGCCACCTTCCGTGTGGGAGAAGGAGCCGGATGTGTGCCTTTTCGGAAACAGGCTCTGCCGAGGACGAGAGCCATGAGATGTTCCTCCTCTGGGCAAGCCCGCGTCCAAATCCTGTTGTGCCTGTGAATAGGCTGCAGGGGGACGGTGAAGACCAGCAACAGCTTCCAGGGCTGCCACCTTCCGTGTGGGACAATGAGCCGGTCTTGTGCCTTTATTGAAACAGGCCCTGCCGAGGACGAGAGCCATGAGACGTTCCTCCTCTGGGCAAGCCCGGGTCCTGAATCCTGTTGTGCCTGTGAATAGGCTGCAGGGGGACGGTGAAGACCAGCAACAGCTTCCAGGGCTGCCACCTTCCGTGTGGGACAAGGAGCCGGACGTGTGCCTTTTCGGAATCAGGCTCTGCCGAGGACGAGAGCCATGAGATGTTCCTCCTCTGGGCAAGCCCGGGTCCCAGATCCTGTTGTGCCTGTGAATAGGCCGCAGGGGGACGGTGAAGACCAGCAACAGCTTCCAGGGCTGCCACCTTCCGTGTGGGACAATGAGCCGGTCTTGTGCCTTTATTGAAACAGGCCCTGCCGAGGACGAGAGCCATGAGACGTTCCTCCTCTGGGCAAGCCCGGGTCCTGAATCCTGTTGTGCCTGTGAATAGGCTGCAGGGGGACGGTGAAGACCAGCAACAGCTTCCAGGGCTGCCACCTTCCGTGTGGGACAAGGAGCCGGACGTGTGCCTTTTCGGAATCAGGCTCTGCCGAGGACGAGAGCCATGAGATGTTCCTCCTCTGGGCAAGCCCGGGTCCCAGATCCTGTTGTGCCTGTGAATAGGCTGCAGGGGGATGGTGAACACCAGCAACAGCTTTCACGGCTGCCACCTTCACTGTGGGACAAGGAGCCGGACGTGTGCCTTTCTGGAAACAGGCCCTGCCGAGGACGAGAGCCATGAGATGTTCCTCCTCTGGGCAAGCCCGGGTCCCAGATCCTGTTGTGCCTGTGAATAGGCTGCAGGGCGACGGTGAAGACCAGCAACAGCTTTCAGGGCTGCCACCTTCCGTGTGGGACAAGGAGCCGGACGTGTGCATTTTCGGAAACAGGCTCTGCCGAGGACGAGAGCCATGAGATGTTCCTCCTCTGGGCAAGCCCGCGTCCAAATCCTGTTGTGCCTGTGAATAGGCTGCAGGGGGACGGTGAAGACCAGCAACAGCTTTCACGGCTGCCACCTTCCGTGTGGGACAAGGAGCCGGACGTGTGCGTTTTCGGAAACAGGCTCTGCCGAGGACGAGAGCCATGAGATGTTCCACCTCTGGGCAAGCCCGGGTCCAAATCCTGTTGTGCCTGTGAACAGGCTGCAGGGGGACGGTGAAGACCAGCAACAGCTTTCAGGGCTGCCACCTTCGGTGTGGGACAAGGAGCCAGACGTGTGCCTTTCTGGAAACATGCCCTGCCGAGGACGAGAGCCATGAGATGTTCCTCCTCTGGGCAAGCCCGGGTCCTGAATCCTGTTGTGCCTGTGAATAGGCTGCAGGGGGACGGTGAAGACCAGCAACAGCTTTCAGGGCTGCCACCTTCCGTGTGGGACAAGGAGCCGGACGTGTGCGTTTTCGGAATCAGGCTCTGCCGAGGACGAGAGCCATGAGATGTTCCTCCTCTGGGCAAGCCCGGGTCCCAGATCCTGTTGTGCCTGTGAATAGGCTGCAGGGGGACGGTGAAGACCAGCAACAGCTTTCAGGGCTGCCACCTTCCGTGTGGGAGAAGGAGCCGGATGTGTGCCTTTTCGGAAACAGGCTCTGCCGAGGACGAGAGCCATGAGATGTTCCTCCTCTGGGCAAGCCCGCGTCCAAATCCTGTTGTGCCTGTGAATAGGCTGCAGGGGGACGGTGAAGACCAGCAACAGCTTCCAGGGCTGCCACCTTCCGTGTGGGACAATGAGCCGGTCTTGTGCCTTTATTGAAACAGGCCCTGCCGAGGACGAGAGCCATGAGACGTTCCTCCTCTGGGCAAGCCCGGGTCCTGAATCCTGTTGTGCCTGTGAATAGGCTGCAGGGGGACGGTGAAGACCAGCAACAGCTTCCAGGGCTGCCACCTTCCGTGTGGGACAAGGAGCCGGACGTGTGCCTTTTCGGAATCAGGCTCTGCCGAGGACGAGAGCCATGAGATGTTCCTCCTCTGGGCAAGCCCGGGTCCCAGATCCTGTTGTGCCTGTGAATAGGCCGCAGGGGGACGGTGAAGACCAGCAACAGCTTCCAGGGCTGCCACCTTCCGTGTGGGACAAGGAGCCGGACGTGTGCCTTTTCGGAAACAAGCTCTGCCGAGGACGAGAGCCATGAGATGTTCCTCCTCTGGGCAAGCCCGGGTCCCAGATCCTGTTGTGCCTGTGAATAGGCTGCAGGGGGATGGTGAACACCAGCAACAGCTTTCACGGCTGCCACCTTCACTGTGGGACAAGGAGCCGGACGTGTGCCTTTCTGGAAACAGGCCCTGCCGAGGACGAGAGCCATGAGATGTTCCTCCTCTGGGCAAGCCCGGGTCCTGAATCCTGTTGTGCCTGTGAATAGGCTGCAGGGGGACGGTGAAGACCAGCAACAGCTTTCAGGGCTGCCACCTTCCGTGTGGGACAAGGAGCCGGACGTGTGCCTTTTCGGAATCAGGCTCTGCCGAGGACGAGAGCCATGAGATGTTCCTCCTCTGGGCAAGCCCGGGTCCCAGATCCTGTTGTGCCTGTGAATAGGCTGCAGGGGGACGGTGAAGACCAGCAACAGCTTTCACGGCTGCCACCTTCCGTGTGGGATAAGGAGCCGGACGTGTGCCTTTTCGGAAACAAGCTCTGCCGAGGACGAGAGCCATTAGATGTTCCTCCTCTGGGCAAGCCCGGGTCCCAGATCCTGTTGTGCCTGTGAATAGGCTGCAGGGGGACGGTGAAGACCAGCAACAGCTTTCAGGGCTGCCACCTTCCGTGTGGGACAAGGAGCCGGACGTGTCTTTCTGGATACAGGCCCTTCCGAGGACGAGAGCCATGAGATGTTCCTCCTCTGGGCAAGCCCCGGTCCTGAATCCTGTTGTGCCTGTGAATAGGCTGCAGGGGGACGGTGAAGACCAGCAACAGCTTTCAGGGCTGCCACCTTCCGTGTGGGACAAGGAGCCGGATGTGTGCCTTTTCAGAAACAGGCTCTGCCGAGGACGAGAGCCATGAGATGTTCCTCCTCTGGGCAAGCCCGGGTCCTGAATCCTGTTGTGCCTGTGAATAGGCTGCAGGGGGACGGTGAAGACCAGCAACAGCTTCCAGGGCTGCCACCTTCCGTGTGGGACAAGGAGCCGGACGTGTGCCTTTTCGGAAACAAGCTCTGCCGAGGACGAGAGCCATTAGATGTTCCTCCTCTGGGCAAGCCCGGGTCCCAGATCCTGTTGTGCCTGTGAATAGGCTGCAGGGCGACGGTGAAGACCAGCAACAGCTTTCAGGGCTGCCACCTTCCGTGTGGGACAAGGAGCCGGAAGTGTGCCTTTTCGGAAACAGGCTCTGCCGAGGACGAGAGCCATGAGATGTTCCTCCTCTGGGCAAGCCCGCGTCCAAATCCTGTTGTGCCTGTGAATAGGCTGCAGGGGGACGGTGAAGACCAGCAACAGCTTTCACGGCTGCCACCTTCCGTGTGGGACAAGGAGCCGGACGTGTGCGTTTTCGGAAACAGGCTCTGCCGAGGACGAGAGCCATGAGATGTTCCACCTCTGGGCAAGCCCGGGTCCAAATCCTGTTGTGCCTGTGAATAGGCTGCAGGGGGACGGTGAAGACCAGCAACAGCTTCCAGGGCTGCCACCTTCCGTGTGGGACAATGAGCCGGTCTTGTGCCTTTATTGAAACAGGCCCTGCCGAGGACGAGAGCCATGAGACGTTCCTCCTCTGGGCAAGCCCGGGTCCTGAATCCTGTTGTGCCTGTGAATAGGCTGCAGGGGGACGGTGAAGACCAGCAACAGCTTCCAGGGCTGCCACCTTCCGTGTGGGACAAGGAGCCGGACGTGTGCCTTTTCGGAATCAGGCTCTGCCGAGGACGAGAGCCATGAGATGTTCCTCCTCTGGGCAAGCCCGGGTCCCAGATCCTGTTGTGCCTGTGAATAGGCCGCAGGGGGACGGTGAAGACCAGCAACAGCTTCCAGGGCTGCCACCTTCCGTGTGGGACAAGGAGCCGGACGTGTGCCTTTTCGGAAACAAGCTCTGCCGAGGACGAGAGCCATGAGATGTTCCTCCTCTGGGCAAGCCCGGGTCCCAGATCCTGTTGTGCCTGTGAATAGGCTGCAGGGGGATGGTGAACACCAGCAACAGCTTTCAGGGCTGCCACCTTCCGTGTGGGACAAGGAGCCGGACGTGTGCCTTTTCGGAAACAGGCTCTGACGAGGACGAGAGCCATGAGATGTTCCACCTCTGGGCAAGCCCGGGTCCTGAATCCTGTTGTGCCTGTGAATAGGCTGCAGGGGGACGGTGAAGACCAGCAACAGCTTTCACGGCTGCCACCTTCACTGTGGGACAAGGAGCCGGACGTGTGCCTTTCTGGAAACAGGCTCTGCCGAGGACGAGAGCCATGAGATGTTCCTCCTCTGGGCAAGCCCGGGTCCTGAATCCTGTTGTGCCTGTGAATAGGCTGCAGGGGGACGGTGAAGACCAGCAACAGCTTTCAGGGCTGCCACCTTCCGTGTGGGACAAGGAGCCGGACGTGTGCCTTTTCGGAAACAGGCTCTGACGAGGACGAGAGCCATGAGATGTTCCTCCTCTGGGCAAGCCCGGGTCGCAGATCCTGTTGTGCCTGTGAATAGGCTGCAGGGGGACGGTGAAGACCAGCAACAGCTTTCACGGCTGCCACCTTCCGTGTGGGAGAAGGAGCCGGACGTGTGCCTTTTCGGAAACAAGCTCTGCCGAGGACGAGAGCCATGAGATGTTCCTCCTCTGGGCAAGCCCGGGTCCCAGATCCTGTTGTGCCTGTGAATAGGCTGCAGGGGGACGGTGAAGACCAGCAACAGCTTTCACGGCTGCCACCTTCACTGTGGGACAAGGAGCCGGACGTGTGCCTTTCTGGAAACAGGCCCTGCCGAGGACGAGAGCCATGAGATGTTCCTCCTCTGGGCAAGCCCGGGTCCTGAATCCTGTTGTGCCTGTGAATAGGCTGCAGGGGGACGGTGAAGACCAGCAACAGCTTTCAGGGCTGCCACCTTCCGTGTGGGACAAGGAGCCGGACGTGTGCCTTTTCGGAATCAGGCTCTGCCGAGGACGAGAGCCATGAGATGTTCCTCCTCTGGGCAAGCCCGGGTCCCAGATCCTGTTGTGCCTGTGAATAGGCTGCAGGGGGACGGTGAAGACCAGCAACAGCTTTCACGGCTGCCACCTTCCGTGTGGGATAAGGAGCCGGACGTGTGCCTTTTCGGAAACAAGCTCTGCCGAGGACGAGAGCCATTAGATGTTCCTCCTCTGGGCAAGCCCGGGTCCCAGATCCTGTTGTGCCTGTGAATAGGCTGCAGGGGGACGGTGAAGACCAGCAACAGCTTTCAGGGCTGCCACCTTCCGTGTGGGACAAGGAGCCGGACGTGTCTTTCTGGATACAGGCCCTTCCGAGGACGAGAGCCATGAGATGTTCCTCCTCTGGCCAAGCCCGGGTCCCAGATCCTGTTGTGCCTCTGAATAGGCTGCAGGGGGACGGTGAAGACCAGCAACAGCTTTCAGGGCTGCCACCTTCCGTGTGGGAGAAGGAGCCGGATGTGTGCCTTTTCGGAATCAGGCTCTGCCGAGGACGAGAGCCATGAGATGTTCCTCCTCTGGGCAAGCCCGCGTCCAAATCCTGTTGTGCCTGTGAATAGGCTGCAGGGGGACGGTGAAGACCAGCAACAGCTTCCAGGGCTGCCACCTTCCGTGTGGGACAATGAGCCGGTCTTGTGCCTTTATTGAAACAGGCCCTGCCGAGGACGAGAGCCATGAGACGTTCCTCCTCTGGGCAAGCCCGGGTCCTGAATCCTGTTGTGCCTGTGAATAGGCTGCAGGGGGACGGTGAAGACCAGCAACAGCTTCCAGGGCTGCCACCTTCCGTGTGGGACAAGGAGCCGGACGTGTGCCTTTTCGGAATCAGGCTCTGCCGAGGACGAGAGCCATGAGATGTTCCTCCTCTGGGCAAGCCCGGGTCCCAGATCCTGTTGTGCCTGTGAATAGGCCGCAGGGGGACGGTGAAGACCAGCAACAGCTTCCAGGGCTGCCACCTTCCGTGTGGGACAAGGAGCCGGACGTGTGCCTTTTCGGAAACAAGCTCTGCCGAGGACGAGAGCCATGAGATGTTCCTCCTCTGGGCAAGCCCGGGTCCCAGATCCTGTTGTGCCTGTGAATAGGCTGCAGGGGGATGGTGAACACCAGCAACAGCTTTCACGGCTGCCACCTTCACTGTGGGACAAGGAGCCGGACGTGTGCCTTTCTGGAAACAGGCCCTGCCGAGGACGAGAGCCATGAGATGTTCCTCCTCTGGGCAAGCCCGGGTCCCAGATCCTGTTGTGCCTGTGAATAGGCTGCAGGGGGACGGTGAAGACCAGCAACAGCTTTCAGGGCTGCCACCTTCCGTGTGGGACAAGGAGCCGGAAGTGTGCCTTTTCGGAAACAGGCTCTGCCGAGGACGAGAGCCATGAGATGTTCCTCCTCTGGGCAAGCCCGCGTCCAAATCCTGTTGTGCCTGTGAATAGGCTGCAGGGGGACGGTGAAGACCAGCAACAGCTTTCACGGCTGCCACCTTCCGTGTGGGACAAGGAGCCGGACGTGTGCGTTTTCGGAAACAGGCTCTGCCGAGGACGAGAGCCATGAGATGTTCCACCTCTGGGCAAGCCCGGGTCCAAATCCTGTTGTGCCTGTGAATAGGCTGCAGGGGGACGGTGAAGACCAGCAACAGCTTTCAGGGCTGCCACCTTCCGTGTGGGACAAGGAGCCAGACGTGTGCCTTTCTGGAAACATGCCCTGCCGAGGACGAGAGCCATGAGATGTTCCTCCTCTGGGCAAGCCCGGGTCCTGAATCCTGTTGTGCCTGTGAATAGGCTGCAGGGGGACGGTGAAGACCAGCAACAGCTTTCAGGGCTGCCACCTTCCGTGTGGGACAAGGAGCCGGACGTGTGCCTTTTCGGAATCAGGCTCTGCCGAGGACGAGAGCCATGAGATGTTCCTCCTCTGGGCAAGCCCGGGTCCCAGATCCTGTTGTGCCTGTGAATAGGCTGCAGGGGGACGGTGAAGACCAGCAACAGCTTTCAGGGCTGCCACCTTCCGTGTGGGAGAAGGAGCCGGATGTGTGCCTTTTCGGAAACAGGCTCTGCCGAGGACGAGAGCCATGAGATGTTCCTCCTCTGGGCAAGCCCGCGTCCAAATCCTGTTGTGCCTGTGAATAGGCTGCAGGGGGACGGTGAAGACCAGCAACAGCTTTCACGGCTGCCACCTTCCGTGTGGGACAATGAGCCGGTCTTGTGCCTTTATTGAAACAGGCCCTGCCGAGGACGAGAGCCATGAGACGTTCCTCCTCTGGGCAAGCCCGGGTCCTGAATCCTGTTGTGCCTGTGAATAGGCTGCAGGGGGACGGTGAAGACCAGCAACAGCTTCCAGGGCTGCCACCTTCCGTGTGGGACAAGGAGCCGGACGTGTGCCTTTTCGGAATCAGGCTCTGCCGAGGACGAGAGCCATGAGATGTTCCTCCTCTGGGCAAGCCCGGGTCCCAGATCCTGTTGTGCCTGTGAATAGGCCGCAGGGGGACGGTGAAGACCAGCAACAGCTTCCAGGGCTGCCACCTTCCGTGTGGGACAAGGAGCCGGACGTGTGCCTTTTCGGAAACAAGCTCTGCCGAGGACGAGAGCCATGAGATGTTCCTCCTCTGGGCAAGCCCGGGTCCCAGATCCTGTTGTGCCTGTGAATAGGCTGCAGGGGGATGGTGAACACCAGCAACAGCTTTCACGGCTGCCACCTTCACTGTGGGACAAGGAGCCGGACGTGTGCCTTTCTGGAAACAGGCCCTGCCGAGGACGAGAGCCATGAGATGTTCCTCCTCTGGGCAAGCCCGGGTCCTGAATCCTGTTGTGCCTGTGAATAGGCTGCAGGGGGACGGTGAAGACCAGCAACAGCTTTCAGGGCTGCCACCTTCCGTGTGGGACAAGGAGCCGGACGTGTGCCTTTTCGGAATCAGGCTCTGCCGAGGACGAGAGCCATGAGATGTTCCTCCTCTGGGCAAGCCCGGGTCCCAGATCCTGTTGTGCCTGTGAATAGGCTGCAGGGGGACGGTGAAGACCAGCAACAGCTTTCACGGCTGCCACCTTCCGTGTGGGATAAGTAGCCGGACGTGTGCCTTTTCGGAAACAAGCTCTGCCGAGGACGAGAGCCATTAGATGTTCCTCCTCTGGGCAAGCCCGGGTCCCAGATCCTGTTGTGCCTGTGAATAGGCTGCAGGGGGACGGTGAAGACCAGCAACAGCTTTCAGGGCTGCCACCTTCCGTGTGGGACAAGGAGCCGGACGTGTCTTTCTGGATACAGGCCCTTCCGAGGACGAGAGCCATGAGATGTTCCTCCTCTGGGCAAGCCCCGGTCCTGAATCCTGTTGTGCCTGTGAATAGGCTGCAGGGGGACGGTGAAGACCAGCAACAGCTTTCAGGGCTGCCACCTTCCGTGTGGGACAAGGAGCCGGACGTGTGCCTTTTCGGAATCAGGCTCTGCCGAGGACGAGAGCCATGAGATGTTCCTCCTCTGGGCAAGCCCGGGTCCTGAATCCTGTTGTGCCTGTGAATAGGCTGCAGGGGGACGGTGAAGACCAGCAACAGCTTCCAGGGCTGCCACCTTCCGTGTGGGACAAGGAGCCGGACGTGTGCCTTTTCGGAAACAAGCTCTGCCGAGGACGAGAGCCATTAGATGTTCCTCCTCTGGGCAAGCCCGGGTCCCAGATCCTGTTGTGCCTGTGAATAGGCTGCAGGGCGACGGTGAAGACCAGCAACAGCTTTCAGGGCTGCCACCTTCCGTGTGGGACAAGGAGCCGGAAGTGTGCCTTTTCGGAAACAGGCTCTGCCGAGGACGAGAGCCATGAGATGTTCCTCCTCTGGGCAAGCCCGCGTCCAAATCCTGTTGTGCCTGTGAATAGGCTGCAGGGGGACGGTGAAGACCAGCAACAGCTTTCACGGCTGCCACCTTCCGTGTGGGACAAGGAGCCGGACGTGTGCGTTTTCGGAAACAGGCTCTGCCGAGGACGAGAGCCATGAGATGTTCCACCTCTGGGCAAGCCCGGGTCCAAATCCTGTTGTGCCTGTGAATAGGCTGCAGGGGGACGTTGAAGACCAGCAACAGCTTCCAGGGCTGCCACCTTCCGTGTGGGACAATGAGCCGGTCTTGTGCCTTTATTGAAACAGGCCCTGCCGAGGACGAGAGCCATGAGACGTTCCTCCTCTGGGCAAGCCCGGGTCCTGAATCCTGTTGTGCCTGTGAATAGGCTGCAGGGGGACGGTGAAGACCAGCAACAGCTTCCAGGGCTGCCACCTTCCGTGTGGGACAAGGAGCCGGACGTGTGCCTTTTCGGAATCAGGCTCTGCCGAGGACGAGAGCCATGAGATGTTCCTCCTCTGGGCAAGCCCGGGTCCCAGATCCTGTTGTGCCTGTGAATAGGCCGCAGGGGGACGGTGAAGACCAGCAACAGCTTCCAGGGCTGCCACCTTCCGTGTGGGACAAGGAGCCGGACGTGTGCCTTTTCGGAAACAAGCTCTGCCGAGGACGAGAGCCATGAGATGTTCCTCCTCTGGGCAAGCCCGGGTCCCAGATCCTGTTGTGCCTGTGAATAGGCTGCAGGGGGATGGTGAAGACCAGCAACAGCTTTCAGGGCTGCCACCTTCCGTGTGGGACAAGGAGCCGGACGTGTGCCTTTCTGGAAACAGGCCCTGCCGAGGACGAGAGCCATGAGATGTTCCTCCTCTGGGCAAGCCCGGGTCCTGAATCCTGTTGTGCCTGTGAATAGGCTGCAGGGGGACGGTGAAGACCAGCAACAGCTTTCAGGGCTGCCACCTTCCGTGTGGGACAAGGAGCCGGACGTGTGCCTTTTCGGAAACAGGCTCTGACGAGGACGAGAGCCATGAGATGTTCCACCTCTGGGCAAGCCCGGGTCCTGAATCCTGTTGTGCCTGTGAATAGGCTGCAGGGGGACGGTGAAGACCAGCAACAGCTTTCACGGCTGCCACCTTCACTGTGGGACAAGGAGCCGGACGTGTGCCTTTCTGGAAACAGGCCCTGCCGAGGACGAGAGCCATGAGATGTTCCTCCTCTGGGCAAGCCCGGGTCCTGAATCCTGTTGTGCCTGTGAATAGGCTGCAGGGGGACGGTGAAGACCAGCAACAGCTTTCAGGGCTGCCACCTTCCGTGTGGGACAAGGAGCCGGACGTGTGCCTTTTCGGAAACAGGCTCTGACGAGGACGAGAGCCATGAGATGTTCCTCCTCTGGGCAAGCCCGGGTCCCAGATCCTGTTGTGCCTGTGAATAGGCTGCAGGGGGACGGTGAAGACCAGCAACAGCTTTCACGGCTGCCACCTTCCGTGTGGGATAAGGAGCCGGACGTGTGCCTTTTCGGAAACAAGCTCTGCCAAGGACGAGAGCCATTAGATGTTCCTCCTCTGGGCAAGCCCGGGTCCCAGATCCTGTTGTGCCTGTGAATAGGCTGCAGGGGGACGGTGAAGACCAGCAACAGCTTTCAGGGCTGCCACCTTCCGTGTGGGACAAGGAGCCGGACGTGTCTTTCTGGATACAGGCCCTTCCGAGGACGAGAGCCATGAGATGTTCCTCCTCTGGGCAAGCCCCGGTCCTGAATCCTGTTGTGCCTGTGAATAGGCTGCAGGGGGACGGTGAAGACCAGCAACAGCTTTCAGGGCTGCCACCTTCCGTGTGGGACAAGGAGCCGGATGTGTGCCTTTTCAGAAACAGGCTCTGCCGAGGACGAGAGCCATGAGATGTTCCTCCTCTGGGCAAGCCCGGGTCCTGAATCCTGTTGTGCCTGTGAATAGGCTGCAGGGGGACGGTGAAGACCAGCAACAGCTTCCAGGGCTGCCACCTTCCGTGTGGGACAAGGAGCCGGACGTGTGCCTTTTCGGAAACAAGCTCTGCCGAGGACGAGAGCCATTAGATGTTCCTCCTCTGGGCAAGCCCGGGTCCCAGATCCTGTTGTGCCTGTGAATAGGCTGCAGGGCGACGGTGAAGACCAGCAACAGCTTTCAGGGCTGCCACCTTCCGTGTGGGACAAGGAGCCGGAAGTGTGCCTTTTCGGAAACAGGCTCTGCCGAGGACGAGAGCCATGAGATGTTCCTCCTCTGGGCAAGCCCCGGTCCTGAATCCTGTTGTGCCTGTGAATAGGCTGCAGGGGGACGGTGAAGACCAGCAACAGCTTTCAGGGCTGCCACCTTCCGTGTGGGACAAGGAGCCGGATGTGTGCCTTTTCAGAAACAGGCTCTGCCGAGGACGAGAGCCATGAGATGTTCCTCCTCTGGGCAAGCCCGGGTCCTGAATCCTGTTGTGCCTGTGAATAGGCTGCAGGGGGACGGTGAAGACCAGCAACAGCTTCCAGGGCTGCCACCTTCCGTGTGGGACAAGGAGCCGGACGTGTGCCTTTTCGGAAACAAGCTCTGCCGAGGACGAGAGCCATTAGATGTTCCTCCTCTGGGCAAGCCCGGGTCCCAGATCCTGTTGTGCCTGTGAATAGGCTGCAGGGCGACGGTGAAGACCAGCAACAGCTTTCAGGGCTGCCACCTTCCGTGTGGGACAAGGAGCCGGAAGTGTGCCTTTTCGGAAACAGGCTCTGCCGAGGACGAGAGCCATGAGATGTTCCTCCTCTGGGCAAGCCCGCGTCCAAATCCTGTTGTGCCTGTGAATAGGCTGCAGGGGGATGGTGAACACCAGCAACAGCTTTCAGGGCTGCCACCTTCCGTGTGGGACAAGGAGCCGGACGTGTGCCTTTCTGGAAACAGGCCCTGCCGAGGACGAGAGCCATGAGATGTTCCTCCTCTGGGCAAGCCCGGGTCCTGAATCCTGTTGTGCCTGTGAATAGGCTGCAGGGGGACGGTGAAGACCAGCAACAGCTTTCAGGGCTGCCACCTTCCGTGTGGGACAAGGAGCCGGACGTGTGCCTTTTCGGAAACAGGCTCTGACGAGGACGAGAGCCATGAGATGTTCCACCTCTGGGCAAGCCCGGGTCCTGAATCCTGTTGTGCCTGTGAATAGGCTGCAGGGGGACGGTGAAGACCAGCAACAGCTTTCACGGCTGCCACCTTCACTGTGGGACAAGGAGCCGGACGTGTGCCTTTCTGGAAACAGGCTCTGCCGAGGACGAGAGCCATGAGATGTTCCTCCTCTGGGCAAGCCCGGGTCCTGAATCCTGTTGTGCCTGTGAATAGGCTGCAGGGGGACGGTGAAGACCAGCAACAGCTTTCAGGGCTGCCACCTTCCGTGTGGGACAAGGAGCCGGACGTGTGCCTTTTCGGAATCAGGCTCTGCCGAGGACGAGAGCCATGAGATGTTCCTCCTCTGGGCAAGCCCGGGTCCCAGATCCTGTTGTGCCTGTGAATAGGCTGCAGGGGGACGGTGAAGACCAGCAACAGCTTTCAGGGCTGCCACCTTCCGTGTGGGAGAAGGAGCCGGACGTGTGCCTTTTCGGAAACAAGCTCTGCCGAGGACGAGAGCCATGAGATGTTCCTCCTCTGGGCAAGCCCGGGTCCCAGATCCTGTTGTGCCTGTGAATAGGCTGCAGGGGGACGGTGAAGACCAGCAACAGCTTTCAGGGCTGCCACCTTCCGTGTGGGACAAGGAGCCGGACGTGTCTTTCTGGATACAGGCCCTTCCGAGGACGAGAGCCATGAGATGTTCCTCCTCTGGGCAAGCCCGGGTCCCAGATCCTGTTGTGCCTGTGAATAGGCTGCAGGGGGACGGTGAAGACCAGCAACAGCTTTCAGGGCTGCCACCTTCCGTGTGGGACAAGGAGCCGGACGTGTGCCTTTTCAGAAACAGGCTCTGCCGAGGACGAGAGCCATGAGATGTTCCTCCTCTGGGCAAGCCCGGGTCCTGAATCCTGTTGTGCCTGTGAATAGGCTGCAGGGGGACGGTGAAGACCAGCAACAGCTTCCAGGGCTGCCACCTTCCGTGTGGGACAAGGAGCCGGACATGTGCCTTTTCGGAAAAAAGCTCTGCCGAGGACGAGAGCCATTAGATGTTCCTCCTCTGGGCAAGCCCGGGTCCCAGATCCTGTTGTGCCTGTGAATAGGCTGCAGGGCGACGGTGAAGAGCAGCAACAGCTTTCAGGGCTGCCACCTTCCGTGTGGGACAAGGAGCCGGAAGTGTGCCTTTTCGGAAACAGGCTCTGCCGAGGACGAGAGCCATGAGATGTTCCTCCTCTGGGCAAGCCCGCGTCCAAATCCTGTTGTGCCTGTGAATAGGCTGCAGGGGGACGGTGAAGACCAGCAACAGCTTTCACGGCTGCCACCTTCCGTGTGGGACAAGGAGCCGGACGTGTGCGTTTTCGGAAACAGGCTCTGCCGAGGACGAGAGCCATGAGATGTTCCACCTCTGGGCAAGCCCGGGTCCAAATCCTGTTGTGCCTGTGAATAGGCCGCAGGGGGACGGTGAAGACCAGCAACAGCTTTCAGGGCTGCCACCTTCCGTGTGGGACAAGGAGCCAGACGTGTGCCTTTCTGGAAACATGCCCTGCCGAGGACGAGAGCCATGAGATGTTCCTCCTCTGGGCAAGCCCGGGTCCTGAATCCTGTTGTGCCTGTGAATAGGCTGCAGGGGGACGGTGAAGACCAGCAACAGCTTTCAGGGCTGCCACCTTCCGTGTGGGACAAGGAGCCGGACGTGTGCCTTTTCGGAATCAGGCTCTGCCGAGGACGAGAGCCATGAGATGTTCCTCCTCTGGGCAAGCCCGGGTCCCAGATCCTGTTGTGCCTGTGAATAGGCTGCAGGGGGACGGTGAAGACCAGCAACAGCTTTCAGGGCTGCCACCTTCCGTGTGGGAGAAGGAGCCGGATGTGTGCCTTTTCGGAATCAGGCTCTGCCGAGGACGAGAGCCATGAGATGTTCCTCCTCTGGGCAAGCCCGCGTCCAAATCCTGTTGTGCCTGTGAATAGGCTGCAGGGGGACGGTGAAGACCAGCAACAGCTTCCAGGGCTGCCACCTTCCGTGTGGGACAATGAGCCGGTCTTGTGCCTTTATTGAAACAGGCCCTGCCGAGGACGAGAGCCATGAGACGTTCCTCCTCTGGGCAAGCCCGGGTCCTGAATCCTGTTGTGCCTGTGAATAGGCTGCAGGGGGACGGTGAAGACCAGCAACAGCTTTCAGGGCTGCCACCTTCCGTGTGGGACAAGGAGCCGGACGTGTGCCTTTTCGGAAACAGGCTCTGACGAGGACGAGAGCCATGAGATGTTCCACCTCTGGGCAAGCCCGGGTCCTGAATCCTGTTGTGCCTGTGAATAGGCTGCAGGGGGACGGTGAAGACCAGCAACAGCTTTCACGGCTGCCACCTTCACTGTGGGACAAGGAGCCGGACGTGTGCCTTTCTGGAAACAGGCCCTGCCGAGGACGAGAGCCATGAGATGTTCCTCCTCTGGGCAAGCCCGGGTCCTGAATCCTGTTGTGCCTGTGAATAGGCTGCAGGGGGACGGTGAAGACCAGCAACAGCTTTCAGGGCTGCCACCTTCCGTGTGGGACAAGGAGCCGGACGTGTGCCTTTTCGGAATCAGGCTCTGCCGAGGACGAGAGCCATGAGATGTTCCTCCTCTGGGCAAGCCCAGGTCCCAGATCCTGTTGTGCCTGTGAATAGGCTGCAGGGGGACGGTGAAGACCAGCAACAGCTTTCAGGGCTGCCACCTTCCGTGTGGGACAAGGAGCCGGACGTGTGCCTTTCTGGATACAGGCCCTGCCGAGGACGAGAGCCATGAGATGTTCCTCCTCTGGGCAAGCCCGGGTCCTGAATCCTGTTGTGCCTGTGAATAGGCTGCAGGGGGACGGTGAAGACCAGCAACAGCTTTCACGGCTGCCACCTTCACTGTGGGACAAGGAGCCGGACGTGTCTTTCTGGATACAGGCCCTTCCGAGGACGAGAGCCATGAGATGTTCCTCCTCTGGGCAAGCCCGGGTCCCAGATCCTGTTGTGCCTGTGAATAGGCTTCAGGGGGACGGTGAAGACCAGCAACAGCTTTCAGGGCTGCCACTTTCCGTGTGGGACAATGAGCCGGATGTGTGCCTTTCTGGAAACAGGCCCTGCCGAGGACGAGAGCCATGAGATGTTCCTCCTCTGGGCAAGCCCCGGTCCTGAATCCTGTTGTGCCTGTGAATAGGCTGCAGGGGGACGGTGAAGACCAGCAACAGCTTTCAGGGCTGCCCCCTTCCGTGTGGGACAAGGAGCCGGACGTGTGCCTTTTCGGAATCAGGCTCTGCCGAGGACGAGAGCCATGAGATGTTCCTCCTCTGGGCAAGCCCGGGTACCAGATCCTGTTGTGCCTGTGAATAGGCCGCAGGGGGACGGTGAAGACCAGCAACAGCTTTCAGGGCTGCCACCTTCCGTGTGGGACAAGGAGCCGGACGTGTGCCTTTTCGGAAACAAGCTCTGCCAAGGACGAGAGCCATGAGATGTTCCTCCTCTGGGCAAGCCCGGGTCCCAGATCCTGTTGTGCCTGTGAATAGGCTGCAGGGGGATGGTGAACACCAGCAACAGCTTTCACGGCTGCCACCTTCACTGTGGGACAAGGAGCCGGACGTGTGCCTTTCTGGAAACAGGCCCTGCCGAGGACGAGAGCCATGAGATGTTCCTCCTCTGGGCAAGCCCGGGTCCTGAATCCTGTTGTGCCTGTGAATAGGCTGCAGGGGGACGGTGAAGACCAGCAACAGCTTTCAGGGCTGCCACCTTCCGTGTGGGACAAGGAGCCGGACGTGTGCCTTTCTGGAAACAGGCTCTGACGAGGACGAGAGCCATGAGATGTTCCTCCTCTGGGCAAGCCCGGGTCCTGAATCCTGTTGTGCCTGTGAATAGGCTGCAGGGGGACGGTGAAGACCAGCAACAGCTTTCAGGGCTGCCACCTTCCGTGTGGGACAAGGAGCCGGACGTGTGCCTTTTCGGAATCAGGCTCTGCCGAGGACGAGAGCCATGAGATGTTCCTCCTCTGGGCAAGCCCGGGTCCCAGATCCTGTTGTGCCTGTGAATAGGCTGCAGGGGGACGGTGAAGACCAGCAACAGCTTTCAGGGCTGCCACCTTCCGTGTGGGAGAAGGAGCCGGATGTGTGCCTTTTCGGAAACAGGCTCTGCCGAGGACGAGAGCCATGAGATGTTCCTCCTCGGGGCAAGCCCGGGTCCTGAATCCTGTTGTGCCTGTGAATAGGCTGCAGGGGGACGGTGAAGACCAGCAACAGCTTTCAGGGCTGCCACCTTCCGTGTGGGACAAGGAGCCGGACGTGTGCCTTTTCGGAAACAAGCTCTGCCGAGGACGAGAGCCATTAGATGTTCCTCCTCTGGGCAAGCCCGGGTCCCAGATCCTGTTGTGCCTGTGAATAGGCTGCAGGGCGACGGTGAAGACCAGCAACAGCTTTCAGGGCTGCCACCTTCCGTGTGGGACAAGGAGCCGGATGTGTGCCTTTTCGGAAACAGGCTCTGCCGAGGACGAGAGCCATGAGATGTTCCTCCTCTGGGCAAGCCCGCGTCCAAATCCTGTTGTGCCTGTGAATAGGCTGCAGGGGGACGGTGAAGACCAGCAACAGCTTTCAGGGCTGCCACCTTCCGTGTGGGACAAGGATCCGGACGTGTCTTTCTGGATACAGGCCCTGCCGAGGACGAGAGCCATGAGATGTTCCTCCTCTGGGCAAGCCCGGGTCCCAGATCCTGTTGTGCCTGTGAATAGGCCGCAGGGGGACGGTGAAGACCAGCAACAGCTTTCAGGGCTGCCACTTTCCGTGTGGGACAATGAGCCGGATGTGTGCCTTTCTGGAAACAGGCCCTGCCGAGGACGAGAGCCATGAGATGTTCCTCCTCTGGGCAAGCCCCGGTCCTGAATCCTGTTGTGCCTGTGAATAGGCTGCAGGGGGACGGTGAAGACCAGCAACAGCTTTCAGGGCTGCCACCTTCCGTGTGGGACAAGGAGCCGGACGTGTGCCTTTTCGGAATCAGGCTCTGCCGAGGACGAGAGCCATGAGATGTTCCTCCTCTGGGCAAGCCCGGGTCCCAGATCCTGTTGTGCCTGTGAATAGGCCGCAGGGGGACGGTGAAGACCAGCAACTGCTTTCAGGGCTGCCACCTTCCGTGTGGGACAAGGAGCCGGACGTGTGCCTTTTCGGAAACAAGCTCTGCCAAGGACGAGAGCCATGAGATGTTCCTCCTCTGGGCAAGCCCGGGTCCCAGATCCTGTTGTGCCTGTGAATAGGCTGCAGGGGGATGGTGAACACCAGCAACAGCTTTCACGGCTGCCACCTTCACTGTGGGACAAGGAGCCGGACGTGTGCCTTTCTGGAAACAGGCCCTGCCGAGGACGAGAGCCATGAGATGTTCCTCCTCTGGGCAAGCCCGGGTCCTGAATCCTGTTGTGCCTGTGAATAGGCTGCAGGGGGACGGTGAACACCAGCAACAGCTTTCACGGCTGCCACCTTCCGTGTGGGACAAGGAGCTGGACGTGTGCCTTTTCGGAAACAGGCTCTGCCGAGGACGAGAGCCATGAGATGTTCCTCCTCTGGGCAAGCCCGGGTCCCAGATCCTGTTGTGCCTGTGAATAGGCTGCAGGGGGACGGTGAAGAACAGCAACAGCTTTCAGGGCTGCCACCTTCCGTGTGGGAGAAGGAGCCGGATGTGTGCCTTTTCGGAAACAGGCTCTGCCGAGGACGAGAGCGATGAGATGTTCCTCCTCGGGGCAAGCCCGGGTCCTGAATCCTGTTGTGTCTGTGAATAGGCTGCAGGGGGACGGTGAAGACCAGCAACAGCTTTCAGGGCTGCCACCTTCACTGTGGGACAAGGAGCCGGACGTGTGCCTTTTCGGAAACAAGCTCTGCCGAGGACGAGAGCCATTAGATGTTCCTCCTCTGGGCAAGCCCGGGTCCCATATCCTGTTGTGCCTGTGAACAGGCTGCAGGGGGACGGTGAAGACCAGCAACAGCTTTCAGGGCTGCCACCTTCCGTGTGGGACAAGGAGCCGGATGTGTGCCTTTTCGGAAACAGGCTCTGCCGAGGACGAGAGCCATGAGATGTTCCTCCTCTGGGCAAGCCCGCGTCCAAATCCTGTTGTGCCTGTGAATAAGCTGCAGGGGGACGGTGAAGACCAGCAACTGCTTTCAGGGCTGCCACCTTCCGTGTGGGACAAGGAGCCGGACGTGTCTTTCTGGATACAGGCCCTGCCGAGGACGAGAGCCATGAGATGTTCCTCCTCTGGGCAAGCCCGGGTCCCAGATCCTGTTGTGCCTGTGAATAGGCTGCAGGGGGACGGTGAAGACCAGCAACAGCTTTCAGGGCTGCCACCTTCCGTGTGGGACAAGGAGTCGGACGTGTGCCTTTTCGGAAACAAGCTCTGCCGAGGACGAGAGCCATGAGATGTTCCTCCTCTGGGCAAGCCCGGGTCCCAGATCCTGTTGTGCCTGTGAATAGGCTGCAGGGGGACGGTGAAGACCAGCAACAGCTTTCAGGGCTGCCACCTTCCGTGTGGGACAAGGAGCCGGACGTGTGCCTTTCTGGAAACAGGCCGTGCCGAGGACGAGAGCCATGAGATGTTCCTCCTCTGGCCAAGCCCGGGTCCCAGATCCTGTTGTGCCTCTGAATAGGCTGCAGGGGGACGGTGAAGACCAGCAACAGCTTTCAGGGCTGCCACCTTCCGTGTGGGACAAGGAGCCGGACGTGTGCCTTTTCGGAATCAGGCTCTGCCGAGGACGAGAGCCATTAGATGTTCCTCCTCTGGGCAAGCCCGGGTCCAAATCCTGTTGTGCCTGTGAATAGGCTGCAGGGGGACGGTGAAGACCAGCAACAGCTTTCAGGGCTGCCACCTTCCGTGTGGGACAATGAGCCGGATGTGTGCCTTTCTGGAAACAGGCCCTGCCGAGGACGAGAGCCATGAGATGTTCCTCCTCTGGGCAAGCCCCGGTCCTGAATCCTGTTGTGCCTGTGAATAGGCTGCAGGGGGACGGTGAAGACCAGCAACAGCTTTCAGGGCTGCCACCTTCCGTGTGGGACAAGGAGCCGGACGTGTGCCTTTTCGGAATCAGGCTCTGCCGAGGACGAGAGCCATGAGATGTTCCTCCTCTGGGCAAGCCCGCGTCCAAATCCTGTTGTGCCTGTGAATAGGCTGCAGGGGGACGGTGAAGACCAGCAACAGCTTTCAGGGCTGCCACCTTCCGTGTGGGACAAGGAGCCGGACGTGTGCCTTTTCGGAAACAGGCTCTGCCGAGGACGAGAGCCATGAGATGTTCCTCCTCTGGGCAAGCCCGGGTCCTGAATCCTGTTGTGCCTGTGAATAGGCTGCAGGGGGACGGTGAAGACCAGCAACAGCTTTCACGGCTGCCACCTTCCTTTTGGGACAAGGAGCCGGACGTGTGCCTTTTCGGAAACAAGCTCTGCCGAGGACGAGAGCCATTAGATGTTCCTCCTCTGGGCAAGCCCGCGTCCAAATCCTGTTGTGCCTGTGAATAGGCTGCAGGGGGACGGTGAAGACCAGCAACAGCTTTCACGACTGCCACCTTCCGTGTGGGACAAGGAGCCGGACTTGTGTGTTTTCGGAAACAGGCTCTGACGAGGACGAGAGCCATGAGATGTTCCACCTCTGGGCAAGCCCGGGTCCTGAATCCTGTTGTGCCTGTGAATAGGCTGCAGGGGGACGGTGAAGACCAGCAACAGCTTTCAGGGCTGCCACCATCCGTGTGGGACAAGGAGCCGGACGTGTCTTTCTGGATACAGGCCCTGCCGAGGACGAGAGCCATGAGATGTTCCTCCTCTGGGCAAGCCCGGGTCCAAATCCTGTTGTGCCTGTGAATAGGCTGCAGGGGGACGGTGAAGAGCAGCAACAGCTTTCAGGGCTGCCACCTTCCGTGTGGGACAAGGAGCCGGATGAGTGCCTTTTCGGAAACAGGCTCTGCTGAGGACGAGAGCCATGAGATGTTCCTCCTCTGGGCAAGCCCGGGTCCCAGATCCTGTTGTGCCTATGAATAGGCTGCAGGGGGACGGTGAAGACCAGCAACAGCTTTCAGGGCTGCCACCTTCCGTGTGGGACATGGAGCCGGACGTGTGCCTTTCTGGAAACATGCCCTGCCGAGGACGAGAGCCATGAGATGTTCCTCCTCTGGGCAAGCCCCGGTCCTGAATCCTGTTGTGCCTGTGAATAGGCTGCAGGGGGACGGTGAAGACCAGCAACAGCTTTCAGGGCTGCCACCTTCCGTGTGGGACAAGGAGCCGGACGTGTGCCTTTATGGAAACAGGCTCTGCCGAGGACGAGAGCCATGAGATGTTCCTCCTCTGGGCAAGCCCGGGTCCCAGATCCTGTTGTGCCTGTGAATAGGCCGCAGGGGGACGGTGAAGACCAGCAACAGCTTGCAGGGCTGCCACCTTCCGTGTGGGACAAGGAGCCGGACGTGTGCCTTTTCGGAAACAAGCTCTGCCGAGGACGAGAGCCATGAGATGTTCCTCCTCTGGGCAAGCCCGGGTCCCAGATCCTGTTGTGCCTGTGAATAGGCTGCAGGGGGATGGTGAACACCAGCAACAGCTTTCACGGCTGCCACCTTCCGTGTGGGACAAGGAGCCGGACGTGTGCCTTTCTGGAAACAGGCCCTGCCGAGGACGAGAGCCATGAGATGTTCCTCCTCGGGGCAAGCCCGGGTCCTGAATCCTGTTGTGCCTGTGAATAGGCTGCAGGGGGACGGTGAAGACCAGCAACAGCTTTCAGGGCTGCCACCTTCCGTGTGGGACAAGGAGCCGGATGTGTGCCTTTTCGGAAACAGGCTCTGCCGAGGACGAGAGCCATGAGATGTTCCTCCTCGGGGCAAGCCCGGGTCCTGAATCCTGTTGTGCCTGTGAATAGGCTGCAGGGGGACGGTGAAGACCAGCAACAGCTTTCAGGGCTGCCACCTTCCGTGTGGGACAAGGAGCCGGACGTGTGCCTTTTCGGAAACAAGCTGTGCCGAGGACGAGAGCCATTAGATGTTCCTCCTCTGGGCAAGCCCGGGTCCCAGATCCTGTTGTGCCTGTGAACAGGCTGCAGGGGGACGGTGAAGACCAGCAACAGCTTTCAGGGCTGCCACCTTCCGTGTGGGACAAGGAGCCGGATGTGTGCCTTTTCGGAAACAGGCTCTGCCGAGGACGAGAGCCATGAGATGTTCCTCCTCTGGGCATGCCCGCGTCCAAATCCTGTTGTGCCTGTGAATAGGCTGCAGGGGGACGGTGAAGACCAGCAACAGCTTTCAGGGCTGCCACCTTCCGTGTGGGACAAGGAGCCGGACGTGTCTTTCTGGATACAGGCCCTGCCGAGGACGAGAGCCATTAGATGTTCCTCCTCTGGGCAAGCCCGGGTCCCAGATCCTGTTGTGCCTGTGAATAGGCTGCAGGGGGACGGTGAAGACCAGCAACAGCTTTCAGGGCTGCCACCTTCCGTGTGGGACAAGGAGCCGGACGTGTGCCTTTTCGGAATCAGGCTCTGCCGAGGACGAGAGCCATGAGATGTTCCTCCTCTGGGCAAGCCCGGGTCCCAGATCCTGTTGTGCCTGTGAATAGGCTGCAGGGGGACGGTGAAGACCAGCAACAGCTTTCAGGGCTGCCACCTTCCGTGTGGGACAATGAGCCGGATGTGTGCCTTTCTGGAAACAGGCCCTGCCGAGGACGAGAGCCATGAGATGTTCCTCCTCTGGGCAAGCCCCGGTCCTGAATCCTGTTGTGCCTGTGAATAGGCTGCAGGGGGACGGTGAAGACCAGCAACAGCTTTCAGGGCTGCCACCTTCCGTGTGGGACAAGGAGCCGGACGTGTGCCTTTTCGCAATCAGGCTCTGCCGAGGACGAGAGCCATGAGATGTTCCTCCTCTGGGCAAGCCCGGGTCCCAGATCCTGTTGTGCCTGTGAATAGGCTGCAGGGGGACGGTGAAGACCAGCAACAGCTTTCAGGGCTGCCACCTTCCGTGTGGGACAAGGAGCCGGACGTGTGCCTTTTCGGAATCAGGCTCTGCCGAGGACGAGAGCCATGAGATGTTCCTCCTCTGGGCAAGCCCGGGTCCCAGATCCTGTTGTGCCTGTGAATAGGCTGCAGGGGGACGGTGAAGACCAGCAACAGCTTTCAGGGCTGCCACTTTCCGTGTGGGACAAGGAGCCGGATGTGTGACTTTTCGGAAACAGGCTCTGCCGAGGACGAGAGCCATGAGATGTTCCTCCTCTGGGCAAGCCCGGGTCCTGAATCCTGTTGTGCCTGTGAATAGGCTGCAGGGGGACGGTGAAGACCAGCAACAGCTTTCAAGGCTGCCACCTTCCGTGTGGGACAAGGAGCCGGACGTGTGCCTTTTCGGAAACAAGCTCTGCCGAGGACGAGAGCCATTAGATGTTCCTCCTCTGGGCAAGCCCGCGTCCGAATCCTGTTGTGCCTGTGAATAGGCTGCAGGGGGACGGTGAAGACCAGCAACAGCTTTCACGGCTGCCACATTCCGTGTGGGACAAGGAGCCGGACGTGTGCGTTTTCGGAAACAGGCTCTGACGAGGACGAGAGCCATGAGATGTTCCACCTCTGGGCAAGCCCGGGTCCTGAATCCTGTTGTGCCTGTGAATAGGCTGCAGGGGGACGGTGAAGACCAGCAACAGCTTTCAGGGCTGCCACCTTCCGTGTGGGACAAGGAGCCGGATGAGTGCCTTTTCGGAAACAGGCTCTGCTGAGGACGAGAGCCATGAGATGTTCCTCCTCTGGGCAAGCCCGGGTCCCAGATCCTGTTGTGCCTGTGAATAGGCTGCAGGGGGACGGTGAAGACCAGCAACAGCTTTCAGGGCTGCCACCTTCCGTGTGGGACAATGAGCCGGTCTTGTGCCTTTATTGAAACAGGCCCTGCCGAGGACGAGAGCCATGAGACGTTCCTCCTCTGGGCAAGCCCGGGTCCTGAATCCTGTTGTGCCTGTGAATAGGCTGCAGGGGGACAGTGAAGACCAGCAACAGCTTCCAGGGCTGCCACCTTCCGTGTGGGACAAGGAGCCGGACGTGTGCCTTTTCGGAATCAGGCTCTGCCGAGGACGAGAGCCATGAGATGTTCCTCCTCTGGGCAAGCCCGGGTCCCAGATCCTGTTGTGCCTGTGAATAGGCCGCAGGGGGACGGTGAAGACCAGCAACAGCTTCCAGGGCTGCCACCTTCCGTGTGGGACAAGGAGCCGGACGTGTGCCTTTTCGGAAACAAGCTCTGCCGAGGACGAGAGCCATGAGATGTTCCTCCTCTGGGCAAGCCCGGGTCCCAGATCCTGTTGTGCCTGTGAATAGGCTGCAGGGGGATGGTGAACACCAGCAACAGCTTTCAGGGCTGCCACCTTCCGTGTGGGACAAGGAGCCGGACGTGTGCCTTTCTGGAAACAGGCCCTGCCGAGGACGAGAGCCATGAGATGTTCCTCCTCTGGGCAAGCCCGGGTCCTGAATCCTGTTGTGCCTGTGAATAGGCTGCAGGGGGACGGTGAAGACCAGCAACAGCTTTCAGGGCTGCCACCTTCCGTGTGGGACAAGGAGCCGGACGTGTGCCTTTTCGGAAACAGGCTCTGACGAGGACGAGAGCCATGAGATGTTCCACCTCTGGGCAAGCCCGGGTCCTGAATCCTGTTGTGCCTGTGAATAGGCTGCAGGGGGACGGTGAAGACCAGCAACAGCTTTCACGGCTGCCACCTTCACTGTGGGACAAGGAGCCGGACGTGTGCCTTTCTGGAAACAGGCTCTGCCGAGGACGAGAGCCATGAGATGTTCCTCCTCTGGGCAAGCCCGGGTCCTGAATCCTGTTGTGCCTGTGAATAGGCTGCAGGGGGACGGTGAAGACCAGCAACAGCTTTCAGGGCTGCCACCTTCCGTGTGGGACAAGGAGCCGGACGTGTGCCTTTTCGGAATCAGGCTCTGCCGAGGACGAGAGCCATGAGATGTTCCTCCTCTGGGCAAGCCCGGGTCCCAGATCCTGTTGTGCCTGTGAATAGGCTGCAGGGGGACGGTGAAGACCAGCAACAGCTTTCAGGGCTGCCACCTTCCGTGTGGGAGAAGGAGCCGGACGTGTGCCTTTTCGGAAACAAGCTCTGCCGAGGACGAGAGCCATGAGATGTTCCTCCTCTGGGCAAGCCCGGGTCCCAGATCCTGTTGTGCCTGTGAATAGGCTGCAGGGGGACGGTGAAGACCAGCAACAGCTTTCAGGGCTGCCACCTTCCGTGTGGGACAAGGAGCCGGACGTGTCTTTCTGGATACAGGCCCTTCCGAGGACGAGAGCCATGAGATGTTCCTCCTCTGGGCAAGCCCGGGTCCCAGATCCTGTTGTGCCTGTGAATAGGCTGCAGGGGGACGGTGAAGACCAGCAACAGCTTTCAGGGCTGCCACCTTCCGTGTGGGACAAGGAGCCGGATGTGTGCCTTTTCAGAAACAGGCTCTGCCGAGGACGAGAGCCATGAGATGTTCCTCCTCTGGGCAAGCCCGGGTCCTGAATCCTGTTGTGCCTGTGAATAGGCTGCAGGGGGACGGTGAAGACCAGCAACAGCTTCCAGGGCTGCCACCTTCCGTGTGGGACAAGGAGCCGGACGTGTGCCTTTTCGGAAAAAAGCTCTGCCGAGGACGAGAGCCATTAGATGTTCCTCCTCTGGGCAAGCCCGGGTCCCAGATCCTGTTATGCCTGTGAATAGGCTGCAGGGCGACGGTGAAGAGCAGCAACAGCTTTCAGGGCTGCCACCTTCACTGTGGGACAAGGAGCCGGAAGTGTGCCTTTTCGGAAACAGGCTCTGCCGAGGACGAGATCCATGAGATGTTCCTCCTCTGGGCAAGCCCGCGTCCAAATCCTGTTGTGCCTGTGAATAGGCTGCAGGGGGACGGTGAAGACCAGCAACAGCTTTCACGGCTGCCACCTTCCGTGTGGGACAAGGAGCCGGACGTGTGCGTTTTCGGAAACAGGCTCTGCCGAGGACGAGAGCCATGAGATGTTCCACCTCTGGGCAAGCCCGGGTCCAAATCCTGTTGTGCCTGTGAATAGGCTGCAGGGGGACGGTGAAGACCAGCAACAGCTTTCAGGGCTGCCACCTTCCGTGTGGGACAAGGAGCCAGACGTGTGCCTTTCTGGAAACATGCCCTGCCGAGGACGAGAGCCATGAGATGTTCCTCCTCTGGGCAAGCCCGGGTCCTGAATCCTGTTGTGCCTGTGAATAGGCTGCAGGGGGACGGTGAAGACCAGCAACAGCTTTCAGGGCTGCCACCTTCCGTGTGGGACAAGGAGCCGGACGTGTGCCTTTTCGGAATCAGGCTCTGCCGAGGACGAGAGCCATGAGATGTTCCTCCTCTGGGCAAGCCCGGGTCCCAGATCCTGTTGTGCCTGTGAATAGGCTGCAGGGGGACGGTGAAGACCAGCAACAGCTTTCAGGGCTGCCACCTTCCGTGTGGGAGAAGGAGCCGGATGTGTGCCTTTTCGGAATCAGGCTCTGCCGAGGACGAGAGCCATGAGATGTTCCTCCTCTGGGCAAGCCCGCGTCCAAATCCTGTTGTGCCTGTGAATAGGCTGCAGGGGGACGGTGAAGACCAGCAACAGCTTCAAGGGCTGCCACCTTCCGTGTGGGACAATGAGCCGGTCTTGTGCCTTTATTGAAACAGGCCCTGCCGAGGACGAGAGCCATGAGACGTTCCTCCTCTGGGCAAGCCCGGGTCCTGAATCCTGTTGTGCCTGTGAATAGGCTGCAGGGGGACGGTGAAGACCAGCAACAGCTTCCAGGGCTGCCACCTTCCGTGTGGGACAAGGAGCCGGACGTGTGCCTTTTCGGAATCAGGCTCTGCCGAGGACGAGAGCCATGAGATGTTCCTCCTCTGGGCAAGCCCGGGTCCCAGATCCTGTTGTGCCTGTGAATAGGCCGCAGGGGGACGGTGAAGACCAGCAACAGCTTCCAGGGCTGCCACCTTCCGTGTGGGACAAGGAGCCGGACGTGTGCCTTTTCGGAAACAAGCTCTGCCGAGGACGAGAGCCATGAGATGTTCCTCCTCTGGGCAAGCCCGGGTCCCAGATCCTGTTGTGCCTGTGAATAGGCTGCAGGGGGATGGTGAACACCAGCAACAGCTTTCACGGCTGCCACCTTCACTGTGGGACAAGGAGCCGGACGTGTGCCTTTCTGGAAACAGGCCCTGCCGAGGACGAGAGCCATGAGATGTTCCTCCTCTGGGCAAGCCCGGGTCCTGAATCCTGTTGTGCCTGTGAATAGGCTGCAGGGGGACGGTGAAGACCAGCAACAGCTTTCAGGGCTGCCACCTTCCGTGTGGGACAAGGAGCCGGACGTGTGCCTTTTCGGAAACAGGCTCTGACGAGGACGAGAGCCATGAGATGTTCCACCTCTGGGCAAGCCCGGGTCCTGAATCCTGTTGTGCCTGTGAATAGGCTGCAGGGGGACGGTGAAGACCAGCAACAGCTTTCACGGCTGCCACCTTCACTGTGGGACAAGGAGCCGGACGTGTGCCTTTCTGGAAACAGGCCCTGCCGAGGACGAGAGCCATGAGATGTTCCTCCTCTGGGCAAGCCCGGGTCCTGAATCCTGTTGTGCCTGTGAATAGGCTGCAGGGGGACGGTGAAGACCAGCAACAGCTTTCAGGGCTGCCACCTTCCGTGTGGGACAAGGAGCCGGACGTGTGCCTTTCTGGATACAGGCCCTGCCGAGGACGAGAGCCATGAGATGTTCCTCCTCTGGGCAAGCCCGGGTCCTGAATCCTGTTGTGCCTGTGAATAGGCTGCAGGGGGACGGTGAAGACCAGCAACAGCTTTCACGGCTGCCACCTTCCGTGTGGGAGAAGGAGCCGGACGTGTGCCTTTTCGGAAACAAGCTCTGCCGAGGACGAGAGCCATTAGATGTTCCACCTCTGGGCAAGCCCGGGTCCTGAATCCTGTTGTGCCTGTGAATAGGCTGCAGGGGGACGGTGAAGACCAGCAACAGCTTTCACGGCTGCCACCTTCACTGTGGGACAAGGAGCCGGACGTGTCTTTCTGGATACAGGCCCTTCCGAGGACGAGAGCCATGAGATGTTCCTCCTCTGGGCAAGCCCGGGTCCCAGATCCTGTTGTGCCTGTGAATAGGCTTCAGGGGGACGGTGAAGACCAGCAACAGCTTTCAGGGCTGCCACTTTCCGTGTGGGACAATGAGCCGGATGTGTGCCTTTCTGGAAACAGGCCCTGCCGAGGACGAGAGCCATGAGATGTTCCTCCTCTGGGCAAGCCCCGGTCCTGAATCCTGTTGTGCCTGTGAATAGGCTGCAGGGGGACGGTGAAGACCAGCAACAGCTTTCAGGGCTGCCACCTTCCGTGTGGGACAAGGAGCCGGACGTGTGCCTTTTCGGAATCAGGCTCTGCCGAGGACGAGAGCCATGAGATGTTCCTCCTCTGGGCAAGCCCGGGTACCAGATCCTGTTGTGCCTGTGAATAGGCCGCAGGGGGACGGTGAAGACCAGCAACAGCTTTCAGGGCTGCCACCTTCCGTGTGGGACAAGGAGCCGGACGTGTGCCTTTTCGGAAACAAGCTCTGCCAAGGACGAGAGCCATGAGATGTTCCTCCTCTGGGCAAGCCCGGGTCCCAGATCCTGTTGTGCCTGTGAATAGGCTGCAGGGGGATGGTGAACACCAGCAACAGCTTTCACGGCTGCCACCTTCACTGTGGGACAAGGAGCCGGACGTGTGCCTTTCTGGAAACAGGCCCTGCCGAGGACGAGAGCCATGAGATGTTCCTCCTCTGGGCAAGCCCGGGTCCTGAATCCTGTTGTGCCTGTGAATAGGCTGCAGGGGGACGGTGAAGACCAGCAACAGCTTTCAGGGCTGCCACCTTCCGTGTGGGACAAGGAGCCGGACGTGTGCCTTTCTGGAAACAGGCTCTGACGAGGACGAGAGCCATGAGATGTTCCTCCTCTGGGCAAGCCCGGGTCCTGAATCCTGTTGTGCCTGTGAATAGGCTGCAGGGGGACGGTGAAGACCAGCAACAGCTTTCAGGGCTGCCACCTTCCGTGTGGGACAAGGAGCCGGACGTGTGCCTTTTCGGAATCAGGCTCTGCCGAGGACGAGAGCCATGAGATGTTCCTCCTCTGGGCAAGCCCGGGTCCCAGATCCTGTTGTGCCTGTGAATAGGCTGCAGGGGGACGGTGAAGACCAGCAACAGCTTTCAGGGCTGCCACCTTCCGTGTGGGAGAAGGAGCCGGATGTGTGCCTTTTCGGAAACAGGCTCTGCCGAGGACGAGAGCCATGAGATGTTCCTCCTCGGGGCAAGCCCGGGTCCTGAATCCTGTTGTGCCTGTGAATAGGCTGCAGGGGGACGGTGAAGACCAGCAACAGCTTTCAGGGCTGCCACCTTCCGTGTGGGACAAGGAGCCGGACGTGTGCCTTTTCGGAAACAAGCTCTGCCGAGGACGAGAGCCATGAGATGTTCCTCCTCTGGGCAAGCCCGGGTCCCAGATCCTGTTGTGCCTGTGAATAGGCTGCAGGGCGACGGTGAAGACCAGCAACAGCTTTCAGGGCTGCCACCTTCCGTGTGGGACAAGGAGCCGGATGTGTGCCTTTTCGGAAACAGGCTCTGCCGAGGACGAGAGCCATGAGATGTTCCTCCTCTGGGCAAGCCCGCGTCCAAATCCTGTTGTGCCTGTGAATAGGCTGCAGGGGGACGGTGAAGACCAGCAACAGCTTTCAGGGCTGCCACCTTCCGTGTGGGACAAGGATCCGGACGTGTCTTTCTGGATACAGGCCCTGCCGAGGACGAGAGCCATGAGATGTTCCTCCTCTGGGCAAGCCCGGGTCCCAGATCCTGTTGTGCCTGTGAATAGGCCGCAGGGGGACGGTGAAGACCAGCAACAGCTTTCAGGGCTGCCACTTTCCGTGTGGGACAATGAGCCGGATGTGTGCCTTTCTGGAAACAGGCCCTGCCGAGGACGAGAGCCATGAGATGTTCCTCCTCTGGGCAAGCCCCGGTCCTGAATCCTGTTGTGCCTGTGAATAGGCTGCAGGGGGACGGTGAAGACCAGCAACAGCTTTCAGGGCTGCCACCTTCCGTGTGGGACAAGGAGCCGGACGTGTGCCTTTTCGGAATCAGGCTCTGCCGAGGACGAGAGCCATGAGATGTTCCTCCTCTGGGCAAGCCCGGGTCCCAGATCCTGTTGTGCCTGTGAATAGGCCGCAGGGGGACGGTGAAGACCAGCAACTGCTTTCAGGGCTGCCACCTTCCGTGTGGGACAAGGAGCCGGACGTGTGCCTTTTCGGAAACAAGCTCTGCCAAGGACGAGAGCCATGAGATGTTCCTCCTCTGGGCAAGCCCGGGTCCCAGATCCTGTTGTGCCTGTGAATAGGCTGCAGGGGGATGGTGAACACCAGCAACAGCTTTCACGGCTGCCACCTTCACTGTGGGACAAGGAGCCGGACGTGTGCCTTTCTGGAAACAGGCCCTGCCGAGGACGAGAGCCATGAGATGTTCCTCCTCGGGGCAAGCCCGGGTCCTGAATCCTGTTGTGCCTGTGAATAGGCTGCAGGGGGACGGTGAAGACCAGCAACAGCTTTCAGGGCTGCCACCTTCCGTGTGGGACAAGGAGCCGGACGTGTGCCTTTTCGGAAACAGGCTCTGCCGAGGACGAGAGCCATGAGATGTTCCTCCTCTGGGCAAGCCCGGGTCCCAGATCCTGTTGTGCCTGTGAATAGGCTGCAGGGGGACGGTGAAGAACAGCAACAGCTTTCAGGGCTGCCACCTTCCGTGTGGGAGAAGGAGCCGGATGTGTGCCTTTTCGGAAACAGGCTCTGCCGAGGACGAGAGCGATGAGATGTTCCTCCTCGGGGCAAGCCCGGGTCCTGAATCCTGTTGTGTCTGTGAATAGGCTGCAGGGGGACGGTGAAGACCAGCAACAGCTTTCAGGGCTGCCACCTTCACTGTGGGACAAGGAGCCGGACGTGTGCCTTTTCGGAAACAAGCTCTGCCGAGGACGAGAGCCATTAGATGTTCCTCCTCTGGGCAAGCCCGGGTCCCATATCCTGTTGTGCCTGTGAACAGGCTGCAGGGGGACGGTGAAGACCAGCAACAGCTTTCAGGGCTGCCACCTTCCGTGTGGGACAAGGAGCCGGATGTGTGCCTTTTCGGAAACAGGCTCTGCCGAGGACGAGAGCCATGAGATGTTCCTCCTCTGGGCAAGCCCGCGTCCAAATCCTGTTGTGCCTGTGAATAAGCTGCAGGGGGACGGTGAAGACCAGCAACTGCTTTCAGGGCTGCCACCTTCCGTGTGGGACAAGGAGCCGGACGTGTCTTTCTGGATACAGGCCCTGCCGAGGACGAGAGCCATGAGATGTTCCTCCTCTGGGCAAGCCCGGGTCCCAGATCCTGTTGTGCCTGTGAATAGGCTGCAGGGGGACGGTGAAGACCAGCAACAGCTTTCAGGGCTGCCACCTTCCGTGTGGGACAAGGAGTCGGACGTGTGCCTTTTCGGAAACAAGCTCTGCCGAGGACGAGAGCCATGAGATGTTCCTCCTCTGGGCAAGCCCGGGTCCCAGATCCTGTTGTGCCTGTGAATAGGCTGCAGGGGGACGGTGAAGACCAGCAACAGCTTTCAGGGCTGCCACCTTCCGTGTGGGACAAGGAGCCGGACGTGTGCCTTTCTGGAAACAGGCCGTGCCGAGGACGAGAGCCATGAGATGTTCCTCCTCTGGCCAAGCCCGGGTCCCAGATCCTGTTGTGCCTCTGAATAGGCTGCAGGGGGACGGTGAAGACCAGCAACAGCTTTCAGGGCTGCCACCTTCCGTGTGGGACAAGGAGCCGGACGTGTGCCTTTTCGGAATCAGGCTCTGCCGAGGACGAGAGCCATGAGATGTTCCTCCTCTGGGCAAGCCCGGGTCCAAATCCTGTTGTGCCTGTGAATAGGCTGCAGGGGGACGGTGAAGACCAGCAACAGCTTTCAGGGCTGCCACCTTCCGTGTGGGACAATGAGCCGGATGTGTGCCTTTCTGGAAACAGGCCCTGCCGAGGACGAGAGCCATGAGATGTTCCTCCTCTGGGCAAGCCCCGGTCCTGAATCCTGTTGTGCCTGTGAATAGGCTGCAGGGGGACGGTGAAGACCAGCAACAGCTTTCAGGGCTGCCACCTTCCGTGTGGGACAAGGAGCCGGACGTGTGCCTTTTCGGAATCAGGCTCTGCCGAGGACGAGAGCCATGAGATGTTCCTCCTCTGGGCAAGCCCGCGTCCAAATCCTGTTGTGCCTGTGAATAGGCTGCAGGGGGACGGTGAAGACCAGCAACAGCTTTCAGGGCTGCCACCTTCCGTGTGGGACAAGGAGCCGGACGTGTGCCTTTTCGGAAACAGGCTCTGCCGAGGACGAGAGCCATGAGATGTTCCTCCTCTGGGCAAGCCCGGGTCCTGAATCCTGTTGTGCCTGTGAATAGGCTGCAGGGGGACGGTGAAGACCAGCAACAGCTTTCACGGCTGCCACCTTCCTTTTGGGACAAGGAGCCGGACGTGTGCCTTTTCGGAAACAAGCTCTGCCGAGGACGAGAGCCATTAGATGTTCCTCCTCTGGGCAAGCCCGCGTCCAAATCCTGTTGTGCCTGTGAATAGGCTGCAGGGGGACGGTGAAGACCAGCAACAGCTTTCACGACTGCCACCTTCCGTGTGGGACAAGGAGCCGGACGTGTGCGTTTTCGGAAACAGGCTCTGACGAGGACGAGAGCCATGAGATGTTCCACCTCTGGGCAAGCCCGGGTCCTGAATCCTGTTGTGCCTGTGAATAGGCTGCAGGGGGACGGTGAAGACCAGCAACAGCTTTCAGGGCTGCCACCATCCGTGTGGGACAAGGAGCCGGACGTGTCTTTCTGGATACAGGCCCTGCCGAGGACGAGAGCCATGAGATGTTCCTCCTCTGGGCATGCCGGGGTCCAAATCCTGTTGTGCCTGTGAATAGGCTGCAGGGGGACGGTGAAGACCAGCAACAGCTTTCAGGGCTGCCACCTTCCGTGTGGGACAAGGAGCCGGATGAGTGCCTTTTCGGAAACAGGCTCTGCTGAGGACGAGAGCCATGAGATGTTCCTCCTCTGGGCAAGCCCGGGTCCCAGATCCTGTTGTGCCTATGAATAGGCTGCAGGGGGACGGTGAAGACCAGCAACAGCTTTCAGGGCTGCCACCTTCCGTGTGGGACAAGGAGCCGGACGTGTGCCTTTCTGGAAACATGCCCTGCCGAGGACGAGAGCCATGAGATGTTCCTCCTCTGGGCAAGCCCCGGTCCTGAATCCTGTTGTGCCTGTGAATAGGCTGCAGGGGGACGGTGAAGACCAGCAACAGCTTTCAGGGCTGCCACCTTCCGTGTGGGACAAGGAGCCGGACGTGTGCCTTTATGGAAACAGGCTCTGCCGAGGACGAGAGCCATGAGATGTTCCTCCTCTGGGCAAGCCCGGGTCCCAGATCCTGTTGTGCCTGTGAATAGGCCGCAGGGGGACGGTGAAGACCAGCAACAGCTTCCAGGGCTGCCACCTTCCGTGTGGGACAAGGAGCCGGACGTGTGCCTTTTCGGAAACAAGCTCTGCCGAGGACGAGAGCCATGAGATGTTCCTCCTCTGGGCAAGCCCGGGTCCCAGATCCTGTTGTGCCTGTGAATAGGCTGCAGGGGGATGGTGAACACCAGCAACAGCTTTCACGGCTGCCACCTTCCGTGTGGGACAAGGAGCCGGACGTGTGCCTTTCTGGAAACAGGCCCTGCCGAGGACGAGAGCCATGAGATGTTCCTCCTCTGGGCAAGCCCGGGTCCTGAATCCTGTTGTGCCTGTGAATAGGCTGCAGGGGGACGGTGAAGACCAGCAACAGCTTTCAGGGCTGCCACCTTCCGTGTGGGACAAGGAGCCGGATGTGTGCCTTTTCGGAAACAGGCTCTGCCGAGGACGAGAGCCATGAGATGTTCCTCCTCGGGGCAAGCCCGGGTCCTGAATCCTGTTGTGCCTGTGAATAGGCTGCAGGGGGACGGTGAAGACCAGCAACAGCTTTCACGGCTGCCACCTTCACTGTGGGACAAGGAGCCGGACGTGTGCCTTTTCGGAAACAAGCTCTGCCGAGGACGAGAGCCATTAGATGTTCCTCCTCTGGGCAAGCCCGGGTCCCAGATCCTGTTGTGCCTGTGAACAGGCTGCAGGGGGACGGTGAAGACCAGCAACAGCTTTCAGGGCTGCCACCTTCCGTGTGGGACAAGGAGCCGGATGTGTGCCTTTTCGGAAACAGGCTCTGCCGAGGACGAGAGCCATGAGATGTTCCTCCTCTGGGCAAGCCCGCGTCCAAATCCTGTTGTGCCTGTGAATAGGCTGCAGGGGGACGGTGAAGACCAGCAACAGCTTTCAGGGCTGCCACCTTCCGTGTGGGACAAGGAGCCGGACGTGTCTTTCTGGATACAGGCCCTGCCGAGGACGAGAGCCATTAGATGTTCCTCCTCTGGGCAAGCCCGGGTCCCAGATCCTGTTGTGCCTGTGAATAGGCTGCAGGGGGACGGTGAAGACCAGCAACAGCTTTCAGGGCTGCCACCTTCCGTGTGGGACAATGAGCCGGATGTGTGCCTTTCTGGAAACAGGCCCTGCCGAGGACGAGAGCCATGAGATGTTCCTCCTCTGGGCAAGCCCCGGTCCTGAATCCTGTTGTGCCTGTGAATAGGCTGCAGGGGGACGGTGAAGACCAGCAACAGCTTTCAGGGCTGCCACCTTCCGTGTGGGACAAGGAGCCGGACGTGTGCCTTTTCGCAATCAGGCTCTGCCGAGGACGAGAGCCATGAGATGTTCCTCCTCTGGGCAAGCCCGGGTCCCAGATCCTGTTGTGCCTGTGAATAGGCTGCAGGGGGACGGTGAAGACCAGCAACAGCTTTCAGGGCTGCCACCTTCCGTGTGGGACAAGGAGCCGGACGTGTGCCTTTTCGGAATCAGGCTCTGCCGAGGACGAGAGCCATGAGATGTTCCTCCTCTGGGCAAGCCCGGGTCCCAGATCCTGTTGTGCCTGTGAATAGGCTGCAGGGGGACGGTGAAGACCAGCAACAGCTTTCAGGGCTGCCACCTTCCGTGTGGGACAAGGAGCCGGATGTGTGACTTTTCGGAAACAGGCTCTGCCGAGGACGAGAGCCATGAGATGTTCCTCCTCTGGGCAAGCCCGGGTCCTGAATCCTGTTGTGCCTGTGAATAGGCTGCAGGGGGACGGTGAAGACCAGCAACAGCTTTCAAGGCTGCCACCTTCCGTGTGGGACAAGGAGCCGGATGTGTGCCTTTTCGGAAACAAGCTCTGCCGAGGACGAGAGCCATTAGATGTTCCTCCTCTGGGCAAGCCCGCGTCCAAATCCTGTTGTGCCTGTGAATAGGCTGCAGGGGGACGGTGAAGACCAGCAACAGCTTTCACGGCTGCCACATTCCGTGTGGGACAAGGAGCCGGACGTGTGCGTTTTCGGAAACAGGCTCTGACGAGGACGAGAGCCATGAGATGTTCCACCTCTGGGCAAGCCCGGGTCCTGAATCCTGTTGTGCCTGTGAATAGGCTGCAGGGGGACGGTGAAGACCAGCAACAGCTTTCAGGGCTGCCACCTTCCGTGTGGGACAAGGAGCCGGATGAGTGCCTTTTCGGAAACAGGCTCTGCTGAGGACGAGAGCCATGAGATGTTCCTCCTCTGGGCAAGCCCGGGTCCCAGATCCTGTTGTGCCTGTGAATAGGCTGCAGGGGGACGGTGAAGACCAGCAACAGCTTTCAGGGCTGCCACCTTCCGTGTGGGACAAGGAGCCGGACGTGTGCCTTTCTGGAAACATGCCCTGCCGAGGACGAGAGCCATGAGATGTTCCTCCTCTGGGCAAGCCCCGGTCCTGAATCCTGTTGTGCCTGTGAATAGGCTGCAGGGGGACGGTGAAGACCAGCAACAGCTTTCAGGGCTGCCACCTTCCGTGTGGGACAAGGAGCCGGACGTGTGCCTTTTCGGAATCAGGCTCTGCCGAGGACGAGAGCCATGAGATGTTCCTCCTCTGGGCAAGCCCGGGTCCCAGATCCTGTTGTGCCTGTGACTAGGCCGCAGGGGGACGGTGAAGACCAGCAACAGCTTCCAGGGCTGCCACCTTCCGTGTGGGACAAGGAGCCGGACGTGTGCGTTTTCGGAAACAGGCTCTGCCGAGGACGAGAGCCATGAGATGTTCCTCCTCTGGGCAAGCCCGGGTCCCAGATCCTTTTGTGCCTGTGAATAGGCTGCAGGGGGATGGTGAACACCAGCAACAGCTTTCACGGCTGCCACCTTCCGTGTGGGACAAGGAGCCGGACGTGTGCCTTTTCGGAATCAGGCTCTGCCGAGGACGAGAGCCATGAGATGTTCCTCCTCTGGGCAAGCCCGCGTCCAAATCCTGTTGTGCCTGTGAATAGGCTGCAGGGGGACGGTGAAGACCAGCAACAGCTTCCAGGGCTGCCACCTTCCGTGTGGGACAATGAGCCGGTCTTGTGCCTTTATGGAAACAGGCCCTGCCGAGGACGAGAGCCATGAGATGTTCCTCCTCTGGGCAAGCCCCGGTCCTGAATCCTGTTGTGCCTGTGAATAGGCTGCAGGGGGACGGTGAAGACCAGCAACAGCTTCCAGGGCTGCCACCTTCCGTGTGGGACAAGGAGCCGGACGTGTGCGTTTTCGGAAACAGGCTCTGCCGAGGACGAGAGCCATGAGATGTTCCTCCTCTGGGCAAGCCCGGGTCCCAGATCCTTTTGTGCCTGTGAATAGGCTGCAGGGGGATGGTGAACACCAGCAACAGCTTTCACGGCTGCCACCTTCCGTGTGGGACAAGGAGCCGGATGTGTGCCTTTTCGGAATCAGCCTCTGCCGAGGACGAGAGCCATGAGATGTTCCTCCTCTGGGCAAGCCCGCGTCCAAATCCTGTTGTGCCTGTGAATAGGCTGCAGGGGGACGGTGAAGACCAGCAACAGCTTCCAGGGCTGCCACCTTCCGTGTGGGACAATGAGCCGGTCTTGTGCCTTTATGGAAACAGGCCCTGCCGAGGACGAGAGCCATGAGATGTTCCTCCTCTGGGCAAGCCCCGGTCCTGAATCCTGTTGTGCCTGTGAATAGGCTGCAGGGGGACGGTGAAGACCAGCAACAGCTTCCAGGGCTGCCACCTTCCGTGTGGGACAAGGAGCCGGACGTGTGCCTTTTCGGAAACAAGCTCTGCCGAGGACGAGAGCCATGAGATGTTCCTCCTCTGGGCAAGCCCGGGTCCCAGATCCTGTTGTGCCTGTGAATAGGCTGCAGGGGGACGGTGAAGACCAGCAACAGCTTTCAAGGCTGCCACCTTCCGTGTGGGACAAGGAGCCGGACGTGTGCCTTTTCGGAAACAAGCTCTGCCGAGGACGAGAGCCATTAGATGTTCCTCCTCTGGGCAAGCCCGCGTCCAAATCCTGTTGTGCCTGTGAATAGGCTGCAGGGGGACGGTGAAGACCAGCAACAGCTTTCACGGCTGCCACATTCCGTGTGGGACAAGGAGCCGGACGTGTGCGTTTTCGGAAACAGGCTCTGACGAGGACGAGAGCCATGAGATGTTCCACCTCTGGGCAAGCCCGGGTCCTGAATCCTGTTGTGCCTGTGAATAGGCTGCAGGGGGACGGTGAAGACCAGCAACAGCTTTCAGGGCTGCCACCTTCCGTGTGGGACAAGGAGCCGGACGTGTCTTTCTGGATACAGGCCCTGCCGAGGACGAGAGCCATGAGATGTTCCTCCTCTGGGCAAGCCCGGGTCCAAATCCTGTTGTGCCTGTGAATAGGCTGCAGGGGGACGGTGAAGACCAGCAACAGCTTTCAGGGCTGCCACCTTCCGTGTGGGACAAGGAGCCGGATGAGTGCCTTTTCGGAAACAGGCTCTGCTGAGGACGAGAGCCATGAGATGTTCCTCCTCTGGGCAAGCCCGGGTCCCAGATCCTGTTGTGCCTGTGAATAGGCTGCAGGGGGACGGTGAAGACCAGCAACAGCTTTCCGGGCTGCCACCTTCACTGTGGGACAAGGAGCCGGACGTGTGCCTTTCTGGAAACAGGCCCTGCCGAGGACGAGAGCCATGAGATGTTCCTCCTCTGGGCAAGCCCCGGTCCTGAATCCTGTTGTGCCTGTGAACAGGCTGCAGGGGGACGGTGAAGACCAGCAACAGCTTTCAGGGCTGCCACCTTCCGTGTGGGACAAGGAGCCGGACGTGTGCCTTTTCGGAATCAGGCTCTGCCGAGGACGAGAGCCATGAGATGTTCCTCCTCTGGGCAAGCCCGGGTCCCAGATCCTGTTGTGCCTGTGAATAGGCTGCAGGGGGACGGTGAAGACCAGCAACAGCTTCCAGGGCTGCCACCTTCCGTGTGGGACAAGGAGCCGGACGTGTGCGTTTTCGGAAACAGGCTCTGCCGAGGACGAGAGCCATGAGATGTTCCTCCTCTGGGCAAGCCCGGGTCCCAGATCCTGTTGTGCCTGTGAATAGGCTGCAGGGGGATGGTGAACACCAGCAACAGCTTTCACGGCTGCCACCTTCCGTGTGGGACAAGGAGCCGGACGTGTGCCTTTCTGGAAACAGGCCCTGCCGAGGACGAGAGCCATGAGATGTTCCTCCTCTGGGCAAGCCCGGGTACTGAATCCTGTTGTGCCTGTGAATAGGCTGCAGGGGGACGGTGAAGACCAGCAACAGCTTTCAGGGCTGCCACCTTCCGTGTGGGACAAGGAGCCGGACGTGTGCCTTTTCGGAATCAGGCTCTGCCGAGGACGAGAGCCATGAGATGTTCCTCCTCTGAGCAAGCCCGGGTCCTGAATCCTGTTATGCCTGTGAATAGGCTGCAGGGGGACGGTGAAGACCAGCAACAGCTTTCACGACTGCCACCTTCCGTGTGGGACAAGGAGCCGGATGTGTGCCTTTTCGGAATCAGGCTCTGCCGAGGACGAGAGCCATGAGATGTTCCTCCTCTGGGCAAGCCCGGGTCCTGAATCCTGTTGTGCCTGTGAATAGGCTGCAGGGGGACGGTGAAGACCAGCAACAGCTTTCAGGGCTGCCACCTTCCGTGTGGGACAAGGAGCCGGACGTGTGCCTTTTCGGAATCAGGCTCTGCCGAGGACGAGAGCCATGAGATGTTCCTCCTCTGGGCAAGCCCGGGTCCTGAATCCTGTTGTGCCTGTGAATAGGCTGCAGGGGGACGGTGAAGACCAGCAACAGCTTTCAGGGCTGCCACCTTCCGTGTGGGAGAAGGAGCCGGATGTGTGCCTTTTCGGAATCAGGCTCTGCCGAGGACGAGAGACATGAGATGTTCCTCCTCTGGGCAAGCCCGCGTCCAAATCCTGTTGTGCCTGTGAATAGGCTGCAGGGGGACGGTGAAGACCAGCAACAGCTTCCAGGGCTGCCACCTTCCGTGTGGGACAATGAGCCGGTCTTGTGCCTTTATTGAAACAGGCCCTGCCGAGGACGAGAGCCATGAGACGTTCCTCCTCTGGGCAAGCCCGGGTCCTGAATCCTGTTGTGCCTGTGAATAGGCTGCAGGGGGACGGTGAAGACCAGCAACAGCTTCCAGGGCTGCCACCTTCCGTGTGGGACAAGGAGCCGGACGTGTGCCTTTTCGGAATCAGGCTCTGCCGAGGACGAGAGACATGAGATGTTCCTCCTCTGGGCAAGCCCGGGTCCCAGATCCTGTTGTGCCTGTGAATAGGCCGCAGGGGGACGGTGAAGACCAGCAACAGCTTCCAGGGCTGCCACCTTCCGTGTGGGACAAGGAGCCGGACGTGTGCCTTTTCGGAAACAAGCTCTGCCGAGGACGAGAGCCATGAGATGTTCCTCCTCTGGGCAAGCCCGGGTCCCAGATCCTGTTGTGCCTGTGAATAGGCTGCAGGGGGATGGTGAACACCAGCAACAGCTTTCAGGGCTGCCACCTTCCGTGTGGGACAAGGAGCCGGACGTGTGACTTTCTGGAAACAGGCCCTGCCGAGGACGAGAGCCATGAGATGTTCCTCCTCTGGGCAAGCCCGGGTCCTGAATCCTGTTGTGCCTGTGAATAGGCTGCAGGGGGACGGTGAAGACCAGCAACAGCTTTCAGGGCTGCCACCTTCCGTGTGGGACAAGGAGCCGGACGTGTGCCTTTTCGGAAACAGGCTCTGACGAGGACGAGAGCCATGAGATGTTCCACCTCTGGGCAAGCCCGGGTCCCAGATCCTGTTGTGCCTGTGAATAGGCTGCAGGGGGACGGTGAAGACCAGCAACAGCTTTCACGGCTGCCACCTTCCGTGTGGGAGAAGGAGCCGGACGTGTGCCTTTTCGGAAACAAGCTCTGCCGAGGACGAGAGCCATTAGATGTTCCTCCTCTGGGCAAGCCCGGGTCCCAGATCCTGTTGTGCCTGTGAATAGGCTGCAGGGGGACGGTGAAGACCAGCAACAGCTTTCAGGGCTGCCAACTTCCGTGTGGGACAAGGAGCCGGACGTGTCTTTCTGGATACAGGCCCTTCCGAGGACGAGAGCCATGAGATGTTCCTCCTCTGGGCAAGCCCGGGTCCCAGATCCTGTTGTGCCTGTGAATAGGCTTCAGGGGGACGGTGAAGACCAGCAACAGCTTTCAGGGCTGCCACTTTCCGTGTGGGACAATGAGCCGGATGTGTGCCTTTCTGGAAACAGGCCCTGCCGAGGACGAGAGCCATGAGATGTTCCTCCTCTGGGCAAGCCCCGGTCCTGAATCCTGTTGTGCCTGTGAATAGGCTGCAGGGGGACGGTGAAGACCAGCAACAGCTTTCAGGGCTGCCACCTTCCGTGTGGGACAAGGAGCCGGACGTGTGCCTTTTCGGAATCAGGCTCTGCCGAGGACGAGAGCCATGAGATGTTCCTCCTCTGGGCAAGCCCGGGTACCAGATCCTGTTGTGCCTGTGAATAGGCCGCAGGGGGACGGTGAAGACCAGCAACTGCTTTCAGGGCTGCCACCTTCCGTGTGGGACAAGGAGCCGGACGTGTGCCTTTTCGGAAACAAGCTCTGCCAAGGACGAGAGCCATGAGATGTTCCTCCTCTGGGCAAGCCCGGGTCCCAGATCCTGTTGTGCCTGTGAATAGGCTGCAGGGGGATGGTGAACACCAGCAACAGCTTTCACGGCTGCCACCTTCACTGTGGGACAAGGAGCCGGACGTGTGCCTTTCTGGAAACAGGCCCTGCCGAGGACGAGAGCCATGAGATGTTCCTCCTCTGGGCAAGCCCGGGTACTGAATCCTGTTGTGCCTGTGAATAGGCTGCAGGGGGACGGTGAAGACCAGCAACAGCTTTCAGGGCTGCCACCTTCCGTGTGGGACAAGGAGCCGGACGTGTGCCTTTCTGGAAACAGGCTCTGACGAGGACGAGAGCCATGAGATGTTCCTCCTCTGGGCAAGCCCGGGTCCTGAATCCTGTTGTGCCTGTGAATAGGCTGCAGGGGGACGGTGAAGACCAGCAACAGCTTTCAGGGCTGCCACCTTCCGTGTGGGACAAGGAGCCGGACGTGTGCCTTTTCGGAATCAGGCTCTGCCGAGGACGAGATCCATGAGATGTTCCTCCTCTGGGCAAGCCCGGGTCCCAGATCCTGTTGTGCCTGTGAATAGGCTGCAGGGGGACGGTGAAGACCAGCAACAGCTTTCAGGGCTGCCACCTTCCGTGTGGGAGAAGGAGCCGGATGTGTGCCTTTTCGGAAACAGGCTCTGCCGAGGACGAGAGCCATGAGATGTTCCTCCTCGGGGCAAGCCCGGGTCCTGAATCCTGTTGTGCCTGTGAATAGGCTGCAGGGGGACGGTGAAGACCAGCAACAGCTTCCAGGGCTGCCACCTTCCGTGTGGGACAAGGAGCCGGACGTGTGCCTTTTCGGAAACAAGCTCTGCCGAGGACGAGAGCCATTAGATGTTCCTCCTCTGGGCAAGCCCGGGTCCCAGATCCTGTTGTGCCTGTGAATAGGCTGCAGGGCGACGGTGAAGACCAGCAACAGCTTTCAGGGCTGCCACCTTCCGTGTGGGACAAGGATCCGGACGTGTCTTCTGGATACAGGCCCTGCCGAGGACGAGAGCCATGAGATGTTCCTCCTCTGGGCAAGCCCGGGTCCCAGATCCTGTTGTGCCTGTGAATAGGCTTCAGGGGGACGGTGAAGACCAGCAACAGCTTTCAGGGCTGCCACTTTCCGTGTGGGACCATGAGCCGGATGTGTGCCTTTCTGGAAACAGGCCCTGCCGAGGACGAGAGCCATGAGATGTTCCTCCTCTGGGCAAGCCCCGGTCCTGAATCCTGTTGTGCCTGTGAATAGGCTGCAGGGGGACGGTGAAGACCAGCAACAGCTTTCAGGGCTGCCACCTTCCGTGTGGGACAAGGAGCCGGACGTGTGCCTTTTCGGAATCAGGCTCTGCCGAGGACGAGAGCCATGAGATGTTCCTCCTCTGGGCAAGCCCGGGTACCAGATCCTGTTGTGCCTGTGAATAGGCCGCAGGGGGACGGTGAAGACCAGCAACTGCTTTCAGGGCTGCCACCTTCCGTGTGGGACAAGGAGCCGGACGTGTGCCTTTTCGGAAACAAGCTCTGCCAAGGACGAGAGCCATGAGATGTTCCTCCTCTGGGCAAGCCCGGGTCCCAGATCCTGTTGTGCCTGTGAATAGGCTGCAGGGGGATGGTGAACACCAGCAACAGCTTTCACGGCTGCCACCTTCACTGTGGGACAAGGAGCCGGACGTGTGCCTTTCTGGAAACATGCCCTGCCGAGGACGAGAGCCATGAGATGTTCCTCCTCTGGGCAAGCCCGGGTCCTGAATCCTGTTGTGCCTGTGAATAGGCTGCAGGGGGACGGTGAAGACCAGCAACAGCTTTCAGGGCTGCCACCTTCCGTGTGGGACAAGGAGCCGGACGTGTGCCTTTTCGGAAACAGGCTCTGCCGAGGACGAGAGCCATGAGATGTTCCTCCTCTGGGCAAGCCCGGGTCCCAGATCCTGTTGTGCCTGTGAATAGGCTGCAGGGGGACGGTGAAGAACAGCAACAGCTTTCAGGGCTGCCACCTTCCGTGTGGGAGAAGGAGCCGGATGTGTGCCTTTTCGGAAACAGGCTCTGCCGAGGACGAGAGCGATGAGATGTTCCTCCTCGGGGCAAGCCCGGGTCCTGAATCCTGTTGTGCCTGTGAATAGGCTGCAGGGGGACGGTGAAGACCAGCAACAGCTTTCAGGGCTGCCACCTTCCGTGTGGGAGAAGGAGCCGGATGTGTGCCTTTTCGGAATCAGCCTCTTCCGAGGACGAGAGCCATGAGATGTTCCTCCTCTGGGCAAGCCCGCGTCCAAATCCTGTTGTGCCTGTGAATAGGCTGCAGGGGGACGGTGAAGACCAGCAACAGCTTCCAGGGCTGTCACCTTCCGTGTGGGACAATGAGCCGGTCTTGTGCCTTTATGGAAACAGGCCCTGCCGAGGACGAGAGCCATGAGATGTTCCTCCTCTGGGCAAGCCCCGGTCCTGAATCCTGTTGTGCCTGTGAATAGGCTGCAGGGGGACGGTGAAGACCAGCAACAGCTTCCAGGGCTGCCACCTTCCGTGTGGGACAAGGAGCCGGACGTGTGCCTTTTCGGAAACAAGCTCTGCCGAGGACGAGAGCCATGAGATGTTCCTCCTCTGGGCAAGCCCGGGTCCCAGATCCTGTTGTGCCTGTGAATAGGCTGCAGGGGGACGGTGAAGACCAGCAACAGCTTTCAGGGCTGCCACCTTCCGTGTGGGACAAGGAGCCGGATGTGTGACTTTTCGGAAACAGGCTCTGCCGAGGACGAGAGCCATGAGATGTTCCTCCTCTGGGCAAGCCCGGGTCCTGAATCCTGTTGTGCCTGTGAATAGGCTGCAGGGGGACGGTGAAGACCAGCAACAGCTTTCAAGGCTGCCACCTTCCGTGTGGGACAAGGAGCCGGATGTGTGCCTTTTCGGAAACAAGCTCTGCCGAGGACGAGAGCCATTAGATGTTCCTCCTCTGGGCAAGCCCGCGTCCAAATCCTGTTGTGCCTGTGAATAGGCTGCAGGGGGACGGTGAAGACCAGCAACAGCTTTCACGGCTGCCACATTCCGTGTGGGACAAGGAGCCGGACGTGTGCGTTTTCGGAAACAGGCTCTGACGAGGACGAGAGCCATGAGATGTTCCACCTCTGGGCAAGCCCGGGTCCTGAATCCTGTTGTGCCTGTGAATAGGCTGCAGGGGGACGGTGAAGACCAGCAACAGCTTTCAGGGCTGCCACCTTCCGTGTGGGACAAGGAGCCGGACGTGTCTTTCTGGATACAGGCCCTGCCGAGGACGAGAGCCATGAGATGTTCCTCCTCTGGGCAAGCCCGGGTCCAAATCCTGTTGTGCCTGTGAATAGGCTGCAGGGGGACGGTGAAGACCAGCAACAGCTTTCAGGGCTGCCACCTTCCGTGTGGGACAAGGAGCCGGATGAGTGCCTTTTCGGAAACAGGCTCTGCTGAGGACGAGAGCCATGAGATGTTCCTCCTCTGGGCAAGCCCGGGTCCCAGATCCTGTTGTGCCTGTGAATAGGCTGCAGGGGGACGGTGAAGACCAGCAACAGCTTTCAGGGCTGCCACCTTCCGTGTGGGACAAGGAGCCGGACGTGTGCCTTTCTGGAAACATGCCCTGCCGAGGACGAGAGCCATGAGATGTTCCTCCTCTAGGCAAGCCCGGGTCCTGAATCCTGTTGTGCCTGTGAACAGGCTGCAGGGGGACGGTGAAGACCAGCAACAGCTTTCAGGGCTGCCACCTTCCATGTGGGACAAGGAGCCGGACGTGTGCCTTTTCGGAATCAGGCTCTGCCGAGGACGAGAGCCATGAGATGTTCCTCCTCTGGGCAAGCCCGGGTCCCAGATCCTGTTGTGCCTGTGAATAGGCTGCAGGGGGACGGTGAAGACCAGCAACAGCTTCCAGGGCTGCCACCTTCCGTGTGGGACAAGGAGCCGGACGTGTGCGTTTTCGGAAACAGGCTCTGCCGAGGACGAGAGCCATGAGATGTTCCTCCTCTGGGCAAGCCCGGGTCCCAGATCCTGTTGTGCCTGTGAATAGGCTGCAGGGGGATGGTGAACACCAGCAACAGCTTTCAGGGCTGCCACCTTCCGTGTGGGACAAGGAGCCGGACGTGTGCCTTTCTGGAAACAGGCCCTGCCGAGGACGAGAGACATGAGATGTTCCTCCTCTGGGCAAGCCCGGGTACTGAATCCTGTTGTGCCTGTGAATAGACTGCAGGGGGACGGTGAAGACCAGCAACAGCTTTCAGGGCTGCCACCTTCCGTGTGGGACAAGGAGCCGGACGTGTGCCTTTTCGGAATCAGGCTCTGCCGAGGACGAGAGCCATGAGATGTTCCTCCTCTGAGCAAGCCCGGGTCCTGAATCCTGTTATGCCTGTGAATAGGCTGCAGGGGGACGGTGAAGACCAGCAACAGCTTTCAGGGCTGCCACCTTCCGTGTGGGAGAAGGAGCCGGATGTGTGCCTTTTCGGAAACAAGCTCTGCCAAGGACGAGAGCCATGAGATGTTCCTCCTCTGGGCAAGCCCGGGTCCTGAATCCTGTTGTGCCTGTGAATAGGCTGCAGGGGGACGGTGAAGACCAGCAACAGCTTTCAGGGCTGCCACCTTCCGTGTGGGACAAGGAGCCGGACGTGTGCCTTTTCGGAATCAGGCTCTGCCGAGGACGAGAGCCATGAGATGTTCCTCCTCTGGGCAAGCCCGGGTCCCAGATCCTGTTGTGCCTGTGAATAGGCTGCAGGGGGACGGTGAAGACCAGCAACAGCTTTCACGGCTGCCACCTTCCGTGTGGGAGAAGGAGCCGGACGTGTGCCTTTTCGGAAACAAGCTCTGCCGAGGACGAGAGCCATTAGATGTTCCTCCTCTGGGCAAGCCCGGGTCCCAGATCCTGTTGTGCCTGTGAATAGGCTGCAGGGGGACGGTGAAGACCAGCAACAGCTTTCAGGGCTGCCACCTTCCGTGTGGGACAAGGAGCCGGACGTGTCTTTCTGGATACAGGCCCTTCCGAGGACGAGAGCCATGAGATGTTCCTCCTCTGGGCAAGCCCGGGTCCCAGATCCTGTTGTGCCTGTGAATAGGCTTCAGGGGGACGGTGAAGACCAGCAACAGCTTTCAGGGCTGCCACTTTCCGTGTGGGACAATGAGCCGGATGTGTGCCTTTCTGGAAACAGGCCCTGCCGAGGACGAGAGCCATGAGATGTTCCTCCTCTGGGCAAGCCCCGGTCCTGAATCCTGTTGTGCCTGTGAATAGGCTGCAGGGGGACGGTGAAGACCAGCAACAGCTTTCAGGGCTGCCACCTTCCGTGTGGGACAAGGAGCCGGACGTGTGCCTTTTCGGAATCAGGCTCTGCCGAGGACGAGAGCCATGAGATGTTCCTCCTCTGGGCAAGCCCGGGTCCCAGATCCTGTTGTGCCTGTGAATAGGCCGCAGGGGGACGGTGAAGACCAGCAACTGCTTTCAGGGCTGCCACCTTCCGTGTGGGACAAGGAGCCGGACGTGTGCCTTTTCGGAAACAAGCTCTGCCAAGGACGAGAGCCATGAGATGTTCCTCCTCTGGGCAAGCCCGGGTCCCAGATCCTGTTGTGCCTGTGAATAGGCTGCAGGGGGATGGTGAACACCAGCAACAGCTTTCACGGCTGCCACCTTCACTGTGGGACAAGGAGCCGGACGTGTGCCTTTCTGGAAACAGGCCCTGCCGAGGACGAGAGCCATGAGATGTTCCTCCTCTGGGCAAGCCCGGGTCCTGAATCCTGTTGTGCCTGTGAATAGGCTGCAGGGGGACGGTGAAGACCAGCAACAGCTTTCAGGGCTGCCACCTTCCGTGTGGGACAAGGAGCCGGACGTGTGCCTTTCTGGAAACAGGCTCTGACGAGGACGAGAGCCATGAGATGTTCCTCCTCTGGGCAAGCCCGGGTCCTGAATCCTGTTGTGCCTGTGAATAGGCTGCAGGGGGACGGTGAAGACCAGCAACAGCTTTCAGGGCTGCCACCTTCCGTGTGGGACAAGGAGCCGGACGTGTGCCTTTTCGGAATCAGGCTCTGCCGAGGACGAGATCCATGAGATGTTCCTCCTCTGGGCAAGCCCGGGTCCCAGATCCTGTTGTGCCTGTGAATAGGCTGCAGGGGGACGGTGAAGACCAGCAACAGCTTTCAGGGCTGCCACCTTCCGTGTGGGAGAAGGAGCCGGATGTGTGCCTTTTCGGAAACAGGCTCTGCCGAGGACGAGAGCCATGAGATGTTCCTCCTCGGGGCAAGCCCGGGTCCTGAATCCTGTTGTGCCTGTGAATAGGCTGCAGGGGGACGGTGAAGACCAGCAACAGCTTTCAGGGCTGCCACCTTCCGTGTGGGACAAGGAGCCGGACGTGTGCCTTTTCGGAAACAAGCTCTGCCGAGGACGAGAGCCATTAGATGTTCCTCCTCTGGGCAAGCCCGGGTCCCAGATCCTGTTGTGCCTGTGAATAGGCTGCAGGGCGACGGTGAAGACCAGCAACAGCTTTCAGGGCTGCCACCTTCCGTGTGGGACAAGGAGCCGGATGTGTGCCTTTTCGGAAACAGGCTCTGCCGAGGACGAGAGCCATGAGATGTTCCTCCTCTGGGCAAGCCCGCGTCCAAATCCTGTTGTGCCTGTGAATAGGCTGCAGGGGGACGGTGAAGACCAGCAACAGCTTTCAGGGCTGCCACCTTCCGTGTGGGACAAGGATCCGGACGTGTCTTTCTGGATACAGGCCCTGCCGAGGACGAGAGCCATGAGATGTTCCTCCTCTGGGCAAGCCCGGGTCCCAGATCCTGTTGTGCCTGTGAATAGGCTTCAGGGGGATGGTGAAGACCAGCAACAGCTTTCAGGGCTGCCACTTTCCGTGTGGGACAATGAGCCGGATGTGTGCCTTTCTGGAAACAGGCCCTGCCGAGGACGAGAGCCATGAGATGTTCCTCCTCTGGGCAAGCCCCGGTCCTGAATCCTGTTGTGCCTGTGAATAGGCTGCAGGGGGACGGTGAAGACCAGCAACAGCTTTCAGGGCTGCCACCTTCCGTGTGGGACAAGGAGCCGGACGTGTGCCTTTTCGGAATCAGGCTCTGCCGAGGACGAGAGCCATGAGATGTTCCTCCTCTGGGCAAGCCCGGGTCCCAGATCCTGTTGTGCCTGTGAATAGGCCGCAGGGGGACGGTGAAGACCAGCAACTGCTTTCAGGGCTGCCACCTTCCGTGTGGGACAAGGAGCCGGACGTGTGCCTTTTCGGAAACAAGCTCTGCCAAGGACGAGAGCCATGAGATGTTCCTCCTCTGGGCAAGCCCGGGTCCCAGATCCTGTTGTGCCTGTGAATAGGCTGCAGGGGGATGGTGAACACCAGCAACAGCTTTCACGGCTGCCACCTTCACTGTGGGACAAGGAGCCGGACGTGTGCCTTTCTGGAAACAGGCCCTGCCGAGGACGAGAGTCATGAGATGTTCCTCCTCTGGGCAAGCCCGGGTCCTGAATCCTGTTGTGCCTGTGAATAGGCTGCAGGGGGACGGTGAAGACCAGCAACAGCTTTCAGGGCTGCCACCTTCCGTGTGGGACAAGGAGCCGGACGTGTGCCTTTTCGGAAACAGGCTCTGCCGAGGACGAGAGCCATGAGATGTTCCTCCTCTGGGCAAGCCCGGGTCCCAGATCCTGTTGTGCCTGTGAATAGGCTGCAGGGGGACGGTGAAGAACAGCAACAGCTTTCAGGGCTGCCACCTTCCGTGTGGGAGAAGGAGCCGGATGTGTGCCTTTTCGGAAACAGGCTCTGCCGAGGACGAGAGCGATGAGATGTTCCTCCTCGGGGCAAGCCCGGGTCCGGAATCCTGTTGTGCCTGTGAACAGGCTGCAGGGGGACGGTGAAGACCAGCAACAGCTTTCACGGCTGCCACCTTCACTGTGGGACAAGGAGCCGGACGTGTGCCTTTTCGGAAACAAGCTCTGCCGAGGACGAGAGCCATTAGATGTTCCTCCTCTGGGCAAGCCCGGGTCCCATATCCTGTTGTGCCTGTGAACAGGCTGCAGGGGGACGGTGAAGACCAGCAACAGCTTTCAGGGCTGCCACCTTCCGTGTGGGACAAGGAGCCGGATGTGTGCCTTTTCGGAAACAGGCTCTGCCGAGGACGAGAGCCATGAGATGTTCCACCTCTGGGCAAGCCCGGGTCCTGAATCCTGTTGTGCCTGTGAATAGGCTGCAGGGGGACGGTGAAGACCAGCAACAGCTTTCAGGGCTGCCACCATCCGTGTGGGACAAGGAGCCGGACGTGTCTTTCTGGATACAGGCCCTGCCGAGGACGAGAGCCATGAGATGTTCCTCCTCTGGGCAAGCCCGGGTCCAAATCCTGTTGTGCCTGTGAATAGGCTGCAGGGGGACGGTGAAGACCAGCAACAGCTTTCAGGGCTGCCACCTTCCGTGTGGGACAAGGAGCCGGATGAGTGCCTTTTCGGAAACAGGCTCTGCTGAGGACGAGAGCCATGAGATGTTCCTCCTCTGGGCAAGCCCGGGTCCCAGATCCTGTTGTGCCTGTGAATAGGCTGCAGGGGGACGGTGAAGACCAGCAACAGCTTTCAGGGCTGCCACCTTCCGTGTGGGACAAGGAGCCGGACGTGTGCCTTTCTGGAAACAGGCCCTGCCGAGGACGAGAGCCATGAGATGTTCCTCCTCTGGGCAAGCCCCGGTCCTGAATCCTGTTGTGCCTGTGAATAGGCTGCAGGGGGACGGTGAAGACCAGCAACAGCTTTCAGGGCTGCCACCTTCCGTGTGGGACAAGGAGCCGGACGTGTGCCTTTATGGAAACAGGCTCTGCCGAGGACGAGAGCCATGAGATGTTCCTCCTCTGGGCAAGCCCGGGTCCCAGATCCTGTTGTGCCTGTGAATAGGCCGCAGGGGGACGGTGAAGACCAGCAACAGCTTTCAGGGCTGCCACCTTCCGTGTGGGACAAGGAGCCGGACGTGTGCCTTTTCGGAAACAAGCTCTGCCGAGGACGAGAGCCATGAGATGTTCCTCCTCTGGGCAAGCCCGGGTCCCAGATCCTGTTGTGCCTGTGAATAGGCTGCAGGGGGATGGTGAACACCAGCAACAGCTTTCACGGCTGCCACCTTCCGTGTGGGAGAAGGAGCCGGATGTGTGCCTTTTCGGAAACAGGCTCTGCCGAGGACGAGAGCCATGAGATGTTCCTCCTCGGGGCAAGCCCGGGTCCTGAATCCTGTTGTGCCTGTGAATAGGCTGCAGGGGGACGGTGAAGACCAGCAACAGCTTTCACGGCTGCCACCTTCACTGTGGGACAAGGAGCCGGACGTGTGCCTTTTCGGAAACAAGCTCTGCCGAGGACGAGAGCCATTAGATGTTCCTCCTCTGGGCAAGCCCGGGTCCCAGATCCTGTTGTGCCTGTGAACAGGCTGCAGGGGGACGGTGAAGACCAGCAACAGCTTTCAGGGCTGCCACCTTCCGTGTGGGACAAGGAGCCGGATGTGTGCCTTTTCGGAAACAGGCTCTGCCGAGGACGAGAGCCATGAGATGTTCCTCCTCTGGGCAAGCCCGCGTCCAAATCCTGTTGTGCCTGTGAATAGGCTGCAGGGGGACGGTGAAGACCAGCAACAGCTTTCAGGGCTGCCACCTTCCGTGTGGGACAAGGATCCGGACGTGTCTTTCTGGATACAGGCCCTGCCGAGGACGAGAGCCATTAGATGTTCCTCCTCTGGGCAAGCCCGGGTCCCAGATCCTGTTGTGCCTGTGAATAGGCTGCAGGGGGACGGTGAAGACCAGCAACAGCTTTCAGGGCTGCCACCTTCCGTGTGGGACAATGAGCCGGATGTGTGCCTTTCTGGAAACAGGCCCTGCCGAGGACGAGAGCCATGAGATGTTCCTCCTCTGGGCAAGCCCCGGTCCTGAATCCTGTTGTGCCTGTGAATAGGCTGCAGGGGGACGGTGAAGACCAGCAACAGCTTTCAGGGCTGCCACCTTCCGTGTGGGACAAGGAGCCGGACGTGTGCCTTTTCGCAATCAGGCTCTGCCGAGGACGAGAGCCATGAGATGTTCCTCCTCTGGGCAAGCCCGGGTCCCAGATCCTGTTGTGCCTGTGAATAGGCTGCAGGGGGACGGTGAAGACCAGCAACAGCTTTCAGGGCTGCCACCTTCCGTGTGGGACAAGGAGCCGGACGTGTGCCTTTTCGGAATCAGGCTCTGCCGAGGACGAGAGCCATGAGATGTTCCTCCTCTGGGCAAGCCCGGGTCCTGAATCCTGTTGTGCCTGTGAATAGGCTGCAGGGGGACGGTGAAGACCAGCAACAGCATCCAGGGCTGCCACCTTCCGTGTGGGACAAGGAGCCGGACGTGTGCCTTTATGGAAACAGGCTCTGCCGAGGACGAGAGCCATGAGATGTTCCTCCTCTGGGCAAGCCCGGGTCCCAGATCCTGTTGTGCCTGTGAATAGGCTGCAGGGGGACGGTGAAGACCAGCAACAGCATACAGGGCTGCCACCTTCCGTGTGGGACAAGGAGCCGGACGTGTGCCTTTATGGAAACAGGCTCTGCCGAGGACGAGAGCCATGAGATGTTCCTCCTCTGGGCAAGCCCGGGTCCCAGATCCTGTTGTGCCTGTGAATAGGCCGCAGGGGGACGGTGAAGACCAGCAACAGCTTCCAGGGCTGCCACCTTCCGTGTGGGACAAGGAGCCGGACGTGTGCCTTTTCGGAAACAAGCTCTGCCGAGGACGAGAGCCATGAGATGTTCCTCCTCTGGGCAAGCCCGGGTCCCAGATCCTGTTGTGCCTGTGAATAGGCTGCAGGGGGATGGTGAACACCAGCAACAGCTTTCACGGCTGCCACCTTCCGTGTGGGACAAGGAGCCGGACGTGTGCCTTTCTGGAAACAGGCCCTGCCGAGGACGAGAGCCATGAGATGTTCCTCCTCTGGGCAAGCCCGGGTCCTGAATCCTGTTGTGCCTGTGAATAGGCTGCAGGGGGACGGTGAAGACCAGCAACAGCTTTCAGGGCTGCCACCTTCCGTGTGGGACAAGGAGCCGGACGTGTGCCTTTTCGGAAACAGGCTCTGCTGAGGACGAGAGCCATGAGATGTTCCTCCTCTGGGCAAGCCCGGGTCCCAGATCCTGTTGTGCCTGTGAATAGGCTGCAGGGGGACGGTGAAGACCAGCAACAGCTTTCAGGGCTGCCACCTTCCGTGTGGGACAAGGAGCCGGACGAGTGCCTTTCTGGAAACATGCCCTGCCGAGGACGAGAGCCATGAGATGTTCCTCCTCGGGGCAAGCCCGGGTCCTGAATCCTGTTGTGCCTGTGAATAGGCTGCAGGGGGACGGTGAAGACCAGCAACAGCTTTCAGGGCTGCCACCTTCCGTGTGGGAGAAGGAGCCGGACGTGTGCCTTTTCGGAATCAGGCTCTGCCGAGGACGAGAGCCATGAGATGTTCCTCCTCTGGGCAAGCCCGGGTCCCAGATCCTGTTGTGCCTGTGAATAGGCCGCAGGGGGACGGTGAAGACCAGCAACAGCTTCCAGGGCTGCCACCTTCCGTGTGGGACAAGGAGCCGGACGTGTGCGTTTTCGGAAACAGGCTCTGCCGAGGACGAGAGCCATGAGATGTTCCTCCTCTGGGCAAGCCCGGGTCCCAGATCCTTTTGTGCCTGTGAATAGGCTGCAGGGGGACGGTGAAGACCAGCAACAGCTTTCACGGCTGCCACCTTCCGTGTGGGAGAAGGAGCCGGACGTGTGCCTTTTCGGAATCAGCCTCTGCCGAGGACGAGAGCCATGAGATGTTCCTCCTCTGGGCAAGCCCGCGTCCAAATCCTGTTGTGCCTGTGAATAGGCTGCAGGGGGACGGTGAAGACCAGCAACAGCTTTCAGGGCTGCCACCTTCCGTGTGGGACAAGGAGCCGGACGTGTGCCTTTTCGGAAACAAGCTCTGCCGAGGACGAGAGCCATTAGATGTTCCTCCTCTGGGCAAGCCCGCGTCCAAATCCTGTTGTGCCTGTGAATAGGCTGCAGGGGGACGGTGAAGACCAGCAACAGCTTTCACGGCTGCCACATTCCGTGTGGGACAAGGAGCCGGACGTGTGCGTTTTCGGAAACAGGCTCTGACGAGGACGAGAGCCATGAGATGTTCCACCTCTGGGCAAGCCCGGGTCCTGAATCCTGTTGTGCCTGTGAATAGGCTGCAGGGGGACGGTGAAGACCAGCAACAGCTTTCAGGGCTGCCACCTTCCGTGTGGGACAAGGAGCCGGATGAGTGCCTTTTCGGAAACAGGCTCTGCTGAGGACGAGAGCCATGAGATGTTCCTCCTCTGGGCAAGCCCGGGTCCCAGATCCTGTTGTGCCTGTGAATAGGCTGCAGGGGGACGGTGAAGACCAGCAACAGCTTTCAGGGCTGCCACCTTCCGTGTGGGACAAGGAGCCGGACGTGTGCCTTTCTGGAAACAGGCCCTGCCGAGGACGAGAGCCATGAGATGTTCCTCCTCTGGGCAAGCCCCGGTCCTGAATCCTGTTGTGCCTGTGAATAGGCTGCAGGGGGACGGTGAACACCAGCAACAGCTTTCAGGGCTGCCACCTTCCGTGTGGGACAAGGAGCCGGACGTGTGCCTTTTCGGAATCAGGCTCTGCCGAGGACGAGAGCCATGAGATGTTCCTCCTCTGGGCAAGCCCGGGTCCCAGATCCTGTTGTGCCTGTGAATAGGCCGCAGGGGGACGGTGAAGACCAGCAACAGCTTCCAGGGCTGCCACCTTCCGTGTGGGACAAGGAGCCGGACGTGTGCGTTTTCGGAAACAGGCTCTGCCGAGGACGAGAGCCATGAGATGTTCCTCCTCTGGGCAAGCCCGGGTCCCAGATCCTTTTGTGCCTGTGAATAGGCTGCAGGGGGATGGTGAACACCAGCAACAGCTTTCACGGCTGCCACCTTCCGTGTGGGACAAGGAGCCGGACGTGTGCCTTTTCGGAATCAGGCTCTGCCGAGGACGAGAGCCATGAGATGTTCCTCCTCTGAGTAAGCCCGGGTCCTGAATCCTGTTATGCCTGTGAATAGGCTGCAGGGGGACGGTGAAGACCAGCAACAGCTTTCAGGGCTGCCACCTTCCGTGTGGGAGAAGGAGCCGGACGTGTGCCTTTTCGGAAACAGGCTCTGCCGAGGACGAGAGCCATTAGATGTTCCTCCTCGGGGCAAGCCCGGGTCCTGAATCCTGTTGTGCCTGTGAATAGGCTGCAGGGGGACGGTGAAGACCAGCAACAGCTTTCAGGGCTGCCACCTTCCGTGTGGGAGAAGGAGCCGGACATGTGCCTTTTCGGAATCAGGCTCTGCCGAGGACGAGAGCCATGAGATGTTCCTCCTCTGGGCAAGCCCGCGTCCAAATCCTGTTGTGCCTGTGAATAGGCTGCAGGGGGACGGTGAAGACCAGCAACAGCTTCCAGGGCTGCCACCTTCCGTGTGGGACAATGAGCCGGTCTTGTGCCTTTATGGAAACAGGCCCTGCCGAGGACGAGAGCCATGAGATGTTCCTCCTCTGGGCAAGCCCCGGTCCTGAATCCTGTTGTGCCTGTGAATAGGCTGCAGGGGGACGGTGAAGACCAGCAACAGCTTCCAGGGCTGCCACCTTCCGTGTGGGACAAGGAGCCGGACGTGTGCCTTTTCGGAAACAAGCTCTGCCGAGGACGAGAGCCATGAGATGTTCCTCCTCTGGGCAAGCCCGGGTCCCAGATCCTGTTGTGCCTGTGAATAGGCTGCAGGGGGACGGTGAAGACCAGCAACAGCTTTCAGGGCTGCCACCTTCCGTGTGGGACAAGGAGCCGGATGTGTGACTTTTCGGAAACAGGCTCTGCCGAGGACGAGAGCCATGAGATGTTCCTCCTCTGGGCAAGCCCGGGTCCTGAATCCTGTTGTGCCTGTGAATAGGCTGCAGGGGGACGGTGAAGACCAGCAACAGCTTTCAAGGCTGCCACCTTCCGTGTGGGACAAGGAGCCGGATGTGTGCCTTTTCGGAAACAAGCTCTGCCGAGGACGAGAGCCATTAGATGTTCCTCCTCTGGGCAAGCCCGCGTCCAAATCCTGTTGTGCCTGTGAATAGGCTGCAGGGGGACGGTGAAGACCAGCAACAGCTTTCACGGCTGCCACATTCCGTGTGGGACAAGGAGCCGGACGTGTGCGTTTTCGGAAACAGGCTCTGACGAGGACGAGAGCCATGAGATGTTCCACCTCTGGGCAAGCCCGGGTCCTGAATCCTGTTGTGCCTGTGAATAGGCTGCAGGGGGACGGTGAAGACCAGCAACAGCTTTCAGGGCTGCCACCTTCCGTGTGGGACAAGGAGCCGGACGTGTCTTTCTGGATACAGGCCCTGCCGAGGACGAGAGCCATGAGATGTTCCTCCTCTGGGCAAGCCCGGGTCCAAATCCTGTTGTGCCTGTGAATAGGCTGCAGGGGGACGGTGAAGACCAGCAACAGCTTTCAGGGCTGCCACCTTCCGTGTGGGACAAGGAGCCGGATGAGTGCCTTTTCGGAAACAGGCTCTGCTGAGGACGAGAGCCATGAGATGTTCCTCCTCTGGGCAAGCCCGGGTCCCACATCCTGTTGTGCCTGTGAATAGGCTGCAGGGGGACGGTGAAGACCAGCAACAGCTTTCCGGCCTGCCACCTTCCGTGTGGGAAGAGGAGCCGGACGTGTGCCTTCTCGGAAACAGGCTCTGCCGAGGACGAGAGCCATGAGATGTTCCTCCTCTGGCCAAGCCAGCGTCGTGAATCCTGTTGTGATTGTGAATAGGCTGCAGGGGGACAGTGAAGACCAGCAACATCTTTCCGGCCTGCCTCCTTCCCTGTGGGACAAGGAGCCGGACGTGTGCCTTTCCGGAACAGGCTCCGCCGAGGACGAGAGATATGAGATGTTCCTCCTCTGGGCAAGCCCAGGTCCCAGATCCTCTTGTGCCTGTGAATAGGCTGCAGGGGGACGGTGAAGACCAGCAACAGCTTTCAGGGCTGCCACCTTCCGTGTGGGACAAGGAGCCGGAAGTGTGCCTTTTCGGAAAGAGGCTCTGCCGAGGACGAGAGCCATGAGATGTTCCTCCTCTGGGCAAGCCCAGGTCCCAGGTCCTGTTGTGCCTGTGAATAGGCTGCAGGGGGACGGTGAAGACCAGCAACATCTTTCCGGCCTGCCACCTTCCGTGTGGGACAAGGAGCCGGACGTGTGCCTTTTCGGAAAGAGGCTCTGCCGAAGACGAGAGCCATAAGATGTTCCTCCTCTGGGCAAGCCCGGGTCCCAGATCCTGTTGTGCCTGTGAATAGGCTGCAGGGGGACGGTGAAGACCAGCAACAGCTTTCCGGCCTGCCACCTTCCGTGTGGGACAAGGAGCCGGATGTGTGCCTTTCCTGAATCAGGCTCTGCCGAGGACAAGAGCCATGGGATGTTCCTCCTCTGGGCAAGCCCGGGTCCCAGATACTGTTGTGCCTGTGAATAGGCTGCAGGGGGACGGTGAAGACCAGCAACAGCTTTCAGGGCTGCCACCTTCTGTGTGGGACAAGGAGCCGGATGTGTGCCTTTCCTGAATCAGGCTCCGCCGAGGACGAGAGCCATGAGATGTTCCTCCTCTGGCCAAGCCCGCGTCGTGAATCCTGTTGTGATTGTGAATAGGCTGCAGGGGGACAGTGAAGACCAGCAACATCTTTGCGGGCTGCCACCTTCCCTGTGGGACAAGGAGCCGGACGTGTGCCTTGCCGGAATCATGCTCCGCCGAGGACGAGAGCCATGAGATGTTCCTCCTCTGGGCAAGCCCGGGTCCCAGATCCTGTTGTGCCTGTGAATAGGCTGCAGGGGGACGGTGAAGACCAGCAACAGCTTTCAGGGCTGCCACCTTCCGTGTGGGACAAGGAGCCGGACGTGTGCCTTTCTGGAAACATGCCCTGCCGAGGACGAGAGCCATGAGATGTTCCTCCTCTGGGCAAGCCCCGGTCCTGAATCCTGTTGTGCCTGTGAACAGGCTGCAGGGGGACGGTGAAGACCAGCAACAGCTTTCAGGGCTGCCACCTTCCGTGTGGGACAAGGAGCCGGACGTGTGCCTTTTCGGAATCAGGCTCTGCCGAGGACGAGATCCATGAGATGTTCCTCCTCTGGGCAAGCCCGGGTCCCAGATCCTGTTGTGCCTGTGAATAGGCTGCAGGGGGACGGTGAAGACCAGCAACAGCTTCCAGGGCTGCCACCTTCCGTGTGGGACAAGGAGCCGGACGTGTGCGTTTTCGGAAACAGGCCCTGCTGAGGACGAGAGCCATGAGATGTTCCTCCTCTGGGCAAGCCCGGGTCCCAGATCCTGTTGTGCCTGTGAATAGGCTGCAGGGGGATGGTGAACACCAGCAACAGCTTTCACGGCTGCCACCTTCCGTGTGGGACAAGGAGCCGGACGTGTGCCTTTCTGGAAACAGGCCCTGCCGAGGACGAGAGCCATGAGATGTTCCTCCTCTGGGCAAGCCCGGGTACTGAATCCTGTTGTGCCTGTGAATAGGCTGCAGGGGGACGGTGAAGACCAGCAACAGCTTTCAGGGCTGCCACCTTCCGTGTGGGACAAGGAGCCGGACGTGTGCCTTTTCGGAATCAGGCTCTGCCGAGGACGAGAGCCATGAGATGTTCCTCCTCTGAGCAAGCCCGGGTCCTGAATCCTGTTATGCCTGTGAATAGGCTGCAGGGGGACGGTGAAGACCAGCAACAGCTTTCAGGGCTGCCACCTTCCGTGTGGGAGAAGGAGCCGGATGTGTGCCTTTTCGGAATCAGGCTCTGCCGAGGACGAGAGCCATGAGATGTTCCTCCTCTGGGCAAGCCCGGGTCCTGAATCCTGTTGTGCCTGTGAATAGGCTGCAGGGGGACGGTGAAGACCAGCAACAGCTTTCAGGGCTGCCACCTTCCGTGTGGGACAAGGAGCCGGACGTGTGCCTTTTCGGAATCAGGCTCTGCCGAGGACGAGAGCCATGAGATGTTCCTCCTCTGGGCAAGCCCGGGTCCCAGATCCTGTTGTGCCTGTGAATAGGCTGCAGGGGGACGGTGAAGACCAGCAACAGCTTTCAGGGCTGCCACCTTCCGTGTGGGAGAAGGAGCCGGACGTGTGCCTTTTCGGAATCAGGCTCTGCCGAGGACGAGAGCCATGAGATGTTCCTCCTCTGGGCAAGCCCGGGTCCCAGATCCTGTTGTGCCTGTGAATAGGCCGCAGGGGGACGGTGAAGACCAGCAACAGCTTCCAGGGCTGCCACCTTCCGTGTGGGACAAGGAGCCGGACGTGTGCGTTTTCGGAAACAGGCTCTGCCGAGGACGAGAGCCATGAGATGTTCCTCCTCTGGGCAAGCCCGGGTCCCAGATCCTTTTGTGCCTGTGAATAGGCTGCAGGGGGACGGTGAAGACCAGCAACAGCTTTCACGGCTGCCACCTTCCGTGTGGGAGAAGGAGCCGGACGTGTGCCTTTTCGGAATCAGCCTCTGCCGAGGACGAGAGCCATGAGATGTTCCTCCTCTGGGCAAGCCCGCGTCCAAATCCTGTTGTGCCTGTGAATAGGCTGCAGGGGGACGGTGAAGACCAGCAACAGCTTCCAGGGCTGCCACCTTCCGTGTGGGACAATGAGCCGGTCTTGTTCCTTTATGGAAACAGGCCCTGCCGAGGACGAGAGCCATGAGATGTTCCTCCTCTGGGCAAGCCCCGGTCCTGAATCCTGTTGTGCCTGTGAATAGGCTGCAGGGGGACGGTGAAGACCAGCAACAGCTTCCAGGGCTGCCACCTTCCGTGTGGGACAAGGAGCCGGACGTGTGCCTTTTCGGAAACAAGCTCTGCCGAGGACGAGAGCCATGAGATGTTCCTCCTCTGGGCAAGCCCGGGTCCCAGATCCTGTTGTGCCTGTGAATAGGCTGCAGGGGGACGGTGAAGACCAGCAACAGCTTTCAGGGCTGCCACCTTCCGTGTGGGACAATGAGCCGGATGAGTGCCTTTCTGGAAACAGGCCCTGCCGAGGACGAGAGCCATGAGATGTTCCTCCTCTGGGCAAGCCCCGGTCCTGAATCCTGTTGTGCCTGTGAATAGGCTGCAGGGGGACGGTGAAGACCAGCAACAGCTTTCAGGGCTGCCACCTTCCGTGTGGGACAAGGAGCCGGACGTGTGCCTTTTCGCAATCAGGCTCTGCCGAGGACGAGAGCCATGAGATGTTCCTCCTCTGGGCAAGCCCGGGTCCCAGATCCTGTTGTGCCTGTGAATAGGCTGCAGGGGGACGGTGAAGACCAGCAACAGCTTTCAGGGCTGCCACCTTCCGTGTGGGACAATGAGCCGGATGTGTGCCTTTCTGGAAACAGGCCCTGCCGAGGACGAGAGCCATGAGATGTTCCTCCTCTGGGCAAGCCCCGGTCCTGAATCCTGTTGTGCCTGTGAATAGGCTGCAGGGGGACGGTGAAGACCAGCAACAGCTTTCAGGGCTGCCACCTTCCGTGTGGGACAAGGAGCCGGACGTGTGCCTTTTCGCAAACAGGCTCTGCCGAGGACGAGAGCCATGAGATGTTCCTCCTCTGGGCAAGCCCGGGTCCCAGATCCTGTTGTGCCTGTGAATAGGCTGCAGGGGGACGGTGAAGACCAGCAACAGCTTTCAGGGCTGCCACCTTCCGTGTGGGACAAGGAGCCGGACGTGTGCCTTTTCGGAATCAGGCTCTGCCGAGGACGAGAGCCATGAGATGTTCCTCCTCTGGGCAAGCCCGGGTCCTTTATCCTGTTGTGCCTGTGAATAGGCTGCAGGGGGACGGTGAAGACCAGCAACAGCATCCAGGGCTGCCACCTTCCGTGTGGGACAAGGAGCCGGACGTGTGCCTTTATGGAAACAGGCTCTGCCGAGGACGAGAGCCATGAGATGTTCCTCCTCTGGGCAAGCCCGGGTCCCAGATCCTGTTGTGCCTGTGAATAGGCTGCAGGGGGACGGTGAAGACCAGCAACAGCATCCAGGGCTGCCACCTTCCGTGTGGGACAAGGAGCCGGACGTGTGCCTTTATGGAAACAGGCTCTGCCGAGGACGAGAGCCATGAGATGTTCCTCCTCTGGGCAAGCCCGGGTCCCAGATCCTGTTGTGCCTGTGAATAGGCCGCAGGGGGACGGTGAAGACCAGCAACAGCTTCCAGGGCTGCCACCTTCCGTGTGGGACAAGGAGCCGGACGTGTGCCTTTTCGGAAACAAGCTCTGCCGAGGACGAGAGCCATGAGATGTTCCTCCTCTGGGCAAGCCCGGGTCCCAGATCCTGTTGTGCCTGTGAATAGGCTGCAGGGGGATGGTGAACACCAGCAACAGCTTTCACGGCTGCCACCTTCCGTGTGGGACAAGGAGCCGGACGTGTGCCTTTCTGGAAACAGGCCCTGCCGAGGACGAGAGCCATGAGATGTTCCTCCTCTGGGCAAGCCCGGGTCCTGAATCCTGTTGTGCCTGTGAATAGGCTGCAGGGGGACGGTGAAGACCAGCAACAGCTTTCAGGGCTGCCACCTTCCGTGTGGGACAAGGAGCCGGACGTGTGCCTTTTCGGAAACAGGCTCTGCTGAGGACGAGAGCCATGAGATGTTCCTCCTCTGGGCAAGCCCGGGTCCCAGATCCTGTTGTGCCTGTGAATAGGCTGCAGGGGGACGGTGAAGACCAGCAACAGCTTTCAGGGCTGCCACCTTCCGTGTGGGACAAGGAGCCGGACGAGTGCCTTTCTGGAAACATGCCCTGCCGAGGACGAGAGCCATGAGATGTTCCTCCTCGGGGCAAGCCCGGGTCCTGAATCCTGTTGTGCCTGTGAATAGGCTGCAGGGGGACGGTGAAGACCAGCAACAGCTTTCAGGGCTGCCACCTTCCGTGTGGGAGAAGGAGCCGGACGTGTTCCTTTTCGGAATCAGGCTCTGCCGAGGACGAGAGCCATGAGATGTTCCTCCTCTGGGCAAGCCCGGGTCCCAGATCCTGTTGTGCCTGTGAATAGGCCGCAGGGGGACGGTGAAGACCAGCAACAGCTTCCAGGGCTGCCACCTTCCGTGTGGGACAAGGAGCCGGACGTGTGCGTTTTCGGAAACAGGCTCTGCCGAGGACGAGAGCCATGAGATGTTCCTCCTCTGGGCAAGCCCGGGTCCCAGATCCTTTTGTGCCTGTGAATAGGCTGCAGGGGGACGGTGAAGACCAGCAACAGCTTTCACGGCTGCCACCTTCCGTGTGGGAGAAGGAGCCGGACGTGTGCCTTTTCGGAATCAGCCTCTGCCGAGGACGAGAGCCATGAGATGTTCCTCCTCTGGGCAAGCCCGCGTCCAAATCCTGTTGTGCCTGTGAATAGGCTGCAGGGGGACGGTGAAGACCAGCAACAGCTTCCAGGGCTGCCACCTTCCGTGTGGGACAATGAGCCGGTCTTGTGCCTTTATGGAAACAGGCCCTGCCGAGGACGAGAGCCATGAGATGTTCCTCCTCTGGGCAAGCCCCGGTCCTGAATCCTGTTGTGCCTGTGAATAGGCTGCAGGGGGACGGTGAAGACCAGCAACAGCTTCCAGGGCTGCCACCTTCCGTGTGGGACAAGGAGCCGGACGTGTGCCTTTTCGGAAACAAGCTCTGCCGAGGACGAGAGCCATGAGATGTTCCTCCTCTGGGCAAGCCCGGGTCCCAGATCCTGTTGTGCCTGTGAATAGGCTGCAGGGGGACGGTGAAGACCAGCAACAGCTTTCAGGGCTGCCACCTTCCGTGTGGGACAAGGAGCCGGACGTGTGCCTTTTCGGAAACAAGCTCTGCCGAGGACGAGAGCCATTAGATGTTCCTCCTCTGGGCAAGCCCGCGTCCAAATCCTGTTGTGCCTGTGAATAGGCTGCAGGGGGACGGTGAAGACCAGCAACAGCTTTCACGGCTGCCACATTCCGTGTGGGACAAGGAGCCGGACGTGTGCGTTTTCGGAAACAGGCTCTGACGAGGACGAGAGCCATGAGATGTTCCACCTCTGGGCAAGCCCGGGTCCTGAATCCTGTTGTGCCTGTGAATAGGCTGCAGGGGGACGGTGAAGACCAGCAACAGCTTTCAGGGCTGCCACCTTCCGTGTGGGACAAGGAGCCGGATGAGTGCCTTTTCGGAAACAGGCTCTGCTGAGGACGAGAGCCATGAGATGTTCCTCCTCTGGGCAAGCCCGGGTCCCAGATCCTGTTGTGCCTGTGAATAGGCTGCAGGGGGACGGTGAAGACCAGCAACAGCTTTCAGGGCTGCCACCTTCCGTGTGGGACAAGGAGCCGGACGTGTGCCTTTCTGGAAACAGGCCCTGCCGAGGACGAGAGCCATGAGATGTTCCTCCTCTGGGCAAGCCCCGGTCCTGAATCCTGTTGTGCCTGTGAATAGGCTGCAGGGGGACGGTGAAGACCAGCAACAGCTTTCAGGGCTGCCACCTTCCGTGTGGGACAAGGAGCCGGACGTGTGCCTTTTCGGAATCAGGCTCTGCCGAGGACGAGAGCCATGAGATGTTCCTCCTCTGGGCAAGCCCGGGTCCCAGATCCTGTTGTGCCTGTGAATAGGCCGCAGGGGGACGGTGAAGACCAGCAACAGCTTCCAGGGCTGCCACCTTCCGTGTGGGACAAGGAGCCGGACGTGTGCGTTTTCGGAAACAGGCTCTGCCGAGGACGAGAGCCATGAGATGTTCCTCCTCTGGGCAAGCCCGGGTCCCAGATCCTTTTGTGCCTGTGAATAGGCTGCAGGGGGATGGTGAACACCAGCAACAGCTTTCACGGCTGCCACCTTCCGTGTGGGACAAGGAGCCGGACGTGTGCCTTTTCGGAATCAGGCTCTGCCGAGGACGAGAGCCATGAGATGTTCCTCCTCTGAGTAAGCCCGGGTCCTGAATCCTGTTATGCCTGTGAATAGGCTGCAGGGGGACGGTGAAGACCAGCAACAGCTTTCAGGGCTGCCACCTTCCGTGTGGGAGAAGGAGCCGGACGTGTGCCTTTTCGGAAACAGGCTCTGCCGAGGACGAGAGCCATTAGATGTTCCTCCTCGGGGCAAGCCCGGGTCCTGAATCCTGTTGTGCCTGTGAATAGGCTGCAGGGGGACGGTGAAGACCAGCAACAGCTTTCAGGGCTGCCACCTTCCGTGTGGGAGAAGGAGCCGGACATGTGCCTTTTCGGAATCAGGCTCTGCCGAGGACGAGAGCCATGAGATGTTCCTCCTCTGGGCAAGCCCGCGTCCAAATCCTGTTGTGCCTGTGAATAGGCTGCAGGGGGACGGTGAAGACCAGCAACAGCTTCCAGGGCTGCCACCTTCCGTGTGGGACAATGAGCCGGTCTTGTGCCTTTATGGAAACAGGCCCTGCCGAGGACGAGAGCCATGAGATGTTCCTCCTCTGGGCAAGCCCCGGTCCTGAATCCTGTTGTGCCTGTGAATAGGCTGCAGGGGGACGGTGAAGACCAGCAACAGCTTCCAGGGCTGCCACCTTCCGTGTGGGACAAGGAGCCGGACGTGTGCCTTTTCGGAAACAAGCTCTGCCGAGGACGAGAGCCATGAGATGTTCCTCCTCTGGGCAAGCCCGGGTCCCAGATCCTGTTGTGCCTGTGAATAGGCTGCAGGGGGACGGTGAAGACCAGCAACAGCTTTCAGGGCTGCCACCTTCCGTGTGGGACAAGGAGCCGGATGTGTGACTTTTCGGAAACAGGCTCTGCCGAGGACGAGAGCCATGAGATGTTACTCCTCTGGGCAAGCCCGGGTCCTGAATCCTGTTGTGCCTGTGAATAGGCTGCAGGGGGACGGTGAAGACCAGCAACAGCTTTCAAGGCTGCCACCTTCCGTGTGGGACAAGGAGCCGGACGTGTGCCTTTTCGGAAACAAGCTCTGCCGAGGACGAGAGCCATTAGATGTTCCTCCTCTGGGCAAGCCCGCGTCCAAATCCTGTTGTGCCTGTGAATAGGCTGCAGGGGGACGGTGAAGACCAGCAACAGCTTTCACGGCTGCCACATTCCGTGTGGGACAAGGAGCCGGACGTGTGCGTTTTCGGAAACAGGCTCTGACGAGGACGAGAGCCATGAGATGTTCCACCTCTGGGCAAGCCCGGGTCCTGAATCCTGTTGTGCCTGTGAATAGGCTGCAGGGGGACGGTGAAGACCAGCAACAGCTTTCAGGGCTGCCACCTTCCGTGTGGGACAAGGAGCCGGACGTGTCTTTCTGGATACAGGCCCTGCCGAGGACGAGAGCCATGAGATGTTCCTCCTCTGGGCAAGCCCGGGTCCAAATCCTGTTGTGCCTGTGAATAGGCTGCAGGGGGACGGTGAAGACCAGCAACAGCTTTCAGGGCTGCCACCTTCCGTGTGGGACAAGGAGCCGGATGAGTGCCTTTTCGGAAACAGGCTCTGCTGAGGACGAGAGCCATGAGATGTTCCTCCTCTGGGCAAGCCCGGGTCCCACATCCTGTTGTGCCTGTGAATAGGCTGCAGGGGGACGGTGAAGACCAGCAACAGCTTTCCGGCCTGCCACCTTCCGTGTGGGAAGAGGAGCCGGACGTGTGCCTTCTCGGAAACAGGCTCTGCCGAGGACGAGAGCCATGAGATGTTCCTCCTCTGGCCAAGCCAGCGTCGTGAATCCTGTTGTGATTGTGAATAGGCTGCAGGGGGACAGTGAAGACCAGCAACATCTTTCCGGCCTGCCTCCTTCCCTGTGGGACAAGGAGCCGGACGTGTGCCTTTCCGGAACAGGCTCCGCCGAGGACGAGAGATATGAGATGTTCCTCCTCTGGGCAAGCCCAGGTCCCAGATCCTCTTGTGCCTGTGAATAGGCTGCAGGGGGACGGTGAAGACCAGCAACATCTTTCAGGGCTGCCACCTTCCGTGTGGGACAAGGAGCCGGAAGTGTGCCTTTTCGGAAAGAGGCTCTGCCGAGGACGAGAGCCATGAGATGTTCCTCCTCTGGGCAAGCCCAGGTCCCAGGTCCTGTTGTGCCTGTGAATAGGCTGCAGGGGGACGGTGAAGACCAGCAACATCTTTCCGGCCTGCCACCTTCCGTGTGGGACAAGGAGACGGACGTGTGCCTTTTCGGAAAGAGGCTCTGCCGAGGACGAGAGCCATAAGATGTTCCTCCTCTGGGCAAGCCCGGGTCCCAGATCCTGTTGTGCCTGTGAATAGGCTGCAGGGGGACGGTGAAGACCAGCAACAGCTTTCCGGCCTGCCACCTTCCGTGTGGGACAAGGAGCCGGATGTGTGCCTTTCCAGAATCAGGCTCTGCCGAGGACAAGAGCCATGGGATGTTCCTCCTCTGGGCAAGCCCGGGTCCCAGATACTGTTGTGCCTGTGAATAGGCTGCAGGGGGACGGTGAAGACCAGCAACAGCTTTCAGGGCTGCCACCTTCTGTGTGGGACAAGGAGCCGGATGTGTGCCTTTCCTGAATCAGGCTCCGCCGAGGACGAGAGCCATGAGATGTTCCTCCTCTGGCCAAGCCCGCGTCGTGAATCCTGTTGTGATTGTGAATAGGCTGCAGGGGGACAGTGAAGACCAGCAACATCTTTGCGGGCTGCCACCTTCCCTGTGGGACAAGGAGCCGGACGTGTGCCTTGCCGGAATCATGCTCCGCCGAGGACGAGAGCCATGAGATGTTCCTCCTCTGGGCAAGCCCGGGTCCCAGATCCTGTTGTGCCTGTGAATAGGCTGCAGGGGGACGGTGAAGACCAGCAACAGCTTTCAGGGCTGCCACCTTCCGTGTGGGACAAGGAGCCGGACGTGTGCCTTTCTGGAAACATGCCCTGCCGAGGACGAGAGCCATGAGATGTTCCTCCTCTGGGCAAGCCCCGGTCCTGAATCCTGTTGTGCCTGTGAACAGGCTGCAGGGGGACGGTGAAGACCAGCAACAGCTTTCAGGGCTGCCACCTTCCGTGTGGGACAAGGAGCCGGACGTGTGCCTTTTCGGAATCAGGCTCTGCCGAGGACGAGATCCATGAGATGTTCCTCCTCTGGGCAAGCCCGGGTCCCAGATCCTGTTGTGCCTGTGAATAGGCTGCAGGGGGACGGTGAAGACCAGCAACAGCTTCCAGGGCTGCCACCTTCCGTGTGGGACAAGGAGCCGGACGTGTGCGTTTTCGGAAACAGGCCCTGCTGAGGACGAGAGCCATGAGATGTTCCTCCTCTGGGCAAGCCCGGGTCCCAGATCCTGTTGTGCCTGTGAATAGGCTGCAGGGGGATGGTGAACACCAGCAACAGCTTTCACGGCTGCCACCTTCCGTGTGGGACAAGGAGCCGGACGTGTGCCTTTCTGGAAACAGGCCCTGCCGAGGACGAGAGCCATGAGATGTTCCTCCTCTGGGCAAGCCCGGGTACTGAATCCTGTTGTGCCTGTGAATAGGCTGCAGGGGGACGGTGAAGACCAGCAACAGCTTTCAGGGCTGCCACCTTCCGTGTGGGACAAGGAGCCGGACGTGTGCCTTTTCGGAATCAGGCTCTGCCGAGGACGAGAGCCATGAGATGTTCCTCCTCTGAGCAAGCCCGGGTCCTGAATCCTGTTATGCCTGTGAATAGGCTGCAGGGGGACGGTGAAGACCAGCAACAGCTTTCAGGGCTGCCACCTTCCGTGTGGGAGAAGGAGCCGGATGTGTGCCTTTTCGGAATCAGGCTCTGCCGAGGACGAGAGCCATGAGATGTTCCTCCTCTGGGCAAGCCCGGGTCCTGAATCCTGTTGTGCCTGTGAATAGGCTGCAGGGGGACGGTGAAGACCAGCAACAGCTTTCAGGGCTGCCACCTTCCGTGTGGGACAAGGAGCCGGACGTGTGCCTTTTCGGAATCAGGCTCTGCCGAGGACGAGAGCCATGAGATGTTCCTCCTCTGGGCAAGCCCGGGTCCCAGATCCTGTTGTGCCTGTGAATAGGCTGCAGGGGGACGGTGAAGACCAGCAACAGCTTTCAGGGCTGCCACCTTCCGTGTGGGAGAAGGAGCCGGACGTGTGCCTTTTCGGAATCAGGCTCTGCCGAGGACGAGAGCCATGAGATGTTCCTCCTCTGGGCAAGCCCGGGTCCCAGATCCTGTTGTGCCTGTGAATAGGCCGCAGGGGGACGGTGAAGACCAGCAACAGCTTCCAGGGCTGCCACCTTCCGTGTGGGACAAGGAGCCGGACGTGTGCGTTTTCGGAAACAGGCTCTGCCGAGGACGAGAGCCATGAGATGTTCCTCCTCTGGGCAAGCCCGGGTCCCAGATCCTTTTGTGCCTGTGAATAGGCTGCAGGGGGACGGTGAAGACCAGCAACAGCTTTCACGGCTGCCACCTTCCGTGTGGGAGAAGGAGCCGGACGTGTGCCTTTTCGGAATCAGCCTCTGCCGAGGACGAGAGCCATGAGATGTTCCTCCTCTGGGCAAGCCCGCGTCCAAATCCTGTTGTGCCTGTGAATAGGCTGCAGGGGGACGGTGAAGACCAGCAACAGCTTCCAGGGCTGCCACCTTCCGTGTGGGACAATGAGCCGGTCTTGTGCCTTTATGGAAACAGGCCCTGCCGAGGACGAGAGCCATGAGATGTTCCTCCTCTGGGCAAGCCCCGGTCCTGAATCCTGTTGTGCCTGTGAATAGGCTGCAGGGGGACGGTGAAGACCAGCAACAGCTTCCAGGGCTGCCACCTTCCGTGTGGGACAAGGAGCCGGACGTGTGCCTTTTCGGAAACAAGCTCTGCCGAGGACGAGAGCCATGAGATGTTCCTCCTCTGGGCAAGCCCGGGTCCCAGATCCTGTTGTGCCTGTGAATAGGCTGCAGGGGGACGGTGAAGACCAGCAACAGCTTTCAGGGCTGCCACCTTCCGTGTGGGACAAGGAGCCGGACGTGTGCCTTTTCGGAAACAAGCTCTGCCGAGGACGAGAGCCATTAGATGTTCCTCCTCTGGGCAAGCCCGCGTCCAAATCCTGTTGTGCCTGTGAATAGGCTGCAGGGGGACGGTGAAGACCAGCAACAGCTTTCACGGCTGCCACATTCCGTGTGGGACAAGGAGCCGGACGTGTGCGTTTTCGGAAACAGGCTCTGACGAGGACGAGAGCCATGAGATGTTCCACCTCTGGGCAAGCCCGGGTCCTGAATCCTGTTGTGCCTGTGAATAGGCTGCAGGGGGACGGTGAAGACCAGCAACAGCTTTCAGGGCTGCCACCTTCCGTGTGGGACAAGGAGCCGGATGAGTGCCTTTTCGGAAACAGGCTCTGCTGAGGACGAGAGCCATGAGATGTTCCTCCTCTGGGCAAGCCCGGGTCCCAGATCCTGTTGTGCCTGTGAATAGGCTGCAGGGGGACGGTGAAGACCAGCAACAGCTTTCAGGGCTGCCACCTTCCGTGTGGGACAAGGAGCCGGACGTGTGCCTTTCTGGAAACAGGCCCTGCCGAGGACGAGAGCCATGAGATGTTCCTCCTCTGGGCAAGCCCCGGTCCTGAATCCTGTTGTGCCTGTGAATAGGCTGCAGGGGGACGGTGAAGACCAGCAACAGCTTTCAGGGCTGCCACCTTCCGTGTGGGACAAGGAGCCGGACGTGTGCCTTTTCGGAATCAGGCTCTGCCGAGGACGAGAGCCATGAGATGTTCCTCCTCTGGGCAAGCCCGGGTCCCAGATCCTGTTGTGCCTGTGAATAGGCCGCAGGGGGACGGTGAAGACCAGCAACAGCTTCCAGGGCTGCCACCTTCCGTGTGGGACAAGGAGCCGGACGTGTGCGTTTTCGGAAACAGGCTCTGCCGAGGACGAGAGCCATGAGATGTTCCTCCTCTGGGCAAGCCCGGGTCCCAGATCCTTTTGTGCCTGTGAATAGGCTGCAGGGGGATGGTGAACACCAGCAACAGCTTTCACGGCTGCCACCTTCCGTGTGGGACAAGGAGCCGGACGTGTGCCTTTTCGGAATCAGGCTCTGCCGAGGACGAGAGCCATGAGATGTTCCTCCTCTGAGTAAGCCCGGGTCCTGAATCCTGTTATGCCTGTGAATAGGCTGCAGGGGGACGGTGAAGACCAGCAACAGCTTTCAGGGCTGCCACCTTCCGTGTGGGAGAAGGAGCCGGACGTGTGCCTTTTCGGAAACAGGCTCTGCCGAGGACGAGAGCCATTAGATGTTCCTCCTCGGGGCAAGCCCGGGTCCTGAATCCTGTTGTGCCTGTGAATAGGCTGCAGGGGGACGGTGAAGACCAGCAACAGCTTTCAGGGCTGCCACCTTCCGTGTGGGAGAAGGAGCCGGACATGTGCCTTTTCGGAATCAGGCTCTGCCGAGGACGAGAGCCATGAGATGTTCCTCCTCTGGGCAAGCCCGCGTCCAAATCCTGTTGTGCCTGTGAATAGGCTGCAGGGGGACGGTGAAGACCAGCAACAGCTTCCAGGGCTGCCACCTTCCGTGTGGGACAATGAGCCGGTCTTGTGCCTTTATGGAAACAGGCCCTGCCGAGGACGAGAGCCATGAGATGTTCCTCCTCTGGGCAAGCCCCGGTCCTGAATCCTGTTGTGCCTGTGAATAGGCTGCAGGGGGACGGTGAAGACCAGCAACAGCTTCCAGGGCTGCCACCTTCCGTGTGGGACAAGGAGCCGGACGTGTGCCTTTTCGGAAACAAGCTCTGCCGAGGACGAGAGCCATGAGATGTTCCTCCTCTGGGCAAGCCCGGGTCCCAGATCCTGTTGTGCCTGTGAATAGGCTGCAGGGGGACGGTGAAGACCAGCAACAGCTTTCAGGGCTGCCACCTTCCGTGTGGGACAAGGAGCCGGATGTGTGACTTTTCGGAAACAGGCTCTGCCGAGGACGAGAGCCATGAGATGTTCCTCCTCTGGGCAAGCCCGGGTCCTGAATCCTGTTGTGCCTGTGAATAGGCTGCAGGGGGACGGTGAAGACCAGCAACAGCTTTCAAGGCTGCCACCTTCCGTGTGGGACAAGGAGCCGGACGTGTGCCTTTTCGGAAACAAGCTCTGCCGAGGACGAGAGCCATTAGATGTTCCTCCTCTGGGCAAGCCCGCGTCCAAATCCTGTTGTGCCTGTGAATAGGCTGCAGGGGGACGGTGAAGACCAGCAACAGCTTTCACGGCTGCCACATTCCGTGTGGGACAAGGAGCCGGACGTGTGCGTTTTCGGAAACAGGCTCTGACGAGGACGAGAGCCATGAGATGTTCCACCTCTGGGCAAGCCCGGGTCCTGAATCCTGTTGTGCCTGTGAATAGGCTGCAGGGGGACGGTGAAGACCAGCAACAGCTTTCAGGGCTGCCACCTTCCGTGTGGGACAAGGAGCCGGACGTGTCTTTCTGGATACAGGCCCTGCCGAGGACGAGAGCCATGAGATGTTCCTCCTCTGGGCAAGCCCGGGTCCAAATCCTGTTGTGCCTGTGAATAGGCTGCAGGGGGACGGTGAAGACCAGCAACAGCTTTCAGGGCTGCCACCTTCCGTGTGGGACAAGGAGCCGGATGAGTGCCTTTTCGGAAACAGGCTCTGCTGAGGACGAGAGCCATGAGATGTTCCTCCTCTGGGCAAGCCCGGGTCCCAGATCCTGTTGTGCCTGTGAATAGGCTGCAGGGGGACGGTGAAGACCAGCAACAGCTTTCAGGGCTGCCACCTTCCGTGTGGGACAAGGAGCCGGACGTGTGCCTTTCTGGAAACATGCCCTGCCGAGGACGAGAGCCATGAGATGTTCCTCCTCTGGGCAAGCCCCGGTCCTGAATCCTGTTGTGCCTGTGAACAGGCTGCAGGGGGACGGTGAAGACCAGCAACAGCTTTCAGGGCTGCCACCTTCCGTGTGGGACAAGGAGCCGGACGTGTGCCTTTTCGGAATCAGGCTCTGCCGAGGACGAGATCCATGAGATGTTCCTCCTCTGGGCAAGCCCGGGTCCCAGATCCTGTTGTGCCTGTGAATAGGCTGCAGGGGGACGGTGAAGACCAGCAACAGCTTCCAGGGCTGCCACCTTCCGTGTGGGACAAGGAGCCGGACGTGTGCGTTTTCGGAAACAGGCCCTGCTGAGGACGAGAGCCATGAGATGTTCCTCCTCTGGGCAAGCCCGGGTCCCAGATCCTGTTGTGCCTGTGAATAGGCTGCAGGGGGATGGTGAACACCAGCAACAGCTTTCACGGCTGCCACCTTCCGTGTGGGACAAGGAGCCGGACGTGTGCCTTTCTGGAAACAGGCCCTGCCGAGGACGAGAGCCATGAGATGTTCCTCCTCTGGGCAAGCCCGGGTACTGAATCCTGTTGTGCCTGTGAATAGGCTGCAGGGGGACGGTGAAGACCAGCAACAGCTTTCAGGGCTGCCACCTTCCGTGTGGGACAAGGAGCCGGACGTGTGCCTTTTCGGAATCAGGCTCTGCCGAGGACGAGAGCCATGAGATGTTCCTCCTCTGGGCAAGCCCCGGTCCTGAATCCTGTTGTGCCTGTGAATAGGCTGCAGGGGGACGGTGAAGACCAGCAACAGCTTTCAGGGCTGCCACCTTCCGTGTGGGACAAGGAGCCGGACGTGTGCCTTTTCGGAATCAGGCTCTGCCGAGGACGAGAGCCATGAGATGTTCCTCCTCTGGGCAAGCCCGGGTCCCAGATCCTGTTGTGCCTGTGAATAGGCCGCAGGGGGACGGTGAAGACCAGCAACAGCTTCCAGGGCTGCCACCTTCCGTGTGGGACAAGGAGCCGGACGTGTGCGTTTTCGGAAACAGGCTCTGCCGAGGACGAGAGCCATGAGATGTTCCTCCTCTGGGCAAGCCCGGGTCCCAGATCCTTTTGTGCCTGTGAATAGGCTGCAGGGGGATGGTGAACACCAGCAACAGCTTTCACGGCTGCCACCTTCCGTGTGGGACAAGGAGCCGGACGTGTGCCTTTTCGGAATCAGGCTCTGCCGAGGACGAGAGCCATGAGATGTTCCTCCTCTGAGTAAGCCCGGGTCCTGAATCCTGTTATGCCTGTGAATAGGCTGCAGGGGGACGGTGAAGACCAGCAACAGCTTTCAGGGCTGCCACCTTCCGTGTGGGAGAAGGAGCCGGACGTGTGCCTTTTCGGAAACAGGCTCTGCCGAGGACGAGAGCCATTAGATGTTCCTCCTCGGGGCAAGCCCGGGTCCTGAATCCTGTTGTGCCTGTGAATAGGCTGCAGGGGGACGGTGAAGACCAGCAACAGCTTTCAGGGCTGCCACCTTCCGTGTGGGAGAAGGAGCCGGACATGTGCCTTTTCGGAATCAGGCTCTGCCGAGGACGAGAGCCATGAGATGTTCCTCCTCTGGGCAAGCCCGCGTCCAAATCCTGTTGTGCCTGTGAATAGGCTGCAGGGGGACGGTGAAGACCAGCAACAGCTTCCAGGGCTGCCACCTTCCGTGTGGGACAATGAGCCGGTCTTGTGCCTTTATGGAAACAGGCCCTGCCGAGGACGAGAGCCATGAGATGTTCCTCCTCTGGGCAAGCCCCGGTCCTGAATCCTGTTGTGCCTGTGAATAGGCTGCAGGGGGACGGTGAAGACCAGCAACAGCTTCCAGGGCTGCCACCTTCCGTGTGGGACAAGGAGCCGGACGTGTGCCTTTTCGGAAACAAGCTCTGCCGAGGACGAGAGCCATGAGATGTTCCTCCTCTGGGCAAGCCCGGGTCCCAGATCCTGTTGTGCCTGTGAATAGGCTGCAGGGGGACGGTGAAGACCAGCAACAGCTTTCAGGGCTGCCACCTTCCGTGTGGGACAAGGAGCCGGATGTGTGACTTTTCGGAAACAGGCTCTGCCGAGGACGAGAGCCATGAGATGTTCCTCCTCTGGGCAAGCCCGGGTCCTGAATCCTGTTGTGCCTGTGAATAGGCTGCAGGGGGACGGTGAAGACCAGCAACAGCTTTCAAGGCTGCCACCTTCCGTGTGGGACAAGGAGCCGGACGTGTGCCTTTTCGGAAACAAGCTCTGCCGAGGACGAGAGCCATTAGATGTTCCTCCTCTGGGCAAGCCCGCGTCCAAATCCTGTTGTGCCTGTGAATAGGCTGCAGGGGGACGGTGAAGACCAGCAACAGCTTTCACGGCTGCCACATTCCGTGTGGGACAAGGAGCCGGACGTGTGCGTTTTCGGAAACAGGCTCTGACGAGGACGAGAGCCATGAGATGTTCCACCTCTGGGCAAGCCCGGGTCCTGAATCCTGTTGTGCCTGTGAATAGGCTGCAGGGGGACGGTGAAGACCAGCAACAGCTTTCAGGGCTGCCACCTTCCGTGTGGGACAAGGAGCCGGACGTGTCTTTCTGGATACAGGCCCTGCCGAGGACGAGAGCCATGAGATGTTCCTCCTCTGGGCAAGCCCGGGTCCAAATCCTGTTGTGCCTGTGAATAGGCTGCAGGGGGACGGTGAAGACCAGCAACAGCTTTCAGGGCTGCCACCTTCCGTGTGGGACAAGGAGCCGGATGAGTGCCTTTTCGGAAACAGGCTCTGCTGAGGACGAGAGCCATGAGATGTTCCTCCTCTGGGCAAGCCCGGGTCCCAGATCCTGTTGTGCCTGTGAATAGGCTGCAGGGGGACGGTGAAGACCAGCAACAGCTTTCAGGGCTGCCACCTTCCGTGTGGGACAAGGAGCCGGACGTGTGCCTTTCTGGAAACATGCCCTGCCGAGGACGAGAGCCATGAGATGTTCCTCCTCTGGGCAAGCCCCGGTCCTGAATCCTGTTGTGCCTGTGAACAGGCTGCAGGGGGACGGTGAAGACCAGCAACAGCTTTCAGGGCTGCCACCTTCCGTGTGGGACAAGGAGCCGGACGTGTGCCTTTTCGGAATCAGGCTCTGCCGAGGACGAGATCCATGAGATGTTCCTCCTCTGGGCAAGCCCGGGTCCCAGATCCTGTTGTGCCTGTGAATAGGCTGCAGGGGGACGGTGAAGACCAGCAACAGCTTCCAGGGCTGCCACCTTCCGTGTGGGACAAGGAGCCGGACGTGTGCGTTTTCGGAAACAGGCCCTGCTGAGGACGAGAGCCATGAGATGTTCCTCCTCTGGGCAAGCCCGGGTCCCAGATCCTGTTGTGCCTGTGAATAGGCTGCAGGGGGATGGTGAACACCAGCAACAGCTTTCACGGCTGCCACCTTCCGTGTGGGACAAGGAGCCGGACGTGTGCCTTTCTGGAAACAGGCCCTGCCGAGGACGAGAGCCATGAGATGTTCCTCCTCTGGGCAAGCCCGGGTACTGAATCCTGTTGTGCCTGTGAATAGGCTGCAGGGGGACGGTGAAGACCAGCAACAGCTTTCAGGGCTGCCACCTTCCGTGTGGGACAAGGAGCCGGACGTGTGCCTTTTCGGAATCAGGCTCTGCCGAGGACGAGAGCCATGAGATGTTCCTCCTCTGAGCAAGCCCGGGTCCTGAATCCTGTTATGCCTGTGAATAGGCTGCAGGGGGACGGTGAAGACCAGCAACAGCTTTCAGGGCTGCCACCTTCCGTGTGGGAGAAGGAGCCGGATGTGTGCCTTTTCGGAATCAGGCTCTGCCGAGGACGAGAGCCATGAGATGTTCCTCCTCTGGGCAAGCCCGGGTCCTGAATCCTGTTGTGCCTGTGAATAGGCTGCAGGGGGACGGTGAAGACCAGCAACAGCTTTCAGGGCTGCCACCTTCCGTGTGGGACAAGGAGCCGGACGTGTGCCTTTTCGGAATCAGGCTCTGCCGAGGACGAGAGCCATGAGATGTTCCTCCTCTGGGCAAGCCCGGGTCCCAGATCCTGTTGTGCCTGTGAATAGGCTGCAGGGGGACGGTGAAGACCAGCAACAGCTTTCAGGGCTGCCACCTTCCGTGTGGGAGAAGGAGCCGGATGTGTGCCTTTTCGGAATCAGGCTCTGCCGAGGACGAGAGCCATGAGATGTTCCTCCTCTGGGCAAGCCCGCGTCCAAATCCTGTTGTGCCTGTGAATAGGCTGCAGGGGGACGGTGAAGACCAGCAACAGCTTCCAGGGCTGCCACCTTCCGTGTGGGACAATGAGCCGGTCTTGTGCCTTTATTGAAACAGGCCCTGCCGAGGACGAGAGCCATGAGACGTTCCTCCTCTGGGCAAGCCCGGGTCCTGAATCCTGTTGTGCCTGTGAATAGGCTGCAGGGGGACGGTGAAGACCAGCAACAGCTTCCAGAGCTGCCACCTTCCGTGTGGGACAAGGAGCCGGACGTGTGCCTTTTCGGAGTCAGGCTCTGCCGAGGACGAGAGCCATGAGATGTTCCTCCTCTGGGCAAGCCCGGGTCCCAGATCCTGTTGTGCCTGTGAATAGGCTGCAGGGGGATGGTGAACACCAGCAACAGCTTTCACGGCTGCCACCTTCACTGTGGGACAAGGAGCCGGACGTGTGCCTTTCTGGAAACAGGCCCTGCCGAGGACGAGAGCCATGAGATGTTCCTCCTCTGGGCACGCCCGGGTCCTGAATCCTGTTGTGCCTGTGAATAGGCTGCAGGGGGACGGTGAAGACCAGCAACAGCTTTCAGGGCTGCCACCTTCCGTGTGGGACAAGGAGCCGGACGTGTGCCTTTTCGGAAACAGGCTCTGACGAGGACGAGAGCCATGAGATGTTCCACCTCTGGGCAAGCCCGGGTCCTGAATCCTGTTGTGCCTGTGAATAGGCTGCAGGGGGACGGTGAAGACCAGCAACAGCTTTCACGGCTGCCACCTTCCGTGTGGGAGAAGGAGCCGGACGTGTGCCTTTTCGGAAACAAGCTCTGCCGAGGACGAGAGCCATTAGATGTTCCTCCTCTGGGCAAGCCCGGGTCCCAGATCCTGTTGTGCCTGTGAATAGGCTGCAGGGGGACGGTGAAGACCAGCAACAGCTTTCAGGGCTGCCACCTTCCGTGTGGGACAAGGAGCCGGACGTGTCTTTCTGGATACAGGCCCTTCCGAGGACGAGAGCCATGAGATGTTCCTCCTCTGGGCAAGCCCGGGTCCCAGATCCTGTTGTGCCTGTGAATAGGCTTCAGGGGGACGGTGAAGACCAGCAACAGCTTTCAGGGCTGCCACTTTCCGTGTGGGACAATGAGCCGGATGTGTGCCTTTCTGGAAACAGGCCCTGCCGAGGACGAGAGCCATGAGATGTTCCTCCTCTGGGCAAGCCCCGGTCCTGAATCCTGTTGTGCCTGTGAATAGGCTGCAGGGGGACGGTGAAGACCAGCAACAGCTTTCAGGGCTGCCACCTTCCGTGTGGGACAAGGAGCCGGACGTGTGCCTTTTCGGAAACAGGCTCTGCCGAGGACGAGAGCCATGAGATGTTCCTCCTCTGGGCAAGCCCGGGTCCCAGATCCTGTTGTGCCTGTGAATAGGCCGCAGGGGGACGGTGAAGACCAGCAACAGCTTTCAGGGCTGCCACCTTCCGTGTGGGACAAGGAGCCGGACGTGTGCCTTTTCGGAAACAAGCTCTGCCAAGGACGAGAGCCATGAGATGTTCCTCCTCTGGGCAAGCCCGGGTCCCAGATCCTGTTGTGCCTGTGAATAGGCTGCAGGGGGATGGTGAACACCAGCAACAGCTTTCACGGCTGCCACCTTCACTGTGGGACAAGGAGCCGGACGTGTGCCTTTCTGGAAACAGGCCCTGCCGAGGACGAGAGCCATGAGATGTTCCTCCTCTGGGCAAGCCCGGGTCCTGAATCCTGTTGTGCCTGTGAATAGGCTGCAGGGGGACGGTGAAGACCAGCAACAGCTTTCAGGGCTGCCACCTTCCGTGTGGGACAAGGAGCCGGACGTGTGCCTTTCTGGAAACAGGCTCTGACGAGGACGAGAGCCATGAGATGTTCCTCCTCTGGGCAAGCCCGGGTCCCAGATCCTGTTGTGCCTGTGAATAGGCTGCAGGGGGACGGTGAAGACCAGCAACAGCTTTCAGGGCTGCCACCTTCCGTGTGGGAGAAGGAGCCGGATGTGTGCCTTTTCGGAAACAGGCTCTGCCGAGGACGAGAGCCATGAGATGTTCCTCCTCGGGGCAAGCCCGGGTCCTGAATCCTGTTGTGCCTGTGAATAGGCTGCAGGGGGACGGTGAAGACCAGCAACAGCTTTCAGGGCTGCCACCTTCCGTGTGGGACAAGGAGCCGGACGTGTGCCTTTTCGGAAACAAGCTCTGCCGAGGACGAGAGCCATTAGATGTTCCTCCTCTGGGCAAGCCCGGGTCCCAGATCCTGTTGTGCCTGTGAATAGGCTGCAGGGCGACGGTGAAGACCAGCAACAGCTTTCAGGGCTGCCACCTTCCGTGTGGGACAAGGAGCCGGATGTGTGCCTTTTCGGAAACAGGCTCTGCCGAGGACGAGAGCCATGAGATGTTCCTCCTCTGGGCAAGCCCGCGTCCAAATCCTGTTGTGCCTGTGAATAGGCTGCAGGGGGACGGTGAAGACCAGCAACAGCTTTCAGGGCTGCCACCTTCCGTGTGGGACAAGGATCCGGACGTGTCTTTCTGGATACAGGCCCTGCCGAGGACGAGAGCCATGAGATGTTCCTCCTCTGGGCAAGCCCGGGTCCCAGATCCTGTTGTGCCTGTGAATAGGCTTCAGGGGGACGGTGAAGACCAGCAACAGCTTTCAGGGCTGCCACTTTCCGTGTGGGACAATGAGCCGGATGTGTGCCTTTCTGGAAACAGGCCCTGCCGAGGACGAGAGCCATGAGATGTTCCTCCTCTGGGCAAGCACCGGTCCTGAATCCTGTTGTGCCTGTGAATAGGCTGCAGGGGGACGGTGAAGACCAGCAACAGGTTTCAGGGCTGCCACCTTCCGTGTGGGACAAGGAGCCGGACGTGTGCCTTTTCGGAATCAGGCTCTGCCGAGGACGAGAGCCATGAGATGTTCCTCCTCTGGGCAAGCCCGGGTCCCAGATCCTGTTGTGCCTGTGAATAGGCTGCAGGGGGACGGTGAAGACCAGCAACTGCTTTCAGGGCTGCCACCTTCCGTGTGGGACAAGGAGCCGGACGTGTGCCTTTTCGGAAACAAGCTCTGCCAAGGACGAGAGCCATGAGATGTTCCTCCTCTGGGCAAGCCCGGGTCCCAGATCCTGTTGTGCCTCTGAATAGGCTGCAGGGGGATGGTGAACACCAGCAACAGCTTTCACGGCTGCCACCTTCACTGTGGGACAAGGAGCCGGACGTGTGCCTTTCTGGAAAGAGGCCCTGCCGAGGACGAGAGCCATGAGATGTTCCTCCTCTGGGCGAGCCCCGGTCCTGAATCCTGTTGTGCCTGTGAATAGGCTGCAGGGGGACGGTGAAGAACAGCAACAGCTTTCAGGGCTGCCACCTTCCGTGTGGGAGAAGGAGACGGACGTGTGCCTTTTCGGAAACAGGCTCTGCCGAGGACGAGAGCGATGAGATGTTCCTCCTCGGGGCAAGCCCGGGTCCTGAATCCTGTTGTGCCTGTGAACAGGCTGCAGGGGGACGGTGAAGACCAGCAACAGCTTTCACGGCTGCCACCTTCACTGTGGGACAAGGAGCCGGACGTGTGCCTTTTCGGAAACAAGCTCTGCCGAGGACGAGAGCCATTAGATGTTCCTCCTCTGGGCAAGCCCGGGTCCCATATCCTGTTGTGCCTGTGAACAGGCTGCAGGGGGACGGTGAAGACCAGCAACAGCTTTCAGGGCTGCCACCTTCCGTGTGGGACAAGGAGCCGGATGTGTGCCTTTTCGGAAACAGGCTCTGCCGAGGACGAGAGCCATGAGATGTTCCTCCTCTGGGCAAGCCCGCGTCCAAATCCTGTTGTGCCTGTGAATAAGCTGCAGGGGGACGGTGAAGACCAGCAACTGCTTTCATGGCTGCCACCTTCCGTGTGGGACAAGGAGCCGGACGTGTGCGTTTTCGGAAACAGGCTCTGACGAGGACGAGAGCCATGAGATGTTCCACCTCTGGGCAAGCCCGGGTCCTGAATCCTGTTGTGCCTGTGAATAGGCTGCAGGGGGACGGTGAAGACCAGCAACAGCTTTCAGGGCTGCCACCATCCGTGTGGGACAAGGAGCCGGACGTGTCTTTCTGGATACAGGCCCTGCCGAGGACGAGAGCCATGAGATGTTCCTCCTCTGGGCAAGCCCGGGTCCAAATCCTGTTGTGCCTGTGAATAGGCTGCAGGGGGACGGTGAAGACCAGCAACAGCTTTCAGGGCTGCCACCTTCCGTGTGGGACAAGGAGCCGGATGAGTGCCTTTTCGGAAACAGGCTCTGCTGAGGACGAGAGCCATGAGATGTTCCTCCTCTGGGCAAGCCCGGGTCCCAGATCCTGTTGTGCCTGTGAATAGGCTGCAGGGGGACGGTGAAGACCAGCAACAGCTTTCAGGGCTGCCACCTTCCGTGTGGGACAAGGAGCCAGACGTGTGCCTTTCTGGAAACAGGCCCTGCCGAGGACGAGAGCCATGAGATGTTCCTCCTCTGGGCAAGCCCCGGTCCTGAATCCTGTTGTGCCTGTGAATAGGCTGCAGGGGGACGGTGAAGACCAGCAACAGCTTTCAGGGCTGCCACCTTCCGTGTGGGAGAAGGAGCCGGACGTGTGCCTTTATGGAAACAGGCTCTGCCGAGGACGAGAGCCATGAGATGTTCCTCCTCTGGGCAAGCCCGGGTCCCAGATCCTGTTGTGCCTGTGAATAGGCCGCAGGGGGACGGTGAAGACCAGCAACAGCTTCCAGGGCTGCCACCTTCCGTGTGGGACAAGGAGCCGGACGTGTGCCTTTTCGGAAACAAGCTCTGCCGAGGACGAGAGCCATGAGATGTTCCTCCTCTGGGCAAGCCCGGGTCCCAGATCCTGTTGTGCCTGTGAATAGGCTGCAGGGGGATGGTGAACACCAGCAACAGCTTTCACGGCTGCCACCTTCCGTGTGGGACAAGGAGCCGGACGTGTGCCTTTCTGGAAACAGGCCCTGCCGAGGACGAGAGCCATGAGATGTTCCTCCTCTGGGCAAGCCCGGGTCCTGAATCCTGTTGTGCCTGTGAATAGGCTGCAGGGGGACGGTGAAGACCAGCAACAGCTTTCAGGGCTGCCACCTTCCGTGTGGGACAAGGAGCCGGACGTGTGCCTTTTCGGAATCAGGCTCTGCCGAGGACGAGAGCCATGAGATGTTCCTCCTCTGGGTAAGCCCGGGTCCCAGATCCTGTTATGCCTGTGAATAGGCTGCAGGGGGACGGTGAAGACCAGCAACAGCTTTCAGGGCTGCCACCTTCCGTGTGGGAGAAGGAGCCGGATGTGTGCCTTTTCGGAAACAGGCTCTGCCGAGGACGAGAGCCATGAGATGTTCCTCCTCGGGGCAAGCCCGGGTCCTGAATCCTGTTGTGCCTGTGAATAGGCTGCAGGGGGACGGTGAAGACCAGCAACAGCTTTCACGGCTGCCACCTTCACTGTGGGACAAGGAGCCGGACGTGTGCCTTTTCGGAAACAAGCTCTGCCGAGGACGAGAGCCATTAGATGTTCCTCCTCTGGGCAAGCCCGGGTCCCAGATCCTGTTGTGCCTGTGAACAGGCTGCAGGGGGACGGTGAAGACCAGCAACAGCTTTCAGGGCTGCCACCTTCCGTGTGGGACAAGGAGCCGGATGTGTGCCTTTTCGGAAACAGGCTCTGCCGAGGACGAGAGCCATGAGATGTTCCTCCTCTGGGCAAGCCCGCGTCCAAATCCTGTTGTGCCTGTGAATAGGCTGCAGGGGGACGGTGAAGACCAGCAACAGCTTTCAGGGCTGCCACCTTCCGTGTGGGACAAGGATCCGGACGTGTCTTTCTGGATACAGGCCCTGCCGAGGACGAGAGCCATTAGATGTTCCTCCTCTGGGCAAGCCCGGGTCCCAGATCCTGTTGTGCCTGTGAATAGGCTGCAGGGGGACGGTGAAGACCAGCAACAGCTTTCAGGGCTGCCACCTTCCGTGTGGGACAATGAGCCGGATGTGTGCATTTCTGGAAACAGGCCCTGCCGAGGACGAGAGCCATGAGATGTTCCTCCTCTGGGCAAGCCCCGGTCCTGAATCCTGTTGTGCCTGTGAATAGGCTGCAGGGGGACGGTGAAGACCAGCAACAGCTTTCACGGCTGCCACCTTCCGTGTGGGACAAGGAGCCGGACGTGTGCCTTTTCGCAATCAGGCTCTGCCGAGGACGAGAGCCATGAGATGTTCCTCCTCTGGGCAAGCCCGGGTCCCAGATCCTGTTGTGCCTGTGAATAGGCTGCAGGGGGACGGTGAAGACCAGCAACAGCTTTCAGGGCTGCCACCTTCCGTGTGGGACAAGGAGCCGGACGTGTGCCTTTTCGGAATCAGGCTCTGCCGAGGACGAGAGCCATGAGATGTTCCTCCTCTGGGCAAGCCCGGGTCCTGAATCCTGTTGTGCCTGTGAATAGGCTGCAGGGGGACGGTGAAGACCAGCAACAGCATCCAGGGCTGCCACCTTCCGTGTGGGACAAGGAGCCGGACGTGTGCCTTTATGGAAACAGGCTCTGCCGAGGACGAGAGCCATGAGATGTTCCTCCTCTGGGCAAGCCCGGGTCCCAGATCCTGTTGTGCCTGTGAATAGGCCGCAGGGGGACGGTGAAGACCAGCAACAGCTTCCAGGGCTGCCACCTTCCGTGTGGGACAAGGAGCCGGACGTGTGCCTTTTCGGAAACAAGCTCTGCCGAGGACGAGAGCCATGAGATGTTCCTCCTCTGGGCAAGCCCGGGTCCCAGATCCTGTTGTGCCTGTGAATAGGCTGCAGGGGGATGGTGAACACCAGCAACAGCTTTCACGGCTGCCACCTTCCGTGTGGGACAAGGAGCCGGACGTGTGCCTTTCTGGAAACAGGCCCTGCCGAGGACGAGAGCCATGAGATGTTCCTCCTCTGGGCAAGCCCGGGTCCTGAATCCTGTTGTGCCTGTGAATAGGCTGCAGGGGGACGGTGAAGACCAGCAACAGCTTTCAGGGCTGCCACCTTCCGTGTGGGACAAGGAGCCGGACGTGTGCCTTTTCGGAAACAGGCTCTGCTGAGGACGAGAGCCATGAGATGTTCCTCCTCTGGGCAAGCCCGGGTCCCAGATCCTGTTGTGCCTGTGAATAGGCTGCAGGGGGACGGTGAAGACCAGCAACAGCTTTCAGGGCTGCCACCTTCCGTGTGGGACAAGGAGCCGGACGAGTGCCTTTCTGGAAACATGCCCTGCCGAGGACGAGAGCCATGAGATGTTCCTCCTCTGGGCAAGCCCGGGTCCCAGATCCTTTTGTGCCTGTGAATAGGCTGCAGGGGGACGGTGAAGACCAGCAACAGCTTTCACGGCTGCCACCTTCCGTGTGGGAGAAGGAGCCGGACGTGTGCCTTTTCGGAATCAGCCTCTGCCGAGGACGAGAGCCATGAGATGTTCCTCCTCTGGGCAAGCCCGCGTCCAAATCCTGTTGTGCCTGTGAATAGGCTGCAGGGGGACGGTGAAGACCAGCAACAGCTTCCAGGGCTGCCACGTTCCGTGTGGGACAATGAGCCGGTCTTGTGCCTTTATGGAAACAGGCCCTGCCGAGGACGAGAGCCATGAGATGTTCCTCCTCTGGGCAAGCCCCGGTCCTGAATCCTGTTGTGCCTGTGAATAGGCTGCAGGGGGACGGTGAAGACCAGCAACAGCTTCCAGGGCTGCCACCTTCCGTGTGGGACAAGGAGCCGGACGTGTGCCTTTTCGGAAACAAGCTCTGCCGAGGACGAGAGCCATGAGATGTTCCTCCTCTGGGCAAGCCCGGGTCCCAGATCCTGTTGTGCCTGTGAATAGGCTGCAGGGGGACGGTGAAGACCAGCAACAGCTTTCAGGGCTGCCACCTTCCGTGTGGGACAAGGAGCCGGACGTGTGCCTTTTCGGAAACAAGCTCTGCCGAGGACGAGAGCCATTAGATGTTCCTCCTCTGGGCAAGCCCGCGTCCAAATCCTGTTGTGCCTGTGAATAGGCTGCAGGGGGACGGTGAAGACCAGCAACAGCTTTCACGGCTGCCACATTCCGTGTGGGACAAGGAGCCGGACGTGTGCGTTTTCGGAAACAGGCTCTGACGAGGACGAGAGCCATGAGATGTTCCACCTCTGGGCAAGCCCGGGTCCGGAATCCTGTTGTGCCTGTGAATAGGCTGCAGGGGGACGGTGAAGACCAGCAACAGCTTTCAGGGCTGCCACCTTCCGTGTGGGACAAGGAGCCGGATGAGTGCCTTTTCGGAAACAGGCTCTGCTGAGGACGAGAGCCATGAGATGTTCCTCCTCTGGGCAAGCCCGGGTCCCAGATCCTGTTGTGCCTGTCAATAGGCTGCAGGGGGACGGTGAAGACCAGCAACAGCTTTCAGGGCTGCCACCTTCCGTGTGGGACAAGGAGCCGGACGTGTGCCTTTCTGGAAACAGGCCCTGCCGAGGACGAGAGCCATGAGATGTTCCTCCTCTGGGCAAGCCCCGGTCCTGAATCCTGTTGTGCCTGTGAATAGGCTGCAGGGGGACGGTGAAGACCAGCAACAGCTTTCAGGGCTGCCACCTTCCGTGTGGGACAAGGAGCCGGACGTGTGCCTTTTCGGAATCAGGCTCTGCCGAGGACGAGAGCCATGAGATGTTCCTCCTCTGGGCAAGCCCGGGTCCCAGATCCTTTTGTGCCTGTGAATAGGCTGCAGGGGGATGGTGAACACCAGCAACAGCTTTCACGGCTGCCACCTTCCGTGTGGGACAAGGAGCCGGACGTGTGCCTTTTCGGAATCAGGCTCTGCCGAGGACGAGAGCCATGAGATGTTCCTCCTCTGAGTAAGCCCGGGTCCTGAATCCTGTTATGCCTGTGAATAGGCTGCAGGGGGACGGTGAAGACCAGCAACAGCTTTCAGGGCTGCCACCTTCCGTGTGGGAGAAGGAGCCGGACGTGTGCCTTTTCGGAAACAGGCTCTGCCGAGGACGAGAGCCATTAGATGTTCCTCCTCGGGGCAAGCCCGGGTCCTGAATCCTGTTGTGCCTGTGAATAGGCTGCAGGGGGACGGTGAAGACCAGCAACAGCTTTCAGGGCTGCCACCTTCCGTGTGGGAGAAGGAGCCGGACATGTGCCTTTTCGGAATCAGGCTCTGCCGAGGACGAGAGCCATGAGATGTTCCTCCTCTGGGCAAGCCCGCGTCCAAATCCTGTTGTGCCTGTGAATAGGCTGCAGGGGGACGGTGAAGACCAGCAACAGCTTCCAGGGCTGCCACCTTCCGTGTGGGACAATGAGCCGGTCTTGTGCCTTTATGGAAACAGGCCCTGCCGAGGACGAGAGCCATGAGATGTTCCTCCTCTGGGCAAGCCCCGGTCCTGAATCCTGTTGTGCCTGTGAATAGGCTGCAGGGGGACGGTGAAGACCAGCAACAGCTTCCAGGGCTGCCACCTTCCCTGTGGGACAAGGAGCCGGACGTGTGCCTTTTCGGAAACAAGCTCTGCCGAGGACGAGAGCCATGAGATGTTCCTCCTCTGGGCAAGCCCGGGTCCCAGATCCTGTTGTGCCTGTGAATAGGCTGCAGGGGGACGGTGAAGACCAGCAACAGCTTTCAGGGCTGCCACCTTCCGTGTGGGACAAGGAGCCGGATGTGTGACTTTTCGGAAACAGGCTCTGCCGAGGACGAGAGCCATGAGATGTTCCTCCTCTGGGCAAGCCCGGGTCCTGAATCCTGTTGTGCCTGTGAATAGGCTGCAGGGGGACGGTGAAGACCAGCAACAGCTTTCAAGGCTGCCACCTTCCGTGTGGGACAAGGAGCCGGACGTGTGCCTTTTCGGAAACAAGCTCTGCCGAGGACGAGAGCCATTAGGTGTTCCTCCTCTGGGCAAGCCCGCGTCCAAATCCTGTTGTGGCTGTGAATAGGCTGCAGGGGGACGGTGAAGACCAGCAACAGCTTTCACGGCTGCCACATTCCGTGTGGGACAAGGAGCCGGACGTGTGCGTTTTCGGAAACAGGCTCTGACGAGGACGAGAGCCATGAGATGTTCCACCTCTGGGCAAGCCCGGGTCCTGAATCCTGTTGTGCCTGTGAATAGGCTGCAGGGGGACGGTGAAGACCAGCAACAGCTTTCAGGGCTGCCACCTTCCGTGTGGGACAAGGAGCCGGACGTGTCTTTCTGGATACAGGCCCTGCCGAGGACGAGAGCCATGAGATGTTCCTCCTCTGGGCAAGCCCGGGTCCAAATCCTGTTGTGCCTGTGAATAGGCTGCAGGGGGACGGTGAAGACCAGCAACAGCTTTCAGGGCTGCCACCTTCCGTGTGGGACAAGGAGCCGGATGAGTGCCTTTTCGGAAACAGGCTCTGCTGAGGACGAGAGCCATGAGATGTTCCTCCTCTGGGCAAGCCCGGGTCCCAGATCCTGTTGTGCCTGTGAATAGGCTGCAGGGGGACGGTGAAGACCAGCAACAGCTTTCAGGGCTGCCACCTTCCGTGTGGGACAAGGAGCCGGACGTGTGCCTTTCTGGAAACATGCCCTGCCGAGGACGAGAGCCATGAGATGTTCCTCCTCTGGGCAAGCCCCGGTCCTGAATCCTGTTGTGCCTGTGAACAGGCTGCAGGGGGACGGTGAAGACCAGCAACAGCTTTCAGGGCTGCCACCTTCCGTGTGGGACAAGGAGCCGGACGTGTGCCTTTTCGGAATCAGGCTCTGCCGAGGACGAGATCCATGAGATGTTCCTCCTCTGGGCAAGCCCGGGTCCCAGATCCTGTTGTGCCTGTGAATAGGCTGCAGGGGGACGGTGAAGACCAGCAACAGCTTCCAGGGCTGCCACCTTCCGTGTGGGACAAGGAGCCGGACGTGTGCGTTTTCGGAAACAGGCCCTGCTGAGGACGAGAGCCATGAGATGTTCCTCCTCTGGGCAAGCCCGGGTCCTAGATCCTGTTGTGCCTGTGAATAGGCTGCAGGGGGATGGTGAACACCAGCAACAGCTTTCACGGCTGCCACCTTCCGTGTGGGACAAGGAGCCGGACGTGTGCCTTTCTGGAAACAGGCCCTGCCGAGGACGAGAGCCATGAGATGTTCCTCCTCTGGGCAAGCCCGGGTACTGAATCCTGTTGTGCCTGTGAATAGGCTGCAGGGGGACGGTGAAGACCAGCAACAGCTTTCAGGGCTGCCACCTTCCGTGTGGGACAAGGAGCCGGACGTGTGCCTTTTCGGAATCAGACTCTGCCGAGGACGAGAGCCATGAGATGTTCCTCCTCTGAGCAAGCCCGGGTCCTGAATCCTGTTATGCCTGTGAATAGGCTGCAGGGGGACGGTGAAGACCAGCAACAGCTTTCAGGGCTGCCACCTTCCGTGTGGGAGAAGGAGCCGGATGTGTGCCTTTTCGGAATCAGGCTCTGCCGAGGACGAGAGCCATGAGATGTTCCTCCTCTGGGCAAGCCCGGGTCCTGAATCCTGTTGTGCCTGTGAATAGGCTGCAGGGGGACGGTGAAGACCAGCAACAGCTTTCAGGGCTGCCACCTTCCGTGTGGGACAAGGAGCCGGACGTGTGCCTTTTCGGAATCAGGCTCTGCCGAGGACGAGAGCCATGAGATGTTCCTCCTCTGGGCAAGCCCGGGTCCCAGATCCTGTTGTGCCTGTGAATAGGCTGCAGGGGGACGGTGAAGACCAGCAACAGCTTTCAGGGCTGCCACCTTCCGTGTGGGAGAAGGAGCCGGATGTGTGCCTTTTCGGAATCAGGCTCTGCCGAGGACGAGAGCCATGAGATGTTCCTCCTCTGGGCAAGCCCGCGTCCAAATCCTGTTGTGCCTGTGAATAGGCTGCAGGGGGACGGTGAAGACCAGCAACAGCTTCCAGGGCTGCCACCTTCCGTGTGGGACAATGAGCCGGTCTTGTGCCTTTATTGAAACAGGCCCTGCCGAGGACGAGAGCCATGAGACGTTCCTCCTCTGGGCAAGCCCGGGTCCTGAATCCTGTTGTGCCTGTGAATAGGCTGCAGGGGGACGGTGAAGACCAGCAACAGCTTTCACGGCTGCCACCTTCCGTGTGGGACAAGGAGCCGGACGTGTGCCTTTTCGGAGTCAGGCTCTGCCGAGGACGAGAGCCATGAGATGTTCCTCCTCTGGGCAAGCCCGGGTCCCAGATCCTGTTGTGCCTGTGAATAGGCTGCAGGGGGATGGTGAACACCAGCAACAGCTTTCACGGCTGCCACCTTCACTGTGGGACAAGGAGCCGGACGTGTGCCTTTCTGGAAACAGGCCCTGCCGAGGACGAGAGCCATGAGATGTTCCTCCTCTGGGCAAGCCCGGGTCCTGAATCCTGTTGTGCCTGTGAATAGGCTGCAGGGGGACGGTGAAGACCAGCAACAGCTTTCAGGGCTGCCACCTTCCGTGTGGGACAAGGAGCCGGACGTGTGCCTTTTCGGAAACAGGCTCTGACGAGGACGAGAGCCATGAGATGTTCCACCTCTGGGCAAGCCCGGGTCCTGAATCCTGTTGTGCCTGTGAATAGGCTGCAGGGGGACGGTGAAGACCAGCAACAGCTTTCACGGCTGCCACCTTCCGTGTGGGAGAAGGAGCCGGACGTGTGCCTTTTCGGAAACAAGCTCTGCCGAGGACGAGAGCCATTAGATGTTCCTCCTCTGGGCAAGCCCGGGTCCCAGATCCTGTTGTGCCTGTGAATAGGCTGCAGGGGGACGGTGAAGACCAGCAACAGCTTTCAGGGCTGCCACCTTCCGTGTGGGACAAGGAGCCGGACGTGTCTTTCTGGATACAGGCCCTTCCGAGGACGAGAGCCATGAGATGTTCCTCCTCTGGGCAAGCCCGGGTACTGAATCCTGTTGTGCCTGTGAATAGGCTGCAGGGGGACGGTGAAGACCAGCAACAGCTTTCAGGGCTGCCACCTTCCGTGTGGGACAAGGAGCCGGACGTGTGCCTTTTCGGAATCAGACTCTGCCGAGGACGAGAGCCATGAGATGTTCCTCCTCTGAGCAAGCCCGGGTCCTGAATCCTGTTATGCCTGTGAATAGGCTGCAGGGGGACGGTGAAGACCAGCAACAGCTTTCAGGGCTGCCACCTTCCGTGTGGGAGAAGGAGCCGGATGTGTGCCTTTTCGGAATCAGGCTCTGCCGAGGACGAGAGCCATGAGATGTTCCTCCTCTGGGCAAGCCCGGGTCCTGAATCCTGTTGTGCCTGTGAATAGGCTGCAGGGGGACGGTGAAGACCAGCAACAGCTTTCAGGGCTGCCACCTTCCGTGTGGGACAAGGAGCCGGACGTGTGCCTTTTCGGAATCAGGCTCTGCCGAGGACGAGAGCCATGAGATGTTCCTCCTCTGGGCAAGCCCGGGTCCCAGATCCTGTTGTGCCTGTGAATAGGCTGCAGGGGGACGGTGAAGACCAGCAACAGCTTTCAGGGCTGCCACCTTCCGTGTGGGAGAAGGAGCCGGATGTGTGCCTTTCTGGAAACAGGCTCTGACGAGGACGAGAGCCATGAGATGTTCCTCCTCTGGGCAAGCCCGCGTCCAAATCCTGTTGTGCCTGTGAATAGGCTGCAGGGGGACGGTGAAGACCAGCAACAGCTTCCAGGGCTGCCACCTTCCGTGTGGGACAATGAGCCGGTCTTGTGCCTTTATTGAAACAGGCCCTGCCGAGGACGAGAGCCATGAGACGTTCCTCCTCTGGGCAAGCCCGGGTCCTGAATCCTGTTGTGCCTGTGAATAGGCTGCAGGGGGACGGTGAAGACCAGCAACAGCTTCCAGAGCTGCCACCTTCCGTGTGGGACAAGGAGCCGGACGTGTGCCTTTTCGGAGTCAGGCTCTGCCGAGGACGAGAGCCATGAGATGTTCCACCTCTGGGCAAGCCCGGGTCCTGAATCCTGTTGTGCCTGTGAATAGGCTGCAGGGGGACGGTGAAGACCAGCAACAGCTTTCACGGCTGCCACCTTCCGTGTGGGAGAAGGAGCCGGACGTGTGCCTTTTCGGAAACAAGCTCTGCCGAGGACGAGAGCCATTAGATGTTCCTCCTCTGGGCAAGCCCGGGTCCCAGATCCTGTTGTGCCTGTGAATAGGCTGCAGGGGGACGGTGAAGACCAGCAACAGCTTTCAGGGCTGCCACCTTCCGTGTGGGACAAGGAGCCGGACGTGTCTTTCTGGATACAGGCCCTTCCGAGGACGAGAGCCATGAGATGTTCCTCCTCTGGGCAAGCCCGGGTCCCAGATCCTGTTGTGCCTGTGAATAGGCTGCAGGGGGACGGTGAAGACCAGCAACAGCTTTCAGGGCTGCCACTTTCCGTGTGGGACAATGAGCCGGATGTGTGCCTTTCTGGAAACAGGCCCTGCCGAGGACGAGAGCCATGAGATGTTCCTCCTCTGGGCAAGCCCCGGTCCTGATCCTGTTGTGCCTGTGAATAGGCTGCAGGGGGACGGTGAAGACCAGCAACAGCTTTCAGGGCTGCCACCTTCCGTGTGGGACAAGGAGCCGGACGTGTGCCTTTTCGCAATCAGGCTCTGCCGAGGACGAGAGCCATGAGATGTTCCTCCTCTGGGCAAGCCCGGGTCCCAGATCCTGTTGTGCCTGTGAATAGGCCGCAGGGGGACGGTGAAGACCAGCAACAGCTTTCAGGGCTGCCACCTTCCGTGTGGGACAAGGAGCCGGACGTGTGCCTTTTCGGAAACAAGCTCTGCCAAGGACAAGAGCCATGAGATGTTCCTCCTCTGGGCAAGCCCGGGTCCCAGATCCTGTTGTGCCTGTGAATAGGCTGCAGGGGGATGGTGAACACCAGCAACAGCTTTCACGGCTGCCACCTTCACTGTGGGACAAGGAGCCGGACGTGTGCCTTTCTGGAAACAGGCCCTGCCGAGGACGAGAGCCATGAGATGTTCCTCCTCTGGGCAAGCCCGGGTCCTGAATCCTGTTGTGCCTGTGAATAGGCTGCAGGGGGACGGTGAAGACCAGCAACAGCTTACAGGGCTGCCACCTTCCGTGTGGGACAAGGAGCCGGACGTGTGCCTTTCTGGAAACAGGCTCTGACGAGGACGAGAGCCATGAGATGTTCCTCCTCTGGGCAAGCCCGGGTCCCAGATCCTGTTGTGCCTGTGAACAGGCTGCAGGGGGACGGTGAAGACCAGCAACAGCTTTCAGGGCTGCCACCTTCCGTGTGGGAGAAGGAGCCGGATGTGTGCCTTTTCGGAAACAGGCTCTGCCGAGGACGAGAGCCATGAGATGTTCCTCCTCGGGGCAAGCCCGGGTCCTGAATCCTGTTGTGCCTGTGAATAGGCTGCAGGGGGACGGTGAAGACCAGCAACAGCTTTCAGGGCTGCCACCTTCCGTGTGGGACAAGGAGCCGGACGTGTGCCTTTTCGGAAACAAGCTCTGCCGAGGACGAGAGCCATTAGATGTTCCTCCTCTGGGCAAGCCCGGGTCCCAGATCCTGTTGTGCCTGTGAATAGGCTGCAGGGCGACGGTGAAGACCAGCAACAGCTTTCAGGGCTGCCACCTTCCGTGTGGGACAAGGAGCCGGATGTGTGCCTTTTCGGAAACAGGCTCTGCCGAGGACGAGAGCCATGAGATGTTCCTCCTCTGGGCAAGCCCGCGTCCAAATCCTGTTGTGCCTGTGAATAGGCTGCAGGGGGACGGTGAAGACCAGCAACAGCTTTCAGGGCTGCCACCTTCCGTGTGGGACAAGGATCCGGACGTGTCTTTCTGGATACAGGCCCTGCCGAGGACGAGAGCCATGAGATGTTCCTCCTCTGGGCAAGCCCGGGTCCCAGATCCTGTTGTGCCTGTGAATAGGCTTCAGGGGGACGGTGAAGACCAGCAACAGCTTTCAGGGCTGCCACTTTCCGTGTGGGACAATGAGCCGGATGTGTGCCTTTCTGGAAACAGGCCCTGCCGAGGACGAGAGCCATGAGATGTTCCTCCTCTGGGCAAGCCCCGGTCCTGAATCCTGTTGTGCCTGTGAATAGGCTGCAGGGGGACGGTGAAGACCAGCAACAGCTTTCAGGGCTGCCACCTTCCGTGTGGGACAAGGAGCCGGACGTGTGCCTTTTCGGAATCAGGCTCTGCCGAGGACGAGAGCCATGAGATGTTCCTCCTCTGGGCAAGCCCGGGTCCCAGATCCTGTTGTGCCTGTGAATAGGCTGCAGGGGGACGGTGAAGACCAGCAACAGCTTTCAGGGCTGCCACCTTCCGTGTGGGACAAGGAGCCGGACGTGTGCCTTTTCGGAAACACGCTCTGCCAAGGACGAGAGCCATGAGATGTTCCTCCTCTGGGCAAGCCCGGGTCCCAGATCCTGTTGTGCCTCTGAATAGGCTGCAGGGGGATGGTGAACACCAGCAACAGCTTTCACGGCTGCCACCTTCACTGTGGGACAAGGAGCCGGACGTGTGCCTTTCTGGAAAGAGGCCCTGCCGAGGACGAGAGCCATGAGATGTTCCTCCTCTGGGCAAGCCCGGGTCCTGAATCCTGTTGTGCCTGTGAATAGGCTGCAGGGGGACGGTGAAGACCAGCAACAGCTTTCAGGGCTGCCACCTTCCGTGTGGGACAAGGAGCCGGACGTGTGCCTTTTCGGAATCAGGCTCTGCCGAGGACGAGAGCCATGAGATGTTCCTCCTCTGGGCAAGCCCGGGTCCCAGATCCTGTTGTGCCTGTGAATAGGCTGCAGGGGGACGGTGAAGAACAGCAACAGCTTTCAGGGCTGCCACCTTCCGTGTGGGAGAAGGAGCCGGATGTGTGCCTTTTCGGAAACAGGCTCTGCCGAGGACGAGAGCGATGAGATGTTCCTCCTCGGGGCAAGCCCGGGTCCTGAATCCTGTTGTGTCTGTGAATAGGCTGCAGGGGGACGGTGAAGACCAGCAACAGCTTTCACGGCTGCCACCTTCACTGTGGGACAAGGAGCCGGACGTGTGCCTTTTCGGAAACAAGCTCTGCCGAGGACGAGAGCCATTAGATGTTCCTCCTCTGGGCAAGCCCGGGTCCCATATCCTGTTGTGCCTGTGAACAGGCTGCAGGGGGACGGTGAAGACCAGCAACAGCTTTCAGGGCTGACACCTTCCGTGTGGGACAAGGAGCCGGATGTGTGCCTTTTCGGAAACAGGCTCTGCCGAGGACGAGAGCCATGAGATGTTCCTCCTCTGGGCAAGCCCGCGTCCAAATCCTGTTGTGCCTGTGAATAAGGTGCAGGGGGACGGTGAAGACCAGCAACTGCTTTCAGGGCTGCCACCTTCCGTGTGGGACAAGGAGCCGGACGTGTCTTTCTGGATACAGGCCCTGCCGAGGACGAGAGCCATGAGATGTTCCTCCTCTGGGCAAGCCCGGGTCCCAGATCCTGTTGTGCCTGTGAATAGGCTGCAGGGGGACGGTGAAGACCAGCAACAGCTTTCAGGGCTGCCACCTTCCGTGTGGGACAAGGAGTCGGACGTGTGCCTTTTCGGAAACAAGCTCTGCCAAGGACGAGAGCCATGAGATGTTCCTCCTCTGGGCAAGCCCGGGTCCCAGATCCTGCTGTGCCTGTGAATAGGCTGCAGGGGGACGGTGAAGACCAGCAACAGCTTTCACGGCTGCCACCTTCACTGTGGGACAAGGAGCCGGACGTGTGCCTTTCTGGAAACAGGCCGTGCCGAGGACGAGAGCCATGAGATGTTCCTCCTCTGGCCAAGCCCGGGTCCCAGATCCTGTTGTGCCTCTGAATAGGCTGCAGGGGGACGGTGAAGACCAGCAACAGCTTTCAGGGCTGCCACCTTCCGTGTGGGACAAGGAGCCGGACGTGTGCCTTTTCGGAATCAGGCTCTGCCGAGGACGAGAGCCATGAGATGTTCCTCCTCTGGGCAAGCCCGGGTCCAAATCCTGTTGTGCCTGTGAATAGGCTGCAGGGGGACGGTGAAGACCAGCAACAGCTTTCAGGGCTGCCACCTTCCGTGTGGGACAATGAGCCGGATGTGTGCCTTTCTGGAAACAGGCCCTGCCGAGGACGAGAGCCATGAGATGTTCCTCCTCTGGGCAAGCCCCGGTCCTGAATCCTGTTGTGCCTGTGAATAGGCTGCAGGGGGACGGTGAAGACCAGCAACAGCTTTCAGGGCTGCCACCTTCCGTGTGGGACAAGGAGCCGGACGTGTGCCTTTTCGGAATCAGGCTTTGCCGAGGACGAGAGCCATGAGATGTTCCTCCTCTGGGCAAGCCCGCGTCCAAATCCTGTTGTGCCTGTGAATAGGCTACAGGGGGACGGTGAAGACCAGCAACAGCTTTCAGGGCTGCCACCTTCCGTGTGGGACAATGAGCCGGATGTGTGCCTTTCTGGAAACAGGCCCTGCCGAGGACGAGAGCCATGAGATGTTCCTCCTCTGGGCAAGCCCGGGTCCTGAATCCTGTTGTGCCTGTGAATAGGCTGCAGGGGGACGGTGAAGACCAGCAACAGCTTTCAGGGCTGCCACCTTCCGTGTGGGACAAGGAGCCGGACGTGTGCCTTTTCGGAAACAGGCTCTGCCGAGAACGAGAGCCATGAGATGTTCCTCCTCTGGGCAAGCCCGGGTCCTGAATCCTGTTGTGCCTGTGAATAGGCTGCAGGGGGACGGTGAAGACCAGCAACAGCTTTCAGGGCTGCCACCTTCCGTGTGGGACAAGGAGCCGGACGTGTGCCTTTTCGGAAACAGGCTCTGCCGAGGACGAGAGCCATGAGATGTTCCTCCTCTGGGCAAGCCCGGGTCCCAGATCCTGTTGTGCCTGTGAATAGGCTGCAGGGGGACGGTGAAGAACAGCAACAGCTTTCAGGGCTGCCACCTTCCGTGTGGGAGAAGGAGCCGGATGTGTGCCTTTTCGGAAACAGGCTCTGCCGAGGACGAGAGCGATGAGATGTTCCTCCTCGGGGCAAGCCCGGGTCCTGAATCCTGTTGTGTCTGTGAATAGGCTGCAGGGGGACGGTGAAGACCAGCAACAGCTTTCACGGCTGCCACCTTCACTGTGGGACAAGGAGCCGGACGTGTGCCTTTTCGGAAACAAGCTCTGCCGAGGACGAGAGCCATTAGATGTTCCTCCTCTGGGCAAGCCCGGGTCCCTTATCCTGTTGTGCCTGTGAATAGGCTGCAGGGGGACGGTGAAGACCAGCAACAGCTTTCACGGCTGCCACCTTCACTGTGGGACAAGGAGCCGGACGTGTGCCTTTCTGGAAACAGGCCGTGCCGAGGACGAGAGCCATGAGATGTTCCTCCTCTGGCCAAGCCCGGGTCCCAGATCCTGTTGTGCCTCTGAATAGGCTGCAGGGGGACGGTGAAGACCAGCAACAGCTTTCAGGGCTGCCACCTTCCGTGTGGGACAAGGAGCCGGACGTGTGCCTTTTCGGAATCAGGCTCTGCCGAGGACGAGAGCCATGAGATGTTCCTCCTCTGGGCAAGCCCGGGTCCAAATCCTGTTGTGCCTGTGAATAGGCTGCAGGGGGACGGTGAAGACCAGCAACAGCTTTCAGGGCTGCCACCTTCCGTGTGGGACAATGAGCCGGATGTGTGCCTTTCTGGAAACAGGCCCTGCCGAGGACGAGAGCCATGAGATGTTCCTCCTCTGGGCAAGCCCCGGTCCTGAATCCTGTTGTGCCTGTGAATAGGCTGCAGGGGGACGGTGAAGACCAGCAACAGCTTTCAGGGCTGCCACCTTCCGTGTGGGACAAGGAGCCGGACGTGTGCCTTTTCGGAATCAGGCTCTGCCGAGGACGAGAGCCATGAGATGTTCCTCCTCTGGGCAAGCCCGGGTCCCAGATCCTGTTGTGCCTGTGAATAGGCTGCAGGGGGACGGTGAAGACCAGCAACTGCTTTCAGGGCTGCCACCTTCCGTGTGGGACAAGGAGCCGGACGTGTGCCTTTTCGGAAACAAGCTCTGCCGAGGACGAGAGCCATGAGATGTTCCTCCTCTGGGCAAGCCCGGGTCCCAGATCCTGTTGTGCCTCTGAATAGGCTGCAGGGGGATGGTGAACACCAGCAACAGCTTTCACGGCTGCCACCTTCACTGTGGGACAAGGAGCCGGACGTGTGCCTTTCTGGAAAGAGGCCCTGCCGAGGACGAGAGCCATGAGATGTTCCTCCTCTGGGCAAGCCCGGGTCCTGAATCCTGTTGTGCCTGTGAATAGGCTGCAGGGGGACGGTGAAGACCAGCAACAGCTTTCAGGGCTGCCACCTTCCGTGTGGGACAAGGAGCCGGACGTGTGCCTTTTCGGAATCAGGCTCTGCCGAGGACGAGAGCCATGAGATGTTCCTCCTCTGGGCAAGCCCGGGTCCCAGATCCTGTTGTGCCTGTGAATAGGCTGCAGGGGGACGGTGAAGAACAGCAACAGCTTTCAGGGCTGCCACCTTCCGTGTGGGAGAAGGAGCCGGATGTGTGCCTTTTCGGAAACAGGCTCTGCCGAGGACGAGAGCGATGAGATGTTCCTCCTCGGGGCAAGCCCGGGTCCTGAATCCTGTTGTGTCTGTGAATAGGCTGCAGGGGGACGGTGAAGACCAGCAACAGCTTTCACGGCTGCCACCTTCACTGTGGGACAAGGAGCCGGACGTGTGCCTTTTCGGAAACAAGCTCTGCCGAGGACGAGAGCCATTAGATGTTCCTCCTCTGGGCAAGCCCGGGTCCCATATCCTGTTGTGCCTGTGAACAGGCTGCAGGGGGACGGTGAAGACCAGCAACAGCTTTCAGGGCTGCCACCTTACGTGTGGGACAAGGAGCCGGATGTGTGCCTTTTCGGAAACAGGCTCTGCCGAGGACGAGAGCCATGAGATGTTCCTCCTCTGGGCAAGCCCGCGTCCAAATCCTGTTGTGCCTGTGAATAAGGTGCAGGGGGACGGTGAAGACCAGCAACTGCTTTCAGGGCTGCCACCTTCCGTGTGGGACAAGGAGCCGGACGTGTCTTTCTGGATACAGGCCCTGCCGAGGACGAGAGCCATGAGATGTTCCTCCTCTGGGCAAGCCCGGGTCCCAGATCCTGTTGTGCCTGTGAATAGGCTGCAGGGGGACGGTGAAGACCAGCAACAGCTTTCAGGGCTGCCACCTTCCGTGTGGGACAAGGAGTCGGACGTGTGCCTTTTCGGAAACAAGCTCTGCCGAGGACGAGAGCCATGAGATGTTCCTCCTCTGGGCAAGCCCGGGTCCCAGATCCTGCTGTGCCTGTGAATAGGCTGCAGGGGGACGGTGAAGACCAGCAACAGCTTTCACGGCTGCCACCTTCACTGTGGGACAAGGAGCCGGACGTGTGCCTTTCTGGAAACAGGCCGTGCCGAGGACGAGAGCCATGAGATGTTCCTCCTCTGGCCAAGCCCGGGTCCCAGATCCTGTTGTGCCTCTGAATAGGCTGCAGGGGGACGGTGAAGACCAGCAACAGCTTTCAGGGCTGCCACCTTCCGTGTGGGACAAGGAGCCGGACGTGTGCCTTTTCGGAATCAGGCTCTGCCGAGGACGAGAGCCATGAGATGTTCCTCCTCTGGGCAAGCCCGGGTCCAAATCCTGTTGTGCCTGTGAATAGGCTGCAGGGGGACGGTGAAGACCAGCAACAGCTTTCAGGGCTGCCACCTTCCGTGTGGGACAATGAGCCGGATGTGTGCCTTTCTGGAAACAGGCCCTGCCGAGGACGAGAGCCATGAGATGTTCCTCCTCTGGGCAAGCCCCGGTCCTGAATCCTGTTGTGCCTGTGAATAGGCTGCAGGGGGACGGTGAAGACCAGCAACAGCTTTCAGGGCTGCCACCTTCCGTGTGGGACAAGGAGCCGGACGTGTGCCTTTTCGGAATCAGGCTTTGCCGAGGACGAGAGCCATGAGATGTTCCTCCTCTGGGCAAGCCCGCGTCCAAATCCTGTTGTGCCTGTGAATAGGCTACAGGGGGACGGTGAAGACCAGCAACAGCTTTCAGGGCTGCCACCTTCCGTGTGGGACAATGAGCCGGATGTGTGCCTTTCTGGAAACAGGCCCTGCCGAGGACGAGAGCCATGAGATGTTCCTCCTCTGGGCAAGCCCGGGTCCTGAATCCTGTTGTGCCTGTGAATAGGCTGCAGGGGGACGGTGAAGACCAGCAACAGCTTTCAGGGCTGCCACCTTCCGTGTGGGACAAGGAGCCGGACGTGTGCCTTTTCGGAAACAGGCTCTGCCGAGAACGAGAGCCATGAGATGTTCCTCCTCTGGGCAAGCCCGGGTCCTGAATCCTGTTGTGCCTGTGAATAGGCTGCAGGGGGACGGTGAAGACCAGCAACAGCTTTCAGGGCTGCCACCTTCCGTGTGGGACAAGGAGCCGGACGTGTGCCTTTTCGGAAACAGGCTCTGCCGAGGACGAGAGCCATGAGATGTTCCTCCTCTGGGCAAGCCCGGGTCCCAGATCCTGTTGTGCCTGTGAATAGGCTGCAGGGGGACGGTGAAGAACAGCAACAGCTTTCAGGGCTGCCACCTTCCGTGTGGGAGAAGGAGCCGGATGTGTGCCTTTTCGGAAACAGGCTCTGCCGAGGACGAGAGCGATGAGATGTTCCTCCTCGGGGCAAGCCCGGGTCCTGAATCCTGTTGTGTCTGTGAATAGGCTGCAGGGGGACGGTGAAGACCAGCAACAGCTTTCACGGCTGCCACCTTCACTGTGGGACAAGGAGCCGGACGTGTGCCTTTTCGGAAACAAGCTCTGCCGAGGACGAGAGCCATTAGATGTTCCTCCTCTGGGCAAGCCCGGGTCCCATATCCTGTTGTGCCTGTGAATAGGCTGCAGGGGGACGGTGAAGACCAGCAACAGCTTTCACGGCTGCCACCTTCACTGTGGGACAAGGAGCCGGACGTGTGCCTTTCTGGAAACAGGCCGTGCCGAGGACGAGAGCCATGAGATGTTCCTCCTCTGGGCAAGCCCGGGTCCCAGATCCTGTTGTGCCTCTGAATAGGCTGCAGGGGGACGGTGAAGACCAGCAACAGCTTTCAGGGCTGCCACCTTCCGTGTGGGACAAGGAGCCGGACGTGTGCCTTTTCGGAATCAGGCTCTGCCGAGGACGAGAGCCATGAGATGTTCCTCCTCTGGGCAAGCCCGGGTCCAAATCCTGTTGTGCCTGTGAATAGGCTGCAGGGGGACGGTGAAGACCAGCAACAGCTTTCAGGGCTGCCACCTTCCGTGTGGGACAATGAGCCGGATGTGTGCCTTTCTGGAAACAGGCCCTGCCGAGGACGAGAGCCATGAGAAGTTCCTCCTCTGTGCAAGCCCCGGTCCTGAATCCTGTTGTGCCTGTGAATAGGCTGCAGGGGGACGGTGAAGACCAGCAACAGCTTTCAGGGCTGCCACCTTCCGTGTGGGACAAGGAGCCGGACGTGTGCCTTTTCGGAATCAGGCTCTGCCGAGGACGAGAGCCATGAGATGTTCCTCCTCTGGGCAAGCCCGGGTCCAAATCCTGTTGTGCCTGTGAATAGGCTACAGGGGGACGGTGAAGACCAGCAACAGCTTTCAGGGCTGCCACCTTCCGTGTGGGACAATGAGCCGGATGTTTGCCTTTCTGGAAACAGGCCCTGCCGAGGACGAGAGCCATGAGATGTTCCTCCTCTGGGCAAGCCCCGGTCCTGAATCCTGTTGTGCCTGTGAATAGGCTGCAGGGGGACGGTGAAGACCAGCAACAGCTTTCAGGGCTGCCACCTTCCGTGTGGGACAAGGAGCCGGACGTGTGCCTTTTCGGAAACAGGCTCTGCCGAGGACGAGAGCCATGAGATGTTCCTCCTCTGGGCAAGCCCGGGTCCTGAATCCTGTTGTGCCTGTGAATAGGCTGCAGGGGGACGGTGAAGACCAGCAACAGCTTTCAGGGCTGCCACCTTCCGTGTGGGACAAGGAGCCGGACGTGTGCCTTTTCGGAAACAGGCTCTGCCGAGGACGAGAGCCATGAGATGTTCCTCCTCTGGGCAAGCCCGGGTCCCAGATCCTGTTGTGCCTGTGAATAGGCTGCAGGGGGACGGTGAAGAACAGCAACAGCTTTCAGGGCTGCCACCTTCCGTGTGGGAGAAGGAGCCGGATGTGTGCCTTTTCGGAAACAGGCTCTGCCGAGGACGAGAGCGATGAGATGTTCCTCCTCGGGGCAAGCCCGGGTCCTGAATCCTGTTGTGTCTGTGAATAGGCTGCAGGGGGACGGTGAAGACCAGCAACAGCTTTCACGGCTGCCACCTTCACTGTGGGACAAGGAGCCGGACGTGTGCCTTTTCGGAAACAAGCTCTGCCGAGGACGAGAGCCATTAGATGTTCCTCCTCTGGGCAAGCCCGGGTCCCATATCCTGTTGTGCCTGTGAATAGGCTGCAGGGGGACGGTGAAGACCAGCAACAGCTTTCACGGCTGCCACCTTCACTGTGGGACAAGGAGCCGGACGTGTGCCTTTCTGGAAACAGGCCGTGCCGAGGACGAGAGCCATGAGATGTTCCTCCTCTGGCCAAGCCCGGGTCCCAGATCCTGTTGTGCCTCTGAATAGGCTGCAGGGGGACGGTGAAGACCAGCAACAGCTTTTAGGGCTGCCACCTTCCGTGTGGGACAAGGAGCCGGACGTGTGCCTTTTCGGAATCAGGCTCTGCCGAGGACGAGAGCCATGAGATGTTCCTCCTCTGGGCAAGCCCGGGTCCAAATCCTGTTGTGCCTGTGAATAGGCTGCAGGGGGACGGTGAAGACCAGCAACAGCTTTCAGGGCTGCCACCTTCCGTGTGGGACAATGAGCCGGATGTGTGCCTTTCTGGAAACAGGCCCTGCCGAGGACGAGAGCCATGAGATGTTCCTCCTCTGGGCAAGCCCCGGTCCTGAATCCTGTTGTGCCTGTGAATAGGCTGCAGGGGGACGGTGAAGACCAGCAACAGCTTTCAGGGCTGCCACCTTCCGTGTGGGACAAGGAGCCGGACGTGTGCCTTTTCGGAATCAGGCTCTGCCGAGGACGAGAGCCATGAGATGTTCCTCCTCTGGGCAAGCCCGGGTCCAAATCCTGTTGTGCCTGTGAATAGGCTACAGGGGGACGGTGAAGACCAGCAACAGCTTTCAGGGCTGCCACCTTCCGTGTGGGACAATGAGCCGGATGTTTGCCTTTCTGGAAACAGGCCCTGCCGAGGACGAGAGCCATGAGATGTTCCTCCTCTGGGCAAGCCCCGGTCCTGAATCCTGTTGTGCCTGTGAATAGGCTGCAGGGGGACGGTGAAGACCAGCAACAGCTTTCAGGGCTGCCACCTTCCGTGTGGGACAAGGAGCCGGACGTGTGCCTTTTCGGAAACAGGCTCTGCCGAGGACGAGAGCCATGAGATGTTCCTCCTCTGGGCAAGCCCGGGTCCTGAATCCTGTTGTGCCTGTGAATAGGCTGCAGGGGGACGGTGAAGACCAGCAACAGCTTTCAAGGCTGCCACCTTCCGTGTGGGACAAGGAGCCGGACGTGTGCCTTTTCGGAAACAGGCTCTGCCGAGGACGAGAGCCATGAGATGTTCCTCCTCTGGGCAAGCCCACGTCCAAATCCTGTTGTGCCTGTGAATAGGCCGCAGGGGGACGGTGAAGACCAGCAACTGCTTTCAGGGCTGCCACCTTCCGTGTGGGACAAGGAGCCGGACGTGTGCGTTTTCGGAAACAGGCTCTGACGAGGACGAGAGCCATGAGATGTTCCTCCTCTGGGCAAGCCCGGGTCCTGAATCCTGTTGTGCCTGTGAATAGGCTGCAGGGGGACGGTGAAGACCAGCAACAGCTTTCAGGGCTGCCACCTTCCGTGTGGGACAAGGAGCCGGACGTGTCCTTCTGGATACAGGCCCTGCCGAGGACGAGAGCCATGAGATGTTCCTCCTCTGGGCAAGCCCGGGTCCAAATCCTGTTGTGCCTGTGAATAGGCTGCAGGGGGACGGTGAAGACCAGCAACAGCTTTCAGGGCTGCCACCTACCGTGTGGGACAAGGAGCCGGATGAGTGCCTTTTCGGAAACAGGCTCTGCTGAGGACGAGAGCCATGAGATGTTCCTCCTCTGGGCAAGCCCGGGTCCCAGATCCTGTTGTGCCTGTGAATAGGCTGCAGGGGGACGGTGAAGACCAGCAACAGCTTTCAGGGCTGCCACCTTCCGTGTGGGACAAGGAGCCGGACGTGTGCCTTTCTGGAAACATGCCCTGCCGAGGACGAGAGCCATGAGATGTTCCTCCTCTGGGCAAGCCCCGGTCCTGAATCCTGTTGTGCCTGTGAATAGGCTGCAGGGGGATGGTGAAGACCAGCAACAGCTTTCAGGGCTGCCACCTTCCGTGTGGGACAAGGAGCCGGACGTGTGCCTTTATGGAAACAGGCTCTGCCGAGGACGAGAGCCATGAGATGTTCCTCCTCTGGGCAAGCCCGGGTCCCAGATCCTGTTGTGCCTGTGAATAGGCCGCAGGGGGACGGTGAAGACCAGCAACAGCTTCCAGGGCTGCCACCTTCCGTGTGGGACAAGGAGCCGGACGTGTGCCTTTTCGGAAAAAAGCTCTGCCGAGGACGAGAGCCATGAGATGTTCCTCCTATGGGCAAGCCCGGGTCCCAGATCCTGTTGTGCCTGTGAATAGGCTGCAGGGGGATGGTGAACACCAGCAACAGCTTTCACGGCTGCCACCTTCCGTGTGGGACAAGGAGACGGACGTGTGCCTTTCTGGAAACAGGCCCTGCCGAGGACGAGAGCCATGAGATGTTCCTCCTCTGGGCAAGCCCGGGTCCTGAATCCTGTTGTGCCTGTGAATAGGCTGCAGGGGGACGGTGAAGACCAGCAACAGCTTTCAGGGCTGCCACCTTCCGTGTGGGACAAGGAGCCAGACGTGTGCCTTTTCGGAATCAGGCTCTGCCGAGGACGAGAGCCATGAGATGTTCCTCCTCTGGGCAAGCCCGGGTCCCAGATCCTGTTATGCCTGTGAATAGGCTGCAGGGGGACGGTGAAGACCAGCAACAGCTTTCAGGGCTGCCACCTTCCGTGTGGGAGAAGGAGCCGGATGTGTGCCTTTTCGGAAACAGGCTCTGCCGAGGACGAGAGCCATGAGATGTTCCTCCTCGGGGCAAGCCCGGGTCCTGAATCCTGTTGTGCCTGTGAATAGGCTGCAGGGGGACGGTGAAGACCAGCAACAGCTTTCACGGCTGCCACCTTCACTGTGGGACAAGGAGCCGGATGTGTGCCTTTTCGGAAACAGGCTCTGCCGAGGACGAGAGCCATGAGATGTTCCTCCTCTGGGCAAGCCCGCGTCCAAATCCTGTTGTGCCTGTGAATAGGCTGCAGGGGGACGGTGAAGACCAGCAACAGCTTTCAGGGCTGCCACCTTCCGTGTGGGACAAGGAGCCGGACGTGTCTTTCTGGATACAGGCCCTGCCGAGGACGAGAGCCATTAGATGTTCCTCCTCTGGGCAAGCCCGGGTCCCAGATCCTGTTGTGCCTGTGAATAGGCTGCAGGGGGACGGTGAAGACCAGCAACAGCTTTCAGGGCTGCCACCTTCCGTGTGGGACAATGAGCCGGATGTGTGCCTTTCTGGAAACAGGCCCTGCCGAGGACGAGAGCCATGAGATGTTCCTCCTCTGGGCAAGCTCCGGTCCTGAATCCTGTTGTGCCTGTGAATAGGCTGCAGGGGGACGGTGAAGACCAGCAACAGCTTTCAGGGCTGCCACCTTCCGTGTGGGACAAGGAGCCGGACGTGTGCCTTTTCGCAATCAGGCTCTGCCGAGGACGAGAGCCATGAGATGTTCCTCCTCTGGGCAAGCCCGGGTCCCAGATCCTGTTGTGCCTGTGAATAGGCTGCAGGGGGACGGTGAAGACCAGCAACAGCTTTCAGGGCTGCCACCTTCCGTGTGGGACAAGGAGCCGGACGTGTGCCTTTTCGGAATCAGGCTCTGCCGAGGACGAGAGCCATGAGATGTTCCTCCTCTGGGCAAGCCCGGGTCCCAGATCCTGTTGTGCCTGTGAATAGGCTGCAGGGGGACGGTGAAGACCAGCAACAGCTTTCAGGGCTGCCACCTTCCGTGTGGGACAAGGAGCCGGACGTGTGCCTTTTCGGAATCAGGCTCTGCCGAGGACGAGAGCCATGAGATGTTCCTCCTCTGGGCAAGCCCGGGTCCCAGATCCTGTTGTGCCTGTGAATAGGCTGCAGGGGGACGGTGAAGACCAGCAACAGCTTTCAGGGCTGCCACCTTCCGTGTGGGACAAGGAGCCGGACGTGTGCCTTTGCGGAATCAGGCTCTGCCGAGGACGAGAGCCATGAGATGTTCCTCCTCTGGGCAAGCCCGGGTCCTGAATCCTGTTGTGCCTGTGAATAGGCTGCAGGGGGACGGTGAAGACCAGCAACAGCTTTAAAGGCTGCCACCTTCCGTGTGGGACAAGGAGCCGGACGTGTGCCTTTTCGGAAACAAGCTCTGCCGAGGACGAGAGCCATTAGATGTTCCTCCTCTGGGCAAGCCCGCGTCCAAATCCTGTTGTGCCTGTGAATAGGCTGCAGGGGGACGGTGAAGACCAGCAACAGCTTTCACGGCTGCCACATTCCGTGTGGGACAAGGAGCCGGACGTGTGCGTTTTCGGAAACAGGCTCTGACGAGGACGAGAGCCATGAGATGTTCCACCTCTGGGCAAGCCCGGGTCCTGAATCCTGTTGTGCCTGTGAATAGGCTGCAGGGGGACGGTGAAGACCAGCAACAGCTTTCAGGGCTGCCACCTTCCGTGTGGGAGAAGGAGCCGGATGTGTGCCTTTTCGGAAACAGGCTCTGCCGAGGACGAGAGCGATGAGATGTTCCTCCTCGGGGCAAGCCCGGGTCCTGAATCCTGTTGTGTCTGTGAATAGGCTGCAGGGGGACGGTGAAGACCAGCAACAGCTTTCACGGCTGCCACCTTCACTGTGGGACAAGGAGCCGGACGTGTGCCTTTTCGGAAACAAGCTCTGCCGAGGACGAGAGCCATTAGATGTTCCTCCTCTGGGCAAGCCCGGGTCCCATATCCTGTTGTGCCTGTGAATAGGCTGCAGGGGGACGGTGAAGACCAGCAACAGCTTTCACGGCTGCCACCTTCACTGTGGGACAAGGAGCCGGACGTGTGCCTTTCTGGAAACAGGCCGTGCCGAGGACGAGAGCCATGAGATGTTCCTCCTCTGGGCAAGCCCGGGTCCCAGATCCTGTTGTGCCTCTGAATAGGCTGCAGGGGGACGGTGAAGACCAGCAACAGCTTTCAGGGCTGCCACCTTCCGTGTGGGACAAGGAGCCGGACGTGTGCCTTTTCGGAATCAGGCTCTGCCGAGGACGAGAGCCATGAGATGTTCCTCCTCTGGGCAAGCCCGGGTCCAAATCCTGTTGTGCCTGTGAATAGGCTGCAGGGGGACGGTGAAGACCAGCAACAGCTTTCAGGGCTGCCACCTTCCGTGTGGGACAATGAGCCGGATGTGTGCCTTTCTGGAAACAGGCCCTGCCGAGGACGAGAGCCATGAGATGTTCCTCCTCTGGGCAAGCCCCGGTCCTGAATCCTGTTGTGCCTGTGAATAGGCTGCAGGGGGACGGTGAAGACCAGCAACAGCTTTCAGGGCTGCCACCTTCCGTGTGGGACAAGGAGCCGGACGTGTGCCTTTTCGGAATCAGGCTCTGCCGAGGACGAGAGCCATGAGATGTTCCTCCTCTGGGCAAGCCCGGGTCCAAATCCTGTTGTGCCTGTGAATAGGCTACAGGGGGACGGTGAAGACCAGCAACAGCTTTCAGGGCTGCCACCTTCCGTGTGGGACAATGAGCCGGATGTTTGCCTTTCTGGAAACAGGCCCTGCCGAGGACGAGAGCCATGAGATGTTCCTCCTCTGGGCAAGCCCCGGTCCTGAATCCTGTTGTGCCTGTGAATAGGCTGCAGGGGGACGGTGAAGACCAGCAACAGCTTTCAGGGCTGCCACCTTCCGTGTGGGACAAGGAGCCGGACGTGTGCCTTTTCGGAAACAGGCTCTGCCGAGGACGAGAGCCATGAGATGTTCCTCCTCTGGGCAAGCCCGGGTCCTGAATCCTGTTGTGCCTGTGAATAGGCTGCAGGGGGACGGTGAAGACCAGCAACAGCTTTCAAGGCTGCCACCTTCCGTGTGGGACAAGGAGCCGGACGTGTGCCTTTTCGGAAACAAGCTCTGCCGAGGACGAGAGCCATGAGATGTTCCTCCTCTGGGCAAGCCCACGTCCAAATCCTGTTGTGCCTGTGAATAGGCCGCAGGGGGACGGTGAAGACCAGCAACTGCTTTCAGGGCTGCCACCTTCCGTGTGGGACAAGGAGCCGGACGTGTGCGTTTTCGGAAACAGGCTCTGACGAGGACGAGAGCCATGAGATGTTCCACCTCTGGGCAAGCCCGGGTCCTGAATCCTGTTGTGCCTGTGAATAGGCTGCAGGGGGACGGTGAAGACCAGCAACAGCTTTCAGGGCTGCCACCTTCCGTGTGGGACAAGGAGCCGGACGTGTCCTTCTGGATACAGGCCCTGCCGAGGACGAGAGCCATGAGATGTTCCTCCTCTGGGCAAGCCCGGGTCCAAATCCTGTTGTGCCTGTGAATAGGCTGCAGGGGGGCGGTGAAGACCAGCAACAGCTTTCAGGGCTGCCACCTACCGTGTGGGACAAGGAGCCGGATGAGTGCCTTTTCGGAAACAGGCTCTGCTGAGGACGAGAGCCATGAGATGTTCCTCCTCTGGGCAAGCCCGGGTCCCAGATCCTGTTGTGCCTGTGAATAGGCTGCAGGGGGACGGTGAAGACCAGCAACAGCTTTCAGGGCTGCCACCTTCCGTGTGGGACAAGGAGCCGGACGTGTGCCTTTTCGGAAACAGGCTCTGCCGAGGACGAGAGCCATGAGATGTTCCTCCTCTGGGCAAGCCCGGGTCCTGAATCCTGTTGTGCCTGTGAATAGGCTGCAGGGGGACGGTGAAGACCAGCAACAGCTTTCAAGGCTGCCACCTTCCGTGTGGGACAAGGAGCCGGACGTGTGCCTTTTCGGAAACAAGCTCTGCCGAGGACGAGAGCCATGAGATGTTCCTCCTCTGGGCAAGCCCACGTCCAAATCCTGTTGTGCCTGTGAATAGGCCGCAGGGGGACGGTGAAGACCAGCAACTGCTTTCAGGGCTGCCACCTTCCGTGTGGGACAAGGAGCCGGACGTGTGCGTTTTCGGAAACAGGCTCTGACGAGGACGAGAGCCATGAGATGTTCCACCTCTGGGCAAGCCCGGGTCCTGAATCCTGTTGTGCCTGTGAATAGGCTGCAGGGGGACGGTGAAGACCAGCAACAGCTTTCAGGGCTGCCACCTTCCGTGTGGGACAAGGAGCCGGACGTGTCCTTCTGGATACAGGCCCTGCCGAGGACGAGAGCCATGAGATGTTCCTCCTCTGGGCAAGCCCGGGTCCAAATCCTGTTGTGCCTGTGAATAGGCTGCAGGGGGGCGGTGAAGACCAGCAACAGCTTTCAGGGCTGCCACCTACCGTGTGGGACAAGGAGCCGGATGAGTGCCTTTTCGGAAACAGGCTCTGCTGAGGACGAGAGCCATGAGATGTTCCTCCTCTGGGCAAGCCCGGGTCCCAGATCCTGTTGTGCCTGTGAATAGGCTGCAGGGGGACGGTGAAGACCAGCAACAGCTTTCAGGGCTGCCACCTTCCGTGTGGGACAAGGAGCCGGACGTGTGCCTTTCTGGAAACATGCCCTGCCGAGGACGAGAGCCATGAGATGTTCCTCCTCTGGGCAAGCCCCGGTCCTGAATCCTGTTGTGCCTGTGAATAGGCTGCAGGGGGATGGTGAAGACCAGCAACAGCTTTCAGGGCTGCCACCTTCCGTGTGGGACAAGGAGCCGGACGTGTGCCTTTATGGAAACAGGCTCTGCCGAGGACGAGAGCCATGAGATGTTCCTCCTCTGGGCAAGCCCGGGTCCCAGATCCTGTTGTGCCTGTGAATAGGCCGCAGGGGGACGGTGAAGACCAGCAACAGCTTCCAGGGCTGCCACCTTCCGTGTGGGACAAGGAGCCGGACGTGTGCCTTTTCGGAAACAAGCTCTGCCGAGGACGAGAGCCATGAGATGTTCCTCCTATGGGCAAGCCCGGGTCCCAGATCCTGTTGTGCCTGTGAATAGGCTGCAGGGGGATGGTGAACACCAGCAACAGCTTTCACGGCTGCCACCTTCCGTGTGGGACAAGGAGCCGGACGTGTGCCTTTCTGGAAACAGGCCCTGCCGAGGACGAGAGCCATGAGATGTTCCTCCTCTGGGCAAGCCCGGGTCCTGAATCCTGTTGTGCCTGTGAATAGGCTGCAGGGGGACGGTGAAGACCAGCAACAGCTTTCAGGGCTGCCACCTTCCGTGTGGGACAAGGAGCCAGACGTGTGCCTTTTCGGAATCAGGCTCTGCCGAGGACGAGAGCCATGAGATGTTCCTCCTCTGGGCAAGCCCGGGTCCCAGATCCTGTTATGCCTGTGAATAGGCTGCAGGGGGACGGTGAAGACCAGCAACAGCTTTCAGGGCTGCCACCTTCCGTGTGGGAGAAGGAGCCGGATGTGTGCCTTTTCGGAAACAGGCTCTGCCGAGGACGAGAGCCATGAGATGTTCCTCCTCGGGGCAAGCCCGGGTCCTGAATCCTGTTGTGCCTGTGAATAGGCTGCAGGGGGACGGTGAAGACCAGCAACAGCTTTCACGGCTGCCACCTTCACTGTGGGACAAGGAGCCGGATGTGTGCCTTTTCGGAAACAGGCTCTGCCGAGGACGAGAGCCATGAGATGTTCCTCCTCTGGGCAAGCCCGCGTCCAAATCCTGTTGTGCCTGTGAATAGGCTGCAGGGGGACGGTGAAGACCAGCAACAGCTTTCAGGGCTGCCACCTTCCGTGTGGGACAAGGAGCCGGACGTGTCTTTCTGGATACAGGCCCTGCCGAGGACGAGAGCCATTAGATGTTCCTCCTCTGGGCAAGCCCGGGTCCCAGATCCTGTTGTGCCTGTGAATAGGCTGCAGGGGGACGGTGAAGACCAGCAACAGCTTTCAGGGCTGCCACCTTCCGTGTGGGACAATGAGCCGGATGTGTGCCTTTCTGGAAACAGGCCCTGCCGAGGACGAGAGCCATGAGATGTTCCTCCTCTGGGCAAGCTCCGGTCCTGAATCCTGTTGTGCCTGTGAATAGGCTGCAGGGGGACGGTGAAGACCAGCAACAGCTTTCAGGGCTGCCACCTTCCGTGTGGGACAAGGAGCCGGACGTGTGCCTTTTCGCAATCAGGCTCTGCCGAGGACGAGAGCCATGAGATGTTCCTCCTCTGGGCAAGCCCGGGTCCCAGATCCTGTTGTGCCTGTGAATAGGCTGCAGGGGGACGGTGAAGACCAGCAACAGCTTTCAGGGCTGCCACCTTCCGTGTGGGACAAGGAGCCGGACGTGTGCCTTTTCGGAATCAGGCTCTGCCGAGGACGAGAGCCATGAGATGTTCCTCCTCTGGGCAAGCCCGGGTCCCAGATCCTGTTGTGCCTGTGAATAGGCTGCAGGGGGACGGTGAAGACCAGCAACAGCTTTCAGGGCTGCCACCTTCCGTGTGGGACAAGGAGCCGGACGTGTGCCTTTGCGGAATCAGGCTCTGCCGAGGACGAGAGCCATGAGATGTTCCTCCTCTGGGCAAGCCCGGGTCCTGAATCCTGTTGTGCCTGTGAATAGGCTGCAGGGGGACGGTGAAGACCAGCAACAGCTTTAAAGGCTGCCACCTTCCGTGTGGGACAAGGAGCCGGACGTGTGCCTTTTCGGAAACAAGCTCTGCCGAGGACGAGAGCCATTAGATGTTCCTCCTCTGGGCAAGCCCGCGTCCAAATCCTGTTGTGCCTGTGAATAGGCTGCAGGGGGACGGTGAAGACCAGCAACAGCTTTCACGGCTGCCACATTCCGTGTGGGACAAGGAGCCGGACGTGTGCGTTTTCGGAAACAGGCTCTGACGAGGACGAGAGCCATGAGATGTTCCACCTCTGGGCAAGCCCGGGTCCTGAATCCTGTTGTGCCTGTGAATAGGCTGCAGGGGGACGGTGAAGACCAGCAACAGCTTTCAGGGCTGCCACCTTCCGTGTGGGACAAGGAGCCGGATGAGTGCCTTTTCGGAAACAGGCTCTGCTGAGGACGAGAGCCATGAGATGTTCCTCCTCTGGCCAAGCCCGGGTCCCAGATCCTGTTGTGCCTCTGAATAGGCTGCAGGGGGACGGTGAAGACCAGCAACAGCTTTCAGGGCTGCCACCTTCCGTGTGGGACAAGGAGCCGGACGTGTGCCTTTCTGGAAACATGCCCTGCCGAGGACGAGAGCCATGAGATGTTCCTCCTCTGGGCAAGCCCCGGTCCTGAATCCTGTTGTGCCTGTGAATAGGCTGCAGGGGGACGGTGAAGACCAGCAACAGCTTTCAGGGCTGCCACCTTCCGTGTGGGACAAGGAGCCGGACGTGTGCCTTTTCGGAAACAGGCTCTGCCGAGGACGAGAGCCATGAGATGTTCCTCCTCTGGGCAAGCCCGGGTCCCAGATCCTGTTGTGCCTGTGAATAGGCCACAGGGGGACGGTGAAGACCAGCAACAGCTTCCAGGGCTGCCACCTTCCGTGTGGGACAAGGAGCCGGACGTGTGCGTTTTCGGAAACAGGCTCTGCCGAGGACGAGAGCCATGAGATGTTCCTCCTCTGGGCAAGCCCGGGTCCCAGATCCTTTTGTGCCTGTGAATAGGCTGCAGGGGGACGGTGAAGACCAGCAACAGCTTTCAGGGCTGCCACCTTCCGTGTGGGACAAGGAGCCGGACGTGTGCCTTTTCGGAAACAGGCTCTGCCGAGGACGAGAGCCATTAGATGTTCCTCCTCGGGGCAAGCCCGGGTCCTGAATCCTGTTGTGCCTGTGAATAGGCTGCAGGGGGACGGTGAAGACCAGCAACAGCTTTCAGGGCTGCCACCTTCCGTGTGGGAGAAGGAGCCGGATGTGTGCCTTTTCGGAATCAGCCTCTGCCGAGGACGAGAGCCATGAGATGTTCCTCCTCTGGGCAAGCCCGCGTCCAAATCCTGTTGTGCCTGTGAATAGGCTGCAGGGGGACGGTGAAGACCAGCAACAGCTTCCAGGGCTGCCACCTTCCGTGTGGGACAATGAGCCGGTCTTGTGCCTTTATGGAAACAGGCCCTGCCGAGGACGAGAGCCATGAGATGTTCCTCCTCTGGGCAAGCCCCGGTCCTGAATCCTGTTGTGCCTGTGAATAGGCTGCAGGGGGACGGTGAAGACCAGCAACAGCTTCCAGGGCTGCCACCTTCCGTGTGGGACAAGGAGCCGGACGTGTGCCTTTTCGGAAACAAGCTCTGCCGAGGACGAGAGCCATGAGATGTTCCTCCTCTGGGCAAGCCCGGGTCCCAGATCCTGTTGTGCCTGTGAATAGGCTGCAGGGGGACGGTGAAGACCAGCAACAGCTTTCAGGGCTGCCACCTTCCGTGTGGGACAAGGAGCCGGATGTGTGACTTTTCGGAAACAGGCTCTGCCGAGGACGAGAGCCATGAGATGTTCCTCCTCTGGGCAAGCCCGGGTCCTGAATCCTGTTGTGCCTGTGAATAGGCTGCAGGGGGACGGTGAAGACCAGCAACAGCTTTCAGGGCTGCCACCTTCCGTGTGGGACAAGGAGCCGGACGTGTCTTTCTGGATACAGGCCCTGCCGAGGACGAGAGCCATGAGATGTTCCTCCTCTGGGCAAGCCCGGGTCCCAGATCCTGTTGTGCCTGTGAATAGGCTGCAGGGGGACGGTGAAGACCAGCAACAGCTTTCAGGGCTGCCACCTTCCGTGTGGGACAAGCAGTCGGACGTGTGCCTTTTCGGAAACAAGCTCTGCCGAGGACGAGAGCCATGAGATGTTCCTCCTCTGGGCAAGCCCGCGTCCAAATCCTGTTGTGCCTGTGAATAGGCTGCAGGGGGACGGTGAAGACCAGCAACAGCTTTCACGGCTGCCACATTCCGTGTGGGACAAGGAGCCGGACGTGTGCGTTTTTGGAAACAGGCTCTGACGAGGACGAGAGCCATGAGATGTTCCACCTCTGGGCAAGCCCGGGTCCTGAATCCTGTTGTGCCTGTGAATAGGCTGCAGGGGGACGGTGAAGACCAGCAACAGCTTTCAGGGCTGCCACCTTCCGTGTGGGACAAGGAGCCGGACGTGTCTTTCTGGATACAGGCCCTGCCGAGGACGAGAGCCATGAGATGTTCCTCCTCTGGGCAAGCCCGGGTCCAAATCCTGTTGTGCCTGTGAATAGGCTGCAGGGGGACGGTGAAGACCAGCAACAGCTTTCAGGGCTGCCACCTTCCGTGTGGGACAAGGAGCCGGATGAGTGCCTTTTCGGAAACAGGCTCTGCTGAGGACGAGAGCCATGAGATGTTCCTCCTCTGGGCAAGCCCGGGTCCCAGATCCTGTTGTGCCTGTGAATAGGCTGCAGGGGGACGGTGAAGACCAGCAACAGCTTTCAGGGCTGCCACCTTCCGTGTGGGACAAGGAGCCGGACGTGTGCCTTTCTGGAAACATGCCCTGCCGAGGACGAGAGCCATGAGATGTTCCTCCTCTGGGCAAGCCCCGGTCCTGAATCCTGTTGTGCCTGTGAACAGGCTGCAGGGGGACGGTGAAGACCAGCAACAGCTTTCAGGGCTGCCACCTTCCGTGTGGGACAAGGAGCCGGACGTGTGCCTTTTCGGAATCAGGCTCTGCCGAGGACGAGAGCCATGAGATGTTCCTCCTCTGGGCAAGCCCGGGTCCCAGATCCTGTTGTGCCTGTGAATAGGCTGCAGGGGGACGGTGAAGACCAGCAACAGCTTCCAGGGCTACCACCTTCCGTGTGGGACAAGGAGCCGGACGTGTGCGTTTTCGGAAACAGGCTCTGCCGAGGACGAGAGCCATGAGATGTTCCTCCTCTGGGCAAGCCCGGGTCCCAGATCCTGTTGTGCCTGTGAATAGGCTGCAGGGGGATGGTGAACACCAGCAACAGCTTTCACGGCTGCCACCTTCCGTGTGGGACAAGGAGCCGGACGTGTGCCTTTCTGGAAACAGGCCCTGCCGAGGACGAGAGCCATGAGATGTTCCTCCTCTGAGCAAGCCCGGGTCCTGAATCCTGTTATGCCTGTGAATAGGCTGCAGGGGGACGGTGAAGACCAGCAACAGCTTTCAGGGCTGCCACCTTCCGTGTGGGACAAGGAGCCGGACGTGTGCCTTTTCGGAATCAGGCTCTGCCGAGGACGAGAGCCATGAGATGTTCCTCCTCTGAGCAAGCCCGGGTCCTGAATCCTGTTATGCCTGTGAATAGGCTGCAGGGGGACGGTGAAGACCAGCAACAGCTTTCAGGGCTGCCACCTTCCGTGTGGGAGAAGGAGCCGGACGTGTGCCTTTTCGGAAACAGGCTCTGCCGAGGACGAGAGCCATTAGATGTTCCTCTTCGGGGCAAGCCCGGGTCCTGAATCCTGTTGTGCCTGTGAATAGGCTGCAGGGGGACGGTGAAGACCAGCAACAGCTTTCAGGGCTGCCACCTTCCGTGTGGGAGAAGGAGCCGGATGTGTGCCTTTTCGGAATCAGCCTCTGCCGAGGACGAGAGCCATGAGATGTTCCTCCTCTGGGCAAGCCCGCGTCCAAATCCTGTTGTGCCTGTGAATAGGCTGCAGGGGGACGGTGAAGACCAGCAACAGCTTCCAGGGCTGCCACCTTCCGTGTGGGACAAGGAGCCGGACGTGTGCGTTTTCGGAAACAGGCTCTGACGAGGACGAGAGCCATGAGATGTTCCACCTCTGGGCAAGCCCGGGTCCCAGATCCTGTTGTGCCTGTGAATAGGCTGCAGGGGGACGGTGAAGACCAGCAACAGCTTTCAGGGCTGCCACCTTCCGTGTGGGACAAGGAGCCGGACGTGTGCCTTTTCGGAATCAGGCTCTGCCGAGGACGAGAGCCATGAGATGTTCCTCCTCTGGGCAAGCCCGGGTCCCAGATCCTGTTGTGCCTGTGAATAGGCTGCAGGGGGACGGTGAAGACCAGCAACAGCTTTCAGGGCTGCCACCTTCCGTGTGGGACAAGGAGCCGGACGTGTGCCTTTGCGGAATCAGGCTCTGCCGAGGACGAGAGCCATGAGATGTTCCTCCTCTGGGCAAGCCCGGGTCCTGAATCCTGTTGTGCCTGTGAATAGGCTGCAGGGGGACGGTGAAGACCAGCAACAGCTTTAAAGGCTGCCACCTTCCGTGTGGGACAAGGAGCCGGACGTGTGCCTTTTCGGAAACAAGCTCTGCCGAGGACGAGAGCCATTAGATGTTCCTCCTCTGGGCAAGCCCGCGTCCAAATCCTGTTGTGCCTGTGAATAGGCTGCAGGGGGACGGTGAAGACCAGCAACAGCTTTCACGGCTGCCACATTCCGTGTGGGACAAGGAGCCGGACGTGTGCGTTTTCGGAAACAGGCTCTGACGAGGACGAGAGCCATGAGATGTTCCACCTCTGGGCAAGCCCGGGTCCTGAATCCTGTTGTGCCTGTGAATAGGCTGCAGGGGGACGGTGAAGACCAGCAACAGCTTTCAGGGCTGCCACCTTCCGTGTGGGACAAGGAGCCGGATGAGTGCCTTTTCGGAAACAGGCTCTGCTGAGGACGAGAGCCATGAGATGTTCCTCCTCTGGCCAAGCCCGGGTCCCAGATCCTGTTGTGCCTCTGAATAGGCTGCAGGGGGACGGTGAAGACCAGCAACAGCTTTCAGGGCTGCCACCTTCCGTGTGGGACAAGGAGCCGGACGTGTGCCTTTCTGGAAACATGCCCTGCCGAGGACGAGAGCCATGAGATGTTCCTCCTCTGGGCAAGCCCCGGTCCTGAATCCTGTTGTGCCTGTGAATAGGCTGCAGGGGGACGGTGAAGACCAGCAACAGCTTTCAGGGCTGCCACCTTCCGTGTGGGACAAGGAGCCGGACGTGTGCCTTTTCGGAATCAGGCTCTGCCGAGGACGAGAGCCATGAGATGTTCCTCCTCTGGGCAAGCCCGGGTCCCAGATCCTGTTGTGCCTGTGAATAGGCCACAGGGGGACGGTGAAGACCAGCAACAGCTTCCAGGGCTGCCACCTTCCGTGTGGGACAAGGAGCCGGACGTGTGCGTTTTCGGAAACAGGCTCTGCCGAGGACGAGAGCCATGAGATGTTCCTCCTCTGGGCAAGCCCGGGTCCCAGATCCTTTTGTGCCTGTGAATAGGCTGCAGGGGGATGGTGAACACCAGCAACAGCTTTCACGGCTGCCACCTTCCGTGTGGGACAAGGAGCCGGACGTGTGCCTTTTCGGAAACAGGCTCTGCCGAGGACGAGAGCCATTAGATGTTCCTCCTCGGGGCAAGCCCGGGTCCTGAATCCTGTTGTGCCTGTGAATAGGCTGCAGGGGGACGGTGAAGACCAGCAACAGCTTTCAGGGCTGCCACCTTCCGTGTGGGAGAAGGAGCCGGATGTGTGCCTTTTCGGAATCAGCCTCTGCCGAGGACGAGAGCCATGAGATGTTCCTCCTCTGGGCAAGCCCGCGTCCAAATCCTGTTGTGCCTGTGAATAGGCTGCAGGGGGACGGTGAAGACCAGCAACAGCTTCCAGGGCTGCCACCTTCCGTGTGGGACAATGAGCCGGTCTTGTGCCTTTATGGAAACAGGCCCTGCCGAGGACGAGAGCCATGAGATGTTCCTCCTCTGGGCAAGCCCCGGTCCTGAATCCTGTTGTGCCTGTGAATAGGCTGCAGGGGGACGGTGAAGACCAGCAACAGCTTCCAGGGCTGCCACCTTCCGTGTGGGACAAGGAGCCGGACGTGTGCCTTTTCGGAAACAAGCTCTGCCGAGGACGAGAGCCATGAGATGTTCCTCCTCTGGGCAAGCCCGGGTCCCAGATCCTGTTGTGCCTGTGAATAGGCTGCAGGGGGACGGTGAAGACCAGCAACAGCTTTCAGGGCTGCCACCTTCCGTGTGGGACAAGGAGCCGGATGTGTGACTATTCGGAAACAGGCTCTGCCGAGGACGAGAGCCATGAGATGTTCCTCCTCTGGGCAAGCCCGGGTCCTGAATCCTGTTGTGCCTGTGAATAGGCTGCAGGGGGACGGTGAAGACCAGCAACAGCTTTCAGGGCTGCCACCTTCCGTGTGGGACAAGGAGCCGGACGTGTCTTTCTGGATACAGGCCCTGCCGAGGACGAGAGCCATGAGATGTTCCTCCTCTGGGCAAGCCCGGGTCCCAGATCCTGTTGTGCCTGTGAATAGGCTGCAGGGGGACGGTGAAGACCAGCAACAGCTTTCAGGGCTGCCACCTTCCGTGTGGGACAAGCAGTCGGACGTGTGCCTTTTCGGAAACAAGCTCTGCCGAGGACGAGAGCCATGAGATGTTCCTCCTCTGGGCAAGCCCGCGTCCAAATCCTGTTGTGCCTGTGAATAGGCTGCAGGGGGACGGTGAAGACCAGCAACAGCTTTCACGGCTGCCACATTCCGTGTGGGACAAGGAGCCGGACGTGTGCGTTTTTGGAAACAGGCTCTGACGAGGACGAGAGCCATGAGATGTTCCACCTCTGGGCAAGCCCGGGTCCTGAATCCTGTTGTGCCTGTGAATAGGCTGCAGGGGGACGGTGAAGACCAGCAACAGCTTTCAGGGCTGCCACCTTCCGTGTGGGACAAGGAGCCGGACGTGTCTTTCTGGATACAGGCCCTGCCGAGGACGAGAGCCATGAGATGTTCCTCCTCTGGGCAAGCCCGGGTCCAAATCCTGTTGTGCCTGTGAATAGGCTGCAGGGGGACGGTGAAGACCAGCAACAGCTTTCAGGGCTGCCACCTTCCGTGTGGGACAAGGAGCCGGATGAGTGCCTTTTCGGAAACAGGCTCTGCTGAGGACGAGAGCCATGAGATGTTCCTCCTCTGGGCAAGCCCGGGTCCCAGATCCTGTTGTGCCTGTGAATAGGCTGCAGGGGGACGGTGAAGACCAGCAACAGCTTTCAGGGCTGCCACCTTCCGTGTGGGACAAGGAGCCGGACGTGTGCCTTTCTGGAAACATGCCCTGCCGAGGACGAGAGCCATGAGATGTTCCTCCTCTGGGCAAGCCCCGGTCCTGAATCCTGTTGTGCCTGTGAACAGGCTGCAGGGGGACGGTGAAGACCAGCAACAGCTTTCAGGGCTGCCACCTTCCGTGTGGGACAAGGAGCCGGACGTGTGCCTTTTCGGAATCAGGCTCTGCCGAGGACGAGAGCCATGAGATGTTCCTCCTCTGGGCAAGCCCGGGTCCCAGATCCTGTTGTGCCTGTGAATAGGCTGCAGGGGGACGGTGAAGACCAGCAACAGCTTCCAGGGCTACCACCTTCCGTGTGGGACAAGGAGCCGGACGTGTGCGTTTTCGGAAACAGGCTCTGCCGAGGACGAGAGCCATGAGATGTTCCTCCTCTGGGCAAGCCCGGGTCCCAGATCCTGTTGTGCCTGTGAATAGGCTGCAGGGGGATGGTGAACACCAGCAACAGCTTTCACGGCTGCCACCTTCCGTGTGGGACAAGGAGCCGGACGTGTGCCTTTCTGGAAACAGGCCCTGCCGAGGACGAGAGCCATGAGATGTTCCTCCTCTGAGCAAGCCCGGGTCCTGAATCCTGTTATGCCTGTGAATAGGCTGCAGGGGGACGGTGAAGACCAGCAACAGCTTTCAGGGCTGCCACCTTCCGTGTGGGACAAGGAGCCGGACGTGTGCCTTTTCGGAATCAGGCTCTGCCGAGGACGAGAGCCATGAGATGTTCCTCCTCTGAGCAAGCCCGGGTCCTGAATCCTGTTATGCCTGTGAATAGGCTGCAGGGGGACGGTGAAGACCAGCAACAGCTTTCAGGGCTGCCACCTTCCGTGTGGGAGAAGGAGCCGGACGTGTGCCTTTTCGGAAACAGGCTCTGCCGAGGACGAGAGCCATTAGATGTTCCTCTTCGGGGCAAGCCCGGGTCCTGAATCCTGTTGTGCCTGTGAATAGGCTGCAGGGGGACGGTGAAGACCAGCAACAGCTTTCAGGGCTGCCACCTTCCGTGTGGGAGAAGGAGCCGGATGTGTGCCTTTTCGGAATCAGCCTCTGCCGAGGACGAGAGCCATGAGATGTTCCTCCTCTGGGCAAGCCCGCGTCCAAATCCTGTTGTGCCTGTGAATAGGCTGCAGGGGGACGGTGAAGACCAGCAACAGCTTCCAGGGCTGCCACATTCCGTGTGGGACAAGGAGCCGGACGTGTGCGTTTTCGGAAACAGGCTCTGACGAGGACGAGAGCCATGAGATGTTCCTCCTCTGGGCAAGCCCGGGTCCCAGATCCTGTTGTGCCTGTGAATAGGCTGCAGGGGGACGGTGAAGACCAGCAACAGCTTTCAGGGCTGCCACCTTCCGTGTGGGAGAAGGAGCCGGATGTGTGCCTTTTCGGAAACAGGCTCTGCCGAGGACGAGAGCCATGAGATGTTCCTCCTCTGGGCAAGCCCGGGTCCTGAATCCTGTTGTGCCTGTGAATAGGCTGCAGGGGGACGGTGAAGACCAGCAACAGCTTTCACGGCTGCCACATTCCGTGTGGGACAAGGAGCCGGACGTGTGCGTTTTCGGAAACAGGCTCTGACGAGGACGAGAGCCATGAGATGTTCCACCTCTGGGCAAGCCCGGGTCCTGAATCCTGTTGTGCCTGTGAATAGGCTGCAGGGGGACGGTGAAGACCAGCAACAGCTTTCAGGGCTGCCACCTTCCGTGTGGGACAAGGAGCCGGACGTGTCTTTCTGGATACAGGCTCTGCCGAGGACGAGAGCCATGAGATGTTCCTCCTCTGGGCAAGCCCGGGTCCAAATCCTGTTGTGCCTGTGAATAGGCTGCAGGGGGACGGTGAAGACCAGCAACAGCTTTCAGGGCTGCCACCTTCCGTGTGGGACAAGGAGCCGGATGAGTGCCTTTTCGGAAACAGGCTCTGCTGAGGACGAGAGCCATGAGATGTTCCTCCTCTGGGCAAGCCCGGGTCCCAGATCCTGTTGTGCCTGTGAATAGGCTGCAGGGGGACGGTGAAGACCAGCAACAGCTTTCAGGGCTGCCACCTTCCGTGTGGGACAAGGAGCCGGACGTGTGCCTTTCTGGAAACATGCCCTGCCGAGGACGAGAGCCATGAGATGTTCCTCCTCTGGGCAAGCCCCGGTCCTGAATCCTGTTGTGCCTGTGAACAGGCTGCAGGGGGACGGTGAAGACCAGCAACAGCTTTCAGGGCTGCCACCTTCCGTGTGGGACAAGGAGCCGGACGTGTGCCTTTTCGGAATCAGGCTCTGCCGAGGACGAGAGCCATGAGATGTTCCTCCTCTGGGCAAGCCCGGGTCCCAGATCCTGTTGTGCCTGTGAATAGGCTGCAGGGGGACGGTGAAGACCAGCAACAGCTTCCAGGGCTACCACCTTCCGTGTGGGACAAGGAGCCGGACGTGTGCGTTTTCGGAAACAGGCTCTGCCGAGGACGAGAGCCATGAGATGTTCCTCCTCTGGGCAAGCCCGGGTCCCAGATCCTGTTGTGCCTGTGAATAGGCTGCAGGGGGATGGTGAACACCAGCAACAGCTTTCACGGCTGCCACCTTCCGTGTGGGACAAGGAGCCGGACGTGTGCCTTTCTGGAAACAGGCCCTGCCGAGGACGAGAGCCATGAGATGTTCCTCCTCTGGGCAAGCCCGGGTACTGAATCCTGTTGTGCCTGTGAATAGGCTGCAGGGGGACGGTGAAGACCAGCAACAGCTTTCAGGGCTGCCACCTTCCGTGTGGGACAAGGAGCCGGACGTGTGCCTTTTCGGAATCAGGCTCTGCCGAGGACGAGAGCCATGAGATGTTCCTCCTCTGAGCAAGCCCGGGTCCTGAATCCTGTTATGCCTGTGAATAGGCTGCAGGGGGACGGTGAAGACCAGCAACAGCTTTCAGGGCTGCCACCTTCCGTGTGGGAGAAGGAGCCGGACGTGTGCCTTTTCGGAAACAGGCTCTGCCGAGGACGAGAGCCATTAGATGTTCCTCTTCGGGGCAAGCCCGGGTCCTGAATCCTGTTGTGCCTGTGAATAGGCTGCAGGGGGACGGTGAAGACCAGCAACAGCTTTCAGGGCTGCCACCTTCCGTGTGGGAGAAGGAGCCGGATGTGTGCCTTTTCGGAATCAGCCTCTGCCGAGGACGAGAGCCATGAGATGTTCCTCCTCTGGGCAAGCCCGCGTCCAAATCCTGTTGTGCCTGTGAATAGGCTGCAGGGGGACGGTGAAGACCAGCAACAGCTTCCAGGGCTGCCACCTTCCGTGTGGGACAATGAGCCGGTCTTGTGCCTTTATGGAAACAGGCCCTGCCGAGGACGAGAGACATGAGATGTTCCTCCTCTGGGCAAGCCCCGGTCCTGAATCCTGTTGTGCCTGTGAATAGGCTGCAGGGGGACGGTGAAGACCAGCAACAGCTTTCAGGGCTGCCACCTTCCGTGTGGGACAAGGAGCCGGACGTGTGCCTTTTCGGAATCAGGCTCTGCCGAGGACGAGAGCCATGAGATGTTCCACCTCTGGGCAAGCCCGGGTCCTGAATCCTGTTGTGCCTGTGAATAGGCTGCAGGGGGACGGTGAAGACCAGCAACAGCTTTCAGGGCTGCCACCTTCCGTGTGGGACAAGGAGCCGGACGTGTCTTTCTGGATACAGGCCCTGCCGAGGACGAGAGCCATGAGATGTTCCTCCTCTGGGCAAGCCCGCGTCCAAATCCTGTTGTGCCTGTGAATAGGCTGCAGGGGGACGGTGAAGACCAGCAACAGCTTTCAGGGCTGCCACCTTCCGTGTGGGACAAGGAGCCGGATGAGTGCCTTTTCGGAAACAGGCTCTGCTGAGGACGAGAGCCATGAGATGTTCCTCCTCTGGGCAAGCCCGGGTCCCAGATCCTGTTGTGCCTGTGAATAGGCTGCAGGGGGACGGTGAAGACCAGCAACAGCTTTCAGGGCTGCCACCTTCCGTGTGGGACAAGGAGCCGGACGTGTGCCTTTCTGGAAACATGCCCTGCCGAGGACGAGAGCCATGAGATGTTCCTCCTCTGGGCAAGCCCCGGTCCTGAATCCTGTTGTGCCTGTGAACAGGCTGCAGGGGGACGGTGAAGACCAGCAACAGCTTTCAGGGCTGCCACCTTCCGTGTGGGACAAGGAGCCGGACGTGTGCCTTTTCGGAATCAGGCTCTGCCGAGGACGAGAGCCATGAGATGTTCCTCCTCTGGGCAAGCCCGGGTCCCAGATCCTGTTGTGCCTGTGAATAGGCTGCAGGGGGACGGTGAAGACCAGCAACAGCTTCCAGGGCTACCACCTTCCGTGTGGGACAAGGAGCCGGACGTGTGCGTTTTCGGAAACAGGCTCTGCCGAGGACGAGAGCCATGAGATGTTCCTCCTCTGGGCAAGCCCGGGTCCCAGATCCTGTTGTGCCTGTGAATAGGCTGCAGGGGGATGGTGAACACCAGCAACAGCTTTCACGGCTGCCACCTTCCGTGTGGGACAAGGAGCCGGACGTGTGCCTTTCTGGAAACAGGCCCTGCCGAGGACGACAGCCATGAGATGTTCCTCCTCTGGGCAAGCCCGGGTACTGAATCCTGTTGTGCCTGTGAATAGGCTGCAGGGGGACGGTGAAGACCAGCAACAGCTTTCAGGGCTGCCACCTTCCGTGTGGGACAAGGAGCCGGACGTGTGCCTTTCTGGAAACAGGCCCTGCCGAGGACGAGAGCCATGAGATGTTCCACCTCTGGGCAAGCCCGGGTCCTGAATCCTGTTATGCCTGTGAATAGGCTGCAGGGGGACGGTGAAGACCAGCAACAGCTTTCAGGGCTGCCACCTTCCGTGTGGGAGAAGGAGCCGGACGTGTGCCTTTTCGGAAACAGGCTCTGCCGAGGACGAGAGCCATTAGATGTTCCTCTTCGGGGCAAGCCCGGGTCCTGAATCCTGTTGTGACTGTGAATAGGCTGCAGGGGGACGGTGAAGACCAGCAACAGCTTTCAGGGCTGCCACCTTCCGTGTGGGAGAAGGAGCCGGATGTGTGCCTTTTCGGAATCAGCCTCTGCCGAGGACGAGAGCCATGAGATGTTCCTCCTCTGGGCAAGCCCGCGTCCAAATCCTGTTGTGCCTGTGAATAGGCTGCAGGGGGACGGTGAAGACCAGCAACAGCTTCCAGGGCTGCCACCTTCCGTGTGGGACAATGAGCCGGTCTTGTGCCTTTATGGAAACAGGCCCTGCCGAGGACGAGAGACATGAGATGTTCCTCCTCTGGGCAAGCCCCGGTCCTGAATCCTGTTGTGCCTGTGAATAGGCTGCAGGGGGACGGTGAAGACCAGCAACAGCTTTCAGGGCTGCCACCTTCCGTGTGGGACAAGGAGCCGGACGTGTGCCTTTTCGGAATCAGGCTCTGCCGAGGACGAGAGCCATGAGATGTTCCTCCTCTGGGCAAGCCCGGGTCCCAGATCGTGTTGTGCCTGTGAATAGGCCGCAGGGGGACGGTGAAGACCAGCAACAGCTTCCAGGGCTGCCACCTTCCGTGTGGGACAAGGAGCCGGACGTGTGCCTTTTCGGAAACAAGCTCTGCCGAGGACGAGAGCCATGAGATGTTCCTCCTCTGGGCAAGGCCGGGTCCCAGATCCTGTTGTGCCTGTGAATAGGCTGCAGGGGGATGGTGAACACCAGCAACAGCTTTCACGGCTGCCACCTTCACTGTGGGACAAAGAGCCGGACGTGTGCCTTTCTGGAAACAGGCCCTGCCGAGGACGAGAGCCATGAGATGTTCCTCCTCTGGGCAAGCCCGGGTCCTGAATCCTGTTGTGCCTGTGAATAGGCTGCAGGGGGACGGTGAAGACCAGCAACAGCTTTCACGGCTGCCACCTTCACTGTGGGACAAGGAGCCGGACGTGTGCCTTTCTGGAAACAGGCCCTGCCGAGGACGAGAGCCATGAGATGTTCCTCCTCTGGGCAAGCCCAGGTCCTGAATCCTGTTGTGCCTGTGAATAGGCTGCAGGGGGACGGTGAAGACCAGCAACAGCTTTCAGGGCTGCCACCTTCCGTGTGGGACAAGGAGCCGGACGTGTGCCTTTTCGGAATCAGGCTCTGCCGAGGACGAGAGCCATGAGATGTTCCTCCTCTGGGCAAGCCCGGGTCCCAGATCCTGTTGTGCCTGTGAATAGGCTGCAGGGGGACGGTGAAGACCAGCAACAGCTTTCAGGGCTGCCACCTTCCGTGTGGGAGAAGGAGCCGGACGTGTGCCTTTTCGGAAACAGGCTCTGCCGAGGACGAGAGCCATTAGATGTTCCTCTTCGGGGCAAGCCCGGGTCCTGAATCCTGTTGTGCCTGTGAATAGGCTGCAGGGGGACGGTGAAGACCAGCAACAGCTTTCAGGGCTGCCACCTTCCGTGTGGGAGAAGGAGCCGGATGTGTGCCTTTTCGGAATCAGCCTCTGCCGAGGACGAGAGCCATGAGATGTTCCTCCTCTGGGCAAGCCCGCGTCCAAATCCTGTTGTGCCTGTGAATAGGCTGCAGGGGGACGGTGAAGACCAGCAACAGCTTCCAGGGCTGCCACCTTCCGTGTGGGACAAGGAGCCGGACGTGTGCGTTTTCGGAAACAGGCTCTGACGAGGACGAGAGCCATGAGATGTTCCTCCTCTGGGCAAGCCCGGGTCCCAGATCCTGTTGTGCCTGTGAATAGGCTGCAGGGGGACGGTGAAGACCAGCAACAGCTTTCAGGGCTGCCACCTTCCGTGTGGGACAAGGAGCCGGATGTGTGACTTTTCGGAAACAGGCTCTGCCGAGGACGAGAGCCATGAGATGTTCCTCCTCTGGGCAAGCCCGGGTCCTGAATCCTGTTGTGCCTGTGAATAGGCTGCAGGGGGACGGTGAAGACCAGCAACAGCTTTCACGGCTGCCACATTCCGTGTGGGACAAGGAGCCGGACGTGTGCGTTTTCGGAAACAGGCTCTGACGAGGACGAGAGCCATGAGATGTTCCACCTCTGGGCAAGCCCGGGTCCTGAATCCTGTTGTGCCTGTGAATAGGCTGCAGGGGGACGGTGAAGACCAGCAACAGCTTTCAGGGCTGCCACCTTCCGTGTGGGACAAGGAGCCGGACGTGTCTTTCTGGATACAGGCCCTGCCGAGGACGAGAGCCATGAGATGTTCCTCCTCTGGGCAAGCCCGGGTCCAAATCCTGTTGTGCCTGTGAATAGGCTGCAGGGGGACGGTGAAGACCAGCAACAGCTTTCAGGGCTGCCACCTTCCGTGTGGGACAAGGAGCCGGATGAGTGCCTTTTCGGAAACAGGCTCTGCTGAGGACGAGAGCCATGAGATGTTCCTCCTCTGGGCAAGCCCGGGTCCCAGATCCTGTTGTGCCTGTGAATAGGCTGCAGGGGGACGGTGAAGACCAGCAACAGCTTTCAGGGCTGCCACCTTCCGTGTGGGACAAGGAGCCGGACGTGTGCCTTTCTGGAAACATGCCCTGCCGAGGACGAGAGCCATGAGATGTTCCTCCTCTGGGCAAGCCCCGGTCCTGAATCCTGTTGTGCCTGTGAACAGGCTGCAGGGGGACGGTGAAGACCAGCAACAGCTTTCAGGGCTGCCACCTTCCGTGTGGGACAAGGAGCCGGACGTGTGCCTTTTCGGAATCAGGCTCTGCCGAGGACGAGAGCCATGAGATGTTCCTCCTCTGGGCAAGCCCGGGTCCCAGATCCTGTTGTGCCTGTGAATAGGCTGCAGGGGGACGGTGAAGACCAGCAACAGCTTCCAGGGCTACCACCTTCCGTGTGGGACAAGGAGCCGGACGTGTGCGTTTTCGGAAACAGGCTCTGCCGAGGACGAGAGCCATGAGATGTTCCTCCTCTGGGCAAGCCCGGGTCCCAGATCCTGTTGTGCCTGTGAATAGGCTGCAGGGGGATGGTGAACACCAGCAACAGCTTTCACGGCTGCCACCTTCCGTGTGGGACAAGGAGCCGGACGTGTGCCTTTCTGGAAACAGGCCCTGCCGAGGACGAGAGCCATGAGATGTTCCTCCTCTGGGCAAGCCCGGGTACTGAATCCTGTTGTGCCTGTGAATAGGCTGCAGGGGGACGGTGAAGACCAGCAACAGCTTTCAGGGCTGCCACCTTCCGTGTGGGACAAGGAGCCGGACGTGTGCCTTTTCGGAATCAGGCTCTGCCGAGGACGAGAGCCATGAGATGTTCCTCCTCTGAGCAAGCCCGGGTCCTGAATCCTGTTATGCCTGTGAATAGGCTGCAGGGGGACGGTGAAGACCAGCAACAGCTTTCAGGGCTGCCACCTTCCGTGTGGGAGAAGGAGCCGGACGTGTGCCTTTTCGGAAACAGGCTCTGCCGAGGACGAGAGCCATTAGATGTTCCTCTTCGGGGCAAGCCCGGGTCCTGAATCCTGTTGTGCCTGTGAATAGGCTGCAGGGGGACGGTGAAGACCAGCAACAGCTTTCAGGGCTGCCACCTTCCGTGTGGGAGAAGGAGCCGGATGTGTGCCTTTTCGGAATCAGCCTCTGCCGAGGACGAGAGCCATGAGATGTTCCTCCTCTGGGCAAGCCCGCGTCCAAATCCTGTTGTGCCTGTGAATAGGCTGCAGGGGGACGGTGAAGACCAGCAACAGCTTCCAGGGCTGCCACCTTCCGTGTGGGACAATGAGCCGGTCTTGTGCCTTTATGGAAACAGGCCCTGCCGAGGACGAGAGACATGAGATGTTCCTCCTCTGGGCAAGCCCCGGTCCTGAATCCTGTTGTGCCTGTGAATAGGCTGCAGGGGGACGGTGAAGACCAGCAACAGCTTTCAGGGCTGCCACCTTCCGTGTGGGACAAGGAGCCGGACGTGTGCCTTTTCGGAATCAGGCTCTGCCGAGGACGAGAGCCATGAGATGTTCCACCTCTGGGCAAGCCCGGGTCCTGAATCCTGTTGTGCCTGTGAATAGGCTGCAGGGGGACGGTGAAGACCAGCAACAGCTTTCAGGGCTGCCACCTTCCGTGTGGGACAAGGAGCCGGACGTGTCTTTCTGGATACAGGCCCTGCCGAGGACGAGAGCCATGAGATGTTCCTCCTCTGGGCAAGCCCGGGTCCAAATCCTGTTGTGCCTGTGAATAGGCTGCAGGGGGACGGTGAAGACCAGCAACAGCTTTCAGGGCTGCCACCTTCCGTGTGGGACAAGGAGCCGGATGAGTGCCTTTTCGGAAACAGGCTCTGCTGAGGACGAGAGCCATGAGATGTTCCTCCTCTGGGCAAGCCCGGGTCCCAGATCCTGTTGTGCCTGTGAATAGGCTGCAGGGGGACGGTGAAGACCAGCAACAGCTTTCAGGGCTGCCACCTTCCGTGTGGGACAAGGAGCCGGACGTGTGCCTTTCTGGAAACATGCCCTGCCGAGGACGAGAGCCATGAGATGTTCCTCCTCTGGGCAAGCCCCGGTCCTGAATCCTGTTGTGCCTGTGAACAGGCTGCAGGGGGACGGTGAAGACCAGCAACAGCTTTCAGGGCTGCCACCTTCCGTGTGGGACAAGGAGCCGGACGTGTGCCTTTTCGGAATCAGGCTCTGCCGAGGACGAGAGCCATGAGATGTTCCTCCTCTGGGCAAGCCCGGGTCCCAGATCCTGTTGTGCCTGTGAATAGGCTGCAGGGGGACGGTGAAGACCAGCAACAGCTTCCAGGGCTACCACCTTCCGTGTGGGACAAGGAGCCGGACGTGTGCGTTTTCGGAAACAGGCTCTGCCGAGGACGAGAGCCATGAGATGTTCCTCCTCTGGGCAAGCCCGGGTCCCAGATCCTGTTGTGCCTGTGAATAGGCTGCAGGGGGATGGTGAACACCAGCAACAGCTTTCACGGCTGCCACCTTCCGTGTGGGACAAGGAGCCGGACGTGTGCCTTTCTGGAAACAGGCCCTGCCGAGGACGAGAGCCATGAGATGTTCCTCCTCTGGGCAAGCCCGGGTACTGAATCCTGTTGTGCCTGTGAATAGGCTGCAGGGGGACGGTGAAGACCAGCAACAGCTTTCAGGGCTGCCACCTTCCGTGTGGGACAAGGAGCCGGACGTGTGCCTTTTCGGAATCAGGCTCTGCCGAGGACGAGAGCCATGAGATGTTCCTCCTCTGAGCAAGCCCGGGTCCTGAATCCTGTTATGCCTGTGAATAGGCTGCAGGGGGACGGTGAAGACCAGCAACAGCTTTCAGGGCTGCCACCTTCCGTGTGGGAGAAGGAGCCGGACGTGTGCCTTTTCGGAAACAGGCTCTGCCGAGGACGAGAGCCATTAGATGTTCCTCTTCGGGGCAAGCCCGGGTCCTGAATCCTGTTGTGACTGTGAATAGGCTGCAGGGGGACGGTGAAGACCAGCAACAGCTTTCAGGGCTGCCACCTTCCGTGTGGGAGAAGGAGCCGGATGTGTGCCTTTTCGGAATCAGCCTCTGCCGAGGACGAGAGCCATGAGATGTTCCTCCTCTGGGCAAGCCCGCGTCCAAATCCTGTTGTGCCTGTGAATAGGCTGCAGGGGGACGGTGAAGACCAGCAACAGCTTCCAGGGCTGCCACCTTCCGTGTGGGACAATGAGCCGGTCTTGTGCCTTTATGGAAACAGGCCCTGCCGAGGACGAGAGACATGAGATGTTCCTCCTCTGGGCAAGCCCCGGTCCTGAATCCTGTTGTGCCTGTGAATAGGCTGCAGGGGGACGGTGAAGACCAGCAACAGCTTTCAGGGCTGCCACCTTCCGTGTGGGACAAGGAGCCGGACGTGTGCCTTTTCGGAATCAGGCTCTGCCGAGGACGAGAGCCATGAGATGTTCCTCCTCTGGGCAAGCCCGGGTCCCAGATCGTGTTGTGCCTGTGAATAGGCCGCAGGGGGACGGTGAAGACCAGCAACAGCTTCCAGGGCTGCCACCTTCCGTGTGGGACAAGGAGCCGGACGTGTGCCTTTTCGGAAACAAGCTCTGCCGAGGACGAGAGCCATGAGATGTTCCTCCTCTGGGCAAGGCCGGGTCCCAGATCCTGTTGTGCCTGTGAATAGGCTGCAGGGGGACGGTGAACACCAGCAACAGCTTTCACGGCTGCCACCTTCACTGTGGGACAAGGAGCCGGACGTGTGCCTTTCTGGAAACAGGCCCTGCCGAGGACGAGAGCCATGAGATGTTCCTCCTCTGGGCAAGCCCGGGTCCTGAATCCTGTTGTGCCTGTGAATAGGCTGCAGGGGGACGGTGAAGACCAGCAACAGCTTTCAGGGCTGCCACCTTCCGTGTGGGACAAGGAGCCGGACGTGTGCCTTTTCGGAAACAGGCTCTGACGAGGACGAGAGCCATGAGATGTTCCACCTCTGGGCAAGCCCGGGTCCTGAATCCTGTTGTGCCTGTGAATAGGCTGCAGGGGGACGGTGAAGACCAGCAACAGCTTTCACGGCTGCCACCTTCACTGTGGGAAAAGGAGCCGGACGTGTGCCTTTCTGGAAACAGGCCCTGCCGAGGACGAGAGCCATGAGATGTTCCACCTCTGGGCAAGCCCGGGTCCTGAATCCTGTTATGCCTGTGAATAGGCTGCAGGGGGACGGTGAAGACCAGCAACAGCTTTCAGGGCTGCCACCTTCCGTGTGGGACAAGGAGCCGGACGTGTGCCTTTTCGGAATCAGGCTCTGACGAGGACGAGAGCCATGAGATGTTCCACCTCTGGGCAAGCCCGGGTCCTGAATCCTGTTATGCCTGTGAATAGGCTGCAGGGGGACGGTGAAGACCAGCAACAGCTTTCAGGGCTGCCACCTTCCGTGTGGGACAAGGAGCCGGACGTGTGCCTTTTCGGAATCAGGCTCTGACGAGGACGAGAGCCATGAGATGTTCCACCTCTGGGCAAGCCCGGGTCCTGAATCCTGTTGTGCCTGTGAATAGGCTGCAGGGGGACGGTGAACAGCAGCAACAGCTTTCACGGCTGCCACCTTCACTGTGGGACAAGGAGCCGGATGTGTGCCTTTCTGGAAACAGGCCCTGCCGAGGACGAGAGCCATGAGATGTTCCTCCTCTGGGCAAGCCCGGGTCCTGAATCCTGTTGTGCCTGTGAATAGGCTGCAGGGGGACGGTGAAGACCAGCAACAGCTTTCAGGGCTGCCACCTTCCGTGTGGGACAAGGAGCCGGACGTGTGCCTTTTCGGAAACAGGCTCTGACGAGGACGAGAGCCATGAGATGTTCCACCTCTGGGCAAGCCCGGGTCCTGAATCCTGTTGTGCCTGTGAATAGGCTGCAGGGGGACGGTGAAGACCAGCAACAGCTTTCACGGCTGCCACCTTCACTGTGGGACAAGGAGCCGGACGTGTGCCTTTCTGGAAACAGGCCCTGCCGAGGACGAGAGCCATGAGATGTTCCTCCTCTGGGCAAGCCCGGGTCCTGAATCCTGTTGTGCCTGTGAATAGGCTGCAGGGGGACGGTGAAGACCAGCAACAGCTTTCAGGGCTGCCACCTTCCGTGTGGGACAAGGAGCCGGACGTGTGCCTTTTCGGAATCAGGCTCTGCCGAGGACGAGAGCCATGAGATGTTCCTCCTCTGGGCAAGCCCGGGTCCCAGATCCTGTTGTGCCTGTGAATAGGCTGCAGGGGGACGGTGAAGACCAGCAACAGCTTTCAGGGCTGCCACCTTCCGTGTGGGAGAAGTAGCCGGACGTGTGCCTTTTCGGAAACAAGCTCTGCCGAGGACGAGAGCCATTAGATGTTCCTCCTCTGGGCAAGCCCGGGTCCCAGATCCTGTTGTGCCTGTGAACAGGCTGCAGGGGGACGGTGAAGACCAGCAACAGCTTTCAGGGCTGCCACCTTCCGTGTGGGACAAGGAGCCGGATGTGTGCCTTTTCGGAAACAGGCTCTGCCGAGGACGAGAGCCATGAGATGTTCCTCCTCTGGGCAAGCCCAGGTCCCAGATCCTGTTGTGCCTGTGAATAGGCTGCAGGGGGACGGTGAAGACCAGCAACAGCTTTCAGGGCTGCCACCTTCCGTGTGGGACAAGGAGCCGGACGTGTCTTTCTGGATACAGGCCCTTCCGAGGACGAGAGCCATGAGATGTTCCTCCTCTGGGCAAGCCCGGGTCCCAGATCCTGTTGTGCCTGTGAATAGGCTTCAGGGGGACGGTGAAGACCAGCAACAGCTTTCAGGGCTGCCACATTCCGTGTGGGACAATGAGCCGGATGTGTGCCTTTCTGGAAACAGGCCCTGCCGAGGACGAGAGCCATGAGATGTTCCTCCTCTGGGCAAGCCCCGGTCCTGAATCCTGTTGTGCCTGTGAATAGGCTGCAGGGGGACGGTGAAGACCAGCAACAGCTTTCAGGGCTGCCACCTTCACTGTGGGACAAGGAGCCGGACGTGTGCCTTTTCGGAATCAGGCTCTGCCGAGGACGAGAGCCATGAGATGTTCCTCCTCTGGGCAAGCCCGGGTCCCAGATCCTGTTGTGCCTGTGAATAGGCCGCAGGGGGACGGTGAAGACCAGCAACTGCTTTCAGGGCTGCCACCTTCCGTGTGGGACAAGGAGCCGGACGTGTGCCTTTTCGGAAACAAGCTCTGCCAAGAACGAGAGCCATGAGATGTTCCTCCTCTGGGCAAGCCCGGGTCCCAGATCCTGTTGTGCCTGTGAATAGGCTGCAGGGGGATGGTGAACACCAGCAACAGCTTTCACGGCTGCCACCTTCACTGTGGGACAAGGAGCCGGACGTGTGCCTTTCTGGAAACAGGCCCTGCCGAGGACGAGAGCCATGAGATGTTCCTCCTCTGGGCAAGCCCGGGTCCTGAATCCTGTTGTGCCTGTGAATAGGCTGCAGGGGGACGGTGAAGACCAGCAACAGCTTTCAGGGCTGCCACCTTCCGTGTGGGAAAAGGAGCCGGACGTGTGCCTTTTCGGAAACAGGCTCTGACGAGGACGAGAGCCATGAGATGTTCCACCTCTGGGCAAGCCCGTGTCCTGAATCCTGTTGTGCCTGTGAATAGGCTGCAGGGGGACGGTGAAGACCAGCAACAGCTTTCACGGCTGCCACCTTCACTGTGGGACAAGGAGCCGGACGTGTGCCTTTCTGGAAACAGGCCCTGCCGAGGACGAGAGCCATGAGATGTTCCTCCTCTGGGCAAGCCCGGGTCCTGAATCCTGTTGTGCCTGTGAATAGGCTGCAGGGGGACGGTGAAGACCAGCAACAGCTTTCAGGGCTGCCACCTTCCGTGTGGGACAAGGAGCCGGACGTGTGCCTTTTCGGAATCAGGCTCTGCCGAGGACGAGAGCCATGAGATGTTCCTCCTCTGGGCAAGCCCGGGTCCCAGATCCTTTTGTGCCTGTGAACAGGCTGCAGGGGGACGGTGAAGTCCAGCAACAGCTTTCAGGGCTGCCACCTTCCGTGTGGGAGAAGGAGCCGGATGTGTGCCTTTTCGGAAACAGGCTCTGCCGAGGACGAGAGCCATGAGATGTTCCTCCTCGGGGCAAGCCCGGGTCCTGAATCCTGTTGTGCCTGTGAATAGGCTGCAGGGGGACGGTGAAGACCAGCAACAGCTTTCAGGGCTGCCACCTTCCGTGTGGGACAAGGAGCCGGACGTGTGCCTTTTCGGAAACAAGCTCTGCCGAGGACGAGAGCCATTAGATGTTCCTCCTCTGGGCAAGCCCGGGTCCCAGATCCTGTTGTGCCTGTGAACAGGCTGCAGGGGGACGGTGAAGACCAGCAACAGCTTTCAGGGCTGCCACCTTCCGTGTGGGACAAGGAGCCGGACGTGTGCCTTTTCGGAAACAGGCTCTGCGGAGGACGAGAGCCATGAGATGTTCCTCCTCTGGGCAAGCCCGCGTCCAAATCCTGTTGTGCCTGTGAATAGGCTGCAGGGGGACGGTGAAGACCAGCAACAGCTTTCAGGGCTGCCACCTTCCGTGTGGGACAAGGATCCGGACGTGTCTTTCTGGATACAGGCCCTGCCGAGGACGAGAGCCATGAGATGTTCCTCCTCTGGGCAAGCCCGGGTCCCAGATCCTGTTGTGCCTGTGAATAGGCTTCAGGGGGACGGTGAAGACCAGCAACAGCTTTCAGGGCTGCCAATTTCCGTGTGGGACAATGAGCCGGATGTGTGCCTTTCTGGAAACAGGCCCTGCCGAGGACGAGAGCCATGAGATGTTCCTCCTCTGGCCAAGCCCCGGTCCTGAATCCTGTTGTGCCTGTGAATAGGCTGCAGGGGGACGGTGAAGACCAGCAACAGCTTTCAGGGCTGCCACCTTCCGTGTGGGACAAGGAGCCGGACGTGTGCCTTTTCGGAATCAGGCTCTGCCGAGGACGAGAGCCATGAGATGTTCCTCCTCTGGGCAAGCCCGGGTCCCAGATCCTGTTGTGCCTGTGAATAGGCTGCAGGGGGATGGTGAACACCAGCAACAGCTTCCAGGGCTGCCACCTTCACTGTGGGACAAGGAGCCGGACGTGTGCCTTTCTGGAAACAGGCCCTGCCGAGGACGAGAGCCATGAGATGTTCCTCCTCTGGGCAAGCCCGGGTCCTGAATCCTGTTGTGCCTGTGAATAGGCTGCAGGGGGACGGTGAAGACCAGCAACAGCTTTCAGGGCTGCCACCTTCCGTGTGGGACAAGGAGCCGGACGTGTGCCTTTTCGGAAACAGGCTCTGACGAGGACGAGAGCCATGAGATGTTCCACCTCTGGGCAAGCCCGGGTCCCAGATCCTTTTGTGCCTGTGAACAGGCTGCAGGGGGACGGTGAAGACCAGCAACAGCTTTCAGGGCTGCCACCTTCCGTGTGGGAGAAGGAGCCGGATGTGTGCCTTTTCGGAAACAGGCTCTGCCGAGGACGAGAGCCATGAGATGTTCCTCCTCGGGGCAAGCCCGGGTCCTGAATCCTGTTGTGCCTGTGAATAGGCTGCAGGGGGACGGTGAAGACCAGCAACAGCTTTCAGGGCTGCCACCTTCCGTGTGGGACAAGGAGCCGGACGTGTGCCTTTTCGGAAACAAGCTCTGCCGAGGACGAGAGCCATTAGATGTTCCTCCTCTGGGCAAGCCCGGGTCCCAGATCCTGTTGTGCCTGTGAACAGGCTGCAGGGGGACGGTGAAGACCAGCAACAGCTTTCAGGGCTGCCACCTTCCGTGTGGGACAAGGAGCCGGACGTGTGCCTTTTCGGAAACAGGCTCTGCGGAGGACGAGAGCCATGAGATGTTCCTCCTCTGGGCAAGCCCGCGTCCAAATCCTGTTGTGCCTGTGAATAGGCTGCAGGGGGACGGTGAAGACCAGCAACAGCTTTCAGGGCTGCCACCTTCCGTGTGGGACAAGGATCCGGACGTGTCTTTCTGGATACAGGCCATGCCGAGGACGAGAGCCATGAGATGTTCCTCCTCTGGGCAAGCCCGGGTCCCAGATCCTGTTGTGCCTGTGAATAGGCTGCAGGGGGACGGTGAAGACCAGCAACAGCTTTCAGGGCTGCCACCTTCCGTGTGGGACAAGGAGCCGGACGTGTGCCTTTTCGGAATCAGGCTCTGCCGAGGACGAGAGCCATGAGATGTTCCTCCTCTGGGCAAGCCCGGGTCCCAGATCCTGTTGTGCCTGTGAATAGGCTGCAGGGGGATGGTGAACACCAGCAACAGCTTCCAGGGCTGCCACCTTCACTGTGGGACAAGGAGCCGGACGTGTGCCTTTCTGGAAACAGGCCCTGCCGAGGACGAGAGCCATGAGATGTTCCTCCTCTGGGCAAGCCCGGGTCCTGAATCCTGTTGTGCCTGTGAATAGGCTGCAGGGGGACGGTGAAGACCAGCAACAGCTTTCAGGGCTGCCACCTTCCGTGTGGGACAAGGAGCCGGACGTGTGCCTTTTCGGAAACAGGCTCTGACGAGGACGAGAGCCATGAGATGTTCCACCTCTGGGCAAGCCCGGGTCCTGAATCCTGTTGTGCCTGTGAATAGGCTGCAGGGGGACGGTGAAGACCAGCAACAGCTTTCACGGCTGCCACCTTCACTGTGGGACAAGGAGCCGGACGTGTGCCTTTCTGGAAACAGGCCCTGCCGAGGACGAGAGCCATGAGATGTTCCACCTCTGGGCAAGCCCGGGTCCTGAATCCTGTTATGCCTGTGAATAGGCTGCAGGGGGACGGTGAAGACCAGCAACAGCTTTCAGGGCTGCCACCTTCCGTGTGGGACAAGGAGCCGGACGTGTGCCTTTTCGGAATCAGGCTCTGACGAGGATGAGAGCCATGAGATGTTCCACCTCTGGGCAAGCCCGGGTCCTGAATCCTGTTATGCCTGTGAATAGGCTGCAGGGGGACGGTGAAGACCAGCAACAGCTTTCAGGGCTGCCACCTTCCGTGTGGGACAAGGAGCCGGACGTGTGCCTTTTCGGAAACAGGCTCTGACGAGGACGAGAGCCATTAGATGTTCCTCCTCTGGGCAAGCCCGGGTCCCAGATCCTGTTGTGCCTGTGAACAGGCTGCAGGGGGACGGTGAAGACCAGCAACAGCTTTCAGGGCTGCCACCTTCCGTGTGGGACAAGGAGCCGGACGTGTGCCTTTTCGGAAACAGGCTCTGCGGAGGACGAGAGCCATGAGATGTTCCTCCTCTGGGCAAGCCCGCGTCCAAATCCTGTTGTGCCTGTGAATAGGCTGCAGGGGGACGGTGAAGACCAGCAACAGCTTTCAGGGCTGCCACCTTCCGTGTGGGACAAGGATCCGGACGTGTCTTTCTGGATACAGGCCCTGCCGAGGACGAGAGCCATGAGATGTTCCTCCTCTGGGCAAGCCCGGGTCCCAGATCCTGTTGTGCCTGTGAATAGGCTGCAGGGGGACGGTGAAGACCAGCAACAGCTTTCAGGGCTGCCACCTTCCGTGTGGGACAAGGAGCCGGACGTGTGCCTTTTCGGAATCAGGCTCTGCCGAGGACGAGAGCCATGAGATGTTCCTCCTCTGGGCAAGCCCGGGTCCCAGATCCTGTTGTGCCTGTGAATAGGCTGCAGGGGGATGGTGAACACCAGCAACAGCTTCCAGGGCTGCCACCTTCACTGTGGGACAAGGAGCCGGACGTGTGCCTTTCTGGAAACAGGCCCTGCCGAGGACGAGAGCCATGAGATGTTCCTCCTCTGGGCAAGCCCGGGTCCTGAATCCTGTTGTGCCTGTGAATAGGCTGCAGGGGGACGGTGAAGACCAGCAACAGCTTTCAGGGCTGCCACCTTCCGTGTGGGACAAGGAGCCGGACGTGTGCCTTTTCGGAAACAGGCTCTGACGAGGACGAGAGCCATGAGATGTTCCACCTCTGGGCAAGCCCGGGTCCTGAATCCTGTTGTGCCTGTGAATAGGCTGCAGGGGGACGGTGAAGACCAGCAACAGCTTTCACGGCTGCCACCTTCACTGTGGGACAAGGAGCCGGACGTGTGCCTTTCTGGAAACAGGCCCTGCCGAGGACGAGAGCCATGAGATGTTCCACCTCTGGGCAAGCCCGGGTCCTGAATCCTGTTATGCCTGTGAATAGGCTGCAGGGGGACGGTGAAGACCAGCAACAGCTTTCAGGGCTGCCACCTTCCGTGTGGGACAAGGAGCCGGACGTGTGCCTTTTCGGAATCAGGCTCTGACGAGGATGAGAGCCATGAGATGTTCCACCTCTGGGCAAGCCCGGGTCCTGAATCCTGTTATGCCTGTGAATAGGCTGCAGGGGGACGGTGAAGACCAGCAACAGCTTTCAGGGCTGCCACCTTCCGTGTGGGACAAGGAGCCGGACGTGTGCCTTTTCGGAAACAGGCTCTGACGAGGACGAGAGCCATGAGATGTTCCACCTCTGGGCAAGCCCGGGTCCTGAATCCTGTTGTGCCTGTGAATAGGCTGCAGGGGGACGGTGAACACCAGCAACAGCTTTCACGGCTGCCACCTTCACTGTGGGACAAGGAGCCGGACGTGTGCCTTTCTGGAAACAGGCCCTGCCGAGGACGAGAGCCATGAGATGTTCCTCCTCTGGGCAAGCCCGGGTCCTGAATCCTGTTGTGCCTGTGAATAGGCTGCAGGGGGACGGTGAAGACCAGCAACAGCTTTCAGGGCTGCCACCTTCCGTGTGGGACAAGGAGCCGGACGTGTGCCTTTTCGGAAACAGGCTCTGACGAGGACGAGAGCCATGAGATGTTCCACCTCTGGGCAAGCCCGGGTCCTGAATCCTGTTGTGCCTGTGAATAGGCTGCAGGGGGACGGTGAAGACCAGCAACAGCTTTCAGGGCTGCCACCTTCCGTGTGGGACAAGGAGCCGGACGTGTGCCTTTCTGGAAACAGGCCCTGCCGAGGACGAGAGCCATGAGATGTTCCTCCTCTGGGCAAGCCTGGGTCCTGAATCCTGTTGTGCCTGTGAATAGGCTGCAGGGGGACGGTGAAGACCAGCAACAGCTTTCAGGGCTGCCACCTTCCGTGTGGGACAAGGAGCCGGACGTGTGCCTTTTCGGAATCAGGCTCTGCCGAGGACGAGAGCCATGAGATGTTCCTCCTCTGGGCAAGCCCGGGTCCTGAATCCTGTTTTGCCTCTAAATAGGCTGCAGGGGGACGGTGAAGACCAGCAACAGCTTTCAGGGCTGCCACCTTCCGTGTGGGACAAGGAGCCGGACGTGTGCCTTTTCGGAATCAGGCTCTGCCGAGGACGAGAGCCATGAGATGTTCCTCCTCTGGGCAAGCCCGGGTCCCAGATCCTGTTGTGCCTGTGAATAGGCTGCAGGGGGACGGTGAAGACCAGCAACAGCTTTCAGGGCTGCCACCTTCCGTGTGGGAGAAGTAGCCGGACGTGTGCCTTTTCGGAAACAAGCTCTGCCGAGGACGAGAGCCATTAGATGTTCCTCCTCTGGGCAAGCCCGGGTCCCAGATCCTGTTGTGCCTGTGAACAGGCTGCAGGGGGACGGTGAAGACCAGCAACAGCTTTCAGGGCTGCCACCTTCCGTGTGGGACAAGGAGCCGGATGTGTGCCTTTTCGGAAACAAGCTCTGCCGAGGACGAGAGCCATGAGATGTTCCTCCTCTGGGCAAGCCCGCGTCCAAATCCTGTTGTGCCTGTGAATAGGCTGCAGGGGGACGGTGAAGACCAGCAACAGCTTTCAGGGCTGCCACCTTCCGTGTGGGACAAGGAGCCGGACGTGTCTTTCTGGATACAGGCCCTTCCGAGGACGAGAGCCATGAGATGTTCCTCCTCTGGGCAAGCCCGGGTCCCAGATCCTGTTGTGCCTGTGAATAGGCTGCAGGGGGACGGTGAAGACCAGCAACAGCTTTCAGGGCTGCCACTTTCCGTGTGGGACAATGAGCCGGATGTGTGCCTTTCTGGAAACAGGCCCTGCCGAGGACGAGAGCCATGAGATGTTCCTCCTCTGGGCAAGCCCCGGTCCTGAATCCTGTTGTGCCTGTGAATAGGCTGCAGGGGGACGGTGAAGACCAGCAACAGCTTTCAGGGCTGCCACCTTCCGTGTGGGACAAGGAGCCGGACGTGTGCCTTTTCGGAATCAGGCTCTGCCGAGGACGAGAGCCATGAGATGTTCCTCCTCTGGGCAAGCCCGGGTCCCAGATCCTGTTGTGCCTGTGAATAGGCCGCAGGGGGACGGTGAAGACCAGCAACTGCTTTCAGGGCTGCCACCTTCCGTGTGGGACAAGGAGCCGGATGTGTGCCTTTTCGGAAACAAGCTCTGCGGAGGACGAGAGCCATGAGATGTTCCTCCTCTGGGCAAGCCCGCGTCCAAATCCTGTTGTGCCTGTGAATAGGCTGCAGGGGGACGGTGAAGACCAGCAACAGCTTTCACGGCTGCCACCTTCCGTGTGGGACAAGGATCCGGACGTGTCTTTCTGGATACAGGCCCTGCCGAGGACGAGAGCCATGAGATGTTCCTCCTCTGGGCAAGCCCGGGTCCCAGATCCTGTTGTGCCTGTGAATAGGCTTCAGGGGGACGGTGAAGACCAGCAACAGCTTTCAGGGCTGCCAATTTCCGTGTGGGACAATGAGCCGGATGTGTGCCTTTCTGGAAACAGGCCCTGCCGAGGACGAGAGCCATGAGATGTTCCTCCTCTGGGCAAGCCCCGGTCCTGAATCCTGTTGTGCCTGTGAATAGGCTGCAGGGGGACGGTGAAGACCAGCAACAGCTTTCAGGGCTGCCACCTTCCGTGTGGGACAAGGAGCCGGACGTGTGCCTTTTCGGAATCAGGCTCTGCCGAGGACGAGAGCCATGAGATGTTCCTCCTCTGGGCAAGCCCGGGTCCCAGATCCTGTTGTGCCTGTGAATAGGCTGCAGGGGGACGGTGAAGACCAGCAACAGCTTCCAGGGCTGCCACCTTCACTGTGGGACAAGGAGCCGGACGTGTGCCTTTTCGGAAACAAGCTCTGCCGAGGACGAGAGCCATGAGATGTTCCTCCTCTGGGCAAGCCCGGGTCCCAGATCCTGTTGTGCCTGTGAATAGGCTGCAGGGGGATGGTGAACACCAGCAACAGCTTTCACGGCTGCCACCTTCCGTGTGGGACAAGGAGCCGGACGTGTGCCTTTCTGGAAACAGGCCCTGCCGAGGACGAGAGCCATGAGATGTTCCTCCTCTGGGCAAGCCCGGGTCCTGAATCCTGTTGTGCCTGTGAATAGGCTGCAGGGGGACAGTGAAGACCAGCAACAGCTTTCAGGGCTGCCACCTTCCGTGTGGGACAAGGAGCCGGACGTGTGCCTTTTCGGAAACAGGCTCTGACGAGGACGAGAGCCATGAGATGTTCCACCTCTGGGCAAGCCCGGGTCCTGAATCCTGTTGTGCCTGTGAATAGGCTGCAGGGGGACGGTGAAGACCAGCAACAACTTTCACGGCTGCCACCTTCACTGTGGGACAAGGAGCCGGACGTGTGCCTTTCTGGAAACAGGCCCTGCCGAGGACGAGAGCCATGAGATGTTCCACCTCTGGGCAAGCCCGGGTCCTGAATCCTGTTATGCCTGTGAATAGGCTGCAGGGGGACGGTGAAGACCAGCAACAGCTTTCAGGGCTGCCACCTTCCGTGTGGGACAAGGAGCCGGACGTGTGCCTTTTCGGAATCAGGCTCTGACGAGGATGAGAGCCATGAGATGTTCCACCTCTGGGCAAGCCCGGGTCCTGAATCCTGTTATGCCTGTGAATAGGCTGCAGGGGGACGGTGAAGACCAGCAACAGCTTTCACGGCTGCCACCTTCCGTGTGGGACAAGGAGCCGGACGTGTGCCTTTTCGGAAACAGGCTCTTACGAGGACGAGAGCCATGAGATGTTCCACCTCTGGGCAAGCCCGGGTCCTGAATCCTGTTGTGCCTGTGAATAGGCTGCAGGGGGACGGTGAACACCAGCAACAGCTTTCACGGCTGCCACCTTCACTGTGGGACAAGGAGCCGGACGTGTGCCTTTCTGGAAACAGGCCCTGCCGAGGACGAGAGCCATGAGATGTTCCTCCTCTGGGCAAGCCCGGGTCCTGAATCCTGTTGTGCCTGTGAATAGGCTGCAGGGGGACGGTGAAGACCAGCAATAGCTTTCAGGGCTGCCACCTTCCGTGTGGGACAAGGAGCCGGACGTGTGCCTTTTCGGAAACAGGCTCTGACGAGGACGAGAGCCATGAGATGTTCCACCTCTGGGCAAGCCCGGGTCCTGAATCCTGTTGTGCCTGTGAATAGGCTGCAGGGGGACGGTGAAGACCAGCAACAGCTTTCAGGGCTGCCACCTTCCGTGTGGGACAAGGAGCCGGACGTGTGCCTTTCTGGAAACAGGCCCTGCCGAGGACGAGAGCCATGAGATGTTCCTCCTCTGGGCAAGCCCGGGTCCTGAATCCTGTTGTGCCTGTGAATAGGCTGCAGGGGGACGGTGAACACCAGCAACAGCTTTCACGGCTGCCACCTTCACTGTGGGACAAGGAGCCGGACGTGTGCCTTTCTGGAAACAGGCCCTGCCGAGGACGAGAGCCATGAGATGTTCCTCCTCTGGGCAAGCCCGGGTCCTGAATCCTGTTGTGCCTGTGAATAGGCTGCAGGGGGACGGTGAAGACCAGCAACAGCTTTCAGGGCTGCCACCTTCCGTGTGGGACAAGGAGCCGGACGTGTGCCTTTTCGGAAACAGGCTCTGACGAGGACGAGAGCCATGAGATGTTCCACCTCTGGGCAAGCCCGGGTCCTGAATCCTGTTGTGCCTGTGAATAGGCTGCAGGGGGACGGTGAAGACCAGCAACAGCTTTCAGGGCTGCCACCTTCCGTGTGGGACAAGGAGCCGGACGTGTGCCTTTCTGGAAACAGGCCCTGCCGAGGACGAGAGCCATGAGATGTTCCTCCTCTGGGCAAGCCTGGGTCCTGAATCCTGTTGTGCCTGTGAATAGGCTGCAGGGGGACGGTGAAGACCAGCAACAGCTTTCAGGGCTGCCACCTTCCGTGTGGGACAAGGAGCCGGACGTGTCTTTCTGGATACAGGCCCTGCCGAGGACGAGAGCCATGAGATGTTCCTCCTCTGGGCAAGCCCGGGTCCTGAATCCTGTTTTGCCTCTAAATAGGCTGCAGGGGGACGGTGAAGACCAGCAACAGCTTTCAGGGCTGCCACCTTCCGTGTGGGACAAGGAGCCGGACGTGTGCCTTTTCGGAATCAGGCTCTGCCGAGGACGAGAGCCATGAGATGTTCCTCCTCTGGGCAAGCCCGGGTCCCAGATCCTGTTGTGCCTGTGAATAGGCTGCAGGGGGACGGTGAAGACCAGCAACAGCTTTCAGGGCTGCCACCTTCCGTGTGGGAGAAGTAGCCGGACGTGTGCCTTTTCGGAAACAAGCTCTGCCGAGGACGAGAGCCATTAGATGTTCCTCCTCTGGGCAAGCCCGGGTCCCAGATCCTGTTGTGCCTGTGAACAGGCTGCAGGGGGACGGTGAAGACCAGCAACAGCTTTCAGGGCTGCCACCTTCCGTGTGGGACAAGGAGCCGGATGTGTGCCTTTTCGGAAACAAGCTCTGCCGAGGACGAGAGCCATGAGATGTTCCTCCTCTGGGCAAGCCCGCGTCCAAATCCTGTTGTGCCTGTGAATAGGCTGCAGGGGGACGGTGAAGACCAGCAACAGCTTTCAGGGCTGCCACCTTCCGTGTGGGACAAGGAGCCGGACGTGTCTTTCTGGATACAGGCCCTTCCGAGGACGAGAGCCATGAGATGTTCCTCCTCTGGGCAAGCCCGGGTCCCAGATCCTGTTGTGCCTGTGAATAGGCTGCAGGGGGACGGTGAAGACCAGCAACAGCTTTCAGGGCTGCCACTTTCCGTGTGGGACAATGAGCCGGATGTGTGCCTTTCTGGAAACAGGCCCTGCCGAGGACGAGAGCCATGAGATGTTCCTCCTCTGGGCAAGCCCCGGTCCTGAATCCTGTTGTGCCTGTGAATAGGCTGCAGGGGGACGGTGAAGACCAGCAACAGCTTTCAGGGCTGCCACCTTCCGTGTGGGACAAGGAGCCGGACGTGTGCCTTTTCGGAATCAGGCTCTGCCGAGGACGAGAGCCATGAGATGTTCCTCCTCTGGGCAAGCCCGGGTCCCAGATCCTGTTGTGCCTGTGAATAGGCCGCAGGGGGACGGTGAAGACCAGCAACTGCTTTCAGGGCTGCCACCTTCCGTGTGGGACAAGGAGCCGGATGTGTGCCTTTTCGGAAACAAGCTCTGCGGAGGACGAGAGCCATGAGATGTTCCTCCTCTGGGCAAGCCCGCGTCCAAATCCTGTTGTGCCTGTGAATAGGCTGCAGGGGGACGGTGAAGACCAGCAACAGCTTTCAGGGCTGCCACCTTCCGTGTGGGACAAGGATCCGGACGTGTCTTTCCGGATACAGGCCCTGCCGAGGACGAGAGCCATGAGATGTTCCTCCTCTGGGCAAGCCCGGGTCCCAGATCCTGTTGTGCCTGTGAATAGGCTTCAGGGGGACGGTGAAGACCAGCAACAGCTTTCAGGGCTGCCAATTTCCGTGTGGGACAATGAGCCGGATGTGTGCCTTTCTGGAAACAGGCCCTGCCGAGGACGAGAGCCATGAGATGTTCCTCCTCTGGGCAAGCCCCGGTCCTGAATCCTGTTGTGCCTGTGAATAGGCTGCAGGGGGACGGTGAAGACCAGCAACAGCTTTCAGGGCTGCCACCTTCCGTGTGGGACAAGGAGCCGGACGTGTGCCTTTTCGGAATCAGGCTCTGCCGAGGACGAGAGCCATGAGATGTTCCTCCTCTGGGCAAGCCCGGGTCCCAGATCCTGTTGTGCCTGTGAATAGGCTGCAGGGGGACGGTGAAGACCAGCAACAGCTTCCAGGGCTGCCACCTTCACTGTGGGACAAGGAGCCGGACGTGTGCCTTTTCGGAAACAAGCTCTGCCGAGGACGAGAGCCATGAGATGTTCCTCCTCTGGGCAAGCCCGGGTCCCAGATCCTGTTGTGCCTGTGAATAGGCTGCAGGGGGATGGTGAACACCAGCAACAGCTTTCACGGCTGCCACCTTCCGTGTGGGACAAGGAGCCGGACGTGTGCCTTTCTGGAAACAGGCCCTGCCGAGGACGAGAGCCATGAGATGTTCCTCCTCTGGGCAAGCCCGGGTCCTGAATCCTGTTGTGCCTGTGAATAGGCTGCAGGGGGACAGTGAAGACCAGCAACAGCTTTCAGGGCTGCCACCTTCCGTGTGGGACAAGGAGCCGGACGTGTGCCTTTTCGGAAACAGGCTCTGACGAGGACGAGAGCCATGAGATGTTCCACCTCTGGGCAAGCCCGGGTCCTGAATCCTGTTGTGCCTGTGAATAGGCTGCAGGGGGACGGTGAAGACCAGCAACAGCTTTCACGGCTGCCACCTTCACTGTGGGACAAGGAGCCGGACGTGTGCCTTTCTGGAAACAGGCCCTGCCGAGGACGAGAGCCATGAGATGTTCCACCTCTGGGCAAGCCCGGGTCCTGAATCCTGTTATGCCTGTGAATAGGCTGCAGGGGGACGGTGAAGACCAGCAACAGCTTTCAGGGCTGCCACCTTCCGTGTGGGACAAGGAGCCGGACGTGTGCCTTTTCGGAATCAGGCTCTGACGAGGATGAGAGCCATGAGATGTTCCACCTCTGGGCAAGCCCGGGTCCTGAATCCTGTTATGCCTGTGAATAGGCTGCAGGGGGACGGTGAAGACCAGCAACAGCTTTCACGGCTGCCACCTTCCGTGTGGGACAAGGAGCCGGACGTGTGCCTTTTCGGAAACAGGCTCTGACGAGGACGAGAGCCATGAGATGTTCCACCTCTGGGCAAGCCCGGGTCCTGAATCCTGTTGTGCCTGTGAATAGGCTGCAGGGGGACGGTGAACACCAGCAACAGCTTTCACGGCTGCCACCTTCACTGTGGGACAAGGAGCCGGACGTGTGCCTTTCTGGAAACAGGCCCTGCCGAGGACGAGAGCCATGAGATGTTCCTCCTCTGGGCAAGCCCGGGTCCTGAATCCTGTTGTGCCTGTGAATAGGCTGCAGGGGGACGGTGAAGACCAGCAATAGCTTTCAGGGCTGCCACCTTCCGTGTGGGACAAGGAGCCGGACGTGTGCCTTTTCGGAAACAGGCTCTGACGAGGACGAGAGCCATGAGATGTTCCACCTCTGGGCAAGCCCGGGTCCTGAATCCTGTTGTGCCTGTGAATAGGCTGCAGGGGGACGGTGAAGACCAGCAACAGCTTTCAGGGCTGCCACCTTCCGTGTGGGACAAGGAGCCGGACGTGTGCCTTTCTGGAAACAGGCCCTGCCGAGGACGAGAGCCATGAGATGTTCCTCCTCTGGGCAAGCCCGGGTCCTGAATCCTGTTGTGCCTGTGAATAGGCTGCAGGGGGACGGTGAAGACCAGCAACAGCTTTCAGGGCTGCCACCTTCCGTGTGGGACAAGGAGCCGGACGTGTGCCTTTTCGGAATCAGGCTCTGCCGAGGACGAGAGCCATGAGATGTTCCTCCTCTGGGCAAGCCCGGGTCCTGAATCCTGTTGTGCCTCTAAATAGGCTGCAGGGGGACGGTGAAGACCAGCAACAGCTTTCAGGGCTGCCACCTTCCATGTGGGACAAGGAGCCGGACGTGTGCCTTTTCGGAAACAGGCTCTGACGAGGACGAGAGCCATGAGATGTTCCACCTTTGGGCAAGCCCGGGTCCTGAATCCTGTTGTGCCTGTGAATAGGCTGCAGGGGGACGGTGAAGACCAGCAACAGCTTTCACGGCTGCCACCTTCACTGTGGGACAAGGAGCCGGACGTGTGCCTTTCTGGAAACAGGCCCTGCCGAGGACGAGAGCCATGAGATGTTCCTCCTCTGGGCAAGCCCAGGTCCTGAATCCTGTTGTGCCTGTGAATAGGCTGCAGGGGGACGGTGAAGACCAGCAACAGCTTTCAGGGCTGCCACCTTCCGTGTGGGACAAGGAGCCGGACGTGTGCCTTTTCGGAATCAGGCTCTGCCGAGGACGAGAGCCATGAGATGTTCCTCCTCTGGGCAAGCCCGGGTCCCAGATCCTGTTGTGCCTGTGAATAGGCTGCAGGGGGACGGTGAAGACCAGCAACAGCTTTCAGGGCTGCCACCTTCCGTGTGGGAGAAGTAGCCGGACGTGTGCCTTTTCGGAAACAAGCTCTGCCGAGGACGAGAGCCATTAGATGTTCCTCCTCTGGGCAAGCCCGGGTCCCAGATCCTGTTGTGCCTGTGAACAGGCTGCAGGGGGACG